>NC_077233.1:47403889-48821389 GCF_027887165.1 Monodelphis domestica | reverse complement strand
CCGGAGCATGGTGTTGGAACAGTTGGGGCCGCAGCAGCTGCTGTGGCGGCTGCTGCGGTGGTGGTGGCGGTGGCGGAGGCGGCCCCGGCCCCGGCCCCGGCCCCGGCGGCGGTAGCGAGTGCTTCGATGCCCAGGTGCCCTGCTCTGGCCAGCTGGGGCCCCCGGGGTCTCCTTCATGCAAAGCAAGGGGGCAGTCTTGGGAATTGGAGAGACGATGGGGGTGTCCCGTGTTGCCTCCCAGACTAGGGCGCACTGCGCTCCTGCCTTCTGCCTCTCTCTCTCTCTACCTCTCTCTCTCTAGCTCTCACTCTCCCTTTCCCCCTCGCCGTGCTCCCCAGCAGCACAGCACTGGGGAGAGGGAAGGGATTGCTATCGCTTTAAATGGTCGTTCAGCTCCCTCTCTCCACAGCCTCCTCCTCCTCCTCCCACTCCCTCCTCCCCTCTCCTCTCCACCCTTCCCCTATTCCCCCTCCCTCTCGGGTTTGCATCATCACGCAGGGAGGGGCTGCGTGCTGAGGTAATGGGGAGGTGGGTGGGCAGCAACTAGGGTGGGTTAAGGGAGAGAACTGCTGGACAGGCAGCAGAGGCGATGGCTAGGTAACCTGGGGACTGGACGGTCGAGGCTCCCCATGCGTTCCTTTCTGTGTTGTGAACGATGTTCCAGACCCAACTATCCTATCGGGCCCTAGATGCTGCAGGGAGCGGGTGCAGTTTTTGCCCCGGGAAAGAGGGTTGGGATGCTGTCTTGCTTCAGAGAATCCGGGCCAGACACTGAAAACCTGGAAAGAAGTGAGCTCAGGCACTCTCGTCCAGTTCTGCCCTATTCCTGGTTGTCAGGAGTCTTGAAGAAATCAGAGGAGAGGGCTAGCGAGAAGGCTGCTGTTCTGCCGGAGGGAGAGTGAAGATTTTGGTCCCATCCTCTGGCTCCTGGTTGGAGCGCGCGCCCGCGCACTCACACAGACACACACACAGGCACACACACCACCACCACCACCACACACCCCAAAGAGAACACCACCACTACCACCCAAATGCAAACACTTCAAATATCGAGGTCCCCAGGGTGCAAAGAAGTGCTGCTGCCTCATTGCTTGTCCATTTGACAAGTTACATGGCGCTGCCACGGGCATCCCACATTTAGTCCAGTGTACTGGGAAAACGATGCGGCGAGGGGGAATGGAAATGCGTCCTTCCCCCTTCTACCCTGTTCTTAGATACTCTAGAGCTTCCTAAACCTGCCATGACAAATGTATATTTTATATAGCCCAGCTGAAAACTTCCTCCTGAATGGTTTAAGGCAAGTCCCATTTCTCTGGGTGATAGATAAGGTAGGTTAAGGTATTGGGGACAAGAGTGAGCAGAGATGAGAGAAAGGAATGAGGGGCAAGCACTGCAGAACCTGTAAATAGCATCAAGCAGATAATATCAAGTGACCCTCGCCCTCCCCCCAATCCCCCCCCGTATTTCGAAAGGAGGGTGGAGGTGGATAATTGACACTTCCATTGATGCAGCAGGTAGATGCTACAGTGTAGGGAGGTTTACCTTCCAAAAAAGGTTTGACATATATACTTGATCTACTGGACACAGAATTCTTTTTTTTTTTCTTTCTTTTTCTAGTGACAAGCAGACTAGGTAATGGAGGAGCAACAGGTGGCACTAAAGGAACAACGACAGAAAAGCATTAGATTCCTTCTGTTGGCACTGACTAGAGTGATCATTTTAAAAAATCTATTCTTTGGAAGTAGGATGATACAGAGCTTAGGAAACTGTCCTTGGGGTCCCAGAAGCCTGAGCTTAAGCCTTGCCTAAATTTTCTCAAAGTGGAATCCTAAACAGACCACTTAAACTTCCTACAGCCCCGCCCCCAGGCCCCCTTTCCCCAATTTTCTGAACATGTTACTGAGCAGTCTGCTAATCTGCTTCAATGGAGTTTCCTCTCCTTATAACAATGAAATAACACGGAAAGGAGGAAAGGAAGGAAAAGAGGGTAAAGTGCTGCTCATCGGATAGAATGCTGTATTAAAGTTAGGGATTAACAGATATGAGCGGTGTTACTCTGGGGCAAATCAATTCATCTCTTATTAATCTGGGTGCACAAGGTAATACCATACTACTCTATATTATCAAGGAGTTGTTTGTTAGTCCTCTAAATAAATCAGAAGTTCTTAATCTGGGTTCTGTGACCTTTTTTTTTTAGTTAACTATATTTAATGATATTTTTCAGTCCTCGTACATATCTATATCTCTATATATCTCTAGCTATATCTATATCTTAACAGAAAAAAGGATTAGATGCCTTCTTTTGGTGCTGACTCCAGAAGGATAATTTAAAAAAAAAAATTATCCCTGCTTGGGAAGTAGGATGGTATATATAAATATGCTCCAGAGAATAGAGCATTGGTTCTGAAATCAGGAAAAACTAAATTAAACCCCTGTTAGTTGTTTGATCCTGGACAGATCACTTAATGGCCTCAGTTTCCACAATTGTAAAGTGGATATAACCTCCTGCAGTTGTTGTAAGAGTCAAATGAGGTACTATTTCTAAAGTACCTGACACATATTAGCCCCTAAATTAATACTTGTTTTGTTCCTTTGTAGTCCTATGTATTTTATTTTGGTCATTTGAAATAATTAATTTTAGGAGTCCATAAATCCAATAACACTTGAGGAACAGGTAAGAGGAGTATTCTGAAATAGCATTATCTGTTACATTACAACTACTGGGTGACTAATAAGAATTGTAAAACAATCTACTTCCAAATACAAATTAAGAACCACCAAAAATAGAAGATAGGAAGTTTTTTAAGGGAAAGGGTCATTTTTACCTGTTAGCATTTTCCTATGTCATGGATTAAAATGCTGTTAGACTCACAAAAGAAATGTTATTGCTGGTTGGCTAATAGGGATTAAGTTCACTTTATTTCCTCTAATGACTAAGTCATAGGCTTTACCATTTTCTCTGATTATTCCTTTCATTTTCTTTTTTAATTTTTATGTCTTAGAATTTAATATCCTAATATTCTATGCCTAGCACCTTGTGGGTACTCAATATAGAAGATAATTAATATTGAATAAATGTTGAATATTTTCATACACTATCCTCTCTCTTATTTTTACTCTTTCCTTTAACATTCCTTGTTCTTTCTGCCTGACTTACTTCAATGATTTGCTAATTACTGAATATTCTGGACAAAAGAAAGGGTTTTTAAAAAAAATATGCCTGTGGAGAAATTTTTTAAAATAGGAAAAAAAAAACTTCTCTTTACATATATATGGAAGGTATAGGTGTACTTCAATATCTGTGTTTATGTTTATATTGTTATGCTTCTCACTATTAGCAATTCATTGAGAGGTTTTGCTTTCTTGACACATTTCTTATGACCTTTCATCTTTTTTACATATGCTTACAAAATATGAACTCATCTGAGAGCTCTTTATGCATCAATATTAAATGATTTAGCATTTTCATTTTTTTACCTTTATTATTATTTATTATTCTGTTACCCAAAGGGCATTTTAGAGAACTTTTCTTTTATCTCTTTTGACTCTTCTTCCCCTTTGAAGGCTCTGGCTACATGATCATGTTCATTATTTTCCTTAATATATTTGATATCACCTCTCCCATTGTCAAGAGTATATGAGAGATCTACTGTCATCCTTCTTTGGTCATTTTTCCTCAAGGTACCCATTATTTTGATATTGGGAACATTTCCTGCTTTTGTATAAAAATTTCTACAGAATATCAGTTCTTTTTTTTTTCTTCTGGGAGTAAATTTTCTGAAAGATAAGTTATTATTTATTAGATGTTCTTATTTTAGTAGAAAAACAGTTTTATTCAATAGCTGGATAATTGATGTCTCAAATATTATAATGCCTTGCTCCTATGTTTTACAAACTTTACTAAATAATCATCATCCCCTTTCTTTACATAGTAAGGCTGTCTTTAGTATATTTCCAGGAAGAAGGAAATTTCTTTTTCTCTGTATTTTTATCCTTACACATACTTATCTCCTTTCCATACTTCCAACCTCAGGTTTTTTGTATTTCCATTCTGATATGAGTCCTTTAACTGTGAAATATTACTTCCCCCTTTTTATTAGAACTTTCATATTTTGCTTTAAGCAAGCTATTCCATTTTTTATTTTTCAGTAATTTCAGCCATAGCTCACTTTTTTGACCCCATTTGTTGTTTTCTTGGAAATTATACTGGAGTGATTTTTCATTTTTACTCTAGCTAACTTTGCAAATGAAGAAACTGAGGCAAACAAAGTAAGTGACTTGCCATGGGTTACACAGTCTATGGCTAGATCTGAACTCAGATCTTCTTGACTTCAGGGCCAGAAATCTGTCCACTGTGCCACCTAGGTGCCTATATTCCCTTTATGATATTGTATTCAAAAAGTAAGTGGCACCCTCTTAAATTTATTGATACCTGTGAGAATATACATTCTGTTGGTCTCTCTCTCTCTCTCTCTCTCTCTCTCTCTCTCTCTCTCTCTCTCTCTCTCTCTCTCTGTCTCTGTCTCTGTCTCTGTCTCTGTCTCTCTCTGTCTCTCTCTCTCTCTCAATGGTATATTAAAGAGGCTTCATTTTAGGACTTGCAAATGCTTATGTTTACTGACAAAGAATACCCATGAGGCATTAGGCAAAGAATATGTCTCCTCTTGTGCAAATCTCCACTGTCAATAGGAAAGACAGTCCTCAAAGTCTGACAAGTGCAACTTTCAGCCACAAGGTACTTTACAAAAGTTTCTGTGGCCAAAAGCAGTAATGCTCAGGCTCACTCTGGCTATCACCTAGGCAAGCTGTGACCTTTCCCCCTCTATGGAGATCATTATTATGCACAGAAAAGGGACAAACATTAAAAGCAGCATTATATTTGATTTTGTGGGATTATAACAAGAAAAATCTGAGGAGTGTAAAATTATGAAAGTCTGACCATATCTCTGATGAGAATGGACTGCATAGTGATATGTCACCTCTAACACTTACATGTTTCTCTTGCCATAAGCTACTCTTAGTACACCTGCTTTGCTTCTTATCAAAGATATTGTTTCATTACAATACAATCATGTAATTATTAATGCTAATGAGACCTCCATGTGGATCATAAGCTGTTTTCAAAATAGCTTTCTTTCTGAAAGAGAGAAGCCCATCAGCCCCAGCTGAGGAACTGAAATCATTGTCTCCATCTTTCATCCTATTCCCTGCATCCAGGTGAAGTTTCTTTCTTTCCTCAGACAAATTTGAGTTTGAAATAACCTCTTTTACTCTTCTTTTACACCCTTATTTCTCAGAAAACAATGCCCTGTGATTTTTATCCTAAATAGTCCACAGTTTTGCCAAGGCCAAGTCATTGTCCCTCACCTCATGTCACACACCTGACAGCTCAGAGAGAAGTTATTTGCTACCAACCCTTCCTGTTGAAAAAGTTATAAATATAGTTTATCCTTGTGTTGAACGTAAGTGGGAGGTTTCAACTTTTTGAAAGGAAGTTAGAGCTGATAATTGGGGCTGAAATGATGAACCACATTTTTGTCTCTTCTATCCAATCAGAATAGATCATTCCTTTCTCAAACACCCAACCTAAATATATACATATATATGTATATATACACATATGCATACTGAATGCAGAAGCTGCCTGTTTTCTCCTCCCACCCCAAGACTTTTTTTTACCATTTCAATTATTTAATTTCATTCCTTCCCTTCCCTTCCCTTCCCTTCCCTTCCTTTCCCTTCCCTTCCCTTCCCTTCCCTTCCCTTCCCTTCCCTTCCCTTCCCTTCCCTTCCCTTCCCTTCCCTTCCCTTCCCTTCCCTTCCCTTCCCTTCCCTTCCCTTCCCTTCCCTTCCCTTCTCTTCCTTTCCCTTCTCTTCCCTTCTCTTGTCTTCCCTTAAGAGTCCCCAATTCCCAGGAATTCACCATATTGGTGCTGTACTTAATGTAGACTCTCATTAGACCAAACACAGTTATCTCAGAATATTCCTCAACTGTGTGAGCCTACAATCTCACTCTCCCTATTAGCAGGGATTATAGTTTTGCTCCACTATATCCAGAAATTATGAATATTTTCTGTAGCATTTCCAAAATATCTCATATTACTCTTAAAAATCGCAGAACAAGAGTCTATTGGGAATAAATTTACTGACATAATGAAGAAGACTCAGTTGTTTATTTATGTTTCCCAGATGTGACTCTGCCATCTGGAAACAAAAATGGCCAGAAGATAGCAAAATATTGTTTTTAACCTATCTATGTTTTAATTCAGAGGTGATATTAAACATTGATTCTAGAATACAGTATGATGCTGAGGTAAAACCAAGTGAAAGAGTTTTTCATTCTTATTCTTTCTTTAGAAATCATCATGGCTATTTTAATGCTTTCATGCTATATACTAGGGATAAATAGAACTTCCGACCTTGGTGTTCCAATAATTCATGTATTATTTTGGACTTTGAGTTTCCACACACTTATGTGGCTGAATATTTGATTAGGAGTCAAGAAACCTACTTCTAGCTCTGACAGAACCTATGTGTGTCAACTTGGTTAACTCATTTTACATTTTATATCCCAAATTCCATATTAATCTAATATAAGAGGGTTGGGCTAGTGTCTAGGTTTCCATCCAGGACTAATAGCACATTACATTTGATTGCCTATGAACAAGACAACATATATCTGCTAATATTGATAATAAAATGTTAGGTCAACATAGAAATATTAGCAGTTTTATTTGATTTCTCTTTAATTTGTTGCTCTTTCAGTTTTATTTTGTAATGCTTTTGGTATTTTCTTTCTTAGATTGAATTTTAAGATTGGGCTTAGAGATTTAGATATAGGAGGAAACTTAGAAATCATGAGGCTAAGAATCTATTTTACACATGAGAAAAATTAATAAAAGAGGGATAAATTTGAGTTGCCCATAGTCACAAAGCTAGTAAATGTCTAACGGTATTTGAACTGAGATCTTTCTGACTCCAAGTCTAGTTCCTTATCTACTACAAGGCTTATTTTCTATTCTGCTACATTTTTTGGGATAGTTATTTGGGAATTTTCTTTTATCCTTCTAAAAGATAACATTTTTCTAATGAACTCTTACTATAAATAGGTATAACCTAAGGCTGTTCTTTTTCTCTTCTTGTCAATAGGATTACTTTTGCTTGCTGAGGCTATTTCTAGACTCTTCTGTCCTCCTTGTTTTAGTTTTATATTAAGTGTCCTAATTCTCATAGGGGAATTTTATCTGATAATTATAGTAGTCTTACTAGAGTCTGGTAAAGTAAAGGTTTCCTTTGTAAACTGGCAGATCCCATTGAACATTCTCCAAGTAAGGTCTTCACGTTGGGTTATAAATATAAAATCAGATCACCAATTGAATTTTTCTACTTCTTTGATCAGATACACTAGCTTTGCTTTTTTAAAAGAAGATTCCTTAAATTATGTTTGGAGAACTATGTGCTTGATGTGGGAATGCTCTGAAAAATGACTTAATACAATTTGCAATGATTGTGCTTCTTTGGAATTTTGATATTTGCTATTTGCTTAATTTAAAAGTCATTATTATTGAGGTTCAATAACAACAGACTTTACATTTGGTAAAAATACTGAACATCCATTATATGGGGGAAATCGGGCTAATGATTAGACATACAAAGTGGAAGAAATGTTCCATCACCTTCCAGGTTGTACAGTATAGTAAAAGAACTTGAAAATATATTCTTTGGACCAAAAGATGAATTGTAGTAATAGTGAGATTATACTTGATTTTTCAGATCACAATTTCACAACTAAGGCACCACTGTTCACTTGGTTAAAGTTAACTGTTTTCTGGAATAATACTTAATAGGTAATAAACAGCTTCTAAACAGCTACCTTTAAATATTCATGCCTAAAAAGTGGCACCAAAAGCTTCTGTAACTTTTGACAATTTTCTTGGATCATAATGTGCTCAGTGGTGTTTTGCATGTGTTTGTGTGTCTGTAATTAATACTTTATTGATAAATATTTTCATTTTAAAGTTATACTACATAGAATATAATAAGTAGGTTCTAAAATTGTTAAAGTTAAAAAAAACTAAATCACATACCTTCCATATTTTTCATTATAAAAGTAGAGATATCATGTCATATTATGGAAATCTCCACCCTTTAAAGAGTGAAATAAACTCTTATGCCCTTAAAAGGAAAACAAATACAATTAATGTCCAGATAGAAAGGCAAGTAGTTCTCAAAATATGTCACAAAATTCAAATATGGTATTGGAATCAGAAAATATTACATCAGATGAGCTTTCCCTCAAGATGAATCTGACAGATTGTTCTACAAGGTTCTTACTCCTTGCAAATAACATTTATCTTATTTATCTCTTAAGTAAATATTTTGTTTTAAATATCTAAAAATTAAAACATAATTGATATAATAGGTACTCTAGAAAGACGATAATAAATAAACTAAAAATTACATAGAAACATTGAAATAATGGTGCTTTTCATGCAAGTTGTCCCTCTAGGGGAAGATGTGACAGACAAAAAGAAAATAGCCCTTACATTTGGCTCCAGGTAATAAAAAATGAACAGCAAGAAAAGAAAATGATACCTCTGATGTTGTATATCTATTTGCATCAGGCTAAGTAGAAATTGATTTTATCTAAAATATCTGTTAATCTTATAGATTTTCAATAAAACAATTGGTTTGCTTTTTCATTGAAAATGTCTGAACCTACAAGAATGCAATGGATTCTTTCACAGGGCGTATTTTCATTTTGAAAGAAATGAATCAGTGCCAACATACCTATTGAAATGAAATAGAAAATAATCTATGATTATCTTTCATTGAACTAGGTTTTTTTAAACTAGATTTGGACCTTGATATTAGGGAGATTTAAAGGATAGGTTCTACTATGGGATGGAGAGGGATATGTTAGATACTAATATTAAAAACCCCACATATAATTATAACAATATTGATAACTAATAGTACTTCATTATTTGAAACAAGGTGTTTTTTCTCACAGCAACCCTGTGAATCAGACCATATTAGCAAATTTAAAATAGGTATTCACCTGATAAAAAGAGAAATAAACAATAGAGTTAAGACCATGAATTAAATGCAAACTACTATAAAGTGAAAAAAAAGAGTAATCTTTGCTATATTCTTTTCAGATTGATAGGAACAGTGCTGGGAAATAATAGCTATCCAAGACTTCAGGTTTGAGATTTGCCTTACTCAAATTCATCTTTTGCCTAATTCCCTCCTCCCATTTTTGACTTACCAATATTCAGCAGCAATCAACAGAATTATCAATTTCCAAACAGAATATCTCTGATTATCAGAAGTCAAGATAAATATTTTTAAATTATTTTTGAGTGGGAAAAAGCATATTAATCAACTTTTAAAAACACTTACTATGTGCCAAAGAAATACTCACACCAGAGGTGCTAGTCCCCCATGAAGTCTAATTTCAGTCACCTTTGGTGACTACCTGTCACCCAGCTTCTGTCTCCAAGAAAGCCATAGCATTCTCAGCAACTATATATTAGTAAAGCCATCTTGGCAGACTAGCTAATCCCAGATGAGGGTAACTAATAGGCTTAAAACCCATTGATAAGTTAGGGAAATGTCTACTCCAAGCATGTGAAGATGCCCTCTCATGCCAAAGAATGGAAAATGAGAAGAAATTTCTCCAACAGCCATGAAAGCTGCTGAAGAAGGCCACATGGAGCACTTAGAGCTTAGCCAAACATTGAAAAAACCAATGTCATCCACTGCATCCTGGGTCATTGCCAGTTGTCCTGTCTTTTGTCTTGTTTTTAGATTTTGATGACTCTAAAAGAGAGAGAATGAGGCTTTTGCCTCTCTGCAACTTTGCCTCACTTAAATAAAATTCACCAGCAAGTTAAGACATCATCTCATGATGACATTGGTCCTCTTTGAAATGGACAAACAACATTTGCCAGAGATTGCACTAAATACTGGGGGCTATGTGCCCTCCCCTCAAAGAGCTACAATCTAATGGAGAAGACAATATGAAAACAAATATATAGAAAGCAAGCTATATATATATATATATATATATATATATATATATATATATATACATATAAGATTCACAGGGAATAATTAACCAAGTGAAGGCAGTGGAAATAAGATGGTTTTGTAAAGGCTTCTTGTAGAATGTGAGATTTAGTTGGGACTTAAAGGAAACCAGAGAGGTCAATAGTCAGAGGAGAAGGGAGAGAGCACTATGGGGGATACCCAGCCAGAGATAATTCCTGGATCTGAGAGAAGGTCTGTTTTGTTCATGAAACATCAAGGGGACCAGTGTCATTGTGTAATAAAGTATAATTTTTTCCAAGGATTAAGGTATAAGAAGTATAAAAAGGTAGGAGTGGGTTATGTTATGGATATGGATATTCAACTCTTTCTTCTTAGACTTTATTCCTAGCTAATGTGGGCAGTTTTGCTTTTTTCTTCACAACCATATGAAGTAGGTAGTGCTAAAAAATAATTTATTTACTTCTATAGTTTGTCTAACAGAATTCCGCATAATGGTATTACTTCAAGCCCAGACCTCAGTTTTCTGAGATATAAAATGAGGATCTTAAGTTAAATGACCTTTCAAGATCCCAACTCTAAATTTATATTAGGATATTAAATTCTTGCTCAACACTGACTAGCTATGTGACTGTGAAAATTATTTTACCCAAATATCACTTTCCTATCTATAATACAAATAACAACCATTCACAAGATTGTTGTTGGAATCAAATGAGATAATATATGCAAAGCACTTTGGAAACATTAACATACTATTTGTGTATATGTAGGAGCATGATATTTATCTTTATAAATATTTTAAACCTGTCATGTGGAAGAAGATTTAAACTCACTTTGTTTGTCTTTAAGAGGTTAGAACAAGGAGTAGTTGTTGGATGTTGTTACGGCTAATTAAAACTTAATGAAAGGATAAGGATTCTAAAAATTAGAGCTATCCAAAAATGGGATGATTGGTAACAGTGAGCTCCTCCTCACTGGAAACCTTAGAATAGACTGGGTGATTTCCTTGTCGGGTATGACTAGAGGGGTGCTTCTGGGGAATACAGATTGGATTAGATGGCCTCTATCTTCTTTCTCCAAGATTTTGTGATCCAATCTATCATTTTATAAATATTCCATAGCAAGTCTATCTTATATTTTGTGGGCTTTTCCTTTTAGTTTTTTAAATAATAAATGGAAGCTAAGGAAACAAATTGCTTTCATTGTATGTAATGATGTGGCAGGATACATTCAGGAAAACTCCTTCGTTAGAGGGGATTGAACATAGGAATACTGGAGTTCAAGGCTGGCTCTTTATTCATTTTATATGTTACCTTTCTGGGTTACCAATATTCATATGCATTTGCTCTAGGCAATTGAAGAGTACTAGAAAATTATTGAAAATTTTGTGAGGCAGCAAATGCTAAAAGGGTAACAACGAGAAGATTTTCTGAATTTTATGTTAATCATCATTTGCCATTACTCTGTAGGGAATACAATCATTCATTCAACAAACATTTATTAAGCCACTACTTTGCAAAGAACATTGTATTAAGTGCTGAATGAGCTACACATATAAGATACCATCTCATGGAGCTTTCAGCATATTTTGAGGATAAAATGTGAACATCAGTAACTATAAAACATAACCTTATATGATGAAAGCTCCAACAAGTTACACACCAAAGTTATTTAAAGTCTGAAGTTGACAGCCATTATTAATTGAGAAGATGAGCAATATCTTCCTGGATGATGGAGCATTTAACAGTGCTTTGCAATGGAGTAAAACAGGGGATGGGTGAGTGGGAAGACCTTACACATGTAGGGCATTCATGATCAAAGATGGAAAGCCACAAAAATGTAGCTTATTCAAGAACAGAGACTACTCTAGTCTGGCTACAGAATAATGCATAGGAAGGAAAGGAATATGAGATAAATCTAGAAAAATCTGAGGATGCCAGGTTGTAAAGAGTTTTGACTAGGGGAAGGAATTTGAATTGGGAAGTCAATTGAATATTTTCAAGAAGAAAAGTGAAACGATCAAATCTATGCACAAGAAAGACAATATTGGAGGCAACACAAAGGATGAATTAAAAGGAGGAGAGAATAAGAAGATTTCCTAGGTGTCATTTTTTAAAAAAATTAAGAGCATTTATTTGTGTCTCAGTCCCTTTGTCTTCTCCCTCCATCATAGAAGGCATCATCCTCCCCCTACACACACACACACACACACACACACACACACACGATGTCTTTCATGTTTCCATTTTTCAGTTTGTCCTCTAGATACAATTATTTATTATACTCATATTCACAATGTATTCTTCAATATTAAAGATGTGTATGATGTTCTCTTGGTTCTACTCAATTCTCTGTTCATTATCCTGTGTAGTTCTCTCCAAGTTTTATTTTTTTAATGATTCTGCTCACCATTTGTTATACAGCAGCAGTATTCCATGCTAGGGAATCATTTCCAAAGTTGAAGCTGATGGAAATGAGGGCTTTATTAAGGGAGTGTCAGTGAAGACAGAGAGAGGTTGGAGATGAATCATTACATAGGTGAAATTGATTTTAATTTGTAGCTTATTTGATTTGACAGGGAAGGAGGAAGGAAAAATGAGAGAGTCCAATGTTTTAAAGTACATAGAGAGGGTCAGAGTAGCACTGGATTTAGTTTGATAGGACTGAGGTTTTATTCCTCTGATACTTGTATGACCTAGGAGGAGTCACTTTCATTTCTATATACTTAAATTTTCTCAGATACAAAATATGAAAATTAGATTAGAGGGCATATTAAGTCCCTGTCATTTCTAACTATTTATGATTACATGTAATACCTTAGACAGTCAGAGTAAAAACAGAAAGAGGATCAGATGAATGGAAGGAGGATTCTTTTTAAAGTATCTTTTATTGGGGACACCTGGGCGAGTCAGTAATTTGATAGTCAGGACTAGAGATGGGAGGTCCTAGGTTCAAATTTGGCCTCAGACACTTCCTTGCTGTGTGACCCTGGGCAAGTCACTTAACCTTTATTGCCTAGCCCTTATCACTCTTATACCTTAGAACCAATATACCATATTGATTCTAAGACTGAAGGTTATGATTTAAAAAAATAAATGAGGTATTTTTTTATGTTGCCACTGGAATAATAAAGTGGAAATATCCTGAAGTCTGAGAATGTTTAGGGTTACATGTCTAGAGATGCAAAGCCATTTGTATTAAAGAGAGTAGATTAGAAAGCACCTTATTTCAGATCGTCATTGAAAATAGAGGAGCAAAACACCTATTATTTCCAGGGCTGAGGGTATTAATGCTGAAGAGAAGACCAAAAGACCTTATAGATCCATGTTGGTGAACCTATAGCATATATGATGGAGGGGGCTGTTGCCTTCCCCCTCTCCAAGAGCACCTAAAAACATTCCTCACATGATCCACCTCTGCCCAGCAGCCTATTGGGAGTACTTCCTCCCTCTCCTGTCTGGGATAAGGTAGGGGGCTCACATGTGGTGTGAGGGTTGCAGTTTGGGCACTCAATCTCTGAAGGGTTTGTCATCACTGTTGTAGGTCATCCTACAATTTAAAATATAGGAAAGGGAATACATTTTTAGCATAGGAGAAAGAAAAAAAAATCAACTGTTTAGTTTTTTTTTTTGTTTTTTGTTTTTAACTGTATTTGACTCTTCATGACTCCATTTGGGATTTTTCTTTTTCTTTTTTTTTTTGGTAGAGAAACTAGAGCACTTTGCCATTTTTTTTCTCCAGTTCATTTGACAGAGGAGGAACTGAGACAATCAGGGCTAAATCACAGAGTTAGAAAACCACAAATTAGAAATATCTAGGTAATATTGTATTTTTATTTATTTTATTAAACATTTTGCAATTACACTTCAGACTGATTCAGGATTGGGAATTTTGTGAGCCATTGTATTCAGCCAGTGGTCCTTGTATTTGATGCTTCTGGGTAGTGGATAGAAAATTAGACCTAGAGTCAAAGAGTCTGAATCCCATTTATTACATATATTGATAATTACAGTGATGATGAAACTTTTAGAGACTGAGTGCTCAAACAACTTCAACCCTCATGCAGCATGTGAGCTCCCCCTCCCCCCAGTCTTACCTCAGACAGGAGAAAGAGGAAGTGCTCCCACCAAGCTGCTGGGCAGAGGGGTGGGTCATGTGAGAAATGTCCTCAGGCGCACATGGAGACCAGGAAGGGAGCAGTCCCCTCTGGCACATGCTGGTATGCATGCCATAGGTTTGCCAACATGGGGCTATAAGACTAATCAAATAACTTCACCTCTCAGTTCCCCAGGAAACTCTTCCAGATGTGGAATATGGTAGGTGCTAAATAAATACTTTCTAGTTGCATTGTAACTATGAACTCTTTTTCTCCACTGAGTTGCTGCCATCTTCTGGGAGTACTTTTGCATCCTCAAAGGAAATTTTATTGTTCTTTTGTAGGATATCCCAGTGTTTAGGGTTATTTTAAACTGTTTTCTTAGGCTCATAATCTAACAAAATCGGAGAAAAATTAAATGAAAATCTTTTTGGGGGATGGGACAACTTTCTGGGAATTCCTCAAGGTTCACCTCATATTTAAATTGAGGTAATTTCCTTTCAACTTCTATTATGCCATTGGTAGTTAATGGTAGGCTTATGCAAGTTACCTGGCATTTTCACTTAGCAACACTGGAAGAACAGGAATAAACTAACTACCTTTACCTTGCTTTGAGGTAGATTATTGACCCTGTGTCAGGTAAAATATGAAATGATCGAAAAAACAAAGTTTCAAGTTTCTGAATATATTGATTTATTATGCTAGTTGCTCAATAAACTAGGACCAGGCTTTCTCAGATTTGGAATAGACGCCAAATGTAGGGGGAGACAGGCTTTTATTCAATGAAAATTTATCAAATAATACCAGCTAATTAAAACAAAACAATTAAACAGGATACAAAGTTAGGCAATCTGATTTCCATTTGGAGGAGAGATTAGGGACATTTCAAGTTGAGTGGAAGAGAGAGAACAGGTGTAATTCTCTGAAAAAGAGGGTCCCATTCACCCTGTGTTTATATTTAATCAAAGGACAATGTAAACAATAAATGATTGATCAGTATAGGGATAGTTTTCAGATTAAACATATGAGTTTCTCGAGATGTATAACTGTTAGAAAATTCCTTTCATCAGTCTTTGATTGGACTCAGTGTCTGGTCAGCATAACCTAGGTCCTTAGTTCAGGATTTTTAAGCAATAGGTAGAAGTGGTCCAATTTCCCAGCCACGCAGGAGTAAGTTCAAATAAATCAACGAAGTCCTCTCACAGTTCCTGGAATTGAATAGTTTTCTCACAAGACAGAAATTGGACTAGACTGATAATTGAATATAAATGGAACCGAGCTAGCTTCAGAATTGAATCACAAGATGGAGTCGGTATAGTTCCCTCGACTCTCAACAATACTTGCTGTTCTAATCCTCTCAAATCCCTCAATCCATGCAATAGAGCTCTAGATTTAATATCAGGAAAACATGAGTTTGTATACTGCCTCAGACACTGACTAGTTATGACCATGAATGGTTTTTTATCTGTAAAATGGGTATATTTGTATCATCTACCTCCCAGAATTATTTTTTGAGAATCAAATTAAATAGCATACATAAAGCACTTAGGAAGCCTTAGTGCTCTGTAAAGTGCTATTATTGTTATTAATATTTTTATTATTCCTACATCTATTCATATATATTCTACAAGAAACAAAGAACCAGTTTTCTTGCCAAGGACCCCTCTTTTCATAATTTCTATGTGAAAAGACTACAGCTTTTATTATTCTATACCTCAGCAATTTTCCTGGCTCATAATAAAATTCCATTAAGATTATTCACACTTACATTAAGAATAATAGTCTCCTGGTCAATATTGAGAATACAGTTGTCCTCAGAGAATTTTTTGGGAAAGACAACTTCATAGGATTTAGAGTCTGGACAGAGTTTAGAGAATACCTAGTCCAATCTCCTCATTTTATGTTTTAGGAAATTGAGAGATGAAGAATCCAAGTGATTTTCCCAATGTCACACAGTTAATAAGAGGTAGAGGGAGAATTCAACTACAGTCCTCTAACACCAAATTCAGCACTTATCCTACTATAAAATACACTACCCATTTCCCTAGCCATAATTTTGCTAGAGGGAATTATATTGCCTTCATTCATTCTAGCTGTTAATGCTGGGATAAGAGAACCAAACACCTGTCATTCTTGAACTGCAATTTGTTTTCCTCAACTGAGAAGAATTTTCTTTCCAAAAGATAATGAAGAAGTTAAGGTTTCTTTATTAAATTAAAGATCTTTGCAAAATCATGAGAAATAATAATGCCAATCATTTATATAATATTTTATCCTCATTATAACCTTGTAAAATATTTTCTATCACTCTCCACATTTTATTGAGGAAGAAATCTTCCAGGATCACACAGCTAAATAGATATCTGAAACTGGAGCTGAACTTATGTTGACTAGACATTCTATCATTATGTTATCTAGCTGCCTCAAAACATTCAATGGAGACCAGACAACTTCTGGTCAAGATGGTGGCTTAGAGAAAGCTAAAGTTCAGATCTCCAGTAACCCTTCCTTATTGATCTCAAACTATAGACTCCTAGGGCACCGAAATTCAAAACGAACAACAGCATAGACCCCAGGAACCCTCCTTCTGGACCTGGATCAAAAGGTATGCCCCCCCCCAAATCCAGAACCCGAGATCACTTGGACCTAAGGGGTAGGCAGAAGGAAGGTCCCAGGACCCATCCCCCCAATCCACAGCTCTGAGTCCGAGGCAGCAGAGGGAACCTCAGAGCCTCAGGGCCGGATATTCTGAAGGCCACTTCCTGAAAACAACCTGACTCAGTCCCTGGGGCACCCAACACAGACAGCAGGGAAACAGAGAGAGACGGGAGGAGCCTGTAGCCCCCTGGCTGGATCCTTCCATCCAAGTCTCAAGGAAATTCCCTGCCTCAGGACATACTCAGTTCAACCCAGCGGAAGTCAATCCTATCAGGAGCCCTCTGAGTTCCAGGAAGCCGTGGGCCCTCCCCCCTCAGAGTGCTGGATCTTCTGGCTGGCAAAGGCATTGAAACACCTCGCGGAGAGTTCCAAGCCAGGCTCAGAGCGTGGAAGTAAGGCAATGGAGAAGAATCAGGAGGGAACTGAGGAGGGCAGTAACACCGAAACACCAGCAATTCCTGGCTTCCTAGGGAAGACAGAACAGCTGCGGAGAATGGACAATTTGCCTAGAGCTAAAGACTTTGAACACCAGACAGAGATAAGAAAAGCTATTCCTCCCCACTCAGATAGAGATGGAAAACAGCACAGAAGCACAAAAGCCTCAAAACTCCAAGAAAAAAAAGAAGGGGGCAAATTTGGACACATTTTATAGAGCAAAAATACAAAATACAGAGGAGAGAGAAAGGAAACACAAGCATATGCTCTGAAACCTTCCAAAGGAAATGGAAACTCTCCACAATCCCATGAAGAATTTGAATCATAAATGATCAAAAAGATGGAAGCCTTCTGGCAGGAAAAGTGGGAAATGATGCAAAAGAAATTCTCGCATCTACAAAACCCTTTTGACCAAGCTTAACAGGAAAACCAGGCTTTAAAGGTCAGAATTAGCCAACTCAAAGACAACGAGCAAGAATTAATAAAGCAAAGCCAAAAGACCAAGAAATTAGAAGAGAAAATAAAATATCTCATGAACAAGGTCATAGACTTGGAAAATAAAGGGAGAAGAGACGATTTAAGAATAATTGGACTGCCAGAAAAGCCAGAAATAAACAGCAAACTAGACATCATAATACAAGATATAATCAAAGAAAATTGCCCAGAGATTCTAGAACAAAGGGGCAATACAGGCACTGAAAGAGTTCACAGAACACCCTCTACACTAAATCCCCAAAAGACAACTCTCAGGAATGTAATTGCCAAATTCCAAAACTTTCAAGCAAAAGAAAAAATCTTACAAGAAGCCAGAAAAAGACAATTTAGATATAAAGGAATGCCAATCAGGGTCAAACAAGACCTTTGAATTTCCACTCTGAATGACCGTAAGGCATGGAACATGATTTTCAGAAAGGCAAGAGAGTTGGTCCTTCAACAAAGAATCAGCTATCCATCAAAACTGACTATATACTTCCAAGGGAAAGTATGGGCATTCAACAAAATAGAAGATTTCCAAGTTTTTGCAAAGAAAAAACCAGAGCTCTGTGGAAAGTTCGATATCAAAAACCAAAGAGCATCAAATACCTGAAAAGGTAAATATGAAGGAAAAGGAAAAGGAGAAAAATGTTATCTTTTTCTTTTACTCAAACTCTCTTCTATAAGGACTACATTTATATCAATCTATGTGTATTAACAAGTGGGGAAAATGTAATTTGTAAATAGGGGGAAAAGAAAAACCAAATAGAATAATCTTTCTCACACAAAGATTCACAAGGAAAAGGGAGGGGAAGAAAACTCCTATAAGAAGGAGAGGAAGAGAGTTTTTACTTAAGCTTTACTCTCAGAGAAATCAATTCTGAGAGGGAAGAACATCCAGATCCATTGGGATCGTGAATTCTATCTTACCCAACAAGGGTAGGGAGAAGGGAAAACCAAGGGGGATAAGGGGGTTGGGAACACAAAACAGGGAGTGAAGAAGAGGGGGGAGGGGAAGGGAACAAAAAGGGAGGGACTAGAAAGGGAAACATATCAAGGGAGGGGACAAGGGGGACTGATTTAAAGTAAATCACTGGATTAAAAGGTAGAGTGGAATAAGAAAGATTAGAATTAGGGAAGGATATCAAAATGCCTAGGAGTCCACAAGTGACAATCATAACTTTGAACGTGAATGAGATGAACTCACCCATAAAATGTAGACGAATAGCAGAATGGATTAGAATCCAAAATCCTACCATATGTTGTCTTCAAGAAACACACATGAGGTGCGTAGATACCCACAAGGTCAGAATTAAAGGATGGAACAAGACCTTCTGGGCCTCAACTGACAGAAACAAGGCAGGAGTGGCAATCATGATATCTGATAAAGCCAAAGCAAAAATAGACCTGGCCAAAAGGGATAGGGAAGATAATTATATTTTGTTAAAAGGGACTTTAGATAATGAGGAAATATCACTAATCAACATGTATGCACCAAATAATATAACACCCAAATTTCTAATAGAGAAACTAGGAGAATTGAAGGAAGAAATAGACAGTAAAACCATATTAGTGGGAGACTTGAACCAACCATTATCAAATTTAGATAAATTAAATCAAAAAATAGATAAGAAAGAGGTAAAAGAAGTGAATGAAATCTTAGAAAAAGTAAAATTAATAGACATATGGAGAAAAATAAATAGGGATAAAAAGGAATACACATTCATCTCAGCACCACATGGCACATTCACAAAGATTGACCATACATTAGGTCACAGAAACATGGCATAAAAATGCAGAAAAGCAGAAATAATAAATGCAGCCTTTTCAGATCAAAAGGCAATGAAAATAATGATCAGTAATGGTACATGGAAAAACAAATCAAAAACTAATTAGAAATAAACAATATGATACTCCAAAATTATTTAATGAGAGAAGAAATCATAGAAACAATTAATAATTTCATCGAGGAAAATGACAATGACGAGACATCCTTTCAAACCTTTTGGGATGCAGCCAAAGCAGTAATCAGAGGTAAATTCATATCCCTGAGTGCATATATTAACAAACTAGGGAGAGCAGAGATCAATCATTTGGAAATGCAAATAAAAAAACTCAAAAGCAATTAAATTAAAACCCCCCAGCAGAAAACCAAATTTGAAATCCTAAAAATTAAGGGAGAAATTAATAAAATCAAAAGTGATAGAACTATTGATTTAATAAATAAGACAAGAAGCTGGTACTTTGAAAAAACAAACAAAATAGACAAAGTACTGGTCAATCTAATTAAAAAAAGGAAAGAAGAAAAGCAAATTAATAGCATCAAAGATGAAAAGTGTGACATCACCTCCAATGAAGAGGAAATTAAGGCAATCATTAAAAATTACTTTGCCCAATTATATGGCAATAAATACACCAATTTAGGTGATATGGATGAATATATACAAAAATACAAACTGCCTAGACTAACAGAAGAAGAAATAGAATTCTTAAATAATCCCATATCAGAAAATGAAATCCAACAAGCCATCAAAGAACTCCCTAAGAAAAAATCCCCAGGGCCCGACGGATTCACAAATGAATTCTATCAAACATTCAGAGAACAGTTAATCCCAATACTATACAAACTATTTGACATAATAAGCAAAGAGGGAGTTCTACCAAACTCCTTTTATGACACAAACATGGTACTGATTCCAAAACCAGGCAGGTCAAAAACAGAGAAAGAAAATTATAGACCAATCTCCCTAATGAATATAGATGTAAAAATCTTAAATAGGATACTAGCAAAAAGACTCCAGCAAGTGATCAGAAGGGTCATCCACCATGATCAAGTAGGATTTATACCAGGGATGCAGGGCTGGTTCTATATTAGGAAAACCATCCACATAATTGACCACATCAACAAGCAAACCAACAAGAACCACATTTTTATCTCAATAGATGCAGAAAAAGCCTTTGATAAAATAAAACATCTATTCCTATTAAAAACACTAGAAAGCATAGGAATAGAAGGACAATTCCTATTAATAATAAACAGTATATATCTAAAACCATCAGCTAATATGATCTGCAATGGGGATAAACTAGATGCATTCCCAATAAGATCAGGAGTGAAACAAGGATGCCCATTATCACCTCTACTATTTGACATTGTACTAGAAACACTAGCAGTAGCAATTGCAGAAGAAAAAGAAATAGAAGGTATCATAATAGGCAAGGAGGAGACCAAGTTATCGCTCTTTGCAGATGACATGATGGTCTACTTAAAGAATCCTAGAGATTCAACCAAAAAGCTAATTGAAATAATCAACAACTTTAGCAAAGTTGCAGGATACAAAATAAACCCACATAAATCATCAGCATTTCTATATATCTCCAACACAGCTCAGCAGCCAAACCTATAAAGAGAAATCTCATTCAAAATCACCTTAGACAAAATAAAATACCTAGGAATCTATCTCCCGAGACAAACACAGGAACTATATGAACACAACTACAAAACACTCACCACACAACTAAAACTAGACTTGAGCAATTGGAAAAACATTAACTTCTCATGGATAGGATGAGCCAATATAATAAAAATGAGCATCCTACCCAAACTTATTTATCTATTTAGTGCCATACTCATTGAACTCCCAAAAAATTTCTTTACTGATTTAGAAAAAAACATAACAAAGTTCATTTGTAATAACAAAGGATCAAGAATATCCAGGGAAATAATGGAAAAAAAAACACATATGATGGGGGCCTTGCAGTCCCAGACCTCAAACTATATTATAAAACAGCAGTCATCAAAACAATTTGGTACTGGCTAAGAGACAGAAAGGAGGATCAGTGGAATAGACTGGGGGCAAGAGACCTCAGCCAGACAGTATATGATAAACCCAAAGATCCCAGCTTTTGGGACAAAAATCCACTATTTGATAAAAACTGCTGGGAAAATTGGAAGACAGTGTGGGAGAGATTAGGAATTGATCAACACCTCACACCCTACACCAAGATAAATTCAAAATGGGTGAATGACTTAAACATAAAGAAGGAAACCATAAGTAAATTGGGTAAACACAGAATGGTATACATGTCAGACCTTTGGGAGGGGAAAGACTTTAAAACCAAACAAGACATAGAAAGAATCACAAAATGTAAAATAAATAATTTTGACTACATCAAATTAAAAAGCTTTTGTACAAACAAAACCAATGTAACTAAAATCAGAAGGGAAACAACAAATTGGGAAAAAATTTTCATAGAAACCTCTGACAAACGTTTAATTACTCAAATTTACAAAGAGCTAAATCAATTGTACAAAAAATCAAGCCATTCTCCAATTGGTAAATGGGCAAGGGACATGGATAGGCAGTTTTCAGATAACGAAATCAAAACGATTAATAAGCACATGAAGAAGTTTTCTAAATCTCTTATTTAATTCATTAATTAATTCATTGCTGGTGGAGTTGTGAACTGATCCAACCATTCTGGAGGTCAATTTGGAACTATGCCCAAAGGGAGATAAAAGAATGTCTACCCTTTGATCCAGCCATACACTGCTGGGTCTATCCCTCAAAGAGATAATGGGGAAAAAGACTTGTACAAGAATATTCATAGCTGCGCTCTTTGTGGTGGCCAAAAATTGGAAAACGAGGGGATGCCCATCAATTGGGGAATGGCTGAACAAATTGTGGTATATGTTGGTGATGGAATACTATTGTGCAAAAAGGAATAATAAAGTGGAGGAATTCCATGGAGACTGGAACGACCTCCAGGAAGTGATGCAGAGGGAGAGGAGCAGAACCAGGAGAACATTGTACACAGAGACTAATACCCTGTGGTATAATTGAATGTAATGGATTTCTCCATTAGTGGTGGTGTAATGTCCCTGAACAATCTGCAGGGATCTAGGAGAAAAAACCCTATCCATAAGCAGAGGACAAACTGTGGGAGTAGAAACACTGAGGAAAAGCAACTGCCTGACTACAGAGGTTGAGGGTACATGACAGAGGAGACACTCTAAAGGAACTCTCTAATGCAAATCCTAACAAGATGGCAATGAGTTCGAATCAAGAACACATGTGATACCCTGTGGAATCATGCTTCGGCTATGGTGGGTGGGGGGGAGGAAAAGAAAATGATCTTTGTCTTTTATGAATAATGCTTAGAAATGATCAAATAAAATATTATAAAAATTAAAAAAACATTCAATGGCATCTTAATATTATCTTGAAGATTTAAGTGGAATTAATCTCATATGTTCTGATTGTAGGAACAAAATAGGTCACATTCATCATCTTTTGAACAAGAGTAAACAGCTAATGAGATATAAAAAAGTTTTATAAATAATAGTAATAGCAGTAATAGCCACCATTTACTTAGCAATTTAAGATTTTCAAAGCACTTAAAAATATTTCATTTGATCTTAAAAGTAGCCGTGTTAAGCAGGTGCTATTAATTTGTCCATTTTACAGGTGAGGAAAATGAAGCATTGGTAAGTGGCTTTCTCAGGTTCACCCAATTAGTAGAGTATCTGAAGTTGATTTTGAACTAATGGCTTTCTGACTCAAAGTTTAGCATTCTAATTCACTACATAACCTAGATGCCTTAGAGCCACAAGACAATTCTTTGATAATCTTTCCTAATATTCTTGTCTATAGGGTTAGAGTGAAGTCTAGAAAACTGAAGTGAGGTACTCAATGTTATATAGGAACCCAAGGAATAAACGACATAACTGGGATTTGAACTTAGGTCATTTGTTTTAGAAGTCCATATTTATTCTCAGGTACCATGTTTTCTTTTTCCTAATAAGACAAGTACCTACTCATTGAAGTGTTGCTCTTGAAATCATGGAAGGAAATAAAAGGATTAGAGGGAAACAAAAAGATGGAAGGTTGCTTTTAAAATAACATGCTGAATTTATTTTATAATGTTAAAAACAATATGTAGTAGGGAATTGAGATTTAATACAAAGCTTTTCCCCAAAGTCTTAAGCTATTAATGTATAAAACTGCATTAAGACTTTAGAGACATCATGTATAGTCTTATTTTTCTTTTGTATTCTTTATGTAGAAATGTTCACTCTTCTTTCTGGTGTTCAATAAAAGAAGAATAAAAAGATATAATTAAAACAACAGTCACTCACCTACTTTCAAATGTAATGGGGCCAAATTAATTTCTCTAAAGAGTTATTGCCCCTAACTTTTATTTTTTAATTTTATATATTTTATTTTCATTTACAAGCCATATGAATGCCCTTTTCCTCTTATTGTTCAATTTATGGATCAGAACTATAGCAAACTAGGGAGATGAAATGACAGAACCCTTGCTTTGTTAATGGAGACATGCAATTCTCTGGAGTATTTTCCTTCATTACCTCCACTGCACAAGGTCCTTACCTGGCTATTTTTTGTCCTTTCTACAGGAAACACTTTTTTGGAATGCCATAAAAAGGGAAATAGAATGGAATTCATTTAAAATAGAATATACTTTATCAGTTACCAATTATTACTTAATTGCTGAAAATTTCTCAATCCTCATTCTTCTTCACTCCTTTGACACTCTTCTCCTTGATATTTTCTTCTCTCTAGATTTTTGTGACATTATATTCCCTACTTGACTGATTACTTCTTCCTTGTCTCCTTTACTGGGTCTTCATCTAGGTTGTTTCTGCTAACCAGGGGTGTTCTGCAAAGTTTTGCCATGTGTCGATCCTCTTCTCCTTCTAAACAATTTTACTCAGTGAACTCATCAATTTAGACAGATTCAATTATCATCTTTATGAAGATAATTTCCAAACATATTTATTTAGCCCTAACTAGTCTCCTAAACTCCAACATCACACCTCCAATTTCCTTTCGGGTATTTTGAGCCTAATGTTCTATAGACATTTTAAACTAAACATGTCCAAAACTTAACTCACTAGCTTTCTCCTCCCTAGTTCCATAATTATTTATTACTATCTTGGGCACCACCATCCTCTCCGTCTCCCAGGCTTACAACCAAAGTATTATCCTCAATTCTTCATTCCTCAGCCCAGTAGCCAATCTATTGCTAATTCTTTTTTTTTCCCACCTTGATAATATTTTTCATTTATGTCTTCTCTTTCTCCTCTAATAATACTACCGTCCTGGTGCATATCCTCAATACCTCAAGCCTTGACTATTGTAACAATATCCTGATTGGTTTCTTTGTCTCAAATATCTCCCTAATCCATTATATCCTCCATTTGATTACCAAATTAAATTCCAGAATGTAAACATCTGACGATATCAACTCCCTCCTATATTCAATAAATGCCAATGATTCCCTACTGCCTTTATGAGTAATATAACATCCTGGTTATTTTTAACCCTTACTTTCTGTCTTGAATCAATACCAGTCATTGGTTCTAAGGCAGAAGAGTGATAAGGGTTAATCAGTGGGAGTTAAGTGACTTGCCTAGGGTCACACATCCTGGAACTATCTGAGGCCAGATTTAGCCTAAGACCTCCCATCTACAGGGCTGGCTCACTGAGTATCCAGCTGTTCCTCCTCTGTTTTTAAAAGAATGGTGGTCCCTTTTTCCTTTTCTAGTTTTTACTTTTATAGAAAAAACCTCCTTATATAGCAAGGCTCTGTAGGTTGTGAAGAGTTGTCAACTCCCTGTAGCATTGGGGGTGTCATGTGGCTCAAAGAGAGGCAGAACAGACATCTCCAGCCTCCTTTTCTCCCACTCTTTTCCAAGGGAAACTTCAGTTCTCATCATGGGGAGGAGTAGAAAGCTCAGGCTGGAGGGCACTTTGCTCTCCTCAGAGAAAGGGGTATATGATCAAGTCTGATCTGTTTCCTGAACATTGTGCCAGGGCTGAGGGTGGAGGAGGACCCCAAGGTTTATGTTAGACCCCAAGGTTTATGTTGAAGGCTTTCCCCACAGAATGACAGTTACACAATGAACAAATACACAAAATAGCAAAGAAAGGCTCTCTCCTCTTCTCTGACTCTTGGTTTACTTGGTTTTCATCAAGTCTTAGTTGACATCCTACATTTGCAAGAAGCCTATCTTTATTGCTTTCACTCTCAATTAGTGTGCTTTTCCTCGAGATTACATCCAATTGACCCTGAATATATCCTGTTTGTACATAGTTGTTTAAAAGTTGTTGCCTCATTAGAATGTGAGCTCTTTGAGACCAAGAACTGCTATTACAGTTCTTTGTATCCCTAGAACTTAACACAATGTTTGATATGTAGTAAATACTCACTTTAGCACAGTAAATACAATAAATACTAGTTGATATGACTTCTTGAAATTTTTAGTTCAGTGAATGATATATGCTTATAGATTTAGAGCTAGAAGGTATGTGAGACATCTTATGGTCTAATATCCTCTATATGCAGAAGAAGAAATAAGACCTAGAAATGTCTGGGAATTTGTCCTAAATTGCAGAAGTGGTAATTACAACTGTAATTTGAAGGCATATCCCGACACCAAATCCAGTTCACTTCCCATTCTCCAGGATGATGTCACAAAATTATATACTTATGAGAATAATTTATTGGCTGCAAGAAATATTTAGCAACTAGTAAAAATGTGATATATACATAATTTTTAATGTCCTATAACATAAAAAGGGTCAAGTAGTTTATAAAAACTTCTGCAAGTGGCATGAAATAAAGTGGATCTCTGATTCTTTATGGTCCTTTTTCCTCCAGTAAACTGCATTAATAAAGAACATGGATATATTGAAAACAAATTAGGAAATAAACAGTGACAAGAAATGAAAACAAACCTCCAGGCAGTTAAGACTTATTCACAGTTTTCCCCTCAGTATTGTTTGTATTTAGGAAATCATTTCATATATTACTCTGAAGCTTGATTACATGCTATATGTTGGTTGAAGTCAAGAGTGGACTAGAAGCAGACTTTAGAGTTATTAGGCATTAAGGAAAGAGGATGGTTTGATGGTCATATTCAGGAAAACATTGATGTTTGATATTTTGCTAATTTCCTAAAAGTGGCAGATGATATAAGAAATCAGCGACCCTCCTTTGAGCATAAGTTAAGTAGAAATATATAACGAGTAGGGATAAGAGTTTGACATCATCTCTATCTATCTATCTATCTATCTATCTATCTATCTATCTATCTATCTCTACCCATCTGTAGGTTGATTATCTTTTGCAAAGAGTTGTTAATATATTAGGAAGAGGTAGTAATGAAGTGAATTTTATTTTGTTCACTACAATCTATCCTACATCTATCCTATAATCCTACATAGATGCCATGACAACTTCTGTCTACTGAAAGTCATCTCAATCCAGCTTTTCTATATGGCATTATGGTTCAGAATCTTTAAACAAATAAGCATGAAATTGAGAAATTCTTATATATTCCTAATATTTGAGGTTCAAGAAAATTATGAAAATCTCAGTGTTTCTAGAGTGTAAGTTTTTTTAGGCCACAGTTGACATTTTTTCTTCTTATACTGAATTTAAATTGTCTTCTATACAAGTTTTCATATTAATAATTTGCAACATTGTGTATCTAACTGAGATACAATTAAAATGACAACTTAAGTTTTAGTGACTAACTCAAAAACATTTTTGAGTTTTATTTTGTTTTTACTTTTGGTTTATTTCCTATAGTGGAAATAATAATGGCTGTGGATTCATAGGACATTAGTTTAAGTCCAACTTTTGCCACTTACTCCCTCTGTAACTTTTGGCAACTCACCAAAACTTCCAAGCCCTTGAAATATTATTCCATAAAATGAGGGCATTGCACTAGACAGTTTCTAAAGTTCTTTCCAGAACAACCTTGATGACCATTAGACTAGGTGACCTCTGATGGTTCTTCCAAATCTATTAATTATGTGTTCATACTGTCCATTTTTAAGGAATCTTATGTATCAGTCAATAAGTGAGAAGTTCTTAAAAAAAGAGGATGCACTTCTTAATACTTTAAAATTATATTATGTAGGTAATCACCTTCTCTGACTACAAGAGAAGATGAAATGGAATATGTAAATCTGTGAATCTGGGTCTATTATTTCATTATACTAAGCAACATCCCATTAATAACTAATTAGATAAACCCTAGAGATTTGTTTGAGGTGAAATTTCACTGGCTGTACAGCTAGTGTCAGATGTGAAATTCCAAACCAAGTTTCTCTGTCTTTTAACATCCTTCTTCTTAGTCAAAATCCATTCTACCACATTCCTTTTAGCAACATAAACCAAAAACATTATTTAGACTTTAACCAATTATGCAAAGTTATTTAAAGATTACAATCAGTAGAATGTGTACTCTAATTTCAGTTCATTGAGAAACATATATTATGATTATTAGACATTTGCTGAGAAATGAACTTTTATTATTCTTGATTTATTAACAATGAATATAATTTCTGGTGAGATATATCTCCTGAATACAATGTCCTTACTCTGTAGATTTTAACCATATTACAAATATTGTTATAATTTTCAGATGGAAAAATTGAGGCCAAAGAGCAAAATTATTCAGTCACATAGTCTTTGAATTTTATCAATATCTAGAATAACAATAATATTTTTATTCTATCATCATGATTAATTTTAAGTTACTTCCTTTTATTTCATTTTATACTTACACCACCCTACAAAGACCAATTGGGAAAAATTCAGATGAATAGGATTTCAGAATATTACAAATGGAAGAAATATATACTAATGGCACTCTTTATCAAGTATTTCATTCTACAGATAGGGAAAATGAGGGCCAGGGAATGGAAGTGGCTTAGTCTTCATCACATAACAACTTAAGAGGAAGATCTAGTATTAGAATCTATGCCTCCTGATTTCCAATCCAGCCCTATTTCATAGAATGAAGACTAAGAACTAAAGCAAATAAAATTTGTGTGTGTGTATGTGTGTGTGTGTGTGTTACAAATGGCATGGATAATTCCTAATGCAGTTGGAATATTATCTGATATCTTCTAATTTACAATTCAATTTACTATAACATTTTGGTTGGTTTTTCATAGAATCATAAAATCTTAGTCTTGGAAGTGTCTTTGGCTATCATGTATTTAAATATTCTGTCAAGTGGAAGAATTCTATTAAAACATGTTTTTCTTTATTTAAGTTAAGAATATAAAAGAGTTGTTGAGATGATATAATAATTTTTTCCAGTTTAATAAAAGGATCTACTACATAGTAAGTCCTTTATAAATGTTTGTTGACTGTATCTCTGATTTTAATATTTATCTAATATGATTTCAATAAAATCCAGGAGGTAGTTGTGAATAGGGATATAAGAGTAGTTTAAGATATTACAAGTATTAAATTAATATTATTAAATATTATATTAAAATAGAAATGTCTTTTGAATTGAATATACCATTATACTTTGTTCCCATTGATTTTAAATTTTCCTTTGAAGATATAGAGAGAAATTTAAAATAATTTATGAAAAAATAGTCCTGATATTTAAAATATGTCATAGTAAAATTAATTTCTGGCATTTTGATATGTCCAGTATTTTTCTTAAAGGGAGAGATTATTTTTAAACAGGAACAAAATAAGGAAAGGATCTATTTTGCTATGATACTAAAGTTGAGATGGCTACAGAGAAGAGCCATAAGTGGATGGAAAGAAAATGAGAGTAGTATTGTAATGATTTGGAGAATAGCTTTGTGCTTTTGAGGCTCCAAAACTTGCCTTCTAAGTGAGAGATCAGAGTCTTAGAATAAAGGTTGTCTCGAGAATGCAGACAAAGCTGTCTCTTAAGGGTATTTTCATCACAGGTCTTAGCCCTTAATAGAAAATGATTCTTTAGCACCTGAGAATCAAACCAAAGATCATCTTATTGGCTAGATATGCAACCTCCTCAAGAGCAAAGATCATTTCATTTTGGTCTTTTAAGTCTTCACCACCTAATGCAGTGCCTGAATGAACAAGGAGCATGTGCTTTGTACTTAGTAGGCACTTAAGAAATACTTGTTGATTGATGAGACACCTGACTCCAGGGGAGAAGAGGTGCAAAGTCACACACACACACACACACACACACACACACACACACACACACACACACACACACACACACACCTTCCTGAAAGCTTCCCTAAAAGTTGGTGAACAAAAAAGAGCAAAACATGCAAAGAAAAAAAAAGTCTTCTGGTGAGGTAATCACATGTTTTAGAGTTTGTCCCCTTCCCCATAGGCTCAGATTATTCATAGCCTCTCAATGTGAAACGTCTGGAAGATAAACACACACACACACACACACACACACACACACACACAATAGGTGAGACTAATAGTTCTGTCATCTTTTCTTACTCTACCTTAAGTAATCAATGAAACTACTCCCATAGACTAGTGGTTCAATGCAGTGCAATACTATCTGCTACTCCAGTCTGAACTACCCTTCTAATACAGTATCACCGCTGGCCGTGGTGCTGAATATATATATATATATATATATATATATATATATATATATATATATATATATATAATCCAATTTATTCCAATGGTTACCCGCCCCCCCCTTTTAACCCTTACCTTCCATCTTAGAATCAATACTGGTTATTAGTTCCAAGGCAGAAGAATGGTAAGGGCTAGGTAAATGGGGGGTTACATGACTTGTTCAAGACCCCACAGCTAAGAAGTGTCTGAGGTCAGACTTGAACCCAGGGTTTCTGGGCCTGACTGAGCCACTCAGCTGCCCCCCAGCATGCCTGTTTTTATGACTCAGTAAATTATCATTTTAGAGTTAGAGACCTTAGATATCATCTAAAATGACTTTCATTTTATAGATGACAATAAAACCAGATAGGTAATATGACTTGCCCAAGACTGCTCAGAACTAAGTGTCATGGATAGAATTTGAACATAAGTTCTTTGACTCTAAACCTAGTAATTTCCCCACTGGAGCATGCTGTGATTTATTTCTTCCTTGTCATTGAAGAGGATTAGTATAGTGGATATAGTATTAGACTTGGATTTAAGGAGATCTGAGTTAAGATCACGATACCTCAGATATTTAATAGCTGTGTGACTATGGATACACCATTTGCCATCTGAGTCTCAGTTTTTTCATCTATAAAATAAGGATAACAAATGAATCTGCTTCATAGAGTGGTTGGGAAAATAAAATAAAATATGGTATATGAAGTACTTTTGGTACCTTAAAGTTATATTCTTATTTATTTACATATATATTTCATAAACATTTATACACTCATGGTTATGGTTACTACTATATGTGTATGGGAGGGACTAACTCATATCAAGAAGGGCATGGACATTTTTTTTCTTTTGTTGGTGTACCATGTGATTCCCAAAGTTGGTATAATTGCCTTTAATTTGTTGGCCATTTTCTCTAGTTTCTTTTGTCATTCAACAAAACAAAACAAAACAAAAAAACAGAACTGCCTATTTTAGAATTCACATGTCTGACACTCTCCTTTTAAAGCTCTTCTTTCCTGTCTTTCTCTTGAAGAAATTTTTAGTGTTAATTGTCAGTCTTATTATACACTCTGACCCTTCTAAATGTTCAAGGTTCTGCTTGCAAGATCATATTTCTGTTGCTTCACCTTTATTTTTTCTCTTTCTGTGCTTGGATCAGAGGTTTGAAATTAACAGCTTTCTCTCTTATGGCTGATTACTCTTGAAAACAAGGTAAATTGAATAATTAATCTCATAGCAGAGGTCAGTATTTTAAAAAATACCCCAATTGTAGATTATTGCTATCATAACATATTCTCTGATTTTGAAGGTAGGAAGGACCTTAGAGATCACTAAGTCCTACCCTTTCATTTTCAAGATGAGGAAATATAAACTCATTGTAGTAAAGTGATTTGTTCTAGGTCACATAGCTAGTAAATTTCTGAGGAGGATTTGAACCTAGGTCTTCTTGACTTGAAATCATGTTCTATCCATTACTGCATTTAGAATAAGGAAAAATGACATGAGCTCCAATTGAAGCAGAGATTATGTTCTCCTCATTGCTGAAACCCAAACACAACTCCTGTGAAAGTCATCATGACTCTACTCCAAATTTCTTCATCTGAATTTTCTCTTCTCTGATGAGGCAGATCTACTGTTTCTTGACATACTATTATACTTCTCAGTAGTTTATTTTCTGCCACTTCTGCGGAAATGGCACTTGTCACTTCATCACTAAGGTATGGGTAATATAATCTTCTGACACTCCAGAAAACCATATCACTATTAGTTTGCTTTAGCACATGACACCAGGGACAAACTCCTTTAAACATAATCAGAGGAAGAGGCTTTGGCATAAAACTGGAGATTAGTTCATTATTAAAGGTAAGTCTATTCTTCTGATGATTGCTAATTACACTACTGCGTTACATAAAGTGGGCACCAGAAATAGCAATCCTAGCCCTGTTGAACCTAATATAAGCTCATATTAAGAGCCTGAGGCCTCTGGCTGGTCTCTCTGACAAGGCATAAGAAGCTAAAGATTTGTTTCTATAGTCCCTACTCTGAATCCAGAAGCAACTAAGTGGTGCAGTGAATAGAGCACTAGACCCAGAGTTAAGAACATGAGTTCAATTCCAGTGTCAAACACTTACTAGCTATACTATCCTGAACAAGTCATTTTTCCTTGTCTCCCTCAGTTTCCTCATATTTAAAATTGATAAGAAAATGGCCAACCAGCCCAGGATCTTTGAAAAGAAAATCCCAAATGGTGTGACAAAGAGTTGGAAATCACTGAAATTACTGAATAACAAATAATCCAACAACCACCATGAATCCATTCGTATGTCTCTATTAAGGGATCAAGATGGCCACATTGTAAGCACAGGCATTCATAATTGTGTTATCTCTAGCTTTTCAGAGTGTATAATCTCATTGTAGTTGTTCAGCTTTGTCCAATACTTCAAGATTCCATTGACCATTGTGAATTTTAGATTCATTCCACCCTGCTTAGTCTAACAAACAGGAATATCTACACCCCTACTTAAGGATTAAGTATTGAGAAGGATAACCTATGACAGACATGTGCTAGCAAATGACAAATCAGAAACAACTGAAAGACTCCTGGGTCTGTCGTAAGTCAAGATTAAACTATCATTAGTACATGTGAGACACAGGAAGTGATGTAAAAACCGGTCTATATATTTTGAATCACTTCCAATCTCCTGCTCTCTTTTGACAGAGAGGTGGCTAGTGGCATGTGCTAGGCCTCTTGGCATGACTGCAGCTATTGTCCAGGTTTGGCGGTCAGTGTCCTTGATGTGGTGACTGGCAGAAGCTTAGTAGTGTGGTTCACGTGAGGCATCTTCCCTGAGCTCTCTTGGAGTTTAGGCTGATTCCTTTTTTTCTTTTATCTCCCTAAAAACGCCGTCCTCCTAGGAGGCCCCTCATCTCAGAGGAGGCCTCGTGGCTGGAAGGTTTCTGAACTCCCCTTGGCTCAGGCTAGGCTGGAGAAATCTTATACCCTTTTCCCTCTCTCTTCTTCTTACTTACTTCCCTCTATATTAATTAAACCACCATAAAAGTCCCAAACTGACATGAGTATTTTCATTGGGATTTGAATTAATCCCTGGCGACCATAAGGATAATTAACCCCTAAATTTGCCCCTTACAGTCTGGCAACCATGAAGATTGTGACCAGTACCCTCAAATCTCTGTGAAACCTTTCTTTCCTTTCTCTCCTTATTACTTCCTCAAGTCAGTCTTTTAAACATCTACCTCAGCAGTTCAAAACACACCTGTGAGATCAGGTGAGTATAAAACATTTTTTTTTCTCTTTTCTCCTTAATTTGAATTGAACACAGCCATGCTTTTTTTAAACTTAAAAGCATAGGACTTTTAGGGACCTTAGCTGAGGAAGGAATTTATGTACAAATCCCCCTTCCCTTAGGGAACAAACAACCCAATTAGCCAAAGCTCACAGACCATACTGCCTAGATTACTCTTAACTAGCAGTGAGAAAAACCTGGAGGAAGTTTTGGACTTGTCCTGCTCCCCTGTGTCTCTATTTTTAAAATTAAGAGAGGAGAAAAAATAAACCTGTGAGGCCTGCTAGGAAAAGCAGAAGCTTTACTCAAAGAGAGAAACTGTTTTATCCTGAAGGTTAAGTAGAGGAGGCTTGTGACCCCTCCAAATCAAACAAAAATGCAGCCTTAGCCTCAGGCAAAATGCTTTGTTTTCTGTTTCCTTTTGGCCTAGGGGACTTTACTGGATTAAAAGGCTCTTAAATAAAGGCCACTACACCCAAATATTTTTTTTTACTCCTGGATTTTAATTCCTAGCCAGTCTGGACATCTACTGACTAAAACCAAAATTTTAAATAATTAAAAAAACATATAAATGAATGCTATATTCTATGACATTTGTATGGCGTTTGAAGAATTAGGGACATTAAAGACTCCAGAATACCTCCAATCTCTTATGTTATTAGGTAATTTCATTTTTATCCTCCTAAATACTGTGACAAGAAATCCTACCTTGAAAAAAATTTGAAGCTAAAATGCAGGAAAACATGCAAAACCAATTGGATGATTTAAAATGCTTCTTACATGATCAATTGGCAAATACTGACCCCACCAAAAATATGTCTGACCATGAAAAACCTGCCTCTGAACCTCTAAATGAGGAAATTCCCTCCCCCAAAATGGAGATGGAAAACACCTCTCCTATAGCTCAACAACTGGACTGCTTCTCTTGTGGTCTACAAATCTTGGCTGAACTTACTTCCCAAGATCCTTCTCCTGAAACCCAGATTTCTGAAATCCCAGTTTATCCTGTTCCTTCTCCTACCTTAAAAACAATTCCAGCCCCAAGGAAATCTCCTCCTACTCCAAAAACAATTCTAGTCCCAAGGAAATCTTGTCCTTATGAGGAAATTCTTTCTAGTCAAACTGACTCACAGGTATCAAATTCAACTAGAGGCCTTTTTCCTCTAAGAGAAGTGCCTGAAATAGGACACAATGGGGATGTGGTTATTATTATTTTTTTTAAACCCTTACCTTCCTTCTTGGAGTCAATACTGTGTATTGGCTCCAAGGCAGAAGAGTGGTAATGGCTAGGCAATGGGGGTCAAGTGACTTGCCCAGGGTCACACAGCTGGGAAGTGTCTGAGGCCAGATTTGAATCTAGGACCTCCCATCTCTAGGCCTGGCTCTCAATCCACTGAGCTACCTAGCTGCCCATGGATGTGGTTATTCTAAGGCACAATATACCATTTACACCCCAAGAAACAAATGAGTTCACACAAAATGTTCCCACATATGAACAAGATCCCTTTCTGGTAATGAAAAAGATGACAGACATATTTTTTTCAGGATAACCCATCTTAAAAAGACATTAAAAACTTGCTCCTGGCTTTTATAACTGAATGTGAGAAAAATAAAATAATTTTTCCTGTCAACAAGTTTACCCCTTACACCATAGCATGGCAATATAGTACATAAGGTTTCTTGGCAAAGATTCTAGAGTGGATTGCCATTTCCTCAAAGCAAAACTGACTTGCCTAGCATCAGGCAATTAGTACGTGTCTGAGGCCAAATTTGAACTCAGGCCTTTCTGACTCCAGGACCATAACTCCATCCAGTGAACCATCTAGCTGCCTCCTCATACAATTTCATACTGATGACTATATTCATGGAGTCAGGATTCTCTTGATACCTTCATGATTTAGTGCATCCTTTCTGGCTCTTTCTTCATTCTTCTTTTTGGTCTTTTAGATGAGTATTTAGTTCTATGTGTAAATCAGCCAAAGACACCAAATATCCACGCAAAGTAACTAAAAGTTCCTTTGCATCAGTACTGTTAAAAAAAAAAACAGAAAGGAATCTCTATAGGCCACATATTGACTTAGAGAATGATAAGATTTTCCTTATTCTATTGATTTTTTATTTATTTTGTTAAACATTTCCCAATCACATTACATTTGCTTCAGATTGCTCCCAGTAGTACTGCAGGTCACTGACATCAATGTGGCACTTTTACTTTATGTCTAAGATGTTTTGCAAAGTGGCTCATCAAAATTGACTTCTAAATCAGAATGGCTCCCCGAATGTCTAGCTTATTAGTGTATTAACATTGTGTGTCTTCCTGTCTCAGGCTGACTTAATTGCATGCCACATGTAGTAGGCATACTTGAAAATTGTGAGAAATCAAATCTTAAACTTCTGAGATTCCTAGAAAGGAGTTCAGAACCTATATCAAACCAACTCTTCATTTCGAGAGCCCCCCAGTATTCCATGGTAGAACCTCATTCCTTCTGCCAACCCACTGATTTAAAAAAAAAATAAAAATGCAAAAGTGGATGGTTGTATTGTAAAGGCTAATTCGAATTGGTCAAGGAAAGCTTATATCCACTGCCCTTTAAATATGGGCAATTAGAGTGCAGGACAGTTAGAACATAGAAGTGTTAGTATGAATACTCTGTTATGAGCAGGCTGAAACATGAACCTAGTGGTCAAATCTAGTCTGAAGTTGTTGGATTCCCTGTGATAGCCGGCATACTGCTTTTACTAGGACCTCCAGTATTATAAAAAAATAAATAAATAAAAAGAATAGCTGGTATCCAAGGCATACTGGTGGAATGGTTATGTCTAGGATATCAAACTTACAAATTGAGTGATGGGTCAGTTTCAGAATAAACACTGTTTCAGAAATAGAGATAAAGCTGTTTCAGAAGAATCTTCTTATCCCAGAATCACAACTTGCTATAATAATGGGCACGATAGGCACCCAGGGTCATTGACAGTTAATGTGATAATGTAACACACCTGTAGGAAAAGGACACACACATTTTACCCCATATGCCTTCCTATAATCCAGTGCACTAGGAAAGGTATACAAAGACACATCCATCAGAGAAATTACTTCTTGGGAATTTCTGACAATTCAGTGACATCCTTTTCATACCTTGAGATTCATCTAGGCTTTGCTCTGATTCTGTGGAAGAAAATAAGCCACCAAAAGCCAGAAGAGCTTAATAATCAATAAAATCATGCATATGTGGGTCATTCTTTGAGCATTACATGCTAATGTTCACAAAGACCTTACAAGGTAAGTAGATCAAGTATTATTATATTTGTTTGCCATTGAAGACACTGAGACCTGGAGAGAAGTGACTTTTCTCAGTCAACTAGGTTGCACAGATCAAAGCCTGGTCTTAAACCCAAGTGACTGGTTTCTAAGTCCATTTTAACGACACTGCAATTTTTCTACAGCAATTCACAGTTTCAGTGCAATTCCAGCTGGTTATTCTCAGCTTCTTAATGTCTGATTATAAGACTATGTGTAAGCACACACTCTCCAAATACCCTTTTGTTATCAAGTATGCTGTATCTCTTCAAAGATGAAAGAATTCAACCCACTTTAATTTTTAGAACAAAAATTGCTAATAAAAATTCCAAATAATTTCAGCATAAATGGATTTAGACTGCTCTGAAAGTAAGGTTTATTTGTGAAAACAAAGCTAATAAGTCCACAGTGCAAATAATTTATGATAAAAGTATATAATATAATTGTATAAAATCAATGAATAACTATTATGTATTATAATAATTTCTTGTAGCTAATGATAAGAGGAATTGGCAATCCATAGAAAAATAGAATCCATTAGCAAGTCTCAGTCCTGTTGAAAAGAAAAGTAATTTGTCAGGTTCAAAGTATTATCAAGTATAAATTATAGAACACAAATATGTGGTCATTAATCTAGAGACAATCTGGAAAGTTTTATATTTAATCCCTTCAATAATCACAAGACCTAGTAGTGAGGGAGCTGTATCTAGATAAATCTAGATTTACTTATTTAGTGATAATTAAGAATCTGTTAGCAATATGAATTTAGGGTTGGAAGTGACCATAGAAATTATCTGGTCTTACCCCATCAACTTGAGATGAGGAAAATGAAGTCACCCAAGGTTAAATGATTTTATACCTATATGATAAGGCTATAGAGAGAGTAAAGGACAGAGGTAAGATTCAATTCAAGTTCTCTGACTTTTAAATCCTGAATATTTTTGACATCTCATTATTTCCCTATGGAGAATTTTAAAAATATTAAATTTACAGTGATATTTTAAGTCACTATGGCATTCATCAGTTGAATGGTCATCTGATTCACAAAGAACACATAGTTGCTATCCAAAAATCAATAAGATATTGTACTGGGTTTTATATAGCATTTGAAGACTTACATAGATTAGAAGAATCACCCAAGATGATAAGGTATAATTAGATTGTAATATACAAGATTGTATTCTCATCCATGATATCCTGAAGTATTAATTAGCTGATGTCAGTTCTACACAAGATAGGCTGTGTTGCCAAATGGATAGAGTTGACCTTGGAGCCAGAAAAGATTTTCTTGTAAGTCCTGCCTCTGACAAATATTGGATATATTATTTTGAACAAAATGCTTAAACTCTCAGTGCTACTGGAAACCTCTTTAAAACTATAAGGTGTTGGGAAGACAATGGCATACATTAATGGAAATTTAAAAAAAAAACAATTCATCTAAGAAGTTTCCTATGAAAATGAAATAAGAGCTCCTCTTACTATCCCAACTTAACACAAGTAATACACTGAGGTGCAGAATTTGTAATTCTAGTCAATTCATTCTATACTAGTTATATAATTTGGGAATTTCAGCTTTTTCCTCAATTATTTGAATAATTCAGATGACATCTTTTTCTGGCTTACTTGTTCTATCATGTCAGCAAATCTAATTTAAAAGATAGAGTATTTAGGTGTCCTGAAAACACCCTGGTCCCTGATTAGACCTATTTTCTGATTTTATATTAGGTGAGAAAAGAATTTATTTTTGCTGTTTTAAAATTGGTACAAGAAATCTTTTAGGTAAAAAAAAAATTACCTTCCACTTACCTAGGTCTGCTGCCTCAATTGTAGCCATCTTACTCAAGCTGCAAGTCCCTCTGGGTCTAGGTAACTGCAACTGTACATCTAAAAATAAATATTATATCTTTGTGAACATATGTAGTTCTCATAGGAATGAAATAGCTACTTGATTTTATACAAATAGAAGGATCTTGGATGCATCTTCCACTAAATGACAATGTCCTTTCTTCCTGACTCCTCAGCTAGGAGCAAAATATTGACATATGACATTTGGAATCAATTTATTTGGAAAAGCATCTTTTCTGGGAGTTAAAAGAATAGCCTCTGCAGACCTTCCTCTTAACCTATAAAATGCAGGGATTAGACCAATTGATCTCTAATGTTCTTTCCAACTCTAAACTCTGGTGACTTTCCTACCTCCATCTGACTTGACCCTACTAAAATCTCTACAGCCTGTTACATTCTATAATTTACTCTATGCCAAAGAGCAAGGTGATTAGCCTCCTCTTAGTTGTACACTTGGCTGTTCACTTCTTATTTTAAAATGGTTAGTAGGCCAGTGTTCAAGTAATTACCCAGTTCCTCTAGGGCAGGGCAGAGGCTATCTCTTGTTGATGTTATGACCAGTCCCATAATGCCTAATGTGTTGCCCAACATAATGTGGCTATCCAGCGATATGCAGTAAACATTTGCTAATAATGGTGTCAATGGTTTCTGGACAAAAGAGTCAAGTGCAAGGGTGTCCTTATTAAATATTGAGCTCTGTCCTCATTTATTTTGGAACATGTGCAAATTTAGTCATGAGACAGTGTCACAAACTAAAAAGTAGTGTCTCTGTGTGTATTTACAACCATTTTCCTTCAAGCAATCCCAACTAATCAGAGGTTTATGCCTTTCAAAATAAGGGAGATACAAGCTCATTATTTAACTGTATGAATCTTGTCCACCATCTGTATAATTTTTAACCTTCAGCAATTGGAAGAGTTTGTCTGGTGAATTATCTCTCTTCCCTACCCCCTCCAATTCATTATAATGTGGAAAGTTGATTTTTAGACAAGCAGAAGTGCATCTTCCTCAAATAAGGAGCTAGAGGATCAGCAGAAGGAAGCAAATGTTTTCTATATAAATCTACCCCATGTCAAAGAAACATAGGTTAAAAAAAGGAAAAGGAAAGGCAGAATCATTATGAGGAGAATTATTCCATTTAGGTTTTGACAATGAACATATTTTTCCTTAAATTTCTAAATATTCCTAAATTCCAGGAAACAAAAAGCACCACCTGTTTGTTCAAGCAAACTGGGATTTCTTATTGTTCATATAGTGAGTACTTTATTTACTTTTGTGCTGTCTATGACAATGAAATGAACACCAAACTCAGATAGTAAGGAGACTATTTCCTCTTTAAACGAATCCACGTAAATATTTGAAATTTCTCAGATAGAGGGCTTATATAGAAAACAAACAGGAACTTTGTCAAATAACATGAGTTATTCCCCAATTGATAAGTGGACAAAAGATATAAACAGATAGCTTTTGGATGAAGAAATCAAAGCTTTTCTTAAGTATATGAAAATGTGCTTAATGATTGACTAGAGAAATGGAAATCAAAACAATTCTGAGATATCACGTCATATCTATCAGATTGCCTAAAATGATAACAGGACAATATTATAAATATTGGAGATATGGAAAAATGGGAATTAATAAACTGTTGGTGGAACTATAAATTGATCCTACCATTTTGGAGAAAAATCTAGAATTTTGTCTAAGAAGTTACAAATCTCTGTATACCTTTTGCTGCAAAAATACCACTATTAGGTTTATTTGCTTAGGTGATGAGAGAAAAAAGTAAAGAACCTATATGTTCTGGAATATTTATAGCAGCTCTCTTTGTGGTAGCAAAGAACTGGAAACTGAAGGGATGTCCACTGATTGGGGAACTGCTAAACACATTAGGGCATATGATTTTGATTGAACACTACTACAGCATGAGAAATGACAAACAGGTTAATTTTGGGAAGACCTATATGAAATTTTGAAATATGAAATAAACAGAATGAAGAGGATATCAAAAGAATTATTGTTTGAAGAGTGACTTGTGTATGTCCACCTCCAGAGAAAGAACTGATAAATAAAAAATAAGTAAAATACAGCTTTATATATACACATATGTTTTTGTGAAATGATGACTTCTCTAATGGGGGAAAGGAGGGACAGAGGGAGATAACATATTGTATAAATGGTACGTTCTCTATCTGCTAGGCAAAACTGCCTCATCTATATGTAGTGATGTGGTCACTTTAGTACATCCTTAGAGTAAATAAACTCTTTCTAATAACATTTAAAATAATACAAATTTCATTTAAGAAAATCTGGCCATGGCAGTTCTTTTTTGGTTCTTTTACTTACATTAGCCACTCCTTCACTTCCTTTGCTTTGTCACCATCTATATTGTCCCCATGATAAAGATATCTCTAATAATTCTGTCCCCAACTTTCTCTTTTTTCATAATAGTGTTTTAGTAATCTCATCAGCATACATGGATTCTATTATCATTTTTGCATAGATGACTCTATTACTATTCAGCCCTAGTCTCTTGAACTCCAGGCTTACGTCAGTATTTACCAATTGGATATTTTCAATAAGTTGTTCCATTGGTATTTCCAATTATCTAGGCCCCTATCCAATCTTAATTGAATTTGTTCACAAGACTCAATTTGGGTTTCTCTTTCCTCTCTTCTCTGAACCACACACTCATCCAAACTGAGATAAGAGTAAGGAAAAATAGGAAGTAGGCATGTATTAAACTTTAATACATGCCTACTTCCTATTTTTCTATTTTTCTTATTATTCAAATTTTAATAAATATATTTAATATTAAATTATAGAAATAGATATAAAATATAAATTAAAATGTAATAAATAAATTAATTTATGAAATAAAAATAAAATTAAAATGATTTAAATTTTTAAACATTCCATGTAGAAAAAATTTTGACAATTGTTATATGACATTTTCCTATTTAGATTCTCTCCTTCTCTCCCTCCCACCCTTCTCTGAGTGGTAAAAAATCTGATATACCAGTACTGTTATAATACATATTTCCATATTTTTCATGCTGTGAAAGAAGATGCATATCACACATATAATAAAAAGCACATAAAGGAATTAAAGTGGAAAATGGCATGCCCTGATTAGTAATCAGACTCCAACAGTTCCTTCTCTGGCTGTGAATAGCATTTTTCATTATGAGTCTCTCAGACTTATCTTGGAATCTTTCTTTGCTGATAAAAGTTTAGTTCTTCATTGTCAATCACCTTGTAATATTTCTGTTACTTTATACAGTGTTCTCCAGGATTTCCTCATTTCACTTTGCATCAGTTCATTTAAGCCATTCCAGTTCTTTTTTTTCTGAATTCATCCTATTTATTATTTCTTCCAGTACAAACATTCACCACAACTGATGGACGTTCCCTCAGTTTCCAAATCCTTGCCTCTACAAAAAAAAGCTACTAAAATATATTGGTACAAGTATGTCCTTTTCCCCTGTCTTTGCACTCTTTGGGATAGAGTCCCAGAGGGATATTGTTTGGTCAAATAGTAAGCATACCTTTATGGCCCTTTGGAACACAGTTTCAGATTGCTCTCTAGAATGACTGTATCAGTCTGCTTTCACCAACACTTTATTAGTGTACCAATTTTCCCACATTCCCTTCAACATTTATTATTTTCCTTTTTTTTTGGTCATATTAGCCAATCTGATATGAGTAAAGTCATATCTCAGTTATTTTAATTTATGTTTCTCTAATCAATATTGACTTGGAACATTTTTTCATATGATTATAGATACTTTAATTTCTTCATCTGAGAATTGCCTGTTCATACTCCTTGACTATCAACAGGGAAATTATTATAAATAGTATACTTATAAATTTAGCTCAGTTTTTTTATATATTTAAGAAATGAGGCCTTTGTCTAAGATAATTGCTATATAAATTTCCCTTCAAATTGTTGTTTCCCTTCTAATATTTGGCTTTGTTTGTGCAAAACATTTTTTAAGGTAATGTAATAAAAATCATCCATTTCATGTTTTGGTAATTTTCTCAAATCATTCCCTTATCATTGCTTGACAGGTGAACTATTTCATGTTTCCCCAATTTGTCTATTTCTTGAACAAATAAATATGGATAGCCTTTGACCTATCTTGTTATATGGTGTGAATGGTGGTTCATGCCTAATTTCTGCCATTCCATTTTGCAGTTTTCCCAGAAGTTTTTTCTCAAATAGTGAGATCTTGTCCCCAAAGCTTGGATCTTTGGGTTCAATGAATGCTAATTTAATATGGTCATTAACTACTGGATGCTGATTACCTAACCTGTTCCATCGACCCACTATTTTTTCCTTAACCAGTATCAGATTATTTTGATAATTACTGCTGCATGAGAGTTTAAGATCTGGTACAGCTGGACCTAATTAGATATGTGTATAAAATGACTAAGTTCCCCATCTCTGTCAAATTCAAAACTATCTTTCTAATTATCCAGGCCACAATAAAATCTCATCTAGATTAGTGCAAAATCCTCCCAATTCATCTCACTAACTCAAATTTCTCTTTCCTTTCTGATCTACTCCCTATATAAAGTGCCAAATTAATATTTCTTTGCCTCAGTTCTGCCCATTTCACTCCCATACCCAAGAAGCTCCACTGACTCCTTTTTGCCCTTAGAATAAAATACATTTTTTGTCATTAAAAACTCTTCATAGTCTTCTTCCCTGCTCTTTTACTAAGTTTATTATATATTATACAACTTCCAATACTCTGTATACCAAGCTTGCTTATTTGCTACTTCTTATACAAAATGTTTTATGTCTAACTTCTTTGTATTTGCAAAGACTATGTGCCATGACTAGAATATCCTGTGTTCACCCCTCTGCCTGATAGATTCCTCCAAGGCTCAAATGCCATACCTCCTGCCTAGCACCCTCAGTGATCCACAGCTTCCATTTTCTAAGCTTAGAAAGGTAGGTTGTAATTGGATCGTGCCAGACTCCTTTGATGCACTGCCTAATTTGGCTGCACTGTTTATTTTTCCTAATTTTATTTTTATTTAATTTTTTCTGGTTATAATTATGATAATGGGCACCTCGATGGGAGAGGATAGGAAGGGATATATTTGCATTTGAAGATGATAGAAACATAAAAGATTACATTAAACATGGTTTGGCACATTACGTTCACTTAGTTTATTTCCTTTTCCTGTACCCACAGTGGTTCACTTTTCTGCTCACTTAATTAGTCAAATATTACCTCTTTGGCATTGTCAACTTGGTTTGGGTCTCAAAAACACTGACAGTCTATTTTACCCTCAGAGTCCTATGATTTAAATCTTCAGGAGGTGGACTCAGTGAGCAAACCTGTCTTTTCATTGTATCACACTTCTAACCCACCATAGCATGTGGAAATTCCAACACAAGATCTGACACTCACACATCAAAAATGGTGGTTTTTAAAAATCTAGTCTTCCATATAACAGCTGTCAGGGATGATATTCAATTTTACCACTTATAACAGCTGTCAGGGATGATATTGTGGCTGTAACTCACATTGTCCAAGAGGTAACCATTGGCCCATGAAAAGGTTGTATTTCAGCATTTTCTGCAACTGATTCTGAAATCTTGGACCTTGTAACTGCTCATGAATTGCAAGTATCCAGTCTTTATACATTGGTTTCCAGTACTGAGGTCCAAGACACGATTCACAAACCTGTATAGAAAGAAATAATTATCTCATTCATCAGCCCTCAGTAATAATTCATGAAGTTTGAACTATGTTACTGATCATGTGTCTTTTATGCCAGCTTTATTTTTTCTGGTAAATAACAATCCATTTAATTACAGAAATAAATCTGGTGTAGCATCAGCATGCACTTGAAAGTGATGAAAAAGTTTAATAAAATAAGTGCCGAAAATAGGAGAACACCATTAGATGCCATACCTTAGCCTAAATATTAATTTCTTCATGAAAAGGTGGGGTGGGGTGCCCCAGAGTTGAATTTCAGAGACATGAGTTCAAGTCCAAGTTCTACCACTTACTACCTTTGTAACCTTGGGAAAGGTGCTTAACTTCTCTGACCTTCAATTTTACCACATATAAAAAAGGGATAATAATATTTTTTTACTAGCAACCTCACTGGGTTGTCAAATGATATAATATTTGAATAGCAGTTTAGAAACATAAGAAGGAAATGTAGTGTTATTGTTTTATTTCTTCAGAGGCCTTATGAACCCTACATATCTCTGCCCAAGGGAAAACGATTATTAAGGCCTTCTACTAGAAGCTTGCCATTTATGCATTTGCTGTTAAATTCTCCTTTGGTATGCTTTTATTGCTGTTACATTTGTCCCATGGTGAGTTTTTTTTTAACTTATAATTCCTTTTTCCATCCCCTCTTTTTTTATTATGATCTCTTAGACTGAGAACAGTTATCTTTACAGATATGAAATTATCAAAAAGTAGGTCAAAGGGATTAAGAAACCATAAAAATAAAACCTTTTTAAGGGTAAAATTGTATTTTTAAAAATCCTGTTCTATTCTTTGGCTTGTACTTCTTTTTTTTTTTTAATATTATTTTATTTGGTCGTTTTCATACATTATTCACTGGAAACAAAGATCGTTTTCTTTTCCTCCCCCCCTCCCCCCGCCTTTCCCTCTCCCATAGCCGACGCATGATTCCACTGGTTATCACATGTGTTCTTGACTCGAACCCATTTCCCTGTTGTTGGAGTTTGCATTATAGTGTTCATTTAGAGTCTCTCCTCAGTCTTATCTCCTCCAACCCTGTAGTCAAGCAGTTGCTTTTCAGCGGTGTTTTTACTCCCACAGTTTATCCTCTGCTTGTGGGTAGTATTTTTTTTTTAGATCCCTGCAGATTGTTCAGGGATTGCATTGATACTAATGGAGAAGTCCATCACCTTCGATTGTACCACAATGTATCAGTCTCTGTGTACAATGTTTTCCTGGTTCTGCTCCTCTCGCTCTGCATTACTTCCTGGAGGTTGTTCCAGTCTCCATGGAACTTCTCCACTTTATTATTCCTTTTAGCACAATAGTATTCCATCACCAACATATACCACAATTTGTTCAGCCATTCCCCAATTGAGGGGCATCCCCTCGTTTTCCAATTTTTGGCCACCACAAAGAGCGCAGCTATGAATATTTTTGTACAAGTCTTTTTGTCCATTATCTCTTTGGGGTACAAGCCCAGCAGTGCTATGGCTGGATCAAAGGGCAGACAGTCTTTTATCACCCTTTGGACATAGTTCCAAATTGCCCTCCAGAATGGTTGGATCAATTCACAACTCCACCAGCAATGAATTAATGTCCTCACTTTGCCACATCCCCTCCAGCATTCATTACTTTGCATAGCTGTCATGTTAGCCAATCTGCTAGGTGTGAGATGATACCTCAGAGTTGTTTTGATTTGCATCTCTCTGATTATAAGAGATGTAGAGCACTTTTTCATGTGCTTATTAATAGTTTTGATTTCTTTGGCTGAGAATTGCCTGTTCATGTCCCTTGCCCATTTGTCAATTGGAGAATGGCTTGATTTTTTGTAAATTTGTTTAGTTCTTTATAAATTTTAGTAATTAAACCTTTGTCAGAGGTTTTTATGAAGATTGTTTCCCAATTTGTTGCTACCCTTCTGATTTTGGTTACATTGGTTTTGTTTGTACAAAAACTTTTTAATTTGATGTAATCCAGATTATTTATTTTGCATTTTGTAATTCTTTCTAATTCTTGCTTGGTTTTGAAGTATTTCCCTTCCCAAAGGTCTGACATGTATACTATTCTGTGTTCGCCTAATTTTCTTATAGTTTCCTTCTTTATGTTCAAGTCGTTCATCCATTTTGAATTTATCTTGGTGTAGGGTGTGAGGTGTTGATCTAAGCCTAATCTTTCCCACACTGTCCTCCAACTTTCCCAACAGTTTTTATGAAATAGTGGATTTTTGTCCCAAAAGCTGGGATCTTTGGGTTTGTCATATACTGTCTTGCTGAGGTTGCTTGCCCCCAGTCTATTCCACTGATCCTCCTTTCTGTCTCTTAGCCAGTACCAAATTGTTTTGATGACCGCTGCTTTATAATATAGTCTGAGATCTGGGACTGCAAGACCCCCTTCCTTTGTATTATTTTTCATTAATTCCCTGGATATCCTTGATCTTTTGTTCTTCCAAATGAACTTTGTTATGTTTTTTTCTAAATCAGTAAAAAAAATTTTTGGAAGTTCCATGGGTATGGCACTAAATAGATAGATGAGTTTGGGTAGGATGGTCATTTTTATTATATTGGCTCGTCCTACCCATGAGCAGTTAATGTTCTTCCAATTGTTCAAGTCTAGTTTTAGTTGTGTGGAAAGTGTTTTGTAGTTGTGTTCATATAGATCCTGTGTTTGTCTCGGGAGATAGATTCCTAAGTATTTTATTTTGTCTTGGGTAATTTTGAATGGGATTTCTCTTTCTAGTTCTTGCTGCTGAGCTGTGTTGGAATTATATAGAAATGCTGATGACTTATGTGGGTTTATTTTGTATCCTGCAACTTTGCTAAAGTTGTTGATTATTTCAATTAGCTTTTTGGTTGAGTCTCTAGGATTCTTTAAGTAGACCATCATGTCATCTGCAAAGAGTGATAATTTGGTCTCCTCCTTGCCTATTTTGATGCCTTCAATTTCTTTTTCTTCTCTAATTGCTACTGCTAGTGTTTCTAATACAATGTCAAATAATAGAGGTGATAATGGGCATCCTTGTTTCACTCCTGATCTTAATGGGAATGGATTTAGTTTATCCCCATTGCAGATGATATTAGCTGATGGTTTTAGATATATACTGTTTATTATTTTTAGGAATGACCCTTCTATTCCTATGCTTTCTAGTGTTTTTAGTAGGAATGGGTGTTGTATTTTATCAAAGGCTTTTTCTGCATCTATTGAGATAATCATGTGATTCTTGTTGGTTTGCTTATTGATGTGGTCAATTATGTGGATAGTTTTCCTAATGTTGAACCAGCCCTGCATCCCTGGTATGAATCCTACTTGATCATGGTGGATGACCCTTCTAATCACTTGCTGGAGTCTTTTTGCTAGTATCCTATTTAAGATTTTTGCATCTATATTCATTAGGGAGATTGGCCTATAGTTTTCTTTCTCTGTTTTTGGCCTGCCTGGCTTTGGAATTAGTACCATGCTTGTGTCATAAAAGGAGTTTGGTAGGACTCCCTCTTTGCTTATTATGTCAAATAGTTTGTATAATATTGGGGTTAACTGTTCTCTGAATGTTTGATAGAATTCACTGGTGAATCCATCAGGCCCTGGGGATTTTTTCTTAGGCAGTTCTTTGATGGCTTGATGGATTTCAATTTCTGATATGGGATTATTTAAGAAAACTATTTCTTCTTCTGTTAGTCTAGGCAATTTATATTTTTGTAAATATTCATCCATATCACCTAGGTTGGTATATTTATTGCCATATAGTTGGGCAAAGTAGTTTTTAATGATTGCCTTAATTTCCTCTTCATTTGAGGTGAGATCCCCCTTTTCATCCTTGATGCTATTAATTTGCCTTTCTTCTTTCCTTTTTTTAATTAAATTAACCAGTACTTTGTCTATTTTGTCTGTTTTTTCAAAGTACCAGCTTCTAGTCTTGTTTATTAGCTCAATAGTTCTGTCACTTTCTATTTTATTAATTTCTCCCTTAATTTTTAGGATCTCTAGTATGGTTTTCTTCTGGGGGTTTTTAATTTGTTCATTCTCAAGTTTTTTTATTTGCATTTCCAATTCCTTGGTCTCTGTCCTCCCTAATTTGTTAATATATGCACTCAGGGATATGAATTTTCCTCTAAGTACTGCCTTGGCTGCATCCCATAAGGTTTGAAAGGATGTTTCGCCGTTGTCATTTTCTTCAACGAAATTGTTAATTGTTTCTATGATTTCTTCTCTAACTATCCGATTTTGGAGTATCATGTTATTTAATTTCCAATTAATTTTTGATTTGGGTCTCCATGTACCCTTGCCGATCAATATTTTAATTGCCTTGTGATCTGAAAAGGCTGCAGTTAATATTTCTGCTTTTCTGCATTTAAGTGCCATGTTTCTATGACCTAGTGTATGATCTATTTTTGTGAATGTGCCATGTGGTGCTGAAAAGAAGGTGTATTCTTTTTTGTCCCTCTTTATTTTTCTCCATATGTCTATTAATTCTAATTTTTCTAAGATTTCATTCACCTCTTTTACCTCTTTCTTATTTATTTTTTGATTTGATTTATCTAAATTTGATAGTGGTTGGTTCAAGTCTCCCACTAATATGGTTTTACTGTCTATTTCCTCCTTCAATTCTCCTAGTTTCTCTATTAAAAATTTGGATGCTATACCATTTGGTGCATACATGTTGATTAGTGATATTTCCTCATTGTCTATACTTCCTTTTAGCAGAATATATTTACCTTCCCTGTCCCTTTTGATCAGGTCTATTTGTACTTTGGCTTTGTCAGATATCATGATTGCAACTCCTGCCTTCTTTCTATCGGTTGAGGCCCAAAAGGTCTTACTCCAACCTTTAATTCTAACCTTGTGAGTGTCAACCCGTCTCATATGTGTTTCTTGAAGACAACATATGGTAGGGTTTTGGGTTCTAATCCACTCTGCTATTTGTCTGCGTTTTATGGGTGAGTTCATCCCATTCACATTCAAAGTTATGATTGTTATTTGTGGATTCGCTGGCATTTTGATGTCTTCCCCTAGTTCTGACCTTTCTTCTTTAGCTTTCTCCTTTTGAACCAGTGATTTACTTTAGGTCAGTCCCCCTAGTCCCCTCCCTTGAGATGCTTCCCTTTCTAGCCCCTCCCTTTTTATGCTCCCTTCCCCTCCCCCCTCTCCTTCCCTCCCTTTTTGTACTCCTTCCCCCCTCCCCCTCCTTAATTTTCCTTTCTTTCTTGCCCTAATGGATAAGATAGAATTCAGGATCCCACTGGATCTAGATGTTCTTCCCTCTCAGATTTGATTTCACTGAGAGTAAGGTTTAAGTAATTCCACTTCACGCTCTCTTCCTCTCCTTCTCATATGAGAGTTCTTCCCCTCCCCTTCCCATGTGTATCTTTATATGGGAAAGTTTATTCTATTGATTTCTTGAAGTTAATCTTAGTATTATCACGGTTCCTCCCTCCCTTTTCCTTTTTTTGCCCCAACTTTCCCCAAATCTTCTTAATTCCCCAATCTTTCCCTATGCATGTTTCTTCTAACTACTCTTATGATGATACAATTTATGAGAGTTACACAAAACATTTTCCCCACATATTAATATATATAATTAGATGTAAATGTAGTCCTTATAGAAGAGAGTTTGACTTAAAGAGAAAGATAAGATTTATCTCCTTTTCCCTTTCTTTCATATTTACCTTTTCATGTTTCTCTTGCTTTCTGTGCTTGGATATCGAACTTTCCACAGAGCTCTGGTCTTTTCTTAGCAAATGCTTGGAAATCTTCTATTTTGTTGAATGCCCATACTTTCCCCTGGAAGTATATAGTCAGTTTTGCTGGGTAGTTGATTCTTGGTTGGAGACCCAGCTCTCTTGCCTTTCTAAATATCGTGTTCCATGCTTTGCGGTCTCTTAGTGTATTAGCCGCTAAGTCGTGTGTGATCCTTATGGGAGCCCCCTTATATCTGAAGCTCTTCTTCTTGGCTTCTTGTAGGATTTTCTCCTTTACTTGGAAGCTCTTGAATTTGGCAATTACATTCCTAGGCGTTGTCTTTTGGGGATTTAGTATAGAAGGTGTTCTATGAATCCTTTCTATTTCTATTTTGCCCCCTTGCTCCAGAACGTGGGGGCAATTTTCTTTTATAATCTCCTGTAGAATAATATCCAATTTGTTGTTTACCTCTGGTTTTTCTGGGAGACCGATGATATGGAGATTTTCTCATCTTCCTCTGTTCTCCAGGTCCGTGACCTTCTCATTGAGATATTTTATGTTTTCTTCCAATTCATTAATTATTTGGGTTTGCTTTATTGATTCTTGCTGTTTTATCATCTCACTTTCTTCGAGGTGCTTAATTCTGGTCATTAGGGACTGGTTTTGCTTTTCAGCCTTGTCTGCCCTTCTATTGGATGCTTCGAGTTCTTTTTCCAATTGAGCAGTCTTATCTGTCAGCCAGCTGATCTCTTTCTCCCATTTTTCTTTCCAGAAGGTTTCCATCTTTTGGATAAGTTCCAGTTTGAGATCTTCCAGAGCTTGTTGATAGTTTCTAATTTGGGAGGCGTGTTCTGAATTTTTTTGGATTTCCTCCTCATTCTCCTCTTTTCCTTGGGTACTTCCACCATAAAAGTTTTCAATAGTCACTTTTTTCCCTTTCTTCCTGGAGGCTTGATTTTGGGCCATGTGAGCCATCCCTTTGGTGGTTTTATTTTCCTTTCCTTTTTGGTCTGGTGTCTGGGTTATAAGAGTGGTTTTTCTGTGAATTTAGGTTGCTTCAGACTAGTTCTTCCCAGCCTCAGAGCCCAGGTATTCAGCTCCGCCCAGATAATCAGCGCGCATTGTTCAGCGCAGCCCGCCCCAAGTCCAGGTCCGCTGGATTCTCCAGTGAAAGCGCCCTGAGACGTTTTTTCCTGGCAGTCCCCAGATCCCAAGGACCCTGGAGTGCCCCCCCAGACAGAGACGCTCCCCACTCACTCGCTGTCCCGGTGAGCGCTCAGGTAGCTCACTCTGGTTTAGTGGGGGAGGTGGGTGGGGGAAGGGCGGCTCAGTTCACTTTTCTGTGCAAGCTTTTCCTTCTTATTTTAGTGTGGAAATGTTCAAGCCCCACGTACCTTTGCCTCTGTGGGGTACTGGGGAGTCCTTCTGTTCCTCCAAAGGTGATTTTATGCTCCTTTGATGTAGTCTATTTCGTTCGGTGCTGGGGAGAGGAAGCGTGGGGCGTCTAGATTGCAGCCATGATTACCCGGAAGTCCTGGCTTGTACTTCTGTAGCAACTATATGTCTTGCACACACTCACACACAAATACACACACATTCTCCTGCTTCTCACACCTTTAATATTATCTTTCCTACACTTCAAAAAAGGAAGTCATTGTCAAAATTCATTGAAACCTTCTGGTGACAACTTATAATTGTAGAATTCAGTATGTTTGTCCTACTTTGGGCCATGGCATAGAAAAAAGGGAAGCACCTTTTAGTCTCTCTAATATGGACCTATCACATAGACTATCTTGTCATCATCCTAAGGAAACTAAGGCAGGGAAATTGTAAGAGTGGACAGGCAGAAGCTGTGAGCAATAACCCAGAAGTCTCAATGAGACTCTCTCTCCCTCTCCATCTTCTTCTTTTCTTCTTCCCCTAACCCTCCTCTTCCCTTCTCCTTTCCCTCTCCATTTTTTTCTTTCCTTCCCACTGTCTATCCCCCTTTCCCTCTCCTTCCTCCTCTTTTCACTCCTCCCCTTTCTCACTCACCCTTTCCCTCCTGTTAGCCCTATTCCTCTGTGCCACTTTCCCTCTCTATGTTACTATGTTACTATGAGGGTACTGCAAAATGAGAATAAACAAGAGAATACGGAATGGCCCAAGTGTTCTCAATAACACAGGTAATTACTATCAATCTTTGTACCAGATTGATCACCACCAATCCCTATAATATTCTTCTGTTCAAGTAAGAAACTAAGAAATGTAGCAATGTTTCATATTGGCAGGAAATCTTCCAAACAATCTACTCGACTATATATTTTGATCTGTTAATTTTGGTGTTCAATATCACCTGTATATATTTGGGGAAAATACTGTAGTGAGTATGGAGGAGTGGGGTTGGACTTACAATTAGGAAAGTGTGGAATTAAATTGGACTTTTGTTCCATATTAATTAGATGACATTGACCAACACATTTAACTTGCATGTCTTTCAGACCAATTGTAATGGAAAACAATGGCACCAAAAATGATGAACAGGATAATCACAAAAGCAAAACAAAACAAAACTAGGAAAGACGATGCAAAGTAAAGTGAGCAGAACCAGAGAACACTGTACACAGTAACAGTGAGACAGTATGTTGGTCAACTGTGAATAACTTAAATATTATCAGCAATGCAAGGATCCAGGACAACTTCAAGGGACTCCTGACAAAAAAGGCTATCCAACACGATAGAAAAAACTGATGAAATATTAATGAAGATTGAAGTATACCATTCTTCACTTTATTCATCAATGAATTTTTCTCTAGTGTTAATGATAGATGTCTTCTTTCATAATATAATAAACATGGAAATATTTATTATGTGAAAACATGTACAATTTGTATCATATTACCTACTGTCTTAGGGAGTGGGGAGTGATGGGAGGCAAGAAGAGAAAATGAATTGTAAAATGATAGAATTGATTATTAAAATTGTATAGATATATAAACTCTAAAAATTAGATTTAATTAAAAAAGGACTTATCTGCTAATTAAAAGATAATTTGTGATTGATACTTTGACAGTATTCCTAAAGTTCACAATCTTAGGAAACTTCAGGTCCTTCTAAATTTAGTTGATTTTACTTCCCTGAGAGATGAAAGGGAATTATCTGAAAAATAATTTGCCAATAGTTTTTTTTTCTTTTATGTATTTCTCATGATATATTCTCAATGTTGCCTTTCTTTGCTTTTGACAAAACTCTTCGGTCTCTTTGGTTTACACAGTTTTTAGTTAATTACAACATGCGCCTTCTCTGCACTCAATTGGAGGACCTTTCATATTTACTTAAACTATATTTTATTTCTCCCAATTACATGTGAAAACAATTAACATTTTATTAAAAATTGAGCCAAATCATCTCACCCTCCTCTACTTCTTAACAGAGATGGCAAGCAATCTGATGTAGAATTTACATATGAAATAATGTAAACTTTTTTATATTAGTCATTTTATAGATGAAAACTTGAAATTTAATAAACCCAAAAAGTAAGAAAGAAAATGAAATATAGCATATATAGCTTTGAACTAAGACTCTACCAGTTCTTTTTCTGGAGCTGAATCATGAGTCCCTGAGGATTTTTTCAGAACAGTGATCATGGTTAAGTAATTCACATATATTTGTCATACAATATTGCTGTTACTATGTTCACTGTTCTCTTGGTTCTTCCCACTTCACTTTACATCAGTTCATGTAAATTATCCAGGTTTTTTTTAATGCTCTTCTCTCTTTGATAATGGTTTGACAAATTTTTACAATTTCATTCCAATTCATTCATTCAAATTTATCACACTTGAAGGAATGGTCCTCTAAACTATCTTAGCATTTCCTCCCATTGGCTCTCAACTCATTCTGGATGTCAGTGAAAACAACCTACATACTCAATACTTCAATATCCTTGCGAATGATGTAGTATAGCGTTGTCTCTAATATTAGTTCAATTTAATACACTGAACCTTTCATTTTTAAAATTTAAAATTTAATTAATTTAGAATATTTTCCCATGGGTATATGATTCATGTTCTTTCCTTCCCTCTGTTATTCCCCCCTCCCAGAACCAAGGAACAATCCCCCTGTGTTTTACATGTATCATTTATCAAAACCCATTTCTATATTATTAATATCTACAATACAGTGAGCATTTCAATTCAGCATCCCCAATCATATCCCCATCGAACCATGTGACCAATCATATGTTATTCTTCTGTGTTTCTGCTCCCACAGTTTTTTCTCTGGATGTGAATAGCATCCTTTCTCATGAATCCCTCAGAATTGTCCTGTATTATTGCATTTCTGCTACTAGAGAAGTCCATTATGTTTTATTGTGCCACAATGTATTAGTCTTTGTGTACAATGTTCTCCTGGTTCTGCTCCTTTTGCCCTGCATCAATTCCTAGAGGTCTTTCCACTTCACATGGAATTGCTCCTCACTGAACTTTTCTTAAGAAGCTCCTCCAAAAAAAAGATTCTCCTCCATATTTATTTCACCTATTAATTTTCCCTAGTGTAAGCAATATATGTCTTTTTCCACAATATGACAACAGAAATGTGTTTGCCCAATAACACATGGACAATGAATATCATGGTACATGGAAGGAGGTATGAGAGGGAAAATACATGGAAGGAGGTATGAGAGGGAAAATCATGGATCACAAAATTTCAGACAATTATTAAAATTACTTCAGCGTGTAAAAAAATAAAATTAGGAATCTCCTGTGTGCCTTAACTTTTTTATAGCCTGAAGGAGATGAAAAAAATTGAATAAGAGTTTAGTTTGCCTCAAAGAACTTACATAAAATGAAATGTTAGATGGATAAAGTAGAAAGTATCAAGCAAATTCTTTGTGAGATCCAAAGGTAGATGTTTATTCTGGACATTGAGAATGATGGAAGTTATGTTTGAAATAAATTTTAACAGGTAATAAGTACTGAATGAGAGAGATTATGATATGGTATATAGAAAACTGTCTTTTGAGTCCTTAGAGTCGGGAATACAGAGGTTCCAGTCTAAATCCTGACACATATTAGCTGTCCAAATGTGAACAAGTTATTTCCCCTTCCAATGCCTCAGGCAACTCTTCTGAGATTGTGAAATGACTGAGAGCTTTCCAGAATGGGAAGATATGGATGGGTTATGAGCTGCCTCATTCAAGGGAATATGGATGAACAATATGAAATGAGTTATTGATTTGCATTAGTGGAGAGTTTTTTTTCAATTGAGATTTCTTTACATAAACAAAAAATCAAATACACCTCTCCCCATATTCCTTGGGAGGAATTTTAAATGCTTTGATGGGGAGAGAGTGTATTTTGGACATTCTGGACTTAGTAACAATGAAGAAAGAAGGAAGGAAGGAAGGAGAGAGGGAGGGAAGAAAGGAAGGAAGAAAACAAATTAGTAAGTACTTACTCTGTATCATACTCTGCTAAGTACTTTTACAAGCATTATTTCATTTAATTCTTATAACAACTCTGTGAGGTATGTGATATCTTCATTTTTCATTTGTAGAAACTGAGGCACACAGAGAATGTTATTTGAAGAAGTTATTTAACCTTGAAGCAATGAAAGGTATAGTGTAGTTAAGGGGCCTTTTCAAATGATTTGTCAGAAATAGAGGGAGAGAAATATGATGATAACTATCAATGAAGAGAAGGATTGAAGGAAGACCTGATTCTGTTTGTGAGCACCATGGCACTTTTTTTTTTTCAGACTTGATTCAGAAATAAAAAAAAAAAATAAACATCAAGGAACAGGAGGAGGCCCCCAGTACCTATTTGTAATCCTTTCTGCCAAAGCTTAGAAAGGTTGAAAGAAAAAAGAGAAAGGAAGCAAATTCTTCTATCGAACTCTGTAGTGGAAAGTTGTCAGACCAGAAATATTCTTATTTGGGAAATCTGACAAAACTATGAGCAGATAGTGTAGTATGCTAAATTCTACTCTCTGTGACATTAGCAGACTTGTATTCAAAATCCATCTCTGAGGCTTATTACATGTTCTCCCTTGTGTAAGTCACCTGTTGGTCACAATTTCCTGAGTGTAAAATTCAGAGTTTACATGAGTACAGCTGAGATTATTCCAGCGTTAAATCTGTGATGCTATGCCTTGTTTATTATTTAGACTTTCCCTACAATAGTAAGTCTGACATTTTATTTCTTAAGGAGATGAAACATTCTAGAATATATCTAGAATCCAGAATGCCTCAATGAATGGAATTGTCCAAGCTGTTATTTTCAACTTTTAATATGCATCATAGAAAATTTACATCAAGAGAATTCTAACATTGTGTCTTAATTCTTCAGGTTGCAGTGGATATGGAGATACATTTCTAATATCCTCCCATAAAGATAAGTACTTTTTTTTACTTTGCTTCATTCTGAAGGATTAATTCAAAATTATAGTTTAGAGTTTGGTCTTGGCTTCATATAGAGACACTAAATCTTTTAAATTCACAATTCAACGTTCAACATTCTTGTTGATTATTTTAATCACATCACACACAGAAGCACTTCAGTCATCCAATTTATCCCAAGAGGCATAGCCTAGATTGCTATGTCTAATCTTTCCAAAGCACCCTCTTCTACTACTATTCATTAATTAAACTTACTCCCATCTATGCTTCTCCTTGTCCTCTTCCCCCTGCCAGCTCTAAAATCACTTGTCATCACATTGTTTCCTTCATCCCATCCGCAGTTGTTCATTACCCATTCTTTTATATTGTTCATTCATAATCTTTTATTCTTTTATAATTTTTGTTGATGACTTAAAATCTTGACAATCAGTCTCCAATTTATTTCCTTTGAATGTACTAGCATCCACCATCTTTTCAGTTGTTTCATGTTGTCCTCAACTGAATATGAGTATTTAGGAATAACAGTATAGAATGATACTCTAATGAAAATCTTCTATGTGAGTTTTTCCTTATTGACAAAGATCTCATCCATATTTGTTTATTCCATGTAGTTTTCACTCATTATTAGGTTAACTAGGTGGTCCCAAATTCAGGGGAGGAAATATGCTGCGGACAAATGATGGTTCTGCTTTCTCTTTGTATTGCATAAATTATCAATAAATTATGTAGGTTATATCAATTCTATTTTTGTTGTCACCAACCCACCTTGTTTTTTAGTTATACTTTCTTTGCTGACATAATTTGTACTATTAAAAAAAACACAATTCACTGTTATAATATATAACAGTATGCTTAAATCCCTAATTATCCACACAGCAAGCATCGAGAGGATGAGAAATGCTTACTGTTCAGATCATTATACACACATACACACACACACACACACACACACACACACACACATATATATATATATATATATATATATATATATATATATATACTTGACCAGCAGACTACAAAGCTTGTCCATCTCTCTATCATATATATATATATATATGTATATATATATATATACACATATATGTTTGTGTGTGTATGTAAGCATTTGCGTGCACCTGTTCATGTGTATATCTTGTATAGACAATGAAAATTGGAGAATGAGTCCTTGCCCAGAATTAAATAGAAGAGTGGATTTGATTGATTTGGTTTGATTGATTGTGGCAAGATATAAAATTATTTTTAAGTATCTCCAAGATTCTCTCTGAAACAAAGATTCCTCTTTCTAATACCAACATTCTGATGGTCATGCTGTAAGACTTTTGAAGAATGGTACACTAGAGTCTTCTAAAAAATTAAGTGGAAGAGATCCAAATATATAGCACAGACATGATAAATTTGAGAGGACTGCACAAATTGCAGATGAAAGAAGAATGTAATTGATTTGTTCAAGGGCAAATGCCTTCTTCTGTTGAGAAAATATGTAGAAGAACAAGAGTAAGAGTAGTTGAAGTTTGGCTTTCAGAAATGGTAGGTTAGATCCAGAGGTCATGTTTAGGAAATTAAGGTTATAAGACTGCTTAGGTCTGGGGATGCCTCAGACCCGTTTGTCAGTCAGACAACAATTTCCACACAATTTCTCTAGAATCCCTCTTTCTTTCCTTGACCCTGCCATCATCCTGGTACCAGTCCACATCAATTCACACCTGGGCTACGGTGCAGGAGCCTTCTGAATAAGCCTTTCCTAGAGTCTTTACTTATTCCAGTTCATATTTCATTCAGATGCCAAAGTCATCTTCCTAAAGTGAATGTCCGAATGTCATTCCCTGCCACCCCTTGGTGGTTCCTTGTGGCAACAATAATTAAATATAAATTATTTGAGTTTTTTTTTTAGCACTCTTCACAACCTGGCTCCTTTCAACTTTTCCAGTGTCTTATAATTTACTACCCTTCATATATTCCAGAATCTAGCTACCCTGGACTCCTTGTTATTCCTAATATTTGAAGCTCATTTCTCAACTCAGATGCTTTTTTATTGGCTTTCTATCATATCTAGAATGTTCTGCCTCCTTGTCACCACTTCAAGGTTGGATGAGTTACTTAAAACCTCAGTTAAAATCTCACACTCTCTAAGAAGCCTGTCCTAATTATGTCCAATGCTAGTGCTTTCCTTCTGAATTTGCCTTCAGTTTACTCCATCTACATCTTTTAGCACTTATTTTTTGGTGATCCTTTTATTGAATGTTATGTTCCTGAGGAGTGGTGATTTTGATTTTTGCCTTTGTATTCCTAACTTTTCCTCAGTGTTTGGCACATAGTACTTAGTAATCATTTGTTGACTATTTTCCACACCCAATTTTACAGAATTTTTGGTTTTATTAGAGGTTAACAAACTCATTATTTGAATAATTATTTAGCTCCAAGAGAATATGATGAATCTACCAGGACAACTCTAAGGGATTCATGATGAAAAAGGCTACCCATCACCATAGGAGGAATTGAATGAGTCTAAATGCAGATATAGAATTCTTCACTTTCTTTTCTTCATGAATTTTTCTATAATGTATAAATGTGTTTTTTCACATGATAAACAAGGAAATATGTATTGCATGATACCACATGTAAAATGTGAATCATATTGCCTTCCATCTAAAGAAGGGAGAGTGTGGGAGAGAAAAAGAGAACATGGATCACAAAATGTCAGAAGATGATTATTAAAACTTGTATCAATATGTAATCTGGAAAATGGTGAATCCATAATAAAATAGATAATCCAGAAATGGAGGAGACATAATGTCTTGTCTTGGCTCTGCCTTTAACTTTTTGTTTGGGATTTTGAGAATGGCACTTAACTCTTCTATAGTAAAAACCAATAAATGTCAGAGATTGGATTTGAACGCAGCCTCCATAGCCAACTCTACACCCAATCTAAAACATTTCTCTCAAAAAAGACAGGCTGGTCTTTCACACTTGAAAAACATACTGTATTCAGTACAGATTCACCTGCTCCTCCCAATAACCCTAGGCACTGTTATTATGTTCACTCTTTAGATGAGGAGCTGGAGGCTCAATGAACCTAAATAATCTGCCTAGAATTATAAAGCCAGAATATATTTGAGGTGGAATTCAAACCCAAGCCTTCCTGATTCCAGTTTTAGCTCTCTGTTGACTATTCTATTCTTAATTTAATATATGTTAAGGTATACCTCTTTTTTCATTTAATTTTATTGTGTTTCCCAGATACTGTGTTTTTTACAAATTGAAGGATTGTGGAAACTCAGTATTTTTTTTACAACTCTATCAGCATCATTTCCATGTATGTAATCACATTGTGTCTATGTATCACATTTTAATAATTCTCTCAATATTTCAAACATTTTCATTTTTACTATATCTGTTATAATAATCTGGGAACATGATCTTGGATGTTACTATTATAATTATTTTGGGTTGCCAGGAACTGTACCCAGATAACAGGGTGAGCTTAATTGATAAATGTTCTATGTGTTCTGATTGTTACACCAACCTGCTATTCTCTTCTCTCCCTCTCCTCTGGTCTCATTGCCTGATACACAATGATACTGAAAGGAGGCCAATGAATTACCTTACAATGACATCTAGGTGTTCAGGTGAAAGGAAGAGTCGTCAATCAATGTACAAACTTTATTGTTGTCTTATTTTAAGAATTTACTGCAGACATTCCAGCTCTCACCAAATACTATTCTGAGCAGTAAGCATCCATCAACATTAAGGAAAGACCATCTACCAACAAAAACAAATTATGAATTGATGAAAACTCAGATGATGGTTAGAATTTTTTAGCAATGAAGTCTTTTCAAAAAAGTTGTTATGTGGAAAGACCTCCATGAATTGATGCAGAGTGAAAGGAGCAGAACCAGAACGTTGTACACAGAGACAGATATACTGTGGTACAATCAAACATGATAGACTTTTCTACTAGTAGCAGTGCAAAGACCCAGGACAATACAGAGGCACTTATAAGAAAGAACACTATTCATACCTAGAAAAAAAAATATGAGAGCAGAAACACAAAGAAAAACATGATTGGTCACATGGTTTGAAGGGGGTGTGATTGGGAAGATCACTCTATTATAAATATAAATAACATGGAAAGAGGTTTTAAACAATGATACATGCATAACCAGTGGAATTGCTTATCATCTCCAGGATAGGGGAGTGAAGAGGTGTGGGAAAAATCATGAATCATGTAACCATGGAAAAATATTCTAAATAAAATTAAAAAATAAAAAAGGTATGTACATTTTTTCTTAGATGTGGTAATATTACACACTTAGGAGACTACAGTATAGTGTAAACATAACTCCTTTATGCACTTGGAGTCCAAAAAATCATATGATTTGCTTTATTGTGATATTCATTTCATTGAAATGGTCTGGATCAGAACCCACAATATTTCTGAAACTTTTCTGATATACTAGTAATATCCTTTCTATCCTTTGTTAAAATATAAAGTAATACCTTTGCATTTTATCATATAATATACCATTAATATCCTCTTATTATGATTCTAATTCTTGACTTTCAAACTGTCAGAGAAAAGGAAGAAGAGTATTCCCTTGTCCTAATTTCACTGATGTTTTCATCCATTATATCAAAATCATTTTTACTTTGAAAATCCCATGCTTCTCCTCTATTACCTACTTGCTTCTTTTACATACTATTCTTTCAGTCTGTCTAGTCTCTCAAGTTTTATGACTACTTTAGTAGTAACATTGAAAAGGAAGTGTGTATGTATTCCCTCAGTACTCTCTATATTGCTGACAATAATATTTTTAATAAAGTAATGGTCTGAGCAATATAGATAACATAATAAAAACTCTAATAGTCATAATTTACTCTATTAACTATATTTCTTCTACCAGTGGTGCATGTGAAGTAAGATACTGTTTTCTTCCTTAAAATATGTTAGAAATACAGATTCTCTTTTCTTTTGGGAAAAAAGTATCCCCAAAAGTTAAATATAAAATTTTGGTGAAAAGGAATGTCATAGTTTTACTATGGTATAATCATTCATCCTAGCCATAAAAAATATGATTTTTATCACCTCACTAAATCTGGATCTAATCCTAAAATCTTCTTATTAACTTCCTCTAAATTTATATTTATTTCACTACTAATCTCTGGTATGATCTATCTTGTGGTATGATCTCATAGCTGTCTCCTGTGTCCTACATATTACCCTGTATGAACTTATATCTCAATAAATACCATGTTTTATGTGTGTTGTACCAGTGGCAACTGACATAAGATATTTAGCAGAGGCTGCCAAACAGAATGTTCCTCCCAGGGTTACCTAACTTCCCTTGCTGACTGTATACTTTGGAAATCCTCCAATTTCCTCTAAATGAATGTGGGAGAAAATTGAACTATTGCTCACTGAATCTCTTCAATTCTTGTCCCTTGTTTCGTCTTTGACTATGGCTTTTAATAACCATACTGGTCTTTCTTTGTTTCCATGGCTCATAACCTTGAGGTCATTTTAGACTCATATTCTCTCTTTGAGAAGCACATTAGTCAGAAAGTCAAGAGTTCATATGTGGGGACTGATACATATGTAGCTCCATTTTGGGACATATGTATATATGTTCAGTTGTTAAGACTAGTATACATAGCCTTTCGTTACTTAGAGATAGCCATCTCTACCGATTCCTGAAATATGCAATTAGACTAGAAGTAGGCTCCTAATGAGAACTGGGAATAGCAATTGCCACTTTTTCACATCTATTTTACAGTATCGCAGTCCCCATAATAAATGAGGGCCTTACACCTTCTTTGCCTGACTGGAAAAAATGGGAAATTATTATAAGGAACAGTGGTGGCAAAATTGATGTGAGCAGTTACAAATGACTAGCATCCAACAAATAAGTGTGAGAATTTCTTGACATTACCAATAGTCAAGTACATGTGCAGAATTAGTAATGAGGTCAATATATAAATTTTCTTAAATGGAGAAGGACTCTACTTTATCTTTCTTAGTCATGAATAATCAAACCTAGGTCAGGGGATTATAAAAATGATGAGATCTCTCCTAGCATATTGATCAAATAATCATTTTACTTTATTTTTCTTCAAGTATTGCAATAACTGGACAGTGTTTTGGACTTCCTTAGAGAGACTTCTGGAAACTATGTTAACTCAGGGAGAAGAAAGATCCTGGGACACTATTAATGAGTTGTTCACTACTAGGGGTTGAGGAGAAGAATAAAGCATTTGTGTGCAGGAAGAATTATACATGGGGATGATGTTATTAATGGCTTTTAATTATCTGCACTCGACAAAACCTTAGCTTTCCTGCTCTTATTGAGATTCTGTTTCTGATTCTCTCCCAGAGTATGACTTTCCCTAAGAAATTATCCTTGAAGTATATTATAGTATAATTGAGATGCAGAATGGTATTATGGGTAAAAAATAACTGACTTCAAATTCAGTAAGATCTAGGTTCAAGTTCTGCCTCACATACTGACTGTGTGACCTTGGCAAGTTGATTAATTAATATTGCACATTAGGTACTAATCTGCACTGGGAGAAAGATTTTCTTAGTAGAGAATCCATATACTAATAATTCAACCTATTCTATAGTTAGAAAATCTTGAACCTCTAAAACTACATTGCCCAGAATGCTTTTCCCTTTGTGCACATTTGCATCTTCATGTAATTGTTTATGAGTTCTGTAGTTCCTCCAGTGACCAGGATGAGTTTAGGTAGTTCTTTTACTTAATTATTATTAATAAAACTTTATAAAATATAATACTTAGTTATTGTATATTAATTTTAATCTTTCTAATATCTATCTCAGTGAATGAAGCTATGTCAATGTATGCATATTACATGTGAATATGTATACCCATATATGTGCATATGTACAGTATATATACCTATACATATGCATACACACATATATGTATTGTGTAAGTATAGACATACAGATATTCTTTAGTTCTTTTGAAAAAAGTAATCAAGATGAATTGACTTAATGCCAGAAAGGTCTTAAGTATTTTGAAGCATCAAATTCAATCTCTAGGTCTGGTACTGATGCACATTCCTTAATACAAATTTGCTTTATTTTTCTCCTGGTAGCACTTGATAAATGTTTATCACATGCGGAACTTCTCAGAGAAATTTAGAATCAAGGTTATGTTAATGCAATTATAAAATATAATTTACCTATTTTCATTTCATTTCCTTCCATGGCATTGATAATTCTAAACTTGCAGATTCCAAGAAATAAGGAGGCTTATTCCAAGGGATAAGGAATAAGGACTAGACAAATGATTTCTTTGGAATAGGGAATTCCAGAGCAAGGACAAACTCCCTCTTCCAATGCAATTTGTTGACTTTTCTTTAATTTGCCGTCTTGGCTGGCACAGAGGAGATTATTCCTTTTCCTTTTTCATTAGAAAGTAGCCTAGATAACTAAAGGGACTTGCCCAGAGTCAGATAGTCTACATGTGTCAGAAGCAAGACTTTAACTTAGCCCATGAGACTAAGTTTCCATTATGTCCTACCACTTCTACATGGAAAATATGACTATATGGAAGTCTTTCACAATCTACCATTTCCTGTCTTGTAAAGCAAAGAAGGCTGCCACAATGGGCATTCTCATATGCCTCTCAGGGTAGGGGAAGAGGGATATATTATACTATATTTCAGCATTTGCAACCTAGACGAAACCTGGATAGAAGAATGGAGGAGCCTTAAGGGCATAACTATGATGAATGGGTCTTCTGACTGGTTGCTATGCTAGATGAACAAGTGGTATGAATTTATGGTCTTGGTATCTCCTGATATAATATATATATATAATATAATATCAGTTCTTTTATAAAAACAAAAGGCTTAGGCCATACAGTTCTAAAAAGTCTTTTCAAGCTCTAAAATCTATAATCTATGTGCACTGTATTATCTTAGCTAATTAGGAAATAAATCGTCAAAAAAGTATTTTATTTAATTTTTGTACCTTTTTCCTCTTTCTTCTCAGTCCCATATTCTGAGTCCCATAGGTGATATTATTATCCATGATGAGAAACCTATGTGTGGTGAGGGAAAGGGGAGCTTAAAAAGTCACTTTAAAATATCCCTAACTATATTCTTCTCCCCAGATGGTGCTGTAAATGAATATGTGGCTGAAAGATTTTCAACGTTCCTGGTCTGAATGATTGAGGTAGGTTGGAAAGTGAATAAAAATTATGTTGAAGCCGACAATAAGGGATTTCTTCAGATAAAGGTTTGGGAAACACAGAAAGAGTCTTTGTTTTGGTAATCATTTGGAGCAATGTAGATTTCCAAAGAGCATTTAAGGGCTGCCAGTTCCTTATTTAAGAGCCCCCTAGACCAATTAGAAAGAAATTACTTCCCTAAGGGTCTACACTATTTCAGGTAACTGAACACTCTAGGAGAGAAAGTAAAGTTTGAGTGGAGAAGGAGGAAGGATGCCGGTTATGTATCATTGTGCCTCCTGCTTAAGTAAATCAGACACTTAATGTTATACTAAAATCTCGAGTGCTTTATTGAATCAGGATAAAATGGATTTTAATCTCAGAATTGAAGGATTAAGTGCAAATGAGAGAAAAGAATGAAACCGAGTCTCTCTCTCTCTCTCCTTCTGTCCCCTCTTACCCTCCTATGAAAAGGAAAGATAATGAATTAGATAATCAGTGAAAGTCCTTCAAAATGAAAATAAAATCATAAAATATTTTTTTCTTTTTAATACAGTTCATGGCTAGAATTGTTTTTGGTTGCAATGAGAAAGAAGGTTTTGAAATGATCAAGCTATTTTGGCAGTGATAACAGCACTTAGGAGGCCTCCTGTTTTCTGGAGGCCAAAGTGAACATTAGTAGCTGCACTTTGAGGTTAAATATGGTGCCAGGTTCAACCACAGCCCAAATATTGTCTTTTCCCCACTTCCTCCTTATTTTTGGTTGACCTAGCTTTATATAGAATGTGGAGAGACAAGGTGGCATCAGGATTGGCTCAGGTACTAATGGTGGGTAGGTTAGTATAGGTGACTCTATATCATATGATCAGCAACAAAGAATGATGCCACTTAACTTCAGATGTTGCTAATAATCCACTTGAAGATGATAATTATATACTTTCTCTTGAAGTCCAATTCATTTGTGGACACAACAATAATAATAATGTTATTTGGTCAAACCAAGAGATTACTTTCACCCTGGAGGTAATTAATATGGAGGGTTCAAAATGGAATAGCTCCTAAAAATTCCCTAAATATCTTTATCTAAATAACTGAGATTCTTAATAATATAAGGCATGAAATAATTTATATTATTCCAAATACTTCACCTAAAGTTAATGACTAGCTGTTTTACTGTTATTCTCATTCCCTTATTAGTACATAGTGCTTCACATGACAATTTTTAATTCACTCTATATTATTTGCAGTGTCATTGAAGCTATTAAGGTTGATTGGAGGAAATATGATAGAGAGAAACAAACAGATACAGGCAACAATTCACCAGAAGAGAAACAAACAGATACAGGCAACAAACAATTCACCAGAGATAATGAGAATAGAAAGAGGAAGGATCTAAAATTAAAAAAAAAATCTGAATGGTATCCCTTTGGAATGATATTTAGTGAAATACACAGAGAATGGTCTTGCACTTGAGCCTTCAACATTTTCTTAAATGTCAAACCTGAAATCTTGGGTAGAATGTCAAAAATTTGAATTACACAAAATTTGGAAGACTAGCTAACACACTGGATGGAAAAGTCATAATAAAGAAATATCTTGTCTAGATTAAATGATGGATAAAGTTGAGTATAGCCTTTAACAGATAAATACAAATTTCTACATAAGTTAGAATTACTTTATTTAAAAATATAGAATGGATTATATATGGTTAAAATTAATTCCTTTAAGAAATCCTAAGGATTTTAGTGGAACAGAAGCCCCAAATAAATCCATGGAGTCATGTGGCATTCAAAAATTAATACTCACTGAAGTTATGTTAATTGAGATATTATGTACAAAATGTGGTAAAAGTTCTATATCCTAATCATACCATATCTGGATTATTGTGTCCAATTTTATGTACCTTTTAAAGAAATAAATCCATAAAATGAAAATATATGAGAGAGACCAGTATGATAAAATCCTTGGAGAATATGTTGTAAAGGGATCAAATAAAAGATATAAAGATGTCTAGTATGAAGAAGAGAGAACTTTTATATGGGATATGACAGTTGTCTGTAAGCACTTAATAGGATATCTTAGGGAAGAAGAATTTTATTTTCTGCTTTGGCCACACAGAACATGATGGGAGGAATGGGTGGGAACTTCAGAAAATCCATTTAATTTGTCAGGAGGAGAAGAATAATAACAACTTCTGAACAATTGGAATTATCTCAAGATTGGCCTGGGCTGCCCAGAGACATAGTAAGTTTTTCCTAACTAGAATATACTTTGGAGAGGCTAGATGATTATCATTTGCAGGATGCTGTAAAATTGACTTTTTGTCATGTGGAGGTTGGACTAGATGGCCTCAGATTATTTTGCAGCTTTAGATAATGTATGATTTTGAAAGAAGTGAGACAATAGAAGGGTGATGAAACTTGGCACAAAAGATTGCCAATGAAGAAAATCAAGAAAATACTACAATAGTCTGGGGGTAGGGAATACAGAGTAGGCTGGCCATTACTTTCATTTTTTTGATAATGGAGTACTGAAAAAAGGAGTAAATAAAAGTTTGTTTTGCAGTTAGAGGTATGATGCCATGTGGGAGAAAGTTGTGTATTAGAAAGAGATGAGACAAAGGGGAAAAAAGGTTTTCCCCCTTTGATGAAATGGGAGTTCTTCAAGACACAGTAGGAAATAGGAGAATGTGCTTTGAAAAAAATGAGACAATTGGAATGGTATCAAATGCCATAGAAATCAGCACTGTGAAGGAGCTTGCAAAGGCAGAGTTCTTCGATTCTGAAAGTGGGGATGTTGTAAAATGGGATGACTGAAAACAGTGGATTGGAAGGGAAATGTAGAAGCATGTGTTAACTTCAAAAAGAAAGAAAATATTGGAGAGACCAAATTTTGTTAAGAGAAAAAATCATCAGCATCTTCCACCAAGAGGCATCTATATAAACTATGTCTTAAGAACTGAAAGCTAGGCAAGGACTTAGGGAAGTGTCCCTTGAGATATGGTCCTGCTAGTTGTGGCTAAAAATCAATCTGTGCATTAATAAATATAATTACCTCATCAATTTTATCATCTGAAAAAGAAAACATTACATTTACCTTCTTTCACAATTCTTTTCAGGCTGCTCATTTGTGGCTACTGTGATATAGCAGACAGAGAGCCGAACTTGGAGTAAGAAGACTTGGATTTGACCCACTTCTCAGCTGGATAGATAATCAAAGGGTCAAACACTGAGATCTCAAACTAGAAAACTTTATTATAAAGATTGTGGGGCAGTTGTCCCTTGCCAAGACACATAATGTCTCATCCTAAATTTCTCTATTTGTAATTGGAATTCAGATTCTAAGCTGGAAATGATTTTAGAGGTCAGAGAGTCTACTCTATTCACTTTGCACATGAGTAAACTGAGACAAATATTAAGTTAAATGATTTGCACTGGGTGACATAGTTAAGGGTTTGAGGTGAAATGTGAACCCAGGTACTTCTAATTCCAAATCCAGCACCCTTTCTTCCATGCTTCATAATGAACAAATTCATAAATACCTACTATGAACAAAGCACAGCATAAATCATGGAGCAAGATATAAAGAGAAACAATTCATGGTCCATACTGGAAAAGAATTTGCAATTTAATAAGGGAAATGTCACCTACATAACGTATATGCCAATATAGTATAAAAATATAAAACCAAATATGTTTATGTGTTTTGAATCTTATTGGTCACAAGTCAGTCATACATGTTGCTTTTTCAAAGAGAGCAATTAGGAAAATCCCAATTTATTAAAGGGATCGCATGCTGAGTGAATAGCAATAACTGGAATGAAGGGCAACTTCTTTAAATTAAATTATTTTGTTATGCAAATTCATCCTAAATTGGAGACTATTTTAACATTACTTTCATATGCAATGGTAAAACTTAACTACTTTAACAACATGATTTAAAAAAACAGTAGAAAGTAACTTCTACATATTATGACAAAATAGAAGAACCAAGAAATTTTATGTACACAATCATAAATAGAAACAATGAAATAATTGAAACAAAATGTTCAAAATAATAATAACCAAACATGACACCAAAGAAGAGATATGTACAGTACCCCTGCTTTGAAGAATTATGGGTATTTAATACTTCATAGGATGTCAGAAATTTTTGTGAATTATTCAGGATGGGGTGGGGAAGATAGGCTTTATGATCCCACAATGATTTCTCCAAGTCTTATGAGTTTCTCATTCTATATATTTCCCCCACTTTTATGGATATCAGTGGAGTACATGGATTATCCATTAGTTGTCTCAAACAATGAATAGCTTTCATATTTTACTGGTCATTTTTTTATCCAATAATATCCATTATTCCATTTCTCTTGAGCATTTCTTTGTTGATAATGTGTTTTTGCATATAGTACTTGGAATTGCCTTTTTTATTTGAGTAATCAACAAGGTATCCCAATAAAAATGCAAAAATCAGAAAACATTCCTTATAAAAAATAATGAGAATGTTTGTTAAAACACCCCCTTATTACCATAACAAATAAGATATAAAACATGGAGATATATATTTACCAAATGTATTTCTCACAATAATGAGAGAGATTAGATTAGGTGGTAATATGATGCATTCTATTTAATAATGAGTATTCATATTGAACTATTTAAAAATGTGATAGGTATAGAAGAAATTTGTCTTCCATTGACTTCCTTATAACACTAAAGTTCATATTTCAGTCCAGACAAGAGAAGTCAATATATAATAGAAAAATTGCGGTTAATGTTTTGGGAGGGACTCATAAAGCCACTACACTCACATAGCCACCATTATTTAGACCATAAATCATCTCAACTGCTTGTCAAGAGGTATTCGTAGGTAAAGATTTTCTTTTTTTTCTCCTTCCCCAGAAGGATATTGCTTTAGATGCAACTATCAAATAAAGACAACATTTCATTTCATTAGTCACCATGTTTGTTAAATAGCATTTGTTGGAATGGAGGAAGTCATAAGACAGGTTAATAGGTATTGCATTGGATGAATGGAAAAATCTAGTAGATCAGACATATAGCTCCATGCTAATGTTTATAGAAGGATATAATTTGATTAATAAGTTATTTCAGAAAATTCTGATAAGACTATGAAAAATTTGTAAAAAGATCCTGATCTATTTCTTTCCACATCATTTTTAATTGCTATTCTTCCATGCAAGTTTATGTATGTTCTACCTGCTCATGTGGAGGATATAAGGATGGTTATGGGGGAAATCTTAGAAGGCAATTCTTTAGTTTGAGGAGTTTACATTTATTAAATATTTCAACATTTCAATTGCATAATGATACACAAATTGGAGAAAGTATGCTCATCTTCTTAGCTTGAAAGAGTTGCTTAGGGACTACATATTTTATACTAATTATTTTTGACAGGAATTAGGTCAGATTAATTAGTTTAAAATTCAGCTGAACAACAACCTCTCTGCTAATTACTTTGGGGGTGTATACATAATTCACTTACAACATCAAAAAGAAAAATAGTAGGGTCAAAATAATGTAACTGAGTTTTATAGTCCTTTGGGCATGGTTCCATATTGCTTTCCAGAATGGTTGTATTAGTTCACAATTCCACCAATAGTATAACTAATAGATCATCTTTACTCCATTATCTCACTTTTCCTATCTTTCCTCCACACACTATTCATAGTAAGTTATAGATAACATAGCAGTTCTCTTTTGAAAATCCTTAAGTGACTCATGATTGCCTATAGCACCAAATATAAACTCCTTATGTTTGGCCTTTAAGAGCTCACCATCATTTGGATTCTACCTATTTTTCTAGCACTATTTCATGTTGTTTCCTCTAATATCCTCTGTGCTTAAGCCAATCTGTGCAATAGCCAACTCACTATTCCCCTCATTCCTATTTTGTATCTCTGTTCTTTAAATTCGTCCCCATTCCTTGAATATATTCACTTCTCATATCCACCTGCCAATATCTTCATTATACATTAACCTTTAGCTTTTGCTCCTTTGTTTCTGAAACTTTTCTAGATAGTTAAAGTGACTAGTAATTTCTTTTGTTTAAATTATATATTGAACTTGAATATTTGTAGCTTGTATCCTCACTCTAACCTTCATGGGGACAATGTTAATATCAGAATTGTAGAGCTAGCTTTAATTTTGTTCTGAACCTGCCATTGCACATTGCACACAGTAGGATGTTAGCAAAAGTTCGTTGAACTGAATAGCTGCCTATACTAATAAAATAATTTCAAAGAATAATAACTAGCATTAACATAAAAATCAATTTTACACATATTATCTCATTTATTAGCATTCTTATTTTACAGATGAGGCACTTGACTTGTGACAACTATTCAATATCTGAGCCCAGGTTTTATTTCAGGTCTTTCCCAATCCAGATCCATTGCAACTCCTCACTTGCACATTTCCTAATTTTATGCTGGATGATTATAGTTAATTTGTAATTGGATTCCTGTCCATTTCTGGAGAAGAGTGTGACCATGCAGCTGAATGATTATTAATAAGAGGAAATTTATACCTAGCTTTTAAACTTTAATGTAAATTTAGTTTATTGGAGATTCAATTCAAGAGATCATGACATCTATATTCATATGTAAGTTATGAGAAGTACTAGATATGAATGTTGCCCTATACCTAAGAAGTAAGGGTCTGTCTTTTAAGGACTAGAAGAACCAACTACATCAGTGGTGTCTGCCAAATAAGATGTTTGATAGGTTATGAAAGTAGAAAGCACCCTCATTCTTTAGTTTAAAGAAGCTTTGGGAATTGTTCATGGTGGTAAGACTGGTCTTAATCCTGCCTCAGTCATTTGATTGAAGAACTCTGATCCTTGAACCATGAATCCTTTCTATTTGAAAAAGAGTCCCACAAAAGTCTAAACTATTCTATTCTCAGCCACTCAAACATCCTCCCCAGCCACAAATCTTAGGATAACATTATAATGAATGAAGTTTCTGTTTCTTAACAATGTTGCTTTAAAGTGTATATAACTATGCAAGTGTATAATTAACCATTATTTGAATTATTAAATGAATGAAGTTAGCTGCTCCATCAATGTTATATGTATGTAACACCTCCAGAAATGGTAATGTCCTAAAGCATTAACTGTCAGGAATTTTTAACATAGGAAACTTTTTTAAAGAATTGCACATTTATAAAAGCAAAGCTGGGTTATCAATTTCCATGAATGTAAAAAATATATATATATATATGTATGTATGTATGGGTTGATTTCTCAATTTAAAAACCTGGTTAAGTATTAGGAATAGTGAAGGCAAACGGACACTGGAAGAAAGGTCTGGGGGGGGCATAGGATTGCTTTTAATTTTCACTGGGAGTAATGAGAAAGAAGCAATTATATTTTATCCCTATGTACTCTGTCTGGTGGAATGACATTAAAATTTATCCATCTTGTTTAGTATAATGTCATCTTCTACTAAATTGACCACATGATTAAATTTGAGTATTAAATATGTACCCCAAGTGGTTTGATGATACTTACAAAAAGTAAACACAGTCAGCTTTTCAGCTGACATATGAAAATGGGTCCAACTGCCAAGGCTATGCATGGAAGCTTAATTTGAGTTTTGCTCAGAATTTCAATATAGTCAGTGTGCAGAAGTATGGGCCACCACCAGGGAGCAGGCTGAAACTATTTCCTATTATATACTCAACTGTTTTCTGCTTCACTAGCATCAAAAATAATCATTTGAATAGCTTGTAACTATTCATACCACTATGCTAAGAGGACTATATAACCTTAGCTCTTTCTGTATGTAATAAAGGAACAAATACATATCAATGTATATAGTAAAAAGAAATACAAACAGTAGAAGAAAACATTAAGCAATTTTGGAGTGAATAGTAAGGTACTGACATTTTCTAATGCCTGTTAGACATGATGACTGCATATGTGCTCTATCTGCATAGGCTATAAATGACAATTAATCTCCCAACTTTTTTTCATACTTCAGTAAAAGTGAGGTAGAAATTGAGCCTATTAAAGATTTCTATAAACTTAGAGATGCTAATAAAATCTCAACATTTCACTATTCCATCAGTCTATTGAGTTATTAGGCTGACTGAATAAAAAGTACATTCAAATTACAAGGGAACATTGAGATAATTTATTCAGATACAATCATGCTAGTATAAAGCATAAAATGGTGTTGGAACCACATTCACATTTTCCAAAACAATGAATTCCATTTTAAAATTTAAACTTTATCTTAGTTTCTCATTAATATCCTCAAAATTTCACTTACTGCAATTAATTATAAAAGACAGCCTTTAGAGAAAATTATTCTCTTTCTTTGACCAAGTGGCAATTAAATATTTGATATAAAAATGAGATGTTCTTTATCTGGAAGTATATTTGCTTTACCAGTTGCTAGAGTTGTTCAGTAAGTGATTTTTAGAGTAGTCTGTTCATTTGCAATTTCAAACTAATTCCATTTTTTTTTTTGCATAAGAACATTGTAAATAAATCAGCATCCTTTTGGACATTTCCATTTGGTGTCCATGAAACAAACTGTTCTGGAAACCAAGCCCAGACATTTAAATTGAGATCTTGGCCTAGACAAAAATATGCATAACATTTAATCTGTGGAAGCTGTTAGCCTGGACTTGGTCTGTGCCTCCCACCCCACAAGGCTTCCTATGGCAAATTCAGCAATGGTCAGTTCCCCATTAGGTTGCACAGACAGCACAACACTCATAGTAATAAATGGTAAACACATTATATGCTGATTGACCATTCTTCAACTCAGAATAAACACTATGAAGGCAGATTTCATACCTCCAACTTATTACTTAATTTCCCCACTAATATGCCACATATCTCTTATAAAATTCATTTTAATTAATACTCACTTTAATAAATTCATCATCTAGAACCAATTATGGTTGAAATAGAACATATGTCTCAGTTATACTCAGTTATGGATTTTTTTGCAGGGCAGAGTAACTTTTGAAATTAGTACTTTAAAATCTAAAGAAAGAGAAAAGTTATAAATAAATGTGATGGACAGTGTGTTAATGGAATACAGCTCTGAAAGTTCTGAGATGGGTGAATTCAAATGTATTAAACTCAATTTTCAAACCCCTACTTTTTGTTTTAGAATTAATACTGTCTCAATTCCAAGAAAGAAAATGGTAATGTAGGTAATGGTAATGTAGGCAATTGGGATGAAATGACTTGCTCAAGATCACACAGCCAAGAAGATTTGAATCCAGGTCCTCCTAACTCCAGTCCTGATACTCTATCCACTGTGCCACTTAGATGGACTTCAAATGGACTTTAAAAAACAACTGCCATTAATCATTCTCCTTTTTGTTATATTGTGTTGGTAAGTATAAGGTGGCATGTTGGTATTGTCTTAATTTTCATTTTCTAATAAGAATTTTCCAAATTACTATAATTTTAGTTTCTTCCTCTGAAACTGTTGGTGATATCCTTTGAATATTCATCAATTGGACAATGCATGGTATTATTATAAATACAACTCAATTCTCTATATCTGAGATGTGAGGACTTTTTCAAAGACACTTGTTATAAATTTTTCTATTGTTATTTATTTCTCTTCTAATCTTGGTTGTATTGGTTTTGTTAGTACAAAAATCTTTTTTTTTTTTGGAAACAAAATTATGCAGCTCATTTTTAAAAAAATAGTTTCTGTGTCTTGTTTGTTCATAAATTCTTCCCTAATTCATAATTCTGAGAGGTAACCTACTCTGTGTTTCCCTATTTTATTTATGGCATTAACCTTTATTTCTTGTTCAAGTATATATTTTGTTTTTATCTTGGTATATGGTATGGGATGTAGGTCTATGCCTACTTTCTGCCATATTGTTTTCTAGTTTCACCAGCAATTTTTGTCAATTACTGAATCCTTTCCCCCAAAGCTTAGAACTTTGAGTTCATCAAACACTAGGTTACTATGATCATTACTCTGTGTTGATTACCTAACCTATTCCATTACACTATTACTTTGCCAGTACCAAATTGTTTTGGTGATTACCAAATTCTGGTATAACTAGTGTTCCTTTCTTTCTTCCCTCCTCCATTAATTCTCATGATATTCTTGATCTTTTTCTCTTCCATATTATTTTTTTCAAGAGTTTTTCTAGCTCTATGAAATACTTTTTCTATAGTATGATTGATATGACAATAAATAGTTAAATTTATTTAGGTATGATTTTCATTTTTTAATATCAGCTTGGCATATAGTCTTCTCATTTTCATTTCCTTCAATGTAATTGATTGATTTTTGGCTTGTTCTTTGAGACATTAAATCTTTAGGATAAGATTACCTAGTTTCTCATAAATGTTTTATCTTTATGCTACTTTGTTGAATGTATTTTTATTGCATTATGGTCTTACATAATTATTATCTGGCCTTTTTTATGAAGGTGTCATATACTCTTTTGAAAATGCATATTCCTTTCTAGACCTGTTTAGTTTTCTCCAGAGGGCTATCATATCAAATTTTTCTAAGGTTCTGTTTACTTCCTTACCTTTTTCTTCTTATTTTTTGGTTGAAATTATCTACTTATTAGAGAGAAAGTTTAAGATTCTTGAGCAATATCATTTTAATGTTTACTTCCTCCTGTAATTCATATAGTTTCCCTTTTAGGAATTTGGATGCTATGTCATTTTGTGCATATATGTTTTGTTTTGATATTGTTTCCTTATTTAGGGTGTCTGCTATTAAGATGTATTTCCTTTCTTATCTTTTTTGATTAAATAAGTTTTTAACTTTTACTTTGTCTCAGATTATGATTGATACCCCTTATTTTTTTAACCTTAGCTGAAACTTGATAGTTTATGCTCCAGTCTCTTCTTTTTACTCTCTGTATGTCACTGTTCTTTAAATATATATTGTAGATAGCACATTGTGGAATTCTTATTTTTAATCCACTCTGCTATATTTTTCTATTTTATGGATGAAGTTCATCTCATTCACATTTACAGTTATGATTACTAATTGTGTGTTTCCTCCCATATTATTTTCTCCTGTTTGCCCTTCTATCTAATTTTTTAGTCTTTCCCTGTTCAATAATGTCTTGCTCTGACCACCATCTCCCCCATTCAGTCTCCTTTTGTCCTCTCCCCTTCTTTTATATTCCCTCACCTCCTCCTTCCCAATTGGCTTAGGTAAGCTTCCAGAGCAGACATTGGACATTATTCAGACTTTGAGCTAATTCCAATAAGAACCTAGGTTAAGCATTTCTCTCACATACTTCTATCTTCTTCTCCATTGTATTGATTCTTAAGGGCCTCTCCATGTGATGCAATTCATTCCTTTCTATTTCTCCTTCTCATCTATTCCTCTTTCCTATCCCTTGAATGTCTTTAGATAGCAACCCATCTTATCAACATATTCCCTTCCTTCCTTCCTTCTATGTATACTTCTAATTTCTCTAATAGTAAAAGTTCTTAGACATCTTGAGTGCTTTATGTATCTTGAGGATTTTAAATACCTTAAAAGTCTTCACTATCATAGATATCTTGTGACTCAATTATCATCTTCCCATAAATGAATTTACTCAATTCAACATTATTGAAATCCTTATGTTTTTACTTTTCTGTTTTTCATGTTATCCTCCTCTTAAGTATTGAATTTGCTCATTCAATTTTCTTTTCAGCTTTTTTTTTTCTTCCAGAAATAATGGGAAGCCCTCTATTTCAACAGATACCCCCTTGGGGATTATGTTCAGTTTCTCTGGGTACATGATACTTGGTTGTAATCCTAGATCCTTTGCTGTTTGGAATATCATATTCCATTCCTTTCAACCTGTGAAAAGGGAATTTGTATTTTGATTTGATCAGTCAGAGATTTAGACTTCCCTTCTATTTGTTTTGAATTTGGGTCAATCAGCAACCAGGGAATTAATCCCACAGGCACTGTCACCCTGGGTGGTATCAGGCTAATTGAGGAATTGTGATTGGTTCCTGGGAAGTGATGTAACACAGCTAGTGGGTGAAGTAAGGATTTATAAAATGAGACCTAACAGGAAGCTGGTGGGGTGTATTTTCTGAGACTGAGATTTGGAGACAGACACTGAGTTGTTAGGCTCTGGATTTTTAGGCTAGGAAATTCTTCATCTCCTTTCTATATTTCTCTCTCATTTTCTTTTTCCTATTAATAAATCTAACAGCTAATTGTTAACATTTATTAGCATAATATTAATATAATATTAACATGAATTGTTTCCTTCTTACTATTTTCAGTACCTTTTACTTTGCCTGGAAGAGTTTGATTTAGATTATAATAGTCCTTGGTTGTTTTGTTTGACTGTCTCTTTCAGCAGGTGATTGATAAATTCATTCAGTTTTCATTTTCCCTTCTTTTTCAAAGATATCTGTTCAGGTATCCCTGATTTTTACTTGTCATATGGTATGCAGGCTCTTTAAAAAAAATCATAGCTTTAAGGTATTCTGATTATTCTTAAACTCTCTCTCCTCGATCTGTTTTCTAAGCCAATTGTAAATATGGTGTTTTTGTTGTTTAATGTTTCTATCATTTTATTATTTAAATTTTTAACTTCTTTTCAAGTTCTTCCAAAAAATCGTTTGAGGCATAACATCCTTCCTCTCTTTACTTTGGGGCTTTACATCTTTCCTTTTTCCATTATTGTTCTCTTTTGAGTTTGTATTTTGAGCTTTCCTATCATAAAAACAGCTTTCTAAGTTGAGCTTTTCCTCTGTATTTTCCTTATTTTTCTAGTTATTATTTCTTTCCCTGCATTACTTTGTTAATCTATTTAGGTTCTACTCTTCTTAAAAGGTTGAAGGATCACTGTTCTAGGTTTGCAGTGTAGCCTTCTCTGGTGCTTTGGGTAGGCTTGGCTGTCTTTGGATCCCACAGTGTATACTTTGAAAGGGTAGGCTAGCTGACTTCTTGTGGGAAAGCTTGCAACTTTTTATCCAGCTGGATTCTGCTCCTCCCACTGCTTATTCTCCTTCTCTTCTGATTCATTGTCTTAGGCCATGTGGGCTGCTCCCCGACTTTGCCATTTCATTGATTCAGGCCACTTGGAAGTGCATTGGGCTACTCCCATGATCTGCCTTTTCATTACCAAATGGAAGAACTTTAGGCTGGTCAATGTTCTGCTGCACTCACTGGGATGCTGTCCCTTCTTATCCTAGTGAAACATGTCCCTCCTATTTTCCTTTGCTTTCAGGTGATTTAATTTCTCTCTGTGTGTGTGTGTGTGTGTGTGTGTGTGTGTGTGTATTTGGAGAGTGTGGAACATCCCTTATTCCATCCACTAGCTTAGCTCCCTTCATGAAACATTTCAAGTAATGATTTTTAAGAACATTTGAAAAAATCTCATCCTATCTTTAAAAAGAAAAAAGTCTACAAAGGAGTCGGTTATATCAGAGTAGAGGTGAATGGATTAAGCTATGTGAATTCTTGGTCCCAAATAATAATTTTTAATGAATGCCAATATATAGAAAAGTCTCTAATGAAGTATCACAAGGCTCCATCCATGGTTCTGAAAAATATGAAACTTCAATTACTTGAGCAAAGATCAAAGCTTAATTAAAAAGCTTATAAAATTGGATGATGCCACAAAGATAGAGGAGATAATGAACATATTGTATATTAGACCATTGAAACAATTGGGAGCTTTGAAACAATGGAATGAATAAGGAAATCAGGAAAATTTTCTTTTAATATTAAATAGAATCGATTGGGATGCAAGAACTTGTAAGTGGTGACAATTATTAAGAATTTATTACAATATTCTAATAAATATATATCTAAGACCCAAACTAGTTTATCAGCAATGGAAATTTAAAACAAAAAGAGGCAGAATCTGGAGATAATATTAATAAAACTGGCTAATGATTGCATGTGGTGAAGGACATAGATTGAACACTCACTTGACTTGGAGGTTTATATTATAGGTGGCTTAGAGAATATTTATTTCATTAGCAGAAGTAACATTTAGAAGGACTCTTTTTTAAATTATTAAATGAATTCAGCTTGACAATGTTAGCCAGTGAGTAGCCAGTAGTTTATTCAAGTGGCATTCAGTAAATAAATGCATCTGTGGATATGAGATCAGAAGAATGATTGGGGCTAGAGATATAGACATGAGAATTGTCTGCATAGAGCTAATAATTTAAGTCATGACAGGAGAAGTACAAGAGATTATCATGGAAGAGTATGGAGAATGAAAAAAAAAAGACTTAGGCATAGATCTTGTAGTGATTCCCACTTTTTGGAGATGAAAGAAGGAAAATGATCTAAGGAGAGAAACAGTGTTTAGTAAGAGTGAGAAGAAAAAAGATGGGCCTCAAATTTTTGAGTTAAAAAACTGAGACAGGTTAAAAAAATGTCATTCATGGTCACATTGCTTTGAATTGTTGTGAGTGATATTCAAACTCAATTCTTCCTAACTGCAAGTAGAAAAAAACCTTATATAATACATCATACTCCCTCTAAGCATTTCCTTGCACAAGCTAAATTTCAAGGGGAAATGTGGTGCTGTGGTATGATAACTGGACTAGGATTTCTGAAGTTATGCATATTAGTCCTATTTCTGCAATTAAATAGCTTTGTGACCCTAGGTAAATATCTTAAATTCCTCAAACTTCTCTTTCTTCATTTATAGAAGTGGGAAATAAGATGCTATTGGTTCTAGCATCCCTTCTTGCTCTTATGATTTAGGATCTTTTTTTTGCCTAAATCTGGGAATACTCTTTTAATAGTAGTAGTAAATATTTATATAGTATTTTAAAGTTTGAAAAGTTCTTTGCACTTGCCATTTCATTTGAAATTCATGATAAGCTTTCATAAGAAGTAGTAATGGACATTTTTATTAGAAGAAAAAAAAAGACCAAGGAAGTATAATAAAAAATGGTGACATATTTCTTCTATAAACCCACATTAAATACAATAAGGCATCTATTTCCTTAAGATCCTGAATAATGGCATAAAAGATGCCTTCAATACTTCCTATATTTTTTCATGTTCTTTTGTGGTGGATGGAGATAGGAGGGAGGGACAATTAATAATCACTTTTTTCTTCAAGAATAAATTCATTTCTCCCTTTCTGATTTTTTGTTGTCCCTATAGCCTTTCATTGAGAGACACAAGTACATAGTCAGCAAACAATTCAAATTTTATTTAATAACTGCATATGAGGTATTATACTAAGTGCTTTTTAACAACAGATATAAGAAAGGGATCACTCCAATTATTTTTATAAATTTTCAGTAATTATTTGAAATATTTATCTTCTCTTAGGAAAAAGAAACATGAATTTCTCAAATAAAGTAATTGTTTAGGGAATACTGAGTTCTGGTAAGTTGACCTTTTTAGTTCATTTAGATTTGGGAAAACCACAGTTTGTTGCTACTTTTTCATATTGTTATTAAAAACATTTCAAACATTAGTTGACTTTACTGTCTAAATAAATTATAGAGAACACGATTGAAATGATTATTTTTGATTTTTGATGATCTTTCAGTGAATATTTTATGTTCTTCATTCCAAACAATTGCTTTCACACTATTTTGAGAATATTGAGAAAAATGAAGAGAGATTTTGTTAAATCAATATAGGGTATAGAATTGTTTCCTGGAAACTGATTTTAGACTAATCTTTGATGTTATCTTATTAGGCTGTAATTCAGCCTTTTTTTCTAAAGTCCCATGGTGGAAATTATAATTAATTAGGCTACTTAGCAGATATTTAATGCCACTCCTATGGTTTGTTACTTAACAGCTCTAGCTTCAGCTAATGTAACATTTCATAACTTTTTGTTAGTCTTATGTTTATGCTTCTTACTGAAAGGATAATAATATTAAAGGGGTACATTTACAGAAATGTATGAAATTTTACTAGGGAAACTTCAATTAAAAATAATTCTTTAAAATTTTTATAATTAAAGCATTTACCAAAGGTCACACTCAAACTACTTAGAAATAGGACTGCATACCACTTGTGGCTGCATTTTACTAAAAAATATGGAGGGAGAGAGAAATTAATTCTAGGCACATCATCATGAGGCTAAATAAAATAATCTTAGAATTTCTTTCATAACTACAAGGGAAGTATATTTGGTACATAACAGAATTATCAACTCAAAGAATATTAGCATGGGAACACATCATAGTGACCTACTAATGCAATATTTTTATTGTCTACATTTGGAAAATGAAGGCTAGAGGCTAAATAATTTGCCTAAGGTAATAAAGAGAACTGTGACAGAGCTAGAAGTAGAAATAAGGACTATGAAAAATCTAACAAAGCAGTCCACTGAATAATTTTTTGAACTATCAGACACTTTCTAGAACTTTTTTAGTGTCTACTCTTTGTGCATGGCACTATGATTGGTGTGAGGGATATAAAGATAACCAAAAGGTTTTTCCCCAGAAGGACATTACAAACTGTTCACAGAGGGTATGTCCCAGGCATCCAGATAACTATAATTCCAGGTATGATGCAATTGCAAAGGTTTGAAGGAGAAAAAAATAATTTTGGAAAATTTCATTGGCTTTTCCTCTGATGTCCCAATATATCAGGGATTCTTAACTTGGGTTCCATAGACTTGCAAAGAGTCTGGGGACATATTTCAAGAACTTTATCAACTTGGAAGGAAAAAAAATACATTTTTATTTTTACTAACCTGAATTTGAAAGGCAGGATTTATTTGAATTATTCTTTAATAAAAAGAAGAAACTTTAATTTGATAATACTTTCTTGCATTATCAAGTTATCAAGCATTATCATGCACAGACAAAGTCAGTGCCTACTTCCTCGTAATCCTTCTCCAGGGCAGCCAAATCTTCCCAGGACCCAGAGAATTCTCCCTCCTCCATGCCTTCACCCATGTAACAGTGTACAAATGCCCATTTTGCATACATATGAGATCCAGGCAGGCCCATGCCTCAGCAATGGCAGTCGTGTTACTTAACATGCAAACTGCCCACTGCACTTCTGCCAGGTCTCCACCAGGTACCACATTTGGGGGCTGGTAATTGATGCCAACCTTGAAGCCAATGGGACACCAGTCTGCAAACTGAATGGTTCTCTTGGTCTTGATTGTGGCAATGGCAGCATTGACATCCTTAGGTACCACATCACCTCTGTAGAGCATGCAGCAAGCCTTGTACTTGTCATGATGAGGGTCTCACTTCACCATCTGGTTGGAGGGGTCAAAGCAGACATTGGAGATCTCCACTACAGAGAGCTGCTCATGATAGGCCTTTTCAGCAGAGACAATGGGCAAGTAGGTGACAAGGGGAAAGTGGATTCGAGGATAAGGCACCAGATTGGTCTGGAACTCAGTGAGGTCTACATTGAGGGAGCCATCAAAGCGTAGGGAGGCAGTGATGGAGGAGACTATCTGGCCAATGAGGCGGTTGAGATTGGTGTAGGTAGAGCGCTCAATGTCCAAGTTCCGGCGGCAGATGTCATAGATGGCTTCATTGTCCACCATGAAGGCACATTTTTTTTCTAAAAATCATATTTTATTATAAGACAGAAATTGCAATATTAACATCAAGATGAAGTGACATTCAAACTAGAAAACATTACCTTGTTTGAAATATGTAAAGACAACTATCAATCCTATATAAAACTAGGAATAAATGAGAGGAGAAAATATATTAATAAAAATAATAAATATAAATGGTTTGTATTATCTGATTGTCAAAAATGAGGTAAAGAATGAAATAATGGCTCTATCAAGCCAAAGGGATTCATGACCTCCAAATGTTAAAAAGATCTGTATTGTCCTTTCTATGAATAATGTATTTAATCCTATTTATTCTCATTGCTATGTAGGAAGAAATTCATTCTCTACTTTAAAAAAAATATAGGCCAATACAAGACCTATAGTAATATATTTAGACAAAGTAAAGACATTGGGAGACAATCTTAAACATTTGGCATCATTCAGGAAACTGTACTTTTATGTTAAAGTTCTTTTTGAATAATTGACTAGATGAACACTTGGGATTTCTTATTTGGGCAAATCAGATATCAAAAAGGATTATTTTTGTACATATAAAATTAATTATATTCTAGCCTGTCTTAATCATGCCTAAATCTACATGTTTCTTGACATCAAGATTTTAAACATTTTTGTTAGATTCTGTTACTTCAATTGTATTGGGACCCTCCAATGAGGAAACTTCCTTACCAATTAATATTAGGAATCTTCTTGACCACTTATAGTGTTAGACAGTTATTTTGGGGTACTGGGAGCTCAAGTGATATGTCCATTTACAGTCAACTTCAACGTTTGTGAGAAATATGGCTTGATCTTAGGGTTTTCTGATTTTTAGGCTAGTTCTTTATCCAATAGGTCATAATGCCTTTTAAATTAGATGAATAGCCTTTTATACCAAATCACAATCACCACAACCACTTATTTTAATATGCAATAATGGCCTGAGTCCTGGTGAATCTGGAAAAAGTTTCAGAAGCTGAATGCAAACAATTGAGAACATCTAGAAAGCACAAGATCATCTCCTAGACATGTGAATTTACTAGTTGGTAGTCATTAATCTACTCAGAAAAGGAAACATAAATCAGGGACAGATAGTTGTATATTCATAGCCGCATGGGGGTCTTGGCAACCTTCTGAACCTACCACCCAACAAAGTTCAAAAGAGCTGTATAGGATTCACATAAGAAAGGATAAAGAGATTTGGAGGGAGGGGAGTGTTCGATGTTTTGTGTACATCTCCTGACTCATAAATTCCTCTGATTTGCCAGGAAATTAGGAGACATACCTGAAAAAAGCCAACCCCAAATATTTAGATCCAAAATAGTAAGAATTCTTTGCTCAACAGGTTGTTGTTCACAGACCTGTTTATGTTTCTAAGAAAGTAACCAAGCTTTTCATTGCTGAAAGTAATGGAGCAATGTCCCAAACTTCTAGAAAATATAAAATCCATCTCCTATTAATATGTGATAAATCTATAATAGGTTTTTATTTTTAGTTTTTTTTCTTTTCTTTTCTTTTTCTTTTTAAATATTTTCCCATGTTTACATGATTTATTTTCTTTTCCTCCCCTCTTCCAGAGCCAACAAGCAATTCTACTGGGTTATACAAATGTTATCACTTAATACCTATTTCCATGTTATTCATATAATAGGTTTAATTGGCACTATTGACAGAAGCAAAAATGTTATGCCTTCTGTGGACATATCATAACTGAATTGAGGAATTACTGGGCTGGAGGCTCTTAAACCTTGAATTCTAAACATTCCATTTTAAATCTGAAGTAACTCGGACCATAAAACAACTTGCTTATAGAATAATAGAATATCTTGAGATTATCTAGTTTAATAATATTATTTGCAAAGGAGGAAATGGAGAACTAGAGTAATCCATGTCTTGATGATGATGAAGATTATTGCACATTAGGGTGAAAGCCATGTTGCCAGTTTTGTTAGTACTTTGGGGAGTTAGTAAGTCTACACAAATTAACTGAATAAACCAGAGATATGGCAGTATTTAATAGCTAGACTTTTGAGCTAAAAGGTAAAAGGAAAGTTGCTTGGATAACAGTATGTTGGGTGGACAATCAACTAACCAGTACACTAGCTGCCTTGTAGTAAGAATGATCTCAGTTCAAATCCCACCTCAGATAGCTATGAGGCCAGGGAAAGTCACTTAATTTTTCCAAGGCTTAGTTTCCTCATTTTTAAAATCAGCATAATAGACATCTCCTTCACAAGGTGTTTTGAAGATCAAATGACAACAGTCCTGGGAGGTGGGTGCTATTATGAATAAGGAAACTGAGTGAAAAATAGATTAAGTGATTTTCCCAAAATCATAAAGCTTGGAAGTTTGTGAGGCCAGATTTGAACTCATTTCTTCATGATGCCTGGCCTGGCACAGGCACAGGCACAGGAGGAAAAGTACAAAACATCTAATAAATTTGAGTTTAAATCCTTCAGCAGATATTTAAGTGGACAGACAATGGAAACAATGAAAAAAGAAAAAAATAGGTACCAGAGAATGAGGTCTAATTTGTTTAAGAGAAAGTGAAAGTCAATAATGCCCTTATAATAGGTACAATGAAAGCAAACAAGGGAAGGGATAATAGCTAAGGACAGAATTAGACTTGTTCATGATTCTTTAAAGAAGATCCTATTTTATGCCCAGAGATTTGGTGTGTTAAACAGGAGCTTCTGCTTTATTCCCAAACTCTCTCTATAGCAAAGGTGCAAGATGTCTCTCTCTCTCTCTCTCTCTCTCTATATATATATATATAGATATAGATATAGATATAGATATAGATATAGATATAGATATAGATATGGATAGATAGATAGATAGATAGATAGATAGATAGATAGATAGATAGATAGATAGATAGATAGGTAGATAGATAGGTAGATATAGATATATATATAGATATAGATATGAATCTGTATATTTGGTTAATATATGTCTCTCTTCATATTTACACATGCAAGTTTAATATACTTAATTCAATTCAATAGGCCTTTATTAAACACCTACTGAATACAAGATGTTGGAATATGTACTGTGGATGTGTGAACATATGCAACCTCTATGGTTCTGTCCACATCCGGATATTCCTAGTTTGAGAATTTCTACCACCTATGAAGAAAGCAATTGGCCTCTGACAGTACATAAGTACCAGGTAGCTGAACAAATTTGACATGAAGTGATTAAATAACCACTTAAGGTTTTGTATAGCTTATGTCAAGCGTAAGACTAGAATCCATATTGTCTAGGCTCTGACTTCAACGCTTGATCAACTTTGTCTCAATGATGAGACTACTTGGTAATAAATAAAATAGCTTCTATTTTTCCAGAATTGTGAGTGTGTTTGTATAGATTCTATGCATCCTCATCCTTATTACTCATTTTAAAACCAATTCTTTTCAATTAGATGTAAAATTCATTATTTGGAATTTTTATGTTTATATATTTATATGTTATATATTTATATATCTGGATATATAAAAATACTATGTCAGCATATAACAAGTGCAAAGAAATTGATTTCTTACATGTTATCTAATAACAAAGTTCAATGGCGATTTGCTTTGTTTAATTCCATTTGGGGATGCTAAGTGGTCTTGACTCACAAAATAGACAAAATGACGATAAAATAGTTGCTGATCTAGACTACCTTTGGAGAAGTTTCCTCAGTGGGTGCTCCCTATTAAAATCAAAGGAAAATGTTTAAATTAGGAATTTATTTAGAAATCAAAAGATCATATGGCTTTACATCTATCTGTCCAAGGAAGATAAGTATACTTTAATGTATGGCAAAACACTAATATAAATTAAAGCAGACTTTTGTATATACCACAAAGTTATATGAGCATGCCCAGAGAAAATTGTTTTTAATAAGTGGCACACACAGCTCCCAAAGCTAGTGTTCCATTTTCTGAAACAATATCATTGGTTAGGAAAGGAAAGTGTTTGGGAGAGTGAATAGCACTCCAAATATAAATTATAATCAGAACAGGTCCATGGCATCATCTTTGTTCATGAATGACAGTATATCATTAATGAAAAAGAAAACCTATGAGTATCATTTTCAAGGCTAGATAGTAGCAGTAGTAAAAGGCTAAATCTAGGAATTTGATTCTCTCCTCTCTGTCTGAGGTTGCCTGAGGCATATTATTCCACTGGTCCCCAAAGTCTTTATTAAATTTCAAAGATAATCACTTTGAATAGTTATTGGACCAATTTACAAAGTTGTCACAAAATATGTTCCTAGGCTTGGAGAAGAAGTTTCTCCTCTAAAAGCTAAGAAATCTGCATAGTTAATTTGAACATTTTCTATTTTAAAAAAATCAGTATTAAAAAATAAAAGTTTCAGAATTTTAAAAACAAAATTGTCTACTTGACATATTAAAATAGCATATATTTAATAAGTTTAACATGCAAATGATATTTGGTTCTATTACAGTTTCTGAAATTGTGATGAGACATTGCTTCATCACCATTTAAAAGATGAATGCTTAAATTTAATATACAAGTGCATCTGAATATATTTGTTTCTAGAAGCACAAGTGCGCCCCCTTTTGAATAAAATATTTATTGGCATCAATGTTTGCCCTAACAACTCCCCATATCCATGTGGCTTATTTGGAACATTGCGTTGGTAAGCTTTAATAGTTATTTTGGATTGAGATTTATTTATGTTCAAGAACTTTTTTTTTCAAAGAATTTTTTGAATCAAAATACATTTTTATTCTGTCTGATTTTCACAAATGAATCACTATGGGATCTCTGTGACTTTTTTTTCTATTAGTTTGAGAAAAAATGTGAAGAAATACTACGTCAGCAAAATAACAAATACAAAAGAGGAAAAACAACTTATCCAGAGTTGGAGTTGCCCCCACAATCAGTCTGAAAATTTGAACAAAAATACAATGACTTTTTATCTTTAATTTAAAAGAATAGAATAGTGAGAATGGAAATCCAATGAAATCTCACTAGGGGCAGCTCAATTTTGTTTAAGAAATAATCCCTATATGGTTAGAGCATTTGAGATATTTTCATATATTTGCAAGTTCGTGCACCTTCAAAATATTATCAGATGTCAGGAATATAGCATTGCTGAGCCATGGAATATTAGCAACCAGAGAGTCCTTAGAGAGAATTAAATTCTACCCATCATTTTTGAATTGGTAAAATTGATGACCATAGAGGAACATTATTTTCTGCAGGTCACACAGGAAGTTACTATCAAAAAATAGGATTAATATACAGTTTTCATAATTCCTCTTCTTTGCCATATTACACTGTTTTAAGTTCTTTAACTTACTCTAGCACCATATTATCTACCAGTAAAACCAAGAAAGAAATCATGACTTGAGAGGAAGGATCTTCAACTTTTGAAGTTATCAAAACTTTAATTTAAGGAGAAAATTAATTAGCTGAATTTTCAAGTGAAAAATTATGACAAAATGAGATTGTAGATATGAGGTCATGTTAAAAGTCAGGAAAGATCTGGATCTTTTTCCTGCAGATTTTATTATATACTATATCATCATGGCCAATTCATTTAAACCCTAGGAAAATCTTTGAGGCTAAAAGTTTTAGGAGTTGCTTGTCTGAATCAGGAAAAATTCCATATGAAAACTTTTCTATATTGATAAAATTAAAGATCTGAGAGAAATTTTTTGAGATGAAATGGATCAGAATTGTCCAGGGTGATATGGTACAGAGGTTTTATGACCTGAATCTGTGCATAATAAAATTCTAATTTAATATATTTCTAGTCCTAATTCTTATTTTTGAAGAAGGAATTATGTTTCTCTTTCAAACATTTGTCAGAGGGATAAGACTTTAAATTACCCTACCCCAAATCTGGAAGATTACAGTCAGAGGAAGGCATTAAAAGCAGTATGGGGAATGTTGTTTAAACAATATTACAATTAGAATTAAACTTACAGTTAGAAATAAGTTTTTAGTCAGAGGAAGGAATGAAAAACAGTCTGAGCATCTTCTTTAAACAATATTACAATTAGAGTTACCTGGAAGTTAGAAGGCAAAGATAGATGGACTTAAAAGGATTTTGGAAAAGCCTCCAACATTTCCTCTTTAAATAAGTTGGTGAATATAGTTCTAAAAAATGATGGGTTTTCTATTTTTTGACAAATTTTCAAGGAACATGAAAGTAAATCCTTGGAACTTTGGACTAAGGTGATACATTGCCCTTGATGCATAGTTCTTTTCTTGTTGGCCTCAAGTCCTTTGCAACTGTATCATTCTGTAATTTGGTGTCAACACAGTGTTATCTATCCATATAGCAGATAACACTGAAGACAGTGTAGAAAGCTTGGATTCAGAAAGTTATAAACCAGTGGGTCTTTAAATCTTTAAAACCTCACTAGAGAAAACTGACTGATAAAAGCACATTTGTAGATGTCACTTGCCATATGGCTTACACTTTCTCTGAAGAATATACTGAGGATTAAATCTATCTTCTAGCAAATGTCATTATTAAACTCTGAAGTGTCCCCTTTCAAGCGTCTCTCTCCCACTAAGCTGTTGTACTCACTGCCACAACAATTGTTTAGCTTGCCCCTGTCTCCTCCGACATGTTCCCAGTCCATCTCTTTCCTTTATGAGGACACCCTAGTACTTCACTGACACATCCATTCCTTAAACCAGACCACATGATCCACATACATAGCAATAACTGACTGAATTCATAGAGACTTCAAAGTCAGAATTATTTTCCCTGCCAAAAATATAGTAAAGTAAAATATGCCCTACTATCACTGATTCATATACTGTCATTTCTGAATGTTCCTAATGTGCAATGAACCATCTTTTCTCCTAAACAACTTTCATCACACTTACAGAGATTTAAAAAAATAACTACTCCAAATAGTAATTATGTTGAATGATGATATAATTTGGATCATAAAGGACCTCTAGTGGATTGTTTATTTCATTTCCACAGTGTGGATATTTCATATTGCTGTATTACTAAGTGAGGTTGTTATACGTACTCATGTACTAAAATAAAAATGTAAAAGTTTTATATTAAAACATTAATTCCTTTCTCTTCTCATTTCTATAGGATCGGAGAATGATGATCTGTTAAGTTGGGCTATTCTCATTATCCTTCCCAAAGGAAGATATGCCCCCTGAAATCCACCTCACTTGCATAGCTGTCTTTCTATCTGAGCACCAAACTGAACTTTGATTACCTGAATTATTCTTTGATTATGTGAATATTTCATCTCAAATAGCATTTAATAATTTCTCTGATAAGGCTTAGGTATCTGTCCCACACTAATCATTTAGTTACATATCTTTGATGTGCAAAGGACTGTGTCCCTTTCTTCAAGAATTGTTGAGGTCATTTAGCACATTAGGAAAGACCAAAAACATGACCTCCCATAAAATTCATTCTTTTTTTTTTACCTTCATATGTATTCGAACCTATGATCTTATTGAAATGGGGATTTCTGCTGAACCATTGTTCAAGGATTGCAGTCTCTCTATACTTTCTTATTTTGTGTGAATTTTCCCCATCTTCCTTCCCTCACAATAAATTTGATACAAGAAATATTTGCTGAGGATTTTCCTCTATATTCTTTTATTTGTTTGTTTGTTTAAATCTTTACCTTCCATCTTAGAATCAATGTTGTGTATTGGTTCCAACACAGAAGAGCAGTAGTTGGGATTAAGTGACTTGCCCAGGGTCACACAGCTAGGAAGTATCTGAGGCTAGATTTTAATGTAGGACCTCCCATCCCTAGAACTGATTCTCAATCCACTGAGTCACCCAGCTACCCCCTCTATAATCTTTAAAATTCTTAGTTCATTAGAGAAGCAAACTATCTTTTTTCATCTCTTTTCTGGGCATGTCTTTCCCATGACATACTTTTTTGCCAATTTTCCTGAATAATGATTTATTGCTAATAGGTTCCAGTTTATCCACTTATATCATGTGTATCTTGATTACTTACCTTTTATGTATCCATCTACTGCAGTTCTTTGGTGATAGTCTCAGGATTGGAAGTGTATAGTAACACTAGAAGAATATAGTGGAAAAAATGGGCCCTTGTTTCTAGGATATGCTTTGGGTCATTAAAATCCATTGTATAATTTCTTTAAAGGCAATTCATTCTGCTTTTTTCTCCCATTCACTTTTGGGTCCATCATGTTTTTCTTCCATAGTTGTGGTTTAATATACATTTACTTACAGATGTGTTCAATTGATCCTTAATTCAAATGTTTATACTTATCTGGGAAAATAACCATTTTCCCCCTTTTCCCAAATTTAGAAAGTTAAGCTGAGCATTTTTGAGAAATTTCAGATCTCACTTAAGAGATCCTTCAATTTTCCTGAAATGCATTATGATGAGCACATCACCCACAAATCTGAGCATCTAGATACCATCAACATCTATAAGAAATATTTCTTCAATTTACACATGACTGGTTACCCTCCAGGATGGTGGCTAACAACTTGAGTGAGCATATGTCTTATCTATCTGATTTATATTTTATTTGATAAGAATAGATGGCCATTAAAAAAGATATATGTTGTACATTTCAAGGATTCTTTATGATGTTGACATATATCTGTGGAACACAAGACTAAAGAAGAATATTTAAGATGACCTTTCATTCTACCACAAAGACTCCTTTATCATAAACAAATAATAAATATTGTGAGATCATATATTCTTTTCTCTTTTTACTCATATCTGTTCCTGTTAGTATGTTGTCATTTGCAATAAGAACCTTATCTGGATTAGTCTGTTCACTTATCATCTTGTCCTCAAGAAGGGTGGGACTAAGTTTTATTATTAGTTGGACAAATTCTTAAGATTAAGTTGCAGCAATGGTTTTGAATGTAGCAGTAGTAAAACTAGACACTGTAGTGAGATGTAAAAAGGGAAGCTCCATTACATTTACATCCATATACAACTAGTGAAATGTGATTACCATAAACTAATGACATGCCACCATATTACAATAATGATGAATTAACTAAAAGGCAAAAAGTTCCTGACAGTACTTCATAGTATGATACACACACAAAGTATGACTATCTTTTCTCTTTAACAACTCCATCTATATAATAATAAATCATAAATACATTATAAGAACATATATGAACAATATATATCAATACATATGAACAAAAAGTTGGAAGAATAACAAGATTTGCTATATTATGGATACTCAGAACATATTAGGCATATAAATTGTTGTGGAATTGAATTCATCTTTTCAAGATTACATGATGTTTTTATAAAGCCCAATCATGTTCTAGAAAATAAATAATTCACAAAAGGATGTGGAAGGTCAATTATATTAACGATAACATTCAAGGTCATAACAAAATTAAAGTAGTGACACATGAAGGAAATACAAAGAAAAGAGAAAATGTAAGAGCTAGGTGGACAATAAATAATTATCATAGAATCATGGCTTTTTAACTACAAGGCAATGCAGTCATCTGGCACAATCCTTTAATTTTTTATTGTTGTTCATTGGCTATTGACTCAATCTCACAAACTTTACTTATATCATAATGTTCTGTTCCCAGAAGTCCATTGGCTAGGATTCTAGGGGTAATTCTTTAAGATTGGGAAGGATTTTTCAACATATTACTTCTCATGTTCCTACTTCTAACATATTTTTCCCTCCCTTATCAATCACTGATTCAAATCCTTCCAATATTATCCAATCAATTGGTGTTGGTAATTTTAACAAAGTAATATTCCCTGGGAAGACTTCATAATTAAAATGAAACAAAATCTTAAATATCTGGAATATACTTCTCTACTATCTGCATCTCTGGGGTAAGTGGATTAAACTTCATTTAAAGTCATTATTACAAAGCATTTCCCCCATCAGGTTGATTTTTATGCATTACTTATCAGGTGACTGATGGACAAGTCACCCTGTTGCCTGTAGGACACATTATTTCAGTGGCAAATTCAATTTACTACCAAGCTCCTTTGAGCTGATTGCTCTTCAAGTCTGACTCCTTTCTTGCCATGGGGAAATTCTATTGCTCTTCTGACCTGTTTAAGATCACAAAGTCATAACTGGAACCATCCTGTTTTCAAGATTTAACTTAATGTTAAGAAAAAGGAAAAATAATGTGATCAGAAGAAACAAAGGTTGTATGTATCTGAGGCCAGAGGATGGCAGGTTTTGGAGATCAATAACTCACAGCTGGACAAAGTTTCTGATACTATCACTATTTCTTCAGTGACCTGGAGGTCTATAGCAATCTTTTTTCTTCTCACTGGAAAGCTGCAGGGAAGAGAGTTTGGCTATTTCATCCTTTGGTATGCAAACTTCCCTCAGTGGCAAATTAAAAATCTTTTCATCTCTACACTATAATGCCTTCAGGAAATAATGAGAGAATATCTATTCTTGTTCTGAATTGGAAAGGGAAACAGACCCACTACCTTATTTCGAGAAGACTCACTAAAGCTTTGTAGATGGGCAGCAGGTAGACTATATTGTTCATATAAGCAAGAATGGGATTTTATCAGCCAGTTCTTTTGTTACTATAGATTATAGGCTTTAACTGTTGATAATATAAAAGGACTTTTGAGATCATCTATTCTGTTTTATAGATGAGCAGATTAAGATTAAGAGAAGTTAATGATTGGCACCAATATCCCAGTAGCAGAGCATCATTGAGAACCAGGATTTTTGCCTCCAAATTCACTGCTTTTTCCATTATACAACATTGACCCCTATATGTTAAATTGAGAAATAAAAGAAACAATTTATAATTATGCAAAAGAGGATAACAAAGTCAACATACCAATATTTATAGAATACAAATAATGTTGACCTTAGAAGACATATTTCTCAAAATAAATATTTATTTAAGGATAACTATAGATATATGCATGTACACATTTTTTGTGTTCATTTAAAAATGAGGTCTGATAAACAAGGGTTGTGATGTAAAAAATGAATAACAATGTCAAAGCAAGTATAATTTCTTTTGAAAATTGTAAGGATAATTTAGGGTTGTGATCTAATCTAAATTTGATTTTTGGTCACCAGGGGATAGATATCCCAAATAAAATACCCAAGTCAGTTTGGTTTATGTTGGTTTAATCAATATATAGGGAAGAAATCAAGAAGAGAGAGGGAAAAGGGATAGGATTTCTCCCGCCCGGCCTGTACCAGGTGAGCCACAAGGTCCTTGAAGATTAGAGGCTTCTCTAAGGGAAGAGTGTTTGGAAGGTAAAAGAGAGGAAAATCAGCATAAACTCTGAGAGATCTCAGAGAAGAGCCTCACAGAAATAGGTTACTAGGATTCCTCCAGTAGGGTATCAAGGAAAACTCATGACTAAACCTGGACAATAGCAGCCTCCATTCCAAGATGCCAACATGCTCAGCAAGCTGCCACCAGCCACCTCTCCACCATCAAAGAGGCCAGAGAGAGGAAGTGATGCAAAATATATAGATACTTTTATATCACTTTCTTGCATCTCACATGTACCAATGATATCTTATGCTTGACTTAGGACAGCCCAGGAGTCTGCCAGTGGTTTATGACTTGTCATTTTCTAGCACATGTCTGTCATAGGCCATCCTCCTAAATACTTAATGCTTAAGTATGGGTGTAGACATTCCTGTTTTTGTTAGACTAAGTAGGGTGGAGTAATCTAAAGTTCACAAAAATCAAAGGAGAAATAGTAAAAGAAGAAAAAAAATTGCTAGACTTTTAAAAATACCATAAAAATTAATAGTAATAGTAATATATTTTTACACTCTTTTCTTTTTTAAATTCTGAGTTTTGAACCTCTCATTCTTTCTCATCCCATCTCATTCCCATCGTATAGGCAAACAAATTATGTCAATTGTACATGTGAAATCATCCAAAACAGATTTCCATATTAGCTATATCACAAAAAATCAAAACATAAAGATAGAAAATTTTACATTAATTTGCACTAAGAGTACATCAGCTTCTCTCTGGAAGTAAATAGCATTTTTTATGAGTCCTTTGGAATTATCTTGGATCATTGTATTGATCAGAATAGCTGTCTTTCACATTAGATAACACTGGGTCAAGTGTATTGACAATTTTCTAGTCCTTTGAGCATAGTTCCAAATTGTTCTCTCAAGAGTAGTTGGACTAGTTAGTTCATGATTCCATCAATAATTTATTAGTGTGACAATTTCCCCCCATCCTCTTCAGCATTTGTCATTTATGATAGAAGTGAGATGGTAGTCGAAAGTTGTTTTAATTTGCAATCCTTTCCACAATAGTGATTTAAAATATTTTATGTATGAATATTGATAACTTTAATTTATTGTTCTGAAAATTGCCTGTTTGTTTCCTTTGGGAATTTATCAATTAGGGAATGGCTCTTATTATTTTTCATTAATATGAATCAGTTCCCTATATATTTGGATATTATACTTTTATAATAGAAATTTACTGTTCAATGTTTTCAATATTTCTTTACTGTCAATGACATCTTTTAGAAAAAAATGTAATTCCTATGATTATCTCCTTTAAGTTGTTCCTTGTTTTGTTTTTGCTTTGTCTGAAAACATGATGGCTAACTGTCTTTTTTCCTTTAGTTGATGCATAATAGATTCTGTTCTATCTCTTTATTTTAACTCTGTGTGTCTTACTGTTTCATGTTTGGCTATTATAAACAATATGCTGTTGAATTCTAGTTTCCAATACATTCTGTTATCTGCTTATATTTTGTGTGAGACTTCATTCCACTCACATTTGCAGTTATGGTTACTGTTTATTTTCCTCCACTCTATTTTCTTCTATTTATCCTCCTCTCTCTCCTTCTGTCTCTCTTTCTGTCTCTTCATCCCTCTTCCCCACTTCTGCTTCCCTTCTTCTCTCCCTCTGTCTCTCTCTTCCTCTCCTACCTTGTTCTCTCTCTTTCATTTTTCTGTGTCAATTTGCACTGAGGTCTTCACTTCTCTCTCTGGAGGTTGATAACATTTTTATTCAATAGCATTCATATTGGGTGAAATTGATTTCCATACCCAATTGACTGAATATTTGTCCCCCTTTGAATAAATTCTCATGAGAATTAGGTTCATACATTACGTGCAAACCCCCCCATTTTCCCACATATTCCAAGCGCTTTTCCTATTATACCTCTTTTTTTGTGAGGAAAATATTCCCATTTAACTTCTCCATTTCCCTTTCTCCCAGTATATTTTTTCTCACCCCTTCATTTTTTAGATCATTCTAATATGATTGAGCCACTTTCATGCCCTCTGTCTATGTAGAGTACCTATTGGCCTAATTATGATAATATTCTTAGAAATTCTCTATATATCATATTTAAGTTCATTGAGTCCCTTATTCTTTCATCTTTGCCTTTTATGCTTCTTTTGAGTCTTATGATTGAATATAAAATTTTCTATTCAGCTCTTGTCTTTTCTTCAGGATTGCCTAGAAGTCCTCCATTTCATTAAATATACATTTTTCCCATGAATGATCATACTCGATTTTGCTGAGTAAGGGGATTCTCAGTTACAATTCTAGCTCCTTTTCTACAGGAATATCACATTTCAAACCCTTCACTCCTTTAATTTAAAGGTATTATATTGTGTGTATTCCTGACTATGACTCCAAAATATTTCAATGGTTTATTTCCAGTTTCTTGCTATTTGTTGTCCTTGGCCAGAGAGCTCTGAAATTTGTCTATAATATTCTTGGGAGCTTTAATTTGGTTCTCTTTCTGAAAGTTATCTGTAGATTATTTCCATGTCTATTTTACTTTCTTATGATCTAATGATATAAAGATATAAAGACATTATTTCTTGATAATTTCTTGAAATATGAAGTATAAGTGCTTTTTTTCATGGCTTTCAGGTAGTCCAATAATTCTTAATTTATTTCTCCTTAAATGTTTTTAAGGTCAATTATTTTCCAAATGGGGTATTTCACATTTCCTCCTTGTTATTATTTTGACTTATTTTGTTTTTTATGTCCCATGGAGTCATTTGCTTCCATTTGTAGAATTCTCAATTTTAGAGAATTATCTTCTTCAGTGAACTTTTGTAACCCTGCTCCCCCATTCCCTTTTTCAGAAATTCTTTTTAGTAAATTTTATATTAATTTAATCATGCCTTTTAAGGTATTATTTTCTTCAGTTTTTTTGTGTCTCTTTTACAAAGCCATTAATTCTCTTATTAGTATTTTCTTATATCACTATCATTTCTTTTCAAATTTCTTAGTCTATCACACTTGTCCCATGATTCAAGCATTTTTTGTTCTATGGTTTTCAGGATGTGTCTGTAGGGTTTTGGTGCTTTCAAGGTGCTGTGACCTGGAGAAAGCTGTAGTCATTGGTATCATAGTCTGTAATCTTGTCATTACTGAGGAAGGACCCTGCTCCCCTATAGCTACCAATGCAAATGGCCCTGAAACCAAGACGAAGACCTCTGCCTACTCATGGCTGACAAGAAACATTATTCTCTACCCTGGAATTGTGACCTAGAATTGGGAATGGGCAATAGAATTGTCAATTAGCCCCAACTAAGCTTTCCCTGTAATTCCTTCTTAATCAGTTTTTCAGCCACCTTACTTTCCATATCTCTGGACCAAGAGCTCTTAAAACTCCTAATGCCATTGTTGCATCTGCATCCAAGGCCCACAGCTATTGTTGATGCTGCATGCACTCTGGACTGCCTCTTACTCTAGTGTCTTAGACCTCTCCTGCCCTCCTCCTAAGTTGTCAGGCTGAAAAAAATACCTTACTGAATTTTTGTTGGTTCTACCATATCAAAACTTAATTGGAAGGTAATATCATAACCGTTCAGCTGAGTTGTTGCCTCTATTATCCCATCTTTGCCTCTCTTTATCTCACCATGGCTGTAAATGTCTTGGATTCACATCTGTCCTTCAGACACTTCCTAGTTGTGTGACCCTGGGAAAGTCACTTAACCCCTATGGTCTAGTCTTACCATTCTTCTGTCTTGGGACCAATATACACCATCAATTCCAAGATGGACGGTGAGGGTTAAAAAAAAATCATCTGATACAAAATAATGTCTATTTCAGCTTTTTATTTTAATTATTTTTGTGTCTCTTATTGGATTTTGTTTCCTTGTCCTTGTCTTTCTGTGCCACTTTTTAATTTTATTTGATCATTCAATCTATATATTTAGAATTTTGATATTTAGGCTTATGTTTTCACCCATTTGTTTCATACCTTACCCCTAAGAAATTATCTTCACTTCTAATGTATTCTGAATTTTTATTTTGTTGTTTTTGAGCAATACCCCATATTAATATTTCTCTATTCTCTATATGACTAATGGGATTAAAGCTTCTGAAGCAATATGTTTGAGTTCCCTTTCATTTTTTATTGCTTTTATTGATATTGCTCCATCAGTTGATTTCTTTACCTTCCCCTTCTTCTGTGTGTGTGAGACAGAATTGAGTGTGGTATTCTCAAAATGAGTAGTCAGCTTAGAAAGGCTAGTTTGTTACCTTTTATTGACTGAGGTCTCTGGGATATGTTTGGGAGAAGGAGACTGATGAAAGACAGAAAGGGCAACAAACAACTTGGCTGCTCACTTACCTCACCAGAAATGGGTTGGAAGAATCTACAACCCAGTCACAGATGTTTTAGATAGTTGGTCAGGTTTCATATGGGGGCCTGACAAGGAAGGCGGGAGGAGCCTTGTGTTGGGGACTTGTATATATTGCCTGTTTGCTGCCTAGTCAGTCAGCACTTCTTAACCCATCATGAAAGTGTTCTCTTTCATGAAGGAAATAAATTGTCTCTTTTTACTCCTACCTTCTGATTCCAGGTTTTGTTTATTTGAGTCATCAATTTTATTTCATACATATGAATTCCACATTTTTAGAAATATCCATCTGTGATAAAAAAAAAAAAGCATGCTTGGACAAAACAATATTCAAGGTCTTGGCCATGATAACTGGGCTAGGTTTTTTTCCCCCTTAAAAGATATTGAAATATTCCTTAACACTTGGATGGAAAAAGGGGCTCAAGTTGCAGATAACTGATGTTGTTTCCCCAATGCTTAAGTAGAAATCATCCTTGAGAAACTCAAGAGGATTCTTTGTCATGGCTAGTGGATCAGGAAGGATAACTAAGATAAGGGAGCTTTTCTCAGCTGATGAACTATTCATCTTCTCAATGTCTACCCAGCCTAAATATTCTTCTGATATAGCTAAGTTAATTGTTTTTCTTTACTGTTGAATGACTTGTGGCTGTCTCATTTTGTTCCATTATCAAACCTAACTCACAAGGGAGGTGACCTGAGACAGTTCCAACAAAGAAAAATTAGGTAGTCTTGCAACATCAAAACATAGTGAGCTCTTTGAACAGGAAGATGGGCAAATGAGATGAAAATAACCCAATATTGGCTTTCATAATTCTGGTGGTGTTCTTGTGATGCCTCTAGAAATAGTATTGTCTTAAGCTAGCCCTTCTGGGAGATTCAAGAGAAAACTGCTTGTGGAAATTCAACAAGAAGAGAATAATACAAATATAGGTATATATCTTAAAGGGCTCTAATTTGAAGACAATCAGGGTAAACTATGTTTCAGCCTCTCCAGTTTTGTTGGATCTACCATCCCAGTAATTTTAGCCTCCTTTTCAGAACTTAATTTACTTTCAAAGGAGATTGGAGGGTTTAAATTTTGGTAGAAAGTAAGAATTTCCCTCTTTAGCAAAGGGCAAATTCAGTTGACCTTGTAGTGCTCAAGTTTACTGGCTTTGGATCACTTTGTAATGCTCACCAACATAATGTCATAATTATCCAATTACTTTGGTGGAGGCTGTAAACCTCAAAATTCCTTAGACTTATAAATGTTGGAAATTTCACCATTGGGATATTTCATACTTGGAAAATTTCTTACTGATAGTCTATTGGAATGGGAACCCCATTGGCATGGGAGGTTCCTTCTCTACCCTTCTTCAGATTACTTTAGGACGGAAACCTTTTGCTGAACAATGGAAAGGACTTTGACCTATGCTTAAGCATAGAACAGGAATTTCTTTGAATCATGATTGATTTTAGAATTGATACAATGGAGATATTTGGAATAAATCTCCACCCTATTCAGTCCTAACAGGATTGAGTAAGGGCTGCAGCCTAGATCAAAGATTTAATCATTTGAAAATATGACCTTCAACAGACATGTGCAAAAGCCAGAAACCTCTGGGTGGTCCTGGGTTAAGCTAGAGCCTCCATTGGCACAGGGAAATTGATGAACAGTGATTGGTAGATGGGAGAACTGAGAGGAGGAACTTGGATGATTTCCTTAAAGATAGGAGGGTCTGGAGACTTGAGGGGGGGGGGGGTTGAGGAGTTTGGTCGGGGTGATTGCGGTGGACTCGGAGAAGCTTGCGCTGAAGGAAGCTGAAGGTGGGGGCCTCTGAGACTGTTTCTCCATTTTGGTCACGTGAGTGATAGGGACTGATCTCTTTTCTTTGCCCCAGCTATCTAAGGGCTTGGGCCTTTTGGCCCAGCCTAAACAGAAGGGGTATTTAAGCCCTATTCCCTTCTCTCCCTTTTTCTCTCTCTCTATCTCTAATTCCTTTCTTGCTCCTATTGTAATTAAACTCCAAAAACGGCTGATGGCTGACTTGAGTTTTTCATTTAGGAATTACATAGCTGAATTCCTTGGCGACCTTAAATTAATATATATGAGTCTTTTAAAGTGATTCCCTTGTAACAAGGCAGGGTTAAGGACAAAGGTTTCTGCAGTATGGTAGAAAACATTCAGAGTGAAGCTTGGAGGCAAATTAAGAAAAATGTAAAAGATATATAAATAAACATAGAAAAGTCTCAAAAACAACTCTCATGCTGTATTCCATAAAAAAACAAACAAACAAGAATACCTGATGCTTTAATGTAAATGGAGGAATGACTACAAATACATAAAAAATTCAAGTTAAAATATCTAAAAGAACAAATGAGCAATATAAAATGAATCCCCAGTAGAAAAATAAATTTGAATGAGTCTTGCTTATATTTTAATTTTATCAAATAATTAATAAGCATTAGATCAATTCTACTATTTATGAAATTAATATTGTGTAGCAAAATAGAGCTTTTAAGCTTGGAAGATTTAGATCCAACTCTGACCTCTGAAATACACTGTCCATATAATTGTGGGAAACACATTTAACTAATCTATGATTTAAGTGGATATCTGTGATATAATTTAATCAAATGGATGAACTTTATAAAAAAGTGTTTACACACCTAAAAGTTCCCTATATCAACAAAATCACAGGTATAGCACTTGCCCCTTTTCCTACTTAAAAAGTAATTAACTCTCAGCTATTACATAAAATATTCCCCTTCTATACTTTACTCAACTTCTTTTATGAGGTAAATAATTTGAATCCAACTCCAATCACTAAGGGAAAAAGCAGGGAATATTATATTTTATATAGAAAAATTTCTAATGAATATTAATATTACAATTTAAAATAAATCATTTTTAAGAAAACAGGAATATATCTCAAAAATGCATTGTGATCAAATTGGATTTAGGGATATAAGAAAGTTCAACATTGAGAAAATTATTGAAATAGTGATTATTAACTCTATAATAGATATAGAAAAATATTTAACATAATATGTGGGGTTTTTTAAGTACTAAAAATCTTAGTAAGATAAAAATTTTTCCTTAATACAAATAAATTATTTGCATAAAACAAAGAGCTAGTATCACTTGACATGGAGAAATGCTATAAGGTTTAACAATAAGATTAAAGGTAAAATAAGGTGTTTCATCATGTTCAAACTATTATTTCCCCATAATTCTAGAAATGCTAGCTATAGCAATAACATTCTTCCCAATAATATTAGAGAGAGGAACATTGTGAAAAATTGAATTAGAATGATCACTTTTTACATGGTACAATAATTTTAAAAAATTCCAGAAAAATATTTAAAAAAAAACAAGACAATTAGAACATGCAACAAAATGGAGGAGAAAAGTAAATCCACAAATATAATCATATTTTTATCTAGTAAGTACAAAAGTTGAGAGTAAAAGGAAGGAAATAAAATAATTAGGATAACTACAAAAGAGATACATTATTTAACTCATTATTCAAAATATTCTTAAAATGTCTATAAATGTTTTGTAGATTGTCTATTCCTTGAGAGTAGGGAGTATTTCTATGTCCCATCCACTTAGAATAATGTCTTGCTTAGAGTCAATGCTTTAAAAATGGTACTAAAATAAGTAAAATTACAAAATGAGTTTCAATATATTGACTGTTCATGCCTGGAACCCATACTTATTATAAAATTATTGCTACTACTTAAATTAACATAGAGTTTTAATGCCATACTAATCAAATTAACAAGGGGATACTTCATAGAATTAAATGAAACAATTAAAAGAATGGGATAAAAAAAGGTCTAGAATATTAAGGGAAATGTTGAAAAGCAAGAAAAATAAAGATGATTTAACCATTTATAGACATCAAGTTATATTATAAAGCAGTTAATATTTACATATACATGTGTATTCATATACATATTGTGAAGACTGGATTTAGCTCTCCACTGATTGTAATAATTAAGATACTAGGTCTTCCTTTATTGTGAAGATTAAATTATAATCTCCTAATTATAACAATGAAGGTACTTAGCTCTTCCTTTATTGGGAAGATTGAATTGTAATACACAATCTATTTTTAGATTTTAATCTACAAAAAGTTAATAACTCAGTATTTTCAGTAGATCTACCCATTTTAACTACAAAAAGGTGTTAAGTAACTACAAAAGGTGAACTAACCAAAAAGATGTTAAGTAATTACAAAAGGTGAACTATCCAAAACATGTGTTAAGTAACCCAACAGATATAATCTAACCAAAGAAGGTGTAAACTAAAGAGTAGGCAGCCCTGGAGAAAAGTGTCCCCTGTGATTAGTAGATGTGAAATTTAGGGGAAGAGAAAAAGATCTTTTAAAAGAGGATCAGAGGCCAGAAAAAAAATAGATATTTGATTCGGTATTTGATTTGAGGAGATTGAAGAGCTCTCTGACTCAGAGGAGAGACTGGAAGACAGATACTTGAGGAGCAACCAGAAGACAGACACCCAGACTTCTTTCCATTTAGATGGTCACTATTGGTGAGTGAAAGGCTGATTTAGTGACGCTGCCTTTCTGGAGGTGTAAAGCCTCTAGCAAAGGCCCATCATCATGAGACTCTTTTTCCTGACTTGGGTCTTAGAATTACTTGACTCAGAGGAAGCCAGAGTTACCCCCCCCCCATTCCTTAATATCTTCCCTCTATTGTAAATAAAACTATCATATATTCATTTTACTTTAGTAATTCATATTGGGATTTAGAAACTAAATCCCTGACAACCACCTATGTAAATATTCAGAGTCAGACCACAATTAAATTTAACAATATACTTAAGTAATTGATTTGAAAAAAAATTGACATTCAGTTGACCAGATTAAGTAAGTCTGATGAGAGTGTAATGGTCTATAGAGAGGAAAACTTTTGGAGCAAACATATTTGCCCAGGTACCAGGGGGAAATCATTGACTTACACTTGGTACTATTTGTACAGACAAAGTTCTTTAATTGACAGCAGAGCTGAAGGAACTGATGATTCAGGAGTGGAATTGGAATTGAGTTGGTTCCTGATAGCTAGGTTGGGAAGAGGTTACTGCCCAGTCTTCTATTTGGCCACATGACGGGCTCAAATCCATATGGGCATCCAGCTTCTGTCTTCTTAAAGGAAGGGCAGGGATTTTATGAGATCAAAGTAATGAAGGAGAACAAAACTCCTGGAGTATGTTTAGATAATCACTAGTTGAGTCCAACTTAAGTGGCTTAGATTATATTGCATTATATTATATCCTAAGAAGGTCATATAACTCCTTTCATTTACTTTACTTTCCCTGAAGTAACCTTGAAGTGAAAGTGTCTTGGAAGTGCCCTTTTAAGTTGAAAAATCATGAGATCTCACTTGAAGTTTATTAGAATTTATATGGGCATGAATCCTATGGCATTTATCAGAGGACTAAGGGCCAATGGTAATCTCTGCATTGAGTAGAGAGACACTGAAGACAGAATTAAAAAAATATCCTGCATCTGAGAGTTTTATGTATTTCTTCGAAGTTTAGTATACTCAATAAAAGTCCTTTTATAAGACAATGCATGTCAACAGTCACCATATAGAAAACATCCTCCACTAGCAGTCACTTAAAAACTGCTGGTTAGGGATTTAAGAGAAAAACAAACTTTTAGAACCCAGCTCGTCTGTCTGCCCAGCCCTTCTCTCAGCAGGGAGAAACATTTAAGGGGAGCTTAGTTACGCTCCACTAGAATAAAGCACGCCCATTCCCATTAGGGCCAATAGTTATGAATTACATCTGCCCCTGGGTCCTCTACATGTGAACACACACACACACACACACACACACACACACACACACACACAATCTATGTGAAAGGTCTGAGCATTCCAAGTTTGAAGGAACTCTTTTCTTTTTCACTCTTAGACTTCTTTATAGTACTGTCATTTCCAAAGATGGACTCCAAAATACAAAATCATTAAAGTCTTTGGAAGAAGGGGCTACAGAGTTCAGGGTCTGCACCTCAGAGTATTTCTGCTACTCCCACTCCACAAGGTAGCTGTACATGGAGAACAAGATGCTGGAAATCCATATTGTATGCCAGACCACCAGCTCCCAATGTATGAACAACACCTGTAGCACAGGCAATGCCATCTGTTGCTGCCTCAGTCCCTGAGCCCCACCACCATCAGCATCATCTCCACTGGTGGGGAGGCAGAACCAGCCACAGGCCCAGCACCAGGTCCCTGCCTCAATAGTTTTATTTTTTTCATCAAAGAATATTCTATTTATATCCTTTGCCCATTTGCCAATTGAGTCATGTTTTGTGGGCAAATATATTTGATTCTATACGCTATATTTGAGAAATGAAGCCTTTGTTAGGGAGAGCTGCTATAAAAAATTTTTACAATTTTTAAAAATATATTTCAATATCTATGTGGATATTATTTCCACTTTGTGCCAATTTTAGTGAGAGCAGAGTTTAAACATTGCCTGTCAACACCCCCTATCTTCCCTTCCACTGTTTGATTCTTATATGCCTCCTCCTATGAAATAATATACCTCTGTTATAAAAGAAAAATTAATCTTGGAGGCTTATTACCAGATTTATAAGCATTTATTAGCTAAGAAAAACAGAGAGAAATTGACTTTTCTAACTTAAGATAGGAATTTGGTTCCCCCATTATAGTTAATATTCCAAGCTACAGCTTGCCAAAGAGGGTCAGATAAGATGAGGAAGCTCAAGCCCAGAGACAGAGTTACAAAGCAAAGAGGTCCACTCTGCTTCCAGAGCTGGATTTTCAAACCTAAACTCCTCCCAGACCCAGATCTTTCCTTGGCTAATGGCTTTCAAATGCCATGCCATGCAGGTGCAGACTGGGAGAATTGATTGAGTCACTGGGGTGCAAGGGATCAAAATATTTACTTCACACACCTCCAACCTTTTCTCCTTTTCTCTTTTCCCAGTGTATTCCTCTTTCTTATCACTTGTTTTTTATTCTTATTATTATCATCTCAATCTATTCAACTAAATCCCTTGCTTTTCTTATTATTCAAATTTATAAAGAGCTAATTCAATTGTAAAAAAGTCAAGCCATTCTCCAATTGATAAATGGGCAAGGGACATGAACAGGCAGTTCTCAGCCAAAGAAATCAAAACTATTAACAAGCACATGAAAAAGTGCTCTACATCTCTTATAATCAGAGAGATGCAAATCAAAACAACTCTGAGGTATCACCCCACACCTAGCAGATTGGCTAACATGACAGCTATGGAAAGTAATGAATGCTGGAGGGGATGTGGCAAAGTAGGGACACTAATTCATTGCTGGTGGAGTTGTGAACTGATCCAACCATTCTGGAGGGCAATTTGGAACTATGCCCAAAGGCTGCTGAAAGACTGTTTGCCCTTTGACCCAGCCATAGCACTGCTGTGGTTTGTACCCCAAAGAGATAATAATGAAAAAGACTTGTACAAGAATTTTCATAGTTGCACTCTTTGTGGTCGCCAAAAATTGGAAAATGAGGGGATGCCCTTCAATTGGGGAATGGCTGAACCAATTGTGGTACATGTTAGTGATGGAATACTATTGTGCTAAAAGGAATAATAAAGTGGAGGGATTCCACAGAGACTGGAACAACCTCCAGGAAGTGATGCAGAGTGAGAGGAGAAGAACCAGGAGAACATTGTCCACAGAGACTGATACACTGTGGTACAATCAAAGGTAATGGACTTCTCCATTAGTGGCAATGCAGTGATCCTGAACAACTCAGAGGGATCTATGAGAAAGAACACTATCCATATTCAGAGGAAAATCTGTGGGAGTAGAAATGCAGAAGAAAAACAACTGCTTGATTACATGGGTCAAAGGGACATGGCTGGGGATTTAGACTATAAATGAATGCCCTTATGCAAATACGAACAGCATGGAAATAGGTTTTGATCAAGGACACATGTAATGCACAGTGGAATGCGCATCAGCTATGAGAAGGCTGGGGGTAGCGGAAGGAGGGAAATAATATGATTCTTGCAACCAAAGAATAATGTTCTAAATTGACTACATAAATAAAATTTAAAAAAAAACACTGTCTTCCTTTTTAACATAATTTGGTTAATAAATAGAGGCTTACTTTCCTGAGCTTGTGACCTGCCCACCTGTGAATATGTATATATGGACTTCTCCATTAGTGACAATGCAGTGATCCTGAAGAAACTGGAGGGATCTACAAGAAATAACACTGTTCACATTCAGAGGAAAAAATGTGGGAGTAGAAACACCAAAGAAAAACAACTGCGTCACCACATGGGTTGAGGGGATATGGTTGGGGATGTAGACTCTAAATGAACATCCTAGTACAAACATCAAGAACATGGAATTAGGTTCTGTTCAAGGACACATGTAATATCCACTGAAATTGTGCATCGGCTACAGGAAGCAGTGGAAGGAGAAGAGGGAGGAAAAGAATATGATTCTTGTAACCAAGGAATAATGTTCTAAATTGACTAAATAAAATTTAAAAATTAAAAATAAATAAATTGTTCCTGCTGTCTCATGAATTTTTATGCTTCCATTTGTTCAATTGTAATATTTAGGGAACTATTATCTTCTTTGATGCTCTGTATTTCCTTTCATTGGGGATATTTTCTTTTGAGGTATTTAATTTTGTTTTTAGGGAACTGTTTTTTCTCTATTTTTGTTCTAATATGAGGATTTTTTTGATCATTTTCTTTTCTAATTTTTCTTCTAAATTTCTCATTATTTGTTTTCTATTTTTTGAGCTCTTCTAGTGGTATATATTAGGCTTGATAATCTTTCACTTTTTTGTGGCTTCATATGTATTGATTTTTGTATTACCGACCTCTTCTGAGGTTGTATTTTAGTCTCTTTTTGAAACATTATCTAGCATTAGGCTTTTACTCTGTCTTCTGCCTATTTGGGGGTCCAAATAGGACCTCAGTTCCCCTTGATTTTGTCTATATCACTATGAAAAGGGGGATATATGGATTTGAGAAGATAGTAAAATTTTAATTAAGAATTTCATTAATTATAATTTTGAAACTTTTGTACAAATATACTTGAATCTTGAATAAGGAGTAACATATAGATGAGAGTGATGGTGGTGGTAATAGGAATGATCTTTGCATCCAATATTTCTGAATAAAAGTAGAAGATCCAAAATCTCCAAGGAACTAGACAAAATTTATAAAAGTATAATGAATTCTTTAATAGGAAAGATACTAAGGAAAGTAAATGGACCTTTTTCACATTAGGAAATGAAAATTTTCTATTATCCTATGAAAACCTGTTCAAAATCATTAATGACAAGAAAAATGCAAAACAAGGCAAATTTGTAATTTCATGGCAAGAATTTTAAATTGATAAATTAGTAAATAAAATTTTCAATGATTAATGAATGAATAACACATGCACAATTTTTTTTTTTCCTGGAGAAATTGTGAATAGCATCTTTTATGGAAAACAATTTGGAATTTCGAAAAGAAATTTTTTTTTTAACCCTTACCTTCTGTCTTGGAGTCAATACTGTGTATGGTCTCCAAGGCAGAAGAGTGGTAAGGGCTAGGCAATGGGGGTCAAGTGGCTTGCCCAGGGTAGCCCTTACCATTCTTTTGCCTTGGAGCCAATACACAGTATTGACTCCAAGACGGAAGGTAAGGATTTAAAAAAATTTTTTTTTTCTTTTCGAAATTCCAAATTGTTTTCCATAATAGATGCTATTCACAATTTCTCCAGGAAAAAAAATGTGCATGTGTTATTCATTCATTAATCATTGAAATTTTTATTTACTAATTTATCAATTTAAAATTCTTGCCATGAAATTACAAATTTGCCTTGTTTTAAGGGCCACAAAATGATGGAATGTAGAACCTTTCTTAAGATGATTGGAAGGAATACACAGTTTAATAATAGCTTTAGAAATAACTATAGAAATGATGATAATGGTCATCGAAACCAGAACAACTATAATGATGATAATGGTCATAGAAACCAGAATTTTAGAAATTCTAGAAATTATAATGATGATTATGGAAATAAATATAATGAACATAGAAATAAGAACTTTAGAAACCAGAATTATAGAAATAGGACCTGGAAAATAATGACAATGCTCCAAATGAAGAAAATGATAATACCCAACAACAAAATATGAGAAATGGAGCTCATCCAAAAAATAGTTGAGGAGCTCTTCAGAGGGGTGCCCAAGGAATAGCCCAAACACAATGATGGCATCTGGGGGAGGGGGCTGGGGCACAGGAGTCAGAGGATACAACCTTTGATTTTCCAGACCCTGATGTCCTACTATGCATTGTCCCTATCCACTGCCCTCCCCATACTAATGAACCCCATGTTACCTTAAAGGTGGGTAACACTTATTATGATTGTCTATTAGACACTGGAGCTACCAGGTCTGCATTGAAGAATGTACCAGATTTAAATTGTTATTCTGTTGATTCACAAAGTGTAGTGGGGGTATCAGGAATACTCCAAAGAGTTGAAAAACTTGCCCCTAGAATGGTGTCTGTAGGACCCCTAGAGGTACAACATTCCTTTCTTTTAATGCCTGACTCCCCTTTAAATTTGCTGGGGAGAGACCTTCTATGCAAACTCAGAGCCACAATAACTTGTTCACCAGATGGTTCTTTATCATTGGAAGTACCAGAGGAATCTTTAAATTTACTCCCTGTACTTCTCTCAGAAAACCAGGAGGCAAAAGAGCCTTCAAACACCTAAGGATATACCGGAGTCTCTTTGGGCCACATCTTCTTCTGATGTAGGCTTATTTAAATCTGCTGTTCCTGTGCAGATAAAAACTAAATCTAGCCCACCTCCTTCCATCCCTCAGTATCCCCTCTCAAAGGAGGCAATTGAGGGTATTACATCAGTTATTAACTCATTAATAGAACAGGGAATAATAATCCCTTACAAATCTGAATACAACACACCCATCTGCCAGTTAAAAAACCAAAAAGAGGGCCCGATGGCAAGCACCTCTATAGATTCGTACAGGATCTAAGGGCAGAGAATAATCACGTTATGAAGAGACACTCCGTAGTTTCTAACATACATACTATTATTTCATCTATTCCTAGCATAGCTACATACTTTACAGTAGTAGACTTGTGTTCAGCTTTCTTTTCCATACCTATACATGAGAACTCCAGGCATATTTTTGCTTTCACCTGGAAGGGCTCACAATATACCTGGTGTCGACTGCCACAGGGTTATGTCGAAAGTCTGAGCTTATTTGAGCAAATTTTGAGCCATGATACAGACAATATAACATTTAAAAATAGCAAATTAATCAAATATGTAGATGATCTACTCTTGGCTTCAACAGACGCAAAAACATGTCAAGAAGATAGCAAACACCTTCTTTTGGAATTGCACAAAAGAGGACATAAAATCTCTAAGGATAAAGTTCAGTGGTGTCTCCAAAATGTAGAATATTTGGGGTTCATCTTAACTGCGGGTGCTCGTTATATTTCTCCAAAACAAATTAAGAACATTCAAAAATTGAGTGCTCCTACCACTAAGAAACAGCTGAGAGCAATTTTAGGAGCAACAGGGTTTTGTAGACAATGGATTCCTTGCTATGGGGAAATCACTAAACCCCTTATAGCATTAACAAAGGATTCGGTTCCTGAACCCCTCAAATTAGAGCCTGAATACTTGTCAGCTCTATCAGATTTAAAAAAGGCTATCATGTCTTCCCCTGCTCTAGGCATCCCAGATTACAACAAGCCATTTACTTTATATGTGCATGAGCAAAGAGGAGTAGCCTCTGGTGTGTTAACTCAGACTTTGGGACCTTCTCAGCGCCCAATTGCTTATTATTCTGCTAAATTGGACCCAGTAGCAGTAGGAGCACCACCATGTCTTAGAGGAGTAGCTGCTACAGCCTTACTAGTAACAAAAACTGTTGATTTAGTATTGGGATGTTCATTAACAATAATGTGCCCACATGAGGTAGAAGCATTATTGATAAAACATAGAACACAGGCATTCTCGGATAAGAGAATAACAAGATATGAAATAACCTTATTAAATAGTAAGAACATTACTTTAAAACGTTGTACTACTCTTTTTTTTTTTTAATATATTTTATTTGATCATTTCCAAGCATTATTCGTTAAAGACATAGATCATTTTCTTTTCCTCCCCCCACCCCCCATAGCCGACGCGTAAGTCCACTGGGCATTAGATGTTTTCTTGATTTGAACCCATTGCTTTGTTGATAGTATTTGCATTAGAGTGTTCATTTAAAGTCTATCCTCTGTCATGTCCCCTCAACCTCTGTATTCAGGCAGTTGCTTTTTCTCGGTGTTTCCACTCCCATAGTTTATCCTTTGCTTATGAATGGTGTTTTTTTTTCTCCTGGATCCCTGAAAGTTGTTCAGGGACATTACACCGCCCCTAATGTAGAAGTCCATTACGTTCGATTATACCACAGTGTATTAGTCTCTGTGTACAATGTTCTCCTGGTTCTGCTCCTCTCGCTCTGCATCACTTCCTGGAGGTTGTTCCAGTCTCCATGGAACTTCTCCACTTTATTATTCCTTTGGGCACAATAGTATTCCATCACCAACATATACCACAGTTTGTTCAGCCATTCCCCAATTGATGGGCATCCCCTCGTTTTCCAGTTTTGGGCCACCACAAAGAGCGCAGCTATGAATATTTTTTTACAAGTCTTTGTGTCCATTATCTCTTTGGGGTACAGACCCAGCAGTGCTATGGCTGGGTCAAAGGGTAGATATTCTTTTGTCGCCCTTTGGGCATAGTTCCAAATTGCCCTCCAGAATGGTTGGATCAGTTCACAGCTCCACCAGCAATGAATCAATGTCCCTACTTTGCCACATCCCCTCCAGCATTCATTACTTTCCTTTGCTGTTATGTTAGCCAATCTGCTAGGTGTGAGGTGATACCTCAGAGTTGTTTTGATTTGCATCTCTCTGATTATAAGAGATGTAGAACACTTCTTCATGTGCTTGTTAATAGTTTTGATTTCTTTATCTGAGAACTGCCTATCCATTTCCCTTGCCCATTTATCAATTGGAGAATGGCTTGATTTTTTGTACAATTGATTTAGCTCATTATAAATATGAGTAATTAAACCTTTGTCAGAGGTTTCTATGAAGATTTTTTCCCAATTTGTTGTTTTCCTTCTGATTTTAGTTATATTGGTTTTGTTTGTACAAAAGCTTTTTAGTTTGATGTAGTCAAAATTATTTATTTTACATTTTGTGATTCTTTCTATATCTTGCTTGGTTTTAAAGCCTTTCCCCTCCCAAAGGTCTGACATGTATACTATTCTGTGTTTACCCAATTTACTTATGGTTTCCTTCTTTATGTTTAAGTCACTCACCCATTTTGAATTTATCTTGGTGTAGGGTGTGAGGTGTTGATCTATTCCTAGTCTCTCCCACACTGTCTTCCAATTTTCCCAGCAGTTTTTATCGAATAGTGGATTTTTGTCCCAAAAGCTGGGATCTTTGGGTTTATCGTATACTGTCTTGCTGAGGTTTTCCCCCAGTCTATTCCACTGATCTTCCTTTCTGTTTCTTAGCCAGTACCAAATTGTTTTGATGACTGCTGCTTTGTAATATAGTTTGAGGTCTGGGACTGCAAGGCCCCCATCATATGTGTTTTTTTTCATTATTTCCCTGGATATCCTTGATCTTTTGTTCTTCCAAATGAACTTTGTTATGGTTTTTTCTAAATCAGTGAAGAAGTATTTTGGTAGTTCAATGGGTATGGCACTAAATAGATAAATAAGTTTGGGTACGATGGTCATTTTTATTATATTGGCTCGTCCTATCCATGAGCAGTTAATGTTTTTCCAATTGTTCAAGTCTAGTTTTAGTTGTGTGGCGAGTGTTTTGTAGTTGTGTTCATATAGTTCCTGTGTTTGTCTTGGGAGATAGATTCCTAGGTATTTTATTTTGTCTAAGGTAATTTTGAATGGGATTTCTCTTTCTAGTTCTTGCTGCTGAGCTGTGTTGGAGATATATAGAAAAGCTGATGATTTATGTGGGTTTATTTTGTATCCTGCAACTTTGCTAAAGTTGTTGATTATTTCAATTAGCTTTTTGGTTGAATCTCTAGGATTCTTTAAGTAGACCATCATGTCATCCGCAAAGAGTGATAACTTGGTCTCCTCCTTGCCTATTCTGATGCCTTCAATTTCTTTATCTTCTCTAATTGCTACTGCTAGTGTTTCTAGTACAATGTCAAATAGTAGGGGTGATAATGGGCATCCTTGTTTCACTCCTGATTTTATTGGGAATGCATCTAGTTTATCCCCATTGCAGATGATATTAGCTGTTGGTTTTAGATATATACTGTTTATTGTTTTTAGGAATGACCCTTCTATTCCTATGCTTTCTAGTGTTTTTAATAGGAATGGGTGTTGTATTTTATCAAAGGCTTTTTCTGCATCTATTGAGATAATCATGTGGTTCTTGCTAGTTTGCTTGTTGATGTGGTCAATTATGTGGATGGTTTTCCTAATGTTGAACCAGCCCTGCATCCCTGGTATGAATCCTACTTGATCATGGTGAATGATCCTTCTGATCACTTGCTGGAGTCTTTTTGCTAGTATCCTATTTAAAATTTTTGCATCTATATTCATTAGGGAGATTGGTCTATAGTTTTCTTTCTCTGTTTTTGACCTGCCTGGTTTTGGAATCAGTACCATGTTTGTGTCGTAAAAGGAGTTTGGTAGAACTCCCTCTTTGCTTATTATGTCAAATAGTTTGTATAGTATTGGGGTTAACTGTTCTCTGAATGTTTGATAGAATTCACAGGTGAATCCATCAGGCCCTGGGGATTTTTTCTTAGGAAGTTCTTTGATGGCTTGATGGATTTCAATTTCTGATATGGGATTATTTAAGAATTCTATTTCCTCTTCTGTTAGTCTAGGCAGTTTGTATTTTTGTATATATTCATCCATTTCTCCTAAATTGGTGTATTTATTGCCATATAATTGGGCAAAGTAATTTCTAATGATTGCCTTAATTTCCTCCTCATTGGAGGTGCTGTCCCCCTTTTCATCTTTAATGCTGTGAATTTGCTTTTCTTCCTTCCTTTTTTTAATTAGATTGACCAGTACTTTGTCTATTTTGTTTGTTTTTTCAAAGTACCAGCTTCTTGTCTTATTTATTAAATCAATAGTTCTATCACTTTCGATTTTATTAATTTCTCCCTTAATTTTTAGGATTTCTAATTTGGTTTTCTGCTGGGGGGTTTTAATTTGATCGCTTTCGAGTTTTTTCAATTGCATTTCCAATTGATTGATCTCTGCTCTCCCTTGTTTGTTAATATGAGCTTTCAGGGATATGAATTTGCCTCTGATTACCGCTTTGGCTGCATCCCAAAAGGTTTGAAAGGATGTTTCGCCATTGTCATTTTCCTTGATGAAATTATTAATTGTTTCTATGATTTCTTCTTTAGCTAAACGGTTTTGGAGTATCATATTGTTTAATTTCCAATTGGTTTTAGATTTGGTTTTCCATGTACCATTACTAATCATTATTTTTATTGCCTTGTGATCTGAGAAGGCTGCATTCATTATTTCTGCTTTTTTGCATTTGTGTGCTATGTTTCTGTGACCTAATGTATGGTCAATTTTTGTGAATGTGCCATGTGGTGCTGAGAAGAAGGTGTATTCCTTTTTATCCCTATTTATTTTTCTCCATATGTCTATTAATTCTAATTTTTCTAAGATTTCATTCACTTCTTTTACCTCTTTCTTATTTATTTTTTGATTTGATTTATCTAAATTTGATAATGGTTGGTTTAAGTCTCCCACTAGTATGGTTTTATTGTCTATTTCTTCCTTCAATTCTCCTAGTTTCTCCATTAGAAATTTGGGTGCTATATTATTTGGTGCATACATGTTGATTAATGATATTTCCTCATTGTCTAGAGTCCCTTTTAACAAAATATAATTACCTTCCCTATCCCTTTTGATCAGGTCTATTTTTGCATTGGCTTTATCAGATATCATGATTACCACTCCTGCCTTCTTTCTATCAGTTGAGGCCCAGAAGGTCTTACTCCATCCTTTAATTCTGACCTTGTGGGTGTCAACCCGCCTCATGTGTGTTTCTTGAAGACAACATATGGTAGGGTTTTGGATTCTAATCCATTCAGCTATTCGTCTACGTTTTATGGGTGAGTTCATCCCATTCACGTTCAAAGTTATGATTGTCATTTGTGGACTCCCTGGCATTTTGATTGCCTTCCCTAATTCTAACCTTTTCTTCTTCGGCTCTACCTTTTAGTCCAGTGATTTACTTTGAATCAGTCCCCCTTGTCCCCTCCCTTGATGTTTCCCTTTTTAGTCCCTCCCTTTTTGTTCCCTCCCCCTCCCCCCTCTCTTTCCCTCCCTTTTTGTTCTCCCTCTCCCCCTCCCCCCCTTGGTTTTCCCTTCTCCTTACCCTTGTTGGGTAAGATAGAATTCAAGATCCCAATGGATCTGGATGTTTTTCCCTCTCAGAGTTGATTTCCCTGAGATTGAGGTTTAAGTAAACCCCCCCCCCCCTCTCTTCCTCTCCTTCTTATAGGAGTTTTCTTCCCCTCCCCTTCCCCTGTGAATCTTTGTGTGAGAACCATTATTCTATTTGGTCTTTCTTTACCCCCTATTTATACATTACATTTTCCCCACATATTAGTATACATAGGTTGATATAAATGTAGTCCTTATAGAAGAGAGTTTGAGTAAAAGAAGATAACATTTTTCCCCTTTCCTTAATATTTACCTTTTCAGGTATTCCTTGCTCTTTGATTTTCGGTATCAAACTTTCCACAGAGCTCTGGTCTTTTCTTTGCAAAAAGTTGGAAGTCTTCTATTTTGTTGAATGCCCATACTTTCCCTTGGAAGTATATAGTCAGTTTTGCTGGGTAGCTGATTCTTGGTTGGAGACCCAGCTCTCTTGCCTTTCTGAAGATCATGTTCCATGCCTTACGATCATTCAGCGTAGAACTTGCAAGATCTTGTGTGACCCTGATTGGCATTCCTTTATATCTAAATTGTCTTTTTCTGGCTTCCTGTAGGATTTTTTCTTTTGTTTGATAGCTTTGGAATTTGGCAATTACATTCCTGGGAGTTGTCTTTTGGGGGTTTAGTGTAGAAGGTGTTCTGTGAGCTCTGTCAGTGGATGTATTGCCCCCTTGTTCTAGAATCTCTGGGCAATTTTCTTTGATTATATCTTGTATCACCATGTCCAGTTTGGTGTTTATTTCTGGCTTTTCTGGGAGTCCAATTATTCTTAAATTTTCTCTTCTCCCCCTGTTTTCCAGATCTATCACCTTGTCGGTGAGATATTTTATGTTCTCTTCTAATTTCTTGGTGTTTTGGCTTTGCTTTATTAGTTCTTGCTTTAAAGCCTGGTTTTCTTTTACAGTTTGGTCAAACTGGTTTTGTAGATGCGTGAATTTCTTTTGCATCATTTCCCACTTTTCCTCCCAGAGGGCTTCCATCTTTTTGGTCCTTTCTGATTCAAATTCTTCATGGGTTTGTGGAGAGTTTCTATTTCCTTTGGAAGATTTTGGAGAATTTTCTTGTATATCTTCTTCTATCTGCTCTGTATTTTGTATTTTGGCTCCATAGAATGTGTCCAGAGTCGCCCCTTTCTTCTTATTTTTCTTGGTATTTTGGGGCTTCTGTGCTTCTGTGGAATTTGTCATCTCTGAACGTGGAGGATTGGCTTTTCTTGTCTTTGTCTGGTGATCAGAGGCTTTAGTCCTGGGCAGATGTTGGTTCTATGAGCGTTCCCTGGGTTAAACTGAATATGCCTCACTGGAACTGGAATGGAAGGGTCGGACCACGAGGCCACACTCTCCCCCTGGCTCGATTTCCGGAAGTTGCCTTCAGAATCCCTGGCCGTGAGGCTGTTTCGTCGGCCTGCAGGGGGATGGGCTGCTGCTTCCCCAAGCTCCGAGAGCACAGACTTTCACTGAGACTTGGATAGCAGGATCCAGCCCGTGAGGCTGTCTTGCCCGCCCTGAGGGTTGCTGTTGTTTTGACCAGCTCTCTGCAGCGGAAGCCCCAGGCAGTAACTTTCACCCGGACTGGGACTTGGGTAGAAGACCCTGAGGGTTGTTGTTCCTCAGACCCTGCTCTCTGAGCCCGGCGCGGCTGCCGCTTCCGGGAGCCTTGGACTCTGCGCTCCTACCCCTGAGGTCCGAGGGATCTCGGGTTCTGGCTTTTAAGGGGAGCCGTACCTTTTGAACCGGGTCCAGGTCCAGGAGGAGGGTTCCCAGGGTCTGTGCTGTTGATCGTTTTGAATTTCGGCGCCTTAGGAGCTTCTAGTTTGAGATCAGTCGGGAAGGGTTTTCCGGAGATCTGAACTTCAGCTTTCTCTAAGCCACCATCTTAACCGGAAGTCCACGTTGTACTACTCTTAACCCTGCCACCTTGCTTCCAGATTTACCAACTTCAGGAGAACCATTACATAACTGTGAAACACTAGTGTCCATGGCAGAAAAGCCTCGAGATAATCTCTTGGACACTCCCTTAGACAATGCATATCTGATTTTATTTACCGATGGTTCCTCTTTTATGAGGGATGGCATACGTTACACTGGAGCTGCCGTAGTCTCAGAATTTGCCACAGAATCGTCAGCTTCACTACCTTCTAACATTAGTGCTCAAGGAGCAGAACTCATAGCTCTAAAACAAGCTTGTATAATTGTCAAGGATAAAAAGGCAACAATTTATACAGATTCTAGATATGCTTTTCACATTTGTCACTTAGTCGGGATGCTATGGCTCCAGAGAGGATTCTTAACCTCAGCTGGAAAATCCATAGCTAATGCAGAAATTATTAATGACGTTCTTTCTGCTCTCAAACTGCCTAAAGCCCTAGCTGTAGTTCATTGTTCTGCCCATACAAGTGGCTCTGACCCTGTCTCTAGAGGAAATGATCGAGCAGATGCCGCTGCAAAGCTAGCAGCCATAGAAGGACCTGGATTAATTTTAACATTAACAACTACTAATGATTTAAATTTACCACTTTCCTATAATGAGAAGGAAGTGGAAAATGGGAAAAAAAATTCAAAGCAAAACAGATTAATGGAGTATGGGTGTCATCTGAAGGAAAACCCCTGCTCCCTAGAAGTTTCTATAACCAAATTTGCCAATCTATTCATAAAAATGGTCATTTTGGCACCCAGGGCATCGTGGACTCTGTCAAGAGAGTATGGATAACCCCTGATATAACTACTATAGCCTCTAAAGTGTGTTCAGCCTGCTCTACCTGCCAGGCATATAACCAACATGCATTTTGTGGAAAAGCCTTTGGGGGACGTCCTCTGGCTTACACACCTTTTGAACATCGACAGATAGATTTCATAACAATGCCAAAGGCTGGACGTTATAAATTTTGTCTAGTAATTGTAGATCAACTAACCAGATGGCCAGAAGCATTTCCTGCGACCCGAGCCACGGCGGATTTTGTTGCAAAGATACTTTTAAAGGAAATTATTCCTTGTTTTGGCCTGCCAGCATGTATTGATTCTGATAGGGGGAGTCATTTTACTGATTCTGTTCTAAATCAGATATATTCTTGCTTGGGAATAACTCCCAAATTTCCTGTTCCATATCACCCCCAGAGCTCAGGCCAAATAGAGAGGATGAACAAAGAACTTAAAACTATGATTGGCAAATTATGCACTGAGAGCCATTGAAAATGGCCTGAAATTCTCCCTCTGGCCCTATTTTATCTTAGAAGCAGGCCTAGAGGAGACTTACATATTTCACCATTTGAGATGCTTTTTGGACTTCCAGTTTGTAGCAGAGGCGTCTCTTCCATGATGTGAGGTTATTTAGTCTAGGCCTCTGGCCTAGGCACCTGTTTCTTACTTGTATATTCTTTAATCCTTAAATCCTTAATAAACCTCTAAAAAATATAATACTCCTTGCAGAGAGAAACTAATTTCTACCTGCCTCAGTCTCCCCATATTCCTAAATTTTAACTGTTACAGATGTCCAGATTTGAACCTAGGACTTCCCATCTCCAGGCCTGACTCTCAATCCACTGAGCCACCCAGCTGCCCCCAAGAAAATTCTTAAGCTCTTAAAATCCCTTGATCAAATCATCACATTACTCTGTTTTCTATTCCAAGAGTAAAAGAGAAAAAGAATGATATATATTTACATATATGTATATATAACAAATTATTCATATTATCACTTTTTAATGACAAATCTATTTCCCTTCTATTATCCATGATTTTTAATTCCTCAGAGATATTGATATTCAAAGCCATGTTTCTATATAGCATTACTGGTAGGCCATTTACATTGAAATACACACACACACAATGAGTTTTCTTTGTGTTTTTGCATCTCAAGAATTTTTTAAACCCTATAGAACTTTCAAATTCAGCTTATCCTGTTCTCTTACTCTTATTTAATTCTAACTCCTTTACATTGTTCATCTTTGATGTATATACCAGATGTATGCTATGATGTACTAATGCAATGAATAGGCCATCCTAATACATATATTATTATTAATTATAAGCATTTAAATTAATTTACTGTTTTTTTTTAATTATGGTGTTTGGGGTCAAACTATTGAATAGCTATTAAGCAGGTCAAGAAACATTTTAGGGTACATAGCTAAAAAACATCATTCACAAAGAGAAATCACTCAAAGGTAATGACAAGTATATGGAATACCTCATTCCTTAGAAATTTGTGCAGATATCCTCAATGTCCATATTGTTCTATGACATTTGAAAGGGTTCACTTCCTTATTTATTTCAGAGGCAGAGAGAGGAATAGAGAATGCTGGAGGTGGTGGCACACAGAGACACAGAGAGAGAGAGAGAGAGAAAGAGAATAGATTCTAGGACTATGAGATTAGAGGTAATTTATGGGGAGATTTTTTGGAAAAAATATGGGAGAATCATAGTGTGATTTTGTGAGAAGACCATTTGTCTTACTTTTGTGACCTGTATCATACTGTAATCTTTACCAATGTTAGGAGTTCTCAGAGCAATTAGATCAAGGATCTTCTGAAATATTGAATTTTATTCCCATTACTCATTCCCATTTCAGCTTCTCATTTTAAAATAAAACCATTGATTTATTCACCAGCATCCTGAGGATTCCTTCTTCCTCAAATAGCTGTATAATTAATAGGTGAATTTCAAAATTCAACCATCAGGATTGCCTGCTGTGAATGTATTTTTCCATATTGTTGTGTGGGAAGTCATCGTGCCATTAGTTACTGAACCCACCACAGATATAGCTTATCAAATAACACACAAGACACACACACATACACACTCACACCTACACTTAACAAATTATGTAGTTTTCTTCTTTATATATTTTTAAAAATGAACAGATGATTTCTGTTATTTGAGGGGGTGGAGTTAAAAATTTCTCCAACTATTTTTTGCACATCATAAGCTTGGGAAGAATTCAAAAATATTTCAATATAAATGAATCACTTTGGGTTCTGAATTATCTTGGGGGTGGGATATTTCTCCTCTCATAGGGTCAAGCCAAGAACACTGAGTAAAGAAAACTGTCTCTCATTGTTTCATAATTTGAACAAATGCTTCCTGACTTAAAACAATAATAATAGTAATAAGAAGTTTTTTTAAATAGTGTACTTGCTAAAAGTCATTTGAAAAATAAATGTGGTAATAGGAATGAAAACATTTAGTAAATAAACATTATTCAAAAATAATTTAGTTCAAAAATTTAAAGTCTCCTGCGTACACTAAAGCTGTAGTGATTTTTCATCATGATTAGAAATAGAAAATGAATTTATATTTCTGTTCATGCTTCTATTCTGAAGAATTTCTATTTTAAAATAATAAATTATATGTTAGTTAAAATCATAATAGGAGAAAATTTTAATGAGGACTTAGTTCTTGCTTTAAAACATATATATATATAAGGTATATATTCATGGTTTATATGTATGTGTGATTTCAAAAAATATTTAATTTTCATGAAATTCAAACTCATTGGAAATCTAAACATTTTTTATTCTTAATTTTTTGGTTGATGACAAAGTAACCTATTTTAATTATTCTTAAGGTCATCAATATAAAAAAGTAATTTTGTTAAAATTTTGGTACCTCTTCTTACTCTTGCATATAGCAGTGGGCTATTAAATATTTTTTATTTTTACTCATTCTCTATGAGGAGGGAATTAGAATAGTCTTCCCGATTTTGTTGTGATTCTCTAAGAATGATGGGTAGTTATCTAAATCAGAAAATATGTTGTTGGCATCTGAAGTTGCACTCAAAAATATACATTCTTAAATAGTGACCAATAAAATTTTCACTGTAATATAGTTATGTATACAAGTATATAAGCACAATTCAATATACATGTTCATATATACATGTTTCTATCTGCATATACACAAATACATATATAAAAGCATAACTATATATATACATATATGTGTGTGTGTGTTTGTGTGTGTGTGTGTGTGTATGCATATTTACCTGGACAAAAGAATAAGTCAACCTATATGAATCCTGAAAGTTGCATTTATTACACATATTTTCTACCCAATTTATTCTTGGAGGGGTTTGCTTCTCAAACACTGAATCACAGTAAACATTTTTGATGGCTACTCACACAGCCTATTTTCCCCTATCTAACAGAGGAGAATTGACATGGTGGTAGACTGAGTACATAGATATAGTTATAAATAGATCATACATTTGGGATTCATTTGGAACCCAGCCTTGCCTGCAATAAGTCAGTTGCTTCCAACGGATATTAGCTTAACCAGCCAAGACTCAAATATGCTTGAATCCTGAAAGAATACTCCTTTATAGGCATCCCAATTAAGAATCTGATTTTGACTTACACTTACAGGTACACTCAAATAATTTGACCCCCTACTCATGACACTATTTTGCCATATTCATATGAGGTATATGGAAAATGCTCATGGAGTGAAAGAATTGTGATATGCCTAATGACTTTTTAAATTTATGCTTCCTGTTCCATTGCATATCATAAACCCCAGATCACAGATTTAGTTTCATAGAGTGTAAATTTCCAGTTCATTAGCTGCAAGCTTGACTTTTATTCCCTTTTTTGTGGGATAAATAAATTTCATAATTCACTCTATATTCTCTTCCCCCTTTCCCTAAATTTCATACTTCTCTTGTATTTTCTTTTCCTTCAGTCTAGAAATTCTACCAAGATATAAGATTATAACAGGTGTCAAGCTTTCTTGGATCTAAGAAATTCATTTTCTAAAGCTTGTGCATAAGGATTTAATATATAACTTTCATTAAGTATTAAGATCTGGAAAGGAAAAGATGTCTATAAGAACTGAATAAAATCATTCCAATCATTGCTTTATATTGATTTTAGTAACTGGACTCTCAGATCCCTTAGAGAATCTGATTACATCTTTGTCTTAACAACAAAGGAGGACCATGTATGTTGAGAGAATTATGTAAATAATTATAAAATTTGTGTTTATTGTGAAGTAATATCGAGCCTCAAAGAACCTCTGGGGATATTGATATTTGTGTAGGATATGGGGATTCCTTAAAATTTCTTTAGAAAGAATTTCATCAATAAAATATATATCTTTGCAAATACAATATATTTATTTTAAAGTTTTATTGAGCAAACTAGATATTCACAATGAAAATATAAATGAGGGAGTCTTTAAATATATAATATGTATGAGGCATGCAACCCCTTGCAAAAGTATGAAGGGTATGAATTTAATGAATTCTTCAGTTCCTGCTTCACTCCTACTGTTGCTCACATACTGTAGCATTCTAACACTATTCCTCCTCCATCCACAATCAACCAGGCACCTCAACTCATAAAACAGAAATAGGAAAATCAAGACCACAGTTTCTTTTTTGGTCAGAGGACATTATAAGTTCAATACAAAGCAAAAAGTTTGACTTCAGGATGTCTTGAAGAAAACAGTGGTAGCAGTGAAAGTCAATGTATAGGGTACTATGATGGTGGAATAAAGGATGTTCTGCTATCCTCAAGCCTGCACACACACACACACACACACACACACACAGAGAGAGAGAGAGAGAGAGAGAGAGAGAGAGAGAGAGAGAGAGAGAGAGAGAGATAATTGCCCCAAAACAAAGGAAAGCAAGAAGAACACATCTCACTGGGTTAAGGAGAGAGAGGCATCCCAGCCAGCACAAGATCTATACAGCTCAACATCTGTGGGAACTGGCAGAACTTGAATCAGCCCAATATACTGCTACTCTGCTACAGGTAAAGAAACTGCCAGAATGAGAATGAGCCTAGTTTGAGCTACTTAACCAGGTATATAAGGCAGAGGGCGCAGGATTGGGGACTGGCCCAGGCAAAGTCACTCAGCATAGGTAGTGAAGGAAGAGAAGGCAGGAAACCGACACACTCTCATGTGGCAGCAGAGCCCCTGAGGAAGTGAAGCAGCAGAGTGAGAGACTACTACAGCTTAAACTACTTGGAACTGGTAGGAAAGGCAGAAAGGGCAGGGAAACTATAAATTGGCACATGACAGCACAATTCCTGAGACAACAAAGAAGCAAAGTGGAAGACTGGTCCAGCCAAAGTCAATCTACAAGATAGAAAAGACAGAACAGAGAGGAGACCAGTACACTTACATATGGCCTTATGAAATGAAGTAGCAGAGTGCCTTAGGCAACAGAGCCTAGAGCAAGAGACCTGTCCAGTCCAGAAAACAAAAGGGGAAGTAGTAACACAAGGAGCTGAATCTAGATGGACAAAATAGTTGCAGGCTTTACCAGAACAAGCCATTGGGACCACCTCCTCAACAGACATAGGCATCTGAGTCTAAACCAAGAATCAGAGAAGATCACTTGCAAGCTTGAAGCAGTACACCCTTTACCCCAAGGAGCAGAAAATAACCTCAACATACAGATAAGATAACAGGTTAAAAATAAATAGAAAAATGAACAAAAAAAAGAAAAAAGTTGACTATAACAAGTTATTTTAATGCCAGAGAAGATAAAAAGAGAAACTTAGAAAAGGACAAAATTGCCATAAAGGGAACACATGGAACCCCAAGGAGGTGGGAAAGGATGTCAGGCCCTAAAAGAAACCTGGAAAAGTTTGAAGTTAAAAAAATAAAAAAAAAATTAGAGAATTGATTGAAAAACCTCAGTGGCTTTGAAAAAATTCTATGAAGAAACCAACTGACTAAAAACTGGAATATGCTAAAAGAAAATAGAAGCACAAAAATATACAGAAGAAAACAACTTTTTAAAGAGTAGAAACTGGCCAAATAGAAAAAGGAAATTAAAAAAAAAACTAAAGGAAGAAAACAACTCATTAAATATTGAAATTGGGCAAATAAATGTTACTGGATCCTTAAGACAGTAGGAAATAATAAGACAAAATAAGAAGAATGAAAAAATAGAAGAAAACCTAACATACATTACTAGAAAAACAATTGACCTGCAAATAGAGCCAAAAGAGATAATTTAAGTCATCAGAATACCTAAAAAAGACATGATTAAAAAAAAGACCTTGGACAACATATTACAAGAAACCATTAGAGAAAATCACACTGATATCCTCAAATAGGAGAGAAAAGAATGAAATTGAGAGAATCTAACAAAGACCTGAAAGAGATCCAAAAATAAAATTCCCACAAGATAACTTAGTAAAATTCAAGAACTCCCAGGTCAAGGAAAAAGTACTAAAATCATCCAGAAGAAAACAATTCAAATGTCTTGCACCCACCAAAAGTCAGGATTCCATAGGACCTGGAAGCTTCTACATTAAAGGACATGAAAGCATAGAGTATGATATTCCATGAGGCAAAGTGTTTAGGTCAACAACTAAGACTTACCCTGAAAAACAAAGCATAATCCTCTAGGGTGGAAAATTGATATTTAATAAAATAGAAGAATTTCAGACTTTCCCAACCAAAAGAAACTAGAACTTAAAAGAAAATTTGATAAGCAAAGTTGACACTCAAGAGAATCATATAAAGGTAAAATTAAAACATAAGGATTTCAATAAACTTGAATTGAATTCATTAATACATAGGAAGGTGATAGTTTAAATACTTCAGATAACTTACTACAAATACTTAAAGTACTTGAGATATTTAAAAACTTTATTGATATTAGAGTAATGAAAAAGGATATACAATGAAAAAAGAATAGAAGGAAGCTGAATAGGATGGGTTGGTATCCAAAAAATGTCAAGAGGTTGGAAAGAGGAGTACATGGAAAGGAGAAAAATGAAAATATAGAGAGGCTATACTATCTTATGAAGAGGTGCAAGAGCAAATAGATTGGAAGAAAATATGGAGGGGACAGTGGTCTATGTTTTAATCTAACTTTCATTAGAATTAACTCAAAGTGGGAATAACACCCATGCTTAGTCATTTATAGACACCTACCCAAGAGAAGAAGGAATATAGAAGGAACAAGGGAAAGTGGAAAATGTAAAAAAGGAGGGTCAATTGGTGAGAGTGGGGAGTTGAAAAGAAAACATTTGTTAAGAAAGAAAGGTTAAAAGGAGATAGAACGATAAACAAGGTGAAAATAAGTTAGAGGGAATATTAAGATTAGTAATAATTATGAATGTGAATGGAATGAACTCACTCTTAAAAAAGAAATGGGTAACATAGTGGACTAAAAACCACTCTGAGAGATACATTTAAAGAAAGGAGATGCACAGAGATTAAAATTAGAGGGCAAGAGCAGAATTACTATGCCTCAGCTGAAGTAAAAAATAAAATTAAAAAATGAAGGGTAGGAATCATAATCTCAGACAAAACAAAAGTAAAAATCAAACTAATCAAAAGAGATAAGGATTAATATCTTAAAAAAAGTCAATGAGGAAATATCACACCAAAATTTATGGGATGTAGCCAAAGCTATACTTAGGGGAAATTCATATCTCTAAATATTTATATTAATAGAATAGAGATGGAGCAGATCAATAAATTGGGTATGCACATAAAATATTAGAAAAAGAACAAATTAAAAATCACAATTAAACATAAAATTGGAAATTCTGAAAACCAAAGGATCAATAAAACTAAAAAAATGGTTGAAGTAATAAATAAGAAGAGGAGCTGATTTTATGAAAAATGAAGACATTAAATGGAAAAATCACTGATTAACATGGTTAAAAAAGGAGAAAACAAAATGACCAGTATAAAAAAAAGGAAAAATCACACCTAACAAAGAAGAAATTAAAGTAATTATAAGTAGCTATTTTGCCCAAATATATGCCCCCCAAATCTTGTACCTATATTGAATAAATAATTTACAAAATATAAACTACCCAAATTCAAGAAAATGGAAATACAATAATTAAAATATCCTATCAAAGAAAATAATTTGAATGAATGATCAAAGAATTTCCTGAGAAAATGCCCCAGGACCAAATGAATTCATAATTAAATTCTTATAAACATCTAAAGAACAACTAATTTTTATACTATAGAAATTATTCAAAACATTGGGGAAGAAGGAATCCTTACAAACTCTTTACATAAGACAAATATATAGTACTGATGATACCTCAACCAGGAAGAGTTAAAACAGAGGAAGAAAAAGTAGACCAACTTCTTAATCAACAATATGGCAGCAATTTTGAATAAAATATTAACAAGGAGATTAAAGTATTATATCACAAAAATCAAACACTGAGATCAGGTAGGTTTTATACCAGGAATGCAGAGATTGTTCAAGATTAGGAAAAGCATCAGTATAATTTACCATATCTATAACAGGAATTAACATAAATAATAAAAATATTTTCAAAGATGCAGAAAAAGTATTTGACAAAATACAATACCCATTCCATGAAAACCATTGGAATAAAAGGAGCTTTAATAAAAATGAAAGATGACATCTATTTAAAACCATTAGCAAGTATTAACTTTAATGTGGATTAACGAAAACATTACCAGTAACATCAGCGGTAAAGCAAAGATGCTTTACCACTACAATTTAACATTGTACTAGAAGTTCTAGCTATAGTAATAAGGGAAGAAAAAGAAATTGAAGGAAATAGAAGAGACAATGAAGAAACAAACTTACCACTCTTAACAGATGATACCATGTCATATATAGATAATAATCCCCCGAAAAATGTAAATAATGAACAACTTTAGCTAAATTGTTTAGTAGAAAATCAAATAAACTGACATGTCATTAGAATTTCTATTTATAACCAATTACATCCAACATCCAACAGCAAGAAACAGAAAAAGAAATACCATTCAAAATAACTCAATAAAATATAAAATACATGGAGGTATACTTACCAAACAAATCCAGCAACTATATGAAGACAATTATAGAACACTCTTCCTACAAATAAAGTCAGACTTAAATAAAGTCAGACTTAAATAATTATTTATTATTTATTATTTATTTATTAATCATGGATAGGTTAAACTAATGTAATAAAAAATAATGTAATAAAAATTAAAATCCTACCTACATTAATTTATATTCAGTGCCATGCCAATCACACTTCCCCAAATTCTTTTCATAGAGCTATAAGAAATAACAAATTCATCTAGAAATATGAAAGGCCAAGAATATCAAATGAGTCAAAAATATGAAAGAAGGAGCCCAGCAGTACCAGATTTCAAGCTGTAATATAAAAGTTATGAACAATCTGGTCTTGGCTGAGGGGATCCATTGAAAATATCACGTAATCAATATACAGTAGTTAATGTCAATAACAATGTAAGGTTTAAGAAACCCAAAGAACCAAGCTTTTGGGAAGAAAGCTCACAATCTGAAAAAAAAATGCTGGGAAAACTCTAAAAAAGTATGGGAAAAACCGGCATAAATCAACATCTTAAACCATACAGTAGAATAAAGTCAAAATAGTCTGATATAGGCTATACGAGTACTGCTATGCCATATATACTTCCACATTGACCAACTCTAAAACTTGTGTCATATTTTGAATTTTGAGTTGATCACATTTATGTCAAGGAATCACTTTTAAAAGACTTCTTAAGTCCTTCAAGTTGTTTGTTTTTATGATGTTATTATCATATTGTTTCCCTCACTTTTCTCCCTTAATTTTGCATCATCAACAAATATTTCATTAAGCTTCTATTTATGTCTCAGGCACAGTTCTTTGAATGAAACAATGGCTAGATGTACAAAGAGCAAATGCCTATTTCCTTAAGTTTCAATATCTCTTTTTAAAATTAATATTTTATTTTTTCCTCAATTACATATGGAATAATTTTAACAATTGCTATTTTTAAAATTATAATTGTAAATTACTACCCTCTTTCTTTCCTATGGACCCTCCCTCCTTTCCTCTCACCCCTCCCTAAGACAGTAAACAATCCTATAAACTTGAAATATACAATCATGTAAAATTTTTCCTTTAAAAAAAAAACATTCTCCCCCAATTACATGTAAAAACACATTTTTTAACCTTTTAAAAAATTTTTGAGTTCTAAATTCTTTCTCCTTCTCACTCCTTGCCTCTCCCTGAGAGGACATGCAACTTTTAATTTGATATAATCAAAATTATTTATTTTATATCCAGCATTGCTCTCTTTCTCTTTTTTACCGTAAGTCCTTCCCTTATTTATAGATTTGACAGGTAAGCTATTCCATGCTTCCCTAATTTGCTTATGGTATCAACCTTTGAGTCTAAATCATGTACCAATGTTGATTGCATATTGGAATATGATATGAAATTTTGATCTATCCTCAATCTCTGTCACGTTATTTTCCAGTTTTCCCAACAGTTTTGTCAAATAGTGAGTTCTTGTTTTCAAATTTGTATCATCAGATTTATCAAAAACCAAGTTTTTATGGTCAGAGAAAGAAAATTATAGACCACTTTCCCTAATGAGTAGTAAGGGAATTATATCAATATATCAGAATAACCATTCACTATGTCCAGCAGAATTTATTCCAAGGATGCAGGGATGGTTCAATACTGGAAAACATTCAACATAATAACAAAACTAGCATGAATCATGATTATCTCAGCAGATGCAGAAAAGCTTTTGTGAAGTTCAACACCCATTCCTATGAAAAACATGAGAGCTTTCGCTAAAATTAAAGGTAGTTTCAATTTAAGACCATCAAGAAGCAGTATCTCTAATAAGGACAAGATAGAAATCTTTCCAGTAAGATCAGAAGTGAAAGAAAGATATTCATCACCTCTTCTATTACTCAATATTGTACTAGAAATGCTAGCTATAGCAATAAGAGAAGAAAAAGAAATTGAAGGAATTAGAATAGATAATGAAGAAATAAAACTATCACTTTATGCAGATAATATAACTTAGACAATCCTAAAGAATCAACCAGAAATTAATTAAAGTAATGAACAATTTTAGGAAAGTTGTTGGATATAAAATAAATCCTCATAAATCATTAGCATGTTTACATACTACGAAGTTCAGCAATAAGAGAGAAAAAGAAATTAAATTTAAATTAGTGATAAATAATATAAAATAATTGGAAGTCTATTTGCCAAGACAAACCCAAGAGCTATATGAATTTAATTTCAAAACATTTTAGCCCAGGTAAAGTCAGATCTAAAAAACTGGAAAAATAATAATTGATCCTGAATTGGCTGAGCTAATATTATAAAAAAGGAGAATTCTACTTACCTTGTTTTATTCATTCAGTGTCATACCATTCAAACTGCCCTAAAATTATTTTACAGAGCTGGAAAAAATAATACAATTCATCTGGAAGAACAAAAGGACAAAAATATCAAAGAAATCAATGAAAAGAAATGTGAAGAAAGGTAGCCTAGATATACCAAATCTCAAATTGTATTAGAAATCATCAAAACAATCTGATACTAGTCTAGAACTAGAATGGGGGATCAATGTCTGTGTATAAAATTTTGAATATGTAACAGTGTTCATATCTTCCTCTTGATGAAATTATTGTACCATGTCTTTGTGTATATCTGTTTGTGATAATACACTGTCCTGATGTTTTTATTATTTAACTTCTCTGAAAAAAGTTGGGTGAGACTAACACAACTTTTGTACTAAATTTGTACTAGAAATATAAATTTGATAAATTCTATCCATTTACCTTTTATATTACAATATTGTTTTCTTGACACTACTTCATTTTGCATTATTTCCAATAGAATTTTCTGTGCTTCTCTGGTTTAATCCCATACACTTTTTCTGATAGCACAATAATATCCCTTTGCATTTATGTACCATAATCTTCTTAGTAATTCCTGAACCAAGAATCATTACTTCATTTCCAATTATATGTTACCACTTAATGTATTGCTATAAACATTTTGGTGTATTTGGAGACTTAGTTGTTATCACTGGCTTCCTTGGAGTATAAATCTAGTAATGGATTCAAAGGATATGGTACATTTTAGTCACATTATTTCATAGTTGCAAATTGCTTTCCAAAATGCTTGTAGTATTTCATAGTTCTACCAACCATGTGTTCATTGCTGTCATCCCACAGCACCTCTACCATAGATATTGCCATTTTTGTCATCTTTATCAATTTGCAGGGTATAAGGTGAAAACTCAAAATTGTTTTGGGTTGAATTAATTTTATTATACTTATTTAGGAAAGTATTTCATATGGTTGTTAACATTTTGTCATCTCTCTTTTGAGAGCCCTTTATCATTTCCTTTGACCACTTATCTATTGAGGAATGTCTATGATACTTAATAGCTTACATCCATAAATTCATATTAATTGTTTACATATTTTTGAAACCAACAACTAATCTGCAAAGTTGTATTATATATTCTCCCCACCTCAACCACTTTACTTCTTATCCTAGATGTATTAATTTTGTCTGTGAAGAAAATTTTCAGCTTCGTGTAATCAAAATTTTCTATTTCATTTTTTTGCAATCACTTCTATACTTTGGCTAAGAATATAACTCTTGTAAGTAGGTAGGTAACTTAGTTGATTGAGTCAGAACTAAAAACTGGAGGTCCTGGGTTCAAGTGTGGCTTCAGAACTTCTTAGCTGTGTGACTCTGGGAAAGTCACTTAATCCCAATTGCCTAGCTCTTATGGCTTTTCTTCCTTAAAACCAATAAACAGTGTTGATTCTAGGATGGGAGTTAAGAGTTTCAATTAAAAATTAAATTAAAGAATATATCTCCAATCCCATAGCTATGGAGATATGATCTACTTCCTTTTTAATCTTTTATATACTAGTTAATTTAATTATATTATATGTTTATTTCCTTAAACATTTCTCAATTACATTATAATCTTGTTATGGAGGAAGAGGAGTCCCTTGAGCCAAGCGTCTGTGAATTTGACACCTCTATTATATGATATTTACGAACAAACATAGAAAAGGGTCAAATTGGATAAAAAAAAGTGAGTATGGTTTATAATTCATATTAGTTGGTGGTATGCCCACACTGATGAGATCATGGGATTATAGATTTAGAGCCAAAAGGAATCTTAAAGACCATCAAATAAAATCCCCTCATATAAATGAGTAAATGGAATTGCAGAGGTTAGGTGATCTGCCCATGGTCACATATTAGGTAGATGACAGAGGTGGGACTTGAAAGCAAGCCTTTATTACTATAAATCTACTATTATATTCAGTATGCCATTTCTTTTTAAAAATATGTCGCTTCCTCACAATGATTTCACATTGTAATAGAAAGATGCACCCCAAAAGGTATTCAGAGAGGGAGTTTTGCATAGTAACAGTGATTATAGTTGCTGGTACCTGGAAGCAAATTATCTTACACTGTCCAGTAGCCACGGTAGTATTGTTTTATTGTTCCCAGAACAAATGGTAAGAAAAGGGGGCCATTGGGTTATACATTTAGTAACAGGTTAGCTGGCTATTTGACCATGGAGAGTAGAACCTGGTAGTTTAATAGTTGACTGGGTAAAATGTATAACATGATCCTGACTAGATATAGTTACAGAAAATTGAAAGTTGAAAGATACTTTTATTAGGCATCTAGTCATGCAGATCCCCCAAATTGAATTCAGTTAAGTATTGGAGCATTGGGTAAAGTTCTCCGGGTCATGGATAACACATTCACAAGTAATGTAATCTGAGGAGTATAGATAATGCTGAGGACCAAGATAGGTATTCAAAATGTTCTAAAAGAGACTAGAAAATGAAGCAAATTTCATAAGATGAAATTTAATGGTGATAATAATAAAAACTTATCCATGGGGAGGTGTGGTGTTCCCTGGAGAAAATCACACAAAGTGACTGATAGAACATTGAGAGTGATATGGAGAGGCAGATCTATAAATTTGTCTTGGGAAAACATTGGTATGGGGTGTGGATTGCAAGCTCTCCATGCATCAAAAGTATGATATGGTGGCTTAAGAAGTTAACATAATATTAGACCACTTTAAGAGATGTAAAGTGTCTAGGAATAGGGAGATAAAACAACTACTTTATCACTATGGGAAAATATTGTTAAATTCTATTATCTCTATCTCTATTTGTCTGTCTGTCTATCTATCTATCTATCCATCCATCCATCCAACCATCCATCTATCTATCTATCTATCTATCTATCTATCTATCTATCTATCTATCTATCTGTCTGTCTGTCTATTTAAAAGGAAAGTGAATTTGTATGTGTAATTTTCAGACATGATCAGTGTGTTGACATGGTTTTCTTCAGTATCATTGATTACAGTGGAATCTATAAAAATCAAATCTCAATAATAATATTATATTTTAAGAGATTTATTAATGATCATTAGAAATCAAGGAATAAGGAAGATACAAAATGAAGAACTGTAAAGCACAAGAGGCAGAGGATTTGATTCGTCTTTTGTTGATTTCATGACTGGTTATTGCTCTCTCTGATTATATTTCCTTCTTGTTCTGCTCATTTTTCTTTGCATCAGATAATAAAAAGTGAAAGCAGTATGGAACAGTAGATAATGCTCTCTGCAAGGAGTGAGGAAAACTTGAGTTCATATCCTGTCTCAGACATTTAAGTAAGCTGTCTGTCTGAACAAGTTACTTGACTGCTCTGTGTCACAGGTTCCTCATATATAAAATAAAACAATTGAAATTTGTAATTTCTAATTCCTTTTTAAGCTCTAAATACATGATCCCAAGATGCTATGGAATCTTCCCAAGTTTCTTTGAATTCTTCATATTAATCATTTCCTATAATATAATAATATTTCATTGCATTCATGTGCCAGAATTTATTTAGCACTTTTACAACTCATGAAAACACAGTGTTTCCAATTTTTTTCTACAACAGAAAGTGCAATTATTTTCACTTTTCTACTTGTTACTCCTTTTCTTCCATCTTTTAATATTTGGGTTACATGTACAACATTTTTTATCACTGAGACAATGTATGTTGATTTTGGAGACATCTGATATATTACAAATGGAAATAAACCTTGTTTCTGGGCTAAATTTTATTTTGGACTATCTGCTTGTTTCTAGAATTACAAATAATTAAAAGGATATTTGAAATAATATTCTTATACTTAGAAGGTTCTCCTTCCTCATCTCTGTCTCCTGGCTTCCCTGATTTCCCAGCTAAAATCACATGTCCTAAAGAAAACCTTTCTTAATGTCCCTTAATTTTAGTGCATTCCTTATATTGATTATTTCAGATTCTTCTTCTATATAGCTTGACTAAATAGGAGCTTGCATGTTCCCTCACCCAATTAAACTGTGAGCTCCTTTGGAATAGGAACTTGCTTTTACCTTTATTTTTATATCCATCGCTTAGGACAAGTCTGGTCCATAATAGGTACTTAATACATTTTTATTGACTGACTGCTTTAAAAAGTTTTCACATACATATCATCTCATTAGATTTTTACAAACATTTTGATATAGGCCTTGGAGGCACTAGTATTCCAACTTTCAAAAACAGATATGGAGAAGATAAGTGAAATATCCAAATTCACATTGATAAAGTTAATCAGTTAATAAGCATTTATTAGGTAACTACTATATGACAGCCATTAGGTTAATCACTGGGGAAACAAATAAGAGGCAATAGACTTCTCTTGTCTTCATAGTATTCACAGTTAAGTGAAGTGGAAGCAGGGAACCCATTTAAAGTCAAGGAAGGCTGATAGGAGGGGCCTATTAATGACTATTAATTGGCCACCCAGTTTTATGATTGTATTATATAATTCAATTCAATGAACATGAATTCAATGCCTATTATGTAAAGAAATTTTGCTACATAGTGAGGAATAAAATTAAAGGGAAAAAATAGTCCATGGAGTTTAATTCCAGGAGGGAAAATTATGTAAATATGAAGAAATACAAAATAGTTGTTAGAGGGAGGGAAAATTAATATTTCCAGGATGGGGAATATCAGAAGGGCCTGCTTACAAGGTAGCAACTGTGCTTTTAATACTGTTTAGGCATGTAAGGATAATTTTAGGGTTGTGACCCAATCTAAATTAATTTGATAACCAGAGAAAATCCTAAATAAAATATCCAAGTCAGTTTTTGAAATTTATGGTGATTTTAATTAATATAGAGGAATATAGGAGGGTATAGGATTTCTCCCTCCTGGCCTGTGCCAGGGGAAGCTCAAAGACATTCATCACTAGGTCTTTGAAGAAGATTAGAAGCTTTTCTAAGAGGATAGTGTTTAGAAGGTAAAGGAGAAAAGAATCAGCCTAAACTCTGAGAGAAGTGAATTAAGATGCCTCACCTGAACTAGGCTACTAAGCTTATCCCAGTATAGTATAAAGGAAAACTCACCACCAACCCTGGACAATGGCTGCCACCATGCCAAGATGCCAAAACGCTCAGCAAGCTGCCACCAGAGCCACCTATCCACAGAAAGAGACCGGAGAGAGGAAGTCACGTGAAATATATAGAAGGTTTTTACATCACTTTCCTGCGTCTCACATGTGCCAATGGTGGCTTAAGCTTGACTTAGGACAGCCCAGAGGTCTGTCAGTTTTTTTCTGATTTGTCATTTGCTAGCACATGTCTGTCATAGGCCATCCTCCTCAACACTTAATCCTTAAGTAGGGGTGTAGACATTCCTGTTTTTGTTAGACTAAGTAAGGTGGAGTAATCAAAAGTTCATAGGCTTTTGCCAGATATAGAAGAAACAGTGCATTCTAGGCACTGATAGGAGAAGTGATCACTTTTGCAAAGACATGGAAATGGAAGATGGAATTTCAGATTATAAAATCAATAAATACTTATTAATCATCTAATATATACAAGATACTGTGCCAAGTCCTGTGGGACAGTTTTCAGACCCATTTGACTACAACGGAGAATGTGTGAAAAAGAATAATAGTAAATGAAATTAGAAAGCTGGAAGGGAGACACAGAATTAAGTGATCAATGAATGAGTTAATAAGTTTGAAAATCTAAAATCAAGAAATAGGAATTTATATAGAAAAAGAAATAATGTTATCTGAGTAAAGTTAATGGAGCACATAAAGGGTACTGATTAGTACCCTGAATACTGATAAAATAAGTATGAGATTAATTGATGAAGCAATAGAGAAATTAATTTGTCAGAATAGACAAAGGAAAAGCTTTCCCACCATAATTTTAAAATATCTGAAAATGGTCATGAATAAATGCCTAGTGGATGCTATAAAAATAGAAAATAAATCGGATGCAATTGCTACAGTCAGTGTATAAGTACTTCATTCTCAATGGTTAGAACACAAGAATCAGGACCACCTGAGTTCAATTCCAAATTCTGATATTTGCTAGCGGTATGAAACTGGATAAATTATTATACACCTCTGGGTGTTGAATTATTTATCTTCAATATGGGGATAATATTAAGTTATTCACAGAATTGCAGTGAGGATCACGTAAGTTTCACTGCACCTGAAATTTCTCTGTTCGTAGACAAGAACTGGTAAGATATAAAGAACAATGAAGATCAGAATCTCCTTGGAAACTCATAGTCTCAAGGAGCTTCCCAGAGTGCAGGGACCTACACTATATATCCAGGACCACAAAGTCAAAATTTGAATTGACATCTTCCTAAATGTTCCATGGTCATCTCTCTATCCATTATGCAACCTTGCCTTAATTCATATAAGATTAAATATGTAGCATACAACAACAAATATCCACACATTGACCTTTTGAGTATGTACTATTATCATTCCCATTTTATGCATGAAGACATCACTCAGAGAAGTTCAGTGATTTGTTCAGCTTTCTACAAATAGCATACATCTTGCATACCTTAAAACATGACACATCATCATATGTGGACACATGGACATTCATGATCCATCATTAACTATTTCATATTAATCCATATGGGAAAGAAATTAAAAAATACTTAACCAAAGAGTTTTACCTCTCATGTTCAATATTACTGTAAGACAGGTTTCCAATAAAAATGAAGAGAATAATTCAAATAAATATTTATTCCATTACAGAATTAAATTTTGAGTTACCTCAGCAACCTTTTCCAAGATCCCTGAGTACTTAAAAAATAGAGATATCACTGTGTACCCCAATGTGAAATATTTACATAACTGAAAAAATTGTTTTCCTCCAGTAGTATTCTGTGAAGAACTCCCACTGTGGCATGATTGAATTACTCCAATGTTCCCATATTCCTATGAATTTCTGATTGGGATAGCTGTACCTGGTCTCTTCTCTACTTGTTATTCTTGGAAATTTTCAAATGCTTCCTGCTGTTGATATTGAATTTCTAGTCTGATTTCATCTCAGTCTCCTTAGTAGTATTGCTATGAGGATTTCTACATTGAGGCAAAGGACATAGCTATTAAATGCTACTATTAAGACACACTCCTGGCTCTTGTTCAGGATGTGAGTACTCTTTTCTTCATACTTTTCTCCTTCCCACAGTGTTCTTTGCCACTGAGGTCTAAGTCCATTGGAATTAAGTTGTACTTGGCATATATGCAACTAATTATATTTTGGCTTTTACCTTAAGCTTATCATAGATAACTTCATATTTTCAAATATAAAATCACATTGATTATATTTCCTTCCCAAAGTTATAGTTGTTTACTTTGAGAATAGATATGTTTTCGGCTGATACCTGAATGCCTCCCTGGGACAGAATAGTAACTTTAATGAAGAAATTCATATTTCAGAATCATATTGCATTCCATTTTGTGAATACATTAAGTCTTCAAGAAGAGCCTGACTGAACACTTTCTGGTCATCACAGAGTAATAATTTTAAAATGTAAAGGCATCTTAGGGGTTACTTGGTCCATTCCCCATTCTTCATCCATTTTAAAGGGAAAAGTATTGAAGACTAGTGAATATTAAGTGATTCACTGAAATGTATATAGTTATTAAATGTCCTGATGAAGATTTGGAATTAAAGTCCTTATACTAGAAATTCAGTATATTTTACATCTTTTCTCGGTTGCTGCAAGAAGAGGGAGACTCAGTAAAGTGCAAGTTGGGCTAGACAATCTTCAAGTCCTTTCCAAATCTCCTGTTCTGTGATCCTTTTGTGAATTCCCTCCGCCCCCGCCTTCCTCTCTCTTTCTCTCTTACCAAACACTTTCTTCTGTGTAAGATGAAACCCATGTTTGTTTGTTTTTTTTAGTCAGATACCATTTCTCTTAATCTTATTTCACATCATTACAGAAGCCTTTAAGATAATTAACAAATGGCTAGTTATGGTAGGAAGGACCAAAAAAAAAAGGATATAATTTAAAGGAACTTACAATAATAGTTCAAAATGGATTGATTCATATATCTTTATATATGCTAGGTATACTAAGAAGTGCTCATTATGAAATAGATACCTCTTCAGTACCCTTTGTCCCTGATATTTATCCTTTCCTCTGATTAAAAAGAGTGGAAGCTAGAAATTGAAGACTTCCTCACACATTCTCCAGTTAAGGAGAGAAGCTAAGGCATCCATCTCATCATTTCCCTCTTGGATACAGGACTTCAGCTTGCCCCAATATCAGTTATCTCCCTACTCTCCTTCCCCCCCCCCCCCCGCTGCTTTTCATCTTCATTTTATGGGTTCACTTCTTACATGAGATTGTGAACTACTTGAGAGCAAAGATTGCCTTTTGAATTGCTTTGTGAACCCAGTGCTTAGCACCATGCCTTAAACTCAGCTGACACGAGTGACTAATCTGTTAGGAATTGCACTGAGCTAGTCATTTTAATTCTAGATCTGGACCCATTTATTAGTTACATGATATTTGACAAGATAATTATGTGAAGATTAAATTAACTCTCCCCTGTCCATTTTTAGATTTAGTCACTCAAAGCATATACAAGCCACTTACACTTGAGTGGGGGAAGTCTGTAACTCATGCTTAAGATAGTGGGTGACAAATCAGAATCAACTGACTGCCCCCTCAGCAGTCCTAAGCAAAGCTTTAGCTATAATTGGCACACATAAAATGGAAGTAAGTCACAGGAAGTGACCAAAAAATGGTTTTTAAAAGTGCCAAGAACTTCCTGTGAGAGGCTTTTCAGGATTTTGTCTCCAACTTGACTTTCGAGGAGCTCTGACTGAGCATCTTGGACTGTTTCTACTTTCCTTTTAAAACTACCACATGGGGTGAGTAAAAAAGGCTGACTTCTTTCCTGGATTTTCTGAAGGGACTAGCCTCAAGAGAGACCTACCCTCTTATGAGAGGCTCCCTGCATCCCCAGGTCCTCCACTTCTGAAGATTAAATTTAACTCTCCCCTGATTGTGAAAATGAGATTAACCCTCCCCTGATTCTGAAGATTAAATTGTAACCCCTACCCATTTTTAGATTTAATCACCAACTGTATGAACACCCCATTCACTCTTGAGTGGCGAAGGTCTGTGACCTATGTGTGCAATAGTGGGTGATGAATCAGAATTAAACTGACTGTCCCTGGGCAGTCCTAAAGCAAAACTTCAACTGTGATTGGTAGACATAAAATTAGGGGAAGGCACAGGAAGTGTTGCAAAAGAAAAATGTCTTTAAAAGGGAGTTATAACTTCCTGAATGCAGTTCTACTTGGAGTTTTTTTACTTGGAGTTCTGAGTTTGAATCTGCTGACTGGACCTGAAAGCCTGATCCTGATGGGACTGTCCTTAAGTCTCTTCTTTGAACTGACATGTGGTGAGTGAAAAGCTGACTCTTAACTACTGGATTTTTCTGAAAAAAAAAACTACATTTTTTTATATTTTCTTTATTCTTTTGATTTTATATTTATGGTTTCCTAATGTCTCATAGAGTCATTAGCTTCCACTTATTCAATTCTTATTTTAAGCAATAATTTTAGGTAACTGTTTTCAAAATATTCTTTTACTGTTTGGCCAACTCCATTTTATGGTGTTATATTCTTTTACTTAAAATCTTAATGAATCCTTATGTTATCCTCTTATATTTCTTCTAGTGCTACTATATAAAATTTTCCATTAAGGTCTGGTCTCTCCTTCAAGAATATTTGAAACTTTTACTTCTTTAAATAAACATTTCTTTTCTTGTATGATGATACTCAGCTTTGCTGAGTAGGTTATTCTTGGTTGTAAATCCAGCTCTTTTGCTCTTCAAAATGTTGTATTCAAACTCTTCCTTGTTTTAATGTAGAATCTTCTAAATCATGTGTTACCTTTATTGTGTCTCCACAGTATTTAAATGGTTTCTTTTTCATCCTTTGTAGCATTTTATTCTTAATATGGGAGTCAAAAAACTTAGCTATATTGTACCTGTGTATTTTCATGTTGAAATCACTTATAGGTGGTGATCAATGAATAGCTTCAAGTTCTATTTTATCTTCTAATTCCAAAATTTCAGAGCAATTATCTTAAACAATTTCTTGAAGAAGTCTTTAAACTCTTTTGAACATAATTTTCAGATAGTCCCAGAATTCTTACATTGTCTCTTCTCAATCTGTTTTCCAAGTCAGTTGCTTCTGTAATAATATTTCTTATCTCCTATTTTTTATTTTTAATATAATAGTTTATTATTATTTTGTGTCTTAAATTATTAGCTTCTTCTTGCTTAGTTCTAACTTTTAATGAATCATTTCCTTCAGTGAATTTTTGAAATTCTTTTTCAAATTGGTTGATCTTTCATAATTTTTGCATAGTTTTTTTTCCTAAATTTTCCTCAACGTCTCTCATTTGATTTTCAAAGTCTTTTAAAAGTTCTTTCAGAGAGGGTGGAGTCAAGATGGTGGCATAGAAGCAGCAAAAGTTCAGACCTCTGAAAACCCTTCCTCACCAATTAAAAACAAAATGCTCCTAGACAATTGAAAACTAAATCTAACAACAGGACAGAACTAAGGAACTCTCCTGCTGGACTCAAGCTAAAAGGTACACCCCCCAAAAAACAAAAAAAACAAGCCTGAATTTGAGATCACTGGGGTTTAAGGGAAAGGAAGAAGGAGAGTTCCAGGACCCCTCCCCCACCTATAGTACTGAGCCTCCATTGGTGGCTAGAACGTCTGGGCAGTCAAGGGTGAGAGTCTAGAAGGAGAACCTTGTGAGAAAGGCTGTGCCAGGCTCAGGGATTTGAACATAGGCAGCTGGGAGATAGCTGAGACACTCCATATTCCCCCCTCCCTTCCCATGGATTTGGTCTCAGGAAACATCCAGCTCTACAAGGACAGCTACTCCATGATGTAATCTTATCAAGACTTCAGAAGATAGGGAAGCTCAGGCTCCAACACCCTTCCCCCACAGACTCTTCTGAGAGCCTTGCTATGCTCCCAGGGTGAGGGTTGACAGAAAAGCCCAAACACATAGATCCAACACATAATGAGAGGAGCAAGACTACAGGCAACTATAGGGGGGAAAGAAGGGGCAAATATGAGGAAACAACAGAAGAAGAAAAAAAAAGAAATTAAAATCAATAGGTTCTATCCAGGCAATGAACAAAGAACAAATGTAACAGAAGATTAAGAGACACCAAGCAAAAACACAGAAACTCCAGTGAATTGGACACAGGCTTTGGAAGAACTCAAAGCACAATTCAAAACACAATTAAGAGAGGCTGAAGACAACTGGGAAAAGAACTTAAAAAGCAAGATACATCATCTGGAAACAGAGGCACTTGAACTAATGTGAGAAAATAGTGTATTGAAAGTCAAAATTAATCAGCTTGAAAATGAGGCAAAAGAGATGAAAGATCAGAAGGAGAAGGATGACCAAAAATCCAGGGATTAAATTCAGTCTTTAAAAACCAGAATACAACAATTAGAATCAAGCATATTCACAAGACAGCAGAAAACATAAACAAAATGAAAAGAATGAAAAATTTGGAGAAAATATGAAAGACCTCATTCACAAAACAGACTATTTAGAAAATTGTTCCAGGAGAGACAACTTAAGAATCATTGGTCTATCAGAAGACCATTACAAAAGAAATAGCCTGGATATCATTCTACAGAAAATTATCCAAAAAAAAAAAAACCCAGAAAACAAAACAACTGCCCTGACATTCTAGATCAAGAGGGAAAAGTGGAGATTGAAAGAATCCACCGATCATCTCCTGTACTTAATCCTCAACAGACAACACCCAGGAATGTTATAGCCAAATTCAAGAACTACCAGACCAAAGAAAAACTATTACAAGCTGCTAAAAAGAGGATAACACAGGATCTGGCTACATCTAAACTGAAGGATCTAAAGGCATTGAATATGATATTCCAGAAAGCAAGGGAACTAGGTCTACAACAAAGAATCAACTACCCAGCAAAACTGACTATATTCTTACAGGGGAAAGTATGGTAATTTAATAAAATAGAAGAATTCCAAGCATTCATAAATAAAAGACCAGACCTGAACAGAAAATTTGATGCCCAAATACAGAACTCAAGAGAATCACATTTTGTTAAGTGGTATCCCTACAAGAAAAGAGGATATTGGTAACTCTTAAAATTTTTTATTATTACTTGGGTAGTGTAATAAGCAATTATTTAAATGATAAATGATAAATAAGGATCAGGGCTATTAATCTTCCTCCTCCCTCCCTTTACCCTCCCTGATTAACCTCCCTCCTTGTTCTTCCTTTTCCCTTGCCCCCTCCCTTTCCAGTAGCTTCTTCTGTTGATCTTTTTAAATCAACTCAGAGTAAGTATTAAGATGAATCAATTAAATCACTCCTTTCTCTTCCTTATGATTAAGTAAGGGGTTTATTGGGGAAGAAGGGAAAGATAACGAAATGCAGGGAAAGAGGGTTTGAGGTTTTCCAAATACTGGAATAAGTCTTAGGTTGGAGGATGGTGTAATATAGTTCAATTTTGGAAAATGGGCTGACAGGTCTGGAAATTCAGTCATTGTTTCACAACAAAGCAAATGAGAGAGAGCTAGATTTTGTCCTCTTTTTCTTCTGTCCCCAAGTCAAGAGTCTTCTTTCTGTCTCCAAAAACCAAAGAGTCCTGACTTTTCTGTCTTCAAAGCCAAAGACTTCAGACTTCAGTTGGTCTGCAACCTTCTTCCAACAGTTTCTCCTGGACACATTCCAAACAGAATGTTCTCGTTTTGAATGACAGCTCAATAGTTTCAGCTATTGCAGCTCTGTAGCAGGCATTTCCATTTTCTTATTTCCACACCATCACAGTAGCTAGAAGAATTATACATAGAGGGAAAAATGACAAACTGTATAGGATGAAATGCCAAGACATAAATATATATATATATACATATATATATATATATATAGATATATATATATAGATATATATAGATATATATAAACAACTAGAGTTTAAAAAGTGGTTAATACTAAGAGAAATGGGAAAAGAAACAAAAGAGGGTAAATTTATATATCACAAAGAAGCTCATTGAAGGAACAGGGGAGAAAATCAATACACTGGAAGGGTAAAGAGGTTGGCGATTGGGAATACTCAATTTTTACATATTTTTTACATGTTTTGAAACTTGAAGAGGGAAGAACAATCAAATACATTGGGGCAGAGAATTGATTTGATCCCTACTGGGAAGTGGAAGGGTAACAAAAGGACTGGTGGGGAGGGAAACAATACAAGGGAGGGAGGAGGTAGTTTAAGAAGACTGTAAAGAAAATAAGAGGGTAATAAGAAGAGGGGGCATGGAAAGAGAAGTAAAATAAGAGTTGGAACTAGGGGGAATGATTACACTGGTGTAGAAGGAAATAGTTAAAGAAGAAAGGGCATGACTAAACGTGGAAATCAAAATGCTTGGAAATACACAGCTGGTAATCATAATTCTGAATATGAATGTAATGAACTCACCCATAAAATGCAAGTGAATAACAGAGTGGATTAGAAACCAAAACCCTACCACTGCTGTCTACAAGAAACGCACATGAGGAAGGTAGACACACATGAGGTATAAGTAAGTGGATGGAGCCAAATCGATTGGGCATCAACTGATGAAAAGGAGGCAGGAGTTACAATCATGATATCTGACAAAAGTAAAAATAGATCTAGTCAAAAGAAATAGGGAAGGTAATTACATCCTGATAAAAGGCAGTATATACAATGAGGAAATAACAGTACCTAACATGTATGACCCAAATGGCATAGCATCCAAATTTCTAAAGGAGAAACTAGTGGAGCTCAAGGATGAAATAGATAGAAAACTATACTAGTGGGAAACCTGAACCTTCTTCTATCAAAACTAGATAAATCAAACCAAAATATAAATGAGAAAGAGGTAAGAGAAGTGAAAGAAATCTTATAAAAATTAGAGTTATTAGAAATGACAATCCTACCTAAATTAATTCACTTATTTAGTGCCATACCTATTGAACGACCAAAAAATCTTTTTAACTAAATTAGGAAACTACATAACAAAGTTCATTTGGAAGAACAAAAGATCAAGGATATATAGGGAAATAATGAAAAAATATGTATAGGAAGGTGGTCTTGCAGTCTCAATTCTCAAACTATACTATAAAGCAGTGATCATCAAAACAATATAGTACTGACTAAGAGACAGAAAAGAGGATCAGTGGAATAGAGTGGAGGTAAGTGACCTCAGCAAGACTGCCTATGATAAGGCCCTAAATCCCAAATTTTTGAACCAAAATCCACTCTTTGATAAAATATGCTCAGAAAACTGGAAGTGTGAATTTAGATTACTCCACCCTACTTAGTCTAACAAAAATCAAGAAATTGTTAACGTTAGATTACTCCACCTTACTTAGTCTAACAAAATCAGGAATGTCTACACCTATATTTAAGGATTAAGTGTTGAGGAGGATGGCCTATGACAGACATGTGCTAGCAAATGACAAATCAGAAACAACTGACAGACCCCTGGGCTGTACTATATCAAGCCTAAGATATCTTTGGTACATGTGAGATGCAGGAAAGTGATGTAAAACTGTCTATGTATTTTGCATCACTTCCTCTCTCCAGCATCTTGGAAGGCAGAGAGGTGGCTGGTGGCAGCTGGCAGAGCGTGTCGGCATCTTGGTGTGGCAGCTGCTATTGTTCAATTTTTAGGATTGTGTTTTCCTTGATACCATACTGAAGGAAGCCTAGTAACCTAGTTCAGTGAGGCATCTTTTCTGAGATCTCTCAGGGTTTTAGGCTGATTCTTTCTCTTTTACCTTCCAAACACTATCCACTTAGAAGCCCCTAATCTTCTTCAGAAACCTTGTGGCAGAGGTTTTGAATTCCCCCTGGCATAGGCCAGGCAGGAGAAATCCTATACCCTCTCCCTCTCTCTTCTTCTTGATTTCTTCCCTATATATTGATTAAACCACCATATATTTCCAAACTGACTTGGATATTTTTATTTGGGTTATCCCCTGGCAACCAAAAACTAAATTTAGATTAGGTCATGACCCTAATTCAACCTTACAGAAAACAGTATGTGACAGATTAGGATTGGATCAACATCTCACATCCTACACCAAGATAAACTCAGAATGGGTGAGTGACTTAAATATAAAGAAGGAAACTATAAGTAAATTACGTGAGCACAGAATAGTATACATGTCAGTTCTTTTGGAAAGGAAAGATTGTAAGACCAAGTAAGAGTTAGAAAGAGCCACAAAATATAAAATCAATAATTTTGACTACATCAAATTAAAAAAGTTTTTGTACAAACAAAACCAGTGCAATCAAAATTAGAAGGGAAGTAACAAATTGGGAAACAATCTTCATAACAAAAACCTCTGACAAAGGTCTAATTACTCAATGTAAAATGCTAAATCAATTGTACAAAAAAATCAAGCCATTCTCCAATTGATAAATGGGCAAAGGACATAAATAGGCAATTTTCAAAGAAATCAAAACTATTAATAAGCACATGAAAAAGTGTTCTAAATCTCTTATAATCAGAGAGATGCAAATCAAAATAACTCTGAGGTATCACCTCATACTTAGAAGATTGGCTAACATGACAGCAAAGGAAAGTAATGAATTCTGGAGGGGATGTGGCAAAGTTGGGACATTAATCCATTGCTGGTGGAGTTGTGAACTGATCCAACCATTCTGGAGGGCAATTTGGAACGAAACCTAAAGGGTGCTAAAAGACTGTATGCCTTTTGATCCAGGCATAGCAGTGCTGGGTTTATACCCCAAAGAGATAATAAGGAAAATACCTCCACAAAAATATTTAAAGCTGTGCTCTCTGTGGTGGCCAAAAAATGGAAAATGAGAGGATGCCATTCAATTGGGGAATGGCTGAACAAATTGCGGTATATATTGGTGATGGAATACTATTGTGGTCAAAGGAATAATAAAGTGAATATGTGAACTGGATATGTGAAATAATATGTGAACTGGAATGATCTCCAGGAATTGATGGAGAGGGAAAGGAGAAGAACCAGGAGAACAGTGTACACAGAGATGGATACACTGTGGTACAATCAAATGTAATGGACTTCTCCATTAGTGGCAATGCAGTGATCCTGAACAGTTTGGAGGGATCTATGAGAAAGAACACTATCTACATCCAGAGGAAAAACTGTGGGAGCAGAAACACCAAAGAAAAACAACTGCTTGATTACGTGGGTCAAGTGGAATATGATTAGGAATGTAGACTCTAAATGAACATCCTAGTGATAACATCAACAATATGGAAATATGTTCTGATAGAGGACACATGTAAAATCCAGTGGAATTTTGCTGGCTATGGGAAGGAATGGAGGGGAGGGGGGAAGAGGGAGGGAAAGAATATGATTCTTGTAATCAAGGAATAATGTTCTAAATTGACTAAAAAATAAAAACAAATTAAAATTTTTTAAAAAAAAAATTTTAAAAAGTTCTTCCAAGAACACTTTTTTGGACTTGTTTCCATTTTACCTTTTCCATTAAAATTTTAGAAATCAATCTTAAATTTTATTTTAGTTTTAATTTCATTTCTATTCTTTATTTCCAAAGATGTTATCTGTTATCGGGTTCTACCTTTTTTGTTTATTCATTTTTTAAATTTTTATTAGCCAATTTATTAATTGTCAAATTTATATAAATGTCATGTTTTTCTCCCTGTGTGTGTAGGGATGTTTTTGGGTTTAATTTTTTTTTGGTTTCCTAAGGTCTCCAGGTGTACTTTTATCTCCCTTTAAAAGTTTCACCAGAAGTTATCACCTCACACCTATCAGACTGGCTAACATAACAGAAAAGAAAGATAATAAATGTTGGAGGGATATGGAAAAAAAAATTTGGAACATTAATTTGGGATCACTGTAGCTGTATATTGATACAATCATCGTGGAGATAATTTTGGAAATAATCAAAAGGACTATCAACTGTACATACTCTTCAGACCCAGCAAAATCACTACTAGGTATATATCCCATATAAAGTTAAGGGAAAAGGGCCTACCTGCCCCAAAATATTTATAGATATTTTTGTAATGTCAAAGAACTAGTTGGAAAGCGAAGAGATATCTTTCATTTGGGGAATGGCTAGACATGTTGTGCTTTATGATTGTAACAGAATGCTATTGTGCCATAAGAAATGATAAACAAAATGATAACCAAAAATCTGGATAAAGTTTTATATATATATATATACATATATATATATATATATATATATATATATTGATACAAAGTAAAGTGAGCAGAACTAGGAGAACATTGTACGTAGTAACTGAAATAATGTGATGATAAACTATGAATGACCTATGTAATGTATGAGAAGAGACCATGAAATAGATTTCTGCTATTTGGTGAAAATCGAGCCTGGTGGGGGCAGCTGGCTGAGGAGCAATGGAGAAAGAGCAAGATGATTATGGGAAAAAGGATTCTGAGAGTATTCTGACCAACTGATTCACTTCTAGCTTTGGAAGGAGACTGAAAGGAGTTTTTTTCCTGAGGATTAGAGGATATCTGAAACCACAGGAAGGAGAAAGATCCTGTTTTCCTACTTGCTGAGGACCTTTTTTCCATCAGAAATCCTTCACAATCCCCCTTGACTTGACTGTAGATACTCAAGCCTGAGGATGGAGTTCAGTTGGACTCTTTGGTCAGAGCCAATCTGTGCTTTCCTTTTGGGTCTCCCCTTTTTTACCTTTCCTTGGATATATTATAGAGATTTAAGTTTAACTAATAGTGTAGAGATATAAGAAGCTGGGTGTTGGGAAAAGGCTTGAGGCACAAAGCCTCTGGCCAAGGACTTTTGAATATCAACTACTGTAGGATATATTTGATTAGGGAATTCCTATCCCTCCTTCCTTCTGACTTAATAGTCCAACCCTTTTATTCCCCATCTCTTGAAATAAATTTCAGTTTATGTCAGTTTTGAGATTGGTCAGGGTTTTCATGAGAAGATAGAGGTTGGGTGAATTGTGAACAAGACCAAAAGTGAAACTTGTTTCATCTGTGACAGGCAAAGGTCCAGCTTGTCACTGAGCTTTATAGGGAAGGATTTAACAACAAAAACTCGTACCCCTGAAAGAACTGTCTGGGATACAACATCTTTCCCAGCAGCTGAGCCCATATTCAAGACTCTAGGTCATAGAGGAGTATCCTTGGGAAGAGAGGTGGACAGATTCCTCTGCCTCTCTCTAAGTGATCCAAAGCTCTAAGATCAGTCAAACTTGAGGGAGGAGATACACTGCCATCTTTCCTCAGAATTTCAGTTTCCCCCACATCCCTTTTCCTCCACATCTCCCTTTAACCCTCTCACAAGAGAAACACATCCATCCAGTGGATTAGACTTCATTCCACCCTCTCCATTAGTAAGAGGAGATTAGAGAGAATCCCTTCCATTTCTCTTCTTTTACACCTAAGTAACGATTTTCATGCCACTGGACCCAGTCTTCCAATGCAGAGATAGTGGGACTGTCTCTGTGCAATGACTTTTCCACTTAAATCTCCTTCACGCACAAGTGATTTTGTGCACACTCATCTACCATAGATGAAAATGCACAAAGACAATTGTCATCCTTGGTTACCAAGAGACTATTACTACTACTACACCTAAGTATAATTAACAAAGCAAGCATCCAGAAATTCAAGGGATTCATGATCAAAATGTCTATCCACACAGAACAGAAACAACTGAAAGAGTCTGAATTTAGGTTGATGTATATACCAAGCATACCATTCCCCCCTTTATTTCCTCCATAAATTTTCCTCTAGGGTAAGCTTCATGTGTCTTATTAAAAACATAGAAATATGTATTGTATGATAATGCATATGCAACCTATATTATATTACCTGCTTTCTTAGGGAAAGGGAGGGGTGAGAAGGTGGGAGAGAACATGAATCACAAAATGTTTGAAAGGATTATTAAAACCTATGTCAACAAGAAATCTGAAAAGTAAGTTAAAATTTTAAAAAACCAATAATAGTAACTAACATTTATATAGCACCAACTATATGCCAGGTTAAGCACTTTATAATTTTTATCCCATTTGATCTTCATAAGAGCCTTAAGACAAAGGTAATATTATTATCCTCATTTTATAAATGAGGAAACTGAGTAAAATAGAGGCTAACTTGCTAGCCCAGTTCTGCACAGCTAGTAAATATCTGTGATTGGATTCAAATTCAAATAAGTCTGATTTCAAGTTCAGTACTCTACACAGTATACCACCAGATGAACAATAATGGACAAATAAGACTCCCCATCACTTCTCTCTCATGCATCTTTGCCAAGTTTGTGATATGCTTTTTGAATTGTCCATATATTTTTTTTCTTTCTGTCCAAACAATCTAATGAAAATATTACTTATTTTTTCTGCCTTCATTGATCTTTGCCTAGATTGTTGCTGTTGCTGTTCTGCTTCTTTCTTCTGGTTTTACATTTTCTAACATGAGTATGTCTTCTTAATTCCACACATTTACCTGTTCTTTTACTTTGGGTAAATTATACCTATTCACTGCCATAGATGAGTAACAAGTCTCATTATACCAAATTCTATACATATCTCTGATACTCAGATTATCTCTTTGTATTATTATCTTTAGTTTATCTTACCTATAAAAACAGTTTGCTTCAACACTTGAGGAAGAACTTCTGAAATAGGTAAGTGACATCTTGCCTTTGCAAATCTGACACTGTGAGTGTAAATTCATGTTGTTTTGATAACTAGAGATCTTTCTGTCTGAGGGTCAGCATTTTAAAAATGAATTCTCCTTATAAATGTCAATGGCATGTGAGATTGGGATGAATATGTAATAAGCTCAGAACATATACTGGAAATTTCAGTTTCTTTCCTTGTCATTTGCAGAAAGAATCTGGTCATATAAAGGTTCTTATTAATTATATTCTGCCATATTAAATTCAGTACAAGTCAGAAGATAGTTTTGAAGATGAAGCTAGCTTAGTGGTATTCATCTCTTCTGGAAAAAGAGACCAAAATAATATCTGTTCCTTGATGGTAATAAAAAATCCTGTGTCTTCATATTAATTAATCTTATTGATATGTGGATTGATTTTACACTAAGGATAAATTTTAAAATGAAACAATTAAACAAACTATTGTTTCTAGAAAAGTATTCAGATGATGGTTTCACTGTACTTTGTCTATTCTATTCTATACATTACTGAATTCCCCTCAATTTTCTTTGAATCATTTAATACTGAATAAAATATTTATGGAGAGGATACATAATTAATTTGTTAAATCTACATTTTGATATTCATATTTTCTTTTGTTTCTATTCTATAAATTTCTCCTTCCCTCTCTATTCTTGCCAAAGATACATGAAGCACAATTTGTCACATTAAAATATTTCTATCGATATTTTCTTCTAAATACTTTAGATAACTTCATACTCTTCGAACATTATTTCTCCTAAAGTAATTGACATTGCATTGAAAAGCTCTACCATAAGAGATGTGATTAAATGATTTATTTCTTAGGGTCTATCAATGAATATGTCAGTTAGACATTGTATAATGTGATATAAATCTGTTGTTGTTTGGAGTTATGGGAAGTGCGTTTTTGTATTTATATATCTTAGATGTCAATATAGCAGTCAGAAAGAGTAAGTGATAGAGTGATTAAAACATAATTCAGCTTCCCATGTAAATACTTGCTGAACCATCAGGATCCTTACCAGAGGTCAATAAAATGTTAGTGTAACTCATCCCCATAGAGCCCAACCTTTTCTCCAAGATAAAGACTTAGTAAAATATATAGACTCAGTGACTGAAGAAGTTAGGAAGATAATACCATCATCAGATTAATAGGGATAATAGTTCATTTAAAAAATATAGAAGGTTCCCCTTGGGCACCAGGTTTCCTAGGAATTCAATTCAGTTCAATAAATATTTATTAAGGGACTGTAATGCTAATGGAATTGCAATGAGATCTGAAAAAATCAAAGTAAATTTGTGGGAAAACAGTTCCTGGTCATATTTTCTATATAGAGATCAATATATTTTGAGGATTTAACACTAGCCTGCACCCCTTTTTTCTCTTGGGACTCCAAGATCACCAGGGATTTTAGAGGTAATATATCAAACTTAGTTTGAAAATAGCCTGTTCTCTGATTGAGAGCAGGCTATTCTCGGTCATTCAACCCCACATCTTAATTGAGTTAAGGACTAAGGCTGATGTCTTATCTATCAACAACTACTTAAGACAGGAAGATTGCATGCATTTTAGGGAGACAACATAGGGCTTGTGTCTCCCTGGAGTTCAGAAAATGGTTATCTCTTATCCCATTGGACTCCTGGCATCCAGAAGACCTGCCTCTGATCCATAACAAATTCAGGGTCCACCAAATCAGAGGAACTCAAAAATGGTGTGAAGAGCAATAAAATTTGACTGGGGAAAGGAAGTTGTGTTCTTTGACCTGAGAATCATGATGGGAGGAGGTGACTAGGGAAGCACTGGTGCACCTATAGTGTGGCTGAGCAGCTGGCTCATTGGGAGGTGGCAAGGGGAGCCCCTGTGAACACACATAATCAGTCTCAGGGCTGCTGGGGTAGTGGCCAAGCACTCCTGGGGTCTGGCTGAATTGGGGGAGGAGGCTTCTACAAGAAAGAGCCAGTCACACATGGCTAATGCCTTTTGTTTCCCTGGTCCGTTTTTTTATTTAATAAATAATTATAAATTAATATATACTCTCCAGAGAATTTTAATCTCAACAAAGTACAATATATTTGAAGGAGCAAGGACTCATTAACAGCTAGAGAGCATCATGATGGGTTTCCTTGCATTGAAGACCTAAAGAAAGTTCAGGATCCCAAGAGTTGATGATTGGGATGGAATATAATAGGCACACGCAGCAGAGAAGCAAGAGGTGGAATACCATATTCTCAGATGTAGAAGTAGACTGCATGAATTTCCTGGAACATGGAATGAATGAAAGAAAATGATGTGCAAAATAAGAAGGGAGTTAGCATTTATTAAGCTCCAACTATGTCCTAGAGACATGCTAAGCTCTTTGTAATATCATCTTTTCTACTTATAATAATTCTGGGAGGTAGATGTTAACTTCCCCATTTTATAGTTGAGGAAACTAAGGCAAGCAGAGACTTGGTGCCTTGTTTTGGGTTCCCAAGCCAATGTGTCTGAGATTGCATTTGAACTCAGGTCTTTGAGGTCCAGGGTTCTATTTTTGAACCCAGTTATCTTCTTTTCATAATATGATAGACAATTGGAAAGTTAGCCTGTGGTCAAATTATGAATGGCTTTAAATATCTTGCGAGGGCATCTGCATTTTTGTCCTAAAACCAATAGTGAGCCACAGAATATTTTTCAGCAGGGGAATATTATGGTCTGATCTGTGCTTTCAAAGATTATTTAGTACCTTTTAGATAAACTTGATAGTGTTCTGGTTTTGTCAGCCATGTTTGTCTCTGCTCTGCAGAGTTAACTGGAGCTGAGAGATAATCTACTTAACAGTATTAACCAATATTGTTTCATTGGTAGAAATCGGATGATAGGATAATAAATTTAGAGTTGGAAGGGGCTTCTAAAATAAAATAAAATGCATCTGCTTATCACTTAGAACTTATTATGACTTATTATTTCCTATTTTTTTTCTTACAGACTCTTTGGTCTAACCATGCTAGACTGCTTGATATTGCTCATATAAAATGGTCCATCTCTGTGCTTTTGCAGTATCCCTTCCTCATGTCTGCAATGGCATTGCTTCCTCACCTCTACTCTCTATGAGCCCTAAGTGCTTTCAGATCTTGGTTCCAATGCCATCTTATGTAAAAGGCTTTAGCCATTAAGGAGCATTTGCCTCTAAGATTAGCTTTCATCTGCAGTGCAAGTATGTTGAATGCACCTATTTATATATATCCTGTCTCCCCCATTGGATCATAAGATTCTTTAGGGCAGACATTGCTTTTGTTTTTGCTTTGTATTCCCAGTGTTTGTCACAGTACCAATCAGATAATAAACAGTTAATGAATGGTTATTGTTTGACTGGTTGATCTATCACCTTATTTATCACTTTCCTTTTTCTAGGTGAGGAAAACAAAGGTCCCAGAGGAAGCAACTTGTTTCTGATAACACTGATAATAATAGCAGATTTTGGATCAGAACTCAGATCTTCTGTCTCCAAATTCTGATATCTTCTGCACTGTATCTTTCAGTGACTGAGATTTAGATGAGGGTAAAGAGAGTGTAACATGCCTTAAATAAAGAAAAAATAGGTCTTGGGAGGAGAGACTGTTTTGAAATCCCATCTCTCATATATATGCTCTTCTAAGTCTCACATACCTTGGGAAGAAGAAGGAAAAGAGAAAGACAGAGACAGAGAAAACAGTGTGTGTGATAGAGAAAGGCAGAGACAAATACAGAAAGAGACAAACAGAATGAGAGAGGAAGACAGTGACAGTGAAGCAGAGAGAGATAGAAAAAGTCAGTGACAGCAGAGAGGAAGAGAAAGAGAAAGAAAGAGAGAGAATAGAGAGGAGAGAGAGAAAGAGAGAGAGAAGAGAGAGAGAGAGAGAGAGAGAGAGAGAGAGAGAGAGAGAGAGAGAGAGAGAGAGAGAGAGAGAGAGAGAGAGAGAGAGAGAATCAGTTTAAGCAATATGGAAAAATAAATTGAATAAGATAAACACATTTTAAAAATGTTAGTCCAAATTGTTAAATTGTGTCATCCTGTATGCCTGGCACCTCTGAATTATATCAAAAGGTGGTGTGAAATAACTGAAGTTATCAGGCTTTGCAAAATGTTAGCATAAGACCTTAGTTTGAGGGGAAAATGAGTACATGTTTATTTCATTTCCAAACTCAATTTCTCTGAATCGCTTCTGGAGTCTTTATGACCTTGCCTAACTTCAATTTTGACTTTTCACTTATTTTAGACAAAAGGGATATGTAAAGCGATAGTGACTCATTTTGATGGACCTTGGGCATTTTTAGGCCAAAGACAAAATTTGATACTACATAGCTAAGGAGCATAAAACTTTTCCTTCAAATCAAAATGATCATGATTTTGTCTCAACAATGCAGATTCAGCAACTATACCTTGAAAGCATCTGTGTTGAATTTAAATCTGCAAAAGTACAGATGGAAAAAAGTCCTGGATGTCTTTAGAATGCCACATCAAATTGAAGAGTGGAAAAATGATTAGGTTCTTAGAATTTGATATTCTTTGAATGGGTAAAGATACCAAAGTGTTCAGTGGGATCCAGTAGTAGGATATGGGTGCATACTCAGAAAACAGCAGCATCATATTTATCTTGTAAATTCTCATTTTTTCTCAGTCATTTGCCTTTTTCCTTTACATTATTTGATATCCCCGATCACTTTTTGCACCTAGATACCCTATTTTCTATGGATTTTCATAACATTGTTCTGTCTTGTTTCTCCACCTACAACTTTCTGTGTGTGTGGGGACTAGGATCAGTGGGTGGATGCATCTGAGAGACAAATCTAGGATTTATGTCAGAAAAATGCTATTAATTGGAATCTTGAAAAAAAAAAACAGAATGTTTCCCATAAGATATTGTATTCTTCCTCACTAGAAATGGTAAATATCATCTATATAGCTATAATTTTTCTAAAATGTGGAGCAGATTATTTTCCAGTGTGTTTCCAGTAAATAGAATTTTGAACCCCTGGACATCATTTCCCAGAATCCTAATTTTGTCCTAATGTTATGCCCTTACATTTTATAGATAAAAGTTTCTGGGCTCTGGGTCAAGATGGTGGCTTAGAGAGAGCTAAAGTTTAGATCTCCAGACATCCTTCCTTACTGATCTCAGACTATATACTCCTAGGGCATCTAAATTCAAAACGAACAACAGGATAGATACCGGGAACCCTCCTCCTGGACCTGGATCAAAAGGTAAGGCCCCCCAAAAGCCAGAACCTGAGATCACTCGGATCTAAGGGGTAGGCAGAAGGAAGGTCCCAGGACCCATCCCCCCCAACCCAGAGAGCTGAGTCCAAGGCAGCAACGGGAACCTAAGAGCCAGCAAAAGGACCTCAGGGCTGGCTATTTTGAAGGCCACATCCTGAAAACAACCTGAGCCAGTCAACGGGGTAACACAGACAGCAGGGAAACAGAGAGAGACAGAAAGGAGCCTGTAACCCCCTAGCTGAATCCTTCCATCTGAGTCCAACCCAGCTGAAGTTAATCCTATCAGGAGCCATTGGAGCTCTGGGAAGCCACGGCCCCTCCCCCCTCAGAGTGAAGGTCCTTCTGGCCCACAAAGGCTCTGAGATACCTTGCAGATAGTGCCAAGCCAGGCTCAAAGCATGGAAATACGGCAACGAAGAAGCATTGGGAGGGAACCTAGAGCAGTAACACCTGCGAACGGACAATTTGCCTGGGGCTAAAGCCTAGGAACACCAGACAGAAATAAGAAAAGCTAGACCTCCCCACTCAGATAGAGATGGAAAACAGCACAGAAAAGCCTCCAAACTCCAAGAAAAACAAGAAGCAGGTGACTTTGGACACATTCTATGGAGCAAAAATACAAAATACAGAGGAGATAGAAGAGGAAACACTAGCAAATGCTCTGAAAACTTCCAAAGAAAATGGAAACTCTCCACAAACCCATGAAGAATTTGAATTAGAAATGATAAAAAAGATGGAAGCCTTCTGGGAGGAAAAGTGGGAAATAATGCAAAAGAAATTCATGCACCTACAAAACCAGTTTGACCAAACTAAACGGGAAAACCAGGCTTTAAAGGTCAGAATTAGGCAACTCGAAGACAATGAGCAAGAATTAATAATGCAAACCCAAAAGACCAAGAAGTTAGAAGTGAACATAAAATATCTCACTGACAAGATCATAGACTTGGAAAATAAAGGGAGAAAAGACAATTTGAGAATAATTGGACTACCAGAAAAGCCAAAAATATACAGCAAACTCGACATCATAATACAAGATATAATCAAAGAAAATTTCCCAGAGATTCTAGAACAAGGGGGCAATACAGGCACTGAAAGAGTTCACAGAACACCCTCTACACTAAACCCCCAAAAGACAACTTCTAGGAATGTAATTGCCAAATTCCAAAGCTTTCAAACAAAAGAAAAAATCTTACAAGAAGCCAGAAAAAGACAATTTAATTATAAAGGAATGCTAATAAGGGTCACCAAAGACCTTGCAAGTTCCACTCTGAATGATCATAAGGCATGGAACATGATCTTCAGAAAGGCAAGAGAGCAGGGCCTTCAACCAAGAATCAGCTACCCATCAAAACTGACTATATACTTCCAAGGGAAAGTATGGGCATTCAACAAAATAGAAGATTTCCAAGTTTTTGCAAAGAAAAGAACAGAGCTCTGTGGAAAGTTTGATATCGAAAAACAAAGAGCATGGAATACCTGAAAAGGTAAATATGAAGGAAAGGGAAAAGGAGAAAAATGTTATCTTTTTCTTTTATTCAAACTCTCTTCTATGAGGATTACATTTATATCAATCTATGTGTATTAACATGTGGGAAAAATGTAATGTGTAAATAGGGGGAAAAGAAAGACCAAATAGAATAATCATTCTCACACAAAGATTCACACAGGAAGGGGAGGGGAAGAAGACTCCTATAAGAAGGAGTGGAAGAGAGTTTATACTTACACCTTACTCTCAGGGAAATCAATTCTGAGAAGGAAAAACATCCAGATCCATTAGGATCTTGAATTCTATCTTACCCAACAAGGGTAGGGAAGAGGGAAAACCAATGGGGTAGGGGGGGAAGGGAACATAAAAAAGGGAGGGAAGAAGAGGGGGGTGGGTATGGAACAAAAAGGGAGGGGCTAGAAAGGGAAACATATCAAGGGAGGGGACAAGGGAGACTGATTTACAGTAAATCACTGGATTCAAAAGTTAGAGCTGAAGAAGAAAGGTTAGAATTAGGGAAGGATATGAAAATGCCAGGGAGTCCACAAGTGACAATCATAACTTTGAATGTGAATGGGATGAACTCACCCATAAAACGTAGACGAATAGCAGAATGGATTAATATCCAAAACCCTACCCTATGTTGTCCTCAAGAAACACACATGAGGTGGGTAGACACCCAAAAGGTCAGAATTAAAAGATGGAGTAAGACCTTCTGGGCCTCAACTGACAAAAAGAAGGCAAGAGTTGCAATCATGATATCTGATAAAGCCAAAGTAAAAATAGACCTGATTAAAAGGGATAGGGAAGGTAATTTTATTCTGTTAAAAGGGACTTTAGATAATGAGGAAATATCACTAATCAACATATATGCAACAAATAATATAGCACCCAAATTTCTAATGGAGATACTAGGAGAATTGAAGGAAGAAATAGACAGTAAAACCATATTAGTGGGAGACTTGAACCAACCGTTATCAAATTTAGATAAATTAAATAAAAAAATAAGTAAGAAAGAGGTAAAAGAAGTGAATGAAATCTTAGAAAAATTAGAATTAATAGACATATGGAGAAAAATAAATGGGGACAAAAAGGAATACATCTTCTTCTCAGCACCACATGGCTCATTCACAAAGATTGACCATACACTAGGTCACAGAAACATGGCATACAAATGCATAAAAGCAGAAATAATAAATGCAGCCTTTTCAGATCACAAGGCAATAAAAATAATGATCAGTACAGGTACATGGAGAGCCAAATCCAAAACTAATTGGAAATTAAACAAGTTGATACTCCAAAATCTTTTAGTTAGAGAAGAAATCATAGAAACAATTAATAATTTCATCGAGGAAAATGACAATGGCGACACATTCTTTCAAACCTTTTGGGATGCAGCCAAAGCAGTAATCAGAGGTAAATTCATATCCCTGAGTGCATATATTAACAAACTAGGGAGAGCAGAGATCAATCAATTGGAAATGCAAATAAAAAAACTCAAAAACAATCAAATTTAAACCCCCAGCAGAAAACCAAACTAGAAATCCTAAAAATTAAGGGAGAAATTAATAAAATCGAAAGTGATAGAACTATTGATTTAATAAATAAGACAAGAAGCTGGTACTTTGAAAAAAAAACAAACAAAATAGACAAAGTACTGGTCAATTTAATTTAAAAAAGGAAAATAGAAAAGAAAATTAACAGCATCAAAGATGAAAAGAGGGACATCAACTCCGATGAAGAGGAAATTTAGGAAATCATTAAAAATTACTTTGCTCAATTATGTGGCAATAAATACACCAATTTAGGTGATATGGATGAATATATACAAAAATACAAACTGCCTAGACTAACAGAAGAAGAAATAGAATTCTTAAATAATCCCATATCAGAAAATGAAATCCAACAGGCCACCAAAGAACTCCATAAGAAAAAATCTCCAGGTCCAGATGGATTCACAAGTGAATTCTATCAAACATTCAGAGAACGGTTAATCCCAATACTATACAAACTATTTGACATAATAAGCAAAGAGGGAGTTCTACCAAACTCCTTTTATGACACAAACATGGTACTGATCCCAAAACCAGGCAAGTCAAAGACAGAGAAAGAAAATAATAGACCAATCTCCCTAATGAATATAGATGTAAAAATCTTAAATAGGATACTAGCAAAAAGACTCCAGCAAGTGATCAGAAGGGTTATCCACCATGATCAAGTAGGATTTATACCAGGGATGCAGGGCTGGTTCAATATTAGGAAAACCATCCACATAAACGACCACATCAACAAGCAAACCAACAAGAACCACATGATTATCTCAATAGATGCAAAAAAAAAGGCTTTGATAAAATACAACATCCATTCCTATTAAAAACACTAGAAAGCATAGGAATAGAAGGGTTGTTCCTAAAAATAATAAACAGTATATATCTAAAACAATCAGCTAATATGATCTGCAATGGGGATAAACTAGATGCATTCCCAATAAGATCAGGAGTGAAACAAGGATGCCCATTATCACCTCTACTATTTGACATTGTTCTAGAAACACTAGCAGTAGCAATTAGAGAAGAAAAAGAAATTGAAGGTATCAAAGTAGGCAAGGAGGAGACCAGGTTATCGCTCTTTTCAGATGACATGATGGTTTACTTAAAGATTCCTAGAGATTCACCCAAAAAGCTAATTGAAATAATCAACAACTTTAGCAAAGTTGCAGGATACAAAATAAACCCACATAAGTCATCAGCATTTCTATATATCTCCAACACAGCTCAGCAGCAGAACCTACAAAGATACATCCCATTCAAAATCACCTTAGACAAAATAAAATACCTAGGAATCTATCTCCTGAGACAAACACAGGGACTATATGAACAAAACTACAAAACACTCTCCACACAACTAAAACTAGACTTGAGCAATTGGAAAAACATTAACTGCTCATGGATAGGACGAGCCAATATAATAAAAATGACCATCCTACCCAAACTCATTTATCTATTTAGTGCCATACCCATTGAACTACCAAAATACTTCTTCACTGATTTAGAAAAAACCATAACAAAGTTCATTTGGAATAACAAAGGATCAAGGATATCCAGGGAAATAATGAAAAAAAAATACAAATGATGGGGGCCTTGCAGTCCCAGACCTTAAACTATATTACAAAGCAGCAGTCATCAAAACAATTTGGTACTGGCTAAGAGACAGAAAGGAGGATCAGTGGAATAGACTGGGGACCAGAGACCTCAGCAAGACAGTATATGATAAACCCAAAGATCCCAGCTTTGGGGACCAAAATCCAATATTCGATAAAAACTGCTGGGAAAACTGGAAGACAGTATGGGAGAGATTAGGAATAGAGCAACACCTCACACCCTACACCAAGATAAATTCAAAATGGGTGACTGACATGAACATAAAGAAGGAAACTATAAGTAAATTATGTAAACATAGAATAGTACACATGTCAGACCTTTTGGAGGGGAAAGACTTTAAAACCAAGCAAGACTTAGAAAAAATCACAAAATGTAAAATAAATAATTTCAACTACATCAAATTAAAAAGCTTTTGTACAAACAAAATCAATGTAACCAAAATCAGAAGGGTAGCAACAAATTGGGAAACAATCTTCATAAAAACCTCTGACAAAGGTTTAATTATTCAAATTTATAAAGAGCTAAATCAATTGTACAAAAAATCAAGCCATTATCCAATTGATAAATGGGCAAGGGACACGGATAGGCAGTTTTCAGATAAAGAAATCAAAACTATTTTTTTAAACATTATTTTATTTGGTCATTTCAAAACATTATTCATTGGAAACAAAAATCATTTTCTTTCCTCCCCCCCACCCCCGCCAACCACCTCTCCCATAGCCGAAGCATGATTAAACTGGGTATCACATGTGTTCTTGACTCGAACCCATTTCTATGTTGTTGGTATTTGCTCTAGCGTGTTCAGTTAGAGTCTCTCCTCAGTCATATCTCCTCAACCCCTGTAGTCAAGCAGTTGCTTTTCTGTGGTGTTTTTACTCTCACAGTTTATCATCTGCTTGTGGAGAGTGTTTTTCACTTAGATCCCTGCAGATTGTTCAGGGTCATTGCATTGACACTAATGGAAAAGTCCATTATGTTCGATTGTACCACAGTGTGTCAGTCTCTGTGTATAATGATTTCCTGGTTCTGCTCCTTTCGCTCAGCATCACTTCCTGGAGGTTGTTCCAGTCTCCATGGAATTCCTCCACTTCATTATTTCTTTTAGCACAATCGTATTCCATCACCAACATATACCACAATTTGTTCAGCCATTCCCCAATTGAAGGGCATCCCCTCATTTTCCAATTTTTGGCCACCACAAAGAGTGCAGCTATGAATATTCTTGTACAAGTTTTTTTCATTATTATCTCTTTGGAGTACAAACCCAGCAGTGCTATGGCTGGATCAAAGGCAGACAGTCTTTTATCACCCTTTGGGCATAGTTCCAAATTGCCCTCTAGAATGGTTGGATCAATTTACAACTCCACCAGCAATGCATTAGTGTCCCCACTTTGCCACATCCCCTCCAGCATTCATTACTTTCCATAGCTGTCATGTTAGCCAATCTGCTAGCTGTGAGGTGATACCTCAGAGTTGCTTTGATTTGCATCTCTCTGATTATAAGGGATGTAGAGCACTTTTTCATGAGCTTATTAATAGTTTTGATTTCTTTGGCTGAGAACTGCCTGTTCATGTCCCTTGTCCATTTATCAATTGGAGAATGGCTTGATTTTTTGTACAATTGATTTAGCTCTTTGTAAATTTGAGGAATTAAACCTTTGTCAGAGGTTTTTATGAAGATTGCTTCCCAATTTGTTGCTTTCCTTCTGATTTTAGTTACATTGGTTTTGTTTGTACAAAAACCTTTTAATTTGATGTATTCCAAATTGTTTATTTTGCATTTTGTGACTCTTTTTAAGTCTTGCTTGGTTTTAAAATCTTTCCCTTCCCAAAGGTCTGATATGTATACTATTCTGTGTTCGCCTAATTTTCTTAAAATTTCCTTCTTTATGTTCAGGTCATTCACCCATTTTGAATTTATCTTGGTGTAGGGTGTGAGGTGTTGATCTAAACCTAATCTTTCCCACTCTGTCCTCCAATTTTCCTAGCAGTTTTTATGTAATAGTGTATTTTTATCCCAAAAACTGGGATCTTTGGGTTTGTCGTATACTGTCCTGCTGATGTCACTTACCCTGAGTCTATTCCACTGATCCTCCTTTCTGTCTCTTAGCCAGTACCAAATTGTTTTGATGACTGCTGCTTTGAAATATAGTCTGATATCTGGGACTGAAAGGTCCCCTTCCTTTGTATTTTTCTCATTGTTTCCCTGGATATCCTTGATCTTTTGTTCTTCCAAATGAACTTTGTTATGTTTTTTTCTAAATCAGTAAAAAAAAAAAATTGGAAGTTTAATGGGTATGGCACTAAATAGATAAATGAGTTTGGGTAGGATGGTCATTTTTATTATATTTGCTCATCCTACCCATGAGCAGTTAATGTTTTTCCAATTGTTCAAGTCTAGTTTTAGTTGTGTGAAGAGTGTTTTGTTGTTTTGTTCATATAGTTCCTGTGTTTGTTTCAGGAGATAGATTCCTAAGTATTTTATTTTGTATAAGGTGATTTTGAATGGGATTTCTCTTTCTAGTTCTTGCTGCTGAGCTGTGTTGGAAATATATAGAAATGCTGATGACTTATGTGGGTTTATTTTGTATCCTGCAACTTTGCTAAAGTTGTTGATTATTTCGATTAGCTTTTTGGTTGAATCTCTAGGATTCTTCAAGTAGACCATCATGTCATCCGCAAAGAGTAATAGCTTGGTCTCCTCCTTGCCTATTTTGATGCCTTCAATTTCTTTTTTCTTCTCTAATTGGTATTGCTAGTTTTTCTAGAACAATGTCAAATAATAGAGGTGATGATATGCATCCTTGTTTCAACTCCTGATCTTATTGGGAATGCATCTAGTTTATCCCCATTGCACAAAACTATTAATAAGCACATGAAGAAGTGTTCTAAATCTCTTATAATCAGAGAGATCCAAATCAAAACAACTCTGAGGTATCACCTCACACCTAGCAGATTGGCTAACATGACAGCTTTGGAAAGTAATGAATGCTGGAGGGGATGTGGCAAAGTGGGGACATTAATTCATTGCTGGTGGAGTTGTGAACTGATCCAACAGTTCTGGAGGACAATTTGGAACTATGCCCAAAGGACGATCAGAGAATGTCTACCCTTTGATTCTGCCATAGCACTGCTGGGTTTGTACCCCAGAGATAATGGGGAAAAGGCTTGTACAAGAATATTCATAGCTGAGCTCTTTGTGGTGGCCAAAAATTGGAAAACGTGGGGATGCCCTTCGATTGGGGAATAGCTGAACAAATTGTGGCATATGTTGTTGATGGAATATTATTGTGCAAAAATGAATAATAAAGTGGAGGAATTCCATGGAGACTGGAACGACCTCCAGGAAGTGATGCAGAGCAAAAGGAGCAGAACCAGGAAAAGATTGTACACAGAGACTGATACACTGTGGTGCAATCAAATGTAATGGACTTCTCTGTTAGTGGCGGTGTAATGTCCCTGAACAATCTGCAGGGATATAGGAGAAAAACACCATCCATAAGCAGAGGACAAACTGTGGGAGTAGAAACACCGAGGAAAAGCAACTGCCTGACTATAGCGGTTGAGGGGTCATGTCAGAGGAGAGACTCTAAAGGAACACTCTAATGCAAATACTAACAACATGGCAATGGGTTCGAATCAAGAACACATGTGATACCAAGTGAAATCACGCATCAGCTATTGAGGGGGGAGGAAAAGAAAATGATCTTTGTCTTTAATGAATAATGCTTGGAAATGATCAAATAAAATATTATTTTAAAAAAATGTTTCTGGAAATCCTCCCTCTCTCTCATTTCTCCAGCTCTCACAGTCTGGAAAACTGCTTTTTACTCATGCTATACTTTTTCTCTACTTTAAATGATTATTAATAAATCTTATAAAGTGTAATACTTGGAGTTAGTGGATATTAATTTTTAATCTTACACCTGTTATGTGTGGGCATTGGAGAATATAGCCTGGCTTCTTTGAGTTAGAAACATCCATGCCTCTTAAACAGAATATAGGAGCAAGCTCATTCATCAAATCAAAAGGATAATGGCTTAAAATGCATCACAGAAACCTAAAGATGATGTCAATGTCATGTGTGGTTGTAATAAGGACTGATGAAGGTGTTCAGAGGATCATATATTTAGAGTTGGAAGGAGCCTCAGAGGTCACTGAGTCCTTTCATTTGCTAAATGGGAAAATTGAAGACCAAGAGATTAACTAACTTGACAAAGGTCAAATAGGGATTCTCAAGGAGTCAACTGGCCTGAGCCAATTTCTCTCTACAGTCAAAATGTGGTCAATATTTAAAGAATGCATAACCCACTCACTATATAGGGGTCTTACCTTCAATGGTAAGTGTCAAATCCCATGTCAAATCCCAAAGCTCATTCAGAAGGGAATCCATAATATTTTATATGGTATTGGACAAATGTTTGCTATGCCAGTCCGTTTGACTTTATTTCCTTTATGAAAAGAGAGGGTACGGTAATTGGAGCAGACAAAGTGTATGATGGAATTGACATTAAACTTTCTTTTAAAATATTCTCCCCAAATAAATCTTCCCATCCCCCATATTATTTACTTTTCCTTTGATTGCAACTATCCTCCCTATTAGTGGCAGGTAGGTCATGCGGTAAATAGGGTGCTGGAGAAGTAAATAGCAAACCACTCCTGTATCTTTGCCAACAAAACACCATATGGATCATGAAGAGTCAAACACAACCAAAGAACAAAATCTTCCTCACTGTCCACATTAGACACGAGGCTATCTTTGCTTCTTCCCACTATATATGATCTTCACAAGCAGGTCTCATTTATTTTAGCTCTCTATCACTCTCACATTTATTTTTCTTCTATCCATTCATTCAGTTATGGTCCTGGTTCCGATCTTGATCATCTTTCATATTCATTATATTATTCTAATTGCTTCCCTATGTTTGACTATCTGCCCTGACCCCTCTATTTAAGCTTCATAAAGGTTCTAAAATATTCTTCCAAGGAACAAATTGCAATTATATCTCTAGAGATGCTCAAAATAACCATCATTTCCAAATGTGTCTATATCTGTACTTCTTAAATCTGTGAACATTATTAAAGTATTTTCAAAAGTAATATTTTAACATGATTGGTTTCCTTTTTCATCCTATATATTTTACTTTTTGGAAGTAAAAACATTATTCTGAGAAGGAATCCATAAGCTTTTCCAGACTTCAAAAGTAGTCCACAGTATATAAAGTTTAGGAATCCATGATCTATATATACATTTTTTCCTGTTTTAATAGTATTTAAGCAAAAATGTAAAGTAAAACAGTCTCCACACAAAATAATATTTTAGCAGAAGCATACTATTTGTCAATAAATGGGTCAGTGGCTTACTTCCATTGATTCCAAATACCCCAAGGTAAAAAAAAAAAATAGTTCCCCTTTTATAAAGTTTTGGCAAGTAAAGAACAAAGAACAGAGTAGGATAGGCAATATAATGGGAATTTAGTAAAAAATGATTTGTTACAAAGCTGAGATACAGGGAACAAAATGACTGTTTGGAAGTTTGGTAATGAGGCCTAGCACTGACACCTCTTCTGTCATGAGACTAAGAACTCCTCATTGTTGGAATCTAGGTAGAACCTAAAAACCAGGGCTTTTGGATAGCAAATCAGTCAATTTTCCTTTCTCACATATTCCTCAAGTTTAGCAAAATTTATTGAGTCAAGAATAGATCAATGATTAGCAGGAGAGTTGGAATTCTAAATGTAACCCTTTAAAGACCAGCTGAATTCTGAACTAAGTTAAGAGAAAAAGAGCCATGACTTAAGCAGTTACAGGACAAACTCAATTACTTATAAATAGGATAAAAAAGCAAATGACAAAGTATCAATTTTGTTCTTACTCTCAACACAGCATAAATTATTTAAAACATGGTCTGTCTTTTGTCTTTTTATTCTAAACACTAAACACAGTTCTTGACATATAATTGGCATGGAATATATGCTTATTGTCTTAAAGAGAAGAATTTTTTCCCTGATAAATTCTTGGTAGTTCTTTAAAACAGGTGTGCCTAATATTTTTAGTACTTATGATAATGATGGCAAAATTTTTAGAAATGGAGTACCTGGTCCCACCACTACCCAATCTCCAGTCCAAATAATGTGATCCCCCCAAAGACCAAGTGCCATGTCCTGTCCCCCAAAGCCTGAGCACTACACCCCACCCTCCCTACCTTGCCTCCCCCCTCCCCCCTTATCCAACACAATGGAGGGAGGAAGTACTCTCATTGGGTGAAGTGAGGAATGTCCCAGCAAGTGTAGAGAGGGAGGGGGAGGGAAATGGCCAAAACACTCTGCTCCCCTCCAGCTCTGCCATCTTTGAGATGCCCATCTTGCCCCCTGTGCACTCCCATTGGGCTACTGAGCAGAGCAGCTGGAGATGGGAAAAATGCCCCTCTGCCTTTCTAGTAATGAAGTCTGGGAGGTGGGGGAGGCCAAATGCCTATAGAGATGGCTCCGGGTGCCATTTCTGGCAGCTATGACATAGGTTCGCCATCACTGGCCTATGACTTCTCATGTTCACATTGTTCAATATGAAAGCAATTACATTATAGTGTGTACCACATATGGATAGATGATAAATACATGTATATATAATGAAAAGGTATTTTTCATAAAGACAACTTTAACACAGTATACTTTTTTACTAATAAAATTATTTTTGCAATGTTTCAATAAGAATGTTATTTTTTTTTTACCAAATATCTCTCAAATACTCAAGAAATTTCTCAGACCTTCTTGGTGTAATCTTTTCTTTAAAACCAATACAGATACCAACTCTTACATGAATTATCCCTGATTTTCCTCATTCACTCAGAAAGACCATTTACCACTTTGAAGACACATACACAGAGAAACGTCCTTGAATGAATCTACTCTATCCTCTTATTTAAAGTTTATTATAATTATCTATGCTTATGCCTGTATATCCACTAGTCTCTAAAGATCCATGCGGATAGGAATTTCTTAATATTTAAATTTTATTTTCTTCCCAAGACCTACCAAAGGTATCTGTATATATTTCAGACTTGCTAAATGTTTGTTGAGTTGATTTTAGCATGACATATTCCTCCCCTCCAGCCTTCCTTGACTTTGTGATATAATTAAGAATGAACTTTTAGTGAGGAAACTTTTTTTTAAAAGATGTTTTAGTTTACCATGTAAAAGATGATTTAAATGGGTGACTGGGATTTTACTTGACCCAGTCTGAAGGGATGATCTCCTCAGCCACAGAGAGCAAAATGGCTACTCTCAGTCTAAAATCTGAATACATGCACTCTGATTCTAGCTGTTTCACATTAACAGATTTATTGATGATAATAGTATGGATTAGGCATTAGGTTGAGGACTCAGTGATTCCCTAGCACTAATAAATCTACCTTGTCCCAGACCACTGACTTTGCAGAAGGTCTGTTTGAGTCCCCAACAAATGTCAGGGCTATACTCCCTGCCTCACTACCTAGAATGTCCCCTCTCCTAACAGTTGTTTTTCGTGGGAGTTTGTACTCCCACAATGTTTCCTCTGAATGTGGATAGTGGTTTTTCTCATAGATTGCTCCAAGTTGATAAGGATCACTGCATTGCCACTAATGGAGAAGTCCATTAACTTCAATTGTACCACAGTATATCAGTCTCTGTGTACAATGTTCTCCTGGTTCTGCTCCTCTCGCTCTGCATCAATTCCTAGAGGTTGTTCCAGTTCCCATGTAATCCCTCCAGTTCATTATTCCTTTTAGCACAATAGTATTCCATCACTAACATATACCACAATTTGTTCAGCCATTCCCCAATTGAAGGGCATCCCCTCATTTTCCAACTTTTTGCCACCACAAAGAGTGCGGCTATAAATATTCTTGTACAAGTCTTTTTCCTTATTATCTTTTGGGGTACAAACCCAGCGGTGCTATGGCTGGATCAAAGGGCAGTCTTTTATCATCCTTTGGGCATAGTTCCAAATTGCCCTGCAGAAGGGTTGAATCAATTCACAACTCCATCAGCAATGCATTAAAGTCCCCACTTTGCCACACCCCCTCCAACATTCATAAGTTTCCTTTGTGTCATGTTAGCCAGTCTGCTAAGTGTGAGATGATACATCAGAGTTGTTTTGGTTTGCGTTTCTCTGATTATTAGAGATTTAGAGGACTTTTTCATGTGCTTATTAATAGTTTTAATTTCTTTAACTGAAAATTCCCTATTCATGTTCCTTGCCCATTTATTAATTGGAGAATGACTTGATTTATTGTACAATTGGTTTAGTTCTTTATAAATTTGACTAATTAGACATGTGTCAGATGTTTTTGTAATGAAGATTGTTTCCCAATTTGTTGCTTCCCTTCTAATTTTAGATGCATTCGTTTAATTTGTACAAAAACTTTTAAATTTGATGTAATCAAAATTACAGATTTTACATTTTGTGATTTTTTTCTAGCTCTTACTTGGTTTTAAAGTCTTTCCTTTCCTAAAAATGTGACAAGTATACTATTCTGTGTTCATCTAATTTTCTTATAGTTTCCTTCTTTATATTTAGGTCATTCACCCATTCTGAATTTATCTTGGTGTTGGGTGTGAGATGTTGATCCAAACCTAATCTCTCCCACACTATCTTCCACTTTTCCCAGCAATTTTTATCAAATAGTGGGTTTTGGTCCCCAAAACTGGGATTTTTGGACTTATCATAAACTGTTTTGCTGAGGTCATTTACCGCAAGTCTATTCCACTGATCCTCCTTTCTGTCTCTTAGCCAGTACCAAATTGTTTTGATGGCCACTGCTTTATAGTATAGTTTGAGATCTGGCACTGCAAGTCCTCCATCCTTTGCATTTTTTATTCAGGATTTCCCTGGATATCCTTGATCTTTTGTTCTTCCAAATGAAATTGGTTATGGTTTTTTTCTAATTCAGTAAAAAAAAAGTTTTTTGGTAGTTCAATAGGTATAGAACTAAATAAGTAAATTAATATGGGCAGAATTGTCAGTTTTATTTACCTCATCCCACCCATGAGCAAACAATGAGCAATCAATTGTTTAGATCTAGTTTTACTTGTGTGGAGAATGTTTTGTAGTTGTGTTCATACAGTTCCTGCGTTTGTCTCTGCAGATAGATTCCTAAATATTTTATATTGTCTAGGGTGATTCTAAATGGAATTTCTCTTTATAATTCTTGCTGCTGAAATGGGGTGGAGATATATAGAAATGCTGATGAGTTATGTAGGTTTATTTTATATCCTGTGAATTTTCTAAATTTGTTGATTATTTCAACTAGCTTTTTGGCTGATTCTCTAGGATTCTTTAAGTAGACCATCATATCAACTGCAAAGAGTAATAGCTTGGTCTCCTCATTGCCAATTTTAGTACCTTCAATTTCTTTTTCTTCTCTAATTGCTACTGCTAGTGTTTCTAGTATAATGTTAAATAATAGATGTGATAATGGGCATCCTTGTTTCACTCCCGATCTTATTGGGAAGATTTCTACTTTATCCCCATTGCAGATGATATTTGCTGATAGTTTTAGATATATACTATTTATTATTTCTAGGAAAGTTCCTTCTATTCTTAAACTTTCTAGTGTTTGCAATAGGAATGTGTGTTGTATTTTATCAAAGGATTTTTCTGCATCTATTGAGATAATCATTTGATTTTTGTCAGTTTGATTGTTAATGTGGTCAATTATGTGAATGTTTTTCCAAATATTGAACAGACCTTGCATTCCTGGTATGAATCCTACCTGGTCATAGTGAATAACCCTTGTGATGGCTTGCTGGAGTCATTTTGCTAGTATTGTATTTAAGATTTTTGAATCTATATTCATTAGGGAGATTGGTCTATCTTTCTGTGTTTTTGACTTGCCTGGTTTTGGGACCAGTACCATATTTGTGTCATAAAATGAATTTGGTTGAACTCCTTCTTGCCTTATTCTGTCAAATAGTTAGTATAATATTGGGATTAGTTGTTCTTTGAATGTTTGATAGAATTCATTTGTGAATCCATCAGGCTCTGTGGGTTTTTTATTAGGGTGTTCTTAGGTAAGCTTGTTCAATTTCTTTTTCTGATATGGGGTTGTTTAGGTAATTTATTTCTTCCTCTGTTAGTCTAGTCAATTTATATTTTTGTAAGTATTCATCCATATCACCTAGATTGACATATTTGTTGCCACATAATTGGGCATAATAGTTTTTATGATTGCCTTAATTTCCTCTTCATTAGAGATGAGGTTTCCCTTTTCATCATTCATACTGTCAATTTGGTTTTCTTCTTTCCTTTTTTTTAATTAGACTGACCAGTACTTTGTCTATTTTATTTGTTTTTTAAAGTACCAGCTTCTCGTCTTATTTTTTAGATCAATACTTCTTTGACTTTCAATTTTATTAATTTCTCCTTTGCTTTTCGGGATTTCTAATTTAGTCTTCATCTGAGGATTTTTAATTTGTTCAGTTTCTAGTTTTTTAATTTGCATGCCCAATTCTGTGACCTTTGCTCTCCCTAATATGTTAATATATGAACTCAAGGATATAAATTTCCTCCTGCGTACTGCTTTGGCTGCATCCCATAGGTTTTGAAAGGATGTCTCATCATTGTCATTTTCTTCATTGAAATTATTGATTGTTTCTATGATTTGTTCATTGATTAACTTGTTTTGGAGCATTGTATTGCTTAATTTCCAATTAATTTTTATTTACCTCTACACGTACCCTTACTAATTATTATTTTCATTGCATTGTGATCTGAGAAGGTTGCATTTATTATCTCTGATCTTTTGCACAAGTTTGCAAGTATTTTATGCCCTAGTACATGGTCAATCTTTGTGAATGTACCATGTGCTGCTGAAAAGAAACCATATTTATTTTTCTTGACATATCTACTAACTATATTTTTTTCTAAGATTTTATTCACTTCTCTTAACTCTTTCTTATTTATATATTGGTTTGATTTATCTAATTTGGATAGAGGAAGGTTCAGTTCTCCTACTAGTATAGTTTTTTCTATCTATTTTATCCTTGAGCTCCACTAGTTTCTCCTTTAGAAATGTGGATGCTGTGGAAAGGAAACAAGTCTGACAGTTTTTGGGGGTAGGGGCATCTGGGAGTGGCAGTTGGGTCTTCTGATTAGCACTTCCTTCCTGCCAGGAGTGGCAGTTGGGTCTCCCCATTTTCGAATCTTCCATTTCCTTTTCCAATAAATATTACAATGCTATGCCATTTGGTACATACATTTTGAGTACTGATATTTCCTCATTGTCTATATTGCCTTTTATCAGGATGTAATTACCTTCCCTATTTCTTTTAGCTAGATATATTTTTGCTTTGCCTTTGTCAGATATCATGATTTTGACTCCTGCCTTCTTTTTATAAGTTGATGCTCAATAGATTTGGTTCCATCCTCTTACTTTCACCCTATGCATATCTACCTTCCTCATGTGTGTTTCTGGTACACAGCAAATGGTGGCATTTTGGATTCTAATCTACTGTCATTTGCTTGTGTTTTATGGGTGAGTTCATTCCATTCACTTTCAGAGTTATGATTTCGAGCTATGTATTTCCCAGCATTTTGATTTCTACTCCTAGTCCTGCCTTTTCTTCTTTCACTATTTCTGTCTACACCAATGTTTGTTTTTAATCAGCCCTACCAGTTCCCTCCCTTATTTTACTACCTTTTCTACCCCCCTCCCTTCTTATTCCCTCCCTTATTTTCTTTGCAGTCTTTTTAAAACTACCCCCCACCCTCTCCCTCTCCTATACTGCTTCCCTCCCCACCAGTCCATTTGTTACCCTTCTACTCCCCTATAGGGCACAAATCTATTCTCTGTCCCAAGGGATTGGATGCTTCTTCCCTCTTTGGGTCAATTTCAATGCACATAAGAGTTGAATATTTCCTGTCTCCAACCTCTTTACCCTTCCAGTGTATTGATGTTCTCCCCCCTCTCACCATGAGCTTCTTTGTGACATATCAATTTATCCCCTTTTGTTTTTTTCCCATTTCTTTTAGTTTTAACCTCTTTTTTATTTTAGTTCTTGTTGTATATATATATATATATATATATATGCATATATATACAAACATGCATATGTATTTATGCATACATATATCTATATACCTATTTATGTCTTGTCATTGTCACTGTTCCCTGTAAGTATAATTCTTCTTGATGCCCAGGTGATGATAATAGTTTTTAAGAGTGACCAATGACCTCTTTTCTTATAGGGATACATAATTTCAACTTATTGAGTATCTAAAAAATGTTTATTTTTGTTTTGTTTTGTTTTGTTTTGTTTTTCTTTTTCCTCTCTTTTTTAATTACCTTTTGATGATTCTCTTGAGTTCTGTGCTTGGACATCAAATTTTCTGTTCATGTCTGGTCTTTTCTTTACAAATTCTTGGATTTCTTCTATTTTTTGAATGATCACACTTTCTCCTATAAGAATATAATCAGCTTTGCTGTGGAACTGATTCTTGGTTGTAGACCTAGTTTCCTTGCTTTCCAGAATATCATATTCCATGCCTTTCAGTCCTTCAGTGTAGATGCAGCCAGATCCTGTGTTATCCTCACTGTGGTTCCATGGTATCTGAATGACTTCTTCTTGGCAGCTTGTAATATTATTTTTTTGGTCTGATAGTTCTTGAATTTGGCTATAACATTCCAGGGTGTTGTCAGTTGGGGATTAAGTACATGAGGTGATCTATGGATTCTTTCAATCTCCACTTTTCCTTCTTGTTCTAGAACATTGTGGCAGTTTTCTTGAATAATTTCCTGTAGTATTATGTCGAGGCTTTTTCTTTTATCATGGTCTTCTGATAAACCAATGATTCTTAAATTGTGTCTCCTCAAACGATTTTCTAAATTTTCTATTTTGTGAATGAGATGTTTCATATTTTCCTCAGTTTTTTCATTCCTTTGACTTTGTTTTATAGTGTTCTGCTGCCTTGTGAAGTCACTTAATTCTAGTTGTTGTATTCTTGTTCTTAAAGACTGGATTTCATCCCTGTCTTTTTTGTCATCCTTCTCCTTCTAGTCTGATTTTCTTTGGAGGTCATCTTTCATCCTCTTTCCCTCATCTTTCATTTCCTTTGCCTCATTTTCAAGCTGGTTGATTTTGTATTTCAAGACACTATTTTCTGTTTCCAGATGACTTATCTTAATTTTTAAGTTCTTTTCCCAATTGTTTTCAGCCTCTCTTAATTGTGTTTTGAATTGGATTTTGAGTTCCTCTAAAGCCTGTATCCATACCACTGGGATTTCTGATTTGTTTTTTGCAGATCCCTCCCCCTGTGTTCCGTTGTTGCCTTCACAGAAGCTGTCTATTGTAATTCCTTTCTTCTTTTTATGATGTTTGCTCATATTTATCCCTTCTTTGTTCCACATATTTGTCTGTGCTCTTGCTTCTCTAATTTTTTTTGGTTTTGTTGGTTTCTGTTACTATCCCCTTTTGGAGGTTTGACAGAAGGTCTCTCTCTGCAGTCTGTGGGGGAAGGGTGTTGTAGTTTGAGCTTCCTTGTCCTCTGGAGGCTTTGATAGGATTAAGTTCAGCTGTGTTGGGCTGGATATGCCCTGAGGCCAAAGCCTCCTGGAAGACTGGAGCAACATGGAGGGTATCCCCAGCTCTGTCCAGTGTGCCAGCTCTGTGCTCCCTCTCCACCTCCTTCCCCACTGCCTGTGTTTGATGCTCTGAGCCTGGCACAGCCCTACCCACAAGACCAGAACCCTTGCCTGCCCAGGGGTTGGGGGTTATGAGGTATTTGAAACTTCATTTTGCCTTCCCCTTAAACCTGATTGTTCTCGGATTCCAGCTTTTGGGGGCATACCTTTTGGATTGAGTCCAGCAAGAGGGTTCCTCGGCTCTGTCCTATTGTTAATTTTGATTTTCAGTCCCCTAGGATCATTCAGTTTGTGATCGGTAAGGAAGGGTTTTCAGAGGTCTGAACCTCTGCTGCTTCTAAGCCACCATCTTGACTCCACCTTCACTCCAAATATTTTAAAGTGTTATTTTGTTACTTTATATTTTTTCAGCTCTGAAAACAAAACCTTAGAACATACACTAGCACATTTATTAGAGTGTGAAAACAAGTAAATTGGGTTTTGAAAAGAAAAAACAAATTCAACAAATTACAATGCCTTTGAGAAGTTGAAAACATTTATCCATGGAATTTTCTTTCACAGGATAATAATTAACACAATAATAATAAACATTTATAAGGTAATCTTTTTAGTAAACTAGTAGCTATAATGTCGTATATTTTTATTTGATTCTCTCTACTTGGATTACACCTGACATTCTTTTATTTTAATTTTCCCATATGTAAATAACTAGTCTGAATTCACATTATTATAATCTCATTCTATCTCAAATATCATACTTAAAAACCTGCCCTTAATTTTGTCATTTTTATAAATATTAATAAGAAACATATGACTATTATTATTCTCGGGGAAATGAAATACCAATATCCTTCACACCAATATTTTTTCAAATGGAGTATGATTGAATGTCATGAAATATAGCAATCAACTCCTGAAAACCTAATAATAAAGACTTGAAAGGTCCAGGAAGATGTATGTGGCACAGGAAACAGGCATTAGTGCCTTACAAAAGGGGTCACAATCAAGAAATTTTGTCATCAAAGAACCATGTGAATGAAAAATAGGCTAGATGACATAGAAAAACAGATAATCCACAGATAGAAAATATATTTTCTGGGCATCCTTGTGATTTCAGAAGAAGAAAAAGAAGTGACTCAATATATTGAATGGAATGCATAGGATAAATTTATGAGGACATGGATGAGGGTTGTATAGAATTCAAACTGTGATCCATATTTTCTGAGTGGATCCTTAAGATGAATAGATCATAGTCCAAAGAGAAATGCAATCAGAATATTCTCAATAGGGATTTTAGTATGACAAAGCCTTTTGGAATTGAGTATAGTTTGTGTTAATAATATTGGTGGAGCACTGATTAATCAAATTTTTTTCTGTCATTAAAAATATCACCTGTCCTTACATGTATCAACTTGCCTAATATAAAAAAAAAGAAAAATGATAAATTTTTGAGTGGATGTAGGAAATTTGAGATACTAATAAACTGTTGGTGGAACTATGAACTGATACAACCATTCTGAGAGCAATTTCAATCGAAGCCCGAAGAGTCATAAAACTGTCTATACCATTTGATCTAGCAATACCACAATAGGTCAATATCCCAAAGAGATCAAAGATTATGGGAAAGGATTTACTTTTACAAATATATTTATAGTAGCTCTTTTTGTGGTGGCAAAAAATTGGAAGTTGAAAAGGTATCCATTAGCTGGGGAATGACTGAACAAGTTATAGCTATGATTTTAATGGAATACTACTGAGGAACAATGATGAACATGACAATAATAATAGCAAAAAACCTTGGGAAGACATATAGAAAGATTAAAAGTGAAGTCAACAAAACCAGAAGAACATCATGTACAGTAGTAGCAGTTGTATATAACATCAATCTGTTAATATTTTAACTATTATAATCAGCAATGCATGAATCCAAGATAACTCCAAGAGACTCATTACTCCAAGATAACTATCCACAATCTTAGAAGGAGCTAATGGATTCTGAATACAGACTGAAACATACCATTTTTAACTTCATCTTCCTCATGAGTACTTTTTTTTCTGTATAAACAATATGTCTTCTTTCACAGCATGATGAACATGGGAATATGTATCATATGATAGCACATGTAAAATCTGCATCATATTACCTACCATCTTGAGGAGGAGGGAAGGAAAAGAATTGCAATATTTCAAAAAATGTTGAAAATTGCAGCAACATGTAAAAAATGAAATAACTTCTCCAGTTCATAAAAAATATATCACCTATAACTATAGCAATTCTGTCATAGTGGTCCATTATTATTGTATATCCTGCCTTATTTGGAGAAATAAGCTACCTTGTACTTGCTGTATCTTAGAATTCAATTCATTTTACCCTTCACTAAGACTGGAAGCATGGGAATTACATGCCAGTCCTTTGTGACAAGAAATAAACATTACCTTGAGTTTTGTAGATCAAATTTGCAAGAAGAAAGCAAAGGGTGATAGGAGTTTTGCCTCTTTTTTTTTAATGGCATGTGCATGACAAATTGTAATGGGCTGACTTTTTTTTTTTGTCAATTTATTCTTCCCAAAGAGAGCTTCATTTCAGTTTGCATTAGCAATTATCATATTAACTTTTGGTTTCTTTGGTTAACTCTACCTGTTAAATAAAGCCTGATAAACAAATTTAAATACAAAAGGGATTCTCCTGTAACCTGAAAAGTCATTTAGTAATACTAGTATTTTATTTACTAGTAGTTTATTTATTTTATTCATTATTCTTAAAAATATGCCTATAGAAGTTTAAGAGATGCTAATGATTGAATATGAAGAAAGAACTAGAAAGCAAAGAGATAATACATAGGTTGTGAATCTAGGTGATTGAGAAAATGGTGGAATGTTCAACTACAATAAGGAATTATAAAAGAGGAGGATTAGGTGATAAAGCTAATGAGTCTGGACATGCTGAGTTCAAGATACTTACCGGATATTCAATTTGAGATGTCTAATAGGTAAGTGGAGAAGTGATACTGGAGGAGGATATATAGAAACTGGGACTTTTGAGATGAACAAGTGAAATATGTAGAAGGACAAGAGAAGAACCAGGGTGACTGCCATGATTAGTGAGTTTGCCTTTGATAAATGTCAAGCAAATTTTATTTGAATCTGTCATATTGAAATCCAGGAGAAGTAAGCAGCATGAAAATCCAGAAAGAAGAGATTTTTATGGAGAAGATGATGCAAAGTATTAAAGGCTGCAATGAGGTCAAGAATGATGAGGACTGAGAAAAAAAAAGCTTTAGATTTTACAATGAAGAAATCATTAATATGCTGGACAATACAGTTTCAGTTGAATTATGACATTGGAAATCATATGATGAAGAGTTAAGAACAGATTGAGAGAAAGGAAGTAGAAGTAATGATTATAGACAGATTTCTTATGGAGTAAATTTAACAAGAAAAGGAGTAAAGTTATAAGGTATATAGCTCACAAAGGTGGAAAACATGAGAAGTTTTATGGACTTGGTGAAATAAACATGTTTGTATACAGTTGGGAAGTAGCTGGTAGTCAGGAAGAGATTGAAGAAAAGTGACAGTAGGGATGATAGAGGGAAGATGCATGCATATGTAGATACAGAGGGGTTTTTCCTTGCCTAAGAAAAGGGCCAACTCTCCATGAGAGACTGGAGTTGAGAAGGAAATAGGAGCAGATGGCATTTAGATGATTTGAGATGATTAAGAAGGGAGCTGCATAATTGAAAGTCTGTTACCCTGAAAAAGAACTACCTTTCCTGGGAGCCCACTGACTTCCTGTCATTATGTACTTCCTGTAGACAGGGGATATTAGGTGGGGATGTGGAGGGCCCTACCTCTTTACTTCCTGTCCTGAGTTTGGTGGTCATAAGGCATGAGTTTGTACTGGCTGATCAGCTGTGGGCCCATGGTCTTTATTTTGTATCCTTTTATTCCTTGATTTTCTAATGATCATTAATAAACCTCCTAAAATATAATATTTTATTTATTGAAACTAATTTAAATGTTTGCATTTAAGGCAACCACAAAGAGATGGAGAAAAAACTCTCACTTTTTTTTAAGATAGCCTAGATAAATTTTTTAAGCCACATTTCTCCTTCCAATGCTTTTTGCCCACCACACCCACCTACCTTTGCAAACTCCAAACTCTCTTTGGAGCTACTGTCTTTTTCTTTACCTACTTCATGCCTGGTTTGTTCTCCCTCCTGGCTGGGCTGTTTTAGTCTGAAGGACTTAGCCAAGGACTCTTGGTGGAGAAGAGATATGCCTCTTCTCTCACCCATCTGCTTGAGCCTGAGTTCCACATTCCTCCATGCTGCCTTTGGTTGCTGCTTCCTATCCTGCTTGTTCCTAGTCCTGCTCCTACTCCTGCTCTGGCTTGGCCCCAGCCTTGACTTAGTTCCCGCTGGTAGCTTCCCCTGTATCATCTGGACTCACAAACTTGGAACCAATCTCTGGCAGCTGGTAAAAACTAGGGTGTATTTTCCTTAGGCAACAATTAGCCTCCTAACTCCCTCTCCACATGGCTGGGGAAATAAACTGCTCCCAAGCATTTTACCTCAGGAGGAAAGAGGAAGGGGAAGAGGAAACAAAGAAGGAAATTACTCTTCCAAACAGGAAGTAAATTACAAGCATGGTGCATTACCCATTTCAAACAGCTTGCAGCTTTAGGATTTTTTTTTCATGAGTGCACTGATCCTTTTACTTATCTTGCCTGTGATTCAGAGGAGAAATTCCTCTCCCTACAACCCTTTGCCTTTTGGGCCTGCCCAATCTCTAAGATTCATCCAGTTTGGGATTCCTCAAAACCATATTCTCCCTTGCTATGGGAGATCCCAGAAATGTGAAAAAAAAGGAATCCAAACAGATAGAGAAAAGAACTGTAAAGAGACTGGAGGTGAAGGTTTTAAGCCTTTCCAGACTCCATTGTGTTATGAAAGTCTTTGTATTTTATTTTATTTTGCTGATTGTTTTGTTTAAAATTTAATTTTGTTGTTCTAAGTTTATATATTAATGTATTCAATACTATTCTGTTACACTGAATCAGTTTAATCTACTGTGTTTTAACTATTAGGCATATTCTGTTACCTTTCCTCTATGACTACTGAACAAAATATTTTAAAATATTGTAAAAGCCCCTAAACAGCTTTTTTTTTAAATTTTGCATTTGTTAATTGGACTCAACCTGGCTAACAACCTTTGAAAAATTTAATGAGCTAAGAATTTAAATGGTAATTCTAAGGGGTCTTGAGAAATAATTTTAATTAGCTATTAGTTTCAGAACAGATGATTTTTAAAATATTTATATTATAAAGAATGTTGTATTAAAGGTAGAGAAACAAAGAAAGGTTACAACCAAGACGTTTCTATAAAGCAGCAATCCAAAAAGAGTCCTTACAAAAATCTTCAGTTTAATTTACTTCTACCAGAACAATCTAGATTTATATTCTAGACCCAAATAAGTTTTACTTTGTTTAAAAAATATATTTGCGAAGGTTGAAAGATTTTCTATGTCTGTAAAAATTGTGACAAATATCCATTATTTCATAGGTTCTTTTTGTCTTATAGCAACATATGAAATAGGATAATGGGTTTCTTTGCCATGGTAATTAACTGGGCTGTTGTGAATTTTGGGGACTTTGGTACTCCTTTGAATGCGCATTATTTACTGTATTACTGTTTTATTCTGAAATTTGCTCACCAATACTACTCTTCTGCCTTAGTAAGAATTCTAAAAGAGAATATAAGTGTTTGAAATAAAAGATGAAGTGAGAATGGAAAATAGAATTTAGTTTTTATCTGTGTAGAAACCATTCCAGAGAGCACGTTGGAAGGGCTGGATAGCTTTAGAACATTTGGTTGCATTGCAGTGGATAAGAATAAGAAGATAGTCTTTGGGAATGAAAAGTGAGGTTTGAGCAGTGGTGATCAGGAGTTTAGTATTATTGGGATGTGAGAGATATGATATTGGTGGAAGTATATTAATTATCAACAAAGGGGTTAGTCTAGATTATCTTTGTCTACAGGGAAAGTGTCTTTAGAGTGGCATTATCTCAAAGTCACCAGACAACATTGTGTATCTGGAAAGGAATGTTTAGAAAGTGCTTGTGTAGGGGCTGAAATGTTACAATTATATTGGTAGGGTTTTAGGGAAGAAACACAGAGGAAATACATATAAATATTTTGATTTTACTTTAACAGAGAGGGGGAAGGGAGAAAGTGTCTTGAGGACCTGCAAATAATGCTTTGCAATCCTACTGCTACAGGGCCAAGAAAGTGTCATGATACTAAAGTTAGCTGGAGAGAATTCTTGGAGTATGGTGCATGGTACAACTAAGACAATAGAGTTTTAAGTTGCAGGAGAGAATTCTTAGAGCCTGAATTCATGGCAATCACCAGTTAAATAAAGTCATAGGAGAGGAGAAACCAATGAGAAGGTTTGAATTCATGGCCAACACCTTCCAGTAACAGGCAATCATTTGTGTGGGGAAGAAATGGATGCCAAGTTAAGCGGGGGAAAAGTATGTTGATAATTCATATTGGATTAGATTAATCATATCTACAGAATGAAATCTGAGATATGAGAAACCAATTACAAGGACTTAGGTTCAGCCTAGGAAATTCCTACTAAATCAGAGATCAAACTGGGAATACTAGTTAGGGAATGACTCAATTATTCTTAACAGAGTATATTGCATTTATGTAAGATCCACTGTGTTCTCTTTTGACTCATCTGTGATGTAGTATGGGCTCAGTTGGCTGTGAGCACAGTTTATGTGTATTGGTTTTGATTATGGAGGCCCCTATTAATTTAATAGCAACTATTATTGGCATGAAAGGCTTCTTTGAACAGGTTTCAGAAAATCATCTTCAGAGAAATTTTTTGACCTTTAGAACATAAGTGGATGAACCACTTCAATAAATGAGGTCCTGCTTAAAATTAGATATTTTCTTATAATTCTGAGCTCAACAAATAGAAAATAAGTATTCCCTGAAACAAAGGAGAATATTAAAAGATGATTATATGTGAAACATAGTATTATGTACAGTTTATATTCCATTTTCAGTATACAATGATCATAAAATAACTAAAAAATCTATACCCATTTGAATCTCCTTCTTTTCTTCCTTTTACACTATGAATTTAAAAATGCTCCCTTGAATCTCTTTTCTTTATTATTTTTCTTTCATTTATCAACTCAATCATTACTCGTCCTCTCACTCCTATCTCTTCCCCTACTCAATAATAATAATAATAATAATAATAAAAATCATTGTAAAAATGTGAATAGTCAAACAAAATGAATGATCACACTGACCATGTTTAAATATGTATTTTATACCTTGATTCCATCACTTCTCTGTCATGGAATCATCACTTCATTTGCTAGAATGATGGTAAGTCATTTCATTCATCAGATTTTAATACTATTTCATGTTTTTTTTTTCTTTCCAATGTTTTTAATATTGTATAAATTATTCTTTTGATTCTGATCACCAAACTCTGTGCCACTTCCTACAGATCTTCCTGTTTCTCTGAAACTATAATTATGGCATAAAAAACATCCCATTCATTCATAAACCAAGATTTATTCAGTCATCTCTTAATTGACAAGTGGCCCCTTGTTTCACGTTCTTTGACACAAACAGAACAGTTTTTCTAAATATTTACATTCATGTGTGTTCTAGTCTCTTTCTTTATTCTATTGGGTATAGAGACTTAACAGTCATAAAGCTAAATTAAAGGACATACATAATTTAGTAATTTTTGGTATATAATTCCAATTTGCTTTACAGAATAACAGAACTAATTCATTGCTCCCCAAAGAGTACACTATATTCCTATAATCCTACAGCCCCTCCAGAAATTCTCATTTTCCTTTCTGGTCATCTTTGACAGCTATTTATAAGATAGATCCTTATAGTTTTCTTAATTTGCATTTCTTTAATTATTACTGAATTAAATCATTTTTCATATGCTTATTTAAAACTTGTATTTCTTTCTTTGAGAACTTCATGTTCATATTCTTTGATTAATTATCTATTGGGGATATGGCTCTAATTATTTTATATCCAAATCATTTTAGGTGATTATTTTCAAAATGTCAAACAGATTGTTTCATATATTTAAAAAAATTAATTAAAGACTTACAATATGAAACTGGTACAAGAGATGAGTTCATTAAGAAGCTCATCTCCAAAGGAATACAAAATTTGAATGAAATACTTCTAAAGGGAAATATGATGAAAAAAAAACTGGTTATGGAAAATTTTAGCTCTAGGAGAGAATGAAATATCCTTTGATAAGTTTGTTTGTGATAAATCACATTAAAAACATGAAGCCAGAAACAAAAAGTTAGGAAGATAATATGCAAAATGAATATATATTTCTTAGTCCAAGTTTCTAACATAGTTGGAAATGACAAGATATTTAAATTGCAAGTAAGGTTCAATATTAAATGAATTTGAAAACCCAATTTTGACTTCCTAACACAATCTAGATTATGATGAAATTGTATTTTCCCTATTTCTCAATTGATAGGAGCATAAAACAAGTCCAGAACATCAATAAAAAGAAAAATAAACAAGATTGTCTTTATGCACAAGTGTCTGTTCTTAAGGGAAGAAAAATAATTGGGGAATGATGAAGACATCTCAGATTACTCTCAAAATGATAAGCATATGATTTATTCACAAAAAGTCAGAGTTAATTTTATAGTTCTACTTTTTAGTTTACTAAATTAGTGAATAATGTTGGTTATCCAAAGTCTTTTATAACCTATGTGCTAACTTTTTTAGATTAGTCATTAAAATCTAACTACTAACAATAGTAATAGCCTAGTGAATTTATTTAAGGCTTAAGAAAGTAGAGACATAGAAGTTTTGAATTATAGTAGTTAGATTGTATTATGGTTGTAGGTTAGCATTTGTTAGTGTTAGGAAATTTTTCTTAGTGACTATATAGACATTAGGATAAGACATTTGCATGTCCAATATGTTGTTGACATTGCTGAGTTGATTTGGAAATTGTTACTTGTTTTGTCATGGAAAACTGTCCATGTAATTTCCCTACCTAACTCATTTTCCTATCCCATTCTTAGCTTAGTATTCAGATAGATAGAACAGCTAAGATGAGTTTAGGATTTTGTTATTTTGCAGGGGTAAGAGTATATTTCAGATAGCAAAGGGTTAATAAGATAGATGAAATTATTATTAAGGTAAGTATCATAGAAAAATGCAAGTTGCTTTTTTTTTTCTAATACATGGGGGGATTGTGATAGAGACATGAAGAGAGAGAGGTTTTAAAGGACAAGCCAGGATGGAAGAGTCAAGGCTGGGGACCTATCTGTCAATCAAGAAAGTTCCAAATGGAATGTTCCCAGGAGTGGCAGTTGGGGGTTTCTGGACACAGAGGAGAAGAAGCAGAAACTGGGCTTTGATTTTGGCTCTGGCTCTGGCAATTGAGCTGGCCAGGAGAAACTGAGAAACTGGTGACTTTTTCTCTCTCTGAGAGTTGAGCTGGCCAGGTGAAACTGAGAGACTTTGGACTTTGTTTTCTCTGGGGGGGGGGGGGTTAAGCTGGGAGACCTCTCACTGGCTTTGTGAAGAAGGAAGATCTTAAACAACTGTTGTCCTCCATCTCTCTAACTGTTTTAGAGTCACAGTTTGTGACTGGACTATTTTCTCAAACCTTCAAATTCTCCCTCATTATAGATTAGGGAAATCCTCATCCCTCTTATCTAAGTTTCCTATCCTGTTATCCCAATAAACCCCATGACTTGAAAAAGGAAAAGAAAAGAGTATCTTTATAGTTCACCCAAGGGGGAGGGAAGAAGCCAAAGGCTTCAAGAAGAACTTGGAGGTGAGGGAAGCAGGAAGTAGAGGGCTGGAGAAGGGAGGGAGTGAAAGGGAGGAGGAGGTTAGAAAGATATACTGAACCATCAGCCATCAGTAGGGATCAGTAGGCAGACCCAAGAGCATTTCCCAGAGCAGTTCCCCTGTATGGCAGCATCCCTGTACTAGCATCCTTCAGCATTTCTCATTCCTACCTCCACAACCAAGCAGTTTCAGGTTCTCCTCTAGCAGCTCTCTAGAGTACAGCAGTCATTGCAAAAGAAATAATTTTCTCAGTTTATTCTCTATTTCACCAAGCCTACTTCACCTCTTCCTATCTTCTTACACTGTATTCCCCAATAGGTATCCTTTAGTTCAATGATATTGGCCTTCTGTTTCTCCATCTGTTGGCTCTAAGCATTCTTTCTACCTGTCCCCCATGCCTACGATGCTTCCCCCCTCCTTTGCCCCAACTACTGACCTCCATGGAATCCTTTAAATCCTAACTAAAATCCTACTTTGTAGAGGAAGTGTCCCTCAACTTCTCTTAATTCCAATCCTTTCTTTCTGTTAATTAATTCCTTCTTCTCCTGTATAGAATTTATTTTGTATACAATTTCTTTCATGTTGTTTTCTCCATCAGATTATAAATTCCTTGAGAGCAAGAACTGTCTTTTGCCTCTTTTTGTATCCCCAGAACTTAACACAGAGTCTGGCACATAGTAGGAACTTAATAAGATTCTATTGACTGATTAATGACTAAATCTAGATTTCAGTTAGACAAAGAATGTCAAAAACTAAGGGAAATGCTCAGAGCACTTGGTTAATGGTTTGGCATGCTGAAAAGTTGGCAATGATTTTTGTTCTAACATCCTTTGAGAAAAATTCTAAAAATTATATTGTAATCCACACTGAGGGAAAAGTAATTAGAGTTCCAGGAAGTTACTAATAATTTCTAGGAAACTATGACTTAACAAATTATCATTTTTTAAAAATTACAGTTTATTTTGAGAAGTAAGTTTTTCCATAATGAAAATAGAACCCCCCCACTTTATCTTTACTTTTCATTTTCTCTAGTTTTCAATAACCTTATTTATACCAATGGAGAAAATGAAATTTTAGGTTGGATTTAAAATGCATCAAACTCAAAATGATATTTCCTTCTCTGTCATTGAGGGACCTGTTCATTCATAAATCTCCAGAGAGTGATCCCAGGTTCTAGGTAATTTGAGGGTCAGACTCTACTCCTACCTGTGATTCATAAGCCAATTGCTACCAATTTTTATTGACTAATCACACACAAAAAAAACTTAACCAAAAACAAAGAAATGTGATAAAAATATTAAAGAAATAAAGTTTTCACATAAAACTTGAGCTGATGACTCTGGAGACATGTCTTCCATGTGAAGAGGACCCTTCATAAGGAACACTTATGTAATATACATTATATATGTATATATATATATATATATATATATATTCATTAGCAATAGATGAAGCTAAGTCTTGCAAATGAAGGCATCATTTCCACTTCATATGCTAAATATCTGTTAATATTTCATGATGAAGTAATCACATCTCTCAGGCATTTACTTCATTTTGGATCTTATTTTCTCCTATGCTTTATTAGTCCTATATGTCTGCTGCTTCCTCCTGCCCATCATGTTTCTACTATAGGCTATGTTCAGCTATCCAGTTATGGTCAGGTTCATCTGATAGCCTATATAATATCCACTGTGAATGTTGTGGTTAGTAAGCCTCTCCACTACAGTAATAGTAAAGTGGTATGAAATATTTCAAACCAGACATTTTAGACTGCCAAGAAAAATGTGTGTAGTTATTTCTTCCTATTTTGTTATTCCTTTCCCATATTTTGTATCAAAGTACAAAAATCACAAATAAAAAAAAATGAGCAAAAGTGAAAGCAATCATCTCTGTCAATTATGTCCATATCAGAAGAGCTAGTTTCTTCTTGGGAAAGAGCCTTGAACTCAGCTATTTTGTTTGGAGGGGGAAAGGTAGGTAGAACAAGGAATAGAACAGTGAGCCTAGGGTCAAGAGGGCCTGAGTTCCAATTCATTCTTAGACACTTACTTCACTTAATAATGTTTGCCTCAGTTCCTCATCTGTAAAATGAGATGGAGAAGGAAACTGCAAACCACTCCAGCACATTTACCAAGAAAATCATATAAAGGGGTTCTCAGAGAGTTGGAAATGAATAAACATGACCAAACAATAACAAAAAAGGTTTTAAAATATTTTATTTCTTATTTTTTGTACAGCAATGAGTCATGAAACACAATAATCTCTGAACAATTAAAAATGAATATCACTCAGAGGACTATAGAGATTATATAATAGGTATAGAAGGCTAATTGCATAATAAGGAATTATAAAGAAAGACCACAATGAATTATACTATCAAAAAAACATGTGACTGAAAAAGATGAGCCACTGATGTGGACAGAGTGAGGGTTGACCAATAACCACCTGATGAGGTCCACTGGTACTCTTCAGGGTCACTTAGTAATGAAGGACCTTTTGTAGTATTAACTTTTATGAGGGGATGGATAGAAGAGAAGTACATAGAACAAAGGTACAAATTGCTATGTGCATTTTTTCTTTCATCACTATTTTATTTTTTCCCACTTGTATATACAAATGTTTCTTGGTGTTTGCTTTCTAACATTTTGAGTTCCACATTTTCTTCCTTCCTCTGTCCCTTCTCTCCCTCCTCCCCCTAGACAGTAAGCAATTTGCTACTGCATATACATATGGTGTCATATAAAACCTATATCTATGTTGTGGAAGAAAACATGAATATGATGAAAATGACTTAGTTACCTCATTTCAATAGCATTTTTCATCATGAATCTTTTGAGATTGTCTTGTATCGTATTTCTGAGAATAACTAGACCATTCACAATGGATCATCTCATATTATTATATTGCCATGTATAATGTTCTTTTGTTTCTCACTTCACTCTGCCTAAGTTCATATTCGTCTTCCTGAAATCCTTCTGCTCATCATTTCCTAATACACAATACACAACAGTATTCCATTATAATCATTTACCACAACTTTTTCTTCCACTTTCCAATTGATGGGTATTTCCTTGGTTTCTAATTCTTTGCCATCAAAGAAAGAGCCATTATAAACATTTTTGTACATATAGATTCTTATCCCTTTTTTATCTCCAAACTAAACATATTTTTGTTTCTTTGCCACCCACTTCCCAGTACATGAACTTTCTTTTCCCAGGTTACCCTCTGGGACCTCAAAGGTCTGCCATTTAGTCAAACTATTTCTCTTTTTGAAGAAAGTGATTAAGTGTTCATCACCATGCCATATACTCGTACCTCTCAGCTTCCTGGCTTCCCTCAACACAGCTCAAAAATTACTTTGTATTAGATACCTTGTATAAAGCTAATTTTATGTACCAAGTCTTCTTGTTAAAATGTTTCATTCTTGAGTGCAGGAAGTCTTTTTTAACCTTTGTTTCCTGAACATTTAGTACAGAGTCTTGCATGTTTTAAGTCCTTAAATGCTTGTTTACAGATCAACTAGATTTTTAAGCATTAAAATACTGAGTTGTCTAAAAGCCTTTTGTCTCTTTCTTGTATTAACTCTGAAATATATTTTCCAACATATTTTTCATTGTCTTCCTCTATTCCCATGTTGACACTAAAAATCAAGGTGCTTGTTAAATTTGGAAGATATTGTTAGGTTCTCTATATAATCTACACCCCCAGCCCTTCTTGTCATATGCAATCTATTTCATATCATGTTTCATTTACCCTCATGAGGGTCTCTTTGCTTATCCTCATCTTGAGTACAGAAAAGCAGGAATCGTGAACATCCTGTCCAATACTGTTTCTTGTCTCTTATGTACCTAAAGAAACCAGTTACTTTACCTTTTTTATTCACTTCTTTGTTCTATCATCCCTCTGTAACTTCTTTTCTGTTTCCTGATTTCATTTATGGTGAGAATGTCAATATGGACCTTGTTCAATTTCCCTAATCATATATCAAAAGACAATGTTTGCATATTGAGTATTGGAAATGAAATTCATCTTTATAAAGAGTCAAGGCTGTGTGGTTCTAAGGTCTGTTTTAGGCTTCTGCCTAATCAATTTTGAACCAATAAAAAAAAAAAACACTAGAAGGCTTTCATTTGGTGTTTTGGACTGTATTATGGTTTGCTAAGATAAAAAAAAAAGTCATCCTCTAGTGGCTAACCATCTGGCTATACTCCTTCATTAAGTTTAAGTAGTCCTCAACCAACAGATTAAGTATGTTTTTGGATCCGTACTTGAAATCTTTTTTTTTTTTTAATAATAGAAACTATTAAAGTTTGTGACAGTCAGGTGAGATTAGGAGCTCTCCTACATGAAAATTAGGGACTAAATTATAACTTTTATGTTCCATTTCAAATCTACTTGTTTATTTATATGATCAAATATTTAGAGTTGGAAAGAACCTGAGAAGTCATCTATTCCAACTATTTCATTTATATAAGAGGAAACTGACTAAGAGAGATTAAGTAATTTGTACAAATAACAGAAGGGTTAATATCATAATTGGAATTCAGCCCAGGTTTTATGATTCCAAATTCAATACTCTTTTCATTTCTTTCATAATGTCTCTAATTTTTCCAGTTTTATTTAAAATTACTTTTGGAATATTTTTGAGATGAAGTTACATTTGTATTTTAAAATGCAATATATGGGAGGGTGAGAAGCCAAGATGGTGGAGTAGCAGTAGAATTGACCAAAGACAATAGAATAGAAGGCTCAAAAGTTCATTGGGAAAAAAAAATCATTCATTAAAAATTCAAATTGAGCAGATAGAAGATAATGAATTAATATTATAAAGGCCAAAATAAAAGGGGTTAAAATTACAGGGTTGGATAAAATATTTAAGAGTGTGGTTGCCAGGAATCATTACTCAATTCCAAATGATTTTTATGGTAATTTATTTACAAAAGGAGAAAGAATGAAAGTAAGAAAATCAGAGAAAGTAGATATTTGTTCTGGCCTGGTCTAAACCAGGCAAGGCTTAAGAGGCCCAGCAAAGGGAACCAAGAGGTAAATTAAGCAAGGGTTTTAGCCATGAGCCCCTCCATCCCCAAGATGAGGGGCCTCTCTGTAGGCTAGTATCTCTAGAACAAGACAGTACACAGAGTCAGCCTTTTTTTTCACCCACCCACATGGTAGTTCTAATAGAATATAGGAAAGGCAGTCCAAGGTCCCCAGCTGGTGCTCCTACAGGGTTAAGTTGAAGGCACAAGACCCCATCACAGGAAGTTCTTGCCACTGTTACAGAGCATTCCTTTCATCACTTCCTGTACCTTCCTTCCACTTTTATATGGACCAATTAAAGCTATAGTTTTGCTTAGGACTGCCCAGGAGGTAGTCAGTGGGTTCATCACCCATGTTCACACATGTGGGTCACAGACCTCCCCCAGTTAAGGATAAGTGGGATATATACACTTTAAGTGATGAAACCTAAAAATGGGCAGGGGAGAGTTAATCACATCTTCACAGTGTGATATCAAGAAACAATTAAGACAAAATTAAAAGATTGGAAAATTAGAAGAAAATATGAAATATGTTATTGGAAAAATGATAAACCCTAAAAATACGTCTGGTGGAGGCATTGTAAGAATTATTGAACTACTTGAAAGTCATAATGAAAAAAAAAAGCCTAAAAAAAGCCTAGACATCATATTAAGGAAATTGAAAACAAAACAAAACTGTCTTGATATTCTTGAATGAGGGGGTAAAATATAAATTGAAAGAATCCCTAGATCACCTCCTAAAATAAATTCCCAAATGACAACTCCATGGAATATTATAGCCAAATTCAAGAGCTCCCAGGCCAAGGAGAATATATTGCAAGCAGCCAGAAAGAAATAATTCAAATATCATAGAACCACAATCTGGATTATTCAGGACTTACCACCTTCTACATTAAGGGATCAGATGGCTTGGAATATGTATTCCAGGAAGGCAAAGGAACTATGTTTATATTCAACAATCATCTGCCCAGCAAAATTGACCGTATTCTTTCAGGGGGAAAATATTCATTTAATAAAATATATTTCTAAGTATTCCTACTGAAAAGACCAGATATAAAGGGAAAGTTTGATGTCTAAGTGCAAGATTGAAGAGAAAATAAATAGAAAATAAGAAAGAAAATTAAAAAAAAATTCTCTAAGGTCAAATTCTTTATCTTCCTGCATAGAAAGATAATATTGCTAACTCTTAAAATATTTTTATAATTTTCATAGTATTTAGAAGAAGTACAGGTAAAGAGAAAGTATGGGAGTAAGCTGCTTGTGTTAATATGCAAAAAATCAAGGATTAAAAATGGATTGAATTGAAAGAAAATGAAGAAAGATAAAGTGAAGTAAATTATATCATGGAAAAAGGCATGAAAAAATATTATTAAAATGGAGGGTAGAATGATGGTGTTAATGGGCAATACTTAATGCTTACTCTCATCAGTGTTGGCTCAGAGAGGTAATAAAAACCAGAACCATGAATATAGAATTTATCTTATCCAATAAAGAAATAGGAGGGAAATAAGGACAGTGGTGGTGGGGAGGAAAGTAATATAATAAAGGAGCCATTAAGAGGGGGTGTTGATTAAAAACAAAATACTTGTGTGAAGGAATGGAGTGAAAAGAGAAAGTACAGGATCAAAAGGGGAAGCAAAATGGAGGGAAATACAGAGAAGTTAATTAAAACTATATATTTAAAAAGCATGAACTCACCCACAAAGTAGAAGCAGAGAGCAGAGTGAATTAAAAGGCAGAACCCTACAATATGTTATTTTCAACTGAAGGGAAAAAAAGCAGGAGTAGCAATCATGATCTCAGACAAAGTTAAAGCAAAAATAGATTCAATGAAAAAACATATGGAAGGAAATTATATCCTGATGAAAGATAGTATAAATAATGAAATACTATCAATGTGTAGCACATATGAACAAAATAGTATAGTCTTCAAACTTTTAATGGAGAAATTAAATGACCTTTAAGAGAAAATAATAAAACTGTAGTAGCAGGGAACTTCAGCTTCCCCTTTCACATCTAGATAAATAAACCAAAGGAATTAACAAGAAAGAAACAAGGAAATGAATGAAATTTTAGAAAATTAGATTTAAGGGAAGTCTGGAGAAAAGTGAATGGGGATAAAAAAGGAATATGTGTTTTTCAGTAGTAAATGGTAAATACACAAAAATTTGATCATACTTGAAGGCAACAAACCTTCATAAACAAATGCAGAAAAACAGAGATAAAGAATATTACCTTTTTAGATCATAATACAATAAAATTTATAGTCAACAAAAGATCATGAAGTGACAAAAATTAATTAAAACAGAATAAGATAATTCTAAAAAGGCATGAATAAAAAATACAGATTATAGAAACAATCAATGATTTTCTTTTAAAAATTACAATGAGGAGACAACATATCAAAATTTTTGGGATCCAGCCAAAGCTGTACTTCTGGGAAATTTTCTACATCTGAATGCTTATATCAATAAAATAAGTAAATTAATGAATTAGTCATGCAATTAAAAATAACTTGGAAAAGAACATATTTAAAATCACCAATTAAATACTAAATTTTAAATTCTAAAATTCAAAGGAAAATTTAATAAAATTCATAGAAAAAGAAATATTGAACTAAAAAATAAGACTAGGAGTTGGTTTTATGAGAAAAAACAAATAGAGCATTTGTCAATGTAATTAAAAGAAATAAGAAGGAAATAAAATTGCAAGTATTAAAAATGAAAAGATTAAATTCACCCCAATGAAGCAAAAATTAAAATAATCATTAGAAGATATCTTGATGAATTATATGACAACAAATCTAACAATCTAGGGAAAATGAATGAATATTTTAAAAACTATAAATTGCCCAGATTGACAAAAGAGGAAATACAATAATTAAATAATCTGACCTCAGAAAAAATATGTTGAAAAAACCATCAATGAACTACATAATGAAAAGTCTCCAAGTGTCAGTTGGATTCAAAAGTGAATTTTATCAAACATTTAAAGGACAATTAATTCCAGTACTATATAAAGGGCAAGATAGTAAAAAAAACAAATACTGCCAAATTCTTTTAATGAGACAAATATGTTTCTGATACCTAAGTGAGGAAGACAGAAAAAGAGAGAGAGAGAGAAAATTATAGCCCAATGTCCTTAATGAATGTCAATGCAAAAATATTAAATAAAATACCATCAAAGCAACTATAGCAATATATCACAAGGATTATTTACTATGACCAGATAGGATTTATACCAAAAATTAAATACTGGATTAATATTAGGAATACTACCAATATAATTGACCATATTAGTAACCAAACTAACACAAATCATGGATATCTCAATAGAGTAAAAAATAAAAGGCCTTTGACAAAATATAATACTCATTCGTATTGAGAACATTAGAAAACATAGGATTGAATGTCCATTTCCTTCAAGGAATAAGCATTATCTATAGAAAACTATCAACAAGTATCATCTGTAACGGGGATAAGTTAGAAAAGCCTTTCCAATTTGATCAGGGGTAAAGAAAGGAAATCATTTATATGTTATCCTAAAGAATAAGAGAGGGGAAATAAATTCAAAGAGTTAAAATAGGTAATGAGGAAAGCAACCTATCACTCTTTGCAGAGGATATGATGGTATACTTATAGAATTCTAGAGAATCAACTGAAAAACAAGTTGAAATAATTATTAACTAGTAAAATTTCAGGATACAAAATAAATCTGCATAAATCATCAGCATTTTTACATATTATTAAAAATGTTCAGCAGCTCAAGATAGAGATAAAAGAAATTCCATATAAATTAACTCTAAGCAATATAAAATACTGGGGAATATATTTGCTAAGTAAAACACATGAATTATATGAACACAATTATAAAACAATTTTCGCACAAATTTAGATCTAAACATTTGGAAAAGCATTAATTGCTCATGAATAGGCTGAGGTATGAAAAAAGTCACTTGACCTGTATAAATGTAGGATACTTAGTTCATGGTTCAATGTAGAAAAGTTGGTTGACTGTATTAGTGATAGCATTAGAATAGAAAGACTTTGTTTTGAATTGTTCAAATTGGATTTTTAAAAAATGCATTTATATAAGTTCATTTTTAAAAAATGCATTTATATAAGTTCATTTTTTTAGTTTGTGTTTTTTTGTAAAAAACTTATGCTCCCTTGTGTTTTATTATAAATTCATCTATTTTTCTTCTTGTTTTAGACATTTTTACATTTTTCAGAAAGAAGTATTTTTGAATTAGTTCAACATTATAAGATTTAGATAGCAAATTGGTTTTAAAGAACTTTATTAGAATGTTTAACTTTTGAATTTAATTGCATTTTGTATTATTTGTAGATTATATTCACGTGTCTAGTTTGTTTTGAGTTTGCACATTTTTTGTTGTGTTTGAACTTTGTAACTTTTTTTGTAAGCCCCTTTCCTTTCCCTTACTTTCCTTTGTTCAACTCTGTGGAAAGGAAAACTGAAGCAAGTTTTGGACTCTTCCATTCCCTGTTAAAAAACCTTCCTTATCCCCTGTTCTTCAATCCCCTACATTTCTTTGATTATTACATCTCCCTAGAATAGACAAGTTAAAATATATATGGTAATATAATAAAAATGGTAATTCTACCCAAATTAATTTACTCATTTGGTGTCATTCCAATCAAACTATATAAGAACTAGAAAAAATAACAACAAAATCTATCTGAAAGAAAAAAGATCTATAATATCAAGGGAATTAATGGAAAAACAATGTGAAGAATGGTGGCCTAGGAGAACCAGATCTCAAACTGCAGTATAAAGCAGTAATCATAAAAAATCAGATATTGGCTAAGAAAAAGAATGGTGGATCAATGGAATAGATTAAGGATAAATGGTCTTAACAATCTATTGTTTGATAAACACAATGATCCTAGATATTGGGATAAGAACTCACTTTTTAACAAAAACTGCTGGAAAACTGGAAAACAGTGTGGCAAAAATTAAATATAGACCAATATCTCATATCCTATACTAAAATAAGTTCAAAATGGGTATATAATTTAGACATAAAGGGCAATACTATAAATTAGGGGGAACATAGAATAGTTTACTTGTCAGTTCTATGGAGTAGGGAAAAAGTTACAACCCAACAAGAGATAGAGAACATTACAAGATGTAAAAGAGATGAAAAAGGACCAACTTTTACAGAAAATATTTATAGGCACTATTTTGTGGTGGTAAAGAATTTGAAATTGAGGGGATATTCATCATTTGTGGAATGGCTAAATAAATTCTGGTATATGATGATAATGGAATACTATTGTGCTGTAAGAAATGATGAACTGGATGACTTCAGAAAAAGCTGGAAAGACCTCCATGAACTGATGCAGTATGAAATAAGCAGAACCAGGAGAACGTTGTACACAGTAACAGCAATATTGTGGAATGATCAATTATGATAGACTTAGCTACTGTCAGGAATACAATGATCTCAGACAATTCTGAAGGACTTATGCTAAAGAATGCAATCCACTTCAAAAGAAAGACTTGTAGTAGGAATACAGATGAAAGCATACAATTTTTTACATTATTTCATTTTATATTTTGGGGGTTTGCTTTTTCATTTGCTTTTACAGATATATAATATGTATATACACATATCTTATGACAATGAATAATAGGAAAATATGTTTTGCATGATAATACATGTATAACCCAAACCAAATTGCTTGCCAGATTGAAGAAATGGGAGGGAAGGGAAAAAGGAAGACAATTTGAATCATATAACATCAGACAACTTATGTTGAAACTTGTTACTCTTCATAATAAAAATAATATACTGTTATATATGTATATACCTATAAATAGATATGATATTTGAATGTATTATGTTATTTTATGTGTATATTTGTGTGTTGTGTGTTGTTACCTCAAATTATGTGAACTTTGAGAGCAAGAATCTCTAGATTTTTCCATTTGTATCCCCAGAGCTTGCCATGTTTTTTGACTAATGGTACACACATAATAAATGTTTTTTTAATTAAAAAATTCAATATATGTAGCTATATTCAGGATAATTCAAACAAATATTAATCTTCATCTCTATGTAGGGATTTAAATTTTTGCTAAGCATTTATCTTTTTATTGTCAACTTACATGTACTAATTATAAGTAATTAATTTATTGTAATTAGAGAATTAGTATTCAGGGACCTTTATATAATTCCAATTTTTATCCTTGCTATCCTCTCAAAAGCAAGAAAATATATTCTGTAATTTTAATGGTCATTTCTATTGCTAGTCTGAATTAGTAAGTCTTGTGCTTTACTATTTCTAAGGAAGAATGAATACTATAATATACTATTCCTATGTAACAACTAAAATACCTAATATTTACACCACATTTTAAGGTTTGCAACATAGCTGACATATACTTTGACCATTAATTGACATAGTTACTCTAGGCTTTATCACCCCCACTTTATAGGTGAAGAAACTGAAGTCTGGTCAAGTTTAGTGTCTTGCCCATCACCATTCATTTAGTATCAAAAGAGGGATTTAAACATCACGTTCCATTAGATCCCTAAGCACTCCTTCAACCCAAACACAACAGTACTATACAGTTTACACATTTTCTCTGGTGAATGTTTCATCTGAATCAATGGACTAAATATTTTGAAAAGGACAGCCAAAATTTTGTTAAGTGATAAAATGCTCTGGCTCAGTGAACCAAAATACATATATTGCTCTGTGTATTTTAGGATTCAAATTTTATCTAAACATATATCAGTGGGATATAATTTCACTATGTAAATATAATAGAATAACTTGTTGCCTGCCCACTGGACATTATCGGCAACTGAAAAATGTTTACAGCGCTGCATTACTTAGAACATTTAAATCATGAAGTCAAAGATCTGATAAAAATCTATGAAGAAGTATATGAAAGGAGTAAAAACAACAAATAATAGCAACAACGAAAACCATTAGGAGTTCTTTGAATGAAACATGGATATTTTTTCTTATAAGAATTCTTTGTGCTTTGTCAAACCTAATACTGAGCTTCAAAGGTATAATTTACAATGTGTATCAACTGCTGTTAAAAATCCCTGCAAAACTACTATAAAATATATAATTCATGATCAGAATATGACAATCCTCCCTCATTCATTGACAAGTATTAAATGGTAAGCTCTTTAAAGAAAGAGATTAGACTTTTGCCTTTATAGAGAACATTTTTAATTGTTCTCTTGTAGCTATCTCCATACAGGAGACACTGAATATCAAGGTCTATTTTGATTTTGGTACTCTATGTACCACTTGTTTGGCAAGCGATAAGTACTAAATGAATGCTACACTGGTCAGGTTATTTATCTTCAGTCAGTGTTTATTGAACAAAACCTCTATGCCCAGACCCGTGTTCAGTGCCTTGAAGAAAGTGGAGAAAAGATTCAGACATAATCTCTACTTTCCAGAAGCTTCCTTTCAAGATAGGAAGAAGAGACTAATTTATTTTACCTACCCAAGATCATAAGAGGCTTGGGTAGATTTATAGCTATAAGAAAACTTACAAGTAATCTAGTCTAATCTCCTTATTTTCTAGATAAAGAAATTTCCCAGAGTTAAAGTGATTTGTCCAAGGAAGGTGGTGGAGGTGGGGTGGGGTTTGGAAATCCAAATTCAGCACACTTTCCACTGACCTGTTCTTCGTCTTATTTTTATTAAAGCAATTAGGATAAATTCCAAAATATGTCAAAATAAGACTTCTCCAGGCCCTAAACTAATAAAACTTGGATCTTATAGAATCTCCATAATTTCTATATTCTTAAAAAGAGATTCCAAAGAATGGAGGAGGGAGCGATTGTCAATACTTTCATTCATAAACTAATATAAAACAGTCTCCATTATTTCATTTAATTTTTCTCACCAAAGTTGCTATTATGTCATAAAAAGTATTAATTTTTTAAGGTGCTATGAGTGATGTATATCAAAAGACAGTATTTTAAGAACACTAGTACTTACAAAGCTAGGAAATAAAATCAATGACAAAAAACAAACAAACATAAATGAAACTTAGAGTTGAAGCTTTGGTACTAATCCAACATAATACTAGCATTCCCAAAAAGGTAAATAAGATACCAGAATTCATTATTGTAAAAATGGAGACTTGAATCCAGGACTTCAATCCCCAGAAGTCCTTGCTCCACTTCCCCAGAATGCTTTGTAATCTCACTGAATTCTCACCTGGGCAGAAAGCAAATTATGATATAAAGGGTCTCTGCCTTAGGCAGGGTCTCTTCTCTTCCTGTCTCTGCTAGCAAGCAGATGCATCTCATGATGTGAGTGAAATTGAATTGGGCCTCTCCTTACTTGTATTTTCTTTAATCCTTAACCTTTAATAAAACTCTAAAAGTATAATAATCCTTGCAGAGAGAAACTAATTTCTACCTGCCTCAGCTTCCCCAATTTTTAATCTTACATTATAGAAGGCATGCTGTAGTAGAGGGAAAAGAAAGAAAACATGACAAAGCATAACATTGTATTTGAAGTTAGATTATGAGGTAAAGCCTTTTGTTAATGACATTCACAGGCTGTTTCTTTTGGCAAGTCATTTAACATCTCTTTGTTCTGAATTAATTTCCTCATCTAGGAAATGAAAGAAACAAGAAAAAAATTAATACCACTCTTAATTCTGTCTTAGGTTGACAGACGTGAGCAGTAAAGTTGAAATAGATACATAGGTTCCAGGAATGAGGAAAAGATGAGGAAACATGAATGTGGGAATATTGACAAAGCACTTAATTTTCTTTTTTTATTATTCTCATTGACTTATGCCTTTTTAATCTTTCCTTTCAGAAGAGTGTAAACTTAAGGAGAGTCTTGACTAGAGTCTAATTTCATTTATCATGTCTTTTTATTACCCTCTGAGTAACCTGTCCATTGATTGTTCTGAGAGTGTGGAGTTATAAAATTCAAAATGATACAAAAGGTTACCCTTTCACTGGAAGTCTTCCAGCTAAATGACCATTTGTCCGAAATTTTATAAAAGGATTCTTGTTTTGATTTGAGTTAGACTTGAAGACTTTCAGAAGCCCTTTTGAATGCTAAGCTTCTTTGACTCATTAATCTGAATTCTCTTCATCTCTAAAATTTGTGTTAACATCCTATGTCCCCCTTGGTGCCTCCCCCCAGCTTCAACTCATTAAATATCCCTTTTACTAAATAAACCCAACATTTTTATCTGTCACTCATTGTCCTATACATTTCATGTCTTCATTTAATCACATTTAGTTTTGTATCATTATTTAGCTTTATATGTGTTTCTCTCAAAAGATGAAGAATGTGTACTGTACTAGCGGGGGTCAGGAACTAAAGTTTGAAAGGCCTAAGAGAGAAAGGGGACAGATAAAAAGGTGCACTACTTCCTAAGTAGAGCTACACAAGGGAAGGAGAGAGAATTATTCAAGGTCCATAGCTGAAAGACGAAGATGAAATTCCCTTCAGTCTCTGTTTTCTTCCCTTGGTAGATATTATCCTGATCCCCTTAGTACATTAGAAGAATAAGATGTTCAGTTTCTTCTGGATTAATAAGATCTATTTATTCTTTTGGTATTTAGGAATGGTAGGTTTAGGGAAGAGGGAAAATTAGGAAATCCCTAATTCTATTTTAACCTAAATTTCCTTCAGGGGTTGAGGGCTCATTTCTGGGGACCTGAGTCTCTGAGGAGATGATGGAGTCAAACTGTTGTATTTTCCTGGTATAGAAAGATATACAGTTATTGAAGAGATCAATTGAAAATCTTCTTTTTTGGATAGTCTCTTATCTTCCCCAAAGGGAAAAAGTCTCTATCCACCACTACTGAGGAAGGATGGCTAATCTGATTTCTTCAGATAAATGAGGGATCATGGCAGGTTGAGCTCAGCAAGATGCTCCTCTCTCTTCAGGTTCAAAAGAGAGAAAAAACCCTCTCTAACTGTTCATCTGCTTTTCTTGGCTAGAGGTTCTAGTCCCATCCCCCATTGCCAACAGAATTCCATTTTCCTCCTCCATGAGGTTTTCCTGTAAACCAAGTCCTTGCAATGCAGACTGTAAATCTCTCATCCACAGTACCTTAGGACTTTGGTTAAAATTATTCCATATCCCTTTCACAATTAGGCTCAAGACTAAATTGATAACATACATTCTAAATATGCATTTTGAAAATGTTGATATAAAAATTTCTATCATGAAAAAAGTTTTAAAAATATGTTTTAATGTTAATCCACCCTAAGTACTGGAAAATGTTCTCTTCAATTTATTTTAAACTTTTATTTATTAGAAAATGTTCATTTTTGCTTCTCATTCTAGTGTTAAATTTAAATTAATGTCCATAACTCCAAATATTATATTTTATAAGATTTATTATTAATCACTTGATATAGAAGAAATAAAAAATAGAAGAAGGCTTAAGTATGACCAAGTGAGTAAGCTTTCCTGCCAAGCTCTCCCTTCAGCCTTCATAACTGCATTCCAGGAAGAAGAGAGAGCAAGGAGCAGGGTTACATCAAAGCATATCTTTCCTATATTAGTATGTAACATGAGAAGGAAAATGGGAAGCTGGGAAAGAGAGTTCTGAGGAGAAGATTCTAATTACACCTTCCCCCTTGTGATTACATTGGGAAACAAGCATGTAGAAATCTCTCAGATTTACATGCCTAGTTGCCCCAATGAAGCATTACATATGGCCAACTTATATCATTAAAGTTCTCTAAGTGGAGGTTCATACAATATTTCACTTTCTAAGGGGAAGTTACAATACTTTGGGGATAAGAGGGATATAAAAGTGAAAGGGAACAAAACCAATGATAGGGACATTGACAAAAAGCCATTTAGGGGGGCAATCCCCTTTGGCATTAGAGTTTACATTCAAAATAAATGTGTTCAACTCCCCACAGTTCAATTCACTACATCCCAAAGTTCATTCTGGATCTTTTGATGCAGTGTGTGGTTTCTTCAGGCTTCTTTCTGGTGCCTACTCCAAACAGTGCACTTACTTGATTCAGGGAGGTAGAAAGTTTTTAATCCTAAAATTACTCTCAAATAAAAATTCTTATAAATCTAGAATTTTATGGCAATTATGCAGTCCCCTCTGAGGAGGTTGTTGACCAACACACAGATCACCCAGGAGACATGGATGAGTTATTAGGTATGTGAATCAATTGTCAAAAGAAAATTTAAAAAAACATTAAAAAAACTCTAATAAAAGAGAAAAAAGTAACTTCTGGATGAAACATAAAATATCAAAGTCTGATGTATAAAAATTCTAAGGAAGAATAAACCCATAACAGGTCCTTGAATTCAGGACCAATTAAAGTGATGTATACCTCACAAGCCCATAGTAGCAATTATGCACTAACTCAATCAGTAGCCAGGACTACAGAAAATTGCCATACTATGAAAGAGAGAGAAAAAGGACTAGATTTTGAAGCAGAAAGGAAATATCATTTCCTGGTCTGATTTTGCTTTCATTCATAGGGGTAAGGGAGCCAAAATGGCAACCAAACTGAGGTACTTGGTAGAAGTCTGAATCTGGCATGAGGGAATACTGAATCTGAGGGTGTCAAACAGCCATTTCCTCAATCCCCAAAATAAGTTCAAGTCCCCTGTCTTGGCACAGAATCTCATCAATATCACTGGGATTAATTTGTTTCCTTAACCTTGTGCTCCTAGGCTCTGTGGAGATTTACTTTGTGCTCCTTGGCACCTTGAAGTGGCTCTTTTTTGATCTCTTCTCCTGGAATCAGAGACAATCATTAATAAAAGTCCCATAATATTTAACAATCAATGGCAGGTTTCTATAGTCTAAAGCATTGGGGTATGCATTGATATCAGGGATACGGGACATTTTTAACTTCTAGTGTAAAATAAAAAAAACACATTAATACAGATAACAAAAATTTTGAGAAAAAAGAAAACTCAAATACTCTATTGTACATACAAGGAAAAATAAAAATAAAATTATACACACACACACATACACACACACACACACACACACACACACACACACACACACACACACACACACATATATATATATATATATATATATATATATATATATATATATATATATATTTCACATTCCATGAAAAGATTCCAGACAATTAGACACACAATACAAAGGTTTCTCATTGGAAAATGAGATCCATTTCATCTTGGCCATGACCCACAGGATGAATACACATGATTTTCACCAAGTACAAGCTTTTAAAAACAGCAGTACATCACTTAATTCACATTCAAAGAAGTACCCAAATCCCCAAAATCATTGAAGCCCATTTAATGACAATAGTAAACAAACCCACTATCATTAGGATTCACATGAATTTCTATAGCCATTTGCTGTGTGACATCTAAAAAACCTTAGAAGCTCATGGATATTTGTCACAAGTTCTCTTGATCTAGTCAATCTGTCATCCGTGGCTGAGATCTTTCCTTTTTTTTCTCAAACCCTCACCTTACATCTTGAAATCAATACTGTGTATTGGTTCCAAGGCAGAATAGTCGTAAGGGGTAGGCAATGGGGTTTAAGTGATTTCTCCAGGGTCACATAGCTGGTAAGTATCTGAGACCAGATTTGAATCTAGGTCCTCCCATCTCTAGGCCTGGCTCTCAATCCACTGAGTTACCCACCTGCCCCCTTGGCTGAGATATTTCTAATAGACTACTGCCATCATTCAAAAATTTGGCAGGAGATCCCAGAAACAATAAATTAAAAAACCTTTATACTGCTGATGAAAATCTTTTCTTTCTAAAATGTCACCATGAATCTAGATCATTATGGTAGAAGGGTAGAGTAAGCTAAAGAGTTACAAATATAAAAATCATCCAGAAGCCACTAGTTGCATGGTAAAAGTCTCCCTGTGGGAGACATCCAGGGGTTACCAAGTCACCTGGGAAACCCTTGCCACCTTTCAGATTATAACCCATCAGATTATAACCCAAGCCCCTTGGGAAACCTCCCTTCTCTGCTATAGGACTGTAACAGCCATAAAAATCATGTAATTATATGTCCCATCTATTGCAATATGGAAGAAAGGAATATAATGGTGAAAATTACTTCTTATGTCTCATCCATATTTTTATAAATGTTTAGGTGGGGAATACAATAGTACTACTGCACTTCACTTCCACTAATAAATGGATCCTTACCTCTTGTTACAAACAACTCAAAGGTAGGCAAATGATCAGTCAGAGGTAGTGGTGCTCCTAGATAACTGAAATCACTTCTGAAGATCCTTTAAAACCAATTTAAGTTTTTAAGTCATTGAATTCTACAAAGATTGTAAATATCTTGTAACCAATTTGATGGAGTCCATTCATCACTATATATGTGACAATTAAAAAAGGCAAAAAGGAACAAAAGACTATTTAGGAAACATGTGACCTCAAAGGAACTGGTGACAAACCCAGCATCCATAAGGACCTATGATTTTGCCATGGAAAAAGATTTGTCCAAGTTGTTTTTGGATTAATAAAGGGGTCTTTTCTCCAGTCCAATTCAATATGGAGGTTTGGGGTAGAAGGGGAATTTATACCTACCTTCCATACAGGAAAATGACTGTCTCAACATATTTGGCAGGCAGGTGGTGACTCTAGGCTGCTAAGTCTCACAAACCAAAGCAGGCAAATGGAGATGCTACTTTGGGTCTCCTCCACGTGGAAAGGAAACAAGACTGACAGTTTGTGGGGGAAGGAGCCAACTGGGAGTGGCAGTTGTGTCTTGTGACTAGCACTTCCTTCCTGCCGGGTGGGAATTCCATCTCTTTGTACATGAAGCAAGAGGCATAGCTTCTGGAGTGTTAGTCCAAACTTTAGGACCCAATTTTAGGCCAATGGCATATTATAGTACACAGCTAGATATAATTGAGAAAGGAATGATTCCCTGTTTGAGAGCAATCGAAGCTACAGCAACCATGATCCAAAAGTCATCATTGACAGACTGACTAGATGGTCAGAAGTTTTTCCAAAAAGTTCCAAAAAGAACAACGCAGCATTTGTGGTCAAAATCCTATTAAAAGAAATCATACCTAGATTTGGGATTCCCTCAAAATTGGACTCAGACCATGGAAGTCACTTTACTCAGTCAATATTAAATGAAATTTATAAAAATCTAGGAATACAAGAAACATATCACACACCATATCATCCCCAAAGTTCATGGCAAGTGGAAAGATTAAATAAAGACATTAAAACATTGATAGGAAAATTTTGTGCAGAAACACACCAAAAATGGACAAACATTCTGCCATTAGTTCTGTTCCATCTTAGAACACAACCCAGGGGAGATTTGCACATCTCTCCATTTGAGATGCTATATGGACACGCAATTTGAAGGACTTGTAAACCTGCTTACATTGCCATGATAGGTGGAGATTGTCAATTAACAAAATATATACAAGCTTTACAGACAAGAATAGCAGAATTGCATGAAATGGGCTTGATACAACAAACAGTACCCCTGGATTACAATTTGCACAACATCAAACCAGGAGACATATTATACCTAAAAAATTTCAATAGAAAATTGGCTACAGACATAAAATGGACTGGACCACATGAAGTATTGCTTACTACCCCAACATCCATAAAATTTGCAGGGAAAGACTCATGGTTTCACTGTTCCTATTTAAAACCAGAAAAAGTTCAACAGCACTGTAACAGACATCGAAGATAATTAGACAACAGATAGGGCTGAGAAATGGAAACAAAAATTGATTAACATAAAAAGTACACCACAAAAAAATAATAGTGGAACATAATGTTCGAGACAATTTTACAACCCAGAGGAAAAGCAGCCCAGAGGAAAAGCAACCCAGAGGAAAAGCATCCCAGAGGAAAAGCAACCCAGAGGAAAAGCAACCCAGAGGAAAAGCATCCCAGAGGAAAAGCATCCCAGAGGAAAAGATTTTAAACCAGCCCAGAGGAAAAGCATCAAGAAAAGATGCTAGACACAAGAAACAAAGAGGAAAAGCTGAAATGGACAGTTAAGACTTTGAACTTTGTAAATTTGTTTATATAAGAAGAGGACAGATCAAAAACGAGACTGATATGTAAGACTGAGTGTGTTGAAATAATAAAACAAAAGTAATTTCACATATTAGGGAACTAGCATGCACCACTACATAACATGGAAGAAAGAAGAGATCCATCAGTCAACATGAGAAGTGGAAATCTGAAGAAACTTGATAAGTATTAATTCAACACAACACTATTTGACACAAAACACAAAATCACAAACTGATATTGAGAGACCTTGTTTATATAAAAAAATATCTGAAATTGTATTTATGCAAAATGTAAATATGTATATAGTTAGTTCCATAAGGTCTTAGGCAAATAGAAAGATCAATAGATATTTCTATTTGACTGACATTATGATGTGGAACAATGTATATTGTTGTATTATATGTAAGTAATTTCTGTAAATAAGGTATTAGTTTTAGTTAACATAGAGTAAGTAGTATTAGCACTAAGATTCAAATTTCTTGTAATAGTTTTGTTCAACATTTATTGTACTGAATTTATTGTAAAACGCCAAAACTACCCTTGCCCAAACTTTCCTGCTAAGATTTCCTTAGAGTAGATTTAGTAAATTGGTAACTATAATATAAATATGTGACCTTGGGAAGGTCACAACAAAAAAAGGGGACGATTGTGGAAAGGAAACAAGAATGACAGTTTGTGGGGGAAGGGGCCAACTGGGAGTGGCAGTTGGGTCTTGTGACTAGTACTTCCTTCCTGCCGGGTGGGAGTGGCTTCTGGGTGTCGGAGGAGAGAGGAGCTTGTTCAGCCCAGTCTGTAGTGGCATGCTCTTCTTGGTTCAGCCCAAAGACACAGGCTTCTAAAGGTTAGAATTGTTCTTGTTTGCTTTCTGTGTACTGCTAAGATTCTGAATTAGAACAACGAGAGTAGACGGGAGTGGGACAAACTCTCTGCCAGCCTCTAGGGCCTGGCCCTATACTCTGAAGCTAAGGAAAAACTCCAATTCCAACTGGATTATTAAACTTTATATTATTTGAATTCGCAGTCAGATAAGTGGACTATCTTTTCTGGTCATAGAGGGAGCTGAACTTCAGTTTCAGTCATTCAAAGACAAACCGTCCTTATTGGACCCCTGCTGTTTCCTCTCAACAGGGGGCATATCCCTCCCTTGCATCACCAAGCAATATACCCTCTCTCCTCTTAACTTCTCCATACCCCATAGAAACCTCCCATTTATCCCCATTTTTCCCAATCCTATTTCCTTTTCCACTAAATGTTACATCCATCAGGAAGACTCTGAAGAGACTTCCCCTGAAGGTGTAACATTTAAAATAGTTGGTGCCATAAAGTCTTATAATTAAAATGGTTGATGTAAACTGTAGTGAGTTAAAATGGTGGAAGATATAAATTATGTTAGATATAAGAGTGGGTGAGTAGATTGTGACCCCAGAAAATATGTTTCACTACAGTGTCTTGTTTTTAAATCAATATATAAAGTGGTCACCAGGGAAATATTCCTAATTATTCAATATACCTAAGTCAACTGGGTTGTATAGATATTTTAATTAATAATACAATGAGTAATCAAAGAGAGAGAGAGAGAAAGAGAGAGAGAGAGAGAGAGAGAGAGAGAGAGAGAGAGAGAGAGAGAGAGAGAGAGAGAGAGAGAGAGAGAGAGAGAGAGAGAGAGAGAGAGAAGGTATAAGTATAAAGGGCCTTAAGCCAACATAGCCTAGACCTGAGTCTTAAGAGAGAGAATAAGTCAGTTTTTTATCACTCACCACAAGATTTGTCTTAAGCAAGGATGTCTGGGGAACAGAGTCTCCCCAGAGGGAGTTCCAGCCAGAGTCAGACTCCCAAGGGACTTCTCAAAAGATCTTCAAAGAGCCTCCTCCAAAAGGATCTATCTCCAAAGATCCTATCTCCAAGCCTCTCCAAGCCTTCAAGGATCCCTTGCTCAAGAGATTCCTTTCCTTATATAGGGGTTTTTTTCCTATGTCACCTCCTCTAAATCCTTACATCTACCAATCACTGTAGACGTTTTCCAAAGGACTGCCCATCTGAATTCCTGCTAAGTCGGCTAATCTCCTCATTAAGTCTCAACCAGAGAAAATGCTGCTGTGTCGACTAATCTCATTAAGAGAAAACCTGCCCGACCTTTATAGGTACCTAGCATCCCATTGTTTGTATCAATTCTAAAAACAGGCATGGCTCAAAAAACTCCCTGCCTCATCATAAGCATGGGTCCAAGTTCTTTCATTGTTTAGCAAGGAGTTTTCTCCCCTAAAGCAGTCTTAAGTACAGGTGGAGTAGAGATCCTCCCATTGCAAGGATTTTTCTCCCCTAAAGCAGTCTTAAGTATGGGTGGAGTAGAGGTCCTCCCATTTTTGATCCTGGCGAGTTCTCACATCAAAATGGGGAATGTTTCCAGTAGGGAATTTGTTCCAATGGAGGATTCCTCAATGTGGAAATTTTTAACACTCACAAGTCTGAGAAATTTCAAGATTTACAATGGGAAGGTCAAAAAGGGCTGTGACAGCTGAGAAAAGCTTTTTTCCTAAAATAATTACTCCCTATCTTTAATCAACTTCTATCTTAAAAAAATCAAGAATTATATCTTTTGTGACTCACCAACAATGTTAAATTTAAATTAATATCCATAATTCCAATATTATATTTTATACAATTAATTAGTAATTACTTGAAGTAGAAGAAATACAAAATAGAAGTACAAAGCTTAAGTAAGTCTGCGTGGGTAAACTTTCCTGCCAAGCTCTTCTCCCCACCTCCACAGCCACATTCCAGGAAAAAGAGAGTGAGGGATGGGGTTACATAAAAAATATATCCTCCCTACATTAGCATGTAACATGAGAAAGAAAATAGGAAGCTGGGAAAGAGAGTTCTGGGGAAAAGGTTCTAATTACACACTAGCCTCTGAAAATGTGAGGAACAGTTGGATTTCATCCTGAGATTACATATTCTAATCTGATGGAAAGAATAGTATTCAAACCTTTTCTACAACTCAAACCCTTTCTTTTTTGGTGGCTATTCCTTAACCTTTCCTTGTTTCTCTGTCTTTCCAGAAATGATATACATTATTGTTCTCTCTTCTATCAATGGAGAGTCAGAAGATCTTGGAGCTTTAAAACATTTTGCAGCTTGTAATTAAAATGTCAGCAAGGCAAAACAAATTTTAGAGTAGCAAAATGAATGATGGCTTAGTGATAGGAGAGAGAAAATTTGAAGTGGGGTATTCTATAAAATTAAAGCCATATCCATTGTTGAAGAGACAGAGAAATGAACACTCCAAACTTAAACAACCTTTGGGTAATTCATTATATTTAGACTTAACCACTTTAAGACTAGGGATCTGAGGTCCTGGGTTTCTAACTCTTGCTTGGTCACTAAATTGTGCTATGACTTAGCCAAGTTATTTTCCCTTTTGAACTTCAGTTTTAGAGCTTTTATTTGAAAGGAATACATTAGATAAAGGCTTTTAACATTCTTATGTGTGTTTGTGTGTGTGTGTGTGTGTGTGTGTGTGTGCGCGTGTGTGTGTGTGTATGTGCATGTGTGTTTTGGCCTTCTCATGACATTGTAGTGAAGCCTATTGACTCCTTCCTGAGATAATTTTTTAATAAAATATGGGAAATGCTACCTTTTAATTAGATGTAGTAAAATAAAATATAATTCCTTCCTCCATTGAATTTAATATATTAACAAATCTCTGATTCTAAAAGAGAAATTCTGTATTAGATAAGTTTCAAGGTATTTTCTAGTTTAGACATGGTTTAATTCTATTATTATATAATCAGATCCAGAGATAGTTATCATAACAAAATATTATTCATCTTAATGTGGTAGGAATTACTCATCAAAAATCTTACCACTTCCTTTTCAGGAATAATTTCTTATGAACACTTCATTTATACTATTCAAAGAGTCTCCAAAAACAATAATATTTTGTAGATGTCAATTAATTGCAGATGCAAAATAGGCTGGATATTTTATGATTTAGAATGCCAAATTCATAAAGTACATTCAATAAATATCTATAGAATTGAATGGGTGTAAATTCCTTAACCTCTCCTATTTTTGTCTCCTTATCTGTTCTAGAATGGAGGGGAGAAAGAGGTAAAGAAAGAAGAAAGCAATATAACTACCAAGTTGAACTTACAAAAGGACATTAAAAGCATTTCAACTTTCTAAAAATTCTGACTTTGATGGAAGTAAGCTTATAACAATATTTGGGAGAAATCATTATTTTTATATTCAGCTTGCAGAGATACTTATTCCCAGATTCAGCTTTGAAAAGAAACAATGTGGAACAATCTAAAAGGAAGCAGCAAATTAGCCTTTTTAGGAATCAAGCCAAGAATGAGTCTAACATGGTCAAAGCCCCAAAGAATAAGCTTTATCGAAAATTAGATATTTCATTTACAGATTGTATAGGAGCTGTCACTTCCAATATGGAGGTGCAGAGGAATGGGAGCTGTGAAAAGCATCTATTTGATATTTATGGCTGACTTGAGAGTCTCAACAACTCAAGTCTAATTATATTTTCATCATGGCCCCACTTTATCAGAAACCTGTGACCCAGAATGTGACTTGTTAAATGGATTATCACAGTGAAAAAGCAAGAATTTTTTTTCAAGCTGATTTGAGCTTATTGATGTTAGCTTCCATGGTACCAATGTTCATTCTCATTCGTTATCTCCAGAAGAGAGTGACTTCATGATGAATTAAAAGGTGGAATGTGATGAGGAGAGGAAGACAGATGCCTCATTTTGGCAGCTATGGTTAAGTAATTCAGGATAAGGATACTATTCTGGGTCAAGTACAAAAAAGCCAAACCACCAACTGTTGATTATAGAAATACTAATTAAAGATTTTGAAATCATCCATAGAACCAATAAGCTATCATAAGAAATAGAATTACAAATGTCAGAGATAGGAGGAGATCAGATTTGGGATTTAGTTGCTACTGAATTAAAATCAGATCTCAAAGATTGAGTATTAAGGGGAACTAGCATATAGACTCTCAAGTGAAAAGTCCTTTATGTCCTTGTTCCTATGGCAAAGTGGGCATTTATATGTAAGTAAAATTTATAGTTTCTCTGATTTTCAGTTTTTATTTTAAATTTGTACAGTGTGAACAATAACACTTGTAGTTACTAGCAATACTTAAGAGATCATGAGGCTTAACTTAACTGAGATCATTCAAGGAAAGTATTGTGAATGCCCTTTATTATTATTATTCCTCTTGATAATAAGAAAAAGAGATATATTCTTACCTAAATTATGCATAATACTTTTATTTTCTTCATCTAAAATAGTTACTTCTGATAAAGTCCCTCTATTTATCTACCCTTATATCTTTTGGAGATCATAATGCTAATTCTTTTGAAATACTCAAATGCCCAACTATTTCTCTCAGAAATTATTATTATATTATACCAAACATAAATTACAAGAGAAATTCAGGGATACACTAGTCAAATGGAAGCATAAATACTGTAAAATGATGATAAAAGATGTTAAGAGAAAAAATGGCTTTCTTGAAATAAAAAGGGAAATGGCATTAAAATACTTATTATCCTTTAATTTGATATTTAAATCTCTGATTTCATCTGTGTGGGCTTGTATTCTTTCCTTTGTTGATAATCCAAACCACTTTTCTCCTATTCCTAATGAAAATTTGGTACATATGTGATGCTTTATTGGCTATGCCTACTCACCAGAAAAAAAAAATAAAGATTCTGTTTCTGAAGATACCAGGTGGGCAAAGATCTCCCAAACTCCTCTTCCCTTTGGATTCTTGGAAAATTATACCTTGACTGGAAGAGGGACACAATGTGACTAGTCCTTCTTTACAACTTTTAATAATGTTTTCCCATAAATTTGACATAGAGGGGCATGGATTACCCAATGTCCTGGGCGTTTTCTTTACAAATTCAGGGATACAGAGATAGCAAAAAGGGCTATTCATTAGCAACCCTGTGAACTTTAGATTACTCCACCCTACTTAGTCTAACAAAATCAGGAATGTCTTGTGAACTTTAGATAACTCCACTGACTTAGTCTAACAAAATCAGGAATGTCTACACCCATACTTAAGGATTAAGTATCCAGGAGGATGACCTTTGATAGACATGTGCTAGCAAATGACAAATCAGAAACAGCTGACAGACCCCTGTGCTGTCCTAAGTCAAGCTTAAGCTACAATTGGTACAGAAGAGAGGCAGGAAAGTGATGTAAAATCATCTATATATTTGGCATCACTTCCTCTCTTGGGTGTTTTTCCCTGGAGAGGTGGCTCTGGCTGGCAGCATGCTAAGCTTTCCAGCATCTTGGCATGGTGGAAGTTGTTGTCTGGTTTGGTGGTGAGTTTTCCCTTGATAGTATACTGGGAGAAGCTGAGTAGCTAGTTCAGGTTCAAGCATCTTAGCTGAGCTCTCTTGAAGTTTAGGCTGATACTTTCTCCTTTACCTTCCAAAACTATCTTCTTAGAGAAAGCCTCTAATTCCCCTGGCACAGGCCAGGCGGTTGAAATCCTACTCCTTTTCCCTCTCCCTTCTCCTTAATTTCTTTCCTCTATATTAATTAAATCACCATAAATTTCTAGCTGACTTGGGTATTTTATTTGGGATATCCCCTGGTGACCAAAATTAATTTAGAGATTAGGTCACAACCCTAAAAATTATCCTACAACCCATAATAATAGTAGAAAATAATGGAAAATTATAAAAAGAATAACATTTTATCCAATTCATATACCTGGAAATAGAATTTGTATAACTAAAATCTTATTTTCTCTCTCTTTCTCCATAGATATAGATATAGATATAGATATAGATATAGATATAGATATTCAAGTATTCCAACCCCTTACACCCTACCTAAAGTTACTATATTGTTGTTTCTTTGGCTAAACACTATTTGAAGAAGAAATAAGGAAATTAATTCTTTTTAGCCTCAGAGATGAAGGACTATCATTGTTGGAATGCAAAAGCTGTCAGACACTGTGTTGATATGTTACTTGTTTTCTGTATTTTTTTTCTTTTTTGCTACAAAGGAAGTCTCATTGGGCAGGCAAGGGAGAAGAGTATATTTAGAAATGACTGTGATGTGAAAACAAAAGGCACCAATAAAATAGGGTTTTTTTATTCCCTCAGCACATAATGTGAAAAAATAAACTGTAGTTTATAGTTATAAATCCCAGAGGAAATCACTTTCTGCTTTCAACAGAGAACAGGAGTGTCAATATGTGACTAAAATATGTCCAATTAAAGGAGAGAATCAAAAGGTCCTGAGCCCAGTTCTATTTGAAATATTTAGTCACTAGCTCTAAGTTAATTTATTTCTTTGCTCCTCTTTGTTCTGTAGCTCTATGGAATTATCTCATAAATTCAGTTGAAAGAGAACACTTGGCCTTCCTTGTAGGGTAGAGTAGTCAGCCTACTATTGGTGGTGTTCTTTTTTAATTTATTTCTTCAGACCCAAGTTGGCCTGGATAAAGTTTTTAGAGAAGTTGTATAAAGTTAAAAAAAACAGCAAAAGCCATTGTCAGAAATAAAGTTCAGTGTTCAAATATAAGAGGAGAAGAACTTGGGTTTCAAATTTATTTTCAAAAATAGAATACTGGAAGGATATGTTATGTTAAATAATTATGGGTTGGCCAGGTTAGTCTTCCTAGTGATATACACACACATACATATACACCATTCTCATGACATCTTTGGATGTCACCTCGGAGTAGACTGGATTCTTCAGAGCATAGTTCTAAATGAGAAGTATGTGAGACTGTGTCTGAAGTCTCTGAGTACCCAAAACAACTCTCTTTGTCTTAAACCCATAGACTTTATTCCTATGGGCCTTACTCCCAGGCTGTTGATTAATTTTTAACCATACCACTCGGAATAAACAACTCGTCTCTCAGCTCACAAATCAGTCAACTTTAAAGATGTTGGAGACTCATTAGAGTCTCCATGAGAATGAGAGCAGGATGGCAGGCTCTAACCAGTGAAAGAGGCAGAAAAATACAAAAGTAGATGACCTGTGATATGAAATATGGCACACTGCCCAAAAAATCCATCCATAATGATAATCTGCAGTCACTGAAAAAAATGGCAATAGGCAATATTTTCTGTTTATGAATGGAAGATAGTACATTTAAAAGATTTTCACAAAATATATTTTTAAATAAGTAATAATATTTACTAGGGTCACTTCAATCATCTGGAAAAATTACTCAGGTGAAACAAATTTGTAAACAGCTGTGTTTGTTATGTGATGATTTGCATAATTGGATACATAAACTTAAAATGATATATGCTTAATATGATATAATTGTAGCCACAGCAATTGAGTCTCTGAGCTAAAATTTAACTCCTGTTAAAGAAAATTAAATGAGATTTTAAGCAAAATGTACTTATGTTACTTGGAATTGTCTTCTGAGACATTTTAAATTCTTTTAAAATTTACGGAAACAAGATTACAATGATCTCAAGGGTTTTTCATAATGCCTAAGTAGATGTTCTGGTATTAGCCTGTGAAATGCTGAGTCAAATGATGAAGATAATTTTGTCTTGAGAACTTTTAAAAGAGTTATACAGTTGAGTCACCTCCGGGCCATAGCCTATCTGCTGGATATATCTTATTACAGGCTTATTGAAAGGAAAGACTGCAGAATCTTTCCACCTTGGTCATATTCAAAAATGCTAATAAAAGGCAATTGCATATTTCTTCTTGCTGTGGAGAGAGCCTGATAGTAGAGCTTTGAGAGTACACCTAACAGAGCCCCCCAATTCTACTGGGGACTGGCAAGACTGTTAGGTGTGACTGTCCAGGGACTTCTTGAGTTTAAAGAGCTGACATATTCAGGGTTCTTGTTGATTAGTTTCAGAACTCTCTATTGAATTGAATAGGCAATTCTTCTCGCTGGTGACATTTTCCTTGCATTTTCATTAATATTTTGCTTACTCGGCTGCCCAAAATAAAGAACAAGTTAACTTCCCTTGATGTCAATATCTTTTATAGGGACAGAAATTCAGAAAACTCCCATGCTGTTCAACTAGACAATACCATGTACTTTGGAGAGAGCAGAATACGGGGAGATTGTCTTTGTGCATATTTCATTTGATCCCTTTGAGAGCGTCATTTAGAGAGCTCTGGAAACCCTCCATTCACCTATTAAATCACTGATTAAGATATTTAAATATTTAATAGATCTCTGATTTCACTAATGCCTATGCTTTCTCCAACTATCCAGTTCTCAAATAACCCATGTCTCTCATTCTATGCAACTCTTTCACATCCTCTCATATGGTCTCCATAATCAATGGATTCATCCACTGTTTTAGAATATTTTAAGATGTCCTAAACGTTTTAGTATGATATCACCATCAGGACAGCACTATTCATCTGCTATTTTTGTGTAAGACATTCTAGCTTTAAAGATACAATTCTTTGGAATAAAATATTTCTAATTCCTATATTTCTCTTTAAAGATACATATTTTCAGGGTATCTATGTAGCACAGTGGATAGAAGGACAGATCTGGTGTCAGAGGGACCTCAGTTAAAATCTGAGTTCTGATAACTTCCTAACTGTGTTACCCTGGACAAGTCATTTAACTCCAATTGCCTAGTCCTTGCAGTTCTTCTGTTTTAGAATTGATTTAATTAGGATTAGTAATTAGAATTTTGCTCTCCAGGGACTCTTTTTCCCAGTATCCTAGTTATGTATCTATGTAACATACCAACATATGGAAGATAGAAGTGTTGTGAAGTTCTGCCTTTGCTCTCTTCTCTTGGAAACCCAGCTGTGGAGGTTGGGTGAGAGTCAGGCAGGAGAATTTTACCCACATCTTTTTTATTTAGGCTTTCTAATTTTGTTTCTTTTATTTCTTCTACTTCAAATGATCAATAATAAATCTTATGAAATATTATATTGGGGTTATTGGATATTAATTCAAATTTTATAATAGTAATTAATAAAAGTTTTTTTAAAGATACATTTTCTCTAAAAATAAATAACTCATTTAATTTTTAACCATTACTGTGAATCACTTGAGTGTGGGTTTTCCTTAAATCTCTCTTCAAAAGCCTCTTTCCTCTCTGCTTTCATTCAGTCAACTTATGGGGTCTCATCAGTAAAATGATCACCTCTACACTGATGACTTTCAAATGCATATATCAAATCTTTTCTTTCTCTTCAAAACACTTCAAACTTGTTGCTCATAAATATCTTAAATTCAATGTATGTAAAATGGAACTGATTATCTTTCCCCCCCAACCCATCCTTCTAGCAAATTTCCCTATTTCTGGCAAAGGCACCATTCACAATCCATTCTGTCTCCTAGATTTGTGACTCAGCAAAATGTTCTCAGTCAACACTTTCCCTCATTCCACATACTCAATAAGTTGTCAGATCTTGCTGTTTTTATTTGTAAAATATGATTTCTATCCAACCCTTCCTTCCTACTCATACAAATAATACCTTTGTCCAGGATCACATCATCTCTCACATATACTATTTAAATGGCTTAAAAATAAAACTTTCTGCATTCAAATCTATCCTCCACAGAACTTCCAAATTGAGTTTCTATAGATATTGATCACTTTACTCTCCTAACCCACCCTCCAAAATCCTCTGATCACTTCACTGCCCTAACGTCCCATCTGAAATACATTCTTTGGATTTTTGACTACTGAATCAATTCAATTCCCTCACATCTGGATGTCACCCATCTTTACAATATTGTCATCATTTACTCTATCCCACACTCTATGTTTGAGTCAAACTAGTTTTCTCTTTGTTTCTGACACAACATTGTATCTTCCCTTTCCATGTCTCTACAGTGAACTTCCTCCATTCCTTGAGTAAATTTCCTTCCAAACTCTTATAGACTTCCTTTCTTTTGAGATGCAGCTCATTACTTCTTAAACTTTTGGCTAAGATCAAGCATAGGAGAAAGCTCAAGTGCTACATTCTACATAAAGGCTTTTTAGATACCCTCAAATGTTCAAGTCCTCCCTCCCTATCTATGATGTACTTATATATGATTACTTTATATAAACACACACACATATATGTATATATATATATATAGTATATATCAGTATGTGCTTTCATATATATGTAATCTCTCAAGAGTAGGGCTTTATGTTTTTCTGTATTTATATTTCCATTGCCTGGGGAAGGCATCTGACAAAGAATAGATTGATTGATTCTTTAATTATAGTACTTCTTTATCTAAAAAGACAGAACCTACAAGATATATGAAACAGTGGCTTCTGGTAGCACCAAGAGGAAAGAAAAGATGAAGAAAAGAGTAAAGGAAGGTAAGGAACAAATAAACAAAACCTTCAATAAGTATTTTATTTGACTGGAGACTCATCATTATATCTATTATTTTATATTTAATTGAAAATTTTAAATTAATTAATTAATTAAGAATATTTTCCATGGTTACATGATTCATGTTCTTTCCTTCACCTATTACCTCCAACATACAATTTCATTGGGTTTTACATGTATCAGTGATTAAGACCTATTTCCCTATTCATTATATCTATTATGAAAAGGTACTGACCCAGGACTAAGAACCTCCCTGCCAGGCAGTCATTTTTCATCATCTCAAATAACATCTAGAATTCTTGATTTTAAGAGGTTGATATGTTTTGTCAATGAATTTCAGAACCTTCTCTGGATTTTAACAAGTCCATTTTCAGTTTCATTTGTACCATTTTAATCTTTGGTTGCCCAACGAAGAAACAAATTGGCCGATTTGGGGTAGCTAATTTGGTATGCTGGGAACTGGTCTGGGTATTAAATTAGAGTCTGTAAATTGTAATTCCAGCTCTATCACTACCTCTGTATCCTTTACAACTTGCAAAACACCTCTGGTCCTTAGTTTGCCCATTTGTCAAATAAAAGGGTTTGGCCAAAATGACTGTTAATGTCCCTCCTAATCCTAAATTCATAAGCTTATGCTCAAATGCAAATACTCAAGGGGCAGCTAGGTAGTGCAGGTCATATAGCTCTGGCCCTGGAGTTGGGAAGACTAATTTTTCTGAGTTTAAATTTGTCTCCAGACACTAGCCAGCTCTATCAACCTGAGCAAGTCACTTAACCCTGTTTGCCTCATTTTTTTTTAATGTTTAAAATGAGATGGAGAAGGAAATGGCAAGCCACTCCAGTATCTCTGTCACGAAAATCTCAAATGGGGTCACAAGAAGTCTGACATGACCAAAAACTGACTAATAAATGTTTATGTTAGATAAACAGCCTCTCCTCAGACTTTGCAGACCATGGAAAGACAACTGGACTTGGAATTAGAGCACCTACTTCTAATCCTGCTCCTCATGCTCAAGCTATTGCCCCTTTAAGAATAAAGAATCTCATGCCCCTTTAAGAATAAAGAATAAGATGTTTAGATAACTTCCAAGGGATGCTGGACCTATGGAGTCCGTGCCTCTTCTGAGAAGAGATGTATGCCATCCTTTTTCTCTCTTTTAAGAAGCTAATTGCTACTACAAAGCAGCCACATCATTCAGCACTGAAGCATCAAATGATAAAAATGTTCCCAAGGATTTCTACATCTCAGGTGTGGCCCACACTCTCTCACCATGTCTCTGCAGTACTTTGCAGCTTCCAGGGAAGCTAAACGAACATAGTGAGTGGGATGGCTCCCATAGGAATATTCACTCTCTGCAATGTGTCCTTTGTTGTATTGTTGTTTAGTCTATTAGGTCCATAGAGTCCATGCCTCTACCAAACATGGATGACACTACTAACTTCTTTCAAGTACAAAATCCTTTTGATATTTAAGTTATTTATAATCTATTGCTTCACTCCATCCCCCAAATACCTTTCCAGACTTACTTATATCTTACTCCCAGCCAGTTCTCTTCAATCCAGTAACAGCTATCTCCTTGATGCTCCACAAACAACTGCCATTTTCTCTGCTTCTTTCCCATGCCTAGAATACTCTCCCTATAATTTATCTCTGCTTCTTCACTTCTCTGGATTTATTCATAGGCCAATGTCTTCTACAAGATGTCTTTCCCAACCCCTCTACTCTCTAGTGCCTCCCCTCTTTTAATTATTTCATTTTCATTCGGTAAATAGTTGTTTTCTTTGGATGTATTTGTTTGCTTGTAATATCCTCCTTTAGACTGTGAGCTGCTTAGGGTCAGGAAATCTTTTGCCTCTATTTGTATCCTCAGAATTTAGTACAGTAATTGGAACATAGAAGTTCCTTAATAAATGCTTATTAGATCACTGACTGCCTTTTCCATGTCTTTTCTTCCCTTCAGATACAACTTAAGTTGGACTTCTTCCACAAAGCTGCATCTAATTCCTTCAGACAATAGTTTCCTTTCTTTTCATAAATATTCTACTCCTTTCTCTCATTTATTCATTATGCTATATTATACATTTCTGAGTCTACTATTAAGTAATAATGGCAGAATTCATGGGGATTTGAACATTTTTTGGAAATTTGGGAAAATTTGGGAACACACACACCATTCTTCAGTACCCTTTCTGCTCTGGACTTATGCACACAAACTTAAGTTTGTTTTAAGATCAAAAGACCTTAACATTGAATAAGAAAGGAGCTGGACTAGCCTCCCTTTTTTGCACACTCTTCAGGCTTATTAAGATGCCACCTCCATATTTCAAGAATAAATCATTTAAAGCTTAGGTTGTGGCTCAATTCAAAAAAGAGGCATAGAAAGGTATTCAGTGTGTAATGTCAATCAGAAAAGAGACAGGCATTTGTTTCCTACATACAAAAGAAATTCCAGTGAAAAAGAAAAAATGTATGGGGCTTATTGGCAGAATTACTTAAAACAGAATTCAGTAGCTTATAACAAGGATTAGAGTCTCCTTGAAAGTTGATACCTAAACTTCATCAGAAGATAAAGCACTTTCATGAATGTTGATTAAGTATTTTACATTTCTTTTCGGCTTCACCTTGTTCAAACAATTCCCAGTCCATGTCTTACAGTAAAAATGGGTCATTTTTGGACCATTCCTTTTGGTGATGATTATGTTCTCCATGAGTGGTCAAGTACTTGTCAAGGAACTCCCTCTTTGACACAAATCAGTCTTAACTCAGTATAGTCCAGGACATGTGAAAATTTTAAACTCCGAACACAACTTCCAAGTTTAGCCAAACAAATATTGAGAATGATTTTCACTTTCTCATGAAAGGGAATGTATAATAGGAAAAGATATGCAAGAATCAAGGCACAGACTTTCAGAGTTGAGCCCATGCTTTATATGGTTGTGTGGTGGGATGAGGTGAAGAGGCAGGTAAGGAGAAGTTTGTAGCTCACACTCCCATTTCTCTCATAAAGAGTCTTGAGACAGAGTTTATTGCTTGCCATGAAAGATGGTTGACTGAGCCAGAAGCTGTCTGATTTCTAAAAATACTAGAGTTATCCACTTCTCTTACTCAGCAGACAACAAAGGGGTTGTTTTGACACTACAAAGCATCCGAATCCTTCAGTAATGAGCCAACAAATGATCAGAAAGTACCCGAGGGGCTCTATATCTCTGATGTGCCCCATATTCTCTTACTATGTCCCTGGAGTACTTGGCATTTTCCAGGATTGCTAAAGGAGCATAGTGACTGGGGTGGCCTCTCTAGGCAATTCAGGCTCTGCTATACATGCAGTCCTTTTTAGTTGTTTAGTCTATTAGTCATGTGATTCTTCAGGACATCATTTTGGGGCTTTTCATGGCAAATATCAGTATCAAGTAGTTTGCCCTTACCTCTTCCAGCTCATTTTACAGATGAGGAAACTAAGGCAAGAGGGGTGAAGAGACTAGCCCACAGTGACCCAACTACCAAGTGTCTGAAACTGGAATTGAACTCAGGTCCTTCTGACTCCTGGGATAGCATTCCTTACACTGTGCCACATAGATGGCCCAAGCAGCCTTTAGTAGAATATAAGCTTCGTGAGGGCTAGGATGTTCTTTAGTTCCAAAGCCTAGTGTAATAGTTCAGAGCAGACACTTAACTAGTATTGAATGAAATTAGCTTTTTAAGATCAAGAAACAGGATGGCAATGATCTTTTCAGAGGAGGCACTGAGCAAAGTGGCTTACTTTTCTGACAATTCTACTTTCACTGATGAAGGAGAACCCAACATATGTGTCCATTTGATAGTCTTTGCTCTATCTTTATTCACCTTTTGGGATACTCACTCAACACACTGCAATGAGTACTTTTGTATTATTTTGTCTTTTCTATCTTCTCAGTTGGATTCTCTGACTCAAGTCTCCCTCCACTATAATTCATTTTCTGTACAATTGTCCAAAGAATTTCCTTACCATGTCATTGCTCCCATCTGACTGCAGTGTCTCTGCACAAATATTAACACATCTGTTTAATATTTACAATCCTTAACACACTGGTCTTAATCTATATTTCCAACCTTACTGTGTATTTCCCCCTTTGAGGGGCATTATAGGACTACTAAACTTGTCTTCTCCTCATGTATTTTTCATAGCATTATATCTTATACCTTCATGTCTTTTTCCTGACTGTCCTTCATGCTTGGATCCCTCCTTCTTTTCCACCTCTTAGAATTCTTGATTTGCTTCATATCTCTGATAAAGTTCTTCTGACTTACTATGTGAAAACTTTCCTGATTTCTTTAGCAACCAGTGACCCCCATCCCAGAAATTTCTGCTATTAGTAGGTGGGGATAAAGTACTAGGTCTGCAGTCAGGAAGACTCACCTTCCTGAGTTCAAATCTGGCTTCAGATACTTATTAGATGTGTGACTCTGAACAAGTCAACTAATCATATTTGCTTCAGTTTCTTCATCTGCAAAGTGATCTGTAGAAGGAAATGGCAAATTATAGCAGTGGCTTTGCCAGGAAAACTTCAAATGGGGACACAATGGGTCAAACATAACTAAAATGACTGAATAAAACACAAAAATTTTAACTGGCTACATGTTTCCTTCCAAGTAAAGTTTCTAGTATTATGTTTCTGGTAAATTGGTAAATAGTCCAGTGGAGGTTGAGATTCTTTCCTAAAGAGACGGTCTTTCATTTATCTATCTATCTATCTATCTATCTATCTATCTATCTATCTATCTATCTATCTATTCATTCATTAGTTTGCTTATTTATTAATTTATTTTTGTTCATTCATTCATTTGTTTAAAGAGAGATGGTCTTTTTTATCCATTTCTCTTCCCCTTTCACAAGGCAGAACTGGACCTGGGGCTGACATTGAGAATTTCTTCTGGGCCTTTTCCTCTGCTTCTTCTCCTGCAGTAAGTTACCCTGCTCCTGCCCTGAGGCACGATGAAGTTGTTGCCTGCCTCCACATTTTCTCTTAAGTTTATTTTCTTTATAATTTTCTTTCCAAAATTGTTTTTTTTTTTGCAGACTATTAATACATTTTAATTAGCAAACAACTTGACTGCTTACTCCCTCAGGCTATAGAAAGAGTTGACTTAATAAGTAATATTACCACATAAAATAAATTTCACATATCCTCCAAATAAAGCAATTCTGTGGCATTTAATATGAGAAACATCCATCTCTACCAAAAATTCTATTTTCCTCTATTTTATAGATTATTGGAAATCATAGGAATAATAATATCTATTTGTTTAATACTCACTTTTCTAAATTTCCATTATATATTTTCTCATGTGACCATCAACCTTAAATATATGTCATTAGTATCCCCACCTTGCAGACAGGAAGAATGTTATATTGAGTCTAACTGACTCACTAAAGATTTTCTTAATAATCACTGTTAAAGCCTGAAAGAGGAAGTCCCTTTCTTGACCTCACTATATTTCTCTTTTCACAAAATCATGCTATTCTTTCAGCACAGAATTCAAACATCACATCAACTTAGGAAGTTGAGGATGCAGCAAAAAGTTAGGAGCAAGAGACCTATAATCAAGGCTGGTGAATATTTGCACCATCTTATCCTCACTCTAGATTTCTCTCCCTCCTCACAAGCAGCTTGTACATAAAACAGAAACTTCTTCCCTATGGCCTATCATTGAATGGAGTCAGAAAAAAGGAAATTGTATAAAAGGAAGAGAAGGAAAAGGAAAGGAGAGGAACCCAAGGAAGGAAAGAGCCTTTTCAGAGGAGCCCCAGTCAATTTATTTCCAGACTCTCTTCATGTGTATTCTTCTTTTATTAGAATGTAAACTCCTCCAGAGTAAAGACTCTGGTTTGCTTCTACTTGAAAAATGTGTACTCAATATATGAGGGAGGGTGAGAATTCTACTAATCAGGTTTTTCCCGTAAGTTTTTTTTTAATCTTTCTTTTACCTTAACTCTAAAATGGGGATAATAGCACATGTACTATAAAAGAGGGCTCATGAAAGACAAGTAGACCGTAAGCTCCTTGAGGACAGGCTGTGTTTTCATTTATGTCTTTGCAGAGCAGGCTATTCCTGATAACAGAGGAAAATTTGTTAGAATAGGGTTATAGATCTGGAGATGAAAGACCTTCAAGTCTAGCCCCCCATTCATACAAATGAAGAAATTGTAGCACAGAAAGATTATGGACTTATCCAGGATCATGCAGCTTTCTTAAAGGAGAGAGAGATTCTCTAAGAGAGGATTTGAACTAGAGTTTAACTGGTGCCAAATCCAGTTCCCTGTCTACTGCTTCAAGATACCTACCAGAAAAATCTAGGACATAGAAATTTAATGAATGTTTATTAAATTGAATTTACTTTTCTTACATAGACCACTTAGTTTGTGTTTTCTATAAACTCAGGCTAGCCTTTTAACCCAGGACAAATATTTTAATAATTTAGACTAATGGTGTGGGTGGGATAGACTCAAATTAATCCATTTATATACTCATTCCTTGATGTTTCCAGGAAATCATTGGAACAAGGAGACCACTTAACTGGTTTAGACTACAACCCATGTAAACCTTCTCATTATGTCCACGTTTTCCTATAGAGCCTTCAAAAAAACTTTCTGCTCTTTTCCATGTTATCCCCAAAATTTTCTTTAAATTCTCTGGTTGTTCTGCATGGCTTTCTTTTGGTTAATGCTTTGTGGATACTAGTGGCTTATATTATTTTGGCTCTTTATCTGCCAAGATATCTTTATCTATTATCCTTTATCTCCAGGAAATCTGGAGATTTCCTGACTGTTTGGTCATCAGTGATATTTCCTGGAGTAGGGGTAGGAAACACCCTATCACATGCTATTTGTTCAGTTCATAAAAGTATTAAGTGCCCATTATGTATAGTAAACTCTCTTAGGTACTGGGAACACATGCAAAAGTTGTTGCTCAGCCATTCTGCTGATAGACCAGGCAGGAATGCATTATTATTCTTTCCCTATGCTGACATATTCTCTCAGGGTACTTCTGACAAATGTGCCAGGGAGCTCATACTTCTCTAGATCCTTTGTCATCATCATTAAAACCTTTACATATGATCATGCTAGTCGTGCTTCCCCTTACCTATTAGGCATTTCATATTTGTCTTCTAAAGGTTATCCACATTTCAAATTCAAAGCCTCTTCTCAATCTCCATGCAGAGAAATGGAGGCTTTCCTGGTTCTTGGATAGTGTCACACTTCAGGCTTTCTAATTTCTTTATCACCTGTTCTGACATGATCCTTCCCTTTTACTATTTTTTAAAAAGTATTCCATCTTCCTCTTCCCTTGGGAAATTAATGTCTGCTTCTGGTATTTGGCCCCATTCTCTTTTGTAGACACAAAGTTCCTGGATTCATTTAATTTTTTTCCTTGCGATAGCTACCTCTTCTGTCAATAAATTACCTACTTCTTGTCTCTTAGGGACATGAATGTCTCTTTCAGCTCCTTCCCTTATTCCTTGGGCACTTGCCCTTTTTGAAAAGGTTAATCTTTCATGTAATCTACTTTTTTCCTCTCTTTTCCTTTTCTTATTCTAGACTAACTCTCCCTTCTAGTCAACTCACGACCAATCAAGGGCTTAATTGACTAGTTATGGTTTCTAATCTCTAGAGTACAACTAGGCTTTGGAATAGCTCAAAGTTCAGGGCTATACCTCTCCATTCACCTGAGAATTTTAAGTGTATTTTCTTCCAAGGCTGGGCAGAAGCATGCTTAGTAAATAAAACATGATTTCCAAAGATTTCCTGTTATCTCATTTTTTTTCAGCCTGGTTCAAAATAAATTTCCCCCCCTTTAAGCCAACTTATCTAAGAGATCTGTATTTGTCATTGAGAATCCATGAGCCCTCCATACTGACAGATAGGTTTATGCTCAAACTCCCTTGTGATTTTCATGGGGACTAGAGTTTTGCCCTTTTTAATTTCAAAGGAAACCTAGGCTACTGCAAAGGGCAGGGGATAGTCATTCACAGGCAGCAATACAGGCAGCTCGCTGAATGACATTACTTGAGACACCTAACTTACTCATATCATACTCCTGCTACTCATACCACTCCTCTACTACTTGTAATTATATAATTAAAAACATTTTTTTCCCTTGTGGTGTACCACAGAGTCCTGGTACAGGATTCAAGAAGATCTGCATTGAAATATGACTTCAGGCATTCACTAACTGGGCCTGCCACTTTTTTCTTTGTCTTCCTCAGTTTCCTTGATTGTGAAATAGAGATAATAACAGCACCAATCTTCAAGATATGGTGTAAGGATCAGATGAAATATTTACAAAGTACTTTGTAAACCTCAAAGCACTATATAAATTTTGGTTCTTATTATTAGTTTACAGAAAGGCCATATTAAAATGAAAATACTTTCAGAAAGTGAGGGGGAATATTTAAAAACTAAACTGAGATATACTTAAATAATGTGTATAAAAGTCTTTTCAAGCTTAAATAATTATACAAATGCTAACCATTATGTTATAGTTATTATTACTACTAATAATTATCAATAGAGAGCAGGGCTGGATTTAGAGTTTGAATCCTTGGGTTTGTCATTGGGTAAGTGTCTTAACTTTTGGGGGCTTCACTTAACTCATCCACAATATTAAGGGAGCCAGATTAGAAGACTTTTAGGTTTTATTCTGGTTAAAGATGATCCTATAATATCAGAGGAGATTCTTTAACAGTTATCCAAAGGAAATAATTTTAAGGAATGAAAATTTGGCTAGGCCTGTGTTGGTGAAGCTATGGCACATGTGCCGGAGGGGACTGTTCCCTTTCCCTTCTCCATGTAGGCCTGGGACATTTCTCCCATCACCCAGCCCTCTTCTCAGCAGCCCAATGGAAGCACTTCCTCCCTCCCTTGTCTGGAGTAAAAGGGAGGGTCACCTCACATATGGTGTGAGGGGTCCTGTTTGGGTACTCAGTCTCTAAAAGTTTCATCACTACTGGGCTAGACCATCAAATTAGGCACTAAGAGAAATGATGTAGGTACAGGAAAATGATGTAGAAGTCATACTCTGTCTTTTTTGTGTCATGGACCCATTTTCACAGTTTAATGATGCCTATAAAGCCTGTTCTCAAAATGCATATGTTTAAAAAATAATTGGAGGATATGTTAAATTTCTGTTCTCCACTTCCCATATTGATTAATTCCTCTGGATTTTTCTATCATGACCTGGTACCATGTGCTTTCTTTCCCCAGCCAGTCTCCCCTAGCTAGTCTGGGTCTTTTCAATTTTTTTTCTTCCCTCATTGAAATGTAAGCTCCTTGATGCCAGAATTCTTTTTATTGTCATTGTTGCCTTTTTTTGTATCTTTAGAGCTTATCATGGTAACTAGAACATAGGATATATTTTTAAAATGTTTACTGATTGGTTGACTGGTAAAGTTTTCTAAAGATGACAATGCTCTTTTTTTGATTCAAGTTCATGAACCCCTGGAAATCTATACATAGATTACTTGGATTATAGATTAATTGCCCTTGAGATAAAAAATGGCAGTAAAAATTCTCCTTTTTCATAATTTAGTTTAGGTTAAGCCTAGTATGCAACTTCTTACTTCAGTGAGCAAAAACTACCACAATAAATAGGTCACACTACAAAGAAGTAAAATAAGAATTGTCACAATAGATCATCACAATGATCACAATGTTTCAACAATGCATCTTTGTTGCATAGTACATTCAGCCTCATAGTCCTTGGGTCAGATCCTTCCTCTGAAGAATACTGGTTGAAAAACTCTTGACAAGTCACAACTTCTCATTCACTCACATAACATTTTAAGACTTGAATAAATAAATCAACAAACACTTCTTAAATGATCTTTGTATATCAGGTACTATGTTAAGCATTGGAGATATGAAACAATACCAAACCAAAACAAAATTCCTTGAACCTAAATCTTAAAAGAACCTAAATCTCTTTGTGGAAATAGTACTGCATATGTAGACTATAGAAGATAAAACTTGAAGTGTTGAGTCAGGAGAGACTTCCTGCTAAAGGCAGGAATTGTCTGAGTTAAAGGTGAATAGAAAGAACATTTCCATGAAAGGCAACAATTGCAAAAACATTGAGACCAAAAATGAAAAATCTTAAGACTGTTAATAAGTGGGTCAGGATTCCTTCCTTTTTTTAGTGAGAGCTAGCAAAATTTCATTAGCTTGCTAGATCAGTTTCTCCCCTTTTGCTTTCATATGGTCCTGACCAGTACTTGAAAATATAGGTTGTAGGATTCTGCTAGAGAGAAACTCTCAAAAATGTTATCAGCTCTAGTGCTGGGACTGTTCTGTTCCCTGTCACTCATTTGAATTGTGGGAACATGTTTAACGTAAAGGAGGAGGAGGAAAGGGTTTATTTTTTGCAGACTCTCCATGACATCGAAATAACTTTCAAATTCACTACCATAGTTCTCTTGACCTTCCAAGGGACATGCCTGCTTCATTTTTAAAGAGTCTGTGTTTTCTACCATTCACTGACTTCACATCCTCTGTCCTGAACATGGGAAAGAAATACAAAGATTTAGAGAATGAAAAAAGTGGCAAAGATATCCATTTAAAAAAACAGAACCAAACAGAAAAACCTTCTCCTGTGTGTTGTCACCAGTGTCCTAGGGAGGGAGAAAAGTGTCATTTCAAATCAATATCAAAAGAAGAGCTATTGGAGGCATAACTTCAGGTGAGTGACTATCCAACTGGAATTTCTTTACAGCATCCCTGACAGCCTATGACAAGTATTACTGACAAGTTATAGAATGAATAAAATAACACAAAACTCTGATATCTTTAAAAAAGCATTCCAAAGTGAAACCCTAATATAGTTTGCTGTTTTTTAACTAAAATATGGTCAAGGGTCCTTCCCATACTCTCCTGAACCTCTTCATTGGGGAACAGTTCTCTCCTTGGCAATCAGAACAAATCTTTGACAAGGATTATAAGCAATTTGTACCTACTAGTTATTCTATAAGAAATAAACCTTGTCCTCAATTAAACTTTTGTCCTGATAATCTAATATTAAAACATTCTCCAGTTATGCAGAGGTCTACAGTAAGATGCTTTAATGTTCCAACATCTGACACTAGGAAATAATGATTGCTTGTTTCTCAAAAGTTATCTTCAATTTATTCTATATTAATATCTGCATGGGTTTATGTAAATGCTATGTGTTGGTTCTAAGGCAAAAGAGCAGTAGGGGCTAGGCAAATGTTCTCCCATTTAGAATGTAAGGTCTTTGCAGTTAGGGACTCTGTTCCCTTTTCCTTCTTCTATTGCTTATCACGGTGTTTGGCATATAATAAGGTTTATTTTTTAATTTTTAAAATTTTATTTAATTGATTAATTAAGAAGATTTCCCCCATCATTACATGATTCATGTTCTTTCCCTCCTCTCCTCCCACCCCTCCCATACCCAATGTGTAATTCCAGTGGATTTTACATGTGACATTGATCAAGACATATTTCCAAATTATTGATATCTGCACTGGGGTGATCATTTAGAGTCTACATCCCCAATCATATCCCAAACAATACATGTGATCAAGAAGTTGTTGGGGTTTTTTTTGCTAATTTTTAAAAATAGTATTTTATTTGATCATTTCCAAGCATTATTCATTAAAGACAAAGATCATTTTTTTTCTCTCCCCCCTCCCCACCCCCATAGCCAACTCGTGATTCCACTGGGTATCACATGTGTTCTTGATTCAAACTTGGAAATCTTCTATTTTGTTGAATGCCCATACTTTCCCCTGGAAGTATATAGTCAGTTTTGCTGGATAGCTGATTCTTGGTTGAAGACCCAGCTCTCTTGCCTTTCTGAAAATCATGTTCCATGCTTTACGGTCATTCAGAGTAGAAATTGCAAGGTCTAGTGTGACCCTGATTGGCATTCCTTTATATCTAAATTGTCTTTTTCTGGCTTCTTGCAAGATTTTTTCTTTTGCTTGAAAGCTTTGGAATTTGGCAATTACATTCCTGGGAGTTGTCTACTGGGGATTTAGTGTAGAGGGTGTTCTGTGGACTCTTTCAATGCCTGTATTGCCCCCTTGTTCTAGAATATCTGGGCAATTTTCTTTGATTATATCTTGTAATACGATGTAGAGTTTGCTGTTTATTTCTGACTTTTCTGGTAGTCCAATTATTCTTAAATTGTCTCTTCTCCCTCTATTTTCCAAGTCTATGACCTTGTCAGTGAGATATTTTATGTTCTCTTCTAATTTCTTGGTCTTTTGGCTTTGCTTTATTAATTCTTGCTCATTTTCTTCCAGTTTGCTGATTCTGACTGTTAAAGCCTGGTTTTCCTTTTCAGTTTGGTCAAACTGGCTTTGTAGATGTGTGAATTTCTTTTGCATTATTTCCCACTTTTCCTCCCAGAAGGCTTCCATCTTTTTGATCATTTCAGATTCAAATTCTTCATGGGTTTGTGGAGAGTTTCCGTTTCCTTTGGAAGGTTTCGGGGCATTTGCTTGTGTTTCCTCTTCTATCTCCTCTGTATTTTGTATTTTTGCTCCATAAAATGTGTCCAAAATCACCCCCTTCTTGTTTTTCTTAGAGTGTTGAGGCTTTTCTGTGCTGTTTGCCATCTCTATCTGAGTGGGGAGGTCTAGCTTTTCTTATCTCTGTCTGGTGTTCAGAGGCTTTAGCCCCAGGCAAATTGTTCATTCATGGGTGTTACAGCTCTCAGTTCCCTTCCGATGCTTCTTTGTTGCCATACTCCCGTGCTCTGAGCCTGGCTTTGCACTGTCCCCGAGGTATCTCAGAGCCTTTGTGGGCCAGTGAGGCCTGCACTCTGAGGGGGCAGGGGCCAAGGCTTCCCAGAACTCTGAGGGCTTCTGATAGGATTAGCTTCAGATGGTTTGGATTGAGTGTGTCTTAAAGCAGGGACCTTCCCTGAGATTCGGACAGGAGGATCCAGCCAGGGGGCTACAGGCTCCCCTCTGTCTCTCTCTGTTTCCCGGCTATCTGGGTGCCCCTGTGACTGGCTAAGGTTGTTTTCAGGATGTGGCCTTCTCAATAGCCGGCCCTGAGGGTTACTGTTGTCTCCGAAGACCCTGCACTCTGAGGAGGGAGGGGCCATGGCTTCCCGGAGCTCCAAGGGCTCCTGATAGGATTAATTTCCCCTGGGTTGGATTGAGTGTGTCTTAAAGCAGGGACCTTCCCTGAGACTCAGATGGAAGGAACCAGCCAGGGGGCTACAGGCTCCCCTCTGTCTCTCTCTGTTTCCCTGCTGTCTGGGTGCCCCCGCGACTGGCTCAGGTTATTTTCAGGGTGCGGCCTTCAGAATAGCTGGCCCTGGGGTCCTTTTTCTGGCTCTTAGGTTCCCGTTGCTGCCTTGGACTCAGTGCTCTAGGTTGGGGGTGGGTGGGTCCTGGGACCTTCCTTCTGCCTATCCCTTAGATCCGAGTGATCTAGGGTTCTGTCTTTTGGGGGGCCTTATCTTTTTTTTTTTATCTTTTGATCCAGGTCCAGGTCCAGGAGGAGGGTTCCCTGGATCTATCCTGTTGTTTGTTTTGAATTTCGGTGTCCTAAGAGCATACAGTTTGAGATTGGTAAGGAAGGGTTTTCCGGAGATCTGAACTTTAGCTCTCTCTAAGCCGCCATCTTCAAGAAGTTGTTTGTCTTCTGAGTTTCTGCTCCCACAGTTCTTTTTCTGGATGTGAATAGCGTTCTTTCTCATAAGTCCCTCAGAATTGTTCTGGATCATTGCATTGCTGCTAGTAGAGAAGTCTATTACTTTCAATTGTTCCACAGTGTATTAGTTTCTATGTAAAATGTTCTCCTGGTTATAATCCTTTCACTCTGCATTAATTCCTGGAGGTCATTCCAGTTCACATGGAATCCCTCCAGTTCATTATTCCTTTGAGCACAATAGTATTCCATCACCAACAGATAACACAGTTTGTTCTGCCATTCCCCAATTGAAGGGCATCCCCTCATTTTCAAAAAAAAAAATTGCCACCACAAAGAGTGTGGCTATAAATACTTTTGTATAAGTATTTTTCCTTCTTAATATAATAAGCTTTTAATTGATGCCTACTGATAATTTAATTTGGGGGTGTGTAATTAGAAACAGTTACCATAAAAACTATGATTCTCAGAACCCCACTCACTTCCTGTCCTTATGTGCTGATGACAGAATGTAAAGAGGCTTTGGTGGATCAGGCTTTTTGAGAATGTAGAAAAACTTAGCCATGTTAATTTAAAATCTTACAGGGGACAGATCCAGGAGATTGTAGGAAGAAGAGATAAGTTGCCATCTTTCTTGGGCTGCATCCCCTAATGTGACTTAGTCCAAGGATCATGAAGAATCTTTTAGACCTGGAAGAGAATTGGAAGGCTATAGTGACTCACTAAGGGCTGTGGAGGTAATAAGTATCAGCCATGGAATTTCAGTTGAAGTCTTCTAATTACAAAGCCTTTCTATAAGGGGAAAGGGAGAGATTTCCCAGGTCTCCTCTATCTTCTAGCTCCCTTTCTGCTGAATTTACTTATTTTCTATCTTCTATTGTAAATAATGTCTAACTCCCTAGATATCTGTATGATTCCTCTATTAGAATATAGATTCCCTCAAAAAGCCTACATTCTAATTGAGGAATCTTGCAAATATCCCTGTAATTGCCTTTTGGTGTTGATTCTATATGTGTGGTGGTAGGGGCGGAGGTGAAGTGAGGAAATAGGGGACAATGAAAATTATTTTAGTGTGAAGGATCACAGTGTGTAGGAAAAATACCTAGTTTCACATGTCAGCAAGATTACCTTTAGTGACAAAACAAGTAAGCATAAAAATCTCTAATTTCACCTTTGGAGATTTCTTCCTTTGGCTTAAAGAACTACTTCTCAAAATTAAGTTACCATCACCTTTTGGTGTATCACTGAGCCAAAATTCATTCACACTTAATTTATCCCGTCTACTTCTTCCATGACAGCTTGCTGTGATTAGGGTACTTGATGTGCTGGAGAGGGAGAATGAGGTCATTCTGGGACATTAGAACATCTAGAAATAGGGCAGATTTGGACATGAAACACAGGCAGAAATCCTGAGCACACCTAGTCAACTGGCAAGGGTATGGTGAGTAAGCTGAGATACTGAGACCCACAATTAGCTGAAATTTATTTTGTATATAAGTTTAACTAGATTTATATATACCTAGAATATAAACATACTCATAGTGTTGTTACTTTATTTGTTGGACCATTAAGCAGACTTCTACATAAAGTGATTGTTACAAAATGACAAGTTTGCTCATGGATAAGGTTGGAGGTGGGAAAAGAACTTTCCATAGAGGGAGGAAGTCAGTATATAGTTCAAGGACACATTGCAGCTGGGGGAAGAGAAGCAAGAACAGGAGAAAGAACACATGGGGGAGAGGAGGGACATCCATTTAGGGGCCAAACACAAGCAGGAGAGAATAAGTAGCACCTTGAGAGTAAGAGGGGCAGGTCATAAATGAGGCATCAAAGCCTGGGAACAAATGATATGCACAAAAACAGACACTTGGGGGCCAGCCTGGTGAGCTAAGACTTTAGAAGTCTCAAGCCACTACCACCACCAACACCATCACTACTGACACCATCTATGCAGTGGTCTCTCTTTGCATCTGTTCTTACACTTATAGAGTTTTTCTTTTTTTTTTTTTTGTTGGTTTGTTTTTGGTGAGGTGGGGAGGGCACTTAGCTGAGGAGCAGAAGACAGACAGAGAGACACAGACAGACAGAGAGTCAGAGGCAGAGAGAAAGAGAGAGAGGGAGAGAAGGAAGGAGGGAGAGAGACAGAGAGACAAAGAGAGACACAGAGAAAGAGACACAGAGAGACACAGAGAGAGAGGCAAAGAGAAAGAGAGAGACAGAGAGAGACTGAGCAATACTGTACCATAAAGTTAACAGAGGTGTTTTTTTAGTGTGGTTTTCTTTCAGTTCACTTACTTCACTTACACCTTAAGTAAACAAGAATTTGTATAATGAGAATTAGGAAAAGTGAGATCTATGAAAGTGGCTTCTTGGCATCCAGGGGTATAGTCACAGTGGAACTTTGGGAGAAGGGAGAAAAGGAATGGCATAGAACAATGAGGACCTATTTGAAAATACATCCTGAGCCCTAATTCCGCATCAGGCTTTAGTACACCAGATGAAAGAGTCATTCTATCATTAAGAAAGAGACTGTGAATACTCATTTTTTGAACATCTGAATGCAGATTATTAGAATTTTTAAAGAATCGGGAAGACTGCAGGAGACTGAACAAGACTGTTTCACAGAGATATGACAGGGAGAGGAAACTTTGGCAGAGAGCCTCTCTGAAGGCACATTCATCTGAAGTGGACTGATTTATGCTAAGTTCATGCCTGCGGTATTTTAAAACTTTTATAGCCAGTAAATAAAAAGAAATTGTTATTGTCAAGTTACTGCTTCTCAAAAACCATGAATGGAGGGTGTGAAGTTCTGAGTCTGTGCAAAAATTAAATAAAGGTCAAGCAGGGACTCCCAAAGCTCTCTGCCATAGGTGGAGATGCTTCTTTTATCTTTAAAAACTGCTGCACCAGGAAGAAAACATCTTGTAATACATTAAAAAAATATGAAGAGGGTTTTGTCAAAATTGTATTTTTAATTTTTAATTTTCTATCCAATTGTACCTAAATAGCACAGACCTCAAAGCCAAATTTTAGTTTTCTCTTCTTAGAGATACCCTTTCAAAACAATCCAAAATGAAAACTATCTTTCTGGCTTCCACTAGCACCTCAGTACCCAGCACCCCCACCCTCACATCCTTTTTGCCTGATGGGGAACGTTCAAGGGTTCCTTTAGCTGATAGTGACACTTATGTTCTGTAATAAAATTAGTATTCTCAAATTTAAATATGCAAATCAGGTTACATATTTTCTGTGTTTTTAGCTTAGCTTTTTCTTTCTTTTTTAGTTTTTTTAGTTTCTGTGTTTTCTTTTTTAAATTTTTTTTAGTTTCTGTGTTTTCTTTGTTTAGCTTTTTTTTATTTTTTTGCTATTTTCCCCATATCTAGCTGCACATTTATACATACTCCCATTTATTACATGGAAATTTATTAGGGGATTACTTAATATTTAGAGAGGCAGTCTATCATGATGGCTACAGTGATGCTGTTAGAGTTAGGAAGAACAAGTTCAAGTCCAGCTTCTGACATTCATTTGCTGTGTGACCTCAACACATCACAGAGGTTCTAAGTGCTCCACGTATCACCCTTGGATTTATTTACCATAGTAGTGGGGGGTTAACATGGATTCCTTCCATGTTGTGTCATATGCTGAAGAGGATATGTGAAGATTAATGATAAACTACCCTCTGCCTTTAAGGAAGTCATCATATTTTAGATGGCTTTCCATCTTACTATCTCATCTAATCAATAAATTTAATTACAAATTTCCTATTACCTTAGCATCCAAAGTAAGCTTTTTTTGGCATTTAAAATTCTTCATGATCTGGTTCTCTCATCCATTTTCAGACTTCTTCTACATTATTCCCTTACACATATGCCTACATAAACATAAACAAATACAAAACAAACATAGTCACACTATGTTCTAGCCAAAGTGACCTTACTTTCCTCACACATAATACTCCATCTCTCCTCTTAATTTCTTTGAAATGGCAACCACTGATGCTGAAGAACATATTATGTTCACCTTCACTTCTTAAAATCTCTAACTGGGGACTTCCGGTTAAGATGGCGGCTTAGAGAAAGCTGAAGTTCAGATCTCCGGAAAACCCTTCCCGACCGATCTCAAACTAGAAGCTCCTAAGGCGCCGAAATTCAAAACGATCAACAGCACAGACCCTGGGAACCCTCCTCCTGGACCTGGACCCGGTTCAAAAGGTACGGCTCCCCTTAAAAGCCAGAACCCGAGATCCCTCGGACCTAAGGGGTAGGAGCGCAGAGTCCAAGGCTCCTGGAAGCGGCAGCCGCGCCGGGCTCAGAGAGCAGGGTCTGAGGAACAACAACCCTCAGGGTCTTCTACCCAAGTCCCAGTCCGGGTGAAAGTTACTGCCTGGGGCCTCCGCTGCAAAGAGCTGGTCAAAACAACAGCAACCCTCAGGGCGGGCAAGACAGCCTCACGGGCTGGATCCTGCTATCCAAGTCTCAGTGAAAGTCTGTGCTCTCGGAGCTTGGGGAAGCGGCAGCCCATCCCCCCGCAGGCCGACGAAACAGCCTCACGGCCAGGGATTCTGAAGGCAACTTCCGGAAATCGAGCCAGGGGGAGAGTGTGGCCTCGTGGTCCGACCCTTCCATTCCAGTTCCAGTGAGGCATATTCAGTTTAACCCAGGGAACGCTCATAGAACCAACATCTGCCCAGGACTAAAGCCTCTGATCACCAGACAAAGACAAGAAAAGCCAATCCTCCACGTTCAGAGATGACAAACTCCACAGAAGCACAGAAGCCCCAAAATACCAAGAAAAATAAGAAGAAAGGGGCGACTCTGGACACATTCTATGGAGCCAAAATACAAAATACAGAGCAGATAGAAGAAGATATACAAGAAAATTCTCCAAAATCTCCCAAAGGAAATAGAAACTCTCCACAAACCCATGAAGAATTTGAATCAGAAAGGACCAAAAAGATGGAAGCCCTCTGGGAGGAAAAGTGGGAAATGATGCAAAAGAAATTCACGCATCTACAAAACCAGTTTGACCAAACTGTAAAAGAAAACCAGGCTTTAAAGCAAGAACTAATAAAGCAAAGCCAAAACACCAAGAAATTAGAAGAGAACATAAAATATCTCACCGACAAGGTGATAGATCTGGAAAACAGGGGGAGAAGAGAAAATTTAAGAATAATTGGACTCCCAGAAAAGCCAGAAATAAACACCAAACTGGACATGGTGATACAAGATATAATCAAAGAAAATTGCCCAGAGATTCTAGAACAAGGGGGCAATACATCCACTGACAGAGCTCACAGAACACCTTCTACACTAAACCCCCAAAAGACAACTCCCAGGAATGTAATTGCCAAATTCCAAAGCTATCAAACAAAAGAAAAAATCCTACAGGAAGCCAGAAAAAGACAATTTAGATATAAAGGAATGCCAATCAGGGTCACACAAGACCTTGCAAGTTCTACGCTGAATGATCGTAAGGCATGGAACATGATCTTCAGAAAGGCAAGAGAGCTGGGTCTCCAACCAAGAATCAGCTACCCAGCAAAACTGACTATATACTTCCAAGGGAAAGTATGGGCATTCAACAAAATAGAAGACTTCCAACTTTTTGCAAAGAAAAGACCAGAGCTCTGTGGAAAGTTTGATACCGAAAATCAAAGAGCAAGGAATACCTGAAAAGGTAAATATTAAGGAAAGGGGAAAAATGGTATCTTCTTTTACTCAAACTCTCTTCTATAAGGACTACATTTATATCAACCTATGTATACTAATATGTGGGGAAAATGTAATGTATAAATAGGGGGTAAAGAAAGACCAAATAGAATAATGGTTCTCACACAAAGATTCACAGGGGAAGGGGAGGGGAAGAAAACTCCTATAAGAAGGAGAGGAAGAGAGGGGGGGGGTTTACTTAAACCTCAATCTCAGGGAAATCAACTCTGAGAGGGAAAAACATCCAGATCCATTGGGATCTTGAATTCTATCTTACCCAACAAGGGTAAGGAGAAGGGAAAACCAAGGGGGGGAGGGGGAGGGGGAGAACAAAAAGGGAGGGAAAGAGAGGGGGGAGGGGGAGGGAACAAAAGGGAGGGACTAAAAAGGGAAACATCAAGGGAGGGGACAAGGGGGACTGATTCAAAGTAAATCACTGGACTAAAAGGTAGAGCCGAAGAAGAAAAGGTTAGAATTAGGGAAGGCAATCAAAATGCCAGGGAGTCCACAAATGACAATCATAACTTTGAACGTGAATGGGATGAACTCACCCATAAAACGTAGACGAATAGCAGAATGGATTAGAATCCAAAACCCTACCATATGTTGTCTTCAAGAAACACACATGAGGCGGGTTGACACCCACAAGGTCAGAATTAAAGGATGGAGTAAGACCTTCTGGGCCTCAACTGATAGAAAGAAGGCAGGAGTGGTAATCATGATATCTGATAAAGCCAATGCAAAAATAGACCTGATCAAAAGGGATAGGGAAGGTAATTATATTTTGTTAAAAGGGACTCTAGACAATGAGGAAATATCATTAATCAACATGTATGCACCAAATAATATAGCACTCAAATTTCTAATGGAGAAACTAGGAGAATTGAAGGAAGAAATAGACAGTAAAACCATACTAGTGGGAGACTTAAACCAACCATTATCAAATTTAGATAAATCAAATCAAAAAATAAATAAGAAAGAGGTAAAAGAAGTGAATGAAATCTTAGAAAAATTAGAATTAATAGACATATGGAGAAAAATAAATAGGGATAAAAAGGAATACACCTTCTTCTCAGCACCACATGGCACATTCACAAAAATTGACCATACATTAAGTCACAGAAACATAGCACACAAATGCAAAAAAGCAGAAATAATGAATGCAGCCTTCTCAGATCACAAGGCAATAAAAATAATGATTAGTAATGGTACATGGAAAACCAAATCTAAAACCAATTGGAAATTAAACAATATGATACTCCAAAACCTTTTAGCTAAAGAAGAAATCATAGAAACAATTAATAATTTCATCAAGGAAAATGACAATGGCGAAACATCCTTTCAAACCTTTTGGGATGCAGCCAAAGCGGTAATCAGAGGCAAATTCATATCCCTGAAAGCTCATATTAACAAACAAGGGAGAGCAGAGATCAATCAATTGGAAATGCAATTGAAAAAACTCGAAAGCGATCAAATTAAAAACCCCCAGCAGAAAACCAAATTAGAAATCCTAAAAATTAAGGGAGAAATTAATAAAATCGAAAGTGATAGAACTATTGATTTAATAAATAAGACAAGAAGCTGGTACTTTGAAAAAACAAACAAAATAGACAAAGTACTGGTCAATCTAATTAAAAAAAGGAAGGAAGAAAAGCAAATTCACAGCATTAAAGATGAAAAGGGGGACAGCACCTCCAATGAGGAGGAAATTAAGGCAATCATTAGAAATTACTTTGCCCAATTATATGGCAATAAATACACCAATTTAGGAGAAATGGATGAATATATACAAAAATACAAACTGCCTAGACTAACAGAAGAGGAAATAGAATTCTTAAATAATCCCATATCAGAAATTGAAATCCATCAAGCCATCAAAGAACTTCCTAAGAAAAAATCCCCAGGGCCTGATGGATTCACCTGTGAATTCTATCAAACATTCAGAGAACAGTTAACCCCAATACTATACAAACTATTTGACATAATAAGCAAAGAGGGAGTTCTACCAAACTCCTTTTACGACACAAACATGGTACTGATTCCAAAACCAGGCAGGTCAAAAACAGAGAAAGAAAACTATAGACCAATCTCCCTAATGAATATAGATGCAAAAATTTTAAATAGGATACTAGCAAAAAGACTCCAGCAAGTGATCAGAAAGATCATTCACCATGATCAAGTAGGATTCATACCAGGGATGCAGGGCTGGTTCAACATTAGGAAAACCATCCACATAATTGACCACATCAACAAGCAAACTAGCAAGAACCACATGATTATCTCAATAGATGCAGAAAAAGCCTTTGATAAAATACAACACCCATTCCTATTAAAAACACTAGAAAGCATAGGAATAGAAGGGTCATTCCTAAAAATAATAAACAGTATATATCTAAAACCAACAGCTAATATCATCTGCAATGGGGATAAACTAGATGCATTCCCAATAAGATCAGGAGTGAAACAAGGATGCCCATTATCACCTCTACTATTTGACATTGTACTAGAAACACTAGCAGTAGCAATTAGAGAAGATAAAGAAATTGAAGGTATCAGAATAGGCAAGGAGGAGACCAAGTTATCACTCTTTGCGGATGACATGATGGTCTACTTAAAGAATCCTAGAGATTCAACCAAAAAGCTAATTGAAATAATCAACAACTTTAGCAAAGTTGCAGGATACAAAATAAACCCACATAAATCATCAGCTTTTCTATATATCTCCAACACAGCTCAGCAGCAAGAACTAGAAAGAGAAATCCCATTCAAAATCACCTTAGACAAAATAAAATACCTAGGAATCTATCTCCCAAGATAAACACAGGAACTATATGAACACAACTACAAAACACTCGCCACACAACTAAAACTAGACTTGAACAATTGGAAAAACATTAACTGCTCATGGATAGGACGAGCCAATATAATAAAAATGACCATCCTACCCAAACTTATTTATCTATTTAGTGCCATACCCATTGAACTACCAAAATACTTCTTCACTGATTTAGAAAAAACCATAACAAAGTTCATTTGGAAGAACAAAAGATCAAGGATATCCAGGGAAATAATGAAAAAAAAACACATATGATGGGGGCCTTGCAGTCCCAGACCTCAAACTATATTACAAAGCAGCAGTCATCAAAACAATTTGGTACTGGCTAAGAAACAGAAAGGAAGATCAGTGGAATAGACTGGGGGAAAACGACCTCAGCAAGACAGTATACGATAAACCCAAAGATCCCAGCTTTTGGGACAAAAATCCACTATTCGATAAAAACTGCTGGGAAAATTGGAAGATAGTGTGGGAGAGACTAGGAATAGATCAACACCTCACACCCTACACCAAGATAAATTCAAAATGGGTGAGTGACTTAAACATAAAGAAGGAAACCATAAGTAAATTGGGTAAACACAGAATAGTATACATGTCAGACCTTTGGGAGGGGAAAGGCTTTAAAACCAAGCAAGATATAGAAAGAATCACAAAATGTAAAATAAATAATTTTGACTACATCAAACTAAAAAGCTTTTGTACAAACAAAACCAATATAACTAAAATCAGAAGGGAAACAACAAATTGGGAAAAAATCTTCATAGAAACCTCTGACAAAGGTTTAATTACTCATATTTATAATGAGCTAAATCAATTGTACAAAAAATCAAGCCATTCTCCAATTGATAAATGGGCAAGGGAAATGGATAGGCAGTTCTCAGATAAAGAAATCAAAACTATTAACAAGCACATGAAGAAGTGTTCTACATCTCTTATAATCAGAGAGATGCAAATCAAAACAACTCTGAGGTATCACCTCACACCTAGCAGATTGGCTAACATAACAGCAAAGGAAAGTAATGAATGCTGGAGGGGATGTGGCAAAGTAGGGACATTAATTCATTGCTGGTGGAGTTGTGAACTGATCCAACCATTCTGGAGGGCAATTTGGAACTATGCCCAAAGGGCGACAAAAGAATATCTACCCTTTGACCCAGCCATAGCACTGCTGGGTCTGTACCCCAAAGAGATAATGGACACAAAGACTTGTACAAAAATATTCATAGCTGCGCTCTTTGTGGTGGCCCAAAACTGGAAAACGAGGGGATGCCCATCAATTGGGGAATGGCTGAACAAACTGTGGTATATGTTGGTGATGGAATACTATTGTGCTCAAAGGAATAATAAAGTGGAGAAGTTCCATGGAGACTGGAACAACCTCCAGGAAGTGATGCAGAGCGAGAGGAGCAGAACCAGGAGAACATTGTACACAGAGACTAATACACTGTGGTATAATCGAACGTAATGGACTTCTCCATTAGGGGCGGTGTAATGTCCCTGAACAACTTTCAGGGATCCAGGAGAAAAAAAACACCATTCATAAGCAAAGGATAAACTATGGGAGTGGAAACACCGAGAAAAAGCAACTGCCTGAATACAGAGGTTGAGGGGACATGACAGAGGATAGACTTTAAATGAACACTCTAATGCAAATACTATCAACAAAGCAATGGGTTCAAATCAAGAAAACATCTAATGCCCAGTGGACTTACGCGTTGGCTATGGGGGGTGGGGGGGGGGAGGAAAAGAAAATGATCTATGTCTTTAACGAATAATGCTTGGAAATGATCAAATAAAATATATTTTAAAAAAATAGTATATTACATTAAGTTTAAAAAGGTTTTGCAAGACAAAACCAATGAAGCCAAGATTAGAAGGAATACAGGAAACTGAGTAAAAAATTTATAGTAAATTTCTCTGATAAAGGCATCATTTCTAAAATATATAGTGAAATTAGTCAAATTTATTAGAATATGAATCACCACACAATTGATAAGTGGTCAAAAATATGAATAGGTAATTTTCAGGAGAAAAAATCCTAGCTATCTATAGCTATATTAAAAATACTCTAAATCACTCTTAGTTAGAGAAATGCAAATTGAAACAACTTCATGGTACTGCTTCAAACGGTTAATATGACAGAAAATAAAAATGAAAAATATTGGAGGGTATGTGGAAAAATATGGACACTAATGCACTGTTGGTGGAATTGTGAACTGACCCAATCATTCTGGAGGGCACTTGAGAACTATACTCAAAAGGCTATAAAATTATCCCTGCTGTTTGACCCAACAATAGGACTAGTAGGTCTATATCACAAAGAGATTATGGAAATGGTCCTATATATACAAAATATTTATAGCAGCTCTTTTTGTGGTGGCAAAGAATTGGAAACTGAAAGAATATCCATCACTTGGGGAATGTCTGAGCAAATGGTCTTTGATTGTGATAGAATACTCGAGGTATAAGAAATGAAGAGTTGAATAGTTTCAGAAAAACCTGAAAAGACTTATATGATCTGATGCAAAGTGAACTGGTGAAAGCTAGGCAATTATTGTATACATCAAGAGTGATATTGTACAAAGATCAACTCTGAATGACTAAACTTTTCTCAGCAATACAATTATCTGAGATAATTCCAAAGGACTTAACAATGAAAAATGCAATTTCCTATAAAAAAAAACTGATGGAGTCTGAATTAAAATTCAAGCATATTCTTTAAAAAAAAAAAATCTCTAACTGGGTTCAGTTTAAGCATCAACTTCTTCAGCAATGTCATAGCATTTTATGAAGCATCTATTATATAAAACCCCTAAACTAAGCATTGGGGATACATGGAAAGACAAAAGAAAGTCCTTGATATCAAGGATCTAATCATCTAATGGAAGACCACAGACAAGGAACTATGTCAAGAAAAAAAATATGTATACGCCAACATTTAAGATAATGAGTAGAGAAAAGGAATTAATATCAATAGGGATCAGGAAAGGCTTCTTGGAGAAGCTTGGATTTTAGCTGAGGCTTGAAGAAAACTAGGGAAGGAGGTAGAGATGAAGAAGGATGGCATTCCAGGCAAGGGTGACTGAGAAAATTAGAGTTTGGAGATATAATGTCATGTTCAAAGAGTGTCAGAGACTGGTATTACTGGATATTAGAAAGGTAGTAAGGGGTCAAATGTAAACCAGAAGATTTTATACTTGGTCCTGAAGGCAGAGGTTAATTTGGGGGTCCAAAAACTCATCTTATTTTTTAATGTATGTGCATTTCAATAGAAATGCTTTCCTTTATAAATTGGATCTTCTACATTAAAAAAGGAACATTTGATCAAGGGGCTCATAGGCTCAACCAGATTGAAATGCAAAAATGTTAAAATGTTAAAAAATGTTAACATATTCTACAGAGACTTTCCTGCTCTGGATAAGTGTTAGTACTTTCTCCTTTACATTGATTTCTATGGTGTATATTTCTAGATACATACCTGATATTTATTACTACTAGATTATAAGTTCTTTGAGGAAACATGATTCATTTTTGTTTTCGTATTTCTTATGGCTAGAATATTGCCTCACATCAAAAGTGTTTAATATGTGCTTGATGATAGCTTAATTGAAATATTGACTCCTTTTGGTTATGGAGGATCTATAATTACACTGTAATGAATTAAATTATAATCAAAGGCTTAATACTTTCTCATAAGCCATAGCTTATTTAATAGAAGAATTAGACTTGATATGGGTCAAAAATTGGGAGCTGAACTGGGCTTACTCCTAGGTTCTTTCCCAACTTTGAGACTTCTGATTCTATCAAATTAATTTTTATAATCCATGGGGAAAGAGTGCTTATATTTAGAAATGGACAGCTTTTGATCAAGCATTCAAATATTACATTATTCACAACTACCTATGACAGGTCCCTCTAATTCACTCTTATAATCTTGTAATATTTAAAAAAATATTCATTACCAAATTACAAGATTTCCCTGGGACTATGAGATATTGTAGTAGAAATTCCTCAACTTGGCTGCATATTCTGTGCACAAAAGTGTTGAAATACGTTCTTGAAGTAGCCTTAATTTAAATGCTGCCAAATAAGAAGCCTAGGCTGTCTGTGAGAATTAGATGACAGTGAGTTATAGTTCATGGTAAAAAACAAAAGAAAACATATTAAATGCATCTAAAACCCAATTTGATCTAGTTAGGTGGAATAGGATGATATCTGACACTCAGAACAGTGAGCTTTGAGGGGCTGTAAAATCTGTCATAGGCAATGAAATGTATTACCTAGGAAAATTCATGTAACAAATTTGGAAAGACTTGATTTAGGTACCAAATCAATTTAAACCGCCATTTATAATTCTTATGTGCCTGCAGCCATTGGAGATGCTCAGTAGGGGAATATGGCCTATACTTTAAAATGCCACCTTTGCAAGCAGATTAAATGGGTAGCCAGTCTCTTGTTAGGAGAGAGAAATGAGGTTTTTTTTTCCCATTTCACCCTATACTATAATAGCAGATGACTCTGTCAGAGCCTAGAAAATAAGACTTGAAATACAGATGGAGGGAGCAGGAATTCACTTTCCTTTTTTTGAGTGAGAGCTTGAGACTAACATTTTAGAGATTCAGTTCCTTTACAGTTTAATTATCAAAATGCTAGGTCTAGTGATAAATCATTCTAGTTCCCAATTTCTTTTACTATATGGTCTAAAAACTAGATCTGCCTTAATTTCCTCAATTGAATTGGCACACAAGCCATATTTTTTCCAATCAATTTAAGCACTACTACAGATGAAAATTATAACTAAATTTTATTTCCAGAGAACATTATGGTTTAAAAATATTAAATAAAAACATTCAATAATTAAAAATATTAAATAACAATCTTAGTGGTTAGTTAGATTGTTAGATTTGATTACATACTCTAGAAAACATACCAGCTTTGAAAACAAAACAAAATTCAATTCTACTGCCAGGTTTAAGTGTCACTTCATCTTTCTGTGTCTCCATTTTTCCTTATCTGTAAAATGAATGTAATAATATTAATAGAGACTACCTCACAGGAATGCAAACAAAGCAGTTGACAAATCTATTTCACTCTATCCCAGATTACTTTGTGTTTGGCTTTTTTTGTATTTATTTCTATTTATTTGTTTTTCACTTACTCTATTTACTATAAGTATTTGTTAACATACCATTAGAATATAAGCTCCATGAAATAAGGTGTTTTCTTTGTATTTGTATCCTTGGGGTCTAACAGTGTATGACCTCCAGGAGGTATTTAATAATTGTTATTGGTTGATGAGCTGCTCTTATAGCTCTATAAAAATGTAAACTATTATTGATTAGTAAAGGATCTTTGCTACCATGCCTCCTGCATCCCTTGGGTTTACTCCTAAGGTTCCCTTGTTTAATTACTGAGTTTTTCTCCAGACCTCCATTTTGGTCAATATAATGTCTTTGAGGGAAGGATCTGTCCTTTTTTGTTTGTATTTCTAACTTCATCACAAAGAACACTGACCAACACAGTAATTGTTTAATAAATTCTTATTGATCCACTGATTTATATACCATACATTTGAAAATTTTTTCATTTAGGTGCAATTTTTAATAATCATTTTCTGAAACTGAAATCCATGTTCTCTTCCTACCCTCCTAATCTTCCCTAAACCCCAAGACAACAGGAAATATGATAGAGGCTGTACATGTGTTATCTCACAATACATATTTCCATGTTCAGTTCATCATGTAAATAACAAAAGACCTGCATTACCTACAGTAGAGAAGACTTCAAGGAGGAAATAAATGGAAGAATCATGTGCTTCATTTTGTGTTCAGTTTCTGTCAGTTCCTTCTTTGTAGTGGAAAAAGTCTTTTTTTGTCATGAGTCCCTTTGGAGTTATTTTGAACATTAGTTTTTTTTTTTTTTTTTTAAATTAGGATACCTACATGATGATGAATACCTTGATTTAACTTTTAAGCAAGATCTCTAATTATCTTTTTTCTTTGCCTTTAAACCATTCTTCAATCTGTATTTCTTATTAATTGAGAACTAGTAATGTCTGGTAGATAATTTCACTTCTGTCCTCTGGGATGCCCTCCCTACGTATCTCAGCCTTTTAGAATTCTTAACTTTACCTAATACATGGTCAATTTTTGTGAATGTACCATGTGCTGCTGAAAAGAAGGTATATTCCTTTTTGTCCCTATTTATTTTTTCTCCACATGTCTACTAACTCTAATTTTTCTAAGCTTTCATTCACTTCTCTCATCTCTTCCTTATTTAATTTTTGGTTTGATTTATCTAGTTCAGATAGAGGAAGGTTCAGGTCTCCCACTAGTATAGTTTTTCTGTCTATTTCATCCTTGAGCTACACTAGTTTCTCCTTTAGAAATTTGGATGCATTTGTTGCATACATGTTGAGCACAGATATTTCCTCATTGTCTATACTTCCTTTTATTAGGATGTAATTACCTTTCCTATCTCTTTTAACTAGATTTATTTTTACTATGGCTTTGTCAAATATCATGAATGCAATTCCTGCCTTCTTTTTATCATTTGATGCCCAGTAGATTTGGCTCCATCCTCTTAATTTCACCCTATGTGTATCTATCTTCCTCATGTGTGTTTTTTGTAAACAGCATAAGGTAGGGTTTTGGATTCTATTCCACTCTGCTATTAGCTTGTGTTTTATGGGTGAGTTCATTCCATTCACATTCAGAGTTATCATCACCAGCTGTGCATTTCCACGTATTTTGATTTCTATTCCTAGTCCTACCTTTTCTTCTTTCACTTTTTCCTTCTACACCAATGTTTCTTTATAATCAGTCCCCCTAGTTGCCACCCTTATTTTATTTCCCTTTCTACCCCCTCCCTTCTTATTCCCCCCTTATTTTCCCTGTAGTCTTTCTAAAATTGCCCCTTCCCTTTTCCCTCCCTTTTACTGCTTCCCTCTCCACCAGTCCATTTGTTACCCTTCTACTCCCCTATAGGGCACAAATCTATTCTCTGCCCCAATGGATTGGATTGTTCTTCCTTCTTTGGGTAAGTTTCAAAGCACGTAAGAGTTGAGTATTTCCTATATCCAACCTCTTTACCCTTCCAGTGTATTGATGTTCTCCCACTTCCCACCATGAATTTCTTTGTGACATATAAATTTACCCTGATTTGTTTCTATTCCCATTTCTTTTAGTACTAACCCCTTTTTTTCGCTATAGTTGTGTATATATGTATATATATGTGTGTGTGTGTGTGAGTATATATATGTATATGTATTTATGCATGCACATATATATATATATATATATATATACCTATTTATGTCTTATACTTTCATCCTATACAGTTTGTCACTCTTCCCTCTAAGTGTAATTCTTCTAGCTTCCCAAGTGACAACAGTTATTAAGAATTACTAGTGACCTCTTTTCTTATAGGGATGCATAACATTTTAACTTATCAAGTCTCTTAAATGTTTTTTTTTGTTTTGTTTTGTTTTTCTTTTTTCCCTCTTTTTAAATTACTTTTTGATGGTTCTCTTGAGTTCTGTGCTTGGGCATCTAATTTTCTGTTCAGGTCTGGTCTTTTCTTTACACGTGCTTGGAATTCTTCAATTGTGTTGAATGACCATGCTTTTCCCTGTAAGAATATAGTCAGTTATGCTGGGTAGTTGATTCTTGGTTATAGACCTTGTTCCCTTGCTTTCCGGAATATCATATTCCATGCCTTTCGGTCCTTCAGTGTGGATGCAGCCAGATCTTGCATTATCCTCACTGTGGTTCTGTGGTATCTGAATGACTTTTTCTTGGCAGCTTATAATATTTTTTCTTTGGTCTGATAGTTCTTGAATTTGGCTATAACATTCCTGGGTGTTGTCAGTTGGGGATTAAATATAGGAGGTGATCTGTAGATTCTTTCAATCTCTACTTTTCCCTCTTATTCTCGAATATCAGGGCAGTTTTCCTGAATAATTTCCTTTAGTATTACGTCCAGGCTTTTTCTTTTGTCATGGTCTTCTGGTAGACCAATGATTCTTAAATTGTGTCTCTTCAAACGATTTTCTAAATCCACTGTTTTGTGAATGAGATGCAAATGAGTGCAAAAGGACAGAAATAATATATGCAACCTCCTCAGATCATAATGCAATGAAAATAATAATTAGTAAGAGTACATGGAGAGGTAAACCAAAAATTAATTGGAAATTAAACAATATGATTCTCCAAAACTGATTAAAGAACAAATCGTAAAAACATTTAATAATTTCATTGAAGAAAATGATAATGATAAGACATCCTTTCAAAACCTATGGGATGCAGCCAAGGAAGTACTCAGGGGGAAACTTATATCCTTGAGTTCATATATTAACAAATTAAGAAGAGCAGAGGTCAATGAATTGGGCATGCAAATTAAAAATCTAGAAAAAGAACAAATTAAAAATCCTCAGATGAAGACTAAATTAGAGATCCTAAAAATCAAAGGAGAAATTAATAACATTGCACATCAAATAACTATTGATTTAATAAATAATACTAGAAGCTGGTACTTTGAAAAAACAAATGAAATAGACAAAGTACTAGTCAGTCTAATTAAAAAAAGGAAAGAAAAAAACCAAATTGACAGTATCCAAGATGAAAAGGGACACCTCACCTCTAATGAAGAGGAAATTAAGGCAATCATTAAAAACTACTATGCCCAATTATATGGCAACAAATATGGCAATCTAGGTAAAATGGATGAATACTTACAAAAATATAAATTGCCTAGACTAACAGAGGAAGAATTAAATTACCTAAACAACCCCATATCAGAAAAAGAAATTGAACAGGCCATCAAAGAACTTCCTAAGAAAAAATCCCCAGGTTCAGATGGATTCACAAATGAATTCTATCAAACATTCAAAGAACAACTAATCCCAATATTATACAAACTATTTGACAGAATAAGCAAAGAAGGAGTTCTACCAAATTTATTTTACAACACAAACATGGAACTGATCCCAAAGTCAGGCAGGTCAAAAACAGAGAAAAAACTATAGACCAATCTCCCTAATGAATATAGATGTAAAAATCTTAAATAGCATACTAGCAAAAAGACTCCAGCAAGTCATCACAAGGGTTATTCACTATGACCCGGGAGGATTTATATCAGGAATGTAAGGATGGTTCAACATTAGGAAAACTATCTGCATAATTGACCATATTAACAAGCAAACCAACAAAAACTACATGATTATCTCAACAGATGCAGAAAAAGCCTTTGACAAGATACAACACACATTCCTATTGAAAACACTAGAGTATAGGACTAGAAGGGCCTTTCCTAAAAATAATAAACATTGTATATCTAAAACCATCAGCAAACATCATCTGCAATGGGGATAAACTAGATGCATGCCCAATAAGATCAGGAGTGAAACCAAGATGCCCATTATCACTTCTATTATTTAACATTGTACTAGAAACTCTCTAGCAGTAGCAATTAGAGAAGAAAAAGAAATTAAAGGTATTATAATAGTTAATGAGGAGACCAAACTATCACTCATTGCAGATGATACGATGATCTACTTAAGGAATCATAGAAAATCAACCAAAAGTAGTGGAAATATTCATCAACTTTAGCAAACTTGCAGTATACAAAATAAACCCACATAAAGTCATGCCCATTTCTGTATATTTCCAAAACATCCACACAAGAGTTAGAAAGAGAAATTCCATTTAAAAATCATCATAGACAATATAAAATACTTAGGAATCTATCTGCCAAAACAGACACAGGAACTATATGAACACAATTACCAAACACTTTGGACATAATTAGAACTATACCAAAACAATTGGAAAAACATTAATTGCTTATGGGTAGGATGAGCTAACATAACAAAAATGACAATTCTATCCAAACTAATTTACTTATTTAGTGCCATACCCATCAAATTACAAAGAAAATTTATTAATGAATTAGGAAAAAAAGTATAACAAAGTTCATTTGGGAGAACAAAAGATCAAGAATATCAAGGGGAATAATAAAAAAATGGGAAGGATGGTGGCCTAGCATTACCAGATCTTAAACTTTCCTGCAAAGCAGTAGTCGTCAAAACAAAAAAGTAATGGCTAAGTGACAGAAGGGAGAATCAATGGAATAGACTGGGACTAAGTGACCTCAGAAAAACAATCTATAATAAACTCAAATATCCCAGCTTTTGGGACAAGAATTCAATATTTGACAAAAATTGCTGGGAAAATTTGAGAACAGTATGGATGAGATCGGGTTTAGATCAACATCTCACACCCTACACCAAGATAAACTCAGAATGGGTGAATGACTTGAATAAAAAGAAGGAAGTTATAAGTAAATTAGGTGAACACAGAATAGTATACATGTCAGATCTTTGGGAAAGGAAAGATTTTAAGACCAAGCAAGAATTAGAAAAAAATTTAATAAAAAAGTAAAATTAATAATTTTGATTACATTACATTAAAAAGCTTTTGTACAAACAAAATCAATGCAACCAAAATTAGAAGGGAAGCAACAAATTGGGATAAATCTTTATAACAAAAACCTCTGACAAAGCTCTAATTACTCAAATTTATAAGGAGATAAATTGATTGTACAAAAAAATCAAGCCATTCCCTGATTGATATGTGGGCAAGTGGCATGAATAGGCAATTTTCAGATAAAGAAATCAAAACTAACAATAAGAACATGAAAAAGTATTCTAAATCTCTTATAATCAGAGAAGTGTGAATCAAAACATCTCTAAGATACCACTCCACACCAGCAGATTGGTTAATATGACAGCCAAGGAAAGTAATAAATGTTGGAGGGGATGTGGCAAAGTTGGGACATTAAAGCATTGCTGGTGGAGTTGTTAATTGATCCAACCATTCTGGAGGGCAATTTGTAACTATGCCCAAAGGACTCTAAATGACTGTCTGCCCTTTGATCAGCCATAGCAGTGCTGGGTTTGTACCCAAAAGAGATCATAAGGAAAAAAAATTCCTGTATCAAATTATTTAAAGCTGTGCTCTTTCTGGTCACAAAACAATTGGAAAATGAGGGGATGCCCTTCAATTGGGGAATGGCTGAACACATTGTGGTATATGTTGGTGATGGAATACTATTATGCTCAAAGGAATAATGAACTATGGAGGAATTCTATTTGAACTGGAACCACCTCCAGGAAATGATGCAGTGTGAAAGGAGCAAAGCCAGCAAAATATTATACTCAGAGATGGATGGAATGCAATGGACCTCTCTACTAGCAGCAATGCAATGATCCAGGACAATTCTGAGGGACTTATGAGAAAGAACGCTATCCATATCCAGATGAAGATCTTTAGGAATAGAAACACAGAAGAAAAACAACTGCTTGATTACATGAATGGACATATAGACTCTAAATGATCACCCTAGTGTAATTATCAATAATATGGAAATAGGTCTTGATCAATGACACAAATAAAACCCAGTGAAATTGTGTGTGGCTATGGAAAGTGGGTGGAGGAAGGGAAGTGAAAGAACATGAATCTTATATCCATGGAGAAATATTCTGAATTTATTAATTAAACCCAAATTTCCAAATAAAAAAATCAACAACAACATGCTATCTACTTCTAGAGAATAAACTGATTATCTCTGCAATATAAAAAAGAAAAAGAAAGAGAAAAAGCCTACAATAATGGGACATAGGTTCTGGCATGTCCCTTTATGCTGAAAAAAAATAAAAAACCTCTGTTCTTAGCCTGGCAGTAGATTATATTTCCATGATGTAATGACCAGAAAATTGGTTTACAGACTTTTATGTATAGACATGATAAAGAAGAGTGTCTAAATAGATAGGAGGAAATGCATGAATGAGTGGTCTCATCAAAATCCAATGAGGAGACAATAATTGGGAGAGGTCAAGAAGGATGAAGACCAAGAGAAGACCTTTGGTTTTGGTAATTAACAAGACAATGGTAACTTTAAAGAGAGCAATTTCAGTTTGGTAGTAATGCCAGAAAGGAGAGAGCAAGGGTCCAGGAAGAGAGTGAGAGGAGAAGTGGAAATAAATTATAGTCCCTTTTCTTTGAAGAGAGAGAAAGAATAAGATGACAACATTGAGGAATTCTGAGATGCAGAGAGAGAGATAGAGAACACTTGGACAGTTTCAAATTCTTTAGTGAAATCAAACATTCTTATTTATTTATCTCATTTAAAAACTGATGGGTACATAATGAAAGAGGAAATACTTTGGATCATCATGGAGAATGAGTTAAATAAAGGATATGTAATTGAAGATTTGTCAATCAGTAGGAAGAAACTAGATGAGGTCTTTTACCATCTTTTAAAATTACATTTGTAATTTCATCAATTCAGAGTTATATAGGTAGGAAATTCTTTCATTGATTCATCAAAATGACATTTTCTCTGCAATTTATTATCTCAAACATTTGCCTGGCAGCCCTGAGGCATAAAGTGACTTGTCCAGGATCATATAATCAGCATTTTTCATAAGCAAGATTTTTCAAGTCCTCTGGTATCTATCAGGGTGGGGAAAGTTTTATTGGAAAGGGTTTTTAATGGCTGTTTATTTAGCCAGTTTAGCCAGTTTAATCCTAATAAAGCATTAGGCATATGGATTTCCTCTAAGGAATTTTGTAACAATGACAAGAAAAAACCCCACAAAGTTTATGAATAAATTGATTGGTAGTGAACTGCCTTGGTGTGGAGAGAAAATATGAAAAATAAATGTCCCAAGGAGTGAAAGAGAAAAAGAGAGAGATACATCTTTAACAAAGTGGAAGATAGTATGCTTAGAGTATGAGAGATCACTATTGTGAATAATGATATCAAAGACTGATATCATTTATAATGACATCATCAAATATTAATGGCATCATCAAAGTCATCGGACTAAGTGGGTGGAAAAGATGACTATCCAGATGCCAAGAATAAGAAAATTGCTAGATATTGGTAGATACTAGCAATAAGTTTGTAGAAACTGAAAATGTTTTACCTACTCCTAATTTAAAAAATAATCATTTCCTGTTGGGAGAATCAAGAAAAGCAAAATTGGTGCACAGTTATTTTAAATTAGATTTTTCATTCTGCTTCTCATGTTTGGGCTTTATTGATACTTTACAGAAATATTTATCATTTTGTGGGCTTATTTTATATCCTGCAACTTTGCTAAAGTTTTTAGTTGTTTTGATTAGTTTTTTATTGATTCTATAGAATTTTCTAGATATTCAATCATCTCATTTGAAAAAAATGTGATAGCTTTATTTCATTACTTATTCTAATTCCTTCAATTTCTTCTCTTCTTTTGATATCTAGTATTTCTAGGACAATATTGAATACTATTGGTGATAATGAGCATACTTTTCTCCACCTCTGATCTTGTTGAGAAGTCTTCTGGTTTATCTTAATTGTATATAATGTTTGTTGATGGTTTTAGATAAATGCTATTTATCATTTTGAGGAATGTTACATTTTATTGCAATGTTCCCTAATGTTTTAGTGGGAATGGATACAGTATTTAGTCAAAAACTTTTTTCTGTACCTATTCAAATAATTGTAGTTTATGTTGGTTTTATTATTGATATGGTCAAATATGCTGATAGTTCTCCTAATATTGAATCATCCTTTCATTCTTGGTGTAAAATCTACCTTATCATTGTGTATGATTCTTGTTATACATTACTGTAATGTTCTTGCTAGTACTTTGTTTAGAATTTTACTTCAATATTCATTAGAGATATTGGTCTATAGTTTTATTTCTCTTGTTCTACCTGGTTGAGGGATCTGCACCATATTTGTGTCCTAAAATGAGTTTTGTAGAGTTGCATCCTCAGCTATTTTTCTGACTATTTTAGTTCCATTGTAATTATTTGTTCTTTAAACTGTTAAATTCTTTGGAAGAATGTACTTGTGAATCTATCTGACTCCGGGGCTTTTATCTTAGGGAGTTTATTGGTGGCTTATTCAATTCTTTTTCTGAGATGGTATTGTTTAAGAATTCTATTTCCTCTTCTGTGAATCTGATAAATTTACATATCTTTCAATATTCATCTATTTCATTTAGATGATCAGATTTATTGACATAAATGATAACTGATATTTGCTTTAATTTCCTCTTCATTGGTTGTAAGAGGAAAATTAGAAAATAATTTTTGAGCTGGTCATTAAAAGAATGAGAAATCTGTCAACAGGTGAAAATGGAACTAAGATCATTCTAAGAATACAAAAGAGCAAAGACAAAGTTGGAAAGCATATTGGATTGGCATATAGCATGCACAATATCTATGAGGAAGATAATACTAGCAATATTAAATCCATTTTTAAGTGAGACAAATAATGGGGCCAAGATGTCAAGTTATCTTCCAAAGATCTACAAACAGGAATTGTATGCATTAATAACAGCCCCTTTCTAACTTCTAGTAGTCTGTCATGGAATCAAATCTTGTGGAGAAAGGGTCAGCCAAGTCTATAAAATGGTGACCAGGCATTCCCATTTAACTGAAGCAGCAGAGAACCTTTAGGAAGGGATGGGAACCACAACTCTAGATATTAATTCAGAATTTACAATGGTGTGGTCCTTCCTCCTTAGCATCCATATCTACTTAAGGAACCAGAAAATAAATTCTCTTCATCACAAGTCTGTTATTCTGTTATTCTCAAGTGGTTTAATATAATAAATTGATATAATTTAATTAATAAAAGGGTCATTAAAATATTTTTCTATCTCTTTTTGCCACCATACCTCAAAGTTCCTGAAACCTTCATGTACATATGTACATTATATATATATATATTATGTTAGATGATTCTTAATAGTAGTACATTATATATATATTATGTTAGATGATTCTTAATAGTATCTCTCTCTCTCTCTCTCTCTCTCTCTCTATATATATATATATATATATATATATATATATATATATATATATATATTACTCTCCCTTCTTGAAAGTAAGGACTGCTAGGTTTTCCTCTTTATATCTCTACTACTTAGAACTGTGAGATATATATATATATATATTAAACACAATAAATGATTTCTTTTGTTCATTCATTCATTTATTCATTCACTTAGTCAGATTTTAGTGTTAAATCCACTGATTATTATATAACATTTCTCTATATAAATCTATATAAAAAGTTTTCTCCAAGTTCTTCAATGATTATTTCTATTGCATTAAGCTCTGAAACACTAGAATCATACTAAAAAACACAGTAACCATAAAAGTATAGCAAGCATCTACTGTGTTAAAAAGAACTAGGGCAAAGTGACAGGGACTTTTCTCCAGGGTTCTGGCATTTGTGGTCACCAGCTATTTTCTCTCCTTAGCAACCACACTGCAGGTGAATATTTGTATCTTGCCTGGGGAAAAAAAATCCCCAGGTTTGACAATAGTTAGGTGCTGGGGGAGACAGACAGTTAAGAAACTCTTCTATGCTAAAGGAGCTTGACCCTTTGTGATAAGAGCATTAAATGGAGAATTCCTTCCCCTAAATGCTTTAGGGAAGTGATTTGCTTTGTTCTGTAGAACTGAAGGGAAAAATGGTCATCATTTTTCAGGTTAAACTGTAAATTTAGAATGACAGAGAAAAGTATCTCATATATCAACATAATGAGGGTAGAGAAAGTCAATTTATAACACACCCTGTATATACTATGGGGTTGGAAATAATTCACTAGCCCTTTACACTGAATGGGTGAATATCTATTGATGCTTCCTAATACCCAACAGTAGTAACTTGTATATTCTTTAAACAGTTTCTGCATAATTATGTCATTAATGCAAATATGATGATAATAGGAACACTAAATCTAGGAAACAAACAGAAACATTATTTTATAATTTTCAATTAACTTATTTTAGTATCTGGTTCTTTTTCATTATTTGAATTTATATCAATAGAATGCCAACAAAATGGATTTTTTCAATGAGTTTAATAATACTCTTTATGTAGTGTTGTGTTTATTTTGTGCCATACCTTTCTTAATGAAAAAATGCTGTTAAACATGAGCCCAGGTTTTTTAATCCTCTGCTGAGATTACTCCCTTAGGGTAAATTAAATAGTTTGGAAGTCTCTTGAACTCTTTTAAATTGCCAGTGGATGTTTTGAGAAATTTAGCACTAATTCCCAATTATCTTTGCCAATAAGAGACAGGAATAGCTGGGGTAAATAAAACCAATACATCATCCTGAGATATCTTTATTCATTAATTAACTCCTACTGTTTGCAAGGTATTTTGTTTAGAATTGGGGGTACAGTACACAGTAAGAACAATAGTGTATGATGACAAATCACTTAACTATTGTCAACAATGTAAAAATCCAGGACAACTGCAAAAAACTCATTAGGAAAAAGTATATCATGCACCACAGAAGGAATACATGGAGTCCAAATGATGATTGAAACATGCCAATTTCATTTCATTTCCTCCATTTTCTTTAGTATAAGTAACATGTCTCTTGTTTCACAACATAATATATGATGATGTATGATAATATATTCACAATCTAGATTGTGTCACTTGCCTTCTTGGAGAAATAGGAGAGGTAGTAGAAAGGAAGAAAATATGTCAGAAAATGAATATTAAAATTGTATTGATGTATAGTCTGGAAAAATAATTAAAAAAATTAAAAACAAAGATGAATGACAAAAAATTCCCTGACCTCAAGAAGCTTTCAGTTTGATACATTGGTTAGAGAGGTGAGAATAAGTTGAGATATACATGAAATCAAGATAAGCCTGGTTCAAATTCCCCTCAGGCACTTACTAGTTGGGTGTCACTGGTCAAATGGCTAAACCTCTTGGCATCTTAATTTCCTTACCTATAAAATGGGCATTAAAGCAGAATTTACCTCAGGGTTACTGTGAAGTTCAAATGAAATACTGTGAAATATAACATCATGCATGCAGTAAAGCATTATATAAATGTAGTATTCCTAATTGCTGAATATGAGCCTCATTTGAGCCAACATATTCAATTGTGGTTCTAATAAAGAGAAAGTAGAGATACTGATCATTCAGACTCTTCCTCACATTCTAAAAAACAACCACAACTATCTTTGAGAAAAAAAGAGATTTTTGACCTGATGCTTTCAAAATGATTGTCTGAATTAATCAAATTCCTCTGCTAATTGTCTAGTATTCTGCTTAACTTGGTCTCTATTTGTTTTGTGAACAACATTAATGTGAATGAACACTTATCTTTATTTTTTAATTTTTTTCTAATTTTATAATATTTTATTTGATCATTTCCAAGCATTATTCATTAAAGACAAAGATCATTTTCTTTTCCTTCCCCTCAACCCCATAGCTGAAGCGTGATTCCATTGGGTATCACATGTGTTCTTAATTCGAACCCTTTGTCATATTGTTAGTATTTGCATTAGAGTGTTCCTTTAGAGTCTCTCCTCTGTCATGTCCCCTCAACTGCTGTAGTTGGGCAATTGCTTTTCCTCGGTGTTTCTACTCCCACAGTTTGTGTTCTGCTTATGAATAGTGTTTTTTCTCTTAGATCCCTGCAGATTGTTCAGGGACATTACACCGCCACTAATGGAGAAGTCCATTATGTTCGATTATACCACAGTGTATTAGTCTCTGTGTACAATGTTCTCCTGGTTCTGCTCCTCTCGCTCTGCATCACTTCCTGGAGGACATTCCAGTCTCCAAGGAATTTCTCCACTTTATTATTCCTTTGAGCACAATAGTACTCCATCACCAAAATATACCACAATTTGTTCAGCCATTCCCCAATTGATGGGCATCCCCTCGTTTTCCAATTTTTGGCCACCACAAAGAGCGCAGCTATGAATATTCTTGTACAAGTCTTTTTCTCGATTATCTGTTTGGGGTACAGACCCAGCAGTGCTATGGGTGGATCAAACGGTAGACATTCTTATATCGCCCTTTGGGCATAGTTCCAAATTGCTCTCCAGAATGGTTGGATCAGTTCACAACTTTACCAGCAATGAATTAATGTCCCTACTTTGCCACATCCCCTCCAGCACTCATTACTTTCCTTTGCTATCATGTTAGCCAATCTGCTAGGTGTGAGGTGATACCTCAGAGTTGTTTTGATTTGTATCTCTCTGATTATAAGAGATTTAGATATCTTCTTCATGTGCTTATTAATCATTTTGATTTCTTTATCTGAAAACTGCCTATTCTTGTCCCGTGCCCATTTATCAATTGGAGAATGGCTTGGATTTTTCTACAATTGTTATAGCTCTTTATAAATTTGAGTAATTAAACCTTTGTCAGAGGTTTCTATGAAGATTTTTTCCCAATTTGTTGTTTCCCTTCTGATTTTAGTTACATTGGTTTTGTTTGTACAAAAGCTTTTTAATTTGATGTAGTCGAAATTATGTATTTTACATTTTGTGATTGTTTCTATGTCTTGCTTGGTTTTAAAGTCTTTCCCCTCCCAAAGGTCTGACATGTATACTATTCTGTGTTTACCCAATTTAGTTATGGATTCCTTCTTTATGTTTAAGTCATTCACCCATTTTGAATTTATCTTGGTGTAGGGTGTGAGGTGTTGATCTATTCCTAATCTCTCCCACACTGTCTTCCAATTTTCCCAGCAGGTTTTATCGAATAGTGGATTTTAATGCCAAAAGCTGGGATCTTTGGGTTTATCATATACTGTCTTGCTGAGGTCGCTTGCCCCCAGGCTATTCCACTGTTCCTCCTTTCTGTTTCTTAGCCAGTACCAAATTGTTTTGATGACTGCTGCTTTGTAATACAGTTTGAGGTCTGGGACTGCAAGGCCCCCATCATTTGTGTTTTTTTTCCCATTATTTCCCTGGATATCCTTGATCTTTTGTTCTTCCAAATGAACTTTGTTATGTTTTTTTCTAAATCAGTAAAGAAATTTTTTGGGAGTTCAATGGGTATGGCACTAAATAGATAAATAAGTTTGGGTAGGATGGTCATTTTTATTATATTGGCTCGTCCTACCCATGAGCAGTTAATGTTTTTCCAATTGCTCAAGTCTAGTTTTAGTTGTGTGGCGAGTGTTTTGTAGTTGTGTTCATATAGTTCTTGTGTTTGTCTCGAGAGGTAGATTCCTAGGTATTTTTTTTTTTTTTGTCTAAGGTGATTTTGAATGGGATTTCTCTTTCTAGTTTTTGCTACTGAGCTGTGTTGGAGATATATAGAAATGCTGATGACTTATGTGGGTTTATTTTGTATCCTGCAACTTTGCTAAAGTTGTTGATTATTTCAATTAGCTTTTTGGTTGAATCTCTAGGATTCTTTAAGTAGACCATCATGTCATCTACAAAGAGTGATAACTTGGTCTCCTCCTTGCCTATTTTGATGCCTTCAATTTCTTTTTCTTCTCTAAGTGCTACTATTAGTGTTTCTAGTACAATGTCAAATAGTAGAGGTGATAATGGGCATCTTTGTTTCACTCCTGATCTTATTGGGAATCCATCTAGTTTATCCCCATTGCAGATGATATCGGCTGATGGTTTTAGATATATACTGTTTATTATTTTTAGGAAAGACCCTTCTATTCCTATGCTTTCTAGTGTTTTTAATAGGAATGGGTGTTGTATTTTATCAAAGGCTTTTTCTGAGTCTATTGAGATAATCATGTGGTTCTTATTGGTTTGCTTATTGATGTGGTCAATTATGTGGATGGTTTTCCTAATATTGAACCAGCCCTGCATCCCTGGTATAAATCCTACTTGATCATGGTGGATTACCCTTCTGATCACTTGCTGGAGTCTTTTTGTTAGTATCCTGTTTAAGATTTTTGCATCTATATTCATTAGGGAGATTGGTCTATAGTTTTCTTTCTCTGTTTTTGACCTGCCTGGTTTTGGAATCAGTACCATGTTTGTGTCGTAAAAGGAGTTTGGTAGAACTCCCTCTTTGCTTATTATGTCAAATAGTTTGTATAGTATTGGGGTTAACTGTTCTCTGAATGTTTGATAGAATTCACTGGTGAATCCATCAGGCCCTGGGGATTTTTTCTTAAGAAGTTCTTTGATGACTTGTTGGATTTCATTTTCTGATATGGGATTACTTAGGAATTCTATTTCTTCTTCTGTTAGTCTAGGCAGTTTGTATTCTTGTATATATTCATCCATATCACTTAAATTGGTGTATTTATTGCCATGTAATTGGGCAAAGTAATTTTTAATGATTGCCTTAATTTCCTCTTCATTGGAGGTGATGTCCCTCTTTTTGACTTTGATGCTGTTAATTTGCTTTTCTTCTTTCCTTTTTTTCATTAGATTGACCAGTACTTTGTCTATTTTGTTTGTTTTTTCAAAGTACCAGCTTCTTCTCTTATTTATTAAATCAATAGTTCTATCACTTTCAATTTTATTAATTTCTCCCTTAATTTTTAGGATTTCTAGTTTGGTTTTCTGCTGGGGGGGTTTTAATAGATCACTTTTGAGTTTTTTTATTTGCATTTTCAATTGATTGATCTCTGCTTTCCCTAGTTTTTTAATATATGCACTCAGGGATATGAATTTATCTCTGATTACCTCTTTTGCTGCATCCTAAATGTTTTGAAAGGATGTCTCGCCATTGTCATTTTCCTCAGTGAAATTATTAATTGTTTCTATGATTTCTTCTCTAACTAAATGATTTTGCAGTATCATATTGTTTAATTTCCAATTAGTTTTTTATTTCATTTTCCATGTACAATTACTGATCATTATTTTTATTGTCTTGTGATCTGAGAAGGCTGCATTCATTATTTCTGCTTTTCTGCATTTGTGTGCTATGTTTCTGTGACCTAATGTATGGTCAATTTTTGTGAATGTGCCATGTGGTGCTGAGAAGAAGGTGTATTCCTTTTTATCCCTATTTATTTTTCTCCATTTGTCTTTTAATTCTAATTTTTCTAAGATTTCATTCACTTCTTTTACCTCTTTCTTATTTATTTATTTATTTATTTGATTTATCTAAATTTGATAATGGTTAGTTCAAGTCTCCCACTAATATGGTTTTACTGTCTATTTCTTCCTTCAATTCTCCTAGTTTCTCCATTAGAAATTTGGGTGCTATATTATTTGGTGAATATATGTTGGTTAGTGATATTTCTTCATTATCTAAAGTCCCTTTTAACAAAATATAATTACCTTCCCTATCCCTTTTGATCAGGTCTATTTTTGCTTTGGCTTTATCAGATAGCATGATTGCAACTCCTGCCTTCCTTCTATCAGTTGAGGCCCAGAAGGTCTTACTCCATCCTTTAATTCTGACCTTGTGGGTGTCTACCCACGTCATGTGTGTTTCTTGAAGACAGCATATGGTAGGGTTTTGGATTCTAATCCATTCTGATATCCGTCTATGTTTTATGGGTGAGTTCATCCCATTCACGTTCAAAGTAATGATTGTCCCTTGTGGACTCCCTGGCATTTTGATATCCTTCCCTAATTCTAACCTTTCTTCTTCAGCTCTACCTTTTAGTCCAGTGACTTACTTTAAATCAGTCCCCCTTGTCCCCTCCCTTGATGTTTCCCTTTTTAGTCCCTCCCTTTTTGTTCCCTCCCCTTCTCCCCTCTCTTTCCCTCCCTTTTTGTTCTCCCTCTCCCCTCCCCCCCCTTGGTTTTCCCTTCTCCTTACCCTTGTTGGGTAAGATAGAATTCAAGATCCCAAGGGATATGGATGTTATTCCCTCTCAGAGTTGATTTCACTGAAAGTTAGGTTTAAGTGAAAACTCTCTTCCTCTCCTTCTTATAGGAGTTTTCTTCCCCTCCCCTTCCCCTGTGAATCTTTGTGTGAGAAAGATTATTCTATTTGGTCTTTCTTTTCCCCCTATTTACACATTACATTTTCCCCACATGTTAGTATACATAGATTGATATAAATGTAGTCCTTATAAAAGAGAGTTTGAGTAAAAGAGAAAGATAACATATTTCTCCTTTCCCCTTTCCTTCATATTTACCTTTTCAGGTATTCCATGCTCTTTGTTTTTCAATATCGAACTTTCCACAGAGCTCTGGTCTTTTCTTTGCAAAAACTTTGAAATCTATTTTGTAGAATGCCCATACTTTCCCTTGGAAGTATATAGTCAGTTTTGCTGGATAGCTGATTCTTGGTTGAAGACCCAGCTCTCTTGATTTTCTGAAAATCATGTTCCATGCCTTACGATAATTCAGAGTGGAACTTGCAAGGTCTAGTGTGACTCTGATTGGCATTCCTTTATATCTAAATTTTCTTTTTCTGGCTTCTTGTAAGATTTTTTCTTTTGTTTGAAAGCTTTGGAATTTGGCAATTACATTCCTGGGAGTAGTCTATTGGGGATTTAGTGTAGAGGGTGTTCTGTGAGCTCTGTCAATGGCTGTATTGCCCCCTTGTTCTAGAATCTCTGGGCAATTTTCTTTGATTATATCTTGTAATACGATGTAGAGTTTGCTGTTTATTTCTGACTTTTCTGGTAGTCCAATTATTCTTAAATTATCTCTTCTTCCCTTATTTTCCATGTTTGTCACCTTATCAGTGAGATATTTTATGTTCTCTTCTAATTTCTTGGTCTTTTGGCTTTGCTTTTTTATATTCTTGCTTGTTGTCCTCGAGTTGCCTGATTCTGACTGTTAAAGCTTGGTTTTCCTTTTCAGTTTGGTCAAACTGGTTTTGTAGATGCATGAATTTCTTTTGTATTATTTCTCACTTTTCCTCCCAGAAGGCTTCCATCTTTTTCATCATTTCTGATTCAAATTCTTCATAGATTTGTGGAGAGTTTCCATTTCCTTTGGGAGGTTTCAGAGAATTTGCTTGTGTTTCCTCTTCTATCTCCTCTGTATTTTGTATTTTTGCTCCATAAAATGTGTCCAAAGTCACCCTCTTCTTCTTGTTTTTCTTGGAATTGTGGGGCTTTTTGTGCTTCTGTAGAGTTTGCCATCTCTATCTGAGTGGGGAGGACTTGCTTTTCTTATCTCTGCCTGGTGTTCAGAGTTTCTAGCCCTAGGCAGATTGTCTGTTCTCTGCAGTTGTTGTACTGTCTTCCCGGGGAAGCCAGGAATTGCTGGTGTTTTAGTGTTACTGCCCTCCTCGGTTCCCTCCCGATGCTTCTCTGTTGCCTTACTTCCATGCTCTGAGCCTGGCTTGGCCCTTTCTGCAGGGTGTTTATTTCTGTGCCTTAGCTGGCCAGTGGAGGCTGCACACTTAGGGGGAGGGGCCGAGGCTTCCTGGAGCTCAGAGGGCTCCTGATAAGATTAACTTTCTCTGGGTTGAACTGAGTATGCCCTGAGGCAGGGACCTTCCCTGAGACTGGGATGGAAGGATCCAGTCAGGGGGCTGTAGGCTCCCCGCCCCCTGACTGGGTCAGTTTGTTTTCAGGATGCGGCCTTCAGCTCCGAGGACCTTTTGCCAGCCCTGAGGGTTATTGTTGTTTCAGACCACCCTGCTCTCTGAGGGGGGAGGGGCCCGTGGCTTCCTGGAGCTCAGAGGGCTTCTGATAGGATTAACCTTGGACTGAGTATGCCCTGAGGCAGGGACCTTTGGTGAGACTCAAATGGAAGGATCTGGTCAGGGGGCTACAGGCTACCCCCATCTCTCTCTGTTTCCCTGCTGTCTGGGTGCCCCCTTGACTGGGTCAGGTTGTTTTCAGGAAAAGGTCTTCAGGATAGCCGGCCCTGAGGCTCTGAGGTTCTGTCTGCAGCCTCATACTCAGTGTTCTGGGTTGGGGGGATGGTCCTGGGACCTTCCTTCTGCCTACCCCTTAGGTTCAAGTGATCTAGGGTTCTGGCTTTTGGGGGGCTGTACCTTTTGATCCAGGTCCAGGTACAGGAGGAGAATTCCCAGGATCTATGCTGTTGTTCGTTTTGAATTTTGGTGCCTTAGGAGCCTATAGTTTGTGTTCTGTAGGGAAGGGTTTCCGGAGATCTGAACTTTAGCTTTCTCTAAGCCGCCATCTTGACTGGAAGTCTCTAAACACTTATCTTTATTAAAAAAAACAATATTTTGATGATAATGTCTTTGAATTAGGCTATGTTTTGTGTGAGACTGTATACATAGAGAGACAAAGAAGAGAGAGACAGAGAGGAAAGACAGAGAGACTGAGAGAGAGGAGATCCAAGATGGACTTTACCTTGAAGAGGCAGATTTGACAGCCTGTAGGAGTGGGTCACTGCCTGGCTCAGTTAAACCCCAGATAAAAATGTATGAGGGTAAGAGAATAACCAATGAATATCTTGATTGCTTGCATATTTCTTTATTGGTCTAAATTCACAATAAGATGACAAGTGTAATAGTGGTTAGTAATTGACATTGCTTCAGAATCTCTATTTCTATAAAACATTTACATCCTTGGGCAAGGAACTGTAGAAATCAACTATATTATTATTTGAGATGTGGAAAATTGGTTCAGGGAACTATGACCAAGAACAGAATTACTCTTGCTTCAGGGCTTGAAGCAGGGAAAAAAGAAACAAGAATGCTTTCCCCTGCCAACAACTAAGCTTTTTTCACTATTGTGGGCTTCTTCCAAAATCCATTGGAACCTCTTCTCAATTACCACTTTGGGCATTGGCAAAAGGAGGTCCCCTATTTTGGGGAAAACAGTAAGAGGAAGGAGAGAAAAGGAGAGGAAATGTTAGATTGACTCTGGAATAAGTTCTTATGAAAGTGAAAAATTAGAATTAAGGTGGCCAATATTAGAGTAAACTCATTTCCCTACCAATATAGTTTAACATTATCTGAGTTTGGTAGATATATCTAAGGGACATAAATGTTAGGGATTTGCACAGGGAAATATAACTGGTGAGTGTGAGAGGTAATGTTTGAACTCATATCTTTCTAATTCTCAGCCAGCAGTTTTCCTACTATACCAGACTGCCTGCATTAAAAACGAAGATAATAAATGGCTGGTAATTATATGGTGCTTTAATATTGGTAATGTTTTACATACATTATTTAATTTGACCATTACAATTCTCTGGTGATATAAGTACTATATAGGTGCTATTATATCCATCTTAAAGAAGAGAAAATTGAAAGAGGTTAAGGAGTTTCCCTATAGTCATTTTTCAGAAAAAAAGGAAAGTGAATGTATTTGTATAGGTTGATATTTCAATTTACATTGATATGTTTCTGAACAGGTACTAATGTATCTTTTTTGATTGTAGTTTCATGCTGAATTTTCTTGTAGATTGGCATTACACAGTTTCAATCATGTTTTGAAAAGAAAAAAAGATGATAATATAATGAAATTGCATTTATAGAATGCCCAAGCTAAAGCAGAGAGCATAAGCATCCAGTTCAACCTATAAATTACAGGCTTCTCAATATCTCTGTAAAGGGGTCTTCCAGCTTGCTCTTCAAAATCTCCTATGGAGGAGCTCGTGTTTCCCTGTTGAACTAGGGAAATGCCCTAATTTTTGGAAAATCCATCCCTCCATTCAGCTGAAGTTAATTTTCTCCAATTTTAACCATTTTCCTCTCCCTAAGATGCAGCATAACTAATTTAATTGACATTTACAAAAATTTAAATTAATTTAAAGTATGATATAATCATTACAAAAAAATATAAATGAAATTAGTCAAATGAGAAAAGTTATGATGGAAGAGAGATGATAGATCTAAAAAGACCTCAAAGGTGATATAATTCAACTCATAATTTTACAGTTTGGGAACTGAGATGCATTGAGGTTAAGTGCCTAGTACTAGTTCAAATAGATAAATAATCATCAGGAAGATGATTAGAACTTCAGACCTTTTTACTCTAGCATTAGTTCTCTTTTAACTTTACCATTCTACTTTTCTATGTTTTTATATACATGTTAAAAAAAAACACAATTAATTTTCCCTGCAACAAATTCTCATTTTCTTGAGAATCAACATATGGTACATGAGCCTTGAATATTTAAGCAAATTCTGCCTTTTAATAAGAACTCCTTATTTAGGGGAAAGCTGCAATATAGTTTTCTTTTTCTTTTAAAGCAAAGAAATCATCAATAATCTACATCTAAAATAATAATCAATTTTACTCTCATTTCCATTAATTTTCTTTTGAATATAAATATGAAAGAATTGATTCCTTTAATAACTAAAATATCTTATATTAACATGGTTAGATAATTTGTGATGTTGGCTAACTTAGCTAGTGTTTTATTTTTTTCCATTTGAATTTATTTAGTCAATTTAGAACATTATTCCTTGGTTACAAGAATCATGTTATTTCCCTCCCTCCCCTCCACCCACTCTTCCCCCAGCCAACGTGCAATTTCATTGGGTATTATGTGTGTCCTTGATCAGAAGCTATTTCCATGTTGTTGTTTACACTAGGATGTTCATTCAGAGTCCACATCCCCAACCATATCACTTTGATCCATGTATTCAAGCAGTTGTTTTTCTTCAGTGTTTTTTTTTTCCCAAAGTGTTTCCTCTGGATGTGGATAGTGGTTTTCCTCTTAGGTTCCTCCAAGTTGTTCAGGGACATTGCATTGACACTAATGGAGAAGTCCATTACATTCAATTGTACCACAGTGTATCAGTCTCTGTGTACATTGTTTTCCTGGTTCTGCTCCTTTCACTCTGCATCACTTCCTGGAGGTTGTTCCAGTCTCCATGGAATTCCTCCACTTCATTATTCCTTTGAGCACAATAGTATTCCATCACCAACACATACCACAATTTGTTCAGCCATTTTCCAAATGGAGGGCATCCCATGATTTTCCAATTTTTTTTTGCCACCACAAACAGTGCAGCTGTGAATATTCTTGTACAAGTCTTTTTCCTTATTATTTTGTTGGGGTAGAGACCCAGCAGTGCTATAACTGGGTCACGAGGTAGGCAGTTTTTTAGCACCCTTTGGGCATAGTTCCAAATTGCCCTTCAGGATGGTTGGATCAATTCACAACTCCACCAGCAATGAATTAATGTCCCAACTTTGCCACATACCCTCCAGCATTCATTACTTTCCTATGCTGTCATGTTTGTTAGCCAATCTGCTAGGTGTGAGGTGATACCTCAGAGTTGTTTTGATTTGCATCTCTCTGATTATAAGAGATTTAGAACACTTTTTTCATGTGCCTATTGATAGTTTTGATTTCTTCAACTGGATTGCCTATTCATGTCCCTTGCCCATTTATCAATTGGAGAATGGCTTGATTTTTTGTACAACTGGTTTAGCTCTTTATGAATTTGAGTAATTAGCCCTTTGTCAGAGGTTTTTGTTATGAAGATTGTTTCCCAATTTGTTGCTTCCCTTCTAATTATGGATGCATTAGTTTTATTTGTACAAAACCTTTTTAATTTGATGTAATAAAATTATTGATTTTCCATTTTGTGATTTTTTTCTAACTCTTGCTTGGTTTTAAAGTCTTTGCTTTCCCAAAGATCTAACAAGTATACTATTCTGTGTTCACCAGATTGTTTATAGTTTCCTTCTTTATATTCAGGTCATTCACCCATTCTGAGTTTATCTTGGAGTAGGGTGTGAGATGTTGATCCAAACCTAAGCTCTCCTATACTGTCTTCCAATTGTCCCAGCAGTTTTTTTTATTCAAAAAGTTGAATTTGGTCCCGAAAATTGGGATCTTTGGGTTTATCATAAACTGTCTAGCTGAGGTAATTTACCCACAAATCTATTCCACTAATCCTCCTTTCTGTCTCTTAGCCTGTACCAAATTGTTTTGATGACCACAGCTTTATATTATAGTTTGAGATCTGGGACTGGAAGTCCTTATTTTGCAATTGTTTTTGCAATTATTTTGCAATTTTTTTCCATTATTTTCCTGGATATCCTTGATCTTTTGTTCTTCCAAATGAATTTTGTTATGTTTTTTTTTTTTCTAATTCAGTAAAAAAGTTTTTTGGTAGTTCAATTGGTATGGCACTAAATAAGTAGATTAATTTGGATAGGATTGTCATTTTTATTATGTTAGCTTGTCCCACCCATGAGCAATCAATGTTTTTCCAGTTATTTAGATCTAGTTTTAAGTGTGTGGAGAGTGTTTTTTATTTGTGTTCATATAGTTCCTGTGTTTGTCTAGCAGATAGGTTCCTAAGTATTTTATATTGTCTAAGGTGATTTTGAATGGAATTTCTCTTTCTAATTTTTGCTGCTGAGATGTGTTGTAGATATATAGAAATGGGGATTTTTTAGTTAGGGAGTTCTTTGATGATTTGTTCAATTGCTTTTTCTGATATGGGGTTGTTTAGGTAATTTATTTCTTCCTCTGTTAGTATACGCAATTCATATTTTTATAAGTATTTATCCATATCACCTAGATTGCCATATTTTTGTCATATAATTTGTCATAGTAGTTTTTAATGATTGCCTTAATTTCCTCTTCATTAGAGGTGAGGTCTGTGAACCTTAAAATTTCTAAGACCCTACTTCACAAGGTTTGGATTGTAAACCTTAAAAATTCCCCATTGGGTTGAGACCATTCCCCACTTTAAACAATGAAGGAACTTAGATCAGGAATGTGAGAACTCTACCTACTTAAGTCTACGCTAGGGGAAGATAAAGTTGTAAACTCTTTTCTGAACAATGAAAGTACTTAAACCCATACTTATAATAAGGCAAAAAGTCCTTAAGCTAAGTACCTATAAAGGTCAAGCAACTTGTGAATTGACAAGGAACAAAGAGCTGAGAAACTTACTTAGAGCTTTCCTGGTGTGAATTACTCAAAAAATCCACACCTTCTTAGGTGTGGACTAAGAATGGTCTGGCCTTTGAAAAACATCTACTGTGATTGGTAGATGTAAGAATTTAGGGGAGGTGACAAAGGAAAAATTCCCTATATAAGGAAAAGAAAAACAGTCTCTGAAAAATGGTCAGCTGGGAAAGGCTGCCTTGAAGGGTCTCTCTCGAGACTCTCTTGGGGACATTTCAGATTGAGGATTGAGCTGGTGAAAGCAGCTGAGATGATGCTGGCCTGGTGTCACTAGAATCCTTGCTTCGCAGATCTTGTGGTGAGTGATTAAAGACTGACTGATCTCTCTATTAAGACTCAGGTCTAGGACATGTTGGCTTAAGGCCCTTCATACTTATTCCTTTCTTACTCTTTCTATCTTTCTTTAAATTCCTCATTGTATTATTAATTAAAGTCTCTATAAAACCCAGTTGACTTGGGTATATTCATAATTGGGAATATTTCCCTGGCGACCACCTTATATTTTATTTAAAACAAGACACTGTGGTGAAAACATATTTTCTGCGGTCACCATTTACTCACCCACTCTTATATCTACTACAATTTATATCTTCAACCATTTTAACTCTTACAGTTTATAGCATTAACTATTTTAACTGCCACAGTTTATGTCAGACAACTATTTTAAATATAACAGTTTATGGCTGACCACAAAATTGGTGAAAAAACCCTCAAAAAGCTTCTGTGAAATCTCTTTCCTTTCTCTCTTTATTACTTGCTCTATCAGTCAGTTTTGTTTTCTTTTTTAACTTGGCTTGAAGAAATACAGCTGCAAGAACAGGTGAGTAAAAAACCTTTTTGATTCTCCTTAAATTAAGCTGTTTTGTATCTTAGCAACAGGGCCCTAAGGTCCTGGCTAGCAACTGCCTAAATTAGGACTAGAGAAACCTGGGAAAGCTTTTTGGCCTTGTCCTGCTTCCCACGTGTTTACTTTAGAAATATGGAGTTACAGACAGTTCAGAACTTAGTTAACAACTGGAGTTTCAGTAAATACTTTGTTCTTTTCTTAGTACAAGCATTGGTCTGTAGCTTACTTAACAGCTGGCTGATCAGCTCCATGACCAATCTTATAAACACAGAATTCCTTGTCTCTCTGAAAGGGTTCATCCAATGGAACTTATGGCAAAATCTAATCGACATACTTCTTTCCCCTGAGTTTTTGATTGTTGTAATTTTAATATTGTATTTCCTTGAAGAACTCACTGCTCAGTCAAACCAACCAATTGCTCCCTCTAATATTCAACAAATTGAAGAACTAAATACTCGACAGGAGCTTATAGAGGAAAGTCAGGGAGAGATTGTAGCTTTTATAAAAGCATTAACAGAGAGTTAAGAACATGATCAGAATCTCTGTGTCACCCTGCTCTGGACAATAACCCTCTTCCCCTCTGTCCCCTTGGCCTCAGAAAACCCACCCACTCCTCTCACTGCTCATGCTTCCAACCCAACACAATCAACTCTAAGTTCACACCCTACCCATACTTCTGATCTTAATCCCTCTATTTCACAATTTACTGATTCCTCCAATCCAAATACCTCTGTATCCTTTCACACTTCTTCCTTGGCTCCTCCTTCTCATCCTACACAATCAACTTTAAGTTCACATTCCAACCTAAATTCACACCCTACCTCTGATTTTTCTGGCACTATGGGACAACAACAAACCCTTCCCTTTAATGTGCCCAACTCTTCTATTTCTCAGACTTACCCCACTGAGAATGGAGCAAGAAGCCTAGAAATAGGAGTACCAAATAATTCAGATAGGTTATTTCCTTTAAGGGAAGTACCTACTTTTAATAAAAATGGAAACTTGGTATCTGTAAGACATCATACACCTTTTAGCCCCGAGGATTTAAAAAAAAATTGAAGGAAGATATGCCATCATTTGAGGACGAACCAATATTAATTATAAAACAAATCTGAAGACATATTCAGAACTTTTGACCCCACTTGGTTGGATTTTGAGAATTTATTAGAAGCATTATTAACAAAGAGAGAGAAAAATAATATCGTCTCTCTGGCTAATGAAAAGTGAGGTAAAAAGGAAATTATTGGCCAACTGAAGATCCACATTGGAACCCAAATGTTGAATTAGAACACACAAAACTAAACCAGGCCAGAGAAGCATTATTGACAGCCATGAGAGCTTGCTCTGATAGACCTAAAAAATGGTCAAAATTTGAAAAAACCCGACAACATATTGATGAATCACCCTCCCAGTTTATGGAAAGACTTATTGACGTAGGGAATACATATATGGACCTTGAAAGAGAAAGAGAAATTAGACAAATATGTAGGCAATTTGTTAAGAATTGTTGTTCAATGGTAAAAGACTACTTTAGAACTAGCTGTCCTAATTGGGACTCTATGGACCTCGAAGAACTGAGGAGAGTAGCAACCTATGTTTATAAAAGTCATATAAAAAGACCTGAAGAAGACAATACATCAGTGGAAGATTTCAAGAAAGAAATTGAAATGTTAAAGAGACAATTGAAAAATAAGGGAGAGACTATAGCCCCTTTGTGAGAATTCACAAATAAATCAGTAACTTGCCACTTCTGTGAGAAGGGCCACAAAATGATGGACTGTAGAACCTTTCTTAAGATGATTGGAAGGAATATGCAGTTTAATAATAGCTTTAGAAATAATAACTATAGAAATGATGATAATGGTCATAGAAATCAGAACAACTATAGAGATGATAATGGTCATAGAAGCTAGAATTTCAGAAATTTTAGAAATTATAATAATTATTATGGAAATAACTATAATGAATATAGAAATAAGAACTTCAGAAACCAGAATTATAGAAATAGGAATTGGGAAAATAATGACAATGCTGAAAATGAATAAAATGATAATGATAATACCCAACAACAAAATATGAGAAATGGAGCTCGTCCAAAACATACTCGAGGTGCTAGTGACCCTCAGAGGGGTGCCCTTCAGAAGGGGGCCCAAGGAACTTCCCAAATATAAAGAAGATGATTCTTCTTAGATTGTATTAATTTTATTGATGTTAATTAACCTTTTTCAGTTTTTTCTCCACTCCAAATAGTAGGAAAGGATGAACAAAGAACTTAAAACTATGATTGGAAAACTATGCACTGAGGCATATTTAAAATGGCCTGAAATTCTCCCTCTGGCCCTATTTTATCTTAGAAGCAGGCCTAGAGGAGACCGACATATCTCACCATTTGAGATGCTTTTTGGACATCCACCTATACAGGCTAAACCTTTCCTCCTGCATATACATCACTATTAGGGGGAGATAATACTATTGCTTCCTATATACAGGAATTACAGCACAAACTAAGTGAACTTCATGAATCTGGAGCCGCAGTACAAGCTGAATTAATATATAATTTGACCAAAGAAATAGTCAAATATGTATGTAGTCGTTGGGGGAATTTAAGATAGAAGCAATATTATTAAGATTAAGTGAGATTTACATGTTGGTATCTAAGACATTCTTCTCCAGTCCCTGTACACATATACACAAAAAAAACAATAAAATTCTTCAAAATAAAGAAAAGTCAGAGGAACACATATCATTGGAGAAAGAAGAGAGTATCTTCCTGGCAGCACAGCATCTGCAAGAAACTGCCTAACGTGGAGTAGCTCAACATGCTCTGACTCTGCCAGATACAATGAAGTGGCAGAATGGAAACCAGTCCACCCTGAGTCACTTTACACAAGTATAGAAGGCAGAGAAGGCAGGAAACCAACAACTTTTCATGTGGCAGCAGAGCCCTGGTGCTGCAAGGGAACAGAGAAGGGGAGCTGGAACTATAGTAATGTACTTACTCCTTTGTGGCAGAAGAGTACCTGAGGTGGAGGAACCCAGAGAAAGGGGCCTGTCCAGTCTAGGTTAGTTGGCAAGGACTGGAAGGCAGCAAATAGGAAATCAGACCAGACCATGAAACACTGGGAGAACTGGAAGCATGGGGTGCTGAATACAACTGGACAAAACAGCTACAAACCTCCCCAGAGTAATCAAGCAGAGCCTTCTCCTCATCTTACACTCTAGTGACAAAGAAGGACAGCCAGGTCTACACCAAGTACCAGAGAAATGTATCCTGCAAGGTTAGAGCAATGTGTCTTCTACCCCAGGAACAGAGAATCTGAACAAATAGATGAGGCAATGAAAAGAGAAAAACAAATGGAAAAATGAGCAAAAGACAAAAACAAACAACAAACCTTGATCTTAGAAAGTTACTTTTGCCCAGGGAAGACCAAAATACAAACTGAGAAGAGGACAATAATGCCAAAAAGGAAATATACTATTTAGAACAATAGGCGACAAGGGAATCCTTCCAAACAGTTTTTTATTTTAATGTCTCAAATATGTTATTAGACCAGGAAGAGCTAAAACTGATAAAGACAACTATAGACTAATCTTCCTAAAGAACACTGATGTTGATGCAATAGTTTCAAATAAAAATCAGCAAGGAGATTATAACATTGTATCACAAGAATCTTATACCATGACCAGTTAAGTTTTATACCAGGAATACAAAAATGGTTCAATAATAGGAAAATCATTAGCATATTTGACCATATCAATAATAAAACCAACAGAAACCACAAGATTATTTAAGTAGATGGAGAAAAGTCATTTGATAAAATACAACACTCATTCCTTATTTAAAAACAGAACAAAATATTATAACCTTCTTCAAAGTAATAAATGAAGTCTATCTAAAACCATCTCCAAGCAGTAATTTTAGTGGGGTTAAACCAAAACCCTTACCAATAAGATTTAATTAAAACAAGAACATCCAATGTCACAATTATTATTTAATGTTGTATTAGAAATGCTCACCATTGCAATAAGAGCAGAAAAAGAAATTAAAGGAATTAGAATAGGCAATGAAGAATCAACATTATCACTCTTTTCAGATGATATGATAGTAGACCTAGAGAATCCACCAAAAAACTATTAGCAGAAATTAACAACTTTAGCAAAGCCAAAGGATGCAAAATATAGTCGTCTCTCATTATATCACAGCTCATTTATCATGGCTTCACAGTACTGTTTTTTTTTAAGATATCTAATTCTGTATTGCAGAGTTTTCACTATATCATAGGATTTTGTGGATGAATACTGTATTGTACATAATGAAAATTCAGTATACCACTACAGCTTGTGCAAGTCTGCCAAAATGAGATTGTAAATGGCACACTATTGGCTGATGGAATGAAAAGGGACCAACTATAGCACTGTGTTCTAACTCTTGGGCACTGACTGTGTTTTCTTTCCTGCACTACAACCATACATTCAGAATCTCTCCTTGTCTACTTCATATCGATGGCTTATTGTGGCTTGTAGTACTGCTCCCTGGTGTTGTGTTTTTGTAAAGTTTCCATAAAAGTTTGAATTTATTTCAAGCCCTATGCCACCCAGTCTGTGGCTTCTGGCAGTGAACCCACGTGCCAGAGGAAGATGCTCACCAGCAAAGAAAAGGTGGAACTTCTCAACATGTTAAGGGAAGGCAAAAGCTACACTGCTGTAGGCCGCCATTATGGGACAAATGAATTTACTGTTCCCTATATAAATAAACATGAGAAAAATATTGTGTATATGGCAACAATGAATGACCTGATTGATGTCCACTTACAACTAATGAAAGATGAAGACCTGGCGGAGATGATGAAGTCAGGAAGTGAAGAAGAAGATGAGGAACAAGAAGTGCTATGGGTTGGAGAAGAGGAGGAGAATGGTCTAACACTCGGTTGTGTAACCATGGCAGTATGGTTAAAGAACTTCAGTGAGTGGCTAAAGAATAGGATCCCCACATGGTTTGTTTGTTGCATTTCATAAATACAATCGAGAGCAGCAGTTTATAAAAACCTTCTCACTCAGAAGAAAAAGCAGCACCAGCAACTCTCTATAACTAGGTTCATTTCTTGGCTGAAGAGATCAGTAATGCCTACACCGTTAGCAGAAATATAAGTTAAGGCACAGGGAGAAGATACTACACCACCTGATGAAGCACCTGATGAAGTGGTGCCTTCAGAAGAGCTGTGTTGCTCTCCTGGGCTGCGCACTGCATTTATCTCACAGTCATCATCTTCATCACCTTCAGTACTACTTCACAGCTATATAATTCATGATTTTTATCATTCAAGTGGTGGTGTAGTATTTTACTGGTGAGTACCCATATATAATTTAAATGTTGTTAAAATTACATTGGTTTAAGAGTGTAGAACATGTTTAAGAGCATATGAAGTATTTATGAGTGTGGGAAAGGTTAATAAGAGTGTGGGAAAGGTTTATAGGGGAGTGGAGAGGGTTTATGTATCCTTAAAATATATATAAATAATAAAATAAATTTAACAACACTACTTCAAGGAATTTCACCTATTGCAGAGATCTCTGGAATGTAATTCCTGTGATAGGTGAGGGATTGCTGAAAACCCACATAAATCATGATCATTTCTCTTTGCCACCAACAAAATAAAATAACTTGGAGTATACCTACCATAACAAATCCAGTAACTACATGAGTAAAATTACAAAACAATCCACACAAATAAAATTTCACTGAAATAATTAGGAAAAAAAACCATTAAATGCTCATGCATAGGCAAAATGAATATATTGAAAATTATAATCCTCCTTAAATTAATTTACCTATTTAGTGACATACAAATCAAATTACCTAAATTTTTTTTGTAGAACTAGAAAATAACAATAAGGTTCATCTGAAAAAAAAAGAATATGGAAAAAAATATGAAGGGGAAAGAGGCCTGACTGTAACAGATCTCAAACAATATTAGAAAGCAGTAATCATCAAAATAATTTGATACTAACTAAGGGAGTAGTAGATCAATGAAATAGATTAGGTAATCAACATATGCCAGGAAGGCACATAAAATGTTGTGTTTGATATATCCAAAGATCCAAGCTTTGGGGGAAAAAAACTCACTGCTTGACAAAAACTATTAGAAAAACTGGAAATCAATATGGAAAAGATTAGGCATGGACCAACATCTCACACAATACACCAGGATAAAGTCAAAATAAATCCTCAATCTAGAAATAAATGGTGACATCATAAACAAATTAGAAGAACACTGAAAAGTTTACCTATCATACTTGTGGATAAGGGGGAAATTTCTGACCAAACAAGGCAGAGAACAATACATAAAGGGAAATAGATCATTTTGATTGCATTAAATGACCTCATTTTTTTTTTTGTAGAAATAAGACCAATACAACTAAGATTAAAACAGAAAGAACAAATTTTGGTGGAAAATTAAATGTCTCTGACAAAAGTCTCATTTCTCAAATATATAAAGAACTGAGTCAAATTTATAAGACTACAATGTATTTCTCAATTGACAAATGATGAAATGATATGAACATGAAGCTCTCAGAGGAAAAAATTAAAACTCTTCATAGTCATGAAAAATGCTCCATCACTATTGATTAAATAAATGTCAATTAATATAACTCTGAGATATCACTTCATATCTACCAGATTGACTAAAATATAAAAAAATGATAAATCTTTGAGGGGATATGGGAAAATTGAGACTCTAATACACTTTTGGTGGAACTATGAACGGATACAACTATTATAGAGAGCAATATATGGAACTATTCTCAAAGGGCCATAAAGCTATGCATACCTTTTGGCTCAACAATACAAAGTAGATTTTTTTGTTGTCACAAAATTTAGAAAATGAGTGGTTGTCTGTTACTTGAGGAATGGATATGGCATATAGATGTAATAGAATATTCTTATATCATGAGAAATATGAGCAGGATAAGCTCTGAAAAAGTCAAAAAGACATATGAACTTATGTAAAATGAAGTGATCAGAATTATGAGAATAACATGTTCTGCATAGAGAAACAAAAATATTATAAGAAGACAACTTGTGAAGTACTAAACTATCATCTTCAAAGAAATTCCCTAAGATAACCATAAGGAGCTCATGTTGAAAATGCTATCCATAATCAAAGAAGGAACTCTTGAAAATTGAGTACCAATCAAAGCATATCATCTTTCTCTAATGTCCTTCAAGAGATTTCTATTGTATATTTACCTGCTTTTGTGGCATGAGCAATATGGAAACATCTATTACATGGAAGTAGGGGTATAACCTACATCAGACACTACCTCAGGAAGGATGGAGTAGGAGAGGGAGGGAGGAAATCTGATTTTTAGAATATCAAAAAAAAACAATGGTCAAAAAATCTTTCTATGTATAATTGAAAAAATTAAACGTTGGGAAAAATGATTAGGTAAGAGCAAAATTAAATAAAAGTATCAACAGTTAAAGGATTATTATCAGTGAACTCAGTTAATTAATATGCTCAAATTTTGTTTCTCTGGGCAGTCCAGATATTTTATTGAATGAGCATATGATTCAACTGAAACTTTGAAACAAAATATTATCTGGATTTTCAAAGAGAGTCTATCCAGAACTGGGCATATCTTATTATATCTTCCTATTTCTGCTAACTGAAAGGGAGATAATTATTGGGGAATCAATATATCTTTAGTTGTCTTCTCCAGGAGTGTGTTTTCTTCTCACAAAATGTTATATGGATTTTACCCTCATTAACTAAGAAAATATTTTAAGGACCTACATATAGTACAAATTTTGGTAGGGACATGTATGGTAAAAACTTCTTGTATTGATATTTGGACAATCATGATTGTGATTATGATCTCTTTTTTTCCATGAAAAAATGAACATATGAAAATGGCAGGGAAGATGATGGAATAGGGTGGGAGATTATCTTGTTCTCCAAAATAACCCACAAACAATTAAACATAACACCACAGAATAAATGCTAAAAATGGAAGAAATACATTGGGAGGCTACTTTGTTCTCCAAACTCCCTTTGACCAAAATATCTGGAAATAATTTCTATTAAATAAATAAAAGAAAAAAAGAAAGAGAAAAGAAAGATCATTCATGATTTATAAATGCCCAGCCAATCATTTTTCTGGTTTTGATTCCACTTGAGAATTGTAATAAAATATTAAAAATATACATTTTACTAGTCTTTTGAAAGCTTGTTTTAGTGGAAGATCTAACTTAAACTGTCATAGTGATTTCATAGGGGATATCTATGTGTTAATGCAAAAGACAAGAGAAATTTCCTTTATTGTCATTTTAAAATGCTTCAGTTATAGCCAGAAAGAAGACACACTGATTGTTAGATGACTAGAAATGTTGACAAGAAAAATCATGAGATAATATGTATAAGTCATATGCCATTATGTTAAACTTATGAGGGTGTCCAGAATGATTGTTGTGATAGAATTTTGTCATTAAAAGTACACTTCTGGAAATTAAATATCTAGATGGAGAAAAAGAGCTATCACCTAGTCTTTCTACAGAGAATTAACCAAGTGTTTTCTTTGTTGAGGAGGTAAATTTCTTACTCCTGGATTTCTTTAAGTATAGGTTGTCTAAACAGATTTCAAGGATAATGGGATTTTAATGTTTCAGACAGGGTTTTGAAAGATAACTTCTAAGATTCACTCAAAAATTAAGGTTCTTTAAGTTAAAATATAAAGTTATATCAACCAACAAGAAAAAAGAAAGGGTTTAAATTTTTTTTTAAATTACAGAAATATAGAATCTCACAGTGAGATGTTAAAGAGAACTTTTACTTGTCTATCCTGAGTTAATACAACTTAAGTACCTCACTAGATTGTTAAGACAGGATTGACTCTCTGTCTACTTTTTGATTGAATCAACATAAGCTTGAACTAGGTGGAGGAGCTCACAAATCACTTAGTGAATTTAAACCTTTGGAAATTCAATCAGCCAGGATGAATATTCACTTCTCCAGAAGGTGAGATTTAGAAAATTCACACCCTTAGAGGAGAACTTAATCTTCAGAAGGTTCAAAGTTGGTCCCATAGACACTGCCCCTTGGGCAGTGCTAGACAATTTTGAAACTGTGATTGACCCTTGTGAAGAGAGGCAGGGACAAGAAGTCACCATAAAAGCAAGCTCCAAAATCCCTCAGAAGAGATTATCTTTGAGAAGATAGTCTGAAGAAATTTTCTTCTTGAGATAGTCTTCTGACTAGGGAGATTCTTCAAGGGAGCTTTGATGGAGACTGTGGCTTGGATCGTGGGTTTGAAGTTCAGCTTCAATTTAGACTCTGACTCCTGGACAGCTTTGTTGGGTGTGTAAAAAGCTAACTCCTTTCCTAGTTTCCTAAGAGACTAGCTTTCATCTTGGAGAATGCCACATGATTATTCACCATAGAATAGATAACCTTTCTAACCTCTTCACATTTCTCTACTTTATAGTTTTCGCTCTGTTTTTAAATATTTGTAAATAAATTTGTGAATTGAGATATAATAAATATTGGTGACCACATAATTTCATATAATTATTGTCCAACCATTAATTTTAACCTTTGCAGAGTAAAAGGATCCTCAGAGGGCATTTACCTTAACACATGTCTAAACCAGAATCTCTCCTACTAAACATCTGAATAGTTGTTTTTCTGACTTTGTTTGAAGCCCTTCACTCAGTAAAAAGGAAATGGCCTTCTAAAGCAGCCTATTCTAAATTTATAATTCCAATTGTCCTTTCTAATTTTCCCCATAACATCGTCTGTCCTGTTTATGATAACCATCCATTTTTCCAGTTCTACCTTCTGAATAGTATATAGCATTTCTGCTATATACTTCTGAAAATATGAATATGCTTTAATGTAAATGATACATTAGGGAATATTTTGTGGATAATATGAATATTTAACTTAATTCCATTGACTTGTGTGCAATTTTGGCCATGAGAAAAGTGAAAACACAGAAAATTGCATTATACCATAACTCACAAAGATCAATCCTTTGTATGTGTACTGCTACAGGCAAATTTCAGTTCTTTTTTTTTTTTTTTTGAGGTAAAGCACTATATTTATTGTATTTCTTGTGGTTCAGTAGGAAGAGTGAGCTGGATAGGGATGATTTGTATTCACAAACTCCACACCTCCAAGCCCTACTTCCAATAGCTCTGCTTTTTGGCCATAGTCCTCATATTCCAAGTTTCAGCCTTTAGTACTGTCAATTTTCTCAGTCTAGTCTCATGGGATCCAAAGATACAGGCTGTTCAGTATCCTGAAGTTCGATAGACCACCATTGTTTATTATAATATTTATGCATTTTATAAACAATTAATATGCATTGAACTATTGGTCTCCTCTCTTATATTACTACTCCCCTTTTCTCTTCTCTCTTCTTCTTAGCCCAAATATTTCTAGTTTTTTCCACCAGTACTCATGGCATATTCTCAAGACCCTGTCAACCTTGGTTATCTTCTAAGAAATGCTTTCTTTCTTGTTAATATGTCTTTTCTGAAAATCAAAGTCTTGAGTTGAACATAGTAATCAAGAGGAGATTGCTTCTATCTTCTCCAACAAAGTGTTTTAAAAAATATAGCTCTTGTTTACTCAGGATATATATTAAGCGTTCTCTAAAGAGTTTTTTTAAGGATTAGGAGCCAAATAAATTATAGATTTATGAAAGCACTCAATTCAGAAAATCTGTCAGAGCCAGAGAAACTATATTGGCACCATGATACATGGAAATACCTTTATTATTAATATTAATTGATAACTATACTCCAATACTCCTCATTGTGGTATTCTTCCTGAATTAAGAACTTAAATAATTTATTTATTATTTAAAATAATTGGTTTTTCTTAACCTTTTAGTTTTTTTAACTATTTAATTCAGACAATAAAGCCCCCAATATGCAATATGAGATGTCATTATTTTTCTGAAAGTAGTAATGAAGGTTCTAAAACTTAAATTAATTCACTCATGAGGATTATCAAAAAATTTTATGTAGCTATGGGAGGGGGAAAATGTGGGGGGAGGGAATCATTAATCATGTAACCATGGAAAAAATATTATAAATTTAAAAAAGAAAAAGTACATGCAAAACAAAACAAAGTATAATAAAATTGTATTCTTGCCTTCAATATAGCCTTCATTATCTAAATAATCAATAATTTTATTTCACCTATTTCCTTAAATAAATGTATAACTCATTTAATGTCCTTAATTATAAATGAAATCCTTTATAAAACAAAAAAATACATTTTTACTAGAGAATAAACACTGGATTCCTATAAAATCATGATTATTATAATTAGTTATTATATTTAGTCTCCAGTATTATAATTCTAAGCTCATCACATATGAATGTATTATATTGTTTAATAACTGACTCTACAACCACAAACTCCTTGATTAAACTCAGATATATTTGTTTCCTGGAATTATCTAATTTATTTCTGAATATATACCCTTTGCAAAGTGAATTTTAAAAAGCTAATGTATAATAAACTTAAATAAAATTTTATGTTTAATAAAAAAATACTTTCCTTAGATTCAAACTCTAACTTGAAGGAGGTTATAGAATATTTGTTAGTAGAAATCACAGTCTTTTCATTTACCTCCCACCTTTTCCCACAAATTTAAGTCTTAAATGAGTAGAATCAGGTGGATTTTATTAATAATGACAACAAAACCAAATATATGTGCTAAATTCATTAAGGAAAAGTCACAGGAATGAAAAATTCAGGCATAAATACCAACATGTATTCCTTAGTTTAGGATTGGCTGGTTTTCCAGCCTGGTTCTTTTCAATTTGACAGAGGTCGATAAAACATTACTGGGAACAAAGAGAATGAGCAGAATAAAATTGCTGAGGAAGGAAGTTTCTTTGTCATGAAACATTTCCAATCCAATGAACACAGAATAGACCTTTCATTATATGATCATGCATAGATTAATAAGCTACTCTACTCTGATTTTCCAAAAATATAAATTTATTTCCCAATGATATTATTAATAGAATCATCATTACAAGTAATAATATGATTTTCTAAAGATTGTCCTTTGTAGCTATTATCACTGTCAGAGAATCTATGACCTATTAAGGGCAGGGAAAATGTAAGATTACTTATAAAAATGAATTACTGTTAGAATCCATGTTGGTATTTCCATGTCGATTTAAAAAGATAAATCCTCATTTAAGGACTATTTTATCTCTTCAAATTACCCTAAAAAATGATCAACAAAAATATATGTTACACATAATTAATCTGAAAATTTCAATAACATTTTTATTTTCATTTATAACATCAACTGAATTATATTAACTTAAGCAAAAGAACATGTCTAATATTTGGTTTCCATATGTCAAAAATTAGTATATGTTTATATAACATATTTAAGGAATGGATTAATCAGTTAATCAGGCAACAGGCATTTTAAAGTGTTTATTTTGTGCCAGCCATTGTGCTAGGCACTGATAATACACAACAATGTCAATAGAAAGATATTCCTGCCCTCTAGGAGCTTAGAGTCTAATAGGAGCAGGAAACATAAAAGAAAGCTGTAAATGTAGGATAAGTAGGGGAAATGGTCATGGTAAGAAAATCCTATGAAAGTGAGTCATAAGTACTCACTCTAGAGAGATGTAGAACATATTTTGCCTGTGTCTTCTCTGTTAATTGCAGGTTCTAGCAGCCAATCAGAAGTTAAGATCTCAGAAATATAGAATATTTCCAATATGAGAAGCAGTTCAAGAGTTAGGTAAACGTGTTTCTCATATCGTCTCTACTAGAAATTTATTAATCAAAGATCCCATTGGATTTTGATGGAGAAATATTATAGAATGGTGACCTTTGTGACAGCTGTGGAACTAGAAAATCTCTATGAATCACAATGTTTTGGAGTCATGCTTTGTGCTAAACATTTTATTTAAGTTCTGTGTGTCTTTAAGTCTCAGTGCCAACAGATATATTCTCTTTTCATCTATCTGTACTGCAGAATCTGTTAGTCTTGGCAAATGAAGGAGAATCCAGAAATTGTCCAGAGTTTGGCACAAGGCAGTGATAAAACTGATCTAAATGTGTATTGGTCCTTTTATATCTCTTCTGATAGTTTGTTTCTGAAGATTCCCCTGGTCTCATCCTCACCCTCATATTAGGGAATATAATATTTTCTGTTTCAGTGGTGAAACTATATACAATGGCATACAACTGTAATGTTCAGGCATGCTATTCCTTTCAAGATTACAGGGCATAAAATGTTCTTTATGGAAACTCCCCCAAAAATATGAGAATAAATCCATATGGATACTTTCTATACTTGCATCCATCTATCTATCTGTAAGAAATTAAATTTATGTTTTTATTTCAAATATGAGAATTCTAAAGTAATATGTGGTCACTAATTTAAAGATATTATAACAAGTCAAAATGCCTTTTAGTAGCTTTATTCACAAAAAGGTAGAAAGAGTGAAAATGGAAAAAGGTAGCTAAAGAGATAGATTTTAACAAGCTTACTAGTCCTTTCAGTAAGACTCGGCTTTGTAGGGGCTTCCCCATGGCCCATGGTGTCTTCAGCTAGTGTTCCACCAATGCAGCCTCCTCCAAAGCCACAGCAGGGATCTCTCCAGAAGCCAGAAAACAAAGACCAGCTACTCACCCATCCAAGATGAACTCCAAAAGAGAAGACTGAAGGCGAAGGCCCAAGTTGAAGTTCTCCAAAACTAAAGTTCAAAGGAGGAGATCCAGGAGCAATCCTCCAAGAAGCAGTCCAAGAGCCAAAGTCCAAGGTCAAAGCTCCCCTCAATAGAAATTTCAGGACTTTTTATAGTCATTTTTCCACATCACTTCCTATCTCTTCCTCTACTTTACAGGAACCAATTTCACTCTTTCAATTTGCCTAGCACTGCCAAGGGGCAGAGCAGTGGCCTCTGGTGTTGTCACTCACTTTAGTAAGTGACTTGGGAATTCTCCTACTTAGTGTTAGGTAGGGATATTTATGTTTTTGACTGATTAATTTAAAAATTGCTGATTGATAGACAAAGTTTTATTCACTCTTCATCTATCTATCTATCTATCTATCTATCTATCTATCTATCTATCTATCTATCTATCTATCTATCTACAATAATCTTAGTGTTAGATGAACTTTACAGATCAACCAATAAACTTCTGCAATTTATTTTTTATTTTAACATATTTTTAAAAATTAAGTTATGAACTCTCTACCTCCCTTCAAGTTCCCCTTCCTCCCATATACTTTGAGAAGGGAAACAAAATTACATCAATAATATATGTGAAAATGTTTAATCATTGTTTCAAAAGACCTTTTTTAGTGTATTTTCATTGTATTGTGATCCAAGAGGTTTTTCCCCATTTTTGTGACATGTTTATACCCCAAAATAGATGGGCAGTAATTAGAAATTGCCATCTGTAGCTGATAAAAGATAGTACATTTCTGTTCCCTATCTAAGAATACAAAGACTTTAACTCTATCAAGTGCTTTGTGATTTCTTAGTGTTTACCTTTTTGTGCCTCTCTTTAGAATTATATTTGAATATTAATAATTGAAAATTTTCCAGAAGTCTGTCATATCTAATATTTTTGAAATTTTGTTATTTTCATTATTTTTCTTATTTATTTTATAATTAGATGTATAGTTTTAGCAGGTAAATATTGAATCCCTTATCAGTATAGATTTACTGTTTGTCCTTGAAGCTCATTAACTTTTCCTCTAAAAAAAAATCTAATTTTGAATATATATGTTTAGTATTGACATTACTTCATATTTCGTGGTACATTTTAGCAAGTTTATTTCCTCATTTATCTCTTTTAAATAAGCCTATTTTTGCTTTAAAAAAAATTCCTTTTCCTTGTCTGAGGGCATAATGACTAATCCTGGATTTTTGCCTGAATTGAAATAAAATAGATTCTGCTCTAGACCCTCATTTTAACTTGGCATGTGACATTTTGTTTTAAGTAGATTCTTATAAACAATATATTTTTGGATTCTGGTTTCAAATTCATTCTTCTCAGTGATTCTGTCTTTTGTATGTACATCTTTTTTTCATCCCCAGATATGATTACTAACTGTATACATTCCTCTATTCTTTTTTTCTGTTTATTAATCTATATCTCATTTTATCTTGTTCATCAAAAGTCTATTTAGATTCTGACCACTGGCCTTCCACAATCCGTTCTCCCTTTTATCACTTCATTTATTTTTCTTATCCTCTTCCCTTTCTTATTCCCTGTTTCATTAAATACATTTGCACACCCAATTGTGTATGTATATTCTTCCCTCTTTGAACCAGTCCCCATGAGCTCACTTTCAAGCATCGGCTGCTAAACCTATATTTTTCCCCTCCATTATAAAAGTTTTTCCTTTAGCTGCTCTTTTATGTGACCTAATTTTCCCCATTCTTCCTCTTCCTTCCTTCTTCTATTAGTGCATCCCTTTCTAATCCATTAGTCCTCATACCCACACCTTCTTTCTATTTGTACTCCCTCTAACACCTATCCTAATAAAAAAATTCTAAAAAGTTATGTGCCTTGTCTTCCTATCTAAGAATACAAAGACTTTAACTCTATCAAGTGCTTTGTGATTTCTTAGTGTTTACCTTTTTGTGCCTCTCTTTAGAACTATATTTGAATATTAAAATTTCTATTCTGCTCTGATCTTTTCAATACTTAAAAAATCTTTTGTTCCACGAAAGCACCACTTCCCCTTAAAGGCTTATGTTCACTTTCTCAGATTATATTTCAGTTGCTTGTAATCTTAGCTCTTTTGCTTTTCAGAATATCATATTCTCAATCTTTTTTGCTCTGTTAAAATGATAGCTATGAAATCTTGTGCAATCCTGACTGTGGCTCCATGATATTTGGATTGTTTCATTCTGGCTGCTTGCAGCATGTTCTCCTTGATATGGGAACACTGAAATTTGGTTATACTATTTCTGAGAATTTTCATTTTGGGATCACTTTTAGTAGGCATCAGACGAATTCTTCAAATCTATATTTTCAACCCTGCTTCTAAGATATCAGAGAGTATTTCCTTTATAATATTTTGAACAAAGACTTCTATTCTTTTTTCTTAATCATGAATTTCAGGAAGTTCAATAATTCTTAAATCATCTCTCCTTACTCTATTTTCTAAATCAGTTGTTTTTCCAATGTGATATCTCAGTTTTCCCTATTTTTAATCATCTGACTTTATTTTATTGTTTCTTGATGACTCATGGAGTTATTAGCTTTCATTTGCCCAATTCTAATACTTAAGGGCTTATATTCTTCTCTGAGCTTTTGTGTATTTTTTTATTTGCCAAGGAGTTCTTTTCTTCAGTGAATTTTGGTGCCTTTTTAAACCTTTATCCAATTCTTTACTTTTTCAATATTTTTATGTCAATTTTATTTTCATATTTTTTTCATCTCTCTCATTTTTTTCTTAAACATTCCTGTGCTACTTGAACGTCTTTCTTCACTTCCTTAAGTAATTATTTTTTGACCTGTGTTCCATTTTAATTTTTCTCTAAAGCTTTGTATGTAGTGGTTTTCATGTTTTATACAATTTTTTTCAAGTTTATATCTTGATCTCTCCTGTTACCAAAATAGCTTTTTTTTTTGTTATCAGTTTCTCAGTGTTGTTTACTCATTGCTCCCACCTATTTCTTGACTTTGAAATTTGTTAAATTTGAGAAATTTGAGCTCTTCCCATTTAGAGGTTTGGGAAGAACTATATCAAACTTCAAGATTTTACATGTTACTGTTATTAGTGCACATTCTATAATTCCATAAGTTTTTAGTTCTTCAATGGTAGTATTATTTCAATTGAGGTATTATCAGTGATTCCCTGGCTTGTGTTCTCATCATTACACAATAAATGCTTTAGCTTGCTTGCAGTTGCATGTTTGCAATCATCTCATCCTTGGAATTATGACCAGGTTTTCTGCTCCCTTGTGACTTACCACAAGTACTCCTCTTTTCCCTAGAAGTGTTACCCAGAATGGCACATGGAGAGTAAAGCTGTCAAACAGTCACATATCCTATGCTTAATACTTGGAGATGGTCTCCTATAATCTTTCTGACCATTTGTATGTCTCTTACATTCTCTTGTCACCACTTTCAATAGCATGTGAATAATACTATGTGTTGTCTGGGATGGTTTCCACACTTGCATCATATATATATATATATATATATATATATATATATATATATATATATATATATATATATATAACCTTTCATTGGCTGGATTACACCAGAATTCAATTTGACACATTATCTTAATGTTGTTTGGAGGAGATTGTTTGGAATAGTTTACCTGGTTTTCTCCTTCTACTTTGCCATCTGGACAATCATCTTCACCTAAATTAAATTTGGTAATTTAAAAGATAAAGAACAAAGGAGATCAAGAGAGAGAAAGGTTGATCCTAGTTAGTAGATGAACTAGCAGTATAGCCTGTGACCCCATTATTCTTTCCCCTTGTATTTTTGTCTCCCCTATATGATCAGATATTTTGTTTGCTCTTGAGATACTTTTATATCCATACCTCAGGCTGGAAAGATGCTAATCTCAGGTTGTCATGGTCATCTTGGCCCGTGAAGTCACAGAGTCCTTTCTTCTATTATTTATTTCTATAAGAGCACAATAAAATACTCATTTGAGACCAAGGTACCTGAGGAGCTAGAGTGGTAGCTTTAGTTTCTTTTATGCCCTTTGCCTCAGGCCCCTCAATTATAAAGTAATGGATGATTCATCTTTGTGGAGACCTTTTCAAGTCCCAGCTGAAAGGCCTGAAAGAAGTGGAAAACATTATTATTGTGCCCTTGCAAAAGAAACTAGCAACATTTTGTAAACCCATTTATCTATCTCAAACATAAACCTAAAATGAGTAGTCAATTTCATTTCTTTCCCATTCATCACTGAACAATTTGTTCCCAAAGGTTTAAACAGGATCTTATTTGTTAAACATTTATTAGGGGAACTCAATTCTTTTTGCCCAAAATTAAGTCATAGGCAAACTGCTATGTCTTAATGAAGATTTGTTGAAAGGGAACTGACATGTAAGAGTACACTGTGCTTCTTCATTAATGAGGAAGCCTCCCCATTCTCATAAACAGAATCCTAAATTGAAGGAATTATTACAATTGCTTCATCTGAGGTCTTTACCTCTCCCTCATCTTCTTAATTTCTCTGTTATTCTGGGATGATGTCCTTGAGAAGCTGAGAACACGAACACAAATGTCAACTGAAAATGTAAATGGTGAAATTAAAAGGTCAGTTCTGATTACTAGAATAATTTTCCTTATTTTTAAATAAATATTTTTATTTTCCTCAACAGAATCATCAGGACCAGAAAATTAACTCATGATCCACTTATGACTCACACAACTTCTACTTACATCTCCTTCTTCCAAAGTATTTTATTTATTATAAAAAATAATTGTAGTTATCTTTTGAGAACTTTCTCTTTTTCCCTCCCCTCCTCCTCATTTTATTTGATATATATCTTTGAATCCATATAATCTCATCTTCTCCATCACATTTCCCCTAGAGCATGACATTTCCTTTATTCTTGAATTTCCTTTTACTTTCTACCTACAGACTAGCCCAGCCTTCCTCATCCTCCCAATATCTTACCATTTCAAACAAAAAAGTACTCCTTAACCATATTTAACCCTAATGCTGTCTTCCTTTTCGCTTATTTTCTATCCTCCTTAAACCCAACATTGCAAATGGGGGTGAGTTTAATCAATGAGTGAGTGAAGAAAAAGAAGTAATGGGGAATTGCAGAATCAGGAAATGATGGCCAGAACCTGAGACTGGAGAAATTATTTTAATCTCCCTTTCCTTTCCCTCCACAGTATAAACCCTGAGGTGGAAAGTGCTGACCCTGATGGATTTGCAAATCAATTTGCAGAAGACATTGTATTGTTCCTCAAAGAGTCACTTCTCATCCTAGTACAGATCCATATGCAGACAAGTGGATAGATGGAAAGATGAGAGAGACGGGAGAAATACAATAGAGATGTAAGTCCCAAGTGTATTTTATGCTAATATCACACTAAAAGTTATTTTGAAATATATACAAAAACTTTCACTCCCCTCTATTCCCCCCACCTGCCTTTCACTTTCTTGGGTATAATGACTTTCCATTCATGTAATGTGAAGACCTCACCTCAGGCTAATTCAAGCTGATTAAAATATCTTTATGAATAATAAGAGCATATAAAAGAAGGTAGAGAAAATGATCTCTACAACTAAGAAGCACTGGCTTAAATTTACTCAGACTCTGACCAAGTAAATTATAGTTCTGGAATAATGCTAAAGTCTAAGTTTCAATAATATATATTATTCCACAAAGACATAATATTTAGGGGTTAACAATAAAGACCTGGTTTAAAGTGGAATATAATGTTGAGTTTTTTGTAATTCAGCTGACTTAAAAAGTTTTATATGACTTGTCTGGTCATTAGAACACTAGAACACTGCCATTGTTATTCCGCATATTCTACATATTCTGTTATTCTGACTCATCTTCTTGCTCTCTTGCTCATTTCCCATTTTTTCATCTCTTTCCTTTTTTCATTTCTGGAATATGCTCCCACCTCACCTCTGCATCTTAGAATGACTCACTTCCTTCAGAGCTAAGGGGGAAAAATAGCCTTTTTCCCAATGTATCCCTTAAGCTCCTGTGCTTCCTTCAATTTAGCACACACACACACACATAAACACATGCATATATACACACATACATACAAAACACACACATACAAACACACAGACACAGACACACACACCACAAAAAAATAGTATTCAACTGGGTGAATATTTCATTTTGCCTAGAAGAAAGTAAGCTGCTTGAGAAGAGGGAGTATTTAATTTTTTTTGGGATATTCCCAGTGATTAATGATTGGTCAGGACTTAGTTCCCTCCCCATCCTCCAAATTCTTAGTCACAGCTATAGAATTATTGGTTCAGAGAATTACATCAACTTAAAAACATGGATTAATGCAAATATGCTCTTAAACATTACTCAGTATTGATAAAATGAGACAAAGAAGTTATGTCCCATTCTGTGCTATTTCTTCCCCCATTCCAAAATTAGGCTAGGATGGGGGAAAGGGTAATCAAACCATGAATCTTAATAATTTTTTCCAAACTCAGATATATACTTGCACACAAATATGTGGATATAGGTATTCTTCAATTTTATAAGTAATGCCAGAGGCATTTTCTTTATTTTTCAGATTTCAAATCAATTTCAGAGGAGATAAATGACTTGCTTATGGTCATAGAGCTAACAAGAATGGGAAATGATATAGAATTTACATTCTCTTGATTCTAAGTCGAGCATTTTCTCCATTAAGCTATGTAACTAATTTTAACTGTCTATGGTGTCATGCAATCTACACATAAACACTGAAAAATGTCTGCTTATATAAATCCATATATACATGTATATGAATATATGTATGCATGCACATATTTTATATGCATATATTCCAGTGTTTATGCCTCATCTGATCTATCTGATAACTTCATAATTGCAGGAAATATGGCTTGTGTTAAAATCATGAGCTTTGCGGATTATGTCTTTTGTACCAGTTGTGGTATCTTAGAGAAGATATGGGATTGAGAGTCAGGATGACCTAGATTCCAATTTATCTCTGACATTTATTATCTAATAATCTAATCTCTAATCATAAGTAAGTCATTTACCTCCTCTGAACCTGTGCTTCCAAACCTGAAAAATAAAGATAATACCTTTAGGAGCTACCTTTCCAGACTGTTGTGATGATCTAGAGCAGTGATTGTGAACCTTTTAAAGATGGAGTGTTACCCCCTCCCCCAAGAGACTGAGTGCCCCCCTTTATCTCAGACAGGGAGGAAGTGCTCCCATTTTACTGATGGTCAGAGGGGTAGATGATGTCCTCAGGTGTGCATGGAGAGGGGAAGGGGAGCAATCTGGCCCCACTTACCTCTGGCTCTCTAGTAACAAACTCTTGTGAACTTTGCTGTGATGACTACTGATAGACATGCCCATAGAAAGGTCACTGTGTTCCTTCTGTGGCACATGTGCCATAAGTTCGCCACCATATATCTAGAGGGACAATATACAAAGTGCTTTGTAAACTTTAAAGAACTCTGTAAACATTGGCTACTCATTTGTATTTTTATCTCTCCTCTGATTTACCAACCTATTAGCCTGAAAAAATGAAAGTTAATGTGACATGCCATCCTTTAGGCCTTCTTGTTGTTATTTTAATATTTTAGTTATAAGTATGAAAAAATTCAGATAAAGTTGTTAGTGACAAACATAAAAGAGTCTACTGAAAATTGAATTTAATGAAATTAATTTTAAGCTATGTATTCTGATTTGCACAAAAGTATTTCTCTTTTGGACCTTTCTGTTTGGGACATGATCAGTTTATGCCTAAAAAAGGAGCTTCTATAAAACTTTTTGTTACTTCAATATCTTTAATGAATGCAGGTGCTATGTTTATACTTACTCACTGGTAGACTTTATTTGAAAAAATTTATCTCAAAATGTATGATTCTTATATTTGTCAATCTTTACCTCTGAATATTTCATAGATCACTATTAAATGATCAGCTAGGATGTAGATGGGTTCAATGGAAAACATACTAAATTTGGAGTTCATAGGAAAAATAATCAGATCAGATTTAGTCAACTAACTTCTTGTGTCATCTTGAACAAATAATTTTAAATTTCTAGGTCTCAGTTTCCTCTTTTGTAAAATGAGAGCATTGGACTAGTCAATATATAAAGTATTTTCTGACCAAAGAGCTGATTATTCTGTTATGTTTTATTTTTTATTATTTCTAGTAGATTCTAGTTGGAAGCAATCCTAGAACAAGCCTTGTGATCCTATTATTCTTTTGTACTTAATTTTTGGTAGATTACTGCACACATTAATAAAATAAACATTTTCTGTAATTGGATAAACTTATCAGGATGCACTGAATGAGGTAATAATGAGCATGAGGTAAGGAGGGTGACATGCACCTTATACTATTACTACATGGTTTTTGTTTTCTTTTGCTTTGTCTCTATATTTTGAAAGCTTTCTATTTCTATTTTTGCAGCTTGTATTTGGTATAGCAATGTCTTTTAAATATTTTTCTTAATTTTTTTTAATGTACCAAAGTAAGGTCTGGTAGATGGTAGATATTTCCTTCTATAATAATGACTAAGTACCAATACTAATTATTGTTGAATCCTTGAGAAACGTTGAGATCTGTAATTGTATTATGAGAATTTATCATCTGTCAGTTTATGAAAGATAAAGGGATTCTGTTGCAACATTTTTGTAGAGCACAATTCACTGGGTACTTGGTTGTTGCTAATTCTGAGCAGCTGACAGGGATGTGTAACAGTTTCAACTAATCTACATTAATCAATAAATATGGTCTCCTTAAGGGTAATTCCTATGTAATTCCTCTTAGTGCTGATGTGAAACTGAAATATCATCATGAACTTTTCCTTATTTTTAGACAAATAAGCATGGATTCATTTGTGCAATGCTTCTCAATTGACCTATTGTTGGTTGAGTTTATGTGGATGCTACCCATCAATGATCTTAAGATTTTACATTTGAATCTTAGTAATTTCAAAGGCTCCATTCAGAGATAAACTCCTTTGAGTTACATTCAACAAATCCATTGGCAGGTACTTACTATAAACCGTAACTATTACTTGGTGAAATGATGTCTGCTTCTTCCAAGTATATTTCGGTATGTTTTTACTATTTTTGTTATTTTGTCAGAGATCACTTCTCAATACTCTCTTTTGGATTGTTAAGAGGTCATCTTTCAAAAGTGGTCTTAGGGTAATGAGTACCATATTTTGTTAATATGTGAAAGGGTTTTGATAGGATACTTTCAAAATACTGAATAAACATTTATGAGGCATCTATTATTGATCCAGGAGCCTTGCTAAGTGCTAATAGTAGATCCATCTCCTCCAAAACATAAACAAAAGGAATTACAGTTATAAACTCTTAAAGCATGTCTAAGTATTTTATGATCCATTTTATAGAAATATTTGTACATGTCAATACTTCTATTAAATAGTTGTTAATTCATATTAATATGTTGCTAAATAAATGAATAATACCAGACACGTCACTTAACCCTTCCAGATCTCTGCTTCCTTGTCTATAAATTCAAAAGACAGTAATCTCTGTGAATTTCTACCTCACAGGATAGTTGTGTGGCTCAAATGAAATATATATATATATATATATATATGTACATACATATATAGATATATATTTAGGAACTTTGTAAACTCTAAAGTGATTTCTCAATGAATTTTTATTTAATGCATAAATAAATAACTTGACATGCATTTGCAGTTTTCTATTTGGTAACTTTAAATTTAAATGTGTCTTGACTTGAGGACACTATGCCATTTCAAAATATTGTCTGTGTCCAGAGATTTATTATGGATCCCAAATTCTAGCTTGAAGCCTCAGCCTTAGTCTTTACTTGAAATATTTGTAGCATCTTATGCTTACCTAGTATAATTGATATTTTGATGTCATAGGAGAAAGGTTCCATGAAATTACACAGTGGATAGGTAGTCAACATCAAAGACTTATGATAAGTTCAGTGAAATCAACTCACCCAACACATCCTGCAATGTGAACTGGGACAAATCATTTAAAATCTCAGGAATCCCAAGAAATTTTCTAAAATTTTAAGTTTCAGAGCAGTTCCTACTCAGCACTAATAGTACTTAATAGTACTAGTAGTAAGTAGTAAATAGTACTTCTAGTCAAAGTAGGAGTAGGAACAAGAGTAGTAGTAGACTGAGGAGGAGGAGGAGGAATAAGACCAGTAGAAGGATTAATAGTAGTGGTAGTAGTAGTATTAGTAATAGGAGGAAGAGGAGAAAAGAAGAATAATAGGATTAGTGGTTTTAGTAGTGGGAGGAGGAAGATGGTGGGAATCTAATAATGATCATAATAATAGTAGTACTACTAGTACTAGCAGCAATAGTAAGAACAGTACTGGGCTTTGGGGATTCAAGAAGAAAAAAGAATCAGTCTTTATTCTTAACAAGCATAAATTCTTTAATAGGAAACAAGGTCTACCCAGAAAAGTAAATTCAGCATATGTACAAAGTAGATGATAATGAAAGGTAATATATAGAGAGGAATTAAAAGTTTTCAAAACAGATGCCTTATTATTTCCATTTTTCACAGAAGAAGAAATCAATGTAGTTAGTTATATAAGTATTACGTATGAATGCCTATAACCGAATTTAGGTCTTTCTGCCTCCAGAGTCAGGTCTTTATCCATGGTACTACTTAGCTATGGATACAAAGAAATTTTAAGTAGTAGTAATGAGATAACGTGTTCTCCAATTCTGAAAAGACTTTTTACAACACAAAATAAGGCAAAGTAAAATGAACACACACACACACACACACACACACACACACACACACACACACACACATTCAAAACGTTTGTATCTAACACCAACAAATGTTCCTCCACTTTTCTAAATTTTAAAAGGTTAACTCTCATGGTATTTAGAAATCCATTAATGCAGATGTTGGCAAATTCTTATTTTATATAATAAAACTACATTAACTTGCTTATAAATGTGACCAGTGCTCAAATCAATAGATTAAATTTTAAGAAAAAATGTTATTTATAGAAAAATCCTTTTTTCTAGGTCCCTTAGTTAAAACATTATATTAAAGCTGTTACTGTTACATTTAGTTTTGATTTCAATATGTGGGGCAAGAAGATAATCCTCTACATTAAAGGACTTCTTAAAACAAGTTACAAAATTTGGCACAACTAAAGATTTCTGAATGAAAAACCTTCTTGAAAACTATACCCCAAAGAGGTCTTCAGTTTGACACTTCCATCTGATCAGTAATTTAGATGCAGACTTGACTCTGAGCAGGAAGAAATTAGAAATGAAGCCTAGGGAAGTCAGGAGATGAGTGTGTGGGAACTGATAGATGAGGTTCTAAATTGTCTGGGGAAATCATTTATCTCACTTGAGCCTATGTCCCCATAGTACATAGCAGAAATGTGCCATAATGAAGAGTTAATAAAAATTTAAATTCTTTCTGGGAGGTGGTGCTGAAAAGTAGTGATATTCATAATACCACAAACAACAATACTATCATATAGTTCATTAAAGTTTGGAAGGAGCTTTATGTGTGTTACTTCACTTGAGATATGATGAAAAAGAAATCAGGTGACAAGGAATTGGATAAGAAGTCACAGAGAAGAGAAATCAAAGAGGAGATTCTATTCTTAGACTCCCAGTAAAACAATTTTTGTGTATAGTCTGAGAGGGGAGGTAGGGTAACAGAGAGAGAAAGAACAATTATCTATGATATATGGTCTTTTGGACTTAGCTTTTGATGCTTTTAATCATCCTCCTCAATCCAGATAAAATAAAAATAAGGAGGATATCAACTTTCTCCAGAACAATCGCTATTTGAACCCCAATGAGAAACAGGAAAGTGAGATGATGATAATAGTGAAGATGATGATGGTGATTATTATTACTACTTTTAATATTCTCATTCCCTATGCAGTAGTTCCCAGAATATCAAACATTAAAGAATAATAATTTCCTAGGTTTAAAAAAATCTGATCACCATAATAATAAGAGCAAAATAAAACAACTAAAGCAAAAATGAAAATAGCCATACATAAATGCTTCAGAAAAATCTATCTCTCTATCATCTATATATCTACCATATCAGTGATATGACCTTTAATGTTTTTGCTGTCATCACTATTTTTTTTTAAATATATTTTATTTGATCATTTCCAAGCATTATTCGTTAAAGACATAGATCATTTTCTTTTCCTCCCCCCCACCCCCCATAGCCGACGCGTAAGTCCACTGGGCATTAGATGTTTTCTTGATTTGAACCCATTGCTTTGTTGATAGTATTTGCATTAGAGTGTTCATTTAAAGTCTATCCTCTGTCATGTCCCCTCAACCTCTGTATTCAGGCAGTTGCTTTTTCTCGGTGTTTCCACTCCCATAGTTTATCCTTTGCTTATGAATGGTGTTTTTTTTTTCTCCTGGATCCCTGAAAGTTGTTCAGGGACATTACACCGCCACTAATGGAGAAGTCCATTACGTTCGATGATACCACAGTGTATTAGTCTCTGTGTACAATGTTCTCCTGGTTCTGCTCCTCTCGCTCTGCATCACTTCCTGGAGGTTGTTCCAGTCTCCATGGAACTTCTCCACTTTATTATTCCTTTGAGCACAATAGTATTCCATCACCAACATATACCACAGTTTGTTCAGCCATTCCCCAATTGATGGGCATCCCCTCGTTTTCCAGTTTTGGGCCACCACAAAGAGCGCAGCTATGAATATTTTTGTACAAGTCTTTGTGTCCATTACCTCTTTGGGGTACAGACCCAGCAGTGCTATGGCTGGGTCAAAGGGTAGATATTCTTTTGTCGCCCTTTGGGCATAGTTCCAAATTGCCCTCCGGAATGGTTGGATCAGTTCACAACTCCACCAGCAATGAATTAATGTCCCTACTTTGCCACATCCCCTCCAGCATTCATTACTTTCCTTTGCTGTTATGTTAGCCAATCTGCTAGGTGTGAGGTGATACCTCAGAGTTGTTTTGATTTGCATCTCTCTGATTATAAGAGATGTAGAACACTTCTTCATGTGCTTGTTAATAGTTTTGATTTCTTTATCTGAGAACTGCCTATCCATTTCCCTTGCCCATTTATCAATTGGAGAATGGCTTGATTTTTTGTACAATTGATTTAGCTCATTATAAATATGAGTAATTAAACCTTTGTCAGAGGTTTCTATGAAGATTTTTTCCCAATTTGTTGTTTCCCTTCTGATTTTAGTTATATTGGTTTTGTTTGTACAAAAGCTTTTTAGTTTGATGTAGTCAAAATTATTTATTTTACATTTTGTGATTCTTTCTATATCTTGCTTGGTTTTAAAGCCTTTCCCCTCCCAAAGGTCTGACATGTATACTATTCTGTGTTTACCCAATTTACTTATGGTTTCCTTCTTTATGTTTAAGTCACTCACCCATTTTGAATTTATCTTGGTGTAGGGTGTGAGGTGTTGATCTATTCCTAGTCTCTCCCACACTGTCTTCCAATTTTCCCAGCAGTTTTTATCGAATAGTGGATTTTTGTCCCAAAAGCTGGGATCTTTGGGTTTATCGTATACTGTCTTGCTGAGGTCGTTTTCCCCCAGTCTATTCCACTGATCTTCCTTTCTGTTTCTTAGCCAGTACCAAATTGTTTTGATGACTGCTGCTTTGTAATATAGTTTGAGGTCTGGGACTGCAAGGCCCCCATCATATGTGTTTTTTTTCATTATTTCCCTGGATAGCCTTGATCTTTTGTTCTTCCAAATGAACTTTGTTATGGTTTTTTCTAAATCAGTGAAGAAGTATTTTGGTAGTTCAATGGGTATGGCACTAAATAGATAAATAAGTTTGGGTAGGATGGTCATTTTTATTATATTGGCTCGTCCTATCCATGAGCAGTTAATGTTTTTCCAATTGTTCAAGTCTAGTTTTAGTTGTGTGGCGAGTGTTTTGTAGTTGTGTTCATATAGTTCCTGTGTTTGTCTTGGGAGATAGATTCCTAGGTATTTTATTTTGTCTAAGGTGATTTTGAATGGGATTTCTCTTTCTAGTTCTTGCTGCTGAGCTGTGTTGGAGATATATAGAAAAGCTGATGATTTATGTGGGTTTATTTTGTATCCTGCAACTTTGCTAAAGTTGTTGATTATTTCAATTAGCTTTTTGGTTGAATCTCTAGGATTCTTTAAGTAGACCATCATGTCATCCGCAAAGAGTGATAACTTGGTCTCCTCCTTGCCTATTCTGATGCCTTCAATTTCTTTATCTTCTCTAATTGCTACTGCTAGTGTTTCTAGTACAATGTCAAATAGTAGAGGTGATAATGGGCATCCTTGTTTCACTCCTGATCTTATTGGGAATGCATCTAGTTTATCCCCATTGCAGATGATATTAGCTGTTGGTTTTAGATATATACTGTTTATTATTTTTAGGAATGACCCTTCTATTCCTATACTTTCTAGTGTTTTTAATAGGAATGGGTGTTGTATTTTATCAAAGGCTTTTTCTGCATCTATTGAGATAATCATGTGGTTCTTGCTAGTTTGCTTGTTGATGTGGTCAATCATGTGGATGGTTTTCCTAATGTTGAACCAGCCCTGCATCCCTGGTATGAATCCTACTTGATCATGGTGAATGATCCTTCTGATCACTTGCTGGAGTCTTTTTGCTAGTATCCTATTTAAAATTTTTGCATCTATATTCATTAGGGAGATTGGTCTATAGTTTTCTTTCTCTGTTTTTGACCTGCCTGGTTTTGGAATCAGTACCATGTTTGTGTCGTAAAAGGAGTTTGGTAGAACTCCCTCTTTGCTTATTATGTCAAATAGTTTGTATAGTATTGGGGTTAACTGTTCTCTGAATGTTTGATAGAATTCACAGGTGAATCCATCAGGCCCTGGGGATTTTTTCTTAGGAAGTTCTTTGATGGCTTGATGGATTTCAATTTCTGATATGGGATTATTTAAGAATTCTATTTCCTCTTCTGTTAGTCTAGGCAGTTTGTATTTTTGTATATATTCATCCATTTCTCCTAAATTGGTGTATTTATTGCCATATAATTGGGCAAAGTAATTTCTAATGATTGCCTTAATTTCCTCCTCATTGGAGGTGCTGTCCCCCTTTTCATCTTTAATGCTGTGAATTTGCTTTTCTTCCTTCCTTTTTTTAATTAGATTGACCAGTACTTTGTCTATTTTGTTTGTTTTTTCAAAGTACCAGCTTCTTGTCTTATTTATTAAATCAATAGTTCTATCACTTTCGATTTTATTAATTTCTCCCTTAATTTTTAGGATTTCTAATTTGGTTTTCTGCTGGGGGTTTTTAATTTGATCACTTTCGAGTTTTTTCAATTGCATTTCCAATTGATTGATCTCTGCTCTCCCTTGTTTGTTAATATGAGCTTTCAGGGATATGAATTTGCCTCTGATTACCGCTTTGGCTGCATCCCAAAAGGTTTGAAAGGATGTTTCGCCATTGTCATTTTCCTTGATGAAATTATTAATTGTTTCTATGATTTCTTCTTTAGCTAAACGGTTTTGGAGTATCATATTGTTTAATTTCCAATTGGTTTTAGATTTGGTTTTCCATGTACCATTACTAATCATTATTTTTATTGCCTTGTGATCTGAGAAGGCTGCATTCATTATTTCTGCTTTTTTGCATTTGTGTGCTATGTTTCTGTGACCTAATGTATGGTCAATTTTTGTGAATGTGCCATGTGGTGCTGAGAAGAAGGTGTATTCCTTTTTATCCCTATTTATTTTTCTCCATATGTCTATTAATTCTAATTTTTCTAAGATTTCATTCACTTCTTTTACCTCTTTCTTATTTATTTTTTGATTTGATTTATCTAAATTTGATAATGGTTGGTTTAAGTCTCCCACTAGTATGGTTTTATTGTCTATTTCTTCCTTCAATTCTCCTAGTTTCTCCATTAGAAATTTGGGTGCTATATTATTTGGTGCATACATGTTGATTAATGATATTTCCTCATTGTCTAGAGTCCCTTTTAACAAAATATAATTACCTTCCCTATCCCTTTTGATCAGGTCTATTTTTGCATTGGCTTTATCAGATATCATGATTACCACTCCTGCCTTCTTTCTATCAGTTGAGGCCCAGAAGGTCTTACTCCATCCTTTAATTCTGACCTTGTGGGTGTCAACCCGCCTCATGTGTGTTTCTTGAAGACAACATATGGTAGGGTTTTGGATTCTAATCCATTCTGCTATTCGTCTACGTTTTATGGGTGAGTTCATCCCATTCACGTTCAAAGTTATGATTGTCATTTGTGGACTCCCTGGCATTTTGATTGCCTTCCCTAATTCTAACCTTTTCTTCTTCGGCTCTACCTTTTAGTCCAGTGATTTACTTTGAATCAGTCCCCCTTGTCCCCTCCCTTGATGTTTCCCTTTTTAGTCCCTCCCTTTTTGTTCCCTCCCCCTCCCCCCTCTCTTTCCCTCCCTTTTTGTTCTCCCTCTCCCCCTCCCCCCCTTGGTTTTCCCTTTTCCTTACCCTTGTTGGGTAAGATAGAATTCAAGATCCCAATGGATCTGGATGTTTTTCCCTCTCAGAGTTGATTTCCCTGAGATTGAGGTTTAAGTAACCCCCCCCCTCTCTTCCTCTCCTTCTTATAGGAGTTTTCTTCCCCTCCCCTTCCCCTGTGAATCTTTGTGTGAGAACCATTATTCTATTTGGTCTTTCTTTACCCCCTATTTATACATTACATTTTCCCCATATATTAGTATACATAGGTTGATATAAATGTAGTCCTTATAGAAGAGAGTTTGAGTAAAAGAAGAAGATAACATTTTCCCCTTTCCTTAATATTTACCTTTTCAGGTATTCCTTGCTCTTTGATTTTCGGTATCAAACTTTCCACAGAGCTCTGGTCTTTTCTTTGCAAAAAGTTGGAAGTCTTCTATTTTGTTGAATGCCCATACTTTCCCTTGGAAGTATATAGTCAGTTTTGCTGGGTAGCTGATTCTTGGTTGGAGACCCAGCTCTCTTGCCTTTCTGAAGATCATGTTCCATGCCTTACGATCATTCAGAGTAGAACTTGCAAGGTCTTGGGTGACCCTGATTGGCATTCCTTTATATCTAAATTGTCTTTTTCTGGCTTCCTGTAGGATTTTTTCTTTTGTTTGATAGCTTTGGAATTTGGCAATTACATTCCTGGGAGTTGTCTTTTGGGGGTTTAGTGTAGAAGGTGTTCTGTGAGCTCTGTCAGTGGCTGTATTGCCCCCTTGTTCTAGAATCTCTGGGCAATTTTCTTTGATTATATCTTGTATCACCATGTCCAGTTTGGTGTTTATTTCTGGCTTTTCTGGGAGTCCAATTATTCTTAAATTATCCCTTCTCCCCCTATTTTCCAAATCTATCACCTTGTCGGTGAGATATTTTATGTTCTCTTCTAATTTCTTGGTATTTTGGCTTTGCTTTATTGATTCTTGCTCTTTTACACGATCGTTGTCTTCCAGCTGCCTGATTCTGGCCTTTAAAGCCTGGTTTTCTTTTACAGTTTGGTCAAACTGGTTTTGTAGATGCGTGAATTTCTTTTGCATTATTTCCAACTTTTCCTCCCAGAAGGCTTCCATCTTTTTGGTCATTTCTGATTCAAATTCTTCATAGGTTTGTGGAGAGTTTCCATTTCCTTTGGAAGGTTTTGGAGCATTTTCTTTTATATTATCTTCTGTCTGCTCTGTATTTTGTATTTTGGCTCCATAGAATGTGTCCAAAGTCGCCCCTTTCTTCTTATTTTTCTTGGTATTTTGGGGCTTCTGTGGTTTTGTGGAGTTTGCCATTTCTGAATGTGGAGGATTAGTTTTTCTTGTCTCTGTCTGGTGTTCAGACGCTTTAGTCCTGGGCAGATAGTTCTATGAGCTTTCCCTGGGTTAAACTGAATATGCCTCACTGGAACTGGAATGGAAGGGTCGGACCACGAGGAATCGCTGGCCGTGAGGCTGTTTCGTTGGCCTGCGGGGGGATGGGCTGCCGCTTCCCCAAGCTCCGAGAGCACAGACTTTCACTGAGACTTGGATAGCAGGATCCAGCCTGTGAGGCTGTCTTGCCCGCCCTGAGGGTTGCTGTTGTTTTGACCAGCTCTCTGCAGCGGAGGCCCCAGGCAGTAACTTTCACCCGGACCAACCAGCTCTTTGCAGCGGAGGCCCCAGGCAGTAACTTTCACCCGGACTGGGACTTGGGTAGAAGACCCTGAGGGTTGTTGTTCCTCAGACCCTGCTCTCTGAGCCCGGCGCGGCTGCCGCTTCCGGGAGCCTTGGACTCTGCACTCCTACCCCTGAGGTCCGAGGGATCTCGGGTTCTGGCTTTTAAGGGGAGCCGTACCTTTTGAACCGGGTCCAGGTCCAGGAGGAGGGTTCCCAGGGTCTGTGCTGTTGATCGTTTTGAATTTCGGCGCCTTAGGAGCTTCTAGTTTGAGATCGGTCGGGAAGGGTTTTCCGGAGATCTGAACTTCAGCTTTCTCTAAGCCGCCATCTTAACCGGAAGTCCTGTCATCACTATTTTAAAGAAGAAGAAACTGAGTCTCAGAGAAGATAAGAGTTTTTCCACTTGTTTCATAACTAATGTCTGAGGCAGAATTTTAAGTCAGATCTTCCTCACTCCTAGTCCATTGTGCTAGGCATGTCATATGAAAAATATTCACATTTTACATAATTATACTGAGGGAATTTGACTATCTTTCTCCTTGACCTTTATTATATTGACTCCCTACTGGCTCTGTCATGAGAATTTTAATGATGCTGATGAGTGAAGTCAATTTATCAGCAAATGGGATCTTTAAGCTACATAAAATCGTAGCAGATTCAGAAAAAAATAGAATGGTAATTTAACCAAAAATGCTATTGAACTGAATAGGAATGGGAAAAATTCTTGAAGTTTTACTTGTATAAAAGCTTTTTTATCTCTCCTTTTATCACAAGCATACTAATAAAAGGACACACAAATGTTAGCCAGTTTTTTTTTTTCCTTTGGGGAAAATTCATAAAATCCCTTATGTTAATGGATATGGCCTTCTCTTGAAGTCCAGAAGACAAACATATTAATCTTCTAAGAAGAAGATACGTCCTACCTAAACATTTGAAAAGAAACTAGTCTGGAACTACAGCAACTGGTTTTAAATTGCTTTCTTATGTATGCTTTAGTTAGAAGTGAAGAAATGAACAAGAGAACTTATAAAAAATTATCAGTACATCTTTCCCTTGAAGCAAGACAACAAAGATGGTACTGGGCTAAGGAAATCCTAGAGGCTAATGAGTCATTTGGACAATCCTGACTGGAATTTTTCACACTAATACAATCAAATATTGCTTCAGTAGGCTACCTGCTGGGTAGATTTTTCTCAATTACCAATTTACAGTTCCTCTAGGCTTTCTAGTTCATTTGATGAAGAATCTTGCCATTCTTTGCATGGAACAATAACAAAACAAAGAGAAACAAAGATACTAAGACCAGAAATGGCAAGATTTGCAAGATAAATTTCTACTAATAATCTCACAAAGTAATACACAAAAAAGCAAAGAGACAAAGAAGTTTCTATAGAATTTGGTACTACTAATTACCAGTCAAAGAAAAGGAGCAAGTTCAAGTCCAAATTTTGGCATGGTTAACATCAAGTTTGTCATGATAGTTACCCATGTAAACTAACCTTAGGAGATGTCACCAGAAATGAATGAGGAGTGAGGCTCAAGCTGCCATGACAAAAGAAAGTTTTCAGTAACTTCATGAGAGTCCACTGTGTTTCTGCTATCAAGGATTTGACATTAATGCACAAAACATTGTCCTTATTGGGGGGAAAAGTAAAAGGACTTAGGAAAACTCCTCTTGACTCTCTTGGTTCTAATGAACAATATATTGCTCCTTGAACAAATAAAAGAACTTTAAATGGCAAAATAGAGAACCTAAAGAGGAAGAGAGGAATCCTAACTTGAAGTAGGTTTTGAGGAAGAATGTGATATGGTTGAAAACAATATGGTGGCCATTGGATACTGGGAACTACGTAGTTAATGAGAAGTTATCAGAATTATAAAATATTAGACTTAGAAAGGACTTCATAATCTGACCTAAAAGAGAGATTCTTCTATAAACCAAAGAATAAATGATCATTCAGTAACCACTTGAAGAACCCCATTGTGAGGGAACCTACCACCTCACAAGGTGGCCTATACAATGTATGTATTCCTCTAATTGTTAGGAAATCTGGCACATAGTAGGTGCTTAATATATATTTATTGACTGAGTAATATAAATTGCCTCCTTCCTACTTTTATCTTTTATTCCTAGTTTTGCCCTTTATGGCCAAGAACAAGTATAATCTTTTTACTTCAGATACTTACTTAAAGACACCTATCATGCATGAGGAAATGGGGGGAAAATGACTTGAGACTTACTGTACTTGGGTTCCAATCTTGTCCCTGTCACTTCCTGATTATGTGACCTTGGGGAAGTAATTTAATCTACTTGGGCTAGAGTTTCCCCATCTTTAAGCCAAGGCAATTGATATTACCAGTGTTGTAATCAAGCATATATAGAAGGCCATGAAACCATATGAGAGTATTCCTGTAGGCTGCATATTGTTTTAGAAAACCACATATTATTGCCATAGAAGAAACTGATTTGTGTCTGAATGCAGAAAACAGATTCTTCACTTTATTTTCTTAATGAACTTTTATCTCATTTAAGTGATATGTATCTTCCTTCACAACATGGCTAATACAGAATTATAAATTATAAGATGGCATATATACAATCTATATCATATTTCCTGTTGTCTTGGGCAAGCAGTAGGGACAGAACATAGACTACAAAATGTCAGGAAACTATTATTAAATTGTATCTATATGTAAGTTTAAAAATATTTCAAAATGAAAACAAAAAATAGAAAACCAAATATTGATATTATTTTATTCCAGGATACTTTAATTTATTTTTATAAATATTTTACAATTATATTTTCATCTTTTTCAAGCTTCACTTGGATGTATTATGGCTTGCAATGCAGACTTCAGATCAGATGTTTGATACCTCTAGACAAGACAATTATGAGGTTCTTTCTAGCTGTAAATCTAATTACATATTATGAGCCCTCTCATGTTTCAGTTTTCCAGACAAAAATCCTGAGTTCTTACAAATAACTTTCACATATCATGATTTCAAAGACTTTTATAATTCTGGTCACCCTTCTTCAGATGCTTAAGATCTTTACAACAATGTGATGCGCAGAATAGAATATTCTAGATATGTTTCACCATTGGTAGAATACAGAACTTACTCAATGCAGGAAGAATATGTTGATGATGTTTTTGTCATGGGCATTATGTGTTCATTGAGCTTAAGGTTGCATTAGATTATTTTTTTCCTTTTTGGTGTGTGGGTGGGGCTGATAGAGAGCCAAACTTAAAAATATGGAAGATAAGTTTAAGACTTGCTTCTGACATACTAACTGTACAAATGTGGGAAAGTCACTTACCTTCTTGGTCCTTCAGGCATCTCTCCAAGACCAAGAGGCAGAGCAGTTGTCAGTCCATACCAGTGTAGTCAGTTTCATTGCTAACAGTTTCATATACCAATGAAATCACAGGTCCAGACCAGCTGGACTGGTGGATCTAGGCAACACAACATACAGAAATTCTTATTTCAGTGCTACATTAGAGAAAAAATGTTATACTATCCTTGGAGACAGGATGGAAAGTTCCAGTCTAGGTTACTTGTAAAGGCAGAATGCCCTGGGAATATTTCCTTGTCCCTATGTTATTTAACATTTTATTAATGTCTTGACCGAAGTCACGTATTGCATGCTTATCCAATGTTCAATGACAGGGTGCTGTGAGGGATAGCTAACACACTGAATGACTGAGTCAGAATCCAAAAGGTTTTGACAGCCTAGAAAAAATGAGGCAAATCAAATAAGATGAAATTCAATAGAAAAAAAAAATTATAGCATCCTACACTTTGGTTCATAAAATCAACTGCATAAGTAGAGAATGTGACAGTCAGAGTGACCATAGTTTGTGTGAAACTAAATTGGAAGTTTTAGTGAATTATAAGCTCAGAATGAAATATTCAATGAAATCAATGAGGCCTTTGAAATTAGCTTAATGTATAGAATGGGGAATGAGGTTATCTTATCATTATCTGCCCTGGTCAGATGCCATATGAATTATTTTCCTTATTTCTGTGTGCCAACATTTAAGAATGATATTTATCAAGTAGAGCATGGTGAGAGCATGGTAAATTGATAATGAGAGAACACAGAACACAGAAAGATTCGTTATAGGACTTATGCATATGTAATAGAAAGGTAAGAAAACTTATAAAGAGATCTTATTGGTGTTTTTAATTTTTTAAGCTGATTTATTTAAAGGTTACATGAATCATGTTCTTTCCTTCCCCTTCTCCCATACCCCTCCCATAGCTGACACTCAATTCTGCTGGGTTTTACATGTGTAAAGACCTCTTTCCATAGTATTAATATTGTTTTTAAAGTTTTTGAAATGTTATTGTTAGAAAACTTGATGATCTTGAATTAAGCAGAATTAAGAGCAAAGATGAAAGTTACAGAATGATACATATTTAATCTCTATGTAAAGAAAACTTAGTCTCCTTTTGTATGTAGTGCATTTTTTCCCTGGAGGTATTCATACAGAGCCTGAATATTCACCAATCAGATATGGTAGTGATTCCTGCTCAGGTAGAATTTGGGTTCATTTTGTTTTCTCTTTCTTTTACTGAGATACAATTGTTCCACAAAAGGCTACTCAGGGTCTGACTGTTTATAGCAACAAATCTAAACTACTTGCTGGCTTCTTAAGGTGCTTTTTTTCAACTAACCCCTTTCACTTTTCATCCTCTGATTTCTTATTAATCCTTTAGAAGGACTCTTCAGTCCCTCTTTGTAAATGCATTTTTTAAATTTCCATAACCCTGACAATGCCAATACTTTTCCTTTTCATGTTCTGTTTCAATACTTCAAAAGGGAATACTTGTGACAGCTTTTTAGTTCTGTTTTCATAATGCTAACCTTATATCAATTTGTACTGGTATATTGTATAATAGGATATATATATATATGTGCATATATATATATATATATATATATACACACACTCCTTCTGAAGACCACAGCTCTTTGACATGAGTGAGCCCCACTTAAAAATCTTAAAAAGCTTTGAGAAAATGGGTTAAGAGAGAAATGAAGGATACCTGCCTGGTACATGTTGTTCAGTCACTCAGTTGTTTCCAACTCTTCATCATTACATGGACCATAGCTCTCCATGTGGTTTTCTTGTCAAGGATACTAGAATAGATGGCTCTTGTCCAGTGGATTCTTTTATCTGGCAATCAGAGAGTAAGTAATTTGCCCTGGATCACACAGACATGAAGAGTCTGGGGCCACAATTGAACTCAGATCTTCCTAACTCCAGGCCAGTGCTCTTAAACATTGAAACACACACACACACATATGTATATATATATATATATATATATATATATATATATATATATATATATATATATATACACACCCCCAATAGAAAATAGTAAAAGTAAAAGATTCAGGAGATTAGTATTGTATCTAGATGTAACTAGGTTAAGTGGAATGTGTCTTTAATCTGGAATCAAGAAGACAAGATTAAATTCAATCTTAGTTACTAGCTAAATGAACCCAGACAAGTCTTTTAAGCTCTGTCTTCTTAAGTTTCTTCATCTGTTTAATGGGAAAAATAATATAAACTACCTTCCCAGATTGTTGTGATGATCAAATGACCTAATATTTATAAGGAACTTTGTAAACCTTAAAACATTATATAATCCTAATTATTATTATTACTATTTTCATAAAAAAGGCTAAGAATGATGTGCAAATTTCCATGCACATATTTGGAGTCCTATTCTTTATATCTGTCTATATTTCAATTTTCTCATTTGTGAAGTTGGTATCCAAATTATCTATCTAATCTATCTTATGGGATCCTTGTGTGCATCAAACAAATTAATAAATGAAAAAGAAATCAATGAATATGTAATCAAAGTGTAATTTATATTTGGCCCCCAGAGATGAGTTAATACAATATTTTTGCCTGACTGGCTGACAAATCAAATTGAATCCATATATATTTATTGAGCTTCCAATATGTGCAAAGTGCTCAACTGGAAATTATGAAAGGATGGCTATCTTATTCAGTCTCTATACTCAGTAGACTTCTTGAATAATAGAATGCTAAGCTAGGAAGGGGTCTTTAAAATCATTTAATCCAATAGACTAATCTGAAAGGTTAGCCAACTGAAATCTGGAGAGGCATAATCCAAATGCCCAAGATGACACTGCCAGATTCCCAATTGATTAATGATTCACTCACTCTGATTGGTGCAGGGATGATACAATAATACAGCATGTGCCAGAATTCTCAGCAGATTCAAAAAGGAAAATTACTTGTCTAAGGTTATACAGCGAATAGTGTGCAGCATTGCTTTTTTTTGGAAAAGAAACAAACATGTATTAAGAGCCTATGTGTCAGGGACTATTCTAAATATTTAAAAATATTATTTCACTTAATCATCACAAGAACCTTGGGAGGTAGGTACTATTTAAGTTGAGGAAACTGAGGCTGGCAGAAGTCAAATGTCTTACTCAAGCTAGCAATGTATATTTGAAGAAAGTCTTGAGAGATTACAATACATAATCCCAAATGGAAAAAAAAAAACTGAATTCACCTTTCCACATTTAAAATTGAACCCTCACTGGCAAGGGAATATTTATTTGTTCATAGAATACATTGAAATTTAAGTTCCAACAACTAGGAAATAATTTTATCTTGGTGTTACTTAAAGCAAGGAATTCATGATTTGGATTTTTCTCCAACATTTATAGACAAATTCCCTCTGGCTACAATGGCATTTTGCAAATATATTGGCAAATGTCAGCAATTTACATTTTAGAAATGTCTTCTTTTATTTAGAATATAAAATAGTTTGGATATGAGATTACACTCCCCACATTCTTCAGAGCTTTAGCACATATAGTTCAGGAATGATTTAAAGTCTGAATGCTAGCCTACATTCCTATACAAAGTTCATATTTTCCAGTCGGTAAGGAGTGTGATGCAAAAACACTGCTGGCATATGAATGATATTATAATATGCAGGAATCATAAGATTTTTTTCTCTAGACCCGTGTTGGTGAAGCCATAGCATGGGTTTTGGGCATGCCAAAGTGGGTTGTTTTGTTCCCCCACTCCATCATGCCTGAGGACATTTGTTGCATCCCTTGCCTCTCTGTCCAGTCACCCAATGTGAACACTACCTCCCTCCACTGTCTTTACCCCACTATCATTACCCTGCTAGGGAATTGTAGGGAGCTCACAGGCAGTTGTAGTCTGGGCACCATGAACTTGAAAAAGTTCACCAATGCTGCTCTAGACCAATAATTTTCTAAATTTTCCTTTTCATATTTTTTTTCCTCAAGACTTTCACAATTCCATGAAGTCTCATTTACTTTACTCATCACAAACAAATTGAGGAGAAAGGCTAGATTAGTTAATCGTTGAATTCTATATGAAAGAAAGTCAGAGTAGGAATGGAATGATAAGCAAAAAGGAAAAGTCCAACATATATTTTTTGTGTGCTTTAAGACAATGGCATGAAGTGTCTCTGAGACATTTTTCAACTTTTACATTACTCACCCAATAAAAAAGAATTCATGTAGAAGTTGTTTCAGACTTTTATTTTAAATCTTTTAAGAAAGGTTATGTCTCATAGATGAGATAAAATTCCTCTAGAAATACTGAAAGTATTTGCAAAATGTATACATTGAGTTAGTACATATACATTCCTCATTATATTTAGCCAATCACTTTTGGGGGAATTAGCTGATAGGCAAGGGAGAACTGTTTCACTTTTAACTTTTTTTAAGAGTTGAGTAGAAAATTCTCTCTTTTGGAAGGGAAATAATTAAAATATAGGAGTTTTGATGCTTAAACTTTCTGTGTAATTGGTTGTATTTCTTTATATTTCTATTGTCTGAGACAGAAAGAAGAGAAATGGAGCAAAAGAAACAGAGTATTACATAAGTTCTTAAACTGAGAGAAATCTTGAATAAAAAAACTCTTTAAGTTCTTATAAAAACCTCTTTCTTATTATACAGATTTTAATAAAAGTAAGCAGTAGCTTTTTTTTTAATGAATAGTAACAACTTGATCTGGCTCAATAGATCACCAATGGTTACAACAGAAAAATATCACCAGGCCAAAATTAAAAAAAAGGTATTCTGAAAGAAGTTGCTGCAATTTCCTTGAAATCTGGTGTATAGGGGTATGTGTGTATGTATGTATATATATATATATATGTGTGTGTGTGTGTGTGTAATTCCCAATGAATTTTAAAATATTAAGTCCAAGACACTGGATTGTGCATGACTAAGGAAGGTAAATTATAATGTAAAAGACATAGTTGGAAGAAAAGTATATATGAAGTTAAAGATTAATGAGAAAAGTACAAAATTATACCTATTTATGAATTTTAAATAATTATTATATTATTTTGCTTATTTTTACTGATTCATGTTTCTTTGATATGTTCATGGCAATATATGGTTTTAATGATAAGAAAACATAAATAGTTGCTTAGAAATTACCTCTTTTTGACAACTTTTCAGAGATTTTCTATATAATTTTTAGAGATTCTCACATTAGAGATACATATAAGAAATTTTTAAAAGATGTGAAATATGACAAGGTTGGGTAAAGAAAAAATCAGTTAAACATTACTATCTAGTACTCAAAAGAATAGAAGAAAAGTCACACACACAGAATTTGCAAGGAAGGGAATATTTGCCTCCAAATATATCTCATTTAATAAACTTTCCTCTGTTGTAACATTATATTATAACAACCAATCCAATAAAAAGAATTTATTAGTCTTTTAAAATATCAATAGTTCAGATTTAAATATTCCAGTATAGTTTACAAAGTGCATACCTCACAACAACCTTAGATAATGGAAGTATGATTCTTTTTATTTTTTACAGATCAGGAAACTGTGACTCAAAGAGCAGAAATTATTTGTCAGAGATACCAAAAGTAACAAGTGTCATATCTGGGATTGACTTAAAGCCACTCTTTTGATTACAAGTTCAGTGTTTATTCCAATGCCTCTTGCTTCAACAATTCAATGCTTGGCCACTGTGAGGCTTCCTGCCATTGACTTCAATTCAAGCTCTCTTTCCACTATTGTCCGTGATAGTGATGTGTGCCAAATATGGCAAGCAGAGACCTTTCTGTGGGCATGTGAGTCATCACCCACCAGAGTTAGTTACTCTAAAAGCAGCAGAACTCAGGTGAAGCTGCACCCTTCTCCCTTTCCATCTTGCCTTCCTGCCCCTCTGCCCAGCATCCCAATGGAAGCACTTACTCCCTTCCCTGAGAGGAGGGCTTGGACCACTCCACTCCCTTTCTCTCTCTTCCATATATATAAGGGAGGGGGCATTGGCACTCTGTGTGGGGCATGGTCCAAAGTCTTTAAAAGGATTGCCATCACTGCACTATGCCAACTGGCATATTCTCTTGACAACTCCTTGACACTTTTCCCAATTGTACTCCCACAATTCAATAGCTTCCTGTTGCCTCACTTTATTTTATTTTTTCCTACTAAAGTTCAATGGACCTAATAGTCCATAAGCTTGTACTCTCTACTTTCTACTTTTTAAACTTATTTTCTTACAAAGGGTCTAATTTGTGTAGGGAAGAACTGAAAAGGAAAGGAGACTAAAAAGGTCATTTATCACGTTTGCTTATAATATTTGATATTCTAAATTCAATTTCAATTTTCATTTGCTAGATGTGTAATATGATAGAGCCAAACACCAGTATTTTTAATAAGAAGCTGTAATTTTTGCATTTTTGCATAAACACAATTTATTTGAAGCAGTGTTTCAACAAAATTGTCCAAATTTACAATTGCCAAATATTTCCCACATTTATGAAGTACACATACATTAGCCACACAGTCTACACTGCTGCATTGGTTATTTTCCATCATTGTTATTATTATATAAAACCACATGCCAATGAAATGAAGACACAATTTGGGATAGAATTCCCTTCCAAGTAAAAAGATGCCTAATAATGAAACCACATATGTTATCCTTATATTTCTTTTTAGATTTTGAAAAGGACAACCAGTGGGAAAGAGAAAAAATGAGAAAAAGACAAATTCCAAAAGGGAATGCCTTCCATAGTATTTTGACTTGCTACATATACAAAATCAGATAATTTTCTTACCTACATTTTTACTTTCAAATAAAACCATGATTTTAGTCTAGAATAGTTTTGGACAGCTATGCACATGACAATGAAAATATTCTTCATGGTAAGAAATATTTTGAAGGAAAGTTTGACTACATAAATTTTTGAGTAATAATTCTACTGTGGAAGACTAGTTTGAGACAATCAGTAATATAGGGTCCTACTCAATTTTGAGAATTAATAACTCAGAATTTTTCATTGTATTTATGAATTCATTTGAAGTCAGATAAACTATTGACAGTTTACAAATAAATTCCAGTCAAGAAACAATAAAAGAGAAAGCACAAAGTTCTAAAATACTCTTAAAAATGAAAAACAAATAAAAATAAGATATGAGTAAAAATAGTTTAGTTACTTAAAGATTATTCTATTAGTTTTCAAAATTCCCAAACATTTTCTACCATTTTATAAGCACAGCAAAGGAAAAAAAAAAGCTGTATTCTGGAACAGAATAAAATATCACATCTTGTTGACATTGCATGGGAAATCAGCTTCACATGCTAATTATTTTACCATATTTTGCCAAAGTAAGCATCCTAACACATTTATCAAAATAATATTACTAAAATTATATATCTGTACCTTAGTGTGCCATGTTGCTTGCTTGATCAATGTATCAGCACATTTAGAGTAATAATTCTACTACCATTTCTTTAGATTTTAAAGATTTGCAAAACGCTTTACAGGTATTATTTAATTTTATCATCTTGATAAAACAAACATGAAAGGTAAGTGTTCTTATTCCTACTTTATAGATGAGAAAACTGAGGCATGGAGAAGTCATATGACTTGCCCAGATTCATATAGCTAGTAAATGGATATCTGAGGTTAGATTTAAATTCAAGCTTTCATGAGTCCAGGTTCAGGGCCAGTGGTCCTTGAGATCAAATATTGTGGTAGACTATAGGGAAAATGCATATTTAATTATTATTCTCAAGTAATTTGTATTTTTCAATTGATAAGGTAGCAAGCAAATAGATATATAGACAGAGAATAAATGTAAAGAGAATAAATATATAAAAACAAAGTAGCTGAATATAGGTAGTAAAGGGTGACAGTGATAATTTGGAGTGGGATTGGGAAAGATTTTGTGTAGAAACTGGAACCTGAGTTCTTTCTTATAGATAGAGAGGTACCTGGTGAAGTTGAGATGAGGAGTGCCTTTTAGGCATGAGGAATTAATGAGATAGAAGATAATGTTAAGATAATCAACCTGGGGACCTGGAACAGGTCTATTTTCGATAGAATAAAATATATTTGGAAGATGAACAAGATGTGAGGAAAGATGAGGTCTCTAAGATTGAATCTAAACCAATGCATCCAAAATTAGAAGGGAAGTAACAAAATAGGGAAAAAAATCTTTGTAACCAAAACCTCTGACAAAGATCTAAATTTTTCAGATATATGAAGAATTAAATCAATTGTAAAGAAAATCAAGGCATTCCCCAACTGATAAATGGGCAAGGGACATGAACAGGCAGTTTTTTGATAAATAAATCAAAACTATTATTAAGCACATGAAAAAGTATTCTAAATCTCTTATAATTAGAGAAATGAAAATCAAAACAACTGTGAAGTGCCACCTCAAACCTAGCAGATTGACTAATATGACAGCAAAGGAAAATAGTAAATTTTGGAGAGGGTGTGGCAAAATGAGGACCCTAGTACAGTTCTGGTGGAGCAGTGAATTGATCCAACCATTCTGGAAGGTAAGTTGGAATTGTGCCCATAGGGCTTTAAGTGACTGACTGGCCTTTGATCCAGCCATACCACTGCTAGGTTTGTAGCCCAAAGAGATCATAGAGGAAAAGATGTGTACAAAAATATTTATAGCCTCACTTTTTGTGGTGGCAAAATTTTGGAAAGTGAGGGGATGCCCTTTGATTGGGTGAATGGCTGAACAAATTGTGGTATCTGTTTGTGATGGAATACTATTGTGCTCAAAGGAATAATGAAGTGGAGGAATTCCATGTGAATTGGAATGACCTCCAGGAATTGATGCAGAGTGAAAGGAGCAGAACCAGGAGAACAGTGTACACAGAGATGGATACAATGTGGCTTAATTGAACTTTATTGATTTCTCTACTAGCAACAATGGAATAATCCAGGAGTAGTCTGAAGGATTTAGGAGAAAGAATACTAGCCACATCCAGAGAAATAAATGTGGGAGTAGAAACACAGGAGAAAACATTTCCATGATCACAAGGTTTGACAGGGACATGATTGGCAATGTAGATTCTAAATGATCACTCTAATGTAAATATTAATAATATGGAAATAGGCCTTGACCAATGATACATGTAAAGTTCAGTGGAATTCCTTTTTGGCTACAGGAAGGAGGAGGGTGGAAGGGTGGGAAAGAATATGAATCATGTAAACATGGAAAATATTCTAAATTAATTAATTAAACAAATAAATTCAAATAAAATAAAATAATGCAACTTCTAGTAAGTAATAAATTGAAGGATAATAAGTAAAAACATGTCAGATAAAAAGACAATCGAGGGAAAAAATTCTGAGAAAAAAAGAATAAAGTTTCAGAGCTTTGGTTAACATTATTTTTTTTAAACATGCTAAAGATGAGGAAATGGCAAAAGAGATAAGAAGTTGTGGTCAGACAGATAGTAAAAGAAAGGAGGTCAGGTACAGAATAGCATTATTAAAACCCAGAAGAAAGAGATTATTCAAGAAGAGAAACAATCAGTAATGCCAAAAGCAAAAAAAAAAAGGTAATTACAATTACAAGTGAAACAATATTATATTTGACATTTAAAAGATCACTGGTAGTTTTGGACATAGCAATCTCAATAGAGCAATTAGGTTGCAAAGGACTAAATGAAAGAGAATAGAGGACATGGAGATGGTGAACATAACTAGTTTTGTTCCACTACTTTTTTTTTGAGAAAATGAGAGTTAAATGATAAAAACTTGAACGAATTACAGGATCTTATAAAGATAATGTAAAAATGGTAAAGACTTGTGAATACTTTAAAGTAGAGGAATAGAATCAGTAGGTGGACAGAAACAGATGGAGAAACAAATCACAAGACAGAGAAAAACAGAGACAGAGTGACCAAGGTGCAGAAAAAAAAAAAGATATATAGAGAAAGATGAAGAGGGAGGTAGTTAGATAGATAAAGAGAGAGATTGAGAGAGAGAGAGAGAGAGAGATAGATAGATAGAGAGAGAGAGAGAGAGAGAGAGAGGGAGGGAGGGAGGGAGAGGGAGAGAGGGAGAGAGAGAGAGAAGTAGATAGGTAGGTAGGTACACAGTAGACAGATAGGTAGGTAGATAGATGGGGAGGGAGGGAGGGAGGAAAGGAGGGAGGGAGGGAGGTAAGTAGATAGACAGATAGGTAGGTAGGTAGGTAGGTAGGTAGGTAGGTAAGTAGGTAGGTAGGTAGGTTATATCCCCAATTCTAACAGCAATAAGAGAATGCTCTGAAAATATGGATCCATTGACAGATTTTGAAAACTTTAAGCATTCAGATGATGAGATACACTCCAAATTCATGGATAGGTTCATTGAGTTAGGAGGTTGGTACCTAGAATTTGATCTTTCTAAAGAAGAGGCTATTAGGCAAATAAGGCAACACCTTGTCAACAACTCTTGAAAAGTGGTCTGGGATTATTTTAAAATGCTTTGCCCAAGGTGCCTTGAGATGGATCTTCACAAGTTGAGAAAAACTGCTGTTTATGTTTCAAAAGGGAACAAAGAAAAACAAGAAGAGACTAATGATTTCATAGCAACAATTCAGAAGGAACTAAAATATTTAAGAGACAGCATTGATAAACAGGAAAAAGGTCAAGATTCTCAACTAATGGCATTTGCCCATCATCAAGAATTTAACTATTGTAAAAGTTAAATTTAGTCTCTACTTATATTATTATAATTTTATGAGGTTTATTAATGATTATTAGAAATGAAGGATACAAAATAATAAGCCAAGTGCCTGGGGCATGATTAGCCCATTCACAGCCTACTTACAACATGTTTCAATCTCTGAGTAGAGGAAGAGAGAGAGCAAAGTAGGAGTTGCAGCAAGTTCAAATATAAACTGTGTTCTCATCCAGGTGGGGACTCAGGTGAGATTATAGGGAATTCTGGGAAGTACCATGGACTTCTGGGGATTGAAGTCTGGAGTTAAAATCTCCATTTTTACACTATTGATCCCTTACCTGCCACTTCTGTGAAAAGAAGGGCCATAAAATGATAAACTGTAGAAATTTGTTCAAGCAATCAAAAATAATACCCAGGTGAATAACAACTATAGAAAAAAAACATATAGAAATGATAACTATAATAATGATTATAGGAATCACAACTTTAGGACTGATAACAATTCTAGGAATAGAAATCAGACAATTGATAACTCATACCGAAGGAACCCTCAACAGTATATCTTAAGTGGAGCTCAGCCACAAAATACTCAGGGTGCTACTGCCCCTCCACGTGGAGCAAAGGATAGTGTCCCTTATACTCTATAATTTTTGTTGATGTTAACCCTTTTCAGTTTCATCTCTCCTCCACATAGTAGCAAAGAAGAAGAAATGTTTTTTTTTTTTTTTTTAATACAGTGCCTGTCTACATTCTTACATTCTCTATTTGTACCATTGTACTTCTCACATTTAAAAATGGTCCACCAACCTGTTCACAACCTTTTGGAGACTTTAATAACCTAAATACTAATTGATTTTAAGGTGTTTTCATAGTCCCACTCCCTCTGACTGCTTGATCTGATTTACATCTAATAATATATATGGGTCCATTTGGTAAGTGAAATGAAGTGCTGTAGCAATATTTTTTATTCCTCACTTCAACTTTTGTAGAAATGAAATTCTCTTGGAAGACATGATACCCCTGGATAACTCGAAAGTGGGAGCAGTTTCACATTAAATCTACTAGCTTCTGGATGATATTTTGGACCCATAAGAGTATTTTTATCAGCAGTGCAGAGGTTTGTGCTTTGGAATTTGTTGAAACATATTTACTACAAGGTTGCAAGATTTACTAGATGAAAAACTTGTAGCATGTATTTTTCACAGAGCAACTCATGTGATTGATTGTACTTTCTGTTGATAATAAATAATTGCTTTTACTGATTGTAATTGACTATTGATCATGATAAGACTTCCCTATTGATGGATCTGTACTATTTTGTTGCACTTTATTTGATTGATCCTTGTACTTGAACAAATTGTCCTTGTAGAACAATGCATATATTACCTCAAAAAATAAAATCTGTTTTAGTGAACTATATTGACTTGATGTGCCTTTTGTAACATTTTGTGTCTTTAGTATTCTTTTTAATATTTTCTGGAATGTATTGTTGCTTTTATCTACATAATTTGCACTCACATTGCAGATCATGGCAATTTAAAGAGGAAATGAATCTTATTTTTTTGGAAAAGTATTCTTGATACAGTATTGTATTTTCATAAAAATCCAAGATTTAAAATTTTGTTTGAGAAAAATTTCAGGAAAAGAAAATTTCTAACTCCTTGAATCCAGAGAATAAACTGTTTGGAGAAAAGTTGCCTGCAGAAAACTACACTGCATCAAGAAGATCCAGAATGAACTTTTGGGTGCATTTGATTGAACCAAAGGGATTGAAAATTTATTTTGAATGTAAACTTTTATGCAAAAGGGAACTTCCCCCTAATTGACTTTTTGTCAACATACCTACCAAAACATTGGTTTTCCAACTGCTGACTGATTTCTGGGCTTCTTGGCTGATGATGGTGACTCTGAAGAAATAAGCTGGGTTTTATCTCCTGGACTTCGGATAATCAAGATGGAGGTGGTCTGGCTGATTTGAAGGCAGAAGAAGAAGGACAATAATCCATATATCTCTCTTTGACTTGCTCTGTTTCATGGTAGTGACTGAATTGCCATTTCTCACAATATCCTTCAACCCAAGAATCACTGTAGATAATAGGGAAACCTCCAAGCCTCTTACCTCTATCTTTCATTATTCCTGTTTTCCCCAATAAGCCCTTACTTGAGATAAAGAGAAGAGTATTTCCTCTGAAACATCATAGCTCACCCTGAGTGACTTAGAAGGATGCTGAAGAAGGGGAAAGGGGAAGAAGAGAGAGGCTGAAGAAGAGGCTGGAAGAGGAAGGAAGGGAGATATAGAGGGAAGAGGTAAAGGAAGATAACTACCTGATCTATTAATTATCATTTATCCATCAAATATACCCCCTCCAATATTACCTATTACATATGGAGAGAACATCAGACAAAGCAAGCCAAGTTCTAGTTCCAGTTCTATAACTGGCTAATGTGACTGTGGTTGTCCCTTCAACTTTATGGGCTTTAATTTTTTCCTTTGTAACATGAGATAGAAACTATTCTTAGGGATTTCTTTCTTTTTCTTTTTTTTTCTTTATAATATTTTTCCATGGTTACATGATTTATGATATCCCTCCCCTCTCAATTCCTTCCCCACTCTCAGAGCTGACAAGTAATTCTACTGGGTTATATATGTATCATTGTTCAAAACCCATTTCCATTGTTATTCATATTTGTAGTAGAGTGATCTTTTAACATTAAAACCCTAATCATATCCCTATTGAACCACATGATCGATCAGATGTTTTTCTTCTGCATTTTTGTTTTTTCTCTGAATGTGGATAGTGTTCTTTCTCATAAGTTCCTCTGGATTGTCCTGTATCATTGCATTGCTGCTAGTCCATTACATTCGATTGTGCCATAATGCTCCTTTCACTCTGCATCAATTCCTGGAGGTCTTTCTAGTTCACAAGGAATTCCTCCAGTTATTCTCAGGAATTTCTAATGTTTTTTTCCAGCTGTAAATTCCACCTTCATTATATTTAAGGATGATTATACCCTCATTTTCTTAAAAAACAAAATCTTGCTGTCTTTTGTTTTTATATCATTTTAATTTCTCAATATATTCTAACTCTTCCCTATGTGGTGAGCCATCTTTTTACATAAAAGAAGAAAAAAATATAATTTAACAAAAAAGGCCAAGAAATCAATTAAATGTCCTGTTTCATTTTCTAAAATAGATCAGAGAATTTAGAGCTTAACGGAAATGTGAGAATCATCTAGTTCAATTATACCAAAAATTGGCCATGTTCTGTGTCCTGTGATCTTCTTCATTTGGTTAAGAACTCTTTTCTCCTATTTACCTGTGAAAGGTATCTTTAAAAAAAAAAAACAACAAAACTGCCTTCCTTGTCCCTCTAATTTGTTTATAGCTTCATCTTTTATATGTAGGTCATATATCCATTTGGAATTTACTATAATATATAGTGTTGTTCTGTCCGGTTCTGGTTCAGATTCCAAGGAGGAGACACACAAGAGGTACTTTATTCAAGCAATAGCTTGGTACTCCATAAGAAGCAGAAGACCTCTATAGCTTGGGCCTCCACAAGAAGCTGAAGACCTCAAGCATTGTATGGACCTGGTTTATATAGAGGAGCTAGGGGTGGGGGGTCATCTTGAGAATCAGGCACCAGAAGTGAAGACACATCAATCTTAGTCCAAGATGCTTCCTTTTAACATATGGTGTGACTGGTGACCTAGGTCAGGTCAGTAAAACCTGAACACTTGAGATAACATATGTTAGTACATAAATAAGGATGTGGTAATTTTAGTTCTTGGGACAAGGAACCCTATTTAGGGTATTGTCTGGAGGGCAAGTTCCTATGATATCAATATGTTTCTTCAGTGTGAGATGCTGGTCTAAGCCTGATTTCTACCAGACTGCAATCCTGGTTTCCCAAAAGTGAGTCTTTTCTCTAGTACACATGGAATCTTTTGTTATATTCATTTGCTCCTGGGTCTTTTTTTCTGACTGGTCCACCACTGAATTAAAAAAAAAAAATTGGGATGATTACTGCTCTGTTTATGAGTTTGATATTTGAAATCACCATCCCCCTTACTATTATACTTTTCTTCATCTTTGCCATTGGGTTCCTTGATTATTTGTATATGAATTATTTTATTATTTTTTCTAGTTCTAGTCTAGGAAGCAATTCTATGGTACTTTGGTTGAAATTAAATAAAGTTACATAGTATTGGTATAATTATATTGGTATGATTTAACTGTTCAGCCAAAGCAGTCTTAGGAAGAAACCAAAAAGAAGGTTCAGTGGCTGAGATGGTGACGCAGCAAAGCACTGTGGAGTGCTTAGGGAGTGTTGAAGCACAAAAGACAACATGACCATCCAATGTAGCTGAGGAAGTCCCCAGGTGTAACGACTTTTCGTGCCACTGGATCCAGGCTTCCAACACCAAGAGAGTGGGACTGTCTCTGTGCACCGACTCTTCCACTTAAATCTCCTTCACGCACAAGTGTCTTTGTAAACTATCTTTGTGAATCTATCATAGATGAAAACGCACAAAGACAATTGTCATCCTCGGTTACCGAGAGACTACTACTATACTATTCTATTTCCCTCTTATCTCTAACTATTGTAGTTTCTTCTTAGAAGGTGAAATATTGTAAAAACCTGTAATTAGAAAAAAATTTAGGGGTACAAGATGATTATGTCAAATGATAAATTGGGGAAACTAGTCTCCCAAATGATCACAGGGTGAATTGTATAGATGAAATTAACTCTCCCTTGATTGTGAAAATGAAATTAACTCTCACCTGATAGTGATGATTAAATTAAGTCTTCCCTGATCATAAAGATTAAATTAAGTCTTTTCTGTCCATTTTCATATTTAATTACCAAAAGTTTATATAGGTCTGTGACCCATGTGTTTGTTAGTGGGTGATGAATAAGAATTGACTGACTTCCTCCTGGGCAATCCTAAACAAAGCTTTAGTTGTAATTTGTACATGTAGAATGGAAGAAAGTCACAGGAAATGACAAAAAGGAATGATCTTTAAAAATGCCAAGAACTTCCTGTGAAGGGACTCTTTGGTCTTTTGTCTTTGACTTGACATTGGAGGTACTCTGACTGAGGATCTCATAATGCTTCTACTTTCCTTAAAACTACCACGTGGGGTGAATGAAAAAGGCTGACTCCTTTTATGGATTTTTGGAAGGGACTAGCCTCAGGAGAGGCATACGCTCTTGAGAGAGGCTCCCTGCATCCCAGATCTTCAGCTAAGGGCTAATTAGCCCCACCTGGGTTGACCCAGGGGCCAGAGCAAAATACTTAGTGTGTAGGCAAGATATCTTACCCTCTTCTCTCTCTGATTTTCTTACTTTCACTCTTTCTACATTTTATAAATAAATTGTTAAAATAAATCTGTTCAGAATTAATTAAAATTCCTGGCAACACTATTCTGGAATAATGCAAACAAACCTTTTATATAAACCCTTCACATTTCTACCACTTACAGTATATATATATGAATCTTTAAATAAATTGATATATATATATATAAATATATATATATATAAATAAATATATATAAATTATATAAATAAATATAACTCTTTACATACATTTATATGTATATATATATATATATATATATATATATAGTTTCAGTTTCAGTGATCAAACATAGGATTAAGATTAGAGAAGTAGGAAAGGGAAGTCAAAACTCTTCTCAGGTGTCAAAGACAAATGTCATCTAGTTCTATATTTTGTATTTATAGCTGTTGCGTTGTTATCCTCTTCACATATTCTGCTTTCCAGTCAAACTTACCTAACACACTGCTGTTTTCTGAAAATGATTTCCTATCTTCCTTTCTTCATTCCTGCTGTCACACATATTGTGAATGGGCTTTGCATTATCCTTTTAGTTTTTACTTTCATACCATTTTCTCCATGAAACATTTCCAGTTCAACCCCTTTATTGGTACACACTTCTTCTAGATCACCCTTCTTTTAACTTGCACTTTCCTTTTAAAAAGTAGTTTCTATCTAAACAATTGATAAGCATTAACTATAATGGAAACAAACCAGAAGCCTTTCCAATAATATCAGGAGTGAAACAAGGATGCCCATCATTACCATTATTATTCAATATTGTAAGATAAAGGCTAGCTATAGAAATAAGAAAAAGAAATTTAAGGAAATAGAATAGTCCTGGAGCTGGCTATTCTGATGACCACACCCTGTAAACAACCTGAGCCAGTCCTGGGGGCACCCAGACAGCAGGGAAACAGAGACCGGGGGGAGGGGAACCTGTAGCCCCCTGATCAGATCCTTCCATCTGAGTCTCACCAAAGGTCCCTGCCTCAGGGCATACTCAGTCTGAGATTAATCCTATCAACAGCCCTCAGAGCTCTGTGAAGTCACTGCCCCTCCCCCACAGAGTGCAGGCTCCTCTGTCCAGAAAAGGCATTGAAATACATTTGAGACTGTCAAGCAAGGTGAAGAGCATAGAAGTAAGGCAACAGAGAAGCATCGGGATGGAACTGAGGAGGGTAGTAACACCGAAACACTGAAACACTAGCAATTCCGGGCTTCCTGGGGAAGACAGACAATTTGCCTGGGGCTAAAGCCAATGAACACCAGACAGATAACAGAAGAGCTAGCCCCCCTCACTCAGATAGAGATGGCAAAAAGCACAGAAGCAAAAAAGCCTCAAAACAACAAGAAAAACAAGAAGGGGGCAACTTTGGACACATTTTATGGAGCAAAAATACAAAATACAGAGGAGATAGAAGAGGAAACACAAGCAAATGTGCCAAAACCTTCCAAAGGAAATGGAAACTCTCCAGAAACTTTTGAAGAAGTTGAATTGAAAATGATCAAAAAGATGGAAGCCTTCTGGCAGGAAAAGTAGGAATTAATGCAAAAGAATTTCACGCAACTACAAAACCGGTTTGAACAAACTGAAAAGGAAAACCAGGCTTTAAAGGTCAGAATTAGGCAACTAGAAGACAATGAGCAGGTAAAAGAGCAAGAATCCATAAAGCAAAGCCAAAAGAGTAAGAAATTAGAAGAGAACATAAAATATCTCACTGACAAGGTTACAAACTTGGAAAATAGAGGAAGAAGAGATAATTTAAGAATAATTGGACTACCAGAAAATCCAGAAATAAACAGCAAACTCAACAACGTAATACAAGATATAATCAAAGAAAATTGCCCAGAGATTCTAGAACAAGGGGGCAATACAGGCATTGAAAGAGCACAGAGAAGACCCTTTACACTAAATCCCCAAAAGAAAACTCCCAGGAATGTAATTGCCAAATTCCAAAGCTTTCAAGCAAAAGTAAAAATCCTACAAGAAGCCAGAAAAAGACAATTTAGATATAAAGGAATGCCAATCAGGGTCACACAAGACCTTGCAAGTTCCACTCTGAATGATCATAAGGCATGGAACATGATTTTCAGAAAGGCAAGAGAGCTGGGTCTTCAACCAAGAATCAGTTATACAGCAAAACTGACTATATATTTCCAAGGGAAAGTATGGGCATTCAACAAAATAGAAGATTTCCAACTTTTTGCAAAGAAAAGACCAGAGCTCTGTGGAAAGTTCTATATCGAAAAACAAAGAGCATGGAATACTTGAAAAGGTAAATATGATGGAAAGGGAAAAGGAGAAAATTGTTATATTTTCATTTATTCAAACTCTCTTCTATAAGGACTACATTTATATCAATCCATATATATTAATATATGAAAAATTTAATGTGTAAATAGGGGGAAAAGAAAAATCAAATAGAATAATCTTTCTCACACAAAGATTCACACGGAAAGGGGAGTGGAAGAAAATTCCTATAAGAAGGAGAGGAAGAGAGTTTTAACTTAAACCTTACTGTCAGGGAAATCAACTCTGAGAAGGAAGAAAGTCCAGATCCATTGGGATCTTGAATTCTATCTTCCCCAATAAGGGAAGGGAAAAGGGAAAACCAAGGGGGGGGGAGGGGAGGAGGGAAAACAAAAGGGGAGGGAAGGAGAGGTGGGAGGGGGAGGGAACAAAAAGGGAGGGGCTAGAAAAGGAAAAATATCAAGGGAGGGGGCAAGGGGGAATGATTTAAAGTAAATCACTGGATTAAAATGCTAGAGCTAAAGAAGAAAGTTTAGAATTAGGGAAGGATATCAAAATGCCAGAGAATTCACAAGTCACAATCATAACTTTGAACATGAATGGGATGTACTCACCCATAAAATGTAGACGAATAGCAGAATGGGTCAGAATCCAAAACCCTACATTATGTTTTCTTCAAGAAACCCACATGAGGTGGATAGACACCCACAAGGTCAGAATTAAAGGATGGAGTAAGACCTTCTGGGCCTCAACTGACAGAAAGAAGGCAGGAGTTGCAATCATTATATCTGATAAAGCCAAAGCAAAAATAGACCTGATCAAAAGGGATAGGGAAGGTAATTATATTTTGTTAAAAGGGACTTTAGATAATGAGGAAATATCACTAATCAACATGTATACACCAAATAATATAGCACCCAAATTTCTAATGGAGAAACTAGGAGAAATGAAGGAAGAAATAGAAAGTAAACAATATTAGTGGGAGATTTGAACCAACAATTATCAAATTTAGATAAATAAAACCAAAAAAATATATAAATAAGAAAGAGGTAAAAGAAGTGAATGAAGTCTTAGAAAAATTAGAATTAATAGACATATGGAAAAAATAAATAGGGACAAAAAGGAATACACCTTCTTCTCAGCACCACATGGCACATTCACAAAGAATGACCATACACTAGGTCACAGAAACATGGCATACAAATGCAGAAAAGCAGAAATAATAAATGCAGCCTTTTCAGATCACAAGGCAATAAAAATAATGATCAGTAACTGTATGTGGAAAACCAAAAAAAAATTAATTGGAAATTAAAGATTATGATACTCCAAAATCTTTTAGTTAGAGAAGAAATCACAGAAACAATTAATAATTTCATCGAGGAAAATGACAATGGTGAGACATTCTTTCAAACCTTTTGGGATGCAGCCAAAGCAGTAATCAGAGGTAAATTCATATCCCTGAGTGCATATATTAACAAACTAGGGAGAGCAGAAATCAATCAATTAGAAATGCAAATAAAAAAAAAAAAACAATTCGGAAGCAATCAAATTAAAAACCCCCAGCAGAAAACCAAACTTGAAACCCTAGAAATTAAGGGAGAAATTAATAAAATAAAAAGTTATAGAATTATTGATTGAATAAACAACACTAAGCTGGTACTTTGAAAAAACAAAAACAAAATAGACAAAGTACTGGTCAATCTAATTTAAAAAAAGAAAGAAGAAAAGCAAATTAACAGCATCAAAAATGAAAAGGGGGACATCACCTCCAATGAAGAGGAAATCAAGGCAATCATTAAAAACTACTTTGCCCAATTATATGATAACTAAGCTATCACTCTTTGCAGATGACATGATGGTCTACTTAAAGAATATTAGAGATTCAACCAACTAGCTAATTTAAATAGACTAACAGAAGAAGAAATAGAGCTCTTAAATCATCCCATATCGGAAAATGAAATCCAACAGGCTATCAAAGAACTCCCTCAAAAAAAATCCCCAGGGCCCGAACAGATTCACAAGTGAATTCTATCAAACATTCAGAGAACAGTTAATCCCAATACTATACAAACTATTTGACATAATACGCAAAGAGGGAATTCTACCAAACTCCTTTTATGACACAAACATGGTACTGATTCCAAAACCAGGCAGGTCAAAAACAGAGAAAGAAAATTATAGACCAATCTCCCTAATGAATATAGATGCAAAAATCTTAAATAGGATACCTGCAAAAAAGACTCCAGCAAGTGATCAGAAGGGTCATCCACCATGATCAAGTAGGATTTATACCAGGGATGCAGGGCTGGTTCAATATTAGGAAAACCATCCACATAATCGACCATATCAATAAGCAAACCAACAAAAATCACATGATTATTTCAATAGATGCAGAAAAAGCCTTTGATAAAATACAACATGCATTCCTATTGAAAACACTAGAAACCATAGGAATAGGAAGGTCTTTCCTCAAAAAAACAAACAGTATATATCTAAAACCATCAGCCAATATCATCTTCAATGGGGATAAACTAAATGTATTCCCAATAAAATCAGGAGTGAAACACGGATGCCCATTATTTCCTCTACTATTTGACATTGTACTAGAAACACTAGCAGTAGCAATTAGAGAAGGGAAAGAAATTGAAGGCATCAAAACATGCAAGGAGGATACTAAGCTATCACTCTTTGCAGATGACATGATGGTCTACTTAAAGAATATTTGAGATTCAACCAAAAAGCTAATTGAAATAATCAACAACTTTAGCAAAGTTGCAGGATACAAAATAAACCCACATAAGTCATCAGCATTTCTATACATCTCCAACATAGTTCAGCAGCAAAAACTAGAAAGAGAAATCCCATTCAAAATCACCTTAGACAAAATAAAATACCTACAAATCTATCTCCCAAGACAAACACAGGAACTATATGAACACAACTACAAAACACTCTCCACACAACTAAAACTAGACTTGAGCAATTGGAAAAACATTAACTGCTCATGGGTAGGACGAGCTAATATAGTAAAAATGACCATCCTACCCAAACTTATCTTTCTATTTAGTGCCATACCCATAGAACTTCCAAAAAATTTCTTTACTGATTTAGAAAAAACCATAACAAAGTTCATTTGGAATAACAAAGGATCAAGGATATCCAGGGAAATAATGAAAAAAAAATACAAAGGAAGGGGGCCTTGCAGTCCCAGATCTCAAACTATATTACAAAGCAGCAGTCATCAAAACAATTTAGTACTGGCTAAGAGACAGAAAGGAGGATCAGTGGAATAGACTTGGGGCAAGTGACCTTAGCAAGACAATATATGATAAACCCAAAGATGCCAGCTTTTGGGTCAAAAATCCACTATTCGATAAAAACTGCTGGGAAAACTGGAAGACAGTGTGGGTGAGATTAGGATTAGATCAACCCCTCACAGTCTACACCAAGATAAATTCAAAATGGGTTATTGACATGAACATAAAAAGGAAAGTATAAGTAAATTAGGTAAACACAGAATAGTATACATGTCAGACCTTTGGGAAGGGAAAGACTTTAAAACCAAGCAAGACATAGAAACAATCACAAAATGTAAAATAAATAATTTCGACTACATCAAATTAAAAAGCTTTTGTACAAACAAAACCAATATAACTAAAATCAGAAAGAAAGCAACAAATTGGAAAACAATCTTCATAAAAACCTCTGACAAAGTTTTAATTACTCAAATTTACAAAGAGCTAAATCAATTGTACAAAAAATCAAGCCATTTTCCAATTGGTAAATGGGCAAGGGACATGAACAGGCAGTTCTCAGCCAAAGAAATCAAAACTATTAATAAACACATGAAGAAGTGTTCTAAATCTCTTATAATCAGAGAGATGCAAATCAAAACAACTCTGAGGTATCACGTCACACCTAGCAGATTGGCTAACATGATAGCAAAGGAAAGTAATGAATGCTGGAGGGGATGTGGCAAAGTAGGGACATTAATTCATTGCTGGTGGAGTTGTGAACTGATCCAACCATTCTGGAGGGCAATTTGGAACTATGCCCAAAGGGCAATAAAAGACTGTCTGCCCTTTGATCCAGCCATAGCACTGCTGGGTTTGTACCCCAAAGAGATAATAAGGAAAAAGACTTGTACAAGAATATTCATAGCTGCGCTCTTTGTGGTGGCCAAAAATTAGAAAATGAGGGGATGCCCTTCAATTGGGGAATGGCTGAACAAATTGTGGTATATGTTGATGATGGAATACTATTGTGCTAAAAGGAATAATAAAGTGGAAGATTTCCACTTAGACTGGAACAACCTCCGAGTGAATGCCGAGTGAAAGGAGCAGAACCAGGAAAACATTGTACACAGAGACTGATACACTGTGGTACAATCGAAGGTAATGGACTCCTCCATTAGGGACAATGCAATGTCTCTGAACAATCTGCAGGGATCTAAAAAACACTATCCACAAGCAGAGAACAAACTGTGGGAGTAAAAACACCGATGAAAAGCAACTGCTTGACTACAGGGGCTGAGAAGAAATGACTGACGAGAGACTCTAAATGAACACTCTAGTGCAAATACCAACAACATGGAAATGGGTTCAAACCAAGAACACATGTGAAACCCAGTGGAATTGTGCACCAGCTATGGCAGATGTGGTGGGAGGGGGGCGGGGGGAGGAAAAGATAATGATCATTGTTTCCAGTGAATAATGTTTGTAAATAGCCCAATAAAATAATGTTTAAAACATGAATAAATAAATAAATAAAAATAGAATAGTCCTTAAAGAAATAGAATTATCACTTTTCTACAGATGGCATGATGTTACACTTAGAATATTCAAGAGATTCAACTAAAAAATTAGTTGAAATAATTTAACAAGTTCAGCAAATTTGCAGTATATAAGTAAAACCTACTTATTGTGATAATTAAAATGTTTTGGGAGCAAGGGAAATATATAACAATTACGACTGCTGAAATATGTTTTCTACTGTGTCTTGGGTTTATATAAATATAAGATGGTCGCCAGGGAATATATTCCCAATTTATGAATATGCCCAAGCCAACTGGGTTTTATAGAGAAATTTAATTTATAATACACTGATTAATCAATAGAAAAAGAGAGAAAGTAAGAAAGGAATAAGAATGAGTAAATCAGTTAGTTGGTTTTATCACTCACCAAGATCTCTCTAGGTAAGGCTTCTTATGCCAACCTCAGGCTCCACCTTCAAGAGAGCCTCATTTCAAGAAATGTTTCCAGAGAATTCTCCTCCTTCAGAGTCAGCCTTCTCTCCTGGTCCTCCCACAGAGCAACCTCCTCAGTCCTCCTTCAGAGTCACCTCGCTCAGAGCAAAACCTCCTCCCCTCCTTCAGAGCAAAAACTCTGGAATCCCCTAGTCCTCAGACCCTGCTATCTTTAAGGAAACCATCCAAGTTCCCTCCCCTCAGTTCTCACATCTACTGATCACTGTCCATGTCTTCCCTGTGCCAATGGTGGCTCTAGCTTAACCCAGGACTGCCCAGAGATCTGTGGCTTTGCACATGTCTGTTGAAGGTCATATTCTCAAATAATTAAATCTTGATCCTTTGCTGCAGTCCTTCCTAAATCCTTTTACTCTGAGTAGGGTGGAGATTGTATTTTCCAAGACCTGGTTCTGTCATTCCAAGTATCTCTATTGTATTAATTCTAAAATCAATCATGACTCAAAGAACTTCCTGTTCTGTGCTTAAGCATAGGTCAAAACCCTTTCCATTGTTTAGCAAAAGGTTTCTGTCCTAAAGTAGTCTTAGGTAGGGAGGAGAAGGATCCTCCCGTGACAAGGGGGTTCACATTCCAATAAAGATCTTACTATCAGTAGGAAATTTTTTCCAAGTATGAAATTTTCCAGTGGTGAAATTTCCAACATTCATAAGTCTAAGAAATTTTAAGGTTTACATTATGCAATCATTATTTCTATAGATTATAAAAAAATACCAGCAGGAAATTGTAAATGAAGAAGTTCAATTTAATTTAACAGTAGATAATAGAAAATTCTTGGTAATTTACCTGCCAAACCCAGGGACAATATAAACTTTATTTTAAGATACTTTTCACACAAAGTCCAATCTAAACAATTGGAAAAATATCAATTACTCATGCTAAGACTGAGAAATTATAATAAAATGACAATATTACCTAATATACATATTCAATACCATATTAATTAAATTGCCTCCAAATTTTTCTATAGAGCTAGACAAAAAAATTACAAAATTCATTTGGAAGAACACAAAATCAAGAATATCAAGGGAATCAATGACAAAAAAGTGAAGAAGGTAACTTTGGAGTACCAGATCATGAAATGTATTACAAAGAAGTCATCATCAAAACAATCTGATTCTGGCTAAGAAATAGAGTGATGGATCAGTGGAATAGATTAGGTACTCCAAACCTAGTCATGATAATTTAATGTTTAACAAATCAAAAGATCTAAAATATTGAAATAAAACTTTATTATTTGTCAGAAACTCTTGGGAAAATTGGAAAATGGTATGGCAATGACTGGGAATAGACCAGCAGCTCACACTGTATAACAAAATTATGTCAGACACTGGGACATGATCTAAATGTAAAGGATTATACTGTGAACAAATTAGAGGGACATAAAATAATCTACCTTGTCACATCTATGGATAATGGAAGACTTTAGGATCAAAAAGGAAATAGGGAACATTATAAAATATAAAATGGACAATTTTGGTTGTTTTAATTAATTTTTTTGGACAAACAAGACATATGCAACCAAGATTAGAAGGAAAGCATAAAGTGGGGAATTTTTTTTTTGCACCAAGCATCTCTGAAAAAGGACTAATTTCTCAAATAATTACAAATTTACAAAAATAAAACTAATTCTCCAATTGATAAATGGTCAAAGTATATGAACAGTCAGCTTTTAGATTAAGAAATCATAATAATTTCCTATAGTATTATGTCCAGGCTTTTTCTTTTATCATGGTCTTCTGGTAGACCAATGATTTTTAAGTTGACTCTCCTGGAATGGTTTTCTAAATCTTCTGTTTTGTGAATAAGATGTTTCATATTTTCCTCAACTTTGTTCATTATTTTGATTTTGTTTTATAACTTCCTAGTGCTTTGTGAAGTCGCTTGCTTCTAATTGTTTTATTCTGGTGTTTAAGACTGAATTTAATCCCTGGATTTGAAGTCATCCTTCTCCTTCTGAACTTTCATCTCCTTTGCCTCATTTTCAAGCTGATTAATTTTGAATTTAAAGACACTATTTTCTGTTTTCAGATGACTTATCTTGCTTTTTAAGTTCTTTCCCCACTTGTCTTCAGCATCTCTTAATTGTGTTTTGAATTGTATTTTGAGTTCTTCCAAATTCTGTGTCCAATTTGCTAGAGTTTCTATGTTTTTGCTTGGTGTTCCTTGATTCTCCCCTGCTACATTTGCTCTTTGCTCATTGCCTAGATAGAAGCTGTCAATTGTCATTTCTTTTTTTTTTCTGTTGTTTGCTCATATTTGCCACTTCTTTTCTCCCTGTATATGCCTGTACTCTTGCTTCTCTTATTATGTGTTGGATCTGTTGGTTTGGGCTTTTCTGTCAACCCTTACCCTTGGAGCTTAGTCAGCAAATCTCTCAGAGCAGTCTGTGGGTGAGGGGTGTTGGAGTTTGAGCTTCCCTGCCCTCTGAAGGCTTCCTAAGATTAAGCCCAGCAGAGTTGAACTTGTAGAGATGGGTGTGCCCTGAGGCCATCTAGGTGTCTAGGTTGTGACTAAGCCATCTGCTCTTTCCATCTTCTCCAACTGCTTCCCCACTGCCTGTGTTCAGAGCCCTGATCCTGGCACAGCTTTGCCTGCAAGGTACTCCCTCCAGACTAGTGCCCTTGCCCACTTAGTGATTCCAGCCACTGCTGGAGGCTTAGTACTCTAGTTGGGATAGGGGTCCTGGGACGTTCCTTCTACCTACTTCTTAAACTGGAGTATTCTCAAATTCAGGGTTTTTGGGGGCATACCTTTTAAGTTGAGTCCAGCAGGAGGGTTCCTTGGCTCTGTCCTGTTTTCAGTCCCCTTGGAGCATTTAGTTTATAATTGGTGAGGAAGAGTTTTCAAAGGTCTGAACTTCTGTTGCCTCTATGCTGCCATCTTCAGAATATACATCTTATAAACCATGATATTGACTTTTGGCTTGATGCCATTAGAACTTATCCATTAATATATCTATCTCACAAAGACAATGCAAATACCAGAGGTCAACTGTCTGGTTTGGCTTTAGGAAATTTCAAGGTTCTTTTAATAACCACAAGATTTTCTCTAAAACATAATCTTGTTCTTTCAGAGATATGTTTTATGGTTGTGAATCATGAGAAATGATAGTTTCCAAAGAAAGTTAATAAACAACAAAAAGTCAATGGAGAGGCACCTGCTAAGTGGGAGTAATCTACAATGCATTATAAATAAGAAACCATACAGGAAGATAATAAAGCACAAACAAGAAAGAATATTTTTGAACATATGGGAACATTAACATTTATTTGTTTTTTTCCTTGATTTTCTTCAGAGTTTGGAACTCTGGATATGGAACAGTGCATATGACATCAGTACTGGATGATTACTTGGTTAGTTTTTCTCAATTACTTTCTTCCTTTTGGTGTTTATTTTATCTTTTTTATATAAGGGTAGATCATTAGATAGGAAGAAGGGAGGATCAGTAAGTCTATAAAGGAAGATGACAGAAAAACGAAATATAAATAAATTGATAAAGGAAAAGTTAAAATTTTATGGATGTTTTTTGTTTAATTCTAAAAATCAAAATGGAATTTTACATTAATCTAATTAAGGAGGGAAAATAAATGATTACAATTAGGGTGCTAATTTTAAAAATGCATTAAAATGCTTCTATCATATAGCATATAATATCTATTTAACTATTACATCTATATATCATATATACTATTTTAAACAAATATTTACATTAATAAATCTGAAGTGAAATACAAGAATATTTGAATGTACCAGTGTTTCTTAGCTTTTCCACAGCTCATATATTTCTGCATTACTAATCATATCCACTGTCGGATATTACAGTCAGACAATTCTATTCAAAAGCAATTTTGATCAATTTAAATATAAACATTTAATTTATATAGTACATAAATAAAACATATTTATATATTAATAGTAGTAGTAGTAGTAGTCTCTCGGTAACCGAGGATGATGATTGTCTTTGTGTGTTTTTGTGCACAAAGACACTCATGCATGAAGATTTAAGTGGAAAAGTCAGTGCACAGAGACAGTCCCACTCTCTCGGCGTTGGAAGCCTGGGTCCAGTGGCACGAAAAGTCGTTACACCTGGAGACTTCCTCAGCTGCATTGGATGGCCGTGTTGTCTTTTGTGCTCCAACACGCCCTGAGCACTCCACAGTGCTTTGCTGCGTCGCCCTCTCAGCCGTTGAACCTTCTTGTTGGTTTCTTCCGTCTGTTCCGCCGAAGCAGTCTTCACATGCTGGGTGAGCAAAGCCCTGGTTCACCAGGGGTCGGCGACCCGATGGCTACCCTCACAAGGTTTGGCCGGCCTGTTGACGCCGTTGCCTGGGGTGTGGCCACTGCCGCATGCTAGCAGCTACTGGGAGCCACAAGTGAGAGCTGGGTGTCAGGTGAGGGTCAGAGGCTGGAGAGCTGCCCTAGGAGGGCATGACAAGCCCTCCACACCAGAGATATTACTCCTCCCTGAGCACCCCATACACCCCTATATATATATATATATATATATATATATATATATATATATATATATATATATATTAATAAATAAAATATAAAAGTCATTGAATTTAGCTATATGACCAGTGAATGGTTTACTTAGACGAATTCCTAGTGTAAAATAAGTCACATTTTGTTCTTAAATGAGATATTAGATATACGGTAATTGACTGCCACACATTTCAAGGAAGCTTTCACGTAATTATTTATCTATTGAAAAAATAGGAAAGAATGAATTTTAATGGCAAACTTTCAGAAAATACAAATGGAGAGGTGCAAACCAAGGCTGAAACTGGTTTATTCAATGTCAGTTTCTTATTGCAGTAAGACATCCAGTAACAGTGAAAGAACAAGTCACATCTAAAAATGACTAATTCCTGATGGAAAAGCAATGGTTAAGATACTCATATTAAATTCCTAATTTCATATTTCTCTCTCCAAATACATTTTTTAAAGAACATAACTAGAAGTTAGAAATTTAAAGGGAATACAAAATAATAGATTTGACAGACTCAGCTATGCCATTGGAACATATAGGAAAATTTTATTATGTCATATTATGGCAATCCTGTATTAACACAAACATTCTGACTGACTCCATTACAAATTTGTGTTACACAACCTCAAACAGTTTCTCACTGTTGCTAGGTGATCTTAACCTATTTTCTTTATCAATTCACTATCTCACTGCCTTTAGTGGTTCTTCCTAAGCTAATCCTTTATCAAACTTCCCATCATCTGACTCTTTCAGCTGAAAATCTTGCCTCTCATTTTATAAAAATAAAAATGGGACTAATTTCCATCAATTCCCTCTTACTCCACTTCTTCATTTCCTATTACTTAGATGCTTTCTATCACATTTTGCTCCTTTATTCTTGTATTGTATGATGGTCTGGCTTACTCCTTCAAGTGATCCTGTTCTATCTTGTCTCCTCTAATACACTGCCCCTTTGCCATTTTTACCCTCTCACTTATTTTCCATCTCTGCTTCCCCATTTTCTATTGCCTACAGACGTGTGTATATCTTCCTATTTCTGAAAAAAAAAACCCTTAATTTCCTTTAAACTATTAATTTATTTTGCTACTTTCAGCTAAACTCATCAAAAATGCTATCTACAATGCATGCTTCCTTTTTCTCTCCCCATCACTCTCTTCTTTTTTTAACAATTAATTTTAGTTGTATATTTTCTCAATTACATATAAACATTTTGAATTATTCTTTTCCAATTTTGCATTCCATATTTTTCCTCCCATCACCCTTCTTGAGAAGGCAAATAGTTTGAAATAGAGCATACATGTTCAATCATGTAAAATATTTTCATTAGCCACAATGCAAAGGAAAATGCAGACCAAAATAAACAAAAACAATACAGAAATCTTTAAAAAGTATATTTCAGTCTACTTACACACCATCCATTCTTTCTCTTGAGATGATTATAAATGTTCATCTTAAGTCCTTCAGAATTCTTGGATTTCTGTATTATTAATAATAATTAAGGCAATCACAGTTACTCAACATGTAATACTGCTATTATTATATATAATATTCCCCTAGTTCTGCTTGTTTCATTTTGTATCAGTTCATATAAATCTTCTAGGGTTTTTTTAAAAGCACTTTGCTTGTCATTTTTCATAGCACAATAGTATTCCATCAAATTCATATACTGCAACATATTAATTCATTCCCCATTTGATAGACATTCCCTTACTTCCCACTTTTTTATCACAACAAAAAGAACTTTTATAAATATTTTTGTACATATACATAATTTTATTTCTTATTTGTTTTTTTAAATATAGATAGCAAAGGTTTCACTGGGTCAAAAACTATGTACCATTTTATAAGCCATTGGGCACAGTTCCAAAGTGATCTCAAGAATAGTTGGATTCATTCTCAATTCCGCTAGCAGTGCATCACTGTAACTATTTTCCAAAAACCTCTCCAACATTTGTCATTTTTCTATTCTGTCATAGTAGCCAATTTGAAAGGTGTTGAGGTGGTTCTTTAAAGTTGTTTTGATTTCTTCAACTTAAAACTGTCTCTTCATTTCCCTTTGACCATTTATCAAATGACTCACATTATTACAAATTTGACTCAGGCACTCATTTTCTAGCCTATTTCTTGACATTATATGTTAAAGTTGGGTTCTGCTACTGTAGTGGATATGGCATCATCTAAAGCTTCAGGTCTCTCACTACTATTTTTCAAGCTAGTTCTGAGTGTCTGTAGGTTTTGGGGGCTTTCAAGTCCTTATGATCTAGAGAGGTATGACCACTGCTCTTCTGGCCTGAACTCTAGTCTTAACCCAGGAAGGAACTCTGTTGCCCTGTATCTAGCAGCACTAGTGGTCCTTCTGCTCCTAGGCTGTGATCAGTTTCCCTACTCTCTTGTAGTCACAGTTGTGAGCATTCCTTTAGGACCTGAAATTGAGACTATGCTCATTTTTCTCCCATTACTAAATACGAGCACTCCTTTGAGCCTTGGAGCTGCAATCAAGACCTTGGATCTTTTGCAGCCACAAATGCTAGAGATATTTTTTGCTGTATGACTGAAACCTAGAAATGCATATGGGCAACTTAACAGAGTCCTGAACCTAGCAACAGCAAAAGGTCCTACTCTTCAATCTCTGTCTGATCAATTTTCTTACACTCCCATCATCCAAAGGCCAAGAGCTACTGAAACTTCTGTTACCTCCAATGCAGCCATCTCTGAGGTCCACTGCTGGAACTAGGGACCATGCTTTATGTTCTGGGGATGCCCTACAGGCTCAGCCACCCACCTGATAAGACAGACCTCACTTGTTGTCTTGGGATAGAAAATTATTTCTGACTTTTTTTTTTTGGTTCTGTTGCTCCAAATTTTGATTGGAGGTATTATTTTAGAGTTGTTTGAATGGCAATTTCAGAAATCTCAGCTTCTCTCCATCATCATGGCCCTGACTTTGCTCTCATTCTCCACTCAACTCCTTACAATCTTGTTCCAACTTCATCATTTCACTAAAATTGCTCTATTCACAATGATCTCTAAGTTGGTAAATCCAATGACCTTTTCTCAATTCTCATTCTCCTTGACTTCCCTTCAGACTTTGAGAGAGTTGATCACACTCTCCTACTTAATGCTCTCTTCTCTCTAGGTTTTTGGTACACATTGTCTCCTGATCTTACTTTCACGTGCCTGATTATTCCTGCTCTGCCTCTTTTGCTGGATCATACTCCAGATCACACCCTCTAATCCTAAATTTCACTCAGGGTTCTAGATTAGGGTCCCTTATTTCCTTGATCTTTACTACTTCATAAGTAACCTTATTACCTCTTAAGAATTTAATTTAACTACCATTTATACACTGATGATTCTTCTTGATCCAATCTCTCTGTTGACCTCACATCTCCAATTGCCCTTCAGACATCTAAATTTGCATATCCAGTAGATATCTGATACAGAACTCATTGTCTTTCCTCCTTGACCCTTCCCTCCCACATTTTCTATTTCTATAGAGGTCAATACCATCTTTTCCTCAGAACAAAGGAGTCATCTATAATTCTTCACTAATTCTCACCTCCCATATCTCAAGACCTCTCAATTTCATTTTTGCAGCATCTCTTATGTCCCCTTCTCTCCATTTACATTGCCAGAAATCTAGGATTAGATTTCATTGTCTTAAATTATGATTATTATAACAACCTGCTGTTGAGTATACCTGGCTCAAGTCTTTCATCATTTCTCTCTATCTCCTCCCAAAGCATTCACTCATGCAAATATTTTTTCTAAAACCGGTTCAATTATGTAACTTCTTTATTCAATAAATTTCAATGGCTTCCCGTTGTTTCCAGGGTCAAATACACTATGTTCTTTTTGTCATTTTAAAATCCTTCATAATCTAGCTACCTCCCATGTTTTCTAATCTACCTCTACATTTCCTAGTCTTTTCACACCCTGCTCTGAGACATGTACACTTTGATCTATTTCCACCGACTACTTCTTGGCTAAGAGGATGTTCTCAGTATTCTGGCTAACCCCCAGTTCTGGAATATTTTCCCTTCTTTGTGCTACCTACTCACCATCCATCCTACCTTCAAGCCTCAATTAAAACTCCACTTTTTAAAGGAAGTCTTTCCTAACCCCACTTCATTCTAATTCCTTCTCTCTCTGTCTGTTTATGATTTCCTTTTTATTCTATTAATAGCTTCCTTTTTTATAAATTTGTTGGCATATTACCACCTTTATTATTATATAAACTAAGGGCAGGAACAATTTTTTTTTTGCCTTCTTAATATCTTCAGCTCTTAGCACAGTGACTGTCACATGGGTTAGGAAAGGGAGAGAGGAAGGGAAGATAGAAGTATTAAACTTCTACTCTATGTCAGGTACTTTGCTAAGCACCCTGTGGGGTAGATATTATTATTATTAACTCAATTTTTCAATTGAGGAAGCCAACATAGACAGAGTTAAGTGACTTTCCCAGGATCACAGAGCTAGTAAATATCTGAGACCATATGTGAGTTTGGGTCTTTTCTGACTCCAAAATCAAATTTCTCTCACTTGTGCCACTTAAATATGTTTGAGAAGATTTAGTAGAGAAAGAGGTGGCAGAGGAAAAAAGGAGGAATAGGAGAATGGGGAAGGAAGAAAGGACATTAGAATAAGGAAATGAGTTACCGAGTCTACCCAAATAGTAGAACTTTCCAAAACTTAAAACATCTTCAGTGGGGAGTAACGATAAATGGGAAACTAAGCTAATTTTTAAGAACTCAGGGCTAGGAGTAAGAAGATCTTGAATATTTTTCTGTCTTAATCATTTATAAGCTCTATGACCTTCATTGCTTGCATAACCTCTCTGGAATAAGACTAGGTTTTCTTTTCTGTAAAATAAGATGGTTAGACTTGATAATTTCTTTGGTTCTCACAGCTTTAATATTCTATGATTCTAAATAATAGAAACCAGCATCATGTTGATCTCAGCTTTTGATAATTCATTTGCTTGCTAAAATGGTGCATCACTGCACTTGATGTGTTATCTCATGGAAATCTGTCAAAGAAAAAGTTTATATTAAATCCCCAAGGGAGTAACTGAATTATTTGCAAATTTAGGAAAATCTTGTTACACCTAGAGCACAATACACCAATGTAAAGACTACAGACAGTATATTCTTCATTTCTGTGGAGATAGTAAACTTATGAATTTAAGCTTGGAAAATCAATACTAGAAAATAAAAATTTTGGTTAAATTTGTGGCCTGAGTAGATTTATTTAATGTATTTAACTTTCTTATATCCTTTCCTGACCAGAATAGCAATATTAAAAAAAATTAATAGCTTGAATAAACCATCAAAGGGCTTTTAAAAATTAAGCTATGTATTGGAGTGGGAAAATAATAAACAAAAGACTTGACAATTTTTAAAAAGAGCTCAAGACCTAAAATCCCAACTTATTAACTGTGTGACCTTGGGCAAACAATTTAAGTTATCTGAATCTTATTTTACTGATTTATCAAATGGAAATGATTATATCTGTCATGACTTCCCAAAAAAGTTGCTGTGTGGATCCAAAAAAAGTTTAAAGATTACATAAGCATAAAACACTTTTTAAATGCACACTAACGAGGGCATCATACAAACTTGTTAATAAGGATCAAAAGGAGTATTAGAAAAAAAATAAAATATGTAAAATTGGAAGTCTTCAAATATTTGAAAAGTTCTCCTGTGGTCAGAAGAATAAACTTCTTCTGCTTCCCCACAATAGTCAGGACTAGGAGAATGTATGGAATTTCTATAGATTCTGATTTCAGTTTCATATCTGGCAGTATTTCATAAAAATTAGAGAGATCCATAAATGATGGGGCAATGTCATGGGGCACGCCATACTACCTCCTCAGTAGTGTGTTCTCTTTCACTGGATATTATTAGGCAAACGCGGAATGGTCACTTCTTAAGCATGTTACATGGGTATTTCTCTCATTTAAGAATTGAACTATATGACTTTGGAGGTTTTTTTGATGTTGCAAATTATTTGATTCCTAGGGAAATAGTTGCTTTCACTGGAGGGTTTATTGTGGAGGCCAACTAACAGTTGACATGACAGTATTAGGGATATCAATGAAAAAATTCTGATATTACTACCACTTGGGAGTAGAAAATATCTGCCCTTCCCTCTAAGATTTTAACCCTTCTAGACCTCCCTTCCTCCAAAAGGTCAATTAACCAAGATTCTTTTTTACAATTCATACCTCCATTTAAAATAATTGACTCCATGAATATGTCAGTGACGGTCGATCACCAACCTAGTATATCACTTAAGTCTTAGATATTTCAGCTGAATCTATAAATTTAAAAAGGATTCAGATGTTAATAATCCTTAATAATTACCAACAAGACAACTCCAAGAGACTCATGACAAAAAAGGATATCCACCACTATAGAAGAAGAGTTTCCTCCATGAATTTTTATCTAGTGAAAGCAATGTCTTCTTTTACAATATGATGAACATGAAAATATGTGTTATAAAATAATATATTTACTTTCTTTTTGGGGGAGAGGAGAGAAAGAGGAGAGAGAGGGAACATTGATTACAAAATATCAGAAAATGAATATTGAAACATATATTGTGTATTGATTCTCAATGTGAGAAAAATTACAAAACTAAAATAACAAACTCTAATTCAATTAAAACGATAACTTGGAGGTTTTGTTCATTGGATATAGACAGATATATTTTTCTGCAAAGGAAAAATCCTAGGATTGTAAAAGAAAAATTAGATCTTTTATGATACTTGTAAGAAAGGAGACTATTGTAAACCTCAAAATTCCTTAGACTTATAAATGTTGGAAATTTCACCATTGGGATATTTCATACTTGGAAAATTTCTTACTGATAGTCTATTGGAATGGGAACCCCATTGGCATGGGAGGTTCCTTCTCTTCCCTTCTTAAGATTACTTTAGGACAGAAACCCCTTGCTGAACAATGGAAAGGACTTTGACCTATGCTTAAGCATAGAACAGGAATTTCTTTGAGTCTTGATTGATTTTAGAATTGATACAATGGAGATACTTGGAATAAATCTCCACCCTATTCAGTCCTAATAGGATTGAGTAAGGGCTGCAGCCTAGATAAAAATTTAATTATTCCAATCTCTACCATACTCAAGTTAACAGGATTTAGAAAGGGCTGTAGCAAAGGAGTAAAGATTTAATCATTTGAAAATATGACCTTCAACAGACATGTGCAAAAGCCAGAAACCTCTGGGCGGTCCTGGGTTAAGCGAGAGCCTCCATTGACAGGGAAATTGATGAAGAGTGATTGGTAGATGTGAGGACTGAGGGGATGAACTTGGAGGGTTTCCTTAAAGATAGGGGGTCTGTAGACTCCAAGGGGGGTTGAGGAGGTTTTGGTCGGTGTGGTTCCTGGGCTCTGAGAAGGCTTGCTCTGAAGGAAGCTGAAGGTGGGGGCCTCTGAGACTGTTTCTCCATTTTGGACACGTGAGTAATAGGGACTGATCTCTTTTCTTTGCCCCAGCTATCTAAGGGCTTGGGCCTTTTGGCCCAGCCTAAACAGAAGGGGTATTTAAGCCCTATTCCCTTCTCTCCCTTTTTCTCTCTCTCTATCTCTAATTCCTTTCTTCCTCCTATTGTAATTAAACTCCAAAAAAGGCTGACGGCTGACTTGAGTTTTTCATTTAGGAATTACATAGCTGATTCCTTGGCGACCTTAAATTAATATATATCAGTCTTTTAAAGTGATTCCCTTGTCACACTAACTAGTTCAGAGCCAACCCTAAAGTGGGAAATTATTTCAAAAACAAGAGATGAGGAAGTTAGCTCTCAAGGGAAAGATTATATGAAACACTTTTGAGGGATGGAAAGAGTGGATTTTGAGGAGTGAATCTAAAGGTAGTTGCTATTGATGCTAATTTGTCATTTGTGTCTATGTGACTCCCTAGATCAATGCATACCATATCCTTCTGTCTTCTTGTAGTCTGTCCAAGCTCATCTTCATTGCTTCCTTGACACTAAGTATCCATCTTATCCTCTGCCATCCCCTTCTCCTTTGTCCTTCAACTAGCCCATCATCAAGTGTCTTTCAATGAGTCCTATCTTTTTATTATGTGGTCAAAACATTTAAACTTCAGCTTCAGTATTTGCCCTCCCAATGAATAGTATGACTTAATTTACATATTGACTGATTTGATGTCCTTGATGTCCAAGGAACTCTCAAAAGTTTACTTAAGCAGCACAATTTAAAAGCATATATTGTGTAGCACTCACTTTCTTTATAGTACAAATCTCACAGTCATAAATTGGGAGGGGCACACAAAAACCTTAGTTTTCAGCTATATGGACCTTTGTTGTCAAAGTGACATCTCTGTCTTTTAGATTGCTATCGAGATCAGTTATAGCTTTCCTTCAATTGGCAAAGATCTTTAAAGCTAAAAATAAGAATTCAAACTGCTTTCATTTCTCTTTCCTCTGTTTTCAATGAACTGATGCGGCCAGTTGCTGTCATCTTATTTTTTTAAATAGTAAGGTTCAAGCCATTGTTTGCAATCTCCTCTTTCAGCCTCCTTCTTAATTTTTCTTCACTTTCTGCCATTAGAGTAGTACCATCAGTATATCTGGGATTGTTGATTTTGCTTCGAGTTACCTTAATTATAATTTTTGGTTCATCCAGCCTGGCATTTTATGTGATGTATTCAGAATATAAGCTAAATAAATAAAGCAATAACATATATTAGTCTTGCACTTCTTTCCCAGTGTTAAATCAATCAGTTATTCCATATTTCTTCTAACTGTTGCTTTTTGACATACATACAGGCTACTCAGGAGAGAAGGAAGAGCATGTGATATGCCTCTCTTTGAGGACTTATATTTTGTTGTCATCCACATTTTCCCCCTGGAACTACCTACATAACATTGTTGCTTTGTGAGGTGAGCCCAATTATTCCATAATGAGCATTCTTTGGTACTATTCCAAATATTGGATCATAAACTGATTTTTTCTAATCTGTTTGACTACTGTAGAGTTTTACTCATTTGTTGGCATATTCAGTGCAACACTTTAATAGCATCATATTTTAGGATTTGAAATAGTTCAACTAGAATTCCATCACCTCCACTAGCTTTACTGTAGGCAATGCTTCCTAAAGCCCACTTCACTTCATTCTCCAGGATATCTTGTTCTAGATTAGTAGCCACAACATTGAAGTTATTGGTGATATTAAGCTCTTTCATGAATAGTTCTGTATATTCATGTTATCTATTCTTAAACTCTTCTACTTTTCTACTTTTCTTACCATTTTTTTGCTTTATCATGTCCATTTTTACATGAAACATCCCTTGATATCTCTAATTTTCTTGAAGAGTTGACTTTTCATTATATTGTTTTATTCTATCTTTAATATTGCTTATTAAAACCAAAAAAATCTCATCTTTCTTTGCTATTCTCTAGAGTGCTTCGTTCAGTTGGATATATATTTCTTCTCTTTCATTCATTCATCAGTTATTTGTAAAATCTCATCAGATGGCCTTTTTGATGTCTTGCTCTTTTATTTCATTGTGATTGCTTTGCGGCTACCTCCTGTACAATGTTGCAAATCTCTGTCTAGAGTTCTTCACACACTCTTTCTACCAGATGTAATACCTTCAATTTATTGATGGTTTCTACTTCATATTCCTAAAGGATGTTATTTAGGCCAGACTTCTGTGGTCTTCTGGTTTTCCCTACTTTATTTGATTTAAGTCAAATTTTGCAACAAGAAACATATGATCTGAACCACAGTTGGCTCTAGATCCTGTTTTAGCTGATTTATAGTTTCCACACATTTGGCTACAAAGTATATAATCAAAATTATTTTAATATGGACCATCTGGTGATACCCACATGTAGGGTCATATTTTGTTGTAAAAAAGTGTTTGCTACGACCATCAAATTAACTTGACAAAATTCTAATAGTCTCTGCCTGATTAATTTTGTCTTCCATACTTGTCTGCCAATCAAAATATCATTTGATTTTCTATTTTACCATTCCAATTCCCTATAATGAATGTGACATTTTTAAATGTTATTTCTAGAAGATGTAAGTCTTCATAGAATTGAACAACTTTTTCCTCTTCAGTCTCAGTTGTTAAAGCATAGACTTGTGTTATTTTGATGATGAGTGTTTATCTTAAATTAGAATGGACTTAGACCAGGAAAACAGATTTTCCAAAGAAAATGCTATAAGGACATCATGATTCTAGGTGAACTAAAGATGACAGCAATAAAAGATGCTTCCAGAAATCAGGCACTACATCATGAGACTCTGAGCTTTTGGATATAATGAACTGACTTGTAGTGGTTGGATCATCTATCCCTATTAGTCCTCCCTAGGCTCTAAAATTTTATTTGGATTGTAAAATTCTTGTGCCAAAAAAAGAGAAATGCCACTTAATGGCTCTTTGTCAATATGTCCATCAATTATTTTTAATTTGTTAAGAAATAGTCAAATACAGTTTGACCCTTCATGAAATGTATAATACTTTTGTGGTTTTGAGTATCCTGTTGAGGCAATCCTGAAATGTATAGTGTGTCAAGGAAGTTCTTTCCTTCCCTCTCTTGGGTTGCTTACCTGTCCATCAACATTACTAAAATGCCAGCACAGATGCAAACACCAATAAAAGGTAGGGGGCAGGTCTTTTCTGGGCTTTCTGGGCTTTTGAACAAATGTGGGAACAGAGCAGGCAGGTAACTGGGAAAGAGGAAGGGACTAGCAGGCAAGGCAACTTGTGATCAGGTTACTTTGAGGAATGGTGAGATTTAAAACTTTAAAACTATGATTGTCTACCCATTCTAATAAACTTTATTTTATCTATCTCTATCTCTATCTCTATCTCTATCTCTATCTCTATCTCTATCTCTATCTCTATCTCTATCTCTATATCTAGGTAGAAATATTAATTTAATTCTTACAGTAGCTATCATATATGGAATGATTCCCTGAGGAAACTAATATATCTGCCAATGAGTCAGAGTGGAGATTGTAAAAATTTAGTATTAACTAGTATCCCAAAACAACTTTTTTGGATTATAAAGCAAAATCTCTTAGTTCTGAACCTCTGAAAAATTCATCTCTATGGTGATAGATGGTGTTTTCCTTACTATGGCACCATGATAAGAGAAGCTGTATCCATTTTGAATGGCCAGTCTATTAGGCTAGGTAACTCCTGGTATTCTGAAGACCTGCCTCTTATTTGGGCTAAGACTGGAGTCCTCCAAATCAGAGGGGCCTGGGAATGGGACAGCATGGAGAGCATCAGTTGTGAAGAGGTGAAAGAAAACTATCTGACTTATATCTTTTTAAAACATTATTGAAAGAAAAAACTCACCAGAGTTCCCCTAGGCTGAAATTAACTAACCTCACTAAACCCCAAATCTTCTCAGATTCAAAGTTCCTTCTTAGATGCAGGATTGGTCCTTATATAGACCAATCCCATGCCTGGAAGTAAGGGGTGTGGCCCCTCCCTAGCACAGGATTGGTCCAATTCAAAACTAATCCCATACCAGGAAGTAGGGGGGCATGGGCCCTCCCTCAGCATGGGATTGGTCCAATCCCATGCCAGGAAGTAAGGGGACAGGACCCCTGGGGCACACTGAGGGATGCAGTTCCCCTGGCCACAGCACTTTATCTGTAATCCTTCAAGGTGGAGGTTGGTAAGGAGGGAATTCCACAAAAAGAGACAGGGAGAGACAGTGCAAAAATCATAGAGATAATAGTTGGAACATTATAAGGAACAACAAGGCAAAAAGAAGTGTCATTGAGTTTATAGACATTTGAAACAAGCAAAGCCCCTGTTTGAGAGTATATTGGGAATTTGGGGGGTCACATGCAAGCTTTTGGGCCTGTAGGGGCATAAAGGAAGGCTGTGCCAACTTTCAACAAACTCTTGAAAAGAAGAAGGAAACTTGGGTCATTCTGATTCTGATGGTCTTGCTCAAAAGCCAAGTGGTTTCTCTGACTTCTTCCAGATCCATGACTTAGTAAACTGCCTGAGGAGGTGGTTTGCTGCATGGAGTTAAGATAGTTGGAAAGAGTTAATGGACTTCCAGGCACTCTCCCAAAGAGTAATTTACACACCAGGGAAACAGGACCTGCTGTGTATGACATGGAGAGCAGATTAGCTCTATCTCTGGTGAGGCCATCACTTGACATGTTATTTAACATCTCCTATACACCCTGCGGGGAGTGGAATCTGTATAATGTTGTCAAAATAAATAAGGCTTCAAGTGTGCAGGGAAGATAATCACACACCAATTTACACTTGGTCATAAACTCATCTACTGTATATGGCTGTTCCTGATAGATTTTCCCCCAAAAATGTGTCATTTTCCCCCAAAGAATCTGTCTCTGCCATGGACTTCAGTTTTGTGAAAACAGTGGGGTTTTTTGTTTTGTTTTTTGTTTCTTGGCTTTTTTGCTCTCCAGATATCACAAATGCCATGCCAGCTGACAGGCTATCAAAGCATTAAGCAGGAATCAATAGATAACTGAGCTTCTAAATTCTCATTGGTTTGCTTTCCACTGCTACAAACAAAAGTGGCAAATTAGTGGGTTCCCATCCACTTTGGAAATGCTGCTTGTGGGTGGAGTAAATGATGACAGAGTTGGGGCATTCTGTAGATACTCATGAGACTTGTGCTAGTGAGTAAGGAGAAGCAGGAGACAATAGGAGAAAACTAGTGTCCTTTAATAGATCCCAACAGTTTGGGAAACTAAAGAGGCTTTCACACATACTTAAAGCATTTATGATGACATCTTTTAACTCATATAAGTCAAAACTTTAGTTCTCAAATAACCAGCAGAGTCAGCAATGAGAGCAGGGAAATGAAGTCTCAAAACAAAGGAAGGAAAGATTAAATTTTAGGGCAAGGCAGGAAACAAAAGATAGGTGTGTGGAACACAGGTTCATTTGTGTTGTTTACATCACATAATTATAAAACAGTACATTATGTAAAATGTAAATAATAATGCTTTTGTAAATTGTAAATAATTGTTGTAAATAATAATGATGTTTCCATGAGTTGTCTTTAAGCTTGGCATACTAAACACTGTCAACCTTTTGTCATTGCTGATAGTTAGTTTGGGGAACATTTTAGGCTTTCTTTTTCTTTTCCATACAAGCACTTCCAAATAATATAACCAAGACGTTTCATGGGTCTTATAAGGATGGTACTTTTTTTTTGAGACATGGCTCAAAGGCTTCCTTCACTGGTACCCACAGTGAAAGGTAGGACTGAGTCAGCAAATCCCTGGTTGTACAAAAATGAGGCATGGAAGATTCTAGTAAAGAAGGAGGAATCAATAGGTGGCCTAGTGGAGAAGGATATGGTGCTGTAACATGTACAGAGTAGAGACAGTATGACTTATGTGTACTTAGATATCAAGTGCTAAATAAGATACAAATAAAAAAGCAAGGTAGTTCCTGCTCTCAAGATCACTTTTTCAAGTGGGAAACAAACCATATAGGACCAATAAACTGCAAATCACATGGAAAGGTCCTATCACCATTAGGGTGCCTTGAAGGAGACAATAAAACCTATTCTTTAACATAATTTACATTTAAAAAGCTTATTTGTTTCTCCTATTAAATAATTTTAGAGTTCTAAGGATTTTGGTGGTTGGAAATTTCTCTTCTTTAGTAGCAATCTCAGGTATTTATGGCTGCTGAAGAGGTTGACACCAAGGACTGGAAGAAGAATCTTCCATATTAAATTTCCATAAGACTTGCTTCCCTAGTGTATCTACGGATCTGGGAGGCCAGGCTGCAAGTAGGATTGGTAATAAGATGCCTCTCTTCCCACAACCCCCATGCTGGAATTGAGAACTATTTTGAACTATCATAATAGCACAGTTAACAGTAGACCAAGTAAACTCCACAGTGTTTTGTTTTGTTTTTAATCTAGAACCAAGCACAACCATGTAAAGTTAATCAATAAGTAAAGCATATGAGAATTAGAAAGAACCTTACAGTTCATCTAACTCAGCTATTATTTTCATAGAACCCAGTTACAAGGAAAATTTTCTTTTTCTTTCATTATAACCAAATTATTTTATAAATACTTATTTGCAAAAGAAGATCTCAGTACAATAGACTAAGAATTTTGAATCAATAAGAAATCTGAAAGATCATCATTCTGTTGGAGAGACTCTTTGGGGAAATCTCTTCCTGCCTTTCCTCTCCCCAATTGCTACAGCCTGAATCCTGATTGCCAGAAAAAAATGTTACCCAGCATTCCTCCTTGAATCCCATTTTCTAACAGTATCTTTAAAGTGCAATCTGAAGGCCACCTGCATCCTACACCCTATGAACCACTGAGCATTTCCCTATTTCCTCTAGCTGAACTCCTTTGTATATGTATATATGTATATGCACATATATATTACATATATATATTAGGAAAATTGGTATATTTATTCACTGTTGGTGGGACTATATGGACCAAACATTTTGGAAGTCACTAATTTGTACATACCTTTTGACATAGTGATAATATTGCTAGATATATCTGAAAATGATTAAAGCAAGAAGGAATGGTCCTTTATATATAAAAATATAGTAGCACTTCAAAAAATATTTATTGTGTTATTCATCATATATATGTGTGTGTGTGTGTGTGTGTGTGCAAAAATTAGGATGTGAGGGGGACTTCCCGGTAAACATGGTGGCAGCTTAGATGCAGGACTCTTCCTTTCATCAGCACCTACTGATATAGACTACCTCAAAAGGCCAAAAAAAACCAAAACAAATTCATGTGAACAAAGGGATTCTACAGTAGGGTGCAACATTGAAGGTATGTGGGATTTGGGCATTTCCATACCATAAGGGGGTGTGAAAGCTTCCACCAAAACCCAAGCTGATCTATCCTCCCCCACCCCACCTCTGGAGCCAAAGTCAGAGCCAATGTGTGCTAGAATCAGTGAGTGAGCAAGTGGCACCTCTAGAGTGAGTAAGGGGAACCTCTAGGCCCTTGGCAGCTGAATAAGACCATGAAAGACCAAACCCTGAGAGCAGCTAAACCTGAAACCCCAGCAGGCTGAAGAGAGCAGACTGTGAGCACCCTCAGGGAGATAGCACAGAGAAGGGCAGCAAAGAGCAGAAACTGAAGAGACTCGAGAGCTGGCCTCAGGAAAAATCCTTGCTCCTTAGCTCCATATACAGTGATCCTGCCCTCCTCACTCAGATTTCTGACTATAAAGAGAAGGAAAAACCACCATAGTGATGGCAAACAGTGACCAGGAACAACTTCCCAACACCAAGAAAAACAAGAAGAAGGAGTTGACCTAGAATGATTTTTAGAGAGGAAAAATCCAGGCTACAGAGGAAATAGAAGAGGAAATAAAAATATATGCACAAAAAACTTCCAAAAAATGGAAATTACCCACAAGCTCTTAAAGAATTTAATTTGGAGCTTACCAAAAAGATGGAAGCCTTCTGGAAAGAAAAGGAGGAAATAGTTCCAAAAGAAAATAACAGTTAAAAGGACAAGAACTTCCAAATGGAGAAACAGCTTGAAGCCACAAAAAGCAGGATAGACAAAAGTGAAAAGGAAAACCAGGCCATAAAGATCAGAATTAGGTAAATGGAAGCCAATAATCTTACAAAACAGCAAGAATTGGTAAAGCAAAGTCAAAAGACTGACAAAATAGAAGAAAACATAAAATATCTCCCTGAAAAGATGACAGATCAGCAAAGATCACAAAGAGAAAATTTGAGAATCATTGGTCTTCCTGAAAAGCCAGAAATAAACAAAAATATTGACATCATACTATGAGAAATTATCCAAGAAAACTGACCTGATGTTCTTGAACAAGGGGACAAAATAGACATTGAAAGAGTTAACAGAACACCCCCTACTCTAAATCCTCAAAAGACAACTCCCAGGAATGTAATTGCCAAATTCAAGAGCTTCCAAGGTAAGGAAAAAAGTTAACAAGAAGCCAAAAAGAGACAATTCAGATATCAAGGAACACCAATCAGATCTGGCAGCTTCCACAATAAAGAACCTCAAGACTTGGTATATGATATTTAGAAAGGCAAGAAATTGGGTCTTCAACCAAAGATCACCTACCCATCAAAGCTGACTATATATTTCCAGGAGGAAGTATGGACATTCAACAAAATAGAAGATTTCCAAGTATTTGTAAAGAAAAGACCAGAACTAAGTGGAAAGTTTGATATCCAAACACAAAACTCAAGAGAAACATGAAAAGGTAAATAAGAAAGAGAGGGAAAAGGGAAAAATGTTTTTTTTAAACTTTCTTCTTTAAGGGCTTCAATGGGATCAAATTGTGCATATTAATATATGGGGGAAAGGTTATATTTAAATCTCAAAAAATTATATTCACTATTATAGTTATTAGAAGAATAACTCACAGGAAGAGATTGGGATAATAAGTGGTATAAGATGATATGCAAAAGAAGGAATAGGGGAGGGGGAAATTGAAGATGGCACCAAAAGAATCTTGAAGAAATAAGATAAATAGGATAATCTCTATCACACAAACAGACACATGGGAAGGGGAGGGGAAGAATACTCTTATAAGAAAGAGAAGAAGAGAGTGCTACTAGGTGTGGAAAAGGCATGGAGAGAGAGAGGACTTGCAATCCAGGTCATGCAAGAAACAAGGCTGGGGACCTGTCTGTCAATCAAGGAGAAGGTTCCAAATGGAATGTTCCCAGGAGGAGGAGGCAGTTGAAGCTGGCCAGGGAGAAACTTGGATTTTTATTCTCTCTCTCTCTGGGGGTGACTGACCAAGACAGGAGAAAAGCTTGCCTGATGGGGGAAGAAGCTGAGAACTTTTATTTAGTTTCTGTCAGAGGCTGAAGCTGATAACTATTATTTAGTTTCTGTCCCAGGCTGAAGGACCCTTGAGGGGGGCTTCTGAAATTAGACTGAGATACCTTGGTGGCTTTGTGGAGAAGAAAAGAATACCAGTTGTCTTCGATCTCTCTGGCTGACTTGGAGTCATAGCTGTGACTGGACTAATTTCCCAACTTCCTCCTATCCCTTATTATAGATTAGAGAAACCCTCATCCCTCTTACCTCAGTTTCCCATCCTGTTGATTCCCAATAAGCCCCTTACCTGAGAAAGAAAACAAGAGTATTTTATAGTCTACTCAGGGGGAAAGGAGGAAGCTGAAAGACTTCAGGAAGTGAGTGGTTAAGAGAGGGAGTGAGGAAGGAAAAGGTTAGAAAATATATTAATCTACTAGTCATCAGTAGTGATCAGTAGGCAAACCCCAGTGCATACTTTTGTAGCAGCATTCCTCTATCTGAGCAGCATCTCTCAGTGTCTCTCAAAGTAAATCTATCTCCATTGCAAATAAACATCCCTCAGGTGTCCCTCTACTAGCATCTCTCTCTAGTCACAAGCCAAAGTACATTATAGTTACTGAAACAAGAAAAAATTTCCACAGATCACACTCTCCATTACACAGGTAATACTTAAACCTTACTCTCAGTGAAATCAATTCTGAGAGGGAGGAGCATGTAGATCCATTGGTGTATTGAATTCTATCTTACCCTACGAGGAATGTGAGAAGGGAAAATAAAGTGGTGAAGGGGGATAGGGAGTACAATAAAGGAGGAAAATAGAGGGGAGGGAGGGAACTTAACAGACCCCAAAAGTAAGAATAAGGGAACAAAAAGGGAGGGGGATGAAAGGGAAGCATATTAAGTGTGGGGAATAAGGGAACAGATTAAAAGCAAAGCACTGGTCTAAAAGGATATAGCAAAAGAAGAAAGGACAGAACTAAAAGAGGATATCAAAATGCTGGGGAATACACAAGTGGCAATCATAACTTTGAATGGAAATGGGATGAACTCAGCCATAAAATGAAAACAAATAGCAGAGTAGGTTAGAAACTAAATCCTACCATATGTTGTCTACAAGAAACACACATGAGACAGGTAGACTCTCATAAGGTTAGAATTAAAGGTTGGAGCAAAATCTAATGGGACTCAGCTGAGCAATGGAAATCAGGAGTTGCTATCATGATATCTGACAAAGCCAAAGTAAAAATAGAGATTATTAAAAGGGATAGGGAAGGTAACTACATCCTGATGAAAGGCAATATAGATCATGAGGAAATATCAGTAATCAACATGTATACACCAAATGATATAGCATCCAATTTTCTAAAGGAGAAACTAGTGTAGTTGAAGGAAGAAATAGATAATAAAACTATACTTATGGGAGACCTGAACTTACCACTACCAAATCTAGATAAATCAAATCAAAACATAAATAAGAAAGAGGTAAGTGATATGATTGAAATCATAGAAAAATTAGAGTTAATAGATAAATGGAGAAAAATAAATAGCAACAAAAAGGAATACACCTTCTTTTCAGCAGAACATGGTACATTCACAAAGACTGACCATGTACTAGGGAATAAAAACATGGCAAACAAATGCAGAAAAGCAGAAATAATAAATGCAACCTTTTCAAATCATAATGCAATAAAAATAATAATCCGTGAGAGTAAATGGAGGACCAAATCAAAAATTATTTGGAAATTAAATAATATGATTCTACAAAATTGGTTAAAGAACATATTATAGAAACAATAGTATTTTCATTGAAGAAAATGTCAATGATGAGACATCTTTTCAAAATCTATGGGATGCCGCAAAAGCAGTACTCAGAGGGAAATTTATATCCTTGAGTTCATGTATTAACAAATTAGGGAGGGCAGAGGTCAATGAATTGGACATGGGAATCAAAAGCCTTGAAAGAGAACAAATTAAAAACCCCCAGATGAAAACTAAGTTAGAGATCCTAAAAATTAAGAGAGAAATTAACAAAATTGAAAGTGAAAGAACTATTGAATTAATAATTAAGAATGGAAGCAGGTATATTGAAAAAACAAATTAAAAAACTGATCAATCTAATTTAAAAAAGGAAAGAAGGAAACCAAATTAACCACATCTCTAATAAAGATGAAATTAAGATAATCATTAAAAATGATTTTGCCTAATTATATTGCAACACATATGGCAATCTAGGTGATATTGATGAATGTTGCCTAGATTAACAGAAGAAGAAAAAGAATTTGTAAATAATCCCTTATTAGAAAAAGAAATCAAACAGGCCATCAAAGAACTCCCTAAGGAAAAATCCCCAGGGCCTGATGAATTCACAAGTGAATTCTATCAAACATTCAAAGAACAACTAATCCCAATATTATACAAATTATTTGGCATAATAAGCAAAGAGGGAATTCTACCAAATTACTTTTATGACACAAATATGGTACTGATTCCAAAGACAGGCAGGTCAAAAACAGAGGAAAAAAACTATAGACCAATCTCCTTAATGAACATAGATGCAAAAATCTTAAATAGAATACTAGCAAAAAGACTCCAGCAAGTGATCATGAAAGTCTTTCCTTTGATCAGGTGGGATTTATACCAGGAATGTAAGGATGGTTCAATAGTAGGAAAACCATCCACATAGTTGACCACATCAACAACAAACCAACAGAAATCACATGATTATCTCAATAGATGCAGAAAAAGCCTTTACCAAAATACAACACTCATTCCTATTGAAAACACTATAAAGCATAGGAATAGAAGGGTCATTCCTAAAAATAATAAACAATATTTATCTAAAACCATCAGCAAACATCATGTGCAATAGGGATAAACTAGATACATTCCCAATAATATCAGGAGTGAAACAAGGATGCCCTTTATCACCTCTATTATTTAACATTGTACTAGAAACACTAACAGTAGCAATTAGAGAAGAGAAATAAATTGAAGGTATTAAAATTGGCAATGAGGAGGCCAAGCTATCACTCTTTGCAGATGATATGATGGTCTATTTAAAGAATCCTAGAGAATCAACTAAAAAGCTAGTGGAAATAATCAAAAACTTTAGCAAAGTTGCAGGATACAAAATAAACCCACATAAGTCATCAGCATTTTTATATATCTACAACACCTTTCAGCAGCAAGAATTAGAATGGGAAATTCCATTTAAAATCATCCTGGACAATATAATATACTTAGGACTCTATATACCGAAACAAACACAGGAAATATATGAACACAACTATAAAACACTTTCCACACAATTAAAACTAGATCTAATCAATTGGAAAAATATTAACTGCTCATAGGTAGGACGAGGTAACATAATAAAAATGACCATTATACCCAAATTTATTTACTTATTTAGTGCCATGCCCATTGAACTACCACAAAACTTTTTTTCTGAAATTAGAGAAAACCATAACAAAGTTCATTTGGAAGAATAAAAGATCAAGAAAATTAATGGAAATAATGAAAAAAATGTGAATGAAGGTAGCCTTGCAATCTCAGAACTCAAACTATACTATAAAGCAGTGGTCATCAAAACAATATGGTATTGGCTAAGAGATAAAAAGAAGAATCTGTGAAATAAACTTGGGGTAAGTGACCTCAGCAAAATAATCTATGATAAGCCCAAAGTTCCCAAGTTTGAGGACAAAAATTCACTATTTGATAAAAACTGCTATGAATATTGGAAGACAGTGTGGGACAGATTACATTTAGATCAACATCTCACATGCTACACCAAGATAAACTCAGAATGGGTGAATGACTTGTTCATAAAGAAGGAAACTAAGTAAATTAGGTGAACACAGAATAGTATACATGCCAGAGTTTTGGGAAAGGAAAGACTTTAAGATCAAGGAAGAGTTAGGAAAAATCACAAAATGTAAAATAAATAATTTTGATTATTACAAATTTAAAAGTTTTTGTACAAACAAAACCAATGTAATGAAAATTAGAAAGGAACCAATGAATTAGGGAAAAAAAATCTTCATAACAAAAACCTCTGACTTAGGTCTAATTTCTCAGATTTATCAAGTGCTAAATCAATTGTACAAAAAATCAAGTCATTATCCAATTGATAAATGAATAGGGACATGAATAGGCAATTTTCAGTTAAAGAAATCAACATATTAATAAGCACATGAAAAAGTGTTGTAAATCTTTTATAATCAGAGAGATCTAAATCAAAACAACTCTGAGGTATCACCTCACACCTAGCAGATTGGCTAAAATGACAGCAAAGGAAAGTAATGAATGTTTGAGGGGATGTGACAAAGTTGGGCCATTAATGCATTGTTGGTGGAGTTGTGAATTGATCCAACCATTCTGGAGTGCAATTTGGAACTATGCCCAAAGGGTGATAAAAGACTGTCTGCCCTTTGATCCAGCCATAGGACTGCTGGGTTTGTACCCTAAAGAGATAATAAGGAAAAAGACATGTACGAGAATATTCATAGCTGCATTCTTTGTGGTGGCAAAAATGGGAAAATGAGGGGATGCCCTTCAATTGGGGAATGGCTGAACAAATTGTGGTATCTGTTGATGAAGGAATAATATTGTGCTCAAAGAAATAATGAACTAGAGGAATTCCATGTGAACTGGAATGACCTCCAGGAACTGATGCAGAGTGAGAGGAGCAGAAGCAGGATAACATTGTACACAGAGACTGATACACTGTGGTACAATCAAATGTAATGGACTTCTCCATTAGTGGCTATGCAGTGATCCTGAACAACTTGGAGGGATCTACAAGAAAAAACACTATCCACATTCAGAGGAAAATCTGTGGGAGTAAAAGCACCAAAGAAAAACAACTGCTTGATTACACCGGGTCAAGGGAGATATGATTGGGGATGCAGATTCTAAATGAACATCCTGGTGCAAATATCAACAATATGGAAATAGGTTCTGATCAAGGATATATGTAAAACACAGTGGAATTGTGTGTCGGCTATGGTAGGGGATGGGGGAGGTGAAGGAAAGAATATGATTTTTGTAATCAAGGAATTATGTTCTAAATTGAATAATTAAATAAAATTTTCAAAAAAAAATAGGATGTGAGTTCTTTGTGAGAAAGGGCTTTCAATTCATATTCACAGTGTTTAACTGAGTGCTTGGCACACAGTGAACCTTTAAAATATGCTTTTCAATATCTTTTAATTTCATTCCATCCAGTCCAAATCCCTCATTTGGCATCTAAGCAAGTCATCTGGGAAAGAAAGGGACCTGTTCAAAGTCTCTAAAATCATTAAAGATAGAGCAGAGCCACTATTAGAATCCAAGTCTCTTACTTCCATTTCCTTCAAAACAATTTAGTATCATCTTTTAAATTTTACTACAGCTTGCTCTCCCTTTCAAAAGAGTTTCTTTTCTTAAACTTGACTTCTTTTCTTAACAAAAAAAAAAATCTTGTCACCAATTGTACCATTCTTTACAAATAGCTATAAATTCATTGAATGAACTTCATAGGAACACTGTGGAGGAAGGATAGTTCATCATGAATTGATTTCTATAATAACAGAAATAAACACACTAATCTATCACCTCTGGCAGCATTAAGCTCAAATTACAAAGCAGAAAATAACCTCTACTATTTATCTATACAATAAACCTCTAATTTAGCCTCCATTCATTCAGAATTGGAGCTAATTGCCTTTGGACTAGGGTCACATTTATCTTTTTAACAACCTATGAAAAGAACCTGTAAGGCAAATTAATAGTGTAAATAAGATTGCAGGGGGTATGTTTAACCTACTTATGAGACTGTGCTGATTTTAATTGTGTTATTCATTAGAAAATTAATTCTAATTGTAACTTGTTTCTCTTAATTTATTAAAACAGGGCTAGCAGATGCTCTAATTGGAAAAGATTTTGCTAGAGTCAAGGTCCATTTTTTTAACTTAAAAGTAATATTTTAATCCCCATTTTTTCCAATGAGCAAGCTAAGACTCACTGTCTCAGATGATTTTTCTTTTCTTGAACTGACCCTTCCTAAAAACACAATTTATAAGAAAAAATACAGGTGGATTTCAATTGTGGGTTGAAAGTGACAATCAATATCTAAGAATAGTCATAGAATTATAGAATCTCCTGTTTGGAAGAGGCCTCAGAGGTTTTCTAGTTCAATCTGTATCCAAAAAAGAACCCTCTTTTTAACATATCTGGCAAATAATCATCTAGCCTTTATTTGAAGACCTCTAGAAAAGGAAATTTACAGAATAAGGAAATCCCCAGAATAATGTTTGAAATTCTAAGTCCCAAGCAAAGATTAGTGAAAGTAAAAAGTATAAATTATATATAACATAATACATATACATGACAGAAAGATAAAGAATGGGCAAAAGAAAGTAAAAAACAAAACAAAACAAAAAGGGATTTTGCCTATATATAGTCTATGTTGTTTCTGTAATTGGAACTTGACTCTGAAAAGTATTATGGAAAAATAGATATTTGAAGAAGCCTTTCCATTTCAATTTAGTTCAATGAATATTATCTATCTAATGTTTGCATGCAACTGTGCTTGGTGCTAAAGAGAAAAAATAAGTCTGCCCTGTCCTTAAATAACTCCTTGGGATGATCCAACTGCCATACCACCAGTGAAACATGAAGTAATAAAAAGAGGGAAGAAGCACTAGCTACTGGGGATATAAGAGATGGCTTTATTTGCCTCTACTATGAGTCTTAAAAAGATTAATATTCTGAAAGTGGGTTGGAAAGAGGCTAGAGAGTACTACCAGCATAGGAGAGGGCTTGTCTAGAGGCGCTCAAGGAGGAGATGAAATACTGCTTGTAGGGAGTATCTCATGAAGGTGACTAGGCTGGATTTTCTGGGCTCCTTTGAAGGTAGCAAAGGGATTTATGTGTCCAATACCATCCAGTTGGCTCAAGAATCCCATGAGGTATGCATTATTTTCAAACTCATTTTACTGATGAGGAAGCTGACTTTTAGAGAGATGAAGCAAGTTGCTCAGGGTCAAAGAATTGGAAAATATTAGAGGATGTATCTCAACCCAGGTACTCCTTATTCCAGTGCTCTAACTAGAGTCTGCAACACTTGACTTCAAATCCTATTTCTTACTCTTACTAGCTATATAGCCATAGTATTAGTGACTTTACTTTTCAACCCATATTTTCCTAATTAGACCTGGGGGATCAAAGTCTGTTGCAAAAAGTAGAGCTTGAATTCTACCTTGAGTCAATCAGGGAATTCCAATAAGGGGAGGTGAGAAGGGAGAGAATTTTAGATATGAATAGCAGCTTTCAGAAAGATAAAAACAAGGAGCAAAGCCATCATGTGGTACCTCCAACAGACAGAGAATCTGAACATGGCAATTCCTCTTTCAAAGGGAAGGTGCCTGAATGGACAAAAGAATATAAATAAAAGTTCCAGTTGGAAGAATTAATCAGGAAATGTTTGTCAGTAGGATCAACTTCATTTTTTGATAGTTGTTATTTCCAGTGTTTAAAACTTAGTAGGTATTTAGAAATTGAACTATTAAATCTCATAGTAACGAAACTTGAAAAAAATTCTTCTGCTTCTTTGATCTAGTTTATAAAGTTGCAGCTAATGCTTACCCTCAAAAATGAAAGAAGAAAGTGAAGAAGTAAAATGAAGAAAGGAGAAAGGGAAGGAGGAAGAAGGAAGAAAGGAAGAGAAAGGGAAGGAAGTCAAAAAGAAGGGAAGTTAAAAGAAAGGAAAGGAGCGAGGAAAGAAAGATAAAAATGAGGAATCAAAGAAGCAAAGAAGGAAGGAAAATTCTTAACTTTCCAGAGCTTCAGTTGTGGTCTTGATCATTGGATTTCTATGGAAGAAAAACTGACATTATTACTTCAGTGCCATCCCTGGTAGGCTTCAACTTTAAATGGAACAAAAACCATCCAGTTCTAAAGGGTTTTCTCAAAGTGCCTATAGATTTTCTGTCCAAAAAAACTGTGCTTTTCCACCATCTCCTTTTTTAAAGTGATCACAGGCCATTGCCAAAAGGATTTTATTTAATTTTCTTGGAAAATATATGGTAGTTAATTGGGTAAGTATTCAGACTTGCTGAGAAATACTAAAATGGGCAATGAGTTGACAGGGTAAGAACCTGTTTGTTCTCTGCAGGAAGTCCTGTGTAATAGAACTGGCTAGCTGTTTTGTACAGACTTCTATACAATCATTTTAAATTCCATCTGGATCAGGGAACATTGCTTTAGACCTAGAAGTGAACTTAGAGATCTAGCTTCCTCAGTTAACTGATGAAGAATATGAGGCCCACAAGGGTGGAGACTTGCCCAGGGTCATTCAGCTAGAAAGTAGAAAAGCTATAATTTAAATGCAAAATCTTGGATTCTGAATTCTACCTCCATCTGCTACCCAGACCTGTGGATACAATTGAGTCCTTAATAGCAGTCAATGTGAGTGAAATATGGAAAATTCATGTCCCATTTAATTTATTTGTTCAACTTTAAGATTTATATCTGATGGGTGATAGTTGTGGTGAGAACTCTAATATATTTCAGTAGAAGAGTAATAAATGTGTGTCCTTTGAAATCCACCATGTGTAAGTAGAGGGCTCCATTGCAATCTTCCAAGGTCTAAATGAAGGATAGCCTGTTTGCAGCATGACAGTAGCAAATGAAGCAATGACTTAGAGGCATCAAGACTAAGCTAAAAAAGGATTTTTTTTTTGGTAGAGATGAAGAAAGGAGCATAACTAACAAAAACCGCCATGGTGAATTTTTGAAGGAACTTATCTAATCTGTGGCCCTCCCCAATCAAATATTACAGTTCTTTACACAGTAGGGATTTGGTAAATAGTGATTGAGTGATTTATTGAAGCTTTCCTTAATGCTGAATGTGATTGGAAGAATTATTTAATGCATTTTCATGCTTGAAATTTTGTACCAGGGGAAAAAAATAAGGCTAATTCATATCTGAAAACCATTATGAAAGCAATATGCACAAGATTATAAATTTTTGTTTAATATTTTATTTTTCCCAATTTAATGTAAAAACAACTTTTAATTTTTCTTTTGTAAAAATATTGAGCTCCAAACTCTCTCCCTCCTTGATCCCCCTACTTCTCAATGAAAAGTCAAGCAAATTCATAGAGATATACTTGTGCTTATACATTTATAGTTCATATGAATACTTGGGCTAAGCATTTCCATATTAGGTTGGGAACGAAAACACAGATGAGAACAAATATGGATAGAGACAGGGACTCCCTTTTCCCTACTTCCCTTTCCCTTCCTTCTGTGTTAGATATTCCTTTGTATTACCTTGATTGAGTTGACATTAAAATAGTTATCTTTTTCCCAATCTATGAATCAAGTGTGAGTGAACAGATCAAGAGGAGACCCTTTGGTCTCAACTAGTGGAGGGGGGACAAGAGGGACAAGAGCAAATCTGGGAGAACAGCTTTAGCTAAGGAGGGAAGGCAGAAGGGGTAAAATCTTCAAATCCCCTCTCCTCTCTAGGAGCCAATCCTAAACATCAGTTGTCTTTCCTGAACTCTGCTTTGAGAAGGGAGGTATCATCTCTTTCCCTCTCTCATTACTGAAAGTTTTAATCCTCTTGGTTACAAATTAGCCCCCAGTTGTAATAAAGATGGCAGTTGATAACAGTTGGTGACAGTAACTAAAGCTTTTCTTTTTAAATAAATGGGGTTCTTTTAAATCCAGGGTGCCATCTGTATTATAAGGGATGGTTAAGTTGTAACAGAGGGGTTAAGGGTTTTAGGTAGTTCAATAATTTTGAAGCTATATCTCCTCATTCATTATCCAAGTCAGTTGTTTTTTCAAGAAGATATTTCACATTTTATTCTAATTTTCATTCTTTTTTTTTGATACTTCATGGAATTATTAACTTCAACTTATCCAATTCTAATTTTTAAGAAATAATTTTCTTGGGGGAAATTGGGTAGCTCAATGACTAGAGAGCCAGGCTTAGAAACTGGAGGTCCTAGGTTCAAATCTGGCCTTAGAAACTTCCTACCTATGTGAGCCTGAGCATGACCCTTAACCCATTGCCTAGCCCCTACTGCTTTTCTTCTTTGGAACCAATGCATAGAATTTATTATTGGACAGAAGATAAGAGTTTAAAAAAAGGAAGAAAGAATTTTCTTCAATGAGCTTTTCTACCTCCTTTTCCATTTGGCAATTCTATTTTTTAATCAAAGATATTTTATTTTTCCATTTACATGTAATAGTTATTTTCAATATACATTTCCCAAAATTATAGGATCTGATGGACCATTTATGTATTATTATGCAAAACACACCACTATGATGATCATTGTTGTAAGAGCACACTCATATAAAACCAGAACCCCAAAATAAAACAGTAAATACACTGCTGTGAAAGATATTATGCTTTGATTTGTATCTATCCAACTCAAGACATGAATACATTTCCTATCATAAGTTATTTAGGACTGTACCAAATCTTTACATTGCTGAGAATATCTGTTTTCAGTATTAATCATTGTACAATATTGCTGTTACCATGTACACTGTTATCACAGTTCTACTTATTTTACTTTGCTTCAGTCCCTTCAGGTCTTTCCAGCTTTTTCTGCAATCATACTTATCGTTCTTTATAGCACAATAGTATTCCATTACCAAAATGTACCACAATTTGGTTAGTCATTCCCCAACTGATGGACATCCCCTCAATTTCCAATTCTTTGCCACCAAAAAAAAATTGCTATAAATATTATTATTAATATTATAAATATTATTGTTTAAGTAAGTTCTTTTCCCTTAAAAAATATTTATTTATTTATTTAGAATATTTTTCCATGGTTACATGATTCATGTTCTTTCCCTTCCCTCTTCCCAGAGCTGACAAACAATTCCACTGGGTTATACATGTGCCATTGTTTAAAACATATTTCCATATTATCCATATTTGCAATAGAGTGATCATTTACAACCAAAATCCCCAATCACATCCCCATTGAACAATATGATCAAATATGTGTTTTTCTTCTGTGTTTCTACTCCCACAGTACTTTCTCTGGATGTGGATAGCATTCTTTCTCTTCAGTCCCTCTGGATTGTCCTGGATCACTGCATTGATACTAATAAAGAAGTTTATTACCTTCTATTGTGCTACAATGCATCAGACTGTGTGTACAATGTTCTCCTGGTTCTCCTGGTTCACTCTGCATCAATTCCTCCTGAGACTGCTTGTGACTTGAAGAGCTAAGAGCACCCTGTGCTGAGGCTCAATCAAGCCTCAGCTTGGGTGGGGGCTTTTGGTCTTATTCTGGGCTTGATCAGGTCATGCACACTGTGAACTGCCTTGTCCTGTGTCTTATAATATTGTCTTAAGCTTTGGTAGTAGCTAGCTCTGGGGCTTGCCCTGGGCTTAAGCAGACGAGGAATGCTGAGCAAACTACCTCGCATTAGGATTAAAGTCCTTATTAAAAACTTGGTCTAGGGCTCCCAGTCTCCCTCTGGGCTTATGTAGATCATGTGAGGCATGGGGACTGCCTCATACTGGGATTCAGAATCTTATGCTAGGCTTGGGTTAGGATATGGAACTTTATGTGTTGTCCATGGGGTTGTACTGTTATTGACTCAGGCAAGATCTGAGGGTCTTAACATTCCCTTGGGCAGGCTCAGCACCTGGAACAGTTGATGTGGTAGGGTTTGCTGTGCTCCTTGGTGTAGCTTTCTGTGGGCTTTGCTCCCCTCCCACCCCAGTGAACCAGACCCTCTCTGTCTAATTTTCAAGTTGTTCTCTGCTTGAAAGTTGCTTCACTCCATGTCTTCCTTGGTTCTTTCACTCCCCTATTTATTTTGATGTGTTATTTTAAGTTTGACTAGTGAATATTCTCATTTTGGTTTGAGGTTTTCTTGCTTCTGCTCTGTCATTATATGTGAATTCTACATTTTCAGGAGTATTTTTTTCTTCTTTAGTGAATTTTTCCACTTGTATTACACTTTACATCATTTTATTCCATTGCAATGAAACCTATTTCATTCTGTCTCTTCATAGCTCAGAAAACAGTTTCAGAATAAGGCAGGGACTAGCTCAAGGACACTGAAAACATAAGAAATGAAATTTCAACTAGAATCTGTCTCCCCTCCAGCCTTGAGTTCACATATTAGAATTTCCTTCCTTTCCAGCAGCCTCTCCCTCTGTTTTGGATTTTTCCTCTCTGAATTATCATTTAAGAAAAATTCCAAATCCAGTCATATTTTATTCCTACTTTACACTTAAAGGAGCCTAAGAAATGCTTGTTGATTGATTAAAAAGTCTGGCGAGCCAAACTTAGAGACAAGAGGTTCTGAGTTCAAATCTCTTCCCTAGCTGTGTGACCTTGAACAATTCACTCAACCCCCATTGCCTAGCTCTTACTGCTTTTCTGCCTTGAAACCAATACTTAGAATTAGTATAAATTCTAGGATATAAGATAAGGGTCTAAAAATAAGTATATGGAAAGAATCACTCGATAAATTTTCATTAAGTTCCTTATATATTCTAGGAATTGTGTTAAGTAGTTTCAGATGCACATTTTACCCAAGAGCCAATAGAAAAACACAGAAGTTTACTGAGGTAGGGAGTAACATGGTCAAAGCAGTATATAATCTTACAAGTAGGATAGTGCAAATGAATTTTTATGACAGGTCATTGAACTTGAGAAAGTACATGAACTCATCACAGACGACTTCTCAGCTCAACTTTGCTTCTCCTCAGGATGTGGTCTCCATACCACTAACTTTCATGAATTCCCTGGGTCACCCTTATGGGTGATTAATACCTCAAGATGGCGCTCTTCTTTCTTGAAGGAATATCCTGAATTCTTCACCATAGAGTAGCATTAATTCTGTATCCTGAACATGATTCATTTAAAGGCATTCTTAAGGTACCTTTGTTCTAGTAGTAGGAAAATAATGTCTTTAGATCTGCCTCTAAGATAAAAAAAAAGATATTTTGACAGTTATTTAGATTATCAATTAGAAATGAGACAGACTACAGCAGGGACACCTGTTAGGAGAATATTCAGGTAGTGTATGAATGAAGAGAATAAGGACTGAAACAGAGTTGTACTTGGGTGCATGGAGAGAATGGGATGGATCTAAGTGATATTGTTGGAATAAAGTTAATAGGCTGTAGCAACAAAGTGTGCATATTGGGGAAGGATGAGTAAGAGAAGATTCAAGGAACTTATGTGACCAGAGAGACATTGTGAGACTAAACAGAATTTAAACATTTTGGCAAATTGGGTATATGGCATAAAATGATGAGTCTATTTTATACATACTGAGATTGAACCGAGGGGCTATTTGAGTGGGGATGTCTAACATATGTTTGATTACACATTATTATAGTTCAAGTTAGAGAAATTAATGATTGATTAATACATTTTGAAATTATTTGAAGAGAATATGCATTTAAACCAGGAAAACAATGCAAACAATGAGAGAAGGGGTATAAAGAAGATGGCCCTGGATAAAGTCATGATTGCAGAACCTATTAAGGAAAGTCAAAACAAAATCCTATGAATAAAATTGTTTCTAAGGATATTGAGAGGAGATAGGAAAATAACCAAGGGATGACAGTCATGAAAACAAAGGGAAGGGGGGAGAAAAAATGGGAGAGGGTGGCCAACAGTGTCAAAAGTTGTAGAGCCTATGATTAGAATGAGCAGAGTGAAAAGAAAATTGGATTTAGCAGTTGATAGATGATTGTTAATATTAGAGAGTATAGTCTCAGTTGAATAGCATCATGCTCAGAAGCCAGATTGCAAAGAATAGAGGAATGGAAAGAAAGGAAATAAAAGCAATGAGAATGATAGACATTTTCTATGAGTTTGGAAATGGGTAAAAGAGAAGAGACATGGAAAAAAGTTTGAGGTTATGATAGAATCAAGGTGAAGTATTTTGTTTTATAAAGTATGGAAAAACTTGTCATATTGGTAAGAAATGGAGAAGGTGCCAGTAGATAAGGCAAGCCAAAATAAGGAGATTCAATGTAAGATTCTGGAAAGGAGAAAGGGCTGATTAAAAGGAAAACCAGAAGATCTGAACTGATCTTGGAAAGGAGTCTCTTCTAGAGAATGAAGCAAATAGTTAGGCATAATATAGAGGTCTTCTAAGAGGTGAAGGGCATAAGAATAAGTTTATAATTAAATTAACTTGGCAAGGAGTCAGTGTGGTAGAGGAGGTAAGAGGTAGAGGTGGTAGAGGTGATAAGAGCAGTATTAAAAAAAGAGTTGTTCAAATAAATGTAGCTAAGATGAAATCGAAAGGGCTGGACCAAAGCTGGGATGAGAAGAAGACAGTGAGGAATCAAGACTAACTCCTAGGGGACGGAGAGGATGATCACAGTCCTCTATGACAATAGAGAAGACAGGGGGGAGTGTTTAGATTCATAGACTACTTACCCAAATGAGACATAAGAATAACCTAAAGAATCCAAGGAAGATGCTTTAAAGTGAGTAAAATTTGTTCTGTGGGAGGGAAAAGACAAATCATGGTATGATGGGGGAAACACTCTTTAGCAAATCTAAGCAGATGTGTCTTGATGGGTATGGCTTTGACAAGACAAAGAGTGTCTATTCATAACAACTTGCTCAGGGACAGGATGGCATTTTCCCACATCAAATATTTAGTTCTCAGAGTTTGTCCAGTGACCAAAAAATGGGGCAGTTATTTGTGTTTGGTGATTATAAGTCTATTCATAACAAAGCCACGTCATCTGGGATGTGGTTTCTACAGGTGTTTGTTTTCCATTAGTCAGAGCTGATTTGATGGGTCTGAGTTGGCAGGTGGTTTTGGTCCATGATTTTGACAGTAACAAATCTGTAGCATTGGTGTTCACCCTAAGGGTATTGTGCAAAGGACTGTAGTTATGCTAAGCTTGTAGCGTATCTTGACTGGATGAGATATAATATCTGGTCCTAGAACTGCTAGAACATGATAACTCAGAAAAATAAGAGGCATCATCAAGGGGTTAATATGTTGGCCTTGATAGGTCATATTTGAATGTGACATAACTTTGGAATGCCTGTTTTTATGGTTTTTTAAATTTTATTTCATTGATACCTCTATACCCCTGTGTTTTATTTTGTGAGATGTTTGGGGGGGGGTAATCACAATTATACAAAGACAATTAAATCCCCTTTTAATTCCCTGGCATTATATATATATATATATATATATATATATATATATATATATATATATATATATATATATTAGGGAGGGACCAATAGTAAAACATTTAATTAACACAGAATCACAAAGTAAATAGCAAGAGAAAATTAAGTAGCAAAGATTCTCCCAAGTCCCACCAACTGTGCCCAAGGATTAAAAAATGCTCCTTGGTGACAATGAACTCCCAATAATAGCAGCCACTCCATATCTTAAGAAATGGTTCTGCATTCTTTCTGCTTTTAAGCTCTGCTTGTTCCACCTGCCTATCCAGAGTTCCTGAGACATGTACTGTGCTGCCTCATTCATACTTTTCATTTAACTAATTATCATCTAACTAAAATTAGACACACTTCTCTGCCAACTAATCATGGTACCATGGAATGATAATGATAATGATGATGATGATGATGATGATGATGATGATGATAATGATGATGATGATGATCATCATCATCATCATCATCATCATCATAGCATTTATACCAAGCTTTAAGATTCACAAAATTCTTATTTCACAAATATTACTTCATTTGATCCTCACAACAAATCTGAGAGACAGGTGTGAAAAATTTTCCCCTTTTACAGATGAGGAAACTGAGACAATTGACTATTAAGTGACTTGACCAAGGTTATACAGGTCGTTATTATCTGAAGATTTCAAATCTTTCTGACTCCAGGTCTAACTATCTATCTGCTGTTCCATCTAACTGAGTTAGAATTGGGAGGGAACTTAGAGGTATTCAATACAATATGATCATTCTCTGGGTGAGGAATGGAGGCCATTGGAGGAAAATTGAATGGCCAGGGGTCATACAACTTGTAATTAAGAAACAGCATGGTTACCAAACATCTTCTCCATGTTCTTCATTTCACTGTTTCTTATTTTCATTTAGCAGAAGTTATCATCTGATTCACTTTCATTTTATGGGGCTCAGGGTGGGAGGTGGCATGGAGGGGTTAATTGCTCTTTTGTAAGCTTGTCCTGGGTCACTATGCCTTGTGAACTAATCAACACATTTTTAGCAATTTTGTTAGGAAACTCTCTACCATACCTGCATGATACATAGAAGTCACTAAAGTGACTTTCATTACTCACTTCCCCTCCCTCACAAAAATGTTCCTCGTTTGTGTTTTTAATTGGGATAATGCTATTTAATTCCTTTCAACTCTTATGAACCCCCAGAGTGCAGCCTCCAAGACCCTTTTGTAAATCATGAGGTCTCAGGAAATACAGACATACACCGCTTTGTACTAGTCTTTCCTTTCCCAGCATGCCTGAAACCTGAAGTGGTTCTACCAAGCAAATTCAATCAAACTTTGATAGGGAGGCAGTAGAGCTTCAGGGATAAGGTATGGAATTTGGAGTCCAGAAAACCTGAGTTTGAAACCTGACTTGAAAAATTTTTAATTATGTGACCTCGGACAAATCTATTAACCTTTTAGTGCCTCAATTGCCTGATCTGTAAAATGAGAAATTTGGACTTGATAGTATGGAATTTTTTCCCCAGTTTTTAAATTATGTTTTTGTAAACATAGCAGGGGGAGAAAAGAATACAAATGGCAACATTTTCCCTTTATTCTTCCCTTAAGGAGAAAAAATATGTTTTTTAAGTGAATTGAAAATTTGAAAAATAATCATAGAAATGTATTAATTATAGACCTACTTCTTTTCTAGTATTCTCCAATTATAGACCAATTGCCATAGGGTATAGGAAAATTTGTGGATTTTTTTTTCAATTTGCCTGGAGGTAAAAGCGTGTCCTAAAGAATAGAGGCTGTTTAAAACTAAGAACATCAGATCTTTAAAACACTGAAAGTAATTTTAAAAATGGAAAAATCTTGCCTCAGAGGCAAACTTTAGTGCTGACACAGTAGCCCCTACTTCATTGGACCTCTTCCAGCTAAAAATGTTTCACTTCCCCAGCTGTTTGTTCATATTGTTTCTTATTAGTTTTTGAAGGTATCAGTGGGTTTCTTTTTATATAGCCCTTCTCTTTAACACATTACATGCATAAATAAATATAAATATATGCATACATATATGTATATAATGCACATACATACAATATAAATATATTGTATGTATTGTATGTATGTAAGGTGGTAATGCTATATAGTGGCAGAGCCCTAAAATAATTCTATTACATTAGCTAGTATAGTATTTTAATAGTTATATTATACATTAATTATTTTATATTATTCAATTATATAATAATTATAATATAATACAATAAATACATATTTATTAAATTATGTATTACTAATAGAATATAAATAATATAACAATTATGTCATACAAAATATTATATCTTATATACATAAAAACAAGTTATACATTAAAAACATTTTAAGTAAATAATAAAATTATTTAGATAACTAAAATTTCCCTCTCACTCTTTCCTTTTTTGCTAGATTTTGGCTCAGGATTAATTTTCCTCTCTTCCCCTAGGCATTTCCAAGGTGGAGCTGTGATTTAATTTGTATAGAAAAGTTCTAATGAACAAACTTCTCTAAATGCAGAACAAGACTCGGGCTGCAGCTGATAGTCTTCTAGAATTGTCAGGGGTCCTGAGAGGATAAATCATTTGTCCAGCATCATACAGTCACTATGATGCTCGAGGTAAATCATGATAATAAGAACAACATTTAGCATTTCTATTGTACTTTCTCATGGTTAGATTGTCATTGCCCTGAGGACAAGGACTGTCTTTAGACTTTCTTTATGCTTTTCCAGTACCTGATCCACTGACTAACTGATACCCTTTAAGATTTTTAAATCACTTTATATGCATGATTAAATTTAAACCTTACAACAATTCTGGAGGTAAGTAATATCATTAAAATTATGTTACAGGTGAGAAAACAGGCTGAAAAAGTTAGATTGCTCATCAAGGATGAAATAAAAATAATAATAGCTATCACATAGAGAGAGCTTTAAGTTTTGTAAAGTGCTAGACAAATAGTATCTCATTTTAGTCTTGTAAAAATCTTAGGAAGTAGTTACTATTTTCATTCTCATTTCACAGAGGAAACTCAGGTATAGAGAGTTTAAATTATTTAATTACTTAAATTAATTTTCCAGTGTCACACAGCTAGTCTGCTAGAATCTAGAAATCTAGAAGTAAGATTTTAATTCATGTTTTTCTGTCTCTTAGGAAAGCTCTCTATCCATCATTACAAATTATCTTCTCCATCTTCATCATAGAATTATAGAATGTTAGAGCTGGGAGGGAATTGCAAAATCATCTAGTTTAACCCACATTTTTTTTTAAATTGAGAAGAATACTGAGGCTCAAAAAAGTCAGGGGACTTATTTGGGGACACAAGTTAGAAAAAGAATCAGGGATAGGACCTAGGTCTTCCACCTCCTTAGTCTGTGCCATTTCCACTAACTGAAGTTGGTTCCTTTCATTTAACCTGTTATTTTCTGTTGATTATCTTAACCCCTCCCATATTTCCTGAGTAGACAGGCCCCAATGTTTTGACAATTCCAGTAAACACAGCAAAGAATAAAGTAAAACCAAAATACATCTAAGCAATGCTGTACAAGTACAGAGTAGACTGTCTCCTTGAGAACATTAGTCTTGTAAGAAGTGATGCAATGTGAATCTAAAATAACTTTTTTATATATAGTCAGGAATAGAGCTACCCACAGAATGAAAAAAATCAAGCTAAACAAAAATCAATATTTCTTTTTTTTTTTCCTTTTAGACTCTTAAAGTGGTTGAGGTACTATATAATTTTTCTTCTTGAAGGATTTTGTCCAGTTTGACAAGTAAATAAATGTTTAACTCTCTCCCCTCTTTTTATTGTTGGAAAAAGAAGGACAAAAAGGAAAAGGAGCCCCATCCTGTTAAGGTTATCTTGGCTTTTCTTTATGTGAAACACACAATCAGACTTCTTTGTGGATGGATTGTGTGTTTGATTGAATGGAGAGGCATGAAGATTTTCAGAAATAAATAAATTTTCAGTGTCTGTCATATTGTTAAATAACAATCTAACAAGAAATGAAACTGATTTTTTTTTCTAAATAAAAAGTCTGAAAGATAAGGTTTTGATTTAGTGAAAGAGTTTTAAAGTGCAATAGTGTGCAAATTAAGTTGGATAAAATATACAAATTCAGATTAGTGAATTTTTGTATCTCTTTGGCAATTCTACTTATTAGGGTATTCTCCGCTTCTTTTACCATTTACCCAGTCTGTTTTTAAATTATTATTTTCTTCAATTTTTGTTCATCTTTTACCCAGCTGTTGAATATTTTTTACAGTTTTCTTGCCTCACAATCATTTGTTTTCCCTATTTTTCCTTGACCTCTCTTATTTGATTTTTACAATACTTTTTCAGCTCTTCTAGGAATTCATTTTGGGCCTGAGGTCACTTATATATTTCTTTGAGGGCTTGGATGTACCAGATCTGACTTTGTTTGCTTCTGTTTGTGTTTTGATCATCCCTGCCATCATAATCAGCTTCTCTGATCAAGTTATTTTTTGTTGTTTTTTTGGTTTGTTGTTTTTTCCAAACTGTTTTTGACTTTTCATTTATTTTAATGTTGGGCTCTTCTGATGTAGAAGGGGAGATTTTCAAAGCTTCAAGTTGATTGTTCAGCTAGTTCTGGGTGTCTATAAATTTTAAATTCTTCCAGTACGTTATGATCTAAGGAGAAATGTGATCACTGCTGTCCTGTAATTAGTACACACTAATTATATTTGCCAAAGGATAACATATATATGTATGTATATATATATATGTATATATATATATATATATATAATTATTTACTAGTTGTCCACAATGAACTTGATACTGTTGGTATAATTTTTTAACTGTGTCTTATTCTCCACCAGATTCTTGAGTTATCTATTTTTGTGTGTTTCTCATTGTGTATTGTTTAAAACCACAAAATCTCAGAGTTTGTTTAACTGTAAATTGCTATCCAGGTTCACTTTGAATGAAGACTTATAGTGAAAGTGCAATCTTTACATTGCGAATAAGACCAATTAAGTTTGCTTAGCTCTAGTTAGGAATTTAATTTCAATCCTATAATTTACTTATTTTTCACTTCTATGTATTCTGCTCTTTTTGATGCTTTAGAGTCAAGAGAAACATGATCAACTCCTTCATATGGCAGTACTTTACATACTTGAAGCCATCTATCATTCTATTTTATCCAGATTAATCACTCCCAGTTCTATTTACTCATCTCCAATGATATATTTTTGAATTCTATGACAATCCAATGTATCCTCTAAACAAATTCTATTTTTTCAACCTAATCCTAACTAAACTGCACTCTTAAACTATTGAACTATTCTCCAGTTGAGCTCTGAGCAAGTTAGGAATTAAATGTGTCCATTACTTTGTTTTGACTTCCTTACACAAGTTAGAAGGATTGACAAGTAAATATTCAGAAAATTTTTAGGATCATGAGTGAATAACACTAACATATATATCCTTTGACACAAACACTCACACTTCACTATATGTCTGTAAAATTTACTGTTTATTTTATCTTTCTTTTCTGATTTTGAATTTCAAATTATCTTGCTCCCTACAATTCTACAAACACCATTGAGAAACAAAACAATACGATATCCACTTTAAATATATATTTGAAATATGAAATAAATCACAATATTAGCAATGTTGCAAATAAAAGGTAAGAAAAGTAAAATGAAAGAAATAAACTTCCATTTTTAATCAGAGTTCATCAATCCTCTCTCTAGAAGAATGATGGCATTTTTTCATCGTATGTCCTATAGCAATATCTTGGATTTTGTTTTGACTAATATATGTCTTTCACAGTAGATCATTGTACAACATTGTGCAATATTTTCCTGGTTTAGCTCAATTTATTTTGACTCAGTTTATATTAGTACTCTGAGGTTTTTCTGAAGTTAGTTCCTTCTTAATTTCTGATGGCACAATAGTTTTCCCTCACAAGAATATACCACGACTTATTCAGCCTTTCTTCAACTGATGAACATCAAATCAATTTCCAATTTTTTACACTGCAAAAAGCTGAAATAAATATTTTTATAAATACAACCTATTCCTTTCTCTTAGATTGCTCTGGAATACAGACCTAGTATCAATATTTCTGGGTTAAAAGATATAGACATAGATCCAATTTTTTTTTTCAAGAAGAGCTAGGTCGCTTCACAACTCCACTAAATGTGCATTAATGTCCCAATTATTCTATCTACTGTCCATGATTTGTCTTCATTTCCTTCTTTACTATCATGCTAGCCAATCTAGTAGGTGCCTCAAATTGTAGCTCAGAGTAATTTTAATTTGCATTTCTCTATTCAATTGAGATTTAGAGCTCCTGTTCAGCTATCTTATTGATTACTGATTTCTTCTGAAAACTATTTGTTATGGAATTGAGAGGAATGGAGCAACAGGTGGTAGTAGAAATTGAGGCAATTGAATGAAACACACTGACTCCATCTTGAGAAACAATTCTGAAGCTACCCTGATTCCCTTTCTATTCAATTATGAGTCTAGTTGACTTTCTGACTTGTGAAAAAATTTTATTTAGCCATGAGTATTGTAAGAAAACCTTGTTGCATTGTTTGAGGCTAACTCTACATGACTGGGAAACTGGACCATTTATAGTTTCTCTTTTGAGAATTTTAATTAATGATCTATGTTATGTTGACCTGAAATCTAGTCAGATTCTAAGACTGATGTAAAACGTTTTCCCACAATTGTACATATCAAGCAACTCATTTTTTATATGAAAACTGACTCCATTCAGGTTTTCAGTTAATTAAAGAGGGCTAATTAGAGGGAAACAATATTCATTAGGCAATCTGACATCTAATTAGAGGAAAGATCATAGACTTTACAAGTTGGGAGGGAAAGAATGAGCAGGCAAAACTTCCTGAATTCAGAAAAAGAGGTGTTACATTCTGCAAGTGTCTAAATGATCAAAGGGACATGGAAACAATAACTGATTGCCAATAATTGATCACTCAGAAAGATGATTCTTCCGGATTCTCAGAACAATGTTCTTTCCACTGCACCACCTAACTGTTCTATTATCAATACCTAAGTCCTGCCAAACTCCTTTCAAGTTTTCCCAGCAATTTTCGTCCAATAATGAATACTTGACCCCAAGTTATTTGAAGATTTGGATTTATCAAACATTAGATTATTATTAAAATTTTTAACTACGTATTATGTACCTAATCTATTCTATTACTCTACTTTTTCCCCCTCAGACAAATAATTTTCCTCATTACTGTTTTGTAATACAGTTTGAAATCTGCAACTGCTATTCTGTCTTCATCTTTATTTTACTGATTTCCTTGATACTTTTGATCTTTTGCACTTCAAGAGAAATTTTATTATTCTTTTCTAGATGAGTAAAATCATTCTTCATCAGTTTGATTGGAATGATACTAAGTTAATTTAGGTAACTATTTTTATTATATTGATACAGATTTTATTTAGCAATTAATATTCTACTCTTGTTTAGAACTTATTTACTTGTATGAAAAGTGTTTTGTAATTATGTACATAGAGTTCCTAGGTTTATCTTGGTAGGTAGACTACCATGTATTTTCTACTATTTGCAGTTACTTATGTCTCTTCCTGATGCCCTTTGTGGATAATATATAGAAAGGTTGGTGATTAATATAGTTTTATTTTATACCCTAAACCTTGGCTAATGTTACTCATTGTTTCAACTTGTTTTTTGATGATTCATACGTATTCTCTAAGTATACTATTATATGAATTTCAAAAAGTCATATTCACCCCCTCACTTACTGTTGTTATTCATCCAATGTTTTTCTTTGATTTATTAATAATAATATAGCTAGCACTTCTGGTATAATATTGAATAACAGAGACATCCTTGCTTCATTCAGATATTGTTGAAAAGGATTCTCATTAATCTCATAGATAATGCTACCTCCTTATTTTAGATAATATTTATCATTCTAAGGAAAGCTCAAATTATTCCTCTGCTTTCTAGTATTTTTTAATAGAAAATGATGTATTTTGTCACTATTTTCCCCTCTGTCTATAGATAATCATATACTTTCTGTTGGTTTTTTTATTTATATGGATATTGCACATATATTTTTCACGCCATATCTGTTTTCCTGGTATAAATCCCACTTGATAATAGTACATGATGTTTATGATGTACTGCTCTCATAACGTTGCTAATATTTTATTTAAAATTTTACATCAATATTTATTAGGAAATTATTCTGTAGTTTTTTCTCTGTTTTTGTTTTCCCTGTTTTAGGTATTAAAATCATATTTGTGCAAAAGAAAGAATTTAATAGGACTCCATCTTTACCTATTTTTTCAAATAGCCTTTATAGTGTTGTATATAATTACTCCTTAAATATTTAATAGAATTCATTTATGAATACATCTGGTCTAGGTGTCCTCTTCCTCCCTCTCCACCTTTAATGAGTCCTTTTATGGTTTGTTCAAATTCTTTTTTCTAAGAAAGCATATTTAAGTGTTTCTTTTTCTCCTCTGTTTATATATATAATTTATATTTATGTGAATGTTCATCCATTTCACTTTGATTGTCATAATCATGGCTATGTAATTAGGCAAAATACTTCATAATATTTGCATTAATTTCATACTTATTGGTATAATTCAATGTTTTTCATTTTTGATATTTTTAATTTTTCGTATATCTTCTTTTTAATCAAACCAACAAATTATCTTTTAGTGTTTTTTAATTAATACCAGTTCCTTATTATATTAATTAATTGATTGACTATTTTACTGTTACTTTTATTAATGTATCCTTTGACTTTCAGTATTTATATTTTGGTGTTTAATTGATGATTTACTTTTTATACTTCCATTTTTATTTTTAATTGAATGACCAATTCATTGATCTGCTTTCTCTTATTGATTGATATACTTTATTAGCCTGAATACAGTGTTGTTTTTTTCCTCAATATATACTTTTAAATTCTCATTTTGCACTATATTTGTGCACTTCCAGCTTTGTAAATTGTGTATTGTGTTCCTGTGGTAGAGACTTGAATAGAGAGAGGTTTTGCAGGACAAGCCAAGATGCAAGAACCCTCCTAAATTCTCCTTATAGTTTAGGGAAACCTGCATCCCTCTTACCTCAGTTTCACACCCTGTTATCACAATAAACCCCTTACCTGAGAAAGGAAACTAGAGCATTTTATAGTTCACTCAGGGGGGAGGGAGGAAGCCAAAAGGCTTCCAGAAGTGGGTGGATAAGGAAGTGAGTGAGAGAGGAATACAGAGGAGGAGGTTAGGAAATATATTGATCTAGTATTCATCAGTAGGGATCAGTAGGCAAACCCCAGAGCATTCCCCAGTATCTGTCTAGAGCAATCCCCTGTGGCAGCATCCCTGTGGCAGTATCTCTCTCTGTCTCTGTAGCAAGTGTCCCATACCATCAGCTGCTCTCTCTAGTCTCAAGCCAGAGCATTCAGTCATTGCAATAAGGAATAGTGTCACACAGATTACCCATTTCTATTTCAAGAAGAAATAGTTTCCACAGATCATCATTTTCTATTTCACTCCTTAGCATTGTAATCTTGAAAATATGGTTTGCCAAGACTGTGAATTGCCAAAACTGTAAAAGGTTTTGGCCAAACTGTAAAGATAATTTTTCGTGTCTTGATTTCTATTAAAAATAAGTGGTCACCATGGAAAAATTCCCAAAATGTGAAAATACCTAAGTCAGTTGGGTTTTATGGAGATTTTAATTAATACAAATGAAGGAATTAAGGGAAGAGAGAGAGAGAGAAGAGAAAATAATAGGAGGGGCCTGGGCCAAATGACCTAGGCCTGAGCCTTAAGGGAGAGCAAGTCAGACTTTATCACTCACCACAAGATCATCTTCAAGCTGGGTTCTTCCACTCCAAACTAAAATTTGCCTCCAAACTGAATTCAAATTGTAAGTGAATTCAATTCCCCTGAACTTGTTCCTTTGCTTCCTTTTATGTCACCTCCCCCAAACTTTCACGTCTACCAATCACAGTAGAGGCTTTTTTCCAGGACTGCCCATTCTCAGTTCCTATCTTCTTTGGTTCTCACCTTCTCTGGTTAGACTAAAACTTCATACCTATTTTTTTAAGCTTGCCTTCTGTAAGTTGCTTGACCTTTTAGTGATTAATTTAACATTTATAGGTACTTAGCACCCTTTTGTATTAGATCTAAAAATAGACCACCTAGCTTAGGTTTTTTGCTTCACTATAAGTATGAGTTGGGGACTTTTCATTGTTCAGTAAGGACAACTTTATCCTCCCCAAAGGCACTGTCTGAGCAGGGTGGAGTAATTTTAAAAGTTCTCAATACATTCCTGACCAAGTACCTACATTGTAGAAATTGGGGAATAGCTTAATCAAATCTTCTGAAGTAGAGTCTGAATAAATTTTAAGATTCACAGCAAATCTAGAAAGCATAGTTATTTCCTGGGGCAGATGAGTGCCAACCAAACACCTGTTTGTTTTGATATTCTCTCAAAGGCCATTGTTAATACTAATGGTACCAAATCAGTATTGATTAAAACTACTGGAAATGAGAAATCTTGGATGACTGTGATGCTTGTAGTCACAGCATATTGGCAAAAACTGTCTCCTTAAGTAATTTTAAGGTATAAAACATTACCTAAGGAAAAGTTGCCATCAGAAATTACCTTCTGTGTACAGGAAAAGTGATGGATAAATGAAAGAATTTGTGTTTGATTGATTGCATGTGGTCTGGGGTATGTGTCCAGTTGCCTTACTTCTCAGAGAGAAATTCTCATAGTTGTTATATTTATGGTTGGACCAAATATTAAATTGGTGGTCACCAGGGATTTAATTTCTAAATCCCAAAATGAGTTACTAAAATAAAATGTAATTTATTGTAGTTTATTTTTTCCAATAGAGGGAAGCTATTAAGGAGGAGAGAAAAGGAGAGAGAGAGAGGGAGAAAGAGCTCTGGCTTCCTCAGAGCCAGGTAGAAATTCTAAGTCTCAGTAAGGGGAAAGGAGTCTCTTTCTCAGCACTGCTCAACCTTCAGCCTTTTTCATGATACTGTTTTTAGAATTAGCACTGGATACCCATAAATCCAAAGGCCCATAAGTTTTCAGTGTTTCCAAAGAAGTGTGACCCAAGGAGGACTGTGGTAATTGCTCTTCTGCTCTATGCTCTGGACATTATCAATAAAGGGTCCCTGGTGCACTGCAATCACAAGAACTGATTCTCTTCCAGAGAGGAGAACTGTGAACAGGTCTCTGCTCTTCTGTTGCTCCAAATGCTAGTATTTTTATCCTCTCTGGTACTGTGACTAGCTCAGGGTCCCCTTTAATCTCTTTCTCATCACTTTCCTTGCTGGTTCTGGACTGAGAACATATTAAGCCGCTCCTTAAGTTATTGCACCTTCCCTAGTGAGCAGTGCTGCAATGTAAAGTGTGGGTGAGCCCCCATTTCAGTGTCTGAAACATGTCATGCCAGCATCCTAAGTTGTCTTAGACTGGAAAAAAGCCTCAAAACAAAATTTTATTGGCCCTGTTCCTTCATAATTCAATATGGCATGTTATTTTAAAGATTGCTGGAGGGACATCTTGGGAAAAGTTGGCTATATTGCTGACTCTATTTTACCATCTTGGCTCTTCCACCTGAACCCATATATTTTGGAAAAATAGTTTTGAATAAACATTTATTTCATCCTCATCATTTAATCGTACAACTTACAATAATGCACTCACCAGGTCTACAAAAGGGATTTCTAAATTTTATCTCTGGATCAAATTTTAATTAAATTCTCTCCTCAAGTTTGTCTAAATCCAACCTGTAATGCACAAAGTTTTGACCAAATCATTAAAGAATGATGTTCTTTCAGTTGTAACAGTGGTAACCATCACTGGCACTGTCTGAAGGCCAGTTTTGTCGCACTTCACTTCTATAGAACACTTACAATCTGTGGGCCCTGGGCATGCTATAGTTTCTTGAAGGCATAGGTGAGAGTTGGGTGAAAGATGGACAGAAAGAAATCATGCAAATACCATGGAGTTACAATCAGGATCACACAGGACCTAGTGGTTTCTACATTAAGGGATCAAAAGGCATAGATTCTATCACCCTACAAAGAACTAGAAGGGGAACAAGACAAGGGAAAGAGGTGGTAAGTAAAATGAGGGGAAGTGGAATGGGTGACAAAAAAATAAGGTGCTGAGAGCCACCTAAAGAATCCTGCCAACTACATTCCAAAGGCAAAAATTTCAAACAGTACAGCATACCTTGATATAAGTGTTGGAACAAAGCTCCTTTTACCCTTCACACCTGTACCTACACCTTGAGCTTCTGCTGCCATCTGGGGAAGATATGACCTCAGTGTTCATTAACACTCATTCAGCTTAATCTAGTCAATCAGCACAGCAGAGAAGAAGCCCCTTCAGGACAGAATAACCCAAACCCACAGATACAGCATATAATCAGGGGAGCAAGATTACAGCCAATTATTTGGGTCAAATAAGGAAAAAAATGAGTAAAGAAACATAAAAAGAAAAAAAAAATAATTACAATCAACAGCTTCTACTCAGGTACTGAACAAAGAGCAAACTGAACAGAGTAGGATCAAGGAGCACCAAGCAAAAATGCAGAAACTCCAGTAAATTGGAGTCATCATCATCAACAACAACAACTACAACACCATCATCATCAATACCATCAACAACATCATCTTCATCAATATCCTCACCATCAACATCAATATCCTCATCAACAAAAACATCAACATCATCAACAATAACAACATCATCAACTTCATCAACATCTAACTATCCATCTTTTCCTGGCCCAGGAAAGATTTTTGCTTGATGGCCTAACCTAATAACATACTATGTAGAATACTGAATGAGAGACAAAAGACCTAAATTCTTGGCTTGAGTGCCATTAGCTGTCCTTTGGGTGTAAAAAGAAAGCCTTCTTTTTCTTGGACTCAGTTTCCTCATTTATGTCTGAGTGAAGGTTACCTGGACTCTGCCTTAAATTAATCAATTAAATCAAAGAATTGTGACATTTAAAAGAGTTGATGCCATAAACTGTAAGAGTTAAAATGGTTGCTGCATATAAACTGTAGTGATTAAATAGTGGAAGATATAAATTGTGATAGATATAAAAGTGGGTGAATAAATTTGTGACCACAGGAAATATGTTTTCACTACAGTGTCTTGTTTTAAATCAAATATAAGGTGGTCACCAGGGAAATATTCCCAATTATGAATATACCCAAGTCAACTGGGTTTTATAGAGAATTTAATTAATAATGCAATGATGAATCAAAGAAAGAGAGAGAGAAAAAAAGGAAATAAATGATAAAAGAATAGGCTGGCCCAGGCAACCCTGGCCAACCCAGGCCTAAGCCCTAAAAGAAAAGATCAGTTAGTCCTAATCACTCACCATAAGATCTGCCCAAGCAAGGATTCTAGTGACACCAGGCCAGCATCATAATCACTCATCACAAGATCTGTCCAAGCAAGGATTCTAGTGACACCAGGCCAGCATCATCTCAGCTGCTTTCACCAGCTCAATCCTCCATCTGAATGTTTCAGAATGAGTCCTTTGAGCTCCTAATTGAGCTCCTATTTAAAGGGCAATTTCTCCTATGTCACCTCCCCTAAGTCCTTACATCTACCAATCACAGTAGACATTTTTCAAAGGACAGCCCATTCTGAATTCACACCTGAGTAAATTAATCCTTTTTGTAATCCATACCTGAGTAGGTTAGAATCTCTGTGTAAGTTTTTTCCTCTTTGCTCCTTTTAAGTTCACAAGTTGCCTGACCTTTATAGGTACTCAGCACCCCTTTGTAATTAATTCTAAAAATAGGCATGGCTTAAGTATGGGTTTAAGTATTTTTCATTGTTCAGCAAGGAGTTTTCTCCCCTAAAGCAGTCTTAACTACGGGTGGAGTAGAGGTCTTCACATTTCTGATCTAAGTAGAGTTCTCATATTTTTGATGGGGAATGGTCCCTAATAGGGAATTGTCCCAATGGAGAATTCCCCAATGGGGAATTTTTTAACATTCACAAGTATGAGAAATTTCAAGATTCACAATCCCCCCTAATGATCATTGGGATACTAGTCTCCCCATTGATCATTTAACATAATCATTTTGTAGTTCTAAATGCACTTCTAACTATGGATATACACAATATTCAAATTTCTAAGAGAAATTAGAATAGCGAGGGAGGAATAGAAAAGAAAGAAAGCAAAACCAATATTTTGCTGGGCACATTGACAGAAAGCCAAATTAGGGGCAGTCCCTTTTGGCATAAATGTGTACATTTACAATAAATGTTCAATCAAAGTTCAGTTCAATCAACCATATCCAAAGTTCATTCTTGATCTTCTTGATGTAGTGTAGGTTTTCTACATCTTTCTGCAACAATTCATTCTCTGGATTTAGGAGTTAGCAAACTTCTTTCTTGAAGATCTTTTCTTGAATAAAATCCAAATCTTGGATTTTTATAAAAATACAATCTCAAACAAAAAAATCAAAATTCTTAGATTTTAAATTAAAATACAGAATAAACCAGGTGTTAATAAGAAACAAAATAATTATTTTTTATTAAAATATTTAGGAATCTATCTGACAAGACAAACATAGGAATTATATGAACAGAACTACAAAACACTGTTAACACAATTAAAACAAGATCTAGACAATTGGAAAATCATTAATTGCTCCTGGGTAGTTTGATCTAATATAATAAAAATGACAATTCTACCTAAATTAATCTACTTATTCAGTGTCATACCTATCAAACTACAAAAAACTTTTATAGAATTAGAAAAAAATCATAACAATGTTCATCTAAAAAAAGATCAAGAATATCAAGGGAAATAATGGGAAACATGTGAAGAATGGTGACCTAGCAGTACTAGATCTTAAACTTTACTATAAAGTAAATGTCATCAAAGTAATATGGTACTAGATAAGAGACAGAAGGGTCTGTATGTACAGAAAGCTACTATATGATTAAACCCAAAGATCCTCAAGCACTCTTTCACCCTTTGGAACTGTGAGTAGGGTCTCCTGCTCCACAGGGGTTGCCTCCTAGGCAACAGGCTTTGGGTGCATCAATGGTTCCCAGAACCATTAAATGGTAAGAGAGGTGGCCAAATAATTGCTCAGAAGGACATTATAATGGTCCCTTTACTGTCTCCGAGTACAAGATTCTTGATACATTGCCCATATACAAAATGAGGTCAGAGCCTTAAGGGCACAGTCACAAAGGTAGGGAGGAGAAACAGTATACACTTACACTTGCAGCCCCTGTGGAGCAGGAGACACTACTCACAATTCCAAAGGGTGAAAGAGTGCTTGAGGTTATTCACAGACAAGAAAAAAGTCTAGGAGAATGTTAAACACATGTCTCCTTTCATCATACCACCTTGGAAGCAATAAGAGCAGATAGATTCTCAGAGCTAGCTCTAAAGACAATTGCACAAAGAACCTGAAGCTTGGAATAGTACTACATTCATCACAGTTACAAAGCCCAAATTTAATAACCTTTTAAACTAAAAGGAAAGAAAAAGGCAAGAAAAATGAGTAAACCAAAAAAAAGGAACAACATAAAAAAAGTTATTATGGTGTCAGCATAAACCCAAACTCAGAAGAAGACAACAAAATCAATATTGCTGCATCCAAAGCGGTTAATTATTAATTATTCTCAAGCCCCCCCTCAAAATGGAGAAGATGAAAAAGGATTTAAAAAATCAAATAAGAGAGGTAGAAGGAAAAGTTTGGAAAGAAAGGAGAGTGAAACAACAAAATCATGGAAAAAAAAGTCAATACCTTGGTAAAATAGGCACAAAAATACTGAAGAAATTAATATCTTAAGAGTCTCAAGAGACCAATACATATAAGAGTTACAAAAATCAAAGGGGATGAAGTACTTAATGAACAGAATTGCAATTGGCCAAATGGAAAAAGAAATAAAAAATGGCACTGAAAAGAAAAACTCTTGAAAGACAGAAATGGCTGCTAGGAAAAGAGGTCCAAAAATTCACCGAAGAAAAGAACTCTTTACAAAGGAGAATTGGCCAAATGGAAAAGAAGGTAAAAAATCATATTTTAAAAATTAGAATTTGACAAGTGGAAGCTACTGCCTCCATGAGACATCAAGAAACAACCAAACAAAGTCAAAAGAAGGAAAAATTAGATGAAAATATGAAATATCTCAGGAGAAAAACAATTGACCTGAACAATAAATCCAGGAGAAATCATCTAAGAATTATTGGATTACCTAAAAGCCATGACCAAAAAAAAGAGCTTATACATTATCTTTTAAGAAATTATTAAGTTAAATTGCCGTGAAATTCTAGAACCAGAGGAAAAAAAATTATCACCTCCTGAAAAAGATCCCCAAAAGATAACTCCCAAGAATATTATAGCCTAATTCCTAAATTCCCAGTTAAAGGAGAAAATATTGCAAACAACCAAAAAGAAACATTTCAAATATCTTTGAGCCATAGTTAGGATAAAGCAAGATATAACAACTTCCATGTTAAATAATAGAATAGCCTGGCATATAATGTTCCAGAAGGCAATGGAGCTTGGACTTCAACCAATAATCACTTATCTAGCAAAACTGAGAATAATTCTCCAAGGGAAAAATAGGCATGCAATGAAATAGAGGACTTTCAAACACTCTTGATGAAAAGGCCATAGATAAATAGAAAATTGAACTCTTAAATGCAAGACTCAAGATATAAGATTTAAATTAATATCCAATAATTCCAAGTATTATATTTTATGAGTTTTTTTAGTAATCACATGTAGTAGAAGTAAAAGAACAAAATACAAAACTTAAGTATGATCATGTGAGTAAACCTCTCCTGCCTGGCTCTCCCCTAACCTCCACAAACTGTGTTCCTAGGAAAATAGAGAGGGGGAGGAGCTACACTAAACTTTTATCTTCCCTATGGTAGTACATAACATAAATACACAAATGGGATGATGGGAAAGAGAGTCCTTGGGAGCAAATTCTAATTTCACAAAGAGAATCATAAAAAGTAAGTAGGAAAGAAATTTTTTAAAAATTCAATAAGTTTGTAACTATATACATCCCTACAATGGGAGATGATTCTTATAATGTCAAAGTACTTTGTCATTATTTGAAAGCTAGAAGGAGTATACAGAAGTAGAGGATGTGAGTTGAATAAGAGTGGGTGATATAAAAATAAAATTAAATTAAGGTATGAGAAAGAGGAATGCATTGGGAGGAAAGGGAAGGGAAAAACAGAATGGGGCAAATTATTGCACATAAGAGAGGCATGAAAGAGTCGTAATGGAGAAGATTTTGTAGGTGGGGAGGAGGGCATGTGATTTTTACTCTCATCAGAATTGTCTCAAAGAGGGAAAAACATACACAATCAATTGATATAGAAATATATCTTATCCTACAGTTAATTAGAAGGGGAAGAGGATAAGAGAAGGGTACAGAGGCTGATAGAATAGAAGGCAAATTGAGATAGTAAGAGATCAGACATTAAACAGGGCTAAAAAGTATGGAAAATAATGAAGTTATCACAATGGTGAAATTTTTTTACAAGTCTCTCTAATAAAGACCTCATTTCTAAAATACATAGAAAATGAGTTGATATATAAAAATACAAGCCATTCCCCAACTGATAAGTGGACAAAGGATATTAATAGGCAGTTCTCAAAGTAATTAAAACTAATTATAGTAATTAAAACTATATAGTCATGCAAAAATGCTTTAAATCACTGTTATTTGGAAAAATGAGAATTATAACAACTCTGAGGTACTACCCTACACCCATCAGATTGGCTATTATGACAAAAAATGTCAAAATTTGAAGGGCATATGGGAGAGCTGAGAAATGAATGCCCTGTCCAGGGAATTGTGAAGTGATTCAATCATCCAGGAGAGCAATTTGGACCTACCTTCAAAGGGCTATAAAACAATACATACCTTTTGATAGAACAATACCATTACTAGATTTTTAATCCCAAAGGGATTTTTAAGGAGGAAGGATCTACATGTATAAAAATACATAAAGCAACTCTTTTGGGGGACAAAATTTGGAAATTGAGGGGATACCCATCAATTGGCAAAAGGCTGAGTAATATAGTATATAATTATAAAGGAATACTATTGTGCTGTAAGAAATGACAAGCAGGAAGAACTCAGGAAAACAAGAGAAGATTTACATAAACTGAAGCAAAGTGATATAAGCAGAACCAGGAGAACATTGCACAATGCCAGGAATGGTTTCCAATGAACAACTGTGAATGACAGGTATTCTCAGCAGTCCAATGATCTAAAACTATCCCAAAGGATTCATGATAAAAAATACCATCCACTTCCAGAGAAAAAGAATTGATTCTGAATCCAGACAATAGCAAACTTTTCTGAGATTTTTTTCTATTTGAGCTTCCTTCCACAAAAGGATTAATATAGAAAAAATGATTTGCATGAATTCACATGTAAAATTTATATACAATTGCTTACCAACTCAAAAGGGGTAGACGGTTAAGGGAAGGGAGAGAATTTGAAACCCAATATTCTTTGAAAAATGATGAAAAAATCATTTATATGTAATGAGCAACAATTAGAACAAATTAAAAAAAATTGTTGTGCCAAGATTATTTTCCACTTAAAATGAAACATGTGTGAAGTAAAATACCTCCATCCAGAGACTGAGGTTATAGGTGTCACTTAGTCTAACCCTCATCCCGTGTCTTGGCAAAGCCAGCATCAGTGTGAATGTCCTGAGTGTCAGTGTGTCAATAGGCCAGAGTCAGCATAACATCACCACAGAAGGGCAGATGGCATGAAATTTGAAAGCCATTAGCCAAGAAAAGGGAAGTGGAACTGGCAGGGTTTGAAAAGCATGGGTAGGAATCTTAGTAGCTCTCTGGATTTCTGCACCTGTTATGGGCTGGTATTTTCTCTCTGAGCTGTTCCTTATCTTATTATGTCATCTCTGGTGAGCCTAGATTTAGCCTGAGCCAGCTAAATGAAATATCAGGTCTATAAATGCTGAAATCTCTCCCTCTGTCTGTCTGTCTGTCCTTCTCTTTACTTAATAAATATACATAAATCTGGTAATAAGCCTCCTCGCCAATTTTTTTATAACAAACATCTATAACAAATCCCTGCAATTTTATTATGTAACTTCAATATTATCAAGAGGGCAGTCTACTGAAGAGTGACAATTGGTTTCGAATAAAACAATGGATGAACATGGATATATAATTGGGAGATAATTATATAGGCAAGTAAATCATCAGTTATGATGATTTATTTGTCTATCTATTGGCCTTCACTAAACAGACATATTCTACCTCCTCTCCTCTCATATTTAGAGTGTAGCTAAAGTTTTCTTAAAATTGCACTAAAACCTATGGGATATTTTGTATAATTATTTCTGTCCCTCCAAGAAATTCTGTGAAAGTCATTTGGGAACTTATTAAGGTGAGTGAATCTTCCATTGTATCAGACTTTAATTTCTACCAGTGAAATACATTAATTTTTCCTGCTCTCCTCCAGAGTTATTCATTTATATTTTACTGATCCTTGTGTGCATAGAGTGAATTAATTATATACTTTTCAGTCTTACAGGAGTTGATCTTCAATGCTTTCTCCAATATTAAAATTTTCCTCCATCTTTACTATAGAATTTGCTCTCAGGATACCCTCCATCTAATTTCCTCATTCGTTTAAATTTATTATAGGTCATATTTATTAGTCTAAGTTCCCAATTACTTTTGAAAATCTTCACTAAGTATCTTCTTTATTGGAGCATTCCAGAGAGAGACAATTATCAAGGTAGTTGAAGAACATCATCGTTAAGTATATTTCAAGTTACACTTGTCAAGCTGTAAAACTTTGGCTCTAAGATATTGCTTGGAAAAAGAAATGTATCAAAGAAATCATGGCTTAAATTAGTGGTTGCCAATTTGTGCAAATTGAAAGAAAAATGAAACCCTTTCACTGCATAAGGAAATAATAAAGGCCAATGGGGAACAGAGAAGTGTTTTGCAAGAGGGAACAAAGGCTGTCTTTTGAGAAACCACTAGTGAATATCTCCATGCTGGTGTCTCAGTGAGTAAAAGTCAGTTCTTTTCAAATTGGTATGGAAATAAGAGCACCATTTGGGATCTTCTTATAATAAGAAAAAGTTTGCATTTATTAAGCACCTATTACATTTCAGGCCATGCATTAAGTGTTTTAGAAATATTATGTCATTTAGCCAATCATAGAAAGTATATAATCTTAATATTTTTATTGTATAGTTGCAAAAACTGAGGCAGACAGACTTTAAATGACTGTCCCAGGGTCATACATTAAGAGTCTTGGGTTTGATTTGGACTGAGGTCCTCCTGACTCAAGGTTCTGTAATAAAGCCAGTAATCATAGGCAGCTTGGCAACTTAACTTCCCATGTAACTTTCGATGGGGTTGCCTGAAGTTTTAGCTTGGGCAATGAATAAATAAAAGAATAAATAGAATAAAGAATGGGAAAAAATTTCCCTATTTCCCTAAGCTTTAATTGCCAAAATTTAAAATTATTGACACTACTTTTTTAGAAAATTTTGCATCTATTTGTGGGATAAAAACAGTTATACAATTAGAAACTTGAGAAATAATGTAGAAGAGTGGAGAGTGGGTTTAGAGAAAAAAGTATTCTAAGCCACATTTTGTCATCTACTTAAAGTGTTAAGATAGGTTAATAATGATCCCATTTGGGCTTCAATTTGCTAATCCATGAAAAGGCAGTGTTTGAAATATGACTGAGTCCATTCTGGCTATAAATCTATTATTAATAAATATTTTCTAAGCAACTATTTTGTTGTTAAGTAAGATGAGCTCATAAAGACAAAAAACAAAAACAGATTTTTTTCTTCAAAGATTTCATTTTGTGTCAGGGAAGAAAGGGTATATCTTTTAATAGTAAAAAGATGTTAACTTTCATCTAGTCTAAGCTTTATTTCGTAAGTAAGAAAATGGAGATGGAAGCAAGTTAAATGTAGTAGTAACAGTTATAGAAGAAGTGGCAACAATAGAAATAGTAGTAACAATAGAATAGTTACCATTTATATAGTACCTTAAGGTTCTCAAAGCAGTTTACATATATTATTTTTTGAGCCTCTGAAGTATGTGCTATTTTATCCCAGAGTTACAGATAGAGAAACTGAGTGAGAAAGAGGTTCTCCAAGTTCACTTGTGACTGAATCACTATCATAAGCCTAATCTCTATACATATTGAATAGGTCTTGTTTCGTGTTACCATGAATAGTTTTTTAGATGAAAATTGGAAATTACAGGATCTAGAAAAGATTCTGAACTGATTAGACTAATAAGAATTTAAAAGAACCACAATGAATTAATAAGTTTGATGACACACTTGAGTTGCCATTATAATACTATTGGAGCATAATTGGTTGCATTCATAAATCCATCCTGTGACAAGTCTGCTTAGGCAGTAAGAGCTAGTATCCATGCAAAATAGATTAGGTATTTCTTATTAAATAATAATTCTTTGTTTACACTCTTTTTCACTTTTCAATTTTCTGGTGTCTTTCAACTCCAAAATTCTTCCTTCTCAACCAGGCTTAAAAATTAACTTGCCAAATCTTAAAATGTCTATCAGTGTCTCCTGTCATGCAAGGTCACAGCATTTATTCAGCAAGGGATTTTAAAATAATGGTACATTAATTTATTCCTTATAAATTAAATTTTCCCCATTTCAATTTCATGAAGCAAGATTTGAGATGTCAGTAATACATTGCTTAAAATGATGAGGCCAAGTAACATTTAATGATCCATGCAGAGAAAGATCTCAGTATGGAAAAGATATTCAGTTCTCTTTTGAGTTGTGAATATTTTTTTATAAAAAATATATTTACTTATAAGAATATTCCTCCTCCTACTGATCCTTTTGCTTTTTTCTTCTCCTCCTCTTCCTTGTCCTCCTTCTAATGAACATTGAAACACAAAATAAAAGATAAATACACACATACATCTGTCTATATATGTATATCTATTTAATCTATCTATGTGCTCTCTGGGAATTCCATTCTGGAAGATAATTTAAGAAGAAAACAAGTATTAGATATATTGGACAACAGAGTTTTTATTAAAGTAATTAGCTGATTTCTATTTAGTGACTAAGCAACCAGGACAGTCACCTAAGAGAGTAGCATCCAGGTGGGAATTGGTTTGGTAACATTTATTAGTTTCTCTTTTTAAACCTCAATTTTAATTGCCCCAACAGAGTAATCAATTCTACTAAGGATATGTGAAATATTAGAGTGATAATGAAAAGAACTAAAAAATTATACCCTGTAAATATTAAAGACTTTTCATGGAGTCAGGACTCAATCTTTTTCATTTGGCTGCTAAATTTTGACAGCCCAGTGGAAAAATGCAATATCTATTCATGCAAGAATTTAAAATTCTTATTATGACTATCCATTACACCAAATAAATCATATCCAAGTTACAAGAAATAAGAATAGGAACTAGTGGAGGCATGCCCCAGAGACTTGTCATGTGAAAAGCAAATTCCAAAGAAACATGCATTGTATTTTTTTCTAACTTAAAGGGGCTCATATTCTTCTGGCTAGGAGCAGGGAGAGATGGGTCATCCAAGTATAAAAGCTCTACCTGCTCAAAATGGTATGAAAACATTGTCAAAGTTTTTTTTAATTCATTTTTATTTTTTCCAGAGTGAATGTAGATACCATCTTTAATAATCTTTTTCTTTGACATTTTGCAATACATATTCTCTCCCTGATGCCCACCCCTCTAACCTTCCCAAGACAATAGGTCATATGATATAGGTTGTACATATGTTATCACACAATACACATTTCCGTGTTCATGATTTCAATGCATATTTCTATGTGCATGTCTTATACAATAAATATTTCCATGTCTTCTTGTGAAAGAAACTATCAGTGAAAAATTCAGAGAAAATAAAGTGAAGAATGGTATGTTTCATTTTGCATTCAGATTCTGTCAGTTACTTATATGGCCATAGATAGCCATTTTCAAAAGTTCCTGGAAGTCATCCTGGATCCTCACATTGTCAAAAATAAAACTGTTCATAATTGTTTATTGTACTTTATTGCTGTTACTGTTATAGCATTTTCCTAGTTTTAATCACTTCACCTTATATTTGTATCATATGTCATCCCAGATTTTTGGGAAACTATCTTGTTTGTTCCTTTTTCTCTCTTTTTTTTTTAACTCTCACTTTCCATCTTGGAATCAATACCATGTATTGATTTCCAGGCAGAAGAGTGGTAAGGGCTAGGCAATGGGGGTTAAGTGACTTGCCCAGGCTCACACAGCTAGGAAGTGTCTCAGGCCAGATTTGAACCCAGGATGTCCCATCTCTGGGCCTGACTCTCAATCCACTGAGTCACCAAGCTGGCCCCCTGTTTGTTGTTACTTAAGGCTCAGTAGTATTCCATTACAATCATGTCCCACAATTTCTTCAGCCATTCACCAATTGATAGAAATCTCTTAAGTTTCCAATTCTTTGCCACCATTCAACGAAGGGCTATAAATAATTTTTGTATAAGTTGCTCCTTTCCCCTTATCTTTGAGCTATTAGGGATACAGACTTGATCTATCTTTAAATGCAAAAATTGCATTTATTCTGTTTTAATGACTATACCTAATACTATAGTCATTCAAGGGCTATTCAGATATTTAGCAAGAGGATGTATGGAAATTATTCTGGCAATTCCTAAAGCAGACACAAAGGGACTTCTTAATATTAATTAATTCCAATTGCCACATAAAATTGGTACACTTAATTTTCTTTTTAATTCATTGTTAAAATACACACGCCATCTGCAATATTAAATAATGTAGATTGTCTATATTCAGGCTATATTAAAATAGAGCAAAGTGAGATTGATTCCTCCTCAGACTACATGATTTGGGAATTTAATAGTCTTAACCCCTGTTTTTGGAGATTGCAATTCAATCCCATCCTTTGATTGAATTAAAAATAAGACCTGGGGCTTGTGATGCATACTCTGCCAGGACATCGAAAGCCTGGTGGTTCCTTGGGACTAGGAACATGCTTGCCTCTTGTCCCATGTGATTGAGCATCTCGAAGACCAGCGTCTGACCCAGACTAAGGTCAATTCTGTCGAATCAAAGGGAGTCAGGAAGTGATATCATTCAATGTATACTTTTGGATCAGGAAAGGAAGTCTCTCTTTTTTTGCTCAGAAATTGAGAAGAGAGCATGCCACTAGGAAAAGTACCAGCAGCTAGGTAGTGGTTAGGGGTGTCTCACTGGGTCAGGTCTGGCTGAAAAGCTGTCACAGTGGTGGGGAGGGAGATTGTGAAGGGAACAGCTGGCCACCTGTAGCTGGTGACTTTTCCTTTTCTGTCCTGTTCTTTGAACTTATTTAATATATTTATTATATTTTATATATTATATAATATGTTATATATTTAATATATAATTTAATTATACATATAATTAATTATAAATTATATACAATCTTCAGAGAATTTTAGCCTTTGCAATATAATGTTAATTACAATTAACTAATTCATTTCACTGGGCATTTTTTAACTGGCACCCTCTTAGGTGCCCATCAGTGTGCTAGATGTTGGGCATTCATGACCAAAACTCATTCCCCCAACAAATAAAACAGAAAACCGAAGAGGAAGTATTATAATCTCCACATTAATGAAGTTTAGTATTGTCTGCTTGGAGGAATACAGCAGACAAATAGATAACTTGAAACAATCATTCTAGAGGAGAGAGAATTAATAGGAGACCAGGATCTAATTCCCAATGGATGTGTTGCCTAATCTAAACCTTGAAAGAAGACAGGGATCCTCAGAAGCAGAGGTAAGGAAGGAGTACATTCCTCATTTGGGGGCACAGATTGCACAGTCACAGAGATGGGAAAGAAAATATTGATTTCAAGTTAAATAATCCTACAGTTTCCATTCATCTGGGGGTCAGAGGAGAGGTCTTTAATTATCAATCCTCCTTTATACTAATGTATTTTAGTGATTAACTTCTTATAAATTGTGACTACACTAACTGATATGATTGGGATTATAAACCCTAAATGATCACCCTAGTACAAATATCAATAATATGGAAATAGGTCTTGACCAATGACACATGTAGGACCCAGTGGAATTGTGTGTCAGATATGGGAGGGGGTTATGGGAAGTGGAGGGAAAGAATATGATTTTTGTAATCCTGGAAAATGCACTAAACTAATTAGTTAAATATATTTTTTAAAAATTAAAAAAATAAAATTAAAATGTTTGCCACTGTCAGTGTGGGTATCCTAAGCAAAGAACCAAAAAAAAAAAAAGATAATTTCTTTGGAGATGCTAAGATCCTAAGGTGCCCTTCTATTTGTTGAAATCATACTGCTTAAATCAAAGAAAAGAACATTTTGGACCTACACTGGACCACTCTCTGACCCTTACACAAGACAATTAAACTTCAGTTTCTGTCTTTGCACTGACAATAAACATTTCCATAATTCTCTCCCTTATTACTCCTTACTTTTAGGGTCCTTGGCTTCCTTGTAGACTAAGTTCAAACTTCACTTTCTTATCAGTCTTCTTTAGTGAAATCTCAGCTGCTACTGATTTCTCTTAGACCATTTCCCATCCATAGTATATTTATCTAGTTTTTTGCATGCTGACTTCCTTATTATTGAATAAGCTCTTTAAAGGCAGTGTTAGTGCCTTTCATTTTATCCAGCACTTCACCCAGGGCCTGGAACCTAGTGAACCATGAATAAATATTTAACTGATTGCTTATTAGCTGGGATATCCTATTTTTTTTAATTTAATTTTATTTTATTTTTAAACCCTTAACTTCCGTATTGGAGTCAATACTGTGTGTTGGCTCCAAGGCAGAAGAGTGGTAAGGGCTAAGCAATGGGGTCAAGTGACTTGCCCAGGGTCACACAGCTGGGAAGTGTCTGAGGGCAGATTTGAACCTAGGACCTCCCATCTCTAGGACTGGCTCTCAATCCTCTGTACCACCCAGCTGCCCCCTTGGGATATTCTATTTTTAAAAGAAAAATTTTTTCTTTCAATTGAATAGAAAAATATGTATAAACATAATGATTTGAGGAACAGGGAGAGAGTACTTTTGAATCTATCACTTTAAATTTTCGCCCTTACTTGTCGCTTTCTCTTTCTTTCTCTCTTTTTGTCTTTCTCCCCCATTACCTACTTTTCTGTCTCTATCTGTGTCTCTATCTCTGTTTCTCATAACAATGAATAGCGAACTAGACTCTGATTCAGAATAAGTTAGATTCAAGCTTTGATTCCAACACATCTATACATACTGGACATATAAACCTGGGTGTGAGGGATGAAATTCGGGGAGGGGGACTCATACCCCCAAAATCACTCTAATGAGCAGACAGGAGGCATGATGCAAGCAGAGTAAATGTGACCTTATTCAGAGGAGTGAGGGGTATAGAGTGAAGGACACTGTCTGAGGCTTAGATAGAATCCTCAGAAGGGGGAGCAGGGAGTGCTACCTGGGTCTAGGTAGCAAACTCACAAGGGGGGAAAAGGGGCATGGGTGAGGCATAGTAACTGGGCTTAGGTAGCATGCTCAGAAGGAGTGGAGGTCGGGGCTGGGTTGAGGAAATACCAATTGGACATAACCAGTAGTCCTCACAAGGGGTGGAGGTGGGGGAGAGAGAGAGAGAGAGAGACAAGAGAGAGAGAGACAGAGACAGAGAGAGACAGAGAGAGAGAGACAGACAGACAGACAGAGACAGACAGACAGACAGACAGAGAGACAGAGAGACAGAGAGAGACAGAGAGACAGAGAGAGAGAGAGAGACAGAGAGAGAGACAAGAGAGAGAGAGACAGAGACAGAGAGAGACAGACAGACAGACAGACAGAGACAGAGAGACAGACAGACAGACAGACAGAGAGACAGAGAGAGAGAGAGAAACAGAGAGAGAGAGAGAGACAGAGAGAGAGAGAGACAGAGAGAGAGAGAGAGACAGAGAGAGAGAGAGACAGAGAGAGACAGTTATTCTACCCTCCTTCTTCTATCCTCCTCAATCCTTTCCCAGCGCTTCTGATGTTTTGAGGCATTTGGGAATATTCCTTATGTTTTGTAGGTTTTTTTGTTGAGTCAAGGTTTTAGGCCTGTCCAAGGGTTGATCACATCACAACAATTCAAATTGAAAACACTCTTTGAAACATGTCTCTAGATATAGCATTCAAACATTGCACTATAGCATTCAGGCTGAGTCAAGATTGTAACTTGTAAATTTTGATATTTCTCTCATAGGAATTAGGTCACCCCTAAACTTATTCTCATGGAAATTGAAGAAAAAAGAGGGGGGCAATTTCTTAGTCACATTTTAAAAAGAGTGTACTAATTATATATACATATATATCTTATTATTATATAATTATATTATAATTATTATATTAGTATAGTATAGTAGTAGTCTCTCGGTAACTGAGAATGACAATTGTCTTTGTGCATTTTCATCTATGATGTACCCTCATGTGACTTTGAAGACCAAGATAGATGAGTGTGCACAAAGACACTGGTGCGTGAAGGAGATTTAAGTGGAAGAGTCGATGCACAGAGACAGTCCCACTCTCTCGGCGTTGGAAGCCTGGGTCCAATGGCACGAAGAGTCGTTACACCTGAAGACTTCCTCAGCTGCATTGGATGGCCGTGTTGTCCTTTGTGCTCCAACATGCCCTGAGCACTCCACAGTGCTTTGCTGCGTCGCCATCTCAGCCGTTGAACCTTCTTGTTGGTTTCTTCTGTCTGTTCCGCCGAAACAATCTTCACATGCTGGGTGAGCAAAGCCCTGGTTCACCAGAGGTCGACAACCCGATGGCTACCCTCACAAGGTTTAGCCAGCCTGTGAAAGCCATTGCCTGGGGTGTGGCCGCTGCCACATGCTAGCAGCTACTGGGAGCCACAAGTGAGAGCTGGGTGTCAGGTGAGGGTCAGAGGCTGGAGAGCTGCCCTAAGAGGGCACGACAAGCCCTCCATACCAGAGGTACTACCCCTCCCTGAGCACCCCATAAACCCTAATTATTATATTATATACCTGTTAATATATATGTATTAAGCTGCTTGGGGAGGGTTTTTCTTCTACTCTTCAAAAGGAGAGATTGATATCTCCTAGTGGAGGGTGCCTAACTTCACTATTTTTCTATAGGAAATTGACAATCTATAATTACTAATCAATGTGTATTGGGGAATGATGCACAAATTTCATCCCAAACACTGGGCAAATCATTTAACCTTTTAAATACTGTACCTTAATCAACTCTATTAGCCTATAAATAGGTACTTATAAATCTTGATTGAATACATAACAATGGGAATAAAACAGCAATCCTCCTTTTGATACAGGTTGACACTTTCTCTGCATTTTGTAGGCTTTACGAATTTTCTAGACAAGAGAGAGGTCATTCGTCCAGGGTCTTACAGTATGGGGCAATGTGGAAGAGGTGAACCAAAGACTTCAGGACTGACACTCTAGTCACTAAATGTAACAATCTCCTACATGGGTATATATTCATCTTTCTCCATCTCCATCTCTACTCTATAATATCTCTTTCTGTCTCTGTTTCTTTCTCTCTATATATGTATAATGTATTACTTCATTAATATATCATATTATTATGTATTAATTACACATTATATTGATTATCTGTTTTATTAATTGTTATATAATGATTAATTATGTTTACATATATTTTATTTAAATAGACATACATAGACATACACAGACACATGGATGCACATACATAACACATAGGTATGTAAGTTCACACACATTAATTTAGGAATACTTTATAACCTCTCTTATAAATGACATATACATTATATTGACAGGTTAGTAGATTTTATTATGTGCTTGGTATATTCTAACCCTTTTTTAAAAACTAAAGAATGTTAATTTTCTACAATAATGATAATGTTAAGAAACTTATTTGTGCATTCACTTTAGTAACTCATCAAAGTTATTTCCATATATTCCAGTTTTATATCTAATGACTGTGTCCATATGTGAAGATACTAAAGTGGAACTGAGAAAAGTGATTAATTTAAATAATTCTGCCTTCCTCCTGTCAAAAAGAATCTAGATATTCTTTTGGGATTTCTTATTTCTCTAAGTTATCTCTCCTGCTCCTCTGAAAAGAGGTAATTTCATTTTTGGCATTCCCTAAAGGGTAGCCACCAACTTCCCTTATAAGGTACAAGACTCAAAAATTTCCCAAAATAAAAGATTTATATACTACTTAAGGAAATAAAAAGAAATCATCCCCTAGTCCATAAAATTTTAAGAGCTCCATGACATATCATTGTCCCCTAGTGATCTATACATTTTCAGTAAATTATAGGATTGTCTTGGATGGTACCCAGAAGCATGGGAGACTAACACACATCCTTTCATGCTACGACTATATTTAGTTTTTATCATGACGCATATTCCTCATTAGAATAGAGAAGCCAAACTCCCTTCAGTTCAGCATGTTTCCAGCAGACAGTGCTTGTTATCAGTCTTGGTCTTCAGGGAACCAGCTTTCTAGGGAGAAGTCCTTGATTTGAGTCATACCTCAAAGCCTTACAGCATTTTTAACTCTGGCTTTTTAATAAACCCTCCTTTCAAAAATATTTACTGCACTCTGGTCTCTTTACAAGAAGGGTCTTTTTAGATGCCTCAGAAATTGTATCTTTTAAAGAAATCACTTAAATTAATATCTCCATACCATTGAGTCTAGCTTATGATGTCAGGTTGTTTTTGTTGTTGTTGTTTGGTCTTCTTTCTCTACCCCTGTGGAAAGTGTCCCCCTTGCTTATGGTGGAAGCTCTATTGCATTCTTGGAATTCACAAGATAAATCTGTTCTTACAAATCAGCTTATCCATACACATATCCTCCAAGGCAGTCAGACAAAGTTAGACAAATTTTGTAATAGTGCTAGTGAATATGGGGCAGGTAGATGGTACACTAGATAGAGAGTTGGACCTGAAGTTAGGAAGATGCAACACTTATAACTGCATGACTCTGAACACACCACTTAGTGCTCTTTGCCTCAGTTTCCTCATCTATAAAATGAGCCAGGGAAGTAATGAAAAACTACTCCAGTGTCTTTGCAATAACCTACCCCCCACCAATGGCATCATGAAAAATCAGACATCTGAAAATTTACTGAAAGCAACAACAAAACTAGTGAATAAACATGCATATACACCTATAAAAGAAAAAGTAATTTTTCTCTTTGGAATTCAAATTTACGTCAGGTGTTGCTCTAATCAAGAGGTTGTTTTGCTTTTTCCATTCAATGATCTACATTTAAACATATCATCCTCTACTGAGTGGCATCCTATTGCCTCCAGAGTCAAATACAAAATTCTGTGTTTGGTTTTTAAAGCCCTTCATAACGTTTTCCCCTCCTACCTTTCCAATCTTTTACATCTTACTTTTCTTATTATTAATTTTAATTTTAGTATTATTTTTCTTTTTAAATTTTATTCATAGGATTTATTTAAATCTTATTTAATTGTTTATCTTATTAATTTTAATTGAATTTCTAGATTTTTAGATTTCCTGTAGATAAAACTTTCAATAATCATTTTTTGGCATTTTGTGATCCATGTTATTTCCCTCCCCAAGATGGCAAGCAATAGAATACAGGCTGTACATTTGCTATCAGGAAATACAGATTTCCCTGTTCATCATGTTGTGAAAGAAGACATATTTCACTTCCACCAGAAAAAAATTCACAGAGGAAATCTCTAACAGTGGATCATCTTTTCTGTCATGAGTCTCTCTGAATTATCCTGAATCCTTGCTTTACTGATAATAGTAAAGTCATTCACAGTTGATCATCCTGATATTTTTCCTATTACTGTGTACAATGTTTTCCTGGTTCTGCTCACTACACTTTGCACCACTTCATGTAAGTCTTTCCATGTTTCCTATATTTTTATTTCTCTATCTTACCTTTAAATCTAGTGACACTCACTACCTTAGTGGTTGTTCCACACAGGAACAAGATATTCCATCTTTATACTATCAACATTTTTTTGATTGCCTTATGCCTGGAATGCTTTTCTTCCCCCACTCACCACATTCCATAGGATGCTTATCCCCAAATCAATTAATTCTAGAGTATTTTCTGTCAATTATTTCCTATTCATCCTGTGTAGAGCTTGCTTTGTATTGTTGGCAACTTCATCCTTCATTATATTGTAAGCTCCTTGAGGTCAGGATTTCTGTCCCTATCATTTAGCATAGTCATTGGCAATAGTAGACAATTCCTTATAGATTGATAATTGAGGTGAACAATTCAGGATTCATTCCCAGGGCTCTTTTTCTCAAATACTTCTTTGCAATATGGAAATTATTTGTATCCTGGGAACCAAGATTGGACAGGCACTGTCAAGCTGGGAATGTCTTAAGGATAGTTCTAATTGAGACAATATAATAGCTGAAATAAAATATGTAAACCAAGGGAAACTACTACTGATTGAAATGGAGAATGTAAACTGAGGGGAACTTGTTTCTTCAGCAATGAGTGTTGTCCTCTGGTTGGCTGTGACTAGAGAGAGCTGCTACAAGGACTTGAGGCTGCTTATTTAATGGAGGTAGAAACAAGAAATGCTGGGGGACAGAGATGACACCACACAGGGACACTGGTGTTCAGGGGACTACTTATAAGGGACTGTTCTGGGATTTGCTCTGGGTTTTCTGCCTATTGATCCCTACTGATTGCTGATGAATCAATCTATTTCCTAACCCCTTTCCTCCCTCACTCCCTCCCTTAACCATCCTCTCTCCCTTTTGCCTCCCTCACCTCTCAAACTCTTGAAGCCTTTGCTTCTTCCCTCCCTCCTGAGTGAACTATAAAGATACTCTAGTTGCTTTCTCAGTCAATGGGGTTAATTGGAATAACAGGATGGGAAACTTAGGTAAGAGGGAGAGGAGTTTCCCTAATCTAAATGAGATAAAATTGAGGATTTGGGGAGTCACAAGTGTGACTCTTAGACATTTAGGAAGATGGAGCACAGCAGCCCTTTCAAAATCTTCTTTCTTCTTCACAAATTCAGTCTGGCTGGTCTCCCAAAAACCAAATCAGCCTCACAAAAATCTTTCAGCCAGCTTCAAAACCTCCAGGGAGAGAGAGTGTGTGTATCTCCCAGTCAGAGACAAAGTCCAAAAGCCCAGCTTCTCCTCTCAGTGTGTGGCCAGCAAACCCCCAACTGCCCCTCCTGGGGACACTCCATTGGAATCTTCTCTTGACAGACATCTAGAGCTAGATCTCTAGCCCTGCATCTTTGTCCACAAGTGCTGCAAAAACTCTCTTTCTCATGTATCTATCACATAGGTGAGAAACAATCTTGTGAAATTCAAACTCATTGCCAAATGGTCCATAGCATCATATTGGTTTTTTCCCCTTCTTCAGCTACAACAACTCTTAAAGGCCATATGCTAAATTATAGATTTGTGTGGAAGGAAAGAATTTTCCTGATATTGAAATGTTGAAGAATTTCAGTATTAGAAGAAAAATTTCTTTCTATGATAATTTTACTCAAGGTACTGAGACATAGTTAGAGATGTCAAACTCATAGCTTACAGTCCACAAATCCCAGGGTCAGATTAAAATGTAAATTAGAAAATGTTTAAGAAAAAATAAAAATACATTTTATCAAAATTGTACATCAATTGGGGTGGGGGAGGAGGAGAAGGAAAGAACATGAATCATGTAACCATGGGAAAATATTCTAAATTAATTAATTAAATAAAAAATTTCAATTCAAAATCTTAGTTTTATTTATCTATGGTTTTCTAACTGAAAAGTCAACCTAATGGGATTTCCTACTATTAGATATATTTACTGTAAGGGTTGACATCTTACATCAATCCTTCTCTTGGATTTTATTTTAACCATGCCTTTATTGGCAGGAGGAGGGAGTAAAAATTAGTGTCACTAGTTGCCTAAAGCTATATCCAAAACATTAATATAACTTGAAAGGCTCTTCCATCAATTCTACTTGAATATTCTCACCTGAAAATCAAGCCCCTTTCCCTAAGGCATTTTCACTCTCACAGTGAATTCCTGGTTCAACAGGAAGTACCAATACTTTTAAGTCACCGAAGGAGATTTTCCTATCAGATATAATATTTATCCATAATTAGAACTGTAAAGCTTTCTATGGAACAATAAGAGGACTGAAGTCATTAGAAAACAGATGCCAAAAAAAATGTGTGTTCAGTAAGGCTTGTTCTCTTAGAAGTGATATAATGTAGTAAGAGTTAACAGTATGACCCAGGATAAATCACTTATTTCACTTCTTTTGACCCTATCTTCTTATTCTATTAAATTTGGAATGGGCTAAGGAAATTCTAAGGTTCCTTACAGATCTAATTGTTTATGATTCTATAAGAGGACAGTCTATCCTTTTTTTTTTAGTGATTTGAAAATTGTTATTTAATTAATTAATTTAGGATATTATTCCATGGTTACATGATTCATGTTCTTTCCCTCTCCTCCTCCCACCCCCTTCCATAGCCAACAAGCAACTCCACTGGGTTGTACATGGGACACTCTATCCTAATGGATAAATAGGAGACATAAATGCTGAAAAATTTTAAATCAATTTTTGTATATTATACAAACTGGAGAACTGAACAAGTGACAAACTTTTGGTACTCTTATTAGATTTTCTTAGATGATCCATTCTAGAGAAATTGCTTAACACTTGTGTCCACACTGATAGAACAAATTTCCACATTTGTTGTTGCTTTTATCATTGAACTCACAGGCACAGGTGTGGTGAACAATAAAGCTGGCAAGATAGGATTCTAGAGGAGATCTTCTGGTACTCTTCTTAACTCATGATGCAGTTTTGGACCAGATAATAAAAAGAACTTTGGTTTCTTTAATCACTCATTTGTAAAACTGACAAATAATCCTACTGATAATTTTCTGTACATAAAATAAGAACTAGAAATGTTTTCCCATAGAGGTAATGCCAAAATGAATATAATTCTATCCTATATTTTGTGGCAATAAATATTACATTAAAAATTAATTGAATTAGCCTTTAGTAACTGATTTGGTTTAACTCTGTGATGGGAAACTTAAATGGACACCACATTACCTGAGGAAATCGATGTCAGGAACCAAGGCAGCCTATTTACTGTAAAAGCTTGAGTTGGCTTTATAAATGCTTTTTGGGGGATGCTCTGTTATTGTCAAGTTAAATCTCCAGCCAAAACTTCATCTAATTTGCTAGCCTGTTTACTGCTTCAATGATTCCTTCCCACTCCCCACCCTTTCCTTTTGATGGATTGTGTCCAACCCAGTTTGACCATTAACACTAAATAGATTTGTTTAGTTGACAGTGGGTCTTCAGAGCTCATTTATCCCAGTCTGTCAAGCATTATCTCTCCACCCCCTTCCTTGCCATGAATCAATAGTTTTCTTTTTTATTAAAAAAAAAAGAGGCTGCATGAAAGATCTTCATGATGAAAAGGCACTGTGTTTCTGTCCTTGCAATCTAGTCCATTTTCTCTGTTTGATAATACCCCATAGGAAACCAGAGCTGAACTTGGCAGGTATTCTCTGGCACAGGAGACAAACCAAACAGAAGGGAAGCTAGAATCCCTGATCATCACTCATTTTAATCACCAGAGTCTCAGGGGCAAATTTTCAGCAGGTTGTGAAGGAGGGACATAGAACAATTTCATTAAGCCATCACAAGATTGTGCATGAGACTCCCTCACACTCCCCTGAAAACATCCCTTTATGCCCTCTTCTATGTTCATCAACATTGAAACTGGTTTTCCCGCCCGGAATTGTTTCTATTTTTCCTGATAGATGACGGTATTTCTAGGAAAGCTAAAGGAATTTTCGAGCAGTAACTTTTGTCGATCTCCAGGGTAGTTGAACACCATAAAATTAATAAGTTTATCTCATGTCCATTCATTTTATCAATCCTTTTTCTTGAGGGGAACACAGAATGATCATAAAATTAATAAATTTATCCCATGTCCATTCATTTTATCAATCCTTTTTCTTGAGGGGAACACAGAATGATCATAAAATTAATAAATTTATCTCATATCCATTCCAAAATATTTATTTTGAGGGGATACAGAATGATAGAGAAATTGGACTACAAAAATTTCATTTTTAGATTGGGATAGCATAAGACATATTGACAACAGTAGTCTTAACTGGTATAATTTTATCACTTTACTAGCTTCTTTAAAAATATGTGAATTTTAAAGGCGATAAAGCTTTGGACATGGAGTCAGACCTGAGTTTGAATGTGATCTGAGTCACACTGGCTAAGGGATCCTAGGAAAGATTTGTTTTTGCCTCAGTTTTGTCAACAGCAAAATGGAGATAAGAGCACCTATTTCTCAGAGTTCTTATGAGGATTAAAATAGATAATATTTGTACTTAATATGATGGTTGTGTAAAAATTAAATTAGTTTTTAGTAATAAAAGTATTGTATTTTATGAGGTTTATTAAAGATTATTAGAATGATATCTTTTTGAGAAAATTCTGATTCTGAACTGAATGGTCAGAATGTGCTGATGAATACTGACTAATCTAGGGGAGGCAGAAGAAGGTACTTGAGGGGGGGAGGATGAAAAGCCCTTATAAACAATAAACCTTCATGGGATTAAAGGCAGGAAATAGAAAATCTCTTTATTACAAAGAAGTCTCCATCAAAGGGCTACTAATTTGCGATTTTCAACATTGAAGATAGCAAAAAAAAATTTCCAGGAATTTTCTGCCATGCTTTTCTTCCACTCTGAGCCAGAAATTTCTATTTATAAGTCTGTGTTCTTAATAAGCAATGCTTGTTTTACCTAATTAAATATTCTTCTATTACTGTATTTTTCAGTGATACTCTTCATCTTTCTTATTCTTATCTTTCTGTTATATGTGTCTTCATAATTTAAGATATTCCTGTTTTGCCTCATTTCTCATTCATGGCTTTACTAGTATAAAGAAAACATCTTTTGTAAATACATATGAATGCTTTATAATCCCCAAATCAATTACATGTATGTAAATTTTTAAAAATGTCCTAAAATCCCATTCTCTTAAATTGGAAAACATTTCTCTTTTAATATTATTTGCATTTTTCTATATGCCTATCCATTTTTGTCACATACAATACAAAGAAAACCTTCAGTTAAAAATTCTCTCTTAATCTTAAATTTTAAATGATTGAGATTCTAATAAAAATTTCTACCTACCTATCTAACTATCCATTGATCTACACATCTATCAATCCATTTATCTATATATCTATTTATCTGTCTGTTGATCTATCTATCTATTTATCCAAATATTTATCCATCTATCCATTGATCTATCAATTGATCTATCATCCTATCTATTTATCTATCAATCAATCTAGCTATTGATCTATCCATCTTATCTACAAATGAGCTTTTAAATAGTGCTTAAATGTGTGCAAAGAGGTTTCTGTATATTTTTTTTTACTTTCCCTAACAGCACTAAAAGAGTTAGGTGTTATTACCATCTCCATTTTACATATGAAGAAACTGTGAGAAAATAAACAAATTAGCCATGGTCACAAAGCTCTCAAATGTCTGAGGTAAAGATTTAAACAAAGAGCTGTATGATTCCAAGTCTAGCACTCTATCTCACCATGAATCACAATTGAATATGTGTAAGCCACAAAGAAACTATTTATTCTTTCATATTTTTATGAGTAATACTCAGTATTGTTCTCCTTTCACATGCCACTAATGGCAGATGGTCTTTGTGTTGTTGTCTCCATGTAATTCTACATTATAGCCTGCTCAGTCTCATCATGCCCTTCTTGATTGTCCTTTCACTCAATTTTTCTTTAAGGTTATAGCATTCCAGTCTTTATCAACATATAAATCACTTGAAAATTATTCATGTTAATTTAGTGGATTAAAAGGAGTTTTCAGATCAACTTAATGAATTACCAGGAAGGAATGTCTCCCTTTGGATGGTGTACATATTCCCACTGGCAACATTATGAGGAGACTGGGCATATTTATAGCACCTCTTATTCTCATAGCTAAGATTTGGAAACAGAGTTAGCATTGAGGAAAGTATTGGTAATCTACAATCATCCAGAATTTAACAGGTGACATTAGTGTACTTTTCAAAAAATATGTAAATTAATTAATGCTCATTTTAGTGACACTGGAAGCTAATCAATCATAATTTCTTTGCAAGATATTTTTTCATTTCTTTATTTTTTCCTTTTCTTTCTTTTTTTTAAGGTTTAACTCTGTAAATTGCACATTTGAATTTAAGGTGCAAGATGTTTTAGAAGAGTCAGATGAACACTAGAACCAGATTCATATAGTGAGGATTATGATGTTAACTGTTCTACAGTTGTGACAAAGAACATAACCATCCTAATGCTCAATGTCTGCTTTTTCCAAATGGGAATAATGATACACTGCCCAATCTACTTGCTCCTCCACTCTGTCTCCTGTCTCTGTGACTCTTCACTGACTCTGCATTCCTAGAATGATTGTGCTCTTTACTTCTTTATTTCTTCCTGCCTCCTTCAAGACTCAACTCGAATTTACTCTTTAGAGGCCCTTCTTCCCTCCCTCCCCCCTCTCTCCTTCCTTCCTTCCTTCCTTCCTTCCTTCCTTCCTTCCTTCCTTCCTTCCTTCCTTCCTTCCTTCCTTCCTTCCTTCCTTCCTTCCTTCCTTCCTTCCTTCCTTCCTTCCTTCCTTCCTTCTTTCCTTCCCTGTTTCCTTTCTTCCTTTCGTCCTTCTTTTCTTCCATCTTTCCTTCCTTCCTTTCCTTGTTTCCGACAAATTTAAAATTTCTCACTCCTTGGTTTTATCTATTCCTGAATCTAGATGAGCCTTAATTTGGTGTGTGTGTGTGTGTGTGTGTGTGTGTGTGTGTGTGTGTGTGTGTGTTATATGAACCCTTTTGATCAGCTGGTGAAGCTTTCCCATAAAATAAAACATTCAGGACTAAAAAGGAAACCAATTATATCAAGATACTGTTATTAAAACACCACCACTACCACTAACAAAACTTTACAGATCTCTTGCAAAAACACAGCCTTTATCTAGAGATTCACCATATATATATATATATATATATATATATATATATATATATATATATTTGTTTTAATTGTTTTGGTTCTTTTACAAATTCCTCTAATTTAACTTCCTAAAGTCATTTGATTTTCAACTTGTCTAGACAGAATTGTCATAGTGTTTGGTGGTTGATGCTAGACGTAAGCAAGATGTTGCTTATTCAACTTGAAAAGGGAAATGCTAGTTTACACTCATAAAATTAGTCATATTATTTAATTTTGATGTCTACATGAGGTAAATATTTTATTCTTTTTACTCCCCCAAATATTTCTACTCATGTTCATACTGAAGTATTAAATATCTCCCCAATCACTATTAGTGAACATCTAATAAACTGAACAGTATCTTGCACACAAAGAAGATATGGATGCTGCCCAGGGCATACTTTACTGCATACTTTGGGAGAAATGACATAGAAATTGTGAATACAATTAATTAATCAAAGTTATTTATGCATAGTACAGATGGTATAGTACAGGAGAAGGCAATATGGGATCAGCAGTAAAGCTTTCACATAAGAATGAATATTTAATATAGGGGGAAAGGGGAAAGTATTCAAGCAAATGGAATAATGGGAAGGTCATTTGAGATGGGAAGCCCAGTGCTACCTTTAGTATATCTCTATCTCTATCTATCTATCTATCTATCTATCTATCTATCTATCTATCTATCTATCTATCTGTCTGTCTATCTATCTATCTATCATCTATCTATAATTTTCCCAATTACCCACAACAATTTTCAACATATATTTTCCAAAATCATATGATCCAAATTGCTTCTTCCTTCTCATCTCTCCCTCCTTAAGGACCAGTATACATATTGATCTGGATTATACATATATTGTCATGCAAAACTTAGTTCCATGTTGGCAATTATTATAAAAGATTATTCATATAAAACTAAAACCCCAAATACAAACACAAATAAACTAAAAAATAGTATACTTTCATCTGCATTTCATTATCAACAATTTTTTTCTATGGATATGGATAGCATTCTTTGTCAGCAATCCTTCAGAATTGTCCCGGATCATAGTACTGCTGAGAGTTTTTAAGTCTCACAGTTGAACATCATACAATATTGTTGTTATTATGTACAATTTTCTTTTAGTTCTATTTATTTCACTCTATGTCAGTTCTTATAGATATTTCCATCTTTTTCTGAAAACATCCTATTCATCATTTCTCACAGCACAATAGTATTGCATCACCTTTATCACTTCAATTGATGGTCATCCCCTCAATTTCCAACTATTTGCCACCACAAAAAGTGGTGATATAAATATTTTTGTACAAGTAGGTCCTCCCCCATCATTTTTTATCTCTTTGCTATACAGACCTAGTAGTGGTATTACTTGACCAAAAAGTATGCACAGTTCTATAGTCCTTCAGGCCATAGTTCAAATTACCCCACAAAATGGTCGGATCAGTTCATAACTCCATCAACAAAGCATTTGTATCTTAATTTTGTCACACTCCTTTCAATATTTATCATTTTTTACTGTCATGTTGGCCAATCTTATAGGTACCTCATACTTATTTTAATTTGTATTTCTCCAATCAAGACTGATTTAAAACATTTTACTATGATTATTTATAGCTTTTAATTCTTAATTTGAAAACTGCTTGTTCTTAACCTTTGACCATTTGTCAATTGGGGAATTACTTGTATTCTTATAAATGTGCCATTCTGTATATATATATATGAGAAGTGAAACCTTTATCAGAAAAATTTGCTTCCATCTCCAACCCAGTTTGTTCTTCTCTTCTAATTTTGTTTACATTGTTTTTGTTTGTACAAAATCTTTTTAAATTTGATATTGTTAAACATTCATTTTATATCTCAGTGTTTTATGTCTCTTATTTAGTCATAAAATTTCCTCTTCTCCATAGATATGACAGATAAGACTATTCTATGTTCCCCTAATTGCTTATACTATCACACATTATATCTAAATCATATACTCATTTTGACCTTGTCTGTGTATAAGGTATGAGATATTAGTATATAACTAGTTCCTGCCATACTGTTTTCCAGTTTTCCTAGACAATTTTTGTCAGATTATGAGTTCTTAGCCCAAAAGCTGGAATTTTGGGATTTATCAAAACTAGATTGCTAATGTAATATATACATATATATATATATATATATTATGTCATTTATATATGCTGTGATAACTCAGTTTTCAGCAATAATCTGTCCAAAAACAATCAGCAAAATCCAAAACCAATGAAAACTGAAGCAATTATTTTCATATGAATGTGACCACGAAAATATGGGTTCAAGACTTTGAATTGCCAAAACTGTAAAGATAATTTTTAGTGTCTTGATTTAAATAAAAAATAAGTGGTAACCATGGGAAAATTCCCAAAATATTGAAAATATCCATCAGCTGGGTTTTATGGAGATTTTAATTAATACAAATGAAGGAATTAAAGAAAGGAGAGAGAGAGAGAGAGAGAGAGAGAGAGAGAGAGAGAGAGAGAGAGAGAGAGAGAGAGAGAGAGGCAGAGGAAATAGTAGGAAAGGGCCCAAGCTCTAGTGTTCAAAGAGATCAGCTCCTATTCAGCTTCCAAAGCTGAACTACCTCCAGAGGCTTCAAGCTCCTTCCTTTTAAAGAAAATTTTCTCTTGTGTCACCTCCCCTAAATTTTCACATCTACCAATCACAGTAGACACTTTTCCTAGGATTGCCCATTCTTAGTTTTCACCACTCTTTAGTTCTCACTTTCTCTGGGTAGATTATATCTTCTGAATACTTCTCACCTCTTTGCTAAGCTTGCCCTTTGTAAGTTGCTTGACCTTTTAGTGATTAATTTGACCTTCATAGGTACTTAGCAACCTTTTGTATTAGATCTAAAAATAGACCTAGCTTAAGGGCTTTTGCTTCACTATAAGTATGTTTTGGGGACTTTTCCTCATTGTTCCAACAGGAGTTTACAACTTTATCTTCCCCTAAAGTATGCCTAATAATGGGTGGAGAAATGTAAAGTTCTCAATACATTCCTGACCAAAAAAGTGCTATAGAGTTCTCACAATTTTGTTTGTAATTGTTTGATATATGTGGCAATGGTTGTATCCCCTCTTAACAATGACATATAGGCAGGGGTAAATGGTTGAGCCTGAATAGGTGGAATAGCATCTCAAATGGTGAGATGTGTAAATCATCTCTGGGCCGGCTTCTGAGATAAAATAGAGCCAGAAGTAGAATTTCTGGCCATTTCAAATGAGTCTCTGTGAACAATTTGCCAATTGTATATTAAATTCTTTATTCTTTCTTTCACCTTGGCTGGAGCTCTGTGGATGATACAGCTTATGAAATTTAGGAGTTATCCTCAAACATGAATAAATCTGTGATAAGACCAAATCAGTAAAATGGGTTCCTCTATCAGAATCAATACGTGCTTGCAGGCCAAAACAAGTAATAATCTCATTTAGAAGGATTTTGGCATAACATTGAATAAGTAAATTGTAATTAAAAAAAAATAGGCAGAGTTCTCATTTTTATATTAGCATGGCCAACCCATGAACAATTGAGATTTCTCTAATTATTTACATTTCCCTTTTTTGTATAAAAAGTGTTTTGTAATTGTGTTCATATAACTCCTGGGTTTGTCTTTTCAGGTAAATATCCAAATACTTTATATTGTCTGCAGTTATTTTAAAGGGATATCTCTTTCTCTCTATTCCTTTTGGAGGTTGTGGGTACTTTATAGAAATGCTGATGTTTTTATGGGCTTATTTTTGTCTTGCAAATTTGTTATAGTTGTTTGTTATTTCAACTTATTTTTCAGTTGATTCTCTAGGGTTCCAACCCTAGAGAATCAACTGAAAAATAAGTTGTCATATTATAGGCAAAGAGAAATAGTTTTATTTTCTCAATGGCTAGTTTGATTCTTTTAATTTATTTTTCTTCTCCTCTTGCTATAGTTAACATTTCTAATACAATATTGTATAATAATGGTGATAAAGGACACTCTTACTTCACTTTTTTTCTTATTGGGAAGGCTTTTAATTCATTCATATTACTGATAATACACAAACAAAAGCAATACCACCACCATTAGTAGGAAAACAATCAACTAGGAAAAATTTCATAGCAAGCATGAAGCCTCGTTTATCATTACATAGGGAATTGAGTGAAATTTGTAAGAATATAAAGAATTCTCCAGTTGACAAGTGATCAAAGGATATGAGCAGGCATTTTTATAGAAAAAAATGAAATTATTCTCATCCTTATGGAATAAATGTTTGAAACCAATAATAATTAGTGTTACAATTAGAATATCTCATGAGATCGATTTTAATAAGAATATAAATTTATTGATTATTTCAATTTTATTAGTTAGGCCAGCATGAAAATCATTAAATGATTTAGGTATCCATGGCTCTGTTGTGACCAGGGACAACTCAAAGTGGATTAGGCTATTTAATAATTAGATTTTTAAGACCACATTATTCAGCTTCTCCCTTGACTATCTCAGTACATATTTGATTTGTGATGCCTAATTAAGAGATAGTCTATCAACCTATCCAAATATATGCATATGCATAGGTGGATAGGTCACAAGCACAGGAAAATAAGCCTTCTATTTATTTATTAACAAAACTTTGTTAAAAAGGAAGACAGGTTTTTTTCATTTATTTATTTATTGAGTCAATTTAGAACATCATTCCTTGGTTACAAGAATCATATTATTTCCCTCTCTCCCCTCCCTACACCATTCCCAAAGCTGTCAGCAATTTTTCTGGGTATTCATGTATCCTTGATCAAAACTTATTTCCATGTTGTTTGTGTTTGCATTACAATGTTCATTTAGAGACTACATCACCAGCCATGTCCCATCAACCCATGTAATTAAGCAGTTTTTTTTTTCTTCTGTGTTTCTACTCCCACAGTTTTTCCTCGGAATGTGGATTGTGTTCGTTCTCATAGATCCCTTCAGGTTGTTCAGGATCACTACATTGCCACTAATGGAGAAGCACATTACATAAGATTGAACCACAGTATATCAGTCTCTGTGTACAATGTTCTCCTGGTTCTGCTGTTCTCCCTCTGCCTCAATTCCTGGAGGTCATTCCAATTCCCATGGAAATGATCTAGTTTATTATTACTTTGAGCACAATAGTATACCATCACCAACATATATCATAATTTGTTCAACCATTCCCGAATTGAAGGGCATCCACTTATTTTCCAATTTTTTGCCACCACAAAGAGCACAGCTATAAATATTCTTGGACATGTCTTTCCTTATTATCTCTTTGGTGTACAAACCCAGAACTGCTATGGCTGGATCAAAGGGCAGACAGTCTTTTATCGCCCTTTGGGCATAGTTCCAAATTGCCCTCCACAATGGTTGGATCAATTCACAACTCCACCAGCAATGAATTAGTGTCCCTACTTTGCCACATCCCCTCCAACATTCATTACTTTCCATTGATGTCATGTTAGCAAATCTGCTAGATGCGCGGTGATACCTAGAATAGTTTTGACTTCCATCTCTCTGATTATAAGAAATTTAGAACACTTTCATTTGCTTATTAATAGCTTTGATTTCCTTAACTGAAAATTGTCTATTCATATCCCTTGCTCATTTATCAATTAGAGAATGGCTTGATTGTTTTGTACAATTGGTTTTGCCCTTTATTAATTTGAGTAATTAGACCTTGGTCAGAGAATTTTGTTACGAAGATTGTTTCCCAATTTGTTGCTTCCCTTCTAATTTTGGTTGCACTGGTTTTGTTTGTACAAAAACTTTTTAAGTTGATGTAATCAAGATTAATGATTTTTTGATTTTTTCTAGCTCTTCCTTGGTTTTAAGTCTTTCCTTTCCCAAAGATAAGACACGTATACTACTTTGTGTTCACCCAATTTGCTTATAGTTTCCTTCTTTATATTCATGTCATTCACCCATTCTGAGTTTTTCTTGGTGTAGGGTGTGAGATGTTGATCCAAACCTATTCTCTCCCCTACAGTCTTCCAATTTACCCAGGAGATTTTACCAAATAGTGGGTTTTGGTCCCCAAAGCTTGGATCTTTGGGATTGTCATAGACTATCTTGCTGAGATCACTCACCCCAAATCTGTTCCACTGCTCCTCCATTCTGTCTCTTAGCCAGCACCAAATTGTTTTGATGGCCACTGCTTTATAGTATATTTTGAGATCTGGGACTGCAAAGGCTTCTTCCTTCACATTTTTTTCATGATTAAGTACAAGAGGTGGTCTGTGAATTCTTTCAATCTCCACTTTTCACTCTTGTTCTAGGATATCAGGACAGTTTTCTTGCTTAATTTCTTACAGTATTATTTCTAGGCTTTTTCTTTTGTCATGGTCTCCCAGGAGACCAATGATTTTTAAGTTGTCTCTCCTGGAATGATTTTCTAAATCTTCTGTTTTGTGTATGAGATGCTTCATATTTTCTTGCTTTTTTCAATCTTTTAATTTTGTTTTATAGTGTCCTGCTGCCTTGTGAAGTTGCTTGCTTCTAATTGTTGTATTCTGGTTCTTAAAGACTGTATGCCATCCCTGTCGTTTTGGTCATCCTTATCTTTCTGGTCTGATTTTCTTTGGAGGTCATCTTTCATCTTCTTTGCCTGCTCTTTCATCTCCTTTGTCTCATTTTTAAGCTGATTAATTTTGGATTTCAAGACACTGTTTTCTGTTTCCAAATGGCTTATCTTGCTTTTAATGCTGTCCTCAGCCTCTTTTAATTGTGTTTTGAATTGTATTTTGAGTTCTTCCAAAGCCTGTATCCAATTTGCTGGCGTTTCTGTTTTTTTTTTTTTTTTGGCTTGGTGTTCCCTCATCCTTCTCTGTTCCATTTGCTCTTTGTTCATTGCCTGCATAGAAGCTGCCATTTGTAATTTCTTTTTTCTTTTTCTTTTGTTTACTCATATTTAGCCCTTCTTTACTCCCTACAGTTCCCTGCACTCTTGCTCCTTTCATTTTTTTGTTGGATCTGTGGCTTTTCTTTCAGCCTTCACCCTTAGAGTTTTGTTAGCAAATCTTTCAGGGAAGTCTTGGTGGGAGGGGTGTTGTTGCTTGAGCTTCCCTGTCCTCTGAAGGCTCTGATGGGATTAAGTTTAGCTGGGTTGAACTGGAAATGCCATGAGGCCAAATCCTCCAGTGGGGCAGGGCAATATGGAATGTCTGCACTGCTGCAACTAGGCTTCCTGCTCTGAACTCTGCCCTCAGCATTTCTTCTCTAACTGCTTTCCCACCACCTGTGTTCAACACTCAGAGCCTGGCACAGTTTTTCTCCCTCCAGACCAGTACTCTTGTCCACCCAGAGTTTCCAGCTGCTCTGGAGGTTTAGTGCTCTATGTTGGGGGGGGGGGGAGGGAGGCTGGGACCTTCCATCTTCTTTCCCCTTAACTCCATGTGTTTTCATATTCAGGCTTTTGGGGAGTGTACCTTTTAAGTTGAGTCCTGCAGGAGGGTTCCTTGGCTCTCTCTTGTTGTTAGGTTTGATTTTCAGTCCCCTAGGAGTATATAGTTTGTAATAGGTAAGGAAGGGTTTCAGAGGTCTGAACTTTCACTGCCTCCAAGCTGCCATCTTGACTCCACCTCTCAAAAAGGAAGACAATTTTGTGATTCCTAAGGACAAAATAAATTCAAATAGCAGTTGATTCTATGGTATCTCTGATCTAAATCCAAGCTACAGAAATACATAGTAATTTTCCTTACATATTGGAATTAATACAGTATATAAAAATAAATTATCATATTAGAGAAATGCCAATCACAAAGCCCCTGAGGTACCACCTTACACATCTCACACTGCCTAATTTGGAAAAATGAAAAATTATATTGAGATGCTAATGCATTGTCAGTGGAGCTGTGAACTGACACAACCATTATGGTATAAAATTTGGCATCATGACTAAAAGACCATGAAATTGTTCATATCTTTTGACCTAGCAAGAAGACTACTAAGTCTAACATACGGGGAAAATACCCTTTTATAAAAATATTTATAATAACTCATTATGTGTAGCAAAGAATTCATGACTAAAGAGATATTCATCAGTAGAGGAATGGTCAAACAAATTGCATTATATGATTGTAATGGAATACTATTGCACCATAAGAAATTGCAAACAAGATGATCACAAAATAATATGATCACATAAAAGCCTGAAAAGACATATGAAGTGGTGGAAAGTTGAGTAAGCAGACCCAGGAGACCATCATTCACAGTAATAGGAAAAAAAAAGTAGTATAATAAACTATGAATGACTTAACCATTATCAACAATTCCATGATAGCTCCCAGGGACTCATGGCAAAATAGGCCATTCATTGCTATAAATGGTACTGATATAGTCTGAATGGAGACTGCAGCATAACATTCTTCACTTTATTTCCTCCATGAATTTTTCTCTAGTGAAAGTCATGTGTCTTACTTTAAGCATGATGAACATGGAAGAATGTATTTGATAATAACACATATATAATCTACATCATATTACCTGCTGTCTAGGGGAAATGAGAGGATGGAGAGAAGATGGATTGAAAATTGTCAGAAAAGTTATTGAAAATTATACTCATATAATCTAGAACAAATGTAAAAATATTAAAAAGGAATCATTTATTTACTTTATACTACTACTTAAAAATAGAAAAGGATACTATATTTTGTACAAAATCATTTTTCTATATCTTTATTATAATTATATAAAATTTGTTATTTACATTGTTGATACGGTCAATGGTACTTATGTTTTCCTATATGGAATCAGCTCTGCATTACTGGTTTAAATCCCATCCCTTTAAATCTTATATTTGTCAGATATTTGTGAAATCTCCTTGCTAATATTTTATTTAAATTTTTGCACCAATATTCATTAGGACTCCAAGGGACTCATGGCTATCCACCACCATATCCACCATAAAAGGAACTGACAAAATCTCTAGTTTAAGTGTATATCTCTTATTTGACAACATGATGAACATGGAAATATGTGCTGAATGATAATGTACATGTAAAACTTATATTACCAACAGTCCTGTGTATGGAAGAGTGGTGGGAGGGAAGGAGAGAGCATGGCTCATAAAATGTTAGAAAAAATGATTAAAATTGTATAAACATGTAATCTGGAAAAATATTTTTAAACTCTAAAAATATTATTTGGGGAAATTGAGCTATATTTTTTCTCTGTTTTGTTCTCCCTAATTTAGGTATCAAATCCATTATCTGTGTCATAGAAAGAATTTGGTAGGATTCATATTTTGACTATTTTTCAAATAGTTTATATAGTTTTGGAATATATGGTCCTTTAAATATTTATTAAAATTCACTAGTAAAACATTTGGTCCAAGGGACATTTTTCTCTAAAAACTCATGTCATGGCTTTTTCAGATTATTTTTCTAATATACACTTGTTTAGTTCCAATTATCCCTTCAATATAATCACTTTCCCCATTGTGGTTTTGATATATCCAGAGTTCCATTATGTCTAACTTTTCTTTTATTCTATTCATTTCCTTACCTTCTTCTTTTATATTTTATGATTAGATTTATCTACTTCTGACAAGAAGAAGTTGAAGTCCCTCATTAGTATAGTTTTAATATTTCTTCCTATAACTCATTTATTTTTGCTTTATGAATCTGAATGCTTTGACATTTGGTCCACATATATTTAGTACTGATACTACTTCATTGTCTATGGTTTGTGTGTGTGTGTGTGTGTGTGTGTGTGTGTGTGTGTGTGTGTGTGTGTAAGAGAGGGAGAGAGAGACACAGAGAGAGAGAGACAGAGTTTCCCTGATTATCCCTTTTATTTAGGTCTATATTTACTTTTACTTTTTGAGGTAATTATTGACCTACCATATTTTAATTTTTTTCTAAAGCACAATAGATTCTACTCTAGCCCATCATTTAAACTGTGTGTCTTTTTCTTTCAAATGTTTCTTGTAAACAACAGTGTTGGATGCTTTTCACTTCAATTTTATAGATGAATCATTCCATTCACATTCATTACCAACCATATATTTCCCTCTACTCTATATTCTTCTGTCTATTCTTTTTTCATTTATATTTTGTCCTTGTATATTATATATATATATATATATACATATATACATGTATATAAACACATATATCTTCATGGATAAACACACTGATACATACATATATATATATATATATATATACATATATACATATATCTCTCTTTCTTTGAACCAGTTTAAATGAAAATGAGGTTCAAATATGATAGCCTCTCATTTTCAATTCTATTGTAAAAATTCTTCATTGTAGGCTTCCTTTATATGAGATAATTTTTCCTATTCCTTCTTTATCTACACTCATATCATATTACATCCCTTTATTCATCCTTAAACATTTTTTTCATGATTTCCACACAATTGACTCAAAATTCTGCCCTGTTCTATTGATTCCTTCTAAGTACCTAATAATGACAAAACTCTTAATAGTTTATGTAACATCTTCACAACCAGAAATATAAAAAATTTAAATGATTAATTCCCTAATAATTTATAATTTCTTTTTCATGTCTGTCTTGTTTATTTTTCTTGAGTCTTGTGTTTGAATATTAGTCTTGTCTTTTCATGAGGAATATCTGGCAGTTCTCTATTTCATTAAATATCCATTATTCACCTGAAGAATTATATATTCAGTTGTAATGGATAGGTTTTTCTTGGTTGGAATATTAGCTCCTTTGTTTTCCAGGGTTTTATATTCCAAGCCTGTCGTTCCTTTAATATGACAGATGCTAAATCTTGCATGACCTTAACTGTAGCCCTCCAATATTTGAATGTTTTTTTTTCTCGTTTCTTAACCTACAAACTCTGGAATCATTTTCAAGATCTCTTTCAGGAGATGATTGATGGATTTCCCCCCTATTTTTATTTTGTTTTCTGTCTCTATGTTAGCAGAGAAATATTTTTTTTCATTTTTTGAAATATATCTAGATTATTTTTTTCATCATTGGATTCAGGTAATAAACATTAGTTATCCCTTCTCTATTTGCAAGGTTAGTTGTTTTTGTGAGAAATTTATTATTTTCTTTAATGAATTTCTGAATATCTTCATCTTTTCCATTTGGTCAATTTTGCTTTTTAAGGAATTATATAAATAATTGAACAGCTATACCTCTTTTCCCAAGGAACTCCTTGAAGTTTTATATCTCTCTGTCTCTGTCTCTCTCTCTCTGTCTCTCTCTCTCTCTCCCATTTTATAAGTTGTTCAAACTTCTTTATATATATTTGTGTCTCTCTCTTTTCACATTTTTCTTACATAGCTGTCATTTCTGCTCCCAATTTTTCCCTCTCCTGATTTTATTATTTTCTTTAGCTCTTCTAGGAATTCCTGGACTTATGTCCAGTCTTAATTTTTCTTTGACACTTTGCTTATAGATGTTTTCACCTTCTTATTTTCTTTTGAGTATGTGTCCTGAGCTTCCTTATGACAATAATAGCTTTTTATTACAGATTCTTTTTTATTGTCTTCTCATTTTTTCCATTCTATTTGTTGACTTAGTACTTTATGTTGTTTGGACTTTTTTTCTCATAGGCAATGACATGAGAAGACATTCTTAAGGATTTTTTGCTCTTGTGTTTTCATAGCTGGTTCTAGGTATTTATAAGTTTCATATGCGTAGAAAGTAAGTTGATCAAGGGAGAGTCATTGATCTCTTTGTCTCTTCTCTGGTCATTACGCAGGGAGGGCCTCTAATGACTTGTATTCACAAGCTTCTCATTCACTGTTCCCTTGGTACTTAAAGTGCTATTGTTCCTCAAGGTCCCTGCTCCTTTGTGACCACAAATATCCCCCTTTGTGACAATAATGTCTATTGATCCTCAAAGTCTTTGCTATTTTTCTATTACTGATTAGTAGATTAAATTATTGAGTAAACAAGGGTTTGAGCTTCTGAGCATGTAGATTTATTAAGCAATGCATGTCAGTTGTCCAATAAATTGGAACTAGACATCCTCACCTTAGGACCAAACCCCAAATGCCCTTAAAAAGGGAGTTTCAGAGTTTGTAGGGGGAAAAAATATCTTTATTTGGTTCATGTTATTGTTGCTATACTTATGAGACATGTATAGTTGAAATGTACAGTGGTTAGTTGGTAATTCTTGCTGAAGGAAAGAGATTAGAACTGGTTGGAGTGATGTGTGACATAAATACACACACACAAACACACACACTCACACTACATGTGCTTTCATGTGCAAGACTCTTCCGCATCAGATTTTTGATGGAATTAGAGCAATGGTGGATGAAGTCTTAAAACTGCCTTATTTTGACTCTTGTTCAGCATCACTTTAGTATAAGAGTGATGGTTTAAATATGACATTTGGATGCCCTGGATCACTCCAATAAAATAATTGATTATAGCCTATAAATATATATATATATATTTGAAACCAGAAGTGTGGTGGAGGGATGAGAATGAGAAAGAGAGAGAGAGACAAAGACAGAGACAGAGACGGGGAGAGAGAGAGAGAGAGAGAGAGAGAGAGAGAGAGAGAGAGAGAGAGAGAGAGAGAGAGAGAGAGAGAGAGACAGAGAGAGAGAGACAGAGACAGAGACAGAGACAGAGACAGAGAGAGAGCACACTTGGGTGATTGATAGACAGTTGTGGAAAGTTAGGGGAAGAAGGAGGATAGACAAAATTATATCAAGAAGGGATGATTAAGTAGGAGGATGACAAAGAGAAGAATATCATGAATCTAAGGGAAGATAATGTCCACAAATAACAGTTTCCAACAAGGGTATTAGGCAGCCCATCCACCACATGTAGCTAGTAATACTCCCAAGTGCCTCCTGAACCTGACATATATAATTGAGATAGGATTTCAGCTTCTGGGAACTTAAGATAGTGAGGAAAAATTTAATAGCAGACATTTCTGAAAAAGTCCTCCTTTCTCAAATATATAGAAAACTGAGTCAAAATTTTTTTATTAAAAATGTATTTAATTAATTGATTTAGAATATTTTTCCATGGTTACATGATTCATGTTCTTTCCCTTCCCTCCTCCCACCCCTTCTATAGCCAATGAACAGTTCCACTGGGTTTTACATGTTTTACATTGATCAAGACCTATTTCCATATTATCAAATTTACACTAGGTTGATCATTTAGAATCTACATCCACATTCATATCCCCATTGACCCATGTGATCAAGGATTTGTTTTTCTTCTGTGTTTCTACTTTCACAGTTCTTTCTCTGCCTGTGTATAGTATTCTTTCTCATAGGTCTGGGTCAAATTTTTTTTTAAGAATTCAAGTCATTTCCTCATTGTAAAACAGTCAAATACCATGGACAGGCAGTTCTCAGATGATGATAATAAAACTCTCTATAGTCATATAAAGAAAAAAATACTTCTCCAAATCACTACTGAGTAAAGAAATACAAATTACAAGAATTCTGAGATATCACCTCACTCCTATTAGACTAACTAATATGACTAACTAATATAACTAATAATATGACCCAAAAGGAAAATGGTAAATGTTAGAGGCATGTGTGAAATTTGGGACACTAATACACTTGGAGGATATGTGAACTAGCACAACCATTTTGGAGAGTAATATGGAACCATGCCCAACATTCCAAGAATCTATGCATATTTTTAACTCAGCAATATTACTACTATATCTTTATTCCAAATAAATTATAATAATGGAGAAAGAATATACATATATGCATATATATACAAAAAAGTTTATGAGCTGTTTTTATAGTGTCAAAGAATTGTAAACTAAAGGGATGTCTGCCAATTGGCAAATGACTACATAATTTGTGATATAAGATTTTGTTGGACTACTATTATGCAATAAGAAATTACAAACAAGATAATTTCAGAAAAAATCTTGGAAAGACATATAACCTGATGCAAAGTAAAGTGAACAGAATCAAAGCACTGAAGTCTATAACAGAAATATAGTATAATGATCAATTGTGAAGGGTATGATATTTATAGGAAATATGGGGGGATTGAAAAAAGAGGGGATATGGAAGGTTTGTAGCAGGGAATGGAGAAGTTGAAGGGAGAGAGGGAATATGGCTGCTGGTGAGGCAAAGGTGAGAGATGTCCCCTGCTGAAAGGCTATTTTTGACCAAAATGGAGTGTCCAAGAAATGATAGCCTGCGGGGATGTCTTCTCTGTAGATTGATGCTGGAGATGCCCCAGAGTAGGTTTCCCAGACTTTGGTCACCCAGCAGGGGTCTGATAAGGACCATTTGTTGTTGAATGTCTGAACTGAGGTTCAGCTTCCTCTATGCCCCAGAAAAGATAGTCCACTTATCTGGCTGCGATATTCAAATAAGATAAATTTTAATAACCAGTTAGGATTTGAGAGGTATCAGGGAAAAGGGAAGAGGGATGTCCCTAAATAAGGTTGGAGTCTTTCTCAGCTTTGGAGCTGAGGCCAGTCCTCACAGGCTAGTGGAGAGTTTCTCTTATTCCTATCTATGCTATTTCTGTGCTAGTTTTCTTAATTTCAAAATCTTAGCAGTGTACAGCAAGCAACAAGAATAATTCTGACTTTCAGAGCTGGTTGGGCCTGTCTCTTTAGGCTGAAGACAATAGAGGCACTTCAATTCAGAGACCTAGAAGATAAGTTCCTCCCACTTCCAACACCAGGAAGGAAGTGCTCTAGTCACAAGCTCAACTACGACTCCCAGTTGCCCTTTCCCCCACCAATTGTCAGTCTTGACAATTTCCTCTCTCTATAATATTCCCACTGTTTCTTGTTCCAACACAGTGGCAGAAAGTCCAGACCTTGTTCTAGTTTCCTTTCCATAAGTGCTAAACTGTTTTCAATAATGCAAGGATCTAAGACCCCCCCCCCCAAAGAATTCATAATGAAAAATTCTTTCCACAATCATAAGAGGAATTGTTAGAGCCTAAATACAAATCAAAATATATCACTTTTCAACTTCCTTCATCATTTTTTCTTAGATGTGTGATATATATTTTCTCATGACATGAAGAATATGTAAATATATTGCATATCATCACTGGAATAGCATATAGCAGATTACTTACTGTCTCAGGGTTAAGGAATGGGGGTGGTAGAGAATCTGGGCAACAAAATGTTGGAAAACAATTTTTAAAATTTTGTTTCTACATGTAATTAAAAATAAAAGAAAATATAATTAGGACAAATTTAACCAAGTAAAAATAAACAATAAAATAGATATTACAGTTTACAACTGTCATTATTTAGCGTACAGGGATACCTTAAAATTTCTTAGACTTATGAATGTTGGAAATTTCCCCATTGGGAAATTCCATACTTGAAAAAATTTCCTACTGATAGTAAGAACTCTATTGGAATGTGAAACTCCTTGGCATGGAGGGTCCTTCTCCTCCCTACTTAAGACTACTTTAGGACAGAAACCTTTTGCTAAACAATGGAAAGGGCTTTGATCTATGCTTAAGCATAGAACAGGAAGTTCTTTGAGTCATGATTGATTTTAGAATTGATACAATAGAGATACTTGGAATGACAGAACCAGGTCTTGGAAACTATAATCTCCACCCTACTCAGGGTAACAGGATTTAGGAAGGGCTGCAGCAAAGATCAAGGTTTAATTATTTGAGAATATGACCTTCAACAGACATGTGCAAAGCTACAGACCTCTGGGTGGTCCTGGGTTAAGCTAGAGCCACCATTGGCACAGGGGAGAGATCCGCAGTGATTGGTAGATGTGAGAACTGAGGGGAGGGAACTTAGATGGTTGCCTTAAAGAGAGTGGGGTCTGAGGACGAGGAGGAGGAGGCTTTGGCTTGGGAGAGGTTTTTGCTCTGAGGAGGTTTTTGCTCTGAAGTTGATGCTCTGGAGGGGGTCTGAGAGGAGAGAGGTCCTGGAGGGAGAGCTCCTGGAGAGGTCTTGAAGGAGGCTGTGGAAGGAACTCAGGAGCAGTCAGGAGGAGAATTCTCTGGAAACATTTCTTGAAAGGAGGCTCTCTTGAAGGTGGAGCCTGAGGTTGGCATGAGAAGCCTTACCTAGAGAGATCTTGGGTGAGTGATAAAACCAACTGACTGATTTATTCATTCTTATTCCTTTCTTACTTTCTCTCTTTTTCTATTGATTAATCAGCGTATTATAAATTAAATTTCTCTATAAAACCCAGTTGGCTTGGGCATATTCATAAACTGGGAATATATTCCCTGGCAACCATCTTATATTTATATAAAACCAAGACACAGTAGAAAACATATTTCAGTGGTAATAATTGTTATATATTTCCCTTGCTCCCAAAACATTTTAATTATCACTGTTTATGGCTCCCACTCTCTTATCTACAACTATTTAACACTCAAAACTATTTTAACTCTAACATGTATGGGTGAGTGGCCATAGTTTCTATTTGAGTTTAACTATAGCGGTTTACAGTGTCATATACTTCAGAAGTCAAATACATTATGAACTGAGAACGAGAGAAGAAGGAAGGAGTGAAGTAAGAAAAGAAAGTAGGAAGGAAGAAGGGAAAGAAGGAAGGAGGGAAGGAAGGGGGGAAGGAAGTCTTCAGAAGAGGTAGGATCAAATGAACCTTTGGAGAGGTCAGCCTTGGTAAGAAAAAAAAGACTGCCACTTCAATGGAGAATAGTCAAAGAAGACATAAATAAAATGCAGTTTAAAAAATGTTTTGAGGTATGGTGTAAGGATGAGAGAGAGAGCAAGCTAATAGTAGAGGCTTTCTGTTTCCTTATTGAAACTCTAAACATCATTGAAGCAAACTCATGGAGTTGGACAGATTAAAAAATCCAAGGTACTAGTAATTCTTTCCTTAGAAGTGCAAGTATGAAATTTGTGAATGGCTCATGATTATAGCTCCTATTAGAGAGAAAAAAAATAACAGTGGGCAGGATTTGGGGGTTTTAATCCTCTATCAGGAAAGTTCATTGTTCTGTTTTGTTTCTATGTTTCTCCTATGTCCTCAGGCTATGAGGAAATAGATACAAAGAAATTCAAAGAAATGGGTCAGGAACCAGCATTTATTAAAACCAAATAGAATCTGTCTTAAATAAAATAAAAGACCATATTTAGAAATTGATAACCACAACCAACTTCAATGAGGCAGGGGGTGGTAATAATGCAGAGAAATGAAATAATATAAATAAGAAAGAAAAAGAATGCATGAGCACCTGAGATTGAAAATTAAAAAGAAAAAAGAAAAAGAAATAGGTTTAGGTTGAGAGCATAGAGACCCAGGCCTGGAGATGGGAGGATTTGGGTTTAAATCTAATCTCAGACACTTCCTAACTATATGACCCTGAGTAAGTCATTTAATCTACATTCCTTAGCCATTACTACTTTTCTGCCTTGGCACCAATGCTTAGTATTGATTCAAAGACAAAAGGTAAGATTTGTTTGTTTTGTTTTTTAAAGAAAGAAATTGGCTAGATGAGGGAAAATCTGAAAGGTACTGGCAATTTCTCCTACCTCAGAAACCTGAAATAATTCTTAGGAAATAGAATATTTTGACAAAAATGTTTTGTATTGATTAAAAATAAGAGGAAATCATAAATGAGAGCATTTCAGAGACTATTGGATCCAAAATAGTAGAAAGTACCAGCTTTCATGGAGGTCAGAGGAAAATAATCATCCACTAATGAAGGTTTTCATTCTTTGAAAGCAGTCAGCCCAAAAGGGAAGAAAAGATGAAAGGGTACAATTTCATTGATCTGGACATATCAATAATTCACACTTAATGATTAAGATCAGGCAGCACCAGTTGCTCTTTAAATCATAGTTCACACTACCTAGCATTTTGACACTTTCCATCAGTAGCTCTATAAATCTCAATGAAATTGTATCTAGTGTCTATGAAAAAAACAAGCAAACAAAAACTCCTACAATATGGGATCTATTCACATTTTCTCCAATTCCAAAAGCACACATTGATTCAATCTAGTAAGCCTTGTTTAACAAATATGATATATGTCTTTTATTCCTTATGAAATCACACATATCTTGTTAAATACTAAATTTCTCATTTTCACGTCGAAAATCATTAGAAAATGATTAATTCCTAGTAATCTGGGAGGGTGGGGAAGGACAACATATAGGACACATGTCCAACTGGACAAATATTTGCCTTTTGTGGCAGGGAAATAATGTGATATAATTCTTATTTAGAAAGGAAATCCTCTCACTAATTTTTCTTATCCAGTTCTAATGAAGGAAGGGCTATCAGCCAAGTGCTGCAGGTCTGTGTGTTTTCCAATGACTTACAGATTTAATAAAATAGAAAGAAAAGCCATTTATCCTTTTTATCGGTCCCACTATATGGATGTTCATAGGCTGAATTGTCAGAAATAAACTAGTCCTCATTCACTCACCGTTTTAATTTATTTTAATTGCACACTTCTAATAGTGCATTTGTTTGACTCATTTCTCAAACTGGTTTTCCTCTTAGCAATGCTTCCTCTTCTTGCATGATTCATTTTGGAATGATATTAAGTATTTTTCAATTACTTCTCATCTTTTAACATAAAACACCTCCAAGGGTGATTCTTTTCTTGAGAGAAATTTGGGTTAGAATCAGCATGTTTCATCAGATCCAATTACTCACTGATATTACGCATTATTGTGCACAGTCAGGAAAGATTAAAAAAATAGCTATTGGGACTTGACCAGAAAGGCCACTAATCTGAAATAAGCCAGTGTTCAAACCAGCTGAGTAACCAACCATACACACACACACACAGAGTCCTGAAAGTGGTTTCCTACATAAAGTTTCACCTGTAACCTAGTGAACATGCAACTTAATTATATACTGCAGTAAATATAATTGGCATTTATATAGTACTTTGATGTTTGAAAAGCAATGTTAATTCATTGTCCCACTAAACCCTTACAATGACCCTGTGAGACATGCTTCAAGTATCCTGACTTTAATGATAAGGAAAGACAAGTTCACAAAAGCTGTCACCTGCCAATAGTTACTCGGTTAATTAGTGTTAGTATCAAGGTTCAAACTAAGATATCCTTGTTCTTTTCACTATAAAATACTACCTTTTGATATTAAGATGATTGCTAAGACATACAGGACATGGATTTTCTTTCTTTCCTTTCCTCTTAACCTTCTTTCTTTCTTTCTCTTTCTTTCTTTTTCTCTTTCTTTCTCTCTTTTTTCTTTCTTTCTTTCTCTCTTTCTCTCTTTCTTTCTCTCTTTCTCTCTTTCTTTCTTCCTTCCTTCCTTCCTTCCTTCCTTCCTTCCTTTCTTTCTTTCTTTCTTTCTTTCTTTCTTTCTTTCTTTCTTTCTTTCTTTCTTTCTTTCTTTCTTTCTTTCTTTCTTTCTTTCTTTCTTTCTTTCTTTCTTTCTTTCTTTCTTTCTTTCTTTCTTTCTTTCTTTCTTCCTTTCTTTCTTTCTTTCTTTCTTTCTTTCTTTCTTTCTTTCTTTCTTTCTTTCTTTCTTTCTTTCTTTCTTTCTTTCTTTCTTTCTTTCTTTCTTTCTTTCTTTCTTTCTTTCTTTCTTTCTTTCTTTCTTTCTTTCTTTCTTTCTTTCTTTCTTTCTTTCTTTCTTTCTTCCTTTCTTTGTTATTTTTTAATCAAGATAAAAATCAGATCAGTTGTTTTCTATCCACTCATGAGAAATGTCTAAGAAGGTATTTTTATTGAATCAGGGCTTTGAAGTTCAATCTTACCAGTGATGCTTGCTATGGGGCTTCCACATTCACAAGACTAAGTTTCTTCATCCTTAAAATTAGGTCATTGAACTTGAAGGTTTCTGAAATTCCTTTCAGTCTTAGAACCCTAGCCAACATCATTCTACTCTGAAATCTTTTCACAGCCAAATCAAGAAGTGAACTTTCCTAACTTTTACAAAGCGGAGTAAAACCCTATGCTTTCAAACTCTAGTGCCTCTAGTGGCTTCAATTCTCTCTTTACTGGACTAAAGTATAGTGTATGTAATATATATATCATATAGGAAAATCTACAAATGCTCCAAGTTTCATAAGGCAGTCAAATCATTTCAGAAAATTTAAAAAATTTAACCTAAAAAACTCATTGTCATATTCCTACAATTCCTTTTGAGCCCTCTACTGCAGAGACTTACAAATGGGGCCAGCCATGGTCTGGATAGATCCCATAGGTTCAGTCTGAGGTTTTTCACTCTGGTGACCAAAGAAAGACCAGAAATGGAAGGTCCTTGCTTAAGGAGGAGTCCAAAGTGTGAAGTACCTTGTGCATAGTCAGAAGCCAGTTACTAGGGATATGCCTTCTCAGTTCAGAAATGTGTATAAGTAATGATTAATTTTATTAGACATCAGATGATGTGATGTGGTGCTGCATTAGGGAGAGGTTTCAGAAATGGAGAATGAATAAGATCCATATTAAATAAAGGATCTGAGACAATTTTTTTTCATACTTGACTTTTTAGGTTTTATTATATGTCCTGTTCCTTCTTTTGAGATTCCCTGTGATGAACCAGCAAGCTGACTGTGTTCTTTGCACCAGTAATATATTTGAAGATAACAAGTCTTTAAATTTATCCTTCCAAAACTGAGTCTCCTTGAAGATCTAATAATATGTTCTTACAAAGATTCCAGATTCTCTCTTTTCTTTGTGTCTTGGTGCTTGTTTTTAGAAGAATAGGGCAAATTATAATGTACTGATCACAGGGACCGATGAAAGTTCAGGTGGACCTTGAGCACAGATTTTCCCAGGATGCACCAAGTAGAACCAGAACTTTGGGAAGCAACTATGCTGAGTACACCAGAATTCTCACTGGAGTTTTTTGGGAGAAATCATGCAGTAGCAATGAAAATGATATATACTTAATTGAAAGTGGTGAGCAGATGATGCCCATGGCGCAACTCTATCAATATCTATCTCTATACATGCATACTATTACATATATGCATATGTGTATACAGGCATGTATAATAAATGTCAGAGTACTGGCAAAGAGAAACTGGCTTATTCTCCTTATCTAGGGATGAATCTAGATGAAGTCTGCACCATTTTTTATGAATATTACCAGTTGAGTTTACTACCAATTACTTGCTTTTAGAGAAGGGGTACCTGATGTTGATGATGTGTACCTAACACTTGTGACCCACTTAATCACCCAAAGCCTATTTTTGTCTATCAGTAGGTTTTGTGCAGAATTCTGGCCAGTGCAAGAGCTCCATCTCCACGTGTTCCACAAAGATTCGCTCTATGAACAATATAATCAAGTAACCATTGAGAATGGCTGTGCAGGAACTATGGGGAGATGATGATAGGCTAGCCATTAAATACATTGGTAGAAGCTCTTAGTTTTCTCTAGCAAAATTAATGACATTCATGAATTTGCAAGCATTTTTACTAGTTTTCTTCCCTTAAGTTAGTTATCTATATGGCCAAGGACTCAAGAAAAAGTCTGCAATTGCTTACCCCTCAACTCAAATATATACTGATTTGCATATGTGCCCATATTAAGACGATCTTCATGAATGTACTACATGTGAATAGTTCATGAGCAATGACATAAGGTCTTAATTCATATCCCAGCCCTGACACTTACTGAATCTGAGATCTTTAGCAAAGCACTTAAAATCTCTGGTCTTTTTTATTTAAAATTTTTTTTAAATTTAGTATATTTTCCCATGGTTACATGATTCATATTCTTTCTTTCCCCTCTTCCCAACCCCCTCCTTTTACCAACGAGCAATTCCATTGGGTTTTACATGTGTCATTGATCAAAACCTAAAACTCTCTGCTCTTAATTTTATAATGTATAAAATGAAGAAATTGAAGATGTCCTCAAAGGCCCCTTCAACTCTAATTATGTGCTCCTAATAACCAGTAGTCACTTTGTCTTTCCAGTGTTTTCCCTTTTGTGCCACCTAAATTTAAATGTCCACACAACTCCTATATCTGAAGAAATTAGATAGGTAGACTTTTAATTTGAAGACTATGTCGGGATGCTAAAAGTTAAACCAAAAAGTAGTTTTAAATCACAGCTGTTCCAACTGATACCCAACTACAAGATAGTTTTTTTCTCCATCATGACTTCAAATCATCCCTCTCTGCTTGCATAAAACCTATAACCCCATTTCAAAGCTTTTTGTTTTTAATTCTCTTGCTCATATTTTTTGTTTGTCCATACAAAGGAAAGTCAGTTTCAAAATCTTCTTCAAAAGTTTTCAAAGAGAAACCTGCTTTGGAAGGTGCATTCCTAGGCCAAATTATTAGAATTGGAATGCTCATAAAAAATCAAATAGGAAGTCTGTAGAGGGCATCATTGATTTGGTATACACTCATGGAAGTTCTCCAAGAAGGGAAGACAGGTTTTAGAGTCTGTTTTTTAATCACATAGCTAATAAAGAAACTGCTACCTGAGGCAAAATAACATGAGCAGATAGAGTGTTGAAATTTGGAGAAAATTATTTTTCTGCAGGGAATCTTTGCTGAAAAAGTAGTCACTGTTTATACCTTGAATAATAAAGTATCATTTGCGCCAAAAAAGAATATGGAATCAATTCTCAATTCTGCACATACCAATTAAGTGACCCCAGGTAAGCAATTTAATTTTTTTAATCTAATTTATTTTAACTTAATAAATAGTTTAAATTATTTTAATTAATTTCCACGTAAGTAATAATACTTTGCTATCAAAATAATAAGATAGTTGGGAGGCTGAATTAGGTAATGTATATAACATGCTTTGTAAACTTTGAATCTCTAAATTAGTGTGAATTACTATTATTACTGTCATTGAAATTCTTCTCCCTTTCATAAAGGCAGCATAGCCGATTAACATTGGAACAATTGTGAAGCTAGGAAAAGAGTAGCATAAAATCATTTGAACTCATTATGAATCCATCCAAGACTACAGAAAATCAGTGTCTGAGGCCCAATATGATTGATGTTAGACTTAGCTTTTTCCCAGGACTGATGCTCTCCCACTTCCCTCCCCCCACACCAAGCATTCTGGATCATTTGAAATTGTTTTTCTATATTTTGTACATGCTTATCCTTGTACATGTAGTCTCCTGGCATAATGTAAACCCCTTGAGGGAAAGAGACTGTTTTGAATTTCAAATCTAGAACAGTTTTTTTTTTAAACATTATAGACTGATTTTCAATTGAACTGAATTTCAATTTCAATTGAATTTCAAATGAATTGTTTCAAGGATCAAGTAAGATAATGTACATGAAATTGGCTTCAAAGCATTATCATAACTATTGGAATAGAGTGGATCTACTATGTTTAACAGACTCTGCACTTTGGGTGGAAGTTGGGAGACATCATTGCTAGTTTTTATATTACATTCATTATTGAGTAGAGACTGAAACATATTAATATTTTCAGGAAATATGATAAGAGAATCAATTAAAATTAAATATGCATTTTAGAAGTTAAATTGTCTTCTACTACAGAGACATGAGCTCAGAGATGAGCATTTTTTTTCATTCAGGCAAATTTACTCTCCAGTTAAACTAGGCACTGAAAATTCTCATTCAATGTATTATTTTTCTGATAACATTCATTGCCTGATATTAGTACACTATATCCTAGCTGAGAAATGTTCCAATTCTTGGACTCTGTTGCCTTCTATTAACACAACATTGGTTAATTGGCTAAATTCTAATTAGCATTTTTACAACATTCAGAACAACTGTTAGATTGCAATTAATATTGTAAAATACTTTGGAGAATATCCAGAGCAAAGTAGTTTCATATTACTGAAATTATTTTGGTGTCATTGCCAAAATATAACATAGTATTTTTATATTCCACTTTCACTCCCCCACCCCACCAAGAGATCATGAGCAAACAACCTGGGGTGGGGGGAACAGTGGTCAAAAACATTCCTGGAAGATTTGAATTAAATTAGAAGAGGTGACAGAATTGATGGCTAAACAATTCCTAAGGGGGAAAAAAAGAAGCTCATATTCTCTACCCTGTGGGGTACAAATTTTGTAATCAGAAAAGATAGTTATTTATGTGATATTGACAATGTTTTTGGAATGAGATTTCAAGGATATTATTCTCTGAATTGATGAGGATATAATAATAGCTTGAACTAATTGTATTAAAAAGAATTCTTAGCAGCTTTTGTTTATTTTCTCTATTAATGATACAAACCTCTTTGGCTGATAATCTATTCTGATAATAAGGTTTTTAAGTCAAAATAATATATAGCAATAAAAAGACATAAATATAGATATTAATTGGTATATCTATATTAAGGAATATATGAATATACACATACATATATGCATACACACATATATATGTATATGAAATAAGTGACAAAGCTTTTTGGAGAAGTGTGACATAACACTTTTGGGTGTTAGAAAACTCATTAATTGCTCAATTTGGTAGGTAGTGGAAATACTATTATTTCTGGATTTTTTTTTAATGAAGAAACCAAATGTCAGATGGTTGTGGCTTACTCATGGAACTTAGCTAGTGAAGTCATATATCAGCTCAACTTTAGAGATAAAATTCTGACATGTCCATAAGTCTTTTAAAATGAATTTGTATCTTCCAGAAATTCTTAATATGAGAAACTTGTTTGATTTGTCATATTTTAAAGGTTTTCTCTATTTGTGATATCATTTGCAATATAATGGATTTGAAATTTTTAAATTTCACCTATTAACAAAGATTTATTTTCTTGGAGAGAGCATTTCAAATTCTAACATAGATTTAAAAATACTTTGGACTCTTATTTTGGATTAATATATAATTAGGAATATAGAATGATTTAGAGCAAATGATAACACTGAAGCAACCCTTATCTGTAGTCATCTTCAGTCTGGAAATATTTCTACTCAAATAACTTGCACATCCAATGGTGTCCTATCATAATGATTCTTGCAATAAAAGGAACTTTATGTTTATATATAAACATATGAGATATATATGGACACACACACACACATAGTACAATCTTTAGAGAAAAATGCATAACAAGGGAAATACATTCCAGAGAAAACTGGCGATGAGTTTGTGATGAAGTTGCATGACCCTACCCCAGTGTCTTCTGGGGAAAAAAGGTCCTAATTGATATATTTATAGCTTATCTCCAAGGAAACAAAGAAAGACATTTATTTTAACTTAAACATCAACAGAAGATACTGCTACAAGGCATTTAAATTTCATCATATTCATAAAATAATTTTTAATGATTCTATCTAAAAGGCTCACCACTAATTAATCAAAGTAAGAAACTATGGATTGTTGAAAATACTAATGTAAAAGAGGTTCCCTGCATCAGCATTTATTTCCTAATGTCACTGTTTCTGTTTTTGGTAGTTAGTCATGTAATGGTATGTGATATCACTTTTATTGGTTATTCTTGCTATTTAATGTGTATAATCATTCCCTTTTAAAAAAAACTGGATTCTAAACTGCATGAGGAAATGACTTTAAAACAGCAATGACAACAACAACAAAATTCTTTTTAACCCACACAGGTTTTCACTAGTACATATATCTTGCACCTATGAAGTAATCAGTATATATGTATATTTTTCTAAACAATTATTTATTTTAACATTCATTTAAAAATGAATTACCTCCCTTTCTATTGCACTCCTTCCCCTTGAGAAAACAAGTGATATGATAAAAATAAAAATGTAAAGTCATGGAAAATACATTTTTCATATTTGCCATGCTGTAGAATAAAAAGCCAAAAAAAGGAAAAAAAAAATATATATATACATACATATATTTCAATCAAACACAATGTTGATTAGGAATCTTTCTGGATATAAATGGTACTTATCATCATGGGTACTTTGGAATTGTCTCTGATCATTGTCTTTTTCAGAATGTATGTGTCTTTCAAAGTTGATCATCATTGCAATATTGCTTTCACTATATAAAACATTCTGGTTTTTCTCTCTTAATTTTGCCTAGTTCATATAATTTTTTCTAGGATTTTTCTGGAACTTTCTCTTTTGTCATTTCTAATAGCACACTTGTGCTATTATTCCATCATAATCATAAAACTTGTTCTGCCATTATCTAATTGATGGATTTCCCTCCATTCATTCCTACCATTTCCAAATCTTTGCCACTACAAAAAGAATTGCTATAATTATTGTTCTGCATAAAATTCTTTTCCATTTCCCTTGACCTCTTTTGGATTCAAACCTAGTAGATTTTGCTGAATCCAAAGGTATGAACAGTTTTATTGCATTTGGTGTTCAGTTTTAAATCATTCTCAAGAATGGTTGGATCACATCAAAACCCCACCAATAGTACATTAAAACAAACCAGCATTAGAACCATATGTGAAACCATTTCATTGTTCAGATTTTTTCAGTTTTACTCAACTCTTTGTTATCCCATTTAGGGTTTTCTTGGCACAAATGCTGTAATGATATGCCATTTCCTCTTCTAGGTCATTTTACAGATGAGGAAATGAGGCAAACAGGGTTAAGTGACTTGCCCAGGATCACATAGCTAGTAAGAGTCTGAGGCCAAATTTGAACTCAGGAAGTAGGTTCTTCCTGACTTCATGTCTGACATTCTATCCACTATGCCACATAGCTTCTCATGGTAAATCATATACCACATTAAAATATAAACCAATACATGATGGTAATATATACAGGTTTTATAATGAAAAACCGAATATATGTGTATAAATATATACATATAATGACAAATAAATAAAAATATATACAATATGTTAATATAAAATATATAAAATATAATATGATAAAATGAAAAATTATAATAAAATAAATGTGAATGCGATGATATATAATGACTATATTCCTATTAGCTAGTCATTTAATGTATGTTTATATTTTTCTCATTATATGCATTTCTTTTTTTCACGTATAAGTATATATATATATATGTTGTGAAGATTGTATTTGGCTCTCCCCAGATTGTAATAATAAAGGTACTTAGTTCTTCCTTTATTGTGAAGATTAAATTATAATCCCCTCTTTATTTTTAGATTTTAATTCCCAAATTGTAAACCCAGTACTTAAAGTAGATCTACCCATTTTAAACACAAAAAGGTATGAACTAACTACAAAAAGATGTGAACTAATCACAAAAAGATAGGAATGCCCATTTCATACATTGAGTGGGAGGTCTGTGACCCACATGTGAATGAGTGGGCAGTCCTATAGAAAAGTGTCTGCTGTGATTGGTAGAGGTAAAATTTGGGGGACATGACACAAGAGAAAAAGGTATTTAAATAGTGGAAACAGAGACACACAGGATAGATTCAATCAGTCACTAAGAGTTGGACTGGAAGAAAGTCACTCAGACTTGGAGTGAAGATAGTCACTAGGAGCTGAAGGGAAGGCAGATACTTGAGGAAAGACTGGAAGACAGACACTCAGACTTGCAGTGAAGACACTTGGCTGTGGAACTGTCCCTCTGGAGGAGCTCATGAAGGAGAGCTCAGACTGCTACCTTTTAGATGTCACCTTGGTGAGTGTAAAGGCTGACTTCTTTCCTTGCCCTTTCTTGAGGTGTGAACCTCTGAGAAAGGGCCTTGAGACTCCTTTCCCCTGACTGGTGCCTTAGAATTTCTAACTGGTTCAGAGGAAGCCAGAGATTTCTCTCTCTCTCTCTCTCTCTCTCTCTCTCTCTCTCTCTCTCTCTCTCTCTCTCTCTCTCTCTCTCTCTCTCCTTTTTTCTTTTCCTTAATATCTCCCCTCTATTATAAAATAAACTACCATTAATTCAATTTTTCTTTCATAATTCATTTTGGGATTTAGAAATTAAAATCCCTGGTGATCACCAATTAATATCCAGTCCAACCATAAAACTAACAATACACACATGTTATATACATGCACACATGCTTGTGTACATGTGTATTCAAACACAAACATCAGAAGAACAGGTACCATTTAAAACTATGGAGTTGATGGAGGTAGGAGCTTCCTAAATAGACAAGGGAATTTCCAAAATTGTTAATATCATTTTATTTATAAGATGTGTTTAATATATAATTATGGAGAAATACAAGAAAACTCATGAAAAAATGAAGCAAACCAATCAAGAAAACAATAATATATATGTACATAATGATTACAACAATGTAAAAGGAAAGAATGGCAATAATAAAAGAGCAAAGTGCTATTGAATTACAATATCCAAACCAGAACTCAAAGAAGATTTTGAGAATATGAGAAGGCACCCCTTACTCCTTTTGAAGAGGTGAGGAACTATGAGATAGTCCAAAAACTGTTGGATTGTTCTTTTGTTGGCTAACTTTACTGAACTACGTGTCCTCTCCTCCATGCTTCTGGTTTATGTTTTATTAAAGTAATGGTTCTTGAGGATTGAAAAGGAAATGTAATGTGGAAGGATAGATCTAAAAATGTAGGTGTCAAAAAAAGAGTATATAAATAAGAAATATTTTAAAACAGCTTTTTATCATTATATGACTCAGCCATGCAGCACTGCAAGAAGATTGGTGTGGAAAATGTGTACCTTTAGAAGAGATTAAAATTTGAAGAAATATTAAGAGATTTTATATTATCAGGAAAAAAACTAAATATTTTAAAATATATGACTAAAATTGAATAACTACAATAATATTGAAACTCATTACATCATCTGTACCTTGGAATCCTTCCTGGAATTTCACAGTAGAAATATAAAGTGAACATAAGGAGTGTGTTTGATGAATTCATACTGGACAATTGCATTGGATTTTGAAAGATTTTTCTCATTCAGGTTATATTTCATCCATTTATATTTTGGCATCAGTATTTTTAAAAGATCTATGAATATAAAGAACTCCTTTATTTTATAAAAGCCTTCACTTATTGTAAGTAGTTAGAACATGTAAACACTAATATTTGAAAAGAGAAGATAGATCATTTTTACATATGTACGTGAATGTGTATGTACCTTTGATGATTTATTATTATTTCTCTGCTTGTGAACTTCTTAGATTTTAATTAATCCCACTTAGTATTTTAAGTGTCCTATATATCTGCCAAAATGAATTTAATTCCTAGTTGGTGTTTATTAGCAGGATAATTGTGCTTATTACTTAAGCATAGTGCCTATCTGGCACTCAGCCCAGATGGAATTTCATGTATAGTGTGTCTGGAGAAGGAAGAGATAAATTTCAACAAAAACAGATGTTTAACCAATGTGGAGAACTTTGGAAACTCCAAGGCATGTAAGTGTCCCAAATCTAGGCTTCTAGAAGACATGTCATGAGCATACACAAAACTCAAAACCAAGAAAGTGTTTCAAATTCTCTTAAAGTAGCATTTCTATGGAGCTCCCCACCCAATGTCTCCTCTCAATTAATCTGTCAGTTTCTGTCTTTCTGATTTTCAATCTGTGTCTTTATTTCTATCCAAGACTCTCTCTCGTGTGATTTAATCTTAAAAAATATGTGGAAGAACTGTGATTTGGTAGTGTGGCTAATTTTCCACCAGTGCATTTAGCAATCTTCATAATGAGTAGATAAATACTAAGGAATTCCCTTAGTCACATAGTGAAATAGGATAAAGTACACAGTATTGGAGTTTTTTGGGGTATTATAGGCTAATATATGATGGATTATCTTAAGAAATTATCCAATCTGACATTTACTGAACTCATCATCTTGACTCAAAGCCTTGCTCTCTAGTACTGTATTATAATGCTTTTTTGTGCACATAGTTGAAGGGTAGGATTGGGTTTGATGTGTGATCATGTTTAATGAGAGACAGAATGAAATAGGAAATCAAATAATGGTTCTAAGGCAGCAAGACCTGGTTTCAAGTCCTTCCTCTAGTACACACTAACTGTGTAATCAAGGACAAGTCTGTAGTGTAAAAAATATTAGCTCTAGGGTCAGGAGACTTTAATTCAGATCTTGCCTTTGACGTTGACTATCTATGTGACTTTTGGTAAGTCATTGATTGTCCTTGAGCCTTAGCTTCCTCTCCAATTAAATGAAGAGGTTGGAGCCCAGAATCTCTGATGTCTTTCTGGCATTAGAAAATGATACTATGAAATAACACATAAACATACACATGTGATTTAATTTTTATGTTTTTCTATATAAATATATGATGTTATAGATGCATATATTTAATATTATATATTATTGTATGATATATTAGGAGAGAGAAAATTTTATATTATCAACTGTTTATCATGTATTTGTTTTAAACAGCACAAATAAATCATTTTCTAGACCTATTTTTTCTGCTTGGTAGGATGACATTTTTTTCTCAATTATAATTTCTCCATATTTTTTACCTTAAAAATGGTTCTTTAATATAAACTTATCCTTTATTTTATCCCTTAAATTAAACTTTTAGAATGACATGACAAGTATATATGTATAAAATATTGAACTCTAAATATGTATGTATATAGTATACAAATTTTTTAAAGTAAAAGATTTTCCACACTGAAACACTGAGATAACTTAAAATAAATCTTTGAGATGGAAAATATCATAACCGTCCTTGCCCTTTTTGCAATCCAGAGATCAATTCAATCATAATATTAGGGCCTTGAGTCTACAAGTCTTAACAAACTAATATAATAGATAAGTTAAAACCTTTCTGGACTTTGCTAGTATATTACACAAAGATATTATAAGATGCAAACTTGGCCTACATGATTCCTGGTAGAAAAATTAATAGAAAATTATCAGGCAGTTGACTGGATCAACCCAAAGAATGAGAGAGTCAATTAACCAAGTTTCCAGCAAGGTAACAATATTAGCTGCTTAAATACTGTCTTCATCAAAATGGCAACAGTAGTAAGAAACACAGAAAATGGGAACGGATTGGGTAGTGAAAAGGGCAGTAGAAAGAATGCTGAATTTTGAAACAGCATGTTCATCAATATCTTGACTTCTACTTTAGTACATGGCTATGAGCAGTTAACTTTACCTTTCTGGTCAAAAATCACCTCATTTGTAAAATTAGGGCACCAAATTAGATGGTTTTCAAAGTTCTTTGAAGTTCAGTTACAAATAAGTTTCATAAAAAAACTGAAAAAATTATTATTTTAGATGAAATAAGTTATTATAGCAGGAGTCTGATGAATTAAAATAGACTGTAAAGTGCTAGTAGATATCAAAACACAATAATGTGTTATACTAAAAATAAATAATAAATTAAACTATTTCTCAAATTCTTCACTATTCTGGTTAAAGAGAAGGAAGATAAAGGAAAAAATACATTAATTATTATTTATGAAATAGCAATACAATGAGAAAAGTGAAAAGATCCCCTGCTTCTCTTGCTGACAAAACATTTATCCTTCATTAAACTATGACCAAATTCATCTTAATATAAAGCATTAGGTTTCTCTCTGTGTGTTCTTGAATGTGTGTATGTGTGCATTTACCCAAGAAACAGATATTAAGGAGAAAATATAATATATTTTTATGTTTCCTCTTTTCTTCTTTACCTCTCAGTTTGCACAGAAACACAAGAAATGAATTTGATATAGGAGGTAAGAGGAAAAAGTTGCTCAAGAAATTTTAATATATTTCATCAGTGTGAAATCTACTTTCTCTCACCTGGTTTTTCCCCCTCCTCTTTATAAACAATTTTATTTTTATGCCCTAATTTCTACATGTCTCTTACAGGCTTATGTTTGATGTCAGAAAGTCTACATTACATATATATATACTATTTTGGTATTCATTCATTTTCAGTAATTTGAGGATTTCTTGGAAAAAAGAATGGAGTGGCTTTCCATTCTTTTCTCCAGCTCATTCTAATTATGAAGAAATAGAGACAAATAGTATTAGATTACTTGTCCAGAGTCACACAGCCAAGTTGTCTGTGGTCAGATTTGAGTCTTCCTGACTTTTGGCCTGGTGCTCTATTCACTGTGCCACCTAGCCACCCTCATAATCACCATGAATTATGTATTAAAAATATTTCCAACTGAGAATTTTAATGTGAGATATTCCATAAGAAAAACCTGAAAATTTTGGGTAAATCTTATTTTTCTTTCTCATGCAGAGATATGCAGAACAACATATTTTAATGATTTTTCTCTAGCTATAACAGAATGTATTTTAATAAATTACATAAAAGTGATATCTTAATGAAATGTGAGATACTTCAATAGTTTTTGTATTTAGATCATTTTTATGTATTTATATTTATGACTGATTTCTTCATCCAAAAACTATCTATTCATAAATTTTGCCTATTTATGAATTGGAGGATGACTCAAACCCACATATGACAAAGTTCTACATGTATTTCATATATAAGCTCTCTATTCAAGAGAATATGAAAATCTATCCCTCCATTTTCTGCTTTTGTTCTAATCTTGCCAACATTTATTTTATTCATAGAAAGGCTTTTCAATTTAATGTACTCAAAATTATCTGTTTTACATCTTACAATACTTATTTATTTATTCATAAATTACTCTCCTTTCCACAAATCTGATAGGTAACTTATTATCTATACTTCACATTTCCTTATGATATATACTTTAATGTCTGGATCATGCACTCATTTTGATCTTATCTCAGTAAATGGTATAAAATATTGGACTATACTTACTTTCTGCTGAACTGCTTTCAAATTGTCCCAGTTTTCCAGTTGTCGCAGCAATTTTACCAAATGGTGATGTTACACCAATAGCCTATATTTATAAATTGTCAAATACAAAGTTATTATAATCTTTTTCTTTGTTGCCATATATGCTCTTTTCTACTGATACACTTTTGTATCTCTTAGCCAATTCCAGATAGTTTTGATAAATCCTACTTCATAATACAGTATAAACTCTGCTACTGCTAAACCTCTTTCCTTTACATTTTTCAATAATTCTTTTGTTATTATTTTCCCCTTTTTATAGTCATGTAAAACACTTCCATATTGGTCATTACCATAAGAGCAAAGTCATACATATCCAAAACCAATATAAAACCAAAAATACACTGATGTGAAAGATGGTTCTAATGGTTCTTTCCTCTGGAGGTGGATAATCTTCCCTATCATGTCTTTCAGGATTGTCCCAGATCATTGCATTGCTGAGAATAGTTAAGTTTTCACAGATAATCATTATCCAATAGTCCTGTTATTGTGTACCATGTTCTCTCTGTTCTGCTTATTTCACTGTATAGCAGTTCCCACAGATATTTCCAGTATTTTTTCCTGAAATTGTCTTGATAATTTCTTTTAGCACAATAGTATTCCATTACTGATATGTACCACAATTTCTTCCCCAGTTGATGGACAACCCCTAAAGTTCCAATCCTTGGCCATCACAAAACGAGTGGCTATATATAATTTTGTACAAGTAGATCCTTTCTCCTATTTTATTATTTCTTTAGAATACAGACTTATTAGTGGCATTACTGGATCAAAGGGTGTGCATGGTTTTATAGCCCTTTGGCTATAGTTCCAAATTGCTCTCCAGAATAGTTGGATCAATTCACAAGCAATAATGCATTATTGTTCCAATTTTTCCACATCCCCTCCATTTATCATTTTCCTTTACTTCCACATTGGCCAATTTTTTTTTGGTGTGAGGTGGTACCTTGGCATTGTTCTTATTTACATTTCTTTAAGAATGATTTAGAACATTTTTATATGATTATCAATCACTTTGATTTCTTCATCTGGCAATTGCTTGTTCATATTCTTTGACCATTTCTTAATTGGAGAATCATTTGTATTCTTATAAATTTGACTAAGTTCTTTGCAAATTTGAGAAATTAAACCTTTATCAGAGATATTTGTTAATTTTTCCCCTTTTGTTGTTTCCCTTCTAATTATGTTTAGATTAGTTTTGTTTGTACAAATACCTTTTAATTTAATGGAATCAAAATTATTCATTTTACACATTATAATAAATACCTTCTTTTTAATGAAAATAAAAAAAAATATTTTAAAATATAAGTTGAATATAATTATTGGACTCAAAAGGATCTCTAGGGGGTATTTTTCTTATCTTTTGCCATTCCTCCAGGGCTAGCCTATATTTTGTGGTTGAAAGGAAACATAAATTATTTTTGTAGTCCACAGATCTATGTGCCTGTCTTGCTAGCTGAAATGTCTAGTATTCACTCCTAGTGGAAATATGTAGGGAGGATACCCTACATAGGATTATCATTGATTAACATTTTAGTTTGGATTAGTATATCAGATTAGACAGCCTTTATTCCCCACCGACCCCTCTTCTTAAAAAAAAAAAAGTTTCTCATACAATGAAACAAAGAACTGTTCAATCAATGAGAGGAAAAGCATAGCACATGAGATTGGTCAAAGTGGACAAGCCTGATTGAACTACAGTAGCATAAAGGTACCAGGTGTCTGAAATAGTTAATACAGAGAGAAGAAAGGGGATAGATACCAGAAAGGGGCAGTGGTGTGTTGCCTGGGACCAACATCACCTACTCAATGCCTTTCTCAACCATTGTGGAGAATTTTAGGAATTATGACTAAGAGAGACTTAAGACTATCACAAAGCTGTGTTTTTCCCTAAAATAATATGGAATTACATATTAAAATAATCATTACAAAGTACAGAATAAATATCAAAAATGTGTATTGCATGTGGCAATTTTCGGGCACAAAATAAGCATAATTTCTATTTTACTTCAAAGTTTTCCCAACAACCTATAATCCTAAAGCTATCTCATAGCTTTTAAGCCATCTGGACCTCTATTTATGGGTTCCTAGATTATACTTAAAGCCTCATAATATACCAAAGTAATTTTAAAAATGGTTCTATTTTTATATCTAGTCAATCCTCCACTATGGCAGAGTCTTGAAGGCAAACGACTTGAGTTCAAATATTGGCTCAGCCACTTACTACATGTGTGACTATGGCAAAATTGCTTAATGTCTATAGAAACCCCAGTTCTCAGTAGGCACTCTTCAGGGAAACAGAATCAGAAGAACCCTGAGTTTAAATGTGGTTTCTTGATAGTTGCTTGCCTTACTATTTAGAATTTTAATAACATGGATTAGGGTTTAAAATGTGTTTTTTGTAAGTTATCTCATTGAATTAAGTTGTGTGCTGTGATTAATTTTCTCATCTGTAAAAGGGGGATAGTAACTACTAGTAATGCTTCTATCACATGCTCATGGAGGCATCACATGAAAAGGACTTGGGAATTTTTATAATTTGAAGCAAATATCAATATTTACTCCAATATTAATAGAAGTGTGCATTGACATTCAGAAAGCACATTAAAGTATCCCTGAAGATGGTGTGGTCCCCTAGAATTTCCTTTATTCAGATTACATTATATACATTGCATCAAGCTCAAGTCCACTGAAGAGCCTTATAAAGAACATCCAGCATCAATCACAAGAGTTTGGATAAATGAAGGAAAACAATCAAGAGGATAAAGACTATTTGTTGGGCAGATTATAACATGCCAGCTTTTATTATTTGTTAATATAAGCAGTTGGACTAGAGTAAATTGCCCCACTATACATCAACTTAGTATGTATGTATCCAAGGAGCAAGAGAGAGAATGGAATGCTATGATATAAACTATCTTCATATAATATATATTTTATTTAAATTAATTTATTTAGTCAATGTATAACATTATTCCTTGGTTACAAGAATCATATTATTTCCCTCCCTCCTCTACTCCCACCATTCCAGTAGCTGATGTGCAATCTTCAATGGGTATTACTTGTGTCCTTGATAAAAACCTATTTCCATGTTTTTGGTGTTTGCAATATGATGTTCAATTAGAGTCTACATTACCCCAACCATATCCCTTTGACCCATGTATTCAAGCAGTTGTTTTTCTTCTGTGTTTCTAATCCCACAGCTTTTCCTCTGAATTTGGAGAGTGTTTTTTTTTTTTTCATAGATCCCTCCAAGTTGTTCAGGGTCACTGCCTTTCCACTAATGGAAAGTCCATTACATTCAATTAAACCACAGTGTGTCAGTCTCTGTGTACAATGTTCTCCTGGTTCTGTTCCTTTTGCTCTGTAACAATTCTTGGAGGTTTTTCCAGTCTCCATGGAATTCCTCCACTTTATTATCCCTTTTAGTACAATAGTATTCCATCACCAACATGTACCACAATTGGTTCATCCATTATCCAATTGAAGGGCATCCCCTCATTTTCCAAATTTTTGCCACCACAAAGAGTGCAGCTATGAATATTCTTGCACATGTCTTTTTCCTTATTATCTCTTTGGGATACAAACCCAGCAGTGCTATGACTGGATCAAAGGGCATACAGTCTTTTAGTGCCCTTTGGGCATAGTTCCAAATTGCCCTCCAGAATGGTTGGATCAATATCACAACTCCACCAGCAAAGCATTAATGTCCCAACTTTGCCACATCCCCTAAAGTAATCATTACTTCACATTGCTGTCATGTTAGCCAATCTGCTATCTGTGATGTTATACCTCAGAGTTGTTTTGATTTTGCATCTCACTGATTATGATATTTAGAACCCTTTTTCATGTGCTTATTAATAGTTTTGATTTCTTTAACTGAAAATTGCCTATTCATGTCCCTTGTCCATTTATCAATTGGAGAATGGCTTGATTTTTTTTTGTACAATTGCTTTAAATTTTTATAAATTTGAGTAATTAGACCTTTGTCAGAGATTTATGTTATGAAGATTGTTTCCCAGTTGTTTGCTTCCCTTCTAATTTTGATTGAATTGGTTTGGTTTGTACAAAACCTTTTTAATTTGATGCAATCAAAATTATTTATTTTCATTTTGTGATTTTTCTACCTCTTGCCTGGTTTTAATGTCTTTTCTTTTCCAAAGATCTGACAAGTATACTATTCTGTGTTCATCTAATTTGCTTGTAGTTTCCTTCTTTATATTCAGGTCATTCGCCCATTCTGAGTTTCTCTTGGTGTAGGGTGTGAGATATTGGTCCAAACCTAACCTCTCCCATACTGTCTTCCAATTTTATTATCATTTTTTTATCAAATAGTGGATTTTGGTCCCAAAAGCTGGGATCTTTGGGCTTGTCATAGACTGTCTTGCTGAGGTCACTTACCCCAAGTCTATTCCACTGGTCCTCCTTTCTGTCTCTTAGCCAGTACCAAATTGTTTAGATGACCATTGCTTTATAGTATAGTTTGAGATCTGGAACTGCAAGGCCTCCTTCCTTCACATTTTTTTTCATGATTTTCCTGGATATCCCTGATCTTTTGTTAATCCAAATGAACATTTTTTTTTCTAATTCTGTAAAAATGTTTTTTGGTAGTTCAATGGGTATGGCACTAAATAAGTAAATTAATTTGGGTAGGATTGTCATTTTTATTATGTTAGCTCATTCTACCCATGAACAATCAATGTTTTTCCAATTGTTTAGATCTAGTTTTAGTTGTGTGGAGATTGTTGTATTGTTATATTCATATAGTTCCCATGTTTGTCTCAGCAGATAGATTCTAGGTATTTTATATTATCTAGGGTGATTTTAAATGAAATTTCTCTTTCTAATTCTTGCTGCTGAGATGGGTTGAAGATATATAGAAATGCTGATGACTTCTCTGGGTTTATTTTCTCTCATGCAACTTTACTAAAATTATTGATTATTTCCACTAGCTTTTTCGTTAATTCTGTAGGATACTTTAAGTAGACCATCATATCATCTGCAAATAGTAATGGCTTAGTCTCCTCACTGACTAATTTAATACATTCAATTTTTTTCTCTAATTGCTACAGTAATGTTTCTAGCACAATGTTAAATAATAGAGGTGATAATGAGCATTCATGTTTCACTCCTGATCTTAATGGGAAGGCTTCTAGTTTATCTCCATTGCAGATGGTGTTTGCTGTTGGTTGTAGATATATACTGTTTATTATTTTTAGGGAAGGCCCTTCTATTCTAACGCTTTCTAGTGTATTCAATAGGAATGAGTATTGTATTTTGTAAAAGGCTTTTTCTGCATCTATTGAGATGATCATGTGATTTTTTATCCTTTTGCTTGTTAATATGATCAATTATGTGGATGGTTTTCCTAATATTGAACCATCCTTGCATTCCTAGTATGAATCCTACCTGGTGAATAACCCCCGTGATCACTTGCTGGAGGTTGTTTGTGAGTATCCTATTTAAAATTTTTGCATTTATATTCACTAATGAGATTGGTCTATAAATTTCTTTCCCTGTTTTTGATCTTCCTGGCTTAGGAATCAGTACCATATTTGTGTCATAAAAAGAATTTGGTAGAACTTCTTATGTGCTTATTCTGTCAAGTAGTTTGTATAATATTGGGATTAGTTGTTCTTTGAATGTTTGATAGAATTAATTTGTGAATCCATATGGACCTGGGGATTTTTTCCTTAGGGAGGTATTTGATGGCTTGTTTATATTTTTATTCTGATATGGGGTTATTTAGGTATTCTATTTCTTCTTCTGTTAATTTGGCAATTTACATTTTTGTAAATAGTCACCCATATCACCTAAATTACCATATTTATTGCCATATAAGGTGAGGTCTCCCTTTTCATACTGTCAATTTGATTTTCCTCTTTCTTTTTTTAATTAGATTGGCCAGTATTTTGTCTATTTTATTTGTTTTTATTTTAATTACCAGCTTCTCATCTTATTAATTAAATAAATAGTTCTGTGATTTTCAATTTTATTAATTTTGCCTTTGATTTTTCGGATATCTAATTTAGTCTTCATCTGAGTAATTTTAATTTGTACACTTTCTAGTTTTGTTTTGTTTTTTTTAATTTGCATTCCCAATTCATTGACCTCAGATCTCTCTAATTTGTTAATATATGAACTCAAGGATAAAAATTTCCCCCTGAGTATTGCTTTGGCTAAAACCCCATAGGTTTTGAAAGATGTCTCAACATTGTCATTTTCTTCAATGAAACTATTAATTGTTTCTATGATTTGTTCTTTAATTGGTTTTGCAGAATCGTATTGTTTAATTTCCAATTAATTTTTGATATACCTCTCCATGTACCCTTACTAATTATTATTTTCATTGCATTGTGATCTGAGAAGGTGGCATTTATTATTTCTGCTCTTTTGCACTTTTTTGCAATGTTTTTATGCTCTAGTACATGATCACTCTTTCTGAATGTACCATGTGCTGCTGAAAAGAAGGTGTATTCCTTTTTGTTCCTATTTATTTTTCTCCATATATCTAATAACTCTAATTTTTCTAAGATTTCATTCACTTCTCTTATCAATGACTTATTTAACCTTAAATCCTGTGTTATCCTCACTGTCATTCTGTAGTATCTGAATGACTTCTTAGCAACTTGTTATATTTTTTCCTTAGTCTGATAGTTCTTGAATTTGGCTATGACAATCCTGGGTATTGTCAGTTGGGGATTAAATACGGGGGTGATCTGTGGATTCTTTCAATCTCCACTGTTCCCTCTTGTTCTAGAATATTGGGGCAGTTTTCTTGGATAATTTCCTGTAGTATGATGTCCAGGCTTTTTCTTTTCTCATGGTCTTCTGGTAGACCAATGATTCTTAAGTTGTCTCTCCTGGAATGATTTTCTAAATCTTCTGTTTTGTGAATGAGGTGCTTCATATTTACCTCAATTTTTTCATTATTTTCATTTTGTTTGATAGTGCCCTGCTGCCATGTGATGTCTCTTGCTTCTAATTGTTGTATTCTGTATTTTAAAGACAGGATTTTTTCCCTGGCTTTTTGGTCATCCTTCTGCTTCAGGTATGATTTTATTTGGAGAGCATCTTTTATCTTCTCTCTCTCATCTTTCATTTTCTTTGCCTCATCTTTCATCTCATTTGCCTCATTTTCAAGCTGATTAATTTTGGCCTTCAATACACTGTTTTCTGTTTCCAGATGACTTATCTTGCTTTTTAAATGCTTTTCCCAGTTGTCTTCAGCCTCTCTTAACTGTGTTTTGAATTGTATTTTGAGTTCTTCCAAAACCTGTATCCAATTTGCTGGGGTTTCAGTTTTTTTGCTTGGTGTTTCCTCATCCTTCTCTGTTCCCTTTACTCTTTGTTCATTGCCTGTATAGAAGCAGTCAATTGTAATTTCTATTTTATTTTTCTGTTATTTGCTCATATTTATCCCTTCTTTACTTCCTGCAGTTGTCTGTGCTCTTGTTCCTCTCATTTTTTTTTGTTTTTAGGGTTTTCTCAGTGGCTCCTCTTGGAGCTTTGTCAGGAGATCTCTCCAGTCTGTGAGGGAGGGGTGTTGGAGCTTGAGCTTCCCTGTCCTATGGAGGCTTTGATTGGATTAAAGTTCAGCTGTCTGTGGGAGAGTGGTGTTGGAGCTTGAGCTTCACTGGTCTCTGAAGACTTTTGATGGGATTAAGTCCACCTGGGTTGGGCTGGATCTGCCCTGAGGCCAAATTAATGCTAGATTGTTTCATGTGGTCAGGTTCCTTACCCAAAAATGTAAGCTCACAGGGTGCAAAGCTTACAGCTTTGAAACACCCTTGTTACCTAGAGCTTTCTATAACAAGATTTGTCACTCCATTCATCAACGTAGTCATTTTGGCACCCAAGGCATTGTAGACTCTGTTAAAAGAGGATGGATAGCACCTGGAATAACTACAATTGCCTCCAAAGTATGTACAGCTTGTCCTACCTTCCTGGCCTTTAATCACATTGTGCTTGAATAGGTGGATGTCCAAATAGCATAAAAAATTAATAGTTTAAAAAAATTTTAAACTATTTTTACTTTTTGTAATAGAATAAGCTAAAATGTCTGTTTACCTAGGATATAAAAGCATACCCAAAAATCTTTGGACTATGTCAACCTGTTACTAGTTATTTTAATATTAGGAGACTTTTGCTCGATGGCTATGTCTAATCCAAGGAAAACACATCTTTTGAGGAAAAGCCTTTGGTGAACATCCTCTTGCTTACACACTGTTTGAAAATATACAAATTGATTTTATTTCTATTCCAAAAGCAAGACAGTATACATTTTGTCTAGTCATAGTTGATCAACTGACCAGGTGGCCTGAAGCATTTCCTACTGCTCATGCCACAGTGGATATTTTTGCTAAAATACTTTTGAAAGAATTTATTCCTTGTTTTGGCCAGCAAGAATGTATCTATTCAGATAAAGGAATTAATTTTACCAATTTGGCATTATCTCAAATTTATTCATGTTTGGGTATAACTCCTAAATTTCATACACCAAAACATTCCCAGATCTCTGGCCCAGTTGAATGTATGAATAAAGAATTTAAAACCATGATTGGCAAATTGTGCATGGAAATTCATTTAAAGAGGCCTGAAATTCTACCTCTGGGCCTATTTTATCTCAGAATTAGACCCAGAGGTGATTCACACATCTCACCTTTTGAGATGCTATTTGGATATCCATCTATTCAAGCACAATCATTTAGCCTTGCATCTACCTCACTGTTAGGAGGATACAAAAATAATTTCAAATGTACTGGGTCGACTGAACCTGATTATGATGGACCATTCCAGATTCTACTAACTATACCAATAGCCATAAAAATTGGAGAAAGGGACTCATGGATTCATTGTAGCCATGTAAAATGAATACCTTCTTTTGATGAAGAATACTTGCTTGCACTGATTGTATTTGACTATTGATTGTGGTTAGACTCCTTTATTTTTGACTTGTACTAATTTTTGTACTTTATTTGATTGATCCCTGTATTTGCAGTCATGTTGAGGTTCATGGTAAGTCAAAGAGGAAATGAACCTTATTTTTTGAAAACTAGTCTCTATACTTATAATTGTGAAATATACACAATTTTAACAATATGTTTCTTCCTAAATGTGTCATACAGTCTTTGATTTTTTTTTTCCTTTACTCATTTTTTGCCTTTGAAATACATGTCGCTAGTGTTTAAAAGTTTCTTTTTTAATTTTTTTTAAACCCTTACCTTCCATCTTGGAGTCAATATTGTCTCCAAGGAAGAAGAGTGGTAAAGGCTAGGCAATGGGGGTCAAGTGACTTGCCCAGGGTTGCACAGCTGGGAAGTGTCTGAGGCCAGATTTGAACCTAGGACCTCCCATCTCTAAGCCTGGCTCTTAATCCAATGAGCTACCCAGCTGCCCCAAAGTTTTTTTTTTTTTTTTGGAGGTCACACAGCAAGTTAGTGTCTGTTTATTAAAATCTTTCCCATCTAGTGTTTATTTCTTCTTTCTCATTCTATTATTCTGCTTCTCTGAAAAGAATAGCAGGCATGTGGAAGGGGGTTGGGGAATGTGGAAACTGGGGCTCAACACCCAGGACATCCCAGTCTTCCATGGCTCAGCCCCTGCCTCTGAGGTTAGGTCAGGGATCAGGAGGGAAGGCTCTTCAGGATAGAAACCGCTTTCTCCTGGCTCCAAGTCTTTGTGGAACTGGTGACCAGGGTCCATCAGAAATACCAGAGCCCTCCAATTCAGATTTACTGGGTTTTCTACCTTCAGGGCAGGCCAGGGGAATAGAATTCCCTGGGACTTATGTGTAGCAATTGAGGGCAAATCCAGTAAGGGCAGAGCAATAACCAGAGGGGATAACTTACAATGGTCCCAGGGCTGAAAGGCTGAGACCTTTCCCCTACACACACACACACACAGAGATCAGTGACACAGCTTCAGGTGCCTCTTAGCCTCAGGGAGGATTCTGGAGCTGGAACAAGGAGTTAAGAGGTAAGGCTAGGAATTTCCCTGTTGACTTTTGGGAACCATGGGAAAATTTTGACTTTGCTAGAATTCCATGTTGAATCACTCCCATAGATGGAAAGGACCTTCAAAGTCATCTAGTCTATCCCATGTTATAGATGGGGAAAGTCCCTCTTTGCTACACACAATGCTACCTTCCTTTTAAAAAATCTTGCTGGAGATGGAGATGGCATTATCTTCCTCAACAAATTTCTATAGAAATTGGGCTCAAAATGTGTCGTTTCTCATGTAGTAGAACTAGTGGAGGAATGAGGGAGGGGAGGAGGAGGAATACTCACAGCAAGAGACAGATTTAACTTCCTCACTCTGTGATTAGAGCAGGGATGGGCAGAAATTGAACCCTAGAAGTGGCCTTAATTCCCATTCTGAGTGCCAGTTTGGTAATGAGTTCCCACTGTGGCATTCACCAACCAAATGGTTCTCTCCCTTCTAGGTCCTGCTTTCACCAAATATGGGGTAGGGATGGGGAGACACTGCATAGGGACTCTGGGTCTGACTGTAGCCATGAACATAAGTCATCCCTGGTAGGTTTCTGAAGGATAAAACTGTCTCCTGGCTTCTCTCATCTTTCTTGGACTTCTGGCTATCTGAGGGCAGCCACAGGTCCAAAGGAGAGGTTATCTGGTTGGTGAGGAGAAACAGGAGTGACCAAGGAGGGTGGGAATGAGAGTTGCCATCCTGGGCTTCAATAACTGAGTGTGCTGGGGCTGGAATGTGGCAGGGGAGGGCTGGGTTATGGATGGCTTGGTCTGGAATTCTATCCTGGGGCAGGAGAGAAGAAATTTGTTTCTGTTGTTAGTGTGTGTCTGTTTCTCTGTGTCAGTCTTTCAGTAAATTAGCCTGTATGTGCCTAATTGTATGTCTGTCTCTTAGTATCTTTGTGTATCTGTATCAGAGTATCTGTCTCATCTTTCTAGTCTCACTCAGGCCAATGTTTTGGCTTGGTGTATCTGTGTTGCTCTCTCTCAGCCAGTGTTTGCCTCTGTATTTGTTTTAGCATATCCTCTCTTTCTCTGAAAAGAGTCTTTGTGTCTATATTTGTCCCTTTGTGTCTGTATATATGTGTGTGTGTCTATCTCTATAAGTGTATGTGCCCCCAGGGGGCAGCCTTGGCCTGATGGTCTTGGCCAGGTAGTAAGAGGATCTCTGGGTGGGTGGAGGGCTCCTCGGAAAAGGTGTCCAGCAGGCTCATACAAGTGCTACTTGCACTTGTGGATGTAGTACCCAGTGATGTAGCCGATGATGAAGATGATCCAGAACAGAACAATTCCGCCTACCACCTTCATAGCAATGCCCAGCTTCCCGGTGCATAGTTTATTGTAGACCCGCTCACAGCCTGAGCTCTCTGGGGTCGACACATTCATGCTGACCTCATCCTGGCTGTTGTTCCATTGGCTGTACTGGAAGGCGCTCTCCTCGGGTTCCATCTTTCCAAGGTGCGAGTGAGTGAGAAAGGGCCGGCCTTAAAGCGGAGCCCAGATCAAGGGCTGTGGTTCTCTGGTTAGATGAAGACGCCAAGAGTCTTCTTGGTCTTAGGAGACGGTGTTGGGTGCGGAAGGGCTGCGCGCTCTCTGTCTGTCTGTCTGAGTCTCTCTCACCTGAGACACTCTCCCTCTACCCCGCCCCCCCCCCCCCCAGCTGCGGCCCAAGAGATGGGTCAGAGGAAGATTCCTCTGGGGTGTCTCTGGCCTTGGGCAGAAGTGGCTGGGGGGTTTCTTGGGAGGCGACCAGCTCAGCTCAGCTCTGCTCGCTGGACTCCAAAGTTTTTTTTTTTTTTTAACTATTTTTACTTCCTATAATAGAATAAGCTAAAATGTCCATTTACTTAGCATATAAAAGCATACCCAAGAATCTTTGGACAATGTCAACCTGCCACTTGTTATTTTAATATTATGAGATTTTTGCTCTATGACTATGTCTAATTGAAGGAAAATGGACCACAAAGGAGCACAGAATTTTATCTGCAAAGTGACAAACAAGCACAAAGAGGGAAAAGAAATCAAGCCATTTTCACAGATATTGATGACATGCACAAAAAGCACAATTACTTGATGATGTGTGAAACTGGAAGTTGCTGTCATTTAACATGTATTAAATGCAGGACTTCCTTGTACCAGACTTTATATTGAGTATATAACTTTGATTGCTCTGGCTCCATCATCCTGAAAAACCAAAGCAAAGAGTTAAGCCAGGGAATTCTATTTCCCATTTGTCTTGAGATCTAGTCTCTTTTTCTATTCTCTCTCATGATGTGGCAACTTCCATACTGCTCAATTGGGCTAGTGAGTGATTGTTGTTGCACACTTATGGGACATAGATCACTACAAGAACCTATTATGATTTGTGAATTTTTTTCTTTCTTTTTTCTTCTTCCCAGAATTTTTTCAAGTTTTCTTTTTATATTCTATATTTCACTCAGAGGTTATTTCTTAAATTTCTTTGACTTCTTTGATATTTTTGTTACTTGGTTCATATGACATCTGACTCGACCATGTAATCCTGTGTAATTCCTATGTGTATCCCTTTTTCCTCCTCTGGGGGGGGGATGTATTATTATTTTCCTCAGAGGGGGTGGACTATATTAATGTTGTGAAATTTTCCTTCAATATAAGCCTAATTTAGAATAAGAGTCTACATTCCAGGATCTAGAAGGTGCCACGATTATGCCTGCAGAGATTACACATTGCACCAGAAGATCCATATTGAACTTTGAGATGTGGTGAATTTTAACTTTGGGGGGTTGAAAATGCTTTTGTTTTGAATGTACACTATTATGCCAAAGGGGACAGCCCCCTAATTGACTTTTTTATTAATGCACCTAATTTTGATTTTGTTTCTTTTCTCTTTTTTTCCTCTAATCTCCAAATTATTGTAATTTCCCTTTAAAAACTATAATATTTATATATACCTCTAATTCAGGTTATAATTTAGTTATGTTTTCATGATTATAATGAAGGGATTTTGAAGAAGAGAAGATGATGGGAAGAAAGAGGGAATGGGGTGAGAGAGAACAAAAGGATTGTATTTGTTCTCCTTCCTTTCTTCTGGGGGGAGATCTTGTCCCCTTGAGAAGGGAGTAGGTCTCCCTAGAGATGTTTTCTGGGAGATGGAGGACAGGAGACTAGAGTGGGAATGCCTCAGTGATATGGCAATATGTCTCCCTCAGAGGAACCCAGGGCTCTTGAAGTCAAATCTGTCCTTGAGAGGCAAGATGAAACTCTTATGTCTCTGCTTCACCCCAGGGACATCAGCTGTCAACCCCTTTCAGGATCTTAGGACTACTCAAATACCAAGGAAAGATGTCAGTTCCTTTGGTCAGGCAATCTTGAATCACTGGAGTTTGGAAATCAACCCTCTCTTGGGGAGAGGTGTGACCCTCCAAAATCTTCAGTCCCTTTAACTAGATTATTAGTGACTGGCCCAAACCTAACTCTTAAATTTCAAGTAATTTATTGGGGTTCGATCAGGGAAGGAGTGGCAAGGATATCAGGTAGGAAAGTGGGTAAACAGGGAAGTCCTACAAATTGTCCCCTCTAGCAGGTTGCCCCCCCCCAGAGTCTGGAGGTCACAGGCTTCTCATTCTTGGCATCTCCCTTTTGCCAACTGCTTCTTGTCCCTACTCTCAACTGGCTAGATCTTGAATGTATGAATCCAGGGCCAGGTAAGGGGGAGAGAGAGAGAGAGACAGAGAAAAAATCCTAGGAAAAATGTCTGTGGATGTCTCCCTTCAAAAGTTCCAATTCATAATCCCACTGAGAACTTTAGTTTGCTGTCACTAAGAGTCCTATGGAGGTATTCAGGGATTCAGAAGGGACAGTAGATCTCCAAAGAAATGGGCTTCTTCTCTGCTTAAGGAATCCACCTCTCTCCTCTACTTTCCCCAAGCCAGGAGTGGGTTGTCAGTTGGATCTTCAGGCTTTGGATTCCCCTTAGAATTTTCAGTTTTTTCTTCCTTGTACCTCCCTCACTCTCTCTTCAGCTAGTCTCTCTCAGAGGCTGTTCTCTCCATGTAGAATGTCTCTTATCTTAAATGATCCACTGGGGAGACTAGTCTTCCAAAAGATCACAGGGGGATGATATTGATTTAGAATATTGACCCCCAACTACATCTCCCATAATTCCCTTTTCCCTTCCCTGTTGTGTGTCATCTTATGTGAACTGAGGTTTTTAGTTTCATTTTTGACCAAGTTCTCTCTCTCTAACTGCACCAGCATGGAGGAAGGGAGTTGCTGGCTATGTTTCTCTGTTGTTGTTTTTTTTTGCTTTCTCTTTGCTCTAAGTCGATTTTAATAAATAGTATTAAATATAATAATTGGAGTATTGTATATTAATTTTAATATTTACAGTTGTACATGTGTAATCATATAGTACATGTTTCCATATTCTTCCTGTTGTGAAGACACATATTTTCACTAGAGAAAAATTTGTGGAGAAAATAAAGTGAAGAATGTTATGCTTTCTGCATTCAAACTCCTTATTAATAATGTAGCCTTTGAAGTTGTCATAGATTTTTGCACTGATAATAATAGTTAAATCATTCGGAGTTAATCATCATGTTCTCTGACTTTTCCTAGATTCATTTTATTTCACTCCTTATAAATCTTTCCAAATGATTTTTCTCCATCTGTCCTACCAGATATTTTGTCAATTGCTCTTCCACTTGACATAGAATAGATTTTTTTAACCCTTACCTTAATGGCTATGCAAGTGACTTGCCAAGGGTTACACAGCTGGGAAGTGTCTGACACCAGATTTGATCCCAGATCCTCCTGACTTCCAACCAGATGCTCTATGCACTATGCTACCTGGCTGTCCCCACATAACAGGTTCTTAATGAATGCTTTAAAATTTCATTCATTCATGCATTCATTCATTATGAGATTTTAGGTTTTTTTCTTCCAGTGAGTTCCTCCAGATATTTAATACATCAGATATTTTAAATACCTAAATCTAAGTCCTTCTGAATCAGGTCTGAAAGGGAAATATTTTTTACTTGATTCAGCTTGGTAGCAAATAAAATTTCAGCTAGGTTCTAACTTGCATAGTTGTACTTTGGAGTCAAGAAGACCTGAACATCTTGCCTCTTACCCATGCCAAATGCATGCCCATGAACAAGTCACTTAATTCCTTAGCGTTATGAGAAGCAACTTTCTGTAAATGTTTCACTCATGGGCAATGTGTCAATTTACACTGGTGAAGTGAGTTTCCACTTCAGAAATGTTCTGTTCTGATAGAAGTGACCCCCTAAAAAAATCCAGTTAACTCCGCAATATACATAGTTTGAAGTATAAGAGTGTAGTGTAGTGTGAAGTGAAATGTAGATCATAGTAATATTTGAGACGAATAGCAAGAATTAAATTGAAAATGATGACAAAATCATAGACTCTAGTTGTGACAGCATTTTCACAAACATTCAACAGTTTTTAAATAAATACATGTAGTAACATTGGCCACCAGTGGTATCTTGTCTCAAAATAATTTATATGTTCTATCGAGTCAGATTGTAGTGGAAATAAAGTTGTCAACTAGGCATACAAGGAGAATCCGTCACCTTTCTATAACGATCATACTTGCATAAGAACTCTGGTATTTTCATAAATATGATCAAGTGGAATAATAAAATGGTGAGACAGCTCTAGTGTCTTCTTGAAGGTTTTTGGTTCCCACACAGTATTTTTAATTCTCTATGTATCTTTGCTGCTGGGATGGCTGACATTTCTGCTTGTAATTTGTAGCACCTCAGATACTTATTTTCATATAATAGTATTTAAATAGTATAACAACCATATTGCCTGAGTTCTAAAATACTTTTATCTATCTAAGTATGGGAACAATAAGATGTCAGAAGTGCCAACATTCATCATCACCAATGATAAGCATTCTCTCTATTTTATAATATATTGAGCATCATTGAAAGAATCAATCTCCACTGCGGAGGAGCTTATTTTCCAGGGAAAGTTAATACAAGTAAACAAGTGGATTTTTCCCCAAATTTTCAGTGACTTTGCTGATTTACTCTTGAGAGAAGTAATTTTCACACACTCCCTGACACAGAGGCTAGAGTGGTGTATGGAAGGTCAGAATGATTTGTTTCTAATATTATCTCTGACATTTATTGGCTATGTGATGTTGGTAAAATCATTTAACCTCTCTGAGATTGTTTACTCCAATGTAAAGTGTGAATAATGATCATTACCATGCTGGTATAGTGGTGTGAATTTTAAAAGTCTCCATCTTGGTCTAGCACCCAAAAATTGTGCACACCCACACTACACGGGCATGCGCTAGTCAATGACAAATCAGAAATAACTAACTGCCCACCTGGGCTGTCCTAAGCCAAGCTAGAGCCAACCATTGGATTTGTGAGACACAGGAAGTGAGGTAGGGAACAGCCTCTGGAATTCACTCACTTCCTGTGGAGAGAGCAAGACGGGGGTTGGTGTTAGGAGCTTGGAGAGGGAGGACACCCGCAGACAGCTTTCCTTCAGAGCGGTCACGTGAGTTAAGGACTGATTCTTTCCACCTGGGCCCTTTGGGCCTAAAACTCTCTCTGCCTTGGTCAGAGGTTGAGTAGCCCCTTTCCCTTTTCTCCTCTCTCCTTCTCTCCCTCTCCTTTCCCTACTCCCAGTGTGATTAAACCTCCATAAACTCCATTCTGACTTGAGTGTTTCATTTTAGGAATTTCATAAGTAAATTCCTTGGTGGCCATTGTTCAATATTACATAAATCCTGTAGCCACATTTGTAACCATTACAATATTATAATCTCTCCCAGAAGCCTAAAATTTCTACCATTACAGTTGGCGAGCCACTACGGGAAAAAAAAGAACTATATCAGTCTTCTGATCTCCTTACTAATCACCTGGGAAAAGTCCCACCCCGGCTACCCCCTCTGGCTCCTGGCCCTGCCTTAGTGCTTGGAAGGTTTCTAGAACCTCAATAAATTTCCTGAATTTTCTTGCCCTTTCACCCCACTTATTACTCACTCCATCAGTCCTTTTACCAAATACCTTGGCTTAAAGACACAGCTGCCAGAACAGGTGAGTATAAAACACCTTTTCTCTTTTCCCTTTACCCCTTAAGTTAAATTGGGGTCAACAGGATTTTTTTTTCCTTCTCCTCTTTGTCTCTCATTTCCGTCTCCTTTTACTTTAAGGAGGTGGCTCAGTAGATTGAGAGGCAGGCCAGGCTTACCTAATCAACTGATTAGCAACGAGGAACCTCAGGAAAAGGAGCTCTTAGGAGCTCCTAGCCCGCAAAAAAAAAAAAAAAAAAAACAGCTGAATACAGCTAGGGAGCTAACTTAAAACCCATTTTTTTTTTGTTTCCTGGCCTTTCTAGTCTTAAAAATTTAAGTGGGCTTTGCTCAAGGAAGATAACACATGGTCCTAGCGGTTTTAGCCTGAGGGCTAAAGAAGATTGCTGGGACCCACCTATACACATTTTGTAAAAGAAGGAGATTTAGCTCTACCCTTTTGTTTACGGTCTATTCACTCCTAATCAGCCCTTTCATAGCTTCTACCTTCCTGCAGGAGGGCTTTTGTAACCTCTCCCAGAAGCTTGATAAGGAGAATTTACAACACAATAGGCCCTTAACCTGTATAGGGTTGTAGACTAGGGAGCCACCTACTGTTAAAAAAAAAAAACCTGTGGAAAGTTTGTTGCTTTGCCCTGCTCCCCACGTGCTTTGTGAAATTACAAAATATACATATAAAAATGAGTACTACATTCTTTGACAATTATATGGCAGCAGAAGAAGTAGGGGCATTGAGGAATGAAGGATACCTCCAAATTTTTATATTAATAGGTACTGTCATTTTTGTAATCCTCAATACTATATTTAGAGATGAAAAAATAAGAAAAATTGAGGATAAAATGCAAGCCCAATTAGAAGATCTAAAAAGTCTCTTACAGGATCAATTGGCAAACAACCACTCTACCAGAAACAGACCTGTTTCTGAACCTTTGAATGAGGAAATTTCCTTCCCTGAAATAGAGATGGAAAACACCTTCCCTATAGCCCAGTTAACAGACTGCTTCTCTCGTGTAGTGCAAATCTTGTCTGAATTTAATCCCCAAAACCCTTCCCCTGCAATCCCAGTTTCTCATGTTCCTTCTCCTACAGAAAACCAAATTCCAATGCAAGAGAGATCTTGTCCCCCTAGAAAAACCTGTCCTTGTCAAACTGACCCACAGGTGCAAAATTCAACTAGAGGCCTGTTTCCTCTAAGAGAAGTACCTGAAATAGGACGAAATGGGGATGTGGTGACTTTAAGACATAGGATACCGTTTACTCCCCAAGAACTAAATGAATTTACACGAAATATCCCCACATATGAACAAGATCCTTTTCTAGTAACAAAAAAGATGGGAGACATATTTTTTCAGTATAATCCGTCTTACAAGGACGTTGAGAGCTTACTACAGGCTTTTTTAGGTGAACGTGAAAAAAATAAAATAATTGCTCATGTCAACAAAACCCGGGGGCATAATGCAGCACATTGGCCATCTCAGGATCCCAAATGGGACTTTAACAATCCTGATGATTATCTACAACTATACCCTTGTAGAGAGGCCATCCTCATGGCCATGAAGGAATGTGCAGACAGTACAGATAAGTGGATGGAACTGGAAAAAATTAAGCAAAAGGAAAACGAAACACCCTCCAGATTTATGGACAGAATTATCGAGTTTGGGGACAGATACTTAGATTGGGACTTAACTAAAGAGAGTGGTTTAAGACAAGTTAGAAGAATCTTTGTAAACAATTCTTGCAAAGTAATTAAAAATTATTTTAAAACACAATGCCCAAGATGGTCAGATATGGACCTTGAAGAATTGCGAAAAACAGCTATATATGTTTTAAAGGGAAACGAAGAAAAGGAGAAAGAAAATAATGATGACATGGAGGAAATGAAGAAAAAAATGAGATATTTAATAGATACGATAACTAAATTAGAAAGTGGGCATGATAATGAACCAACGACAATTGCCCCTCTCCAGAAATCCAATTATCAATCCATTACTTGCCACTTCTGTGAGAAGAAGGGCCACAAAATGATGGAATGTAGAACCTTTCTTAAGATGATTGGAAGGAATACACAGTTTAATAATAGCTTTAGAAATAATAACTATAATGAATATAGAAATAAGAACTTTAGAAACCAGAATTATAGAAATAGGTATTGGGAAAATAATGACAATGCTCAAATTGAAGAAAATATTAATGATAATACTCAACAATATATGAGAAATGGCGCTCGTCCAAAAATTACTCGAGGTACTAATGACCCTCAGAGAGGTGCCCTTCAGGGGGGTGCCCAAGGAATATCCCAAACACAATGATGGTGTCCGGGGGGGTGCTGGGGCACAGGAATCAGAGGATACAACCTTTGATTTCCCGGACCCTGATGTCCTACTACCCGTTGTCCCTATCCACTGCCCTCCCCATACTAATGAACCCCATGTTACCTTAAAGGTGGGTAACACCTATTATGATTGTCTATTAGACACCGGAGCTTCCTGGTCTGTATTAAAGAGAACACCTGATTTACAATTTTATTCTATTTGCTCAGAGAATGTAATGGGAGTATCAGGAATAACCCAAAGAGTTAAAAGACTTCCTCCTAGAATGGTGTCTGTAGGACCCCTAGAGGTACAACACTCCTTCCTTTTGATGCCTGACTCCCCTTTAAATTTGCTGGGGAGGGACCTTCTATGCAAACTCAGAGCCACAATAACCTGCTCCCCAGATGGCTCATTATCATTAGAAGTACCAGAGGAATCTTTAAAATTACTCCCTGTACTTCTCTCGGAAAACCAGGAGGCAAAAGAGCCTTCCATTTTTGAAATACCTAAAGATATACTGGAGTCTCTTTGGGCCACATCTTCTTCTGATGTAGGCTTACTTAAATCTGCTGTTCCTGTGCAGATAAAAACTAAATCTAGCCCACCTCCTTCTATCCCTCAGTATCCCCTCTCAAAGGAGGCAATTGAGGGTATTACACCAGTTATTAACTCATTAATAGAACAGGGAATAATAATCCCTTGCAAATCTGAATACAACATGCCCATCCTGCCAATTAAAAAACCAAAAAAAGGGCCCGATGGCAAGCACATCTATAGATTCGTACAGGATCTAAGGGCACTGAATAATCACGTTATAAAGAGACACTCCGTAGTTTCTAACATACATACTATTATTTCATCTATTCCTAGCACAGCTACATACTTTACAGTAGTAGACTTGTGTTCAACTTTCTTTTCCATACCAATACATGAAAACTCCAGGCATATTTTTGCTTTCACCTGGAAGGGCTCACAAAATACCTGGTGTCGGCTGCCACAGGGTTATGTCGAAAGTCCGAGCTTATTTGAGCAAATTTTGAGCCAAGACACAGACAATATAACATTTAAAAATAGCAAATTAATCAAATATGTAGATGATCTACTCTTGGCTTCAACAGATGCAAAAACATGTCAAGAAGATAGCAAACACCTTCTTTTGGAATTGCATAAAAGAGGTCATAAGATCTCGAAGGACAAAGTTCAGTGGTGTCTCCCCAAAGTAGAATATTTGGGGTTCATTCTGACAGCTGGTGCCTGCTCTATTTCTCCCAAGCGAATTGAGAATATTCAAAAATTGAGTGCTCCTACCACTAAAAAACAGTTAAGAGCAATTCTGGGAGCAACAGGGTTTTGCAGACGATGGATTCCTTGCTATGGGGAAATTACTAAACCTCTTATAGCACTAACAAGGGATGTAGTCCCTGAACCCCTCAAATTAGAGCCTGAACACCTGTCAGCTCTATCAGAGCTAAAAAAGTCTATCTTATCTGCCCCTGCTCTAGGCATCCCAAATTACAACAAGCCATTTACTTTATATGTGCATGAGCGAAGAGGAGTAGCCTCTGGTGTGTTAACTCAGACTTTGGGACCTTCTCAGCGCCCAATTGCTTATTATTCTGCCCAACTAGACCCAGTAGCAGCAGGAGCACCACCATGCCTTAGAGGAGTAGCTGCTACAGCCTTACTAGTAACAAAAACCGTTGATTTAGTATTGGGATGTCCATTAACAATAATGTGCCCACATGAGATTGAAGCATTATTGGTAAAACATAGAACACAGGCATTCTCGGATCAGAGAATTACAAGGTATGAAATAACCTTATTAAATAGTGAAAATATTACCTTGAAACGCTGTTCAACTCTTAACCCTGCCACCTTGCTTCCAGATTTACCCACTTCAGGAGAACCACTACATAACTGTGAAACATTAGTGTCCATGGCAGAAAAGCCTCGAGATAATCTCTTGGACACTCCCTTAGACAATGCAGATCTGATTTTATTTACCGATGGTTCCTCTTTTATGAGGGATGGCATACGTTTCACTGGAGCTGCCGTAGTCTCAGAATTTGCCACTGAGTGGTCAGCCTCACTACCTTCTAACATTAGCGCTCAAGGAGCAGAGCTCATAGCTCTGAAACATGCCTGTATAATTGCCAAGGATAAAAAGGCAACAATTTATAAGGATTCTAGATATGCTTTCGGCATTTGTCACTCAGTCGGGATGCTATGGCTCCAAAGAGGATTTTTAACCTCAGCTGGAAAATCCATAGCTAATGCAGAAATTATTAATGAAGTTCTTTCTGCTCTCAAACTGCCTAAAGCCCTAGCTGTAGTTTTTTGCTCTGCCCATACAGGTGGCTCTGACCCTGTCTCTAGAGGAAATGACCGAGCAGATGCCGCTGCAAAACTAGCAGCCATAGAAGGACCTGGATTAATTTTAACATTAACAACCACTGATAATTTAAATTTATCACTCTCCTATAATGAAAAGGAAGTGGAAAAATGGAAACAAAAATTTAAAGCAAAACAAATTAATGGAGTATGGGTGTCATCTGAAGGAAAACCCCTGCTCCCTAGAAGTTTCTATAACCAAATTTGCCAATCTATTCATAAAAATGGTCACTTTGGTACCCAGGGCATCGTGGACTCTGTTAAGAGAGTATGGATAGCCCCTGGTATAACTACCATAGCCTCTAAAGTGTGTTCATCCTGCCCTACCTGCCAGGCATATAACCAACATGCCTTTCGTGGCAAAGCCTTTGGTGGACGTCCTCTGGCTTACACACCTTTTGAGCACCTGCAGATAGATTTTATAACGATGCCGAAGGCTGGACAATATAAATTTTGTTTGGTCATAGTAGACCAACTGACCAGATGGCCAGAAGCATTTCCTACAGCCCGAGCCACAGCAGTTTTTGTTGCTAAGGTGCTTTTAAAAGAAATTATTCCTCGCTTTGGCCTACCAGCACGTATTGATTCCGATAGGGGGAGTCATTTTACTGATTCTGTTCTAAACCAGATATATTCTTGCTTGGGGATAACTGCAAAATTCCATGTTCCATATCATCCCCAGAGTTCAGGCCAAGTGGAGAGGATGAATAAAGAACTTAAAACTATGATTGGAAAATTATGCACTGAGACCCATTTAAAATGGCCTGAAATTCTCCCTTTGGCCCTATTTTATCTTAGAAGCAGGCCTAGAGGAGACTTACATATTTCACCATTTGAGATGCTTTTTGGACATCCACCTATACAGGCTAAGCCTTTCTCCCCGGCTTATACATCGCTATCAGGGGGAGATATTACTATTGCTTCCTATATACAGGAATTACAGCACAAACTGCGTGAGCTACATGAATCCGGAGCTGCAGTACAAGCTGGACCACTAGACTTTTCACTTCACGACCTGAACCCAGGAGACAACGTGTATATTAAGAATTTCAAGCGTACTGGAGCAACTGAACCTTCATGGGAAGGACCATTCCAAATATTGTTAACTACTCCAACATCTATAAAGGTTGGAGAAAAGGACTCTTGGATTCACTGTTCTCATGTAAAGAGAGCATCTTCTGTTGAGACTGATTGACTGTATCCTATACATGCATTGGAGATAACTACCCATTGACAAGTGGAACTGTTTTATTCTGCTTTTGACACATTGAATTCCTAAATTTAATTTTTTTCCTTTTTTCCTTTTTTTCTCTTTTCCTTATTTTATTATTATTATTATTTTTACATTATTTTATTTTTTCCCTTTTTCTCATTTCTATGTACTTAAGGTACATATGATCAATATTAATTTTATTCTACAATATTAGTTTAAATATATATACTTGCTGTTATTATTAAAACGCACCCAAACAGCTTTAGACTATGGGAACCTGCCATTTATTGATAATTGTTGTGGGACTATGATTAATGTTTGTGTCTGATTCTAGGAACGAGATCAAACAAGGAGCACAGAGATAACCTGGATAATGCCAAAAGAGCTCACAGGTCTAAAAATCAAAGACCAATCCAGGTAGGATTAATGCATTTCTAAGCCAATACTAAGGACTTGAACCTAGTGTGAGACTCGGGGTTGCGACACTTGACAGACGTTAAGATGTAGGCCTTCCCTGTATCCACACTCTTCGTGAAAGTACCTACAAGACAAGTACCTAAGGTTGGCTACCGTCCTGGCTCCATCCATCCCTGAGAACGAAGGTAAAATCAGACGAGGGAATAACACTTCCCTAGATATAAAATAAAAATCTGGTCCTCTTTTTTTCTCTCCTAGAGTATGGCAACTTCCTGTAGCCTTGGCTGCAAATGGGGAAGAAAAATATGCTGCATTCTGTCCTACAGACTTGTGGGATTAGAAATTACTTAACTGGACCCTAATACAGGGGCCTGTGGAAAAAAAAAATTTTTTTTATTCTTGCTTTCTCAAATTTTATATACATAGATTTTTTTTTTGATTTTTGATACTGATTTTGAATTCTTCTCTAATATAAATATGCATATATAAAGGGTTTATATTTTTCCCTTAATTTTTTCCTTTTTTTTTCTTCTTTTGATTTTGAATTTTGATTTTATTTTCATATTGTTTTGTTTTTTCTTTTGAATTAACTCACACACCCCCACAACTAAAACTTGAATCCTCAGCTGGACTCAGTGTTTTTTCAACACTTTCTTCAGGGGGGATTGTATTTCATCAAATCCAAGATTTAAATTTTGTTTGAGAGAGAAATCTTCAGAGAAGAAGCTTGCTAACTAACTGAATCCAGAGAATGAACTGTTTGCAGAAAGATATCTAAACCTTTTCACTACAGGAAGATCCAGAATGAACCTTGGGGTGTGGTTGATTGAACATTTTTGAATGTACACTCTTATGCCAAAGGGGACTGCCCCCTTATTGGCTTTTGTCAATGCGCCCAGCAAAACATTGGTTTGCTGTCCTTCTCTCTCCTCTATTTCCCCATATTTACAACTATTACAATTTTCCTCTTAGTGGGTAAAAAAATTTTTGTATACACTTATAGTTAGAAATTTTTGGGGTGCAGTATGCTTATGTTTAGTGATCAATTGGGGAGACTAGTCTCCCAATCATCATCAGGGGGGATTGTGAATTTTAAAAGTCTCCATCTTGGTCTAGCACCCAAAAATTGTGCACACCCACACTACACGGGCATGCGCTAGTCAATGACAAATCAGAAATAACTAACTGCCCACCTGGGCTGTCCTAAGCCAAGCTAGAGCCAACCATTGGATTTGTGAGACACAGGAAGTGAGGTAGGGAACAGCCTCTGGAATTCACGCACTTCCTGTGAAGAGAGCTAGACGGGAGTTGTTGTTAGGAGCTTGGAGAGAGAGGACGCCCGTAGACAGCTTTCCTTCAGAGCGGTCACGTGAGTTAAGGACTGATTCTTTCCACCTGGGCCCTTTGGGCCTAAAACTCTCTCTGCCTTGGTCAGAGGTTGAGTAGCCCCTTTCCCTTTTCTCCTCTCTCCTTCTCTCCCTCTCCTTTCCCTACTCCCAGTGTGATTAAACCTCCATAAACTCCATTCTGACTTGAGTGTTTCATTTTAGGAATTTCATAAGTAAATTCCTTGGCGGCCATTGTTCAATATTACATAAATCCTGTAGCCACATTTGTAACCATTACAATATTATAATCTCTCCCAGAAGCCTAAAATTTCTACCCATTACAGTGGCCACATAACGGGCTTCACAGTCAGGAAGATCCAAGTCCAAGTCCACTCTTATGACATATATAGCAAGCAATTTAACCTCCTAGTGTCCCAAGAAAAAATTTTAAGACTATAAATTTCAGAACTAACTTGCATTAGTAGTCAAAGGCAGCCATTTGGCTTGGTGGATAGAATGCTAGGTCTAAAGTGAGAAAGAGTCATCTTCTTGAGATCAAATCTGACCCAGACACTTACTTGCTCTATGGCCCTGGGCAAGCTCTGTATGCCTCAGTTTCCTCATCTGTAAAATGATCTGGAAAAGGAAATGGTAATCCACTCCAGTACCTTTCCCAAGGTACCCTAGAGTCACCAATTGTTGGAAACTATTGGTATTACTGAACAACACTAGTTGCAGTTTGTTTGTAAGAAAGCTCCATTTTCTAATGCATAAGGGTTTTGTGAGTTTCAAATGAGATTATATATATATATTAGTAAATTATATATATATATGAATTATATATTACTATGCATAATTATATATAAAATTAATTAAATATATACAATCTATAGAATGTCAGATGGCTCATAATAATAGATTTTTAATAGCTATCAATTTAGATGATATAATCCTCCAACTAGAAACTTTTAAACAAATATAGTAGTTTAAAAAACTACGATAATATAAAAATTTAACACAGGATTAAGAGCAGAAAGACTTTGTTTTCTTTTGTCTTTAGTTATGTCCAACTCTTTGCTACCCCACTGGATTTTTTTGCAAAGACATTGGTTTGATTTGCCATTTCCTTCTCTGTCTCATTTTATAGATGAGGATACTGAGGCAAACAAAGTTATGTGACTTTCAAGGGTCACACAATTAGTATCAGAGGCCAGATTTGAACTCAGAACTCCTTGACTCTAGAACCAGTACTCTATACACGTCACTATCTAGGTATTCAGAAAGAGATATTAGAGCATATTTGTTCCAACCCATTCAATCAATGCAATGATCCAGGACAATGCTGAGGGACATATGAGAAAGAATGTTATCCACATTCAGAGAAAGAACTGTGGGAGTAGAAACTCAGAAGAAAAACATTAGCTTGACCACATAGTTCTTTGGGGACATGACTGGGGTATAAATTCTAAATGATCACTCTGTTGCAAATAGTAATAATATATAGATAGGTCTTGATCAATGATACATGTAAATCCCAGCTCATTGGCTATAGAAGGGAGAGGTAGGAGGTGAGGGAAAGAACATGAACCATAAAACCATGGGAAAATAGTTTAAATTAATTAATTAAATGAATACATTTTAAAACTAAATAAACAAGATAACTTAAAAAAATGAGGGAACTAAAATGCATAGTGGCTATACTTGAGGACAAATAAATGCTATATGGAAAAGCTGGAATAACAATTTAGATACGTTGGCTTCCAAGCCAATACCCCTTTTCTCTACATCATAAGAGACTATCACATAACATTCTTTAGTGAAGAGTTTAGTAGCAAGTATTTACAACTTTGTCTCATTCAAAGGAATATAATTATTTCACTATTCAAAGGTCCATTTTCTAAAACATATATATTTATAAAACTGTCTCATAATAATTTTAGCAAAGTTGCAGGGTAGAAAATAAACCTGCAATAGTTATCAGCATTTCTATATATCTCCAACCCATTTCAGCAACAAGAATTATAGAGAGAAATTCCATTTAAAATCATTCTAGACAATATAAAATACTTAGGAATCTCTCTGCCAAGACACAGGAACTATATGAACACAACTACAAAACACTCTGCACACAATTAAAACTAGATCGAAACAATTGGAAAAACATTGATTGCTCATGGGTGGGATGAGCTAACATAATAAAAATAACAATCCTATTCAAATTAATTTACTTATTTAGTGCCATACCCATTGAACTACCAAAAAAGTTTTTTACTGAATTAGGGGGGAAAAAAACAAATTTCATTTGGAAGAACAAAAGATCAAGGATATCCAGGAAAATCATGGAAAAAATGAAAAGAAAGGAAACCTTGCAGTGCCAGATCTCAAACTATACTATAAAGCAGCGGTCATCAAAACAATTTTGTTCTGGCTAAAAGGCAGAAAAGAGGATCAGTGGAATAGACTTGGTGTAAATGACCTCCACTAGACAGTCCATGATAAACCCAAAGATCCCAGTTGTGGGGACCAAAACCCACTATTTGATAAAACTGCTGGGAAAATTAGAAGGCAGTATAGAAGAGATTAGGTTTGGATCAACATCTCACACCCTACATACAGCAAGATAAACTCAGAATGGGTGAATGACCTGAATATAAAGAAGAAAACTATAAGCATATTAGGTGAAAACAGAATAATATACTTGTCAGGCCTTTGGGAAAGGAAAGACTTTAAAACCAAGCAGGAGCTAGAAAAAATCACAAAATGTAAAATCAATAATTTTGATTACATCAAATTAAAATGGTTTTGTACAAACAAAATGAATGCATCCAAAATTAGAAGGGAAGCGACAAATTGGGAAACAATCTTCATTACAAAAAACATCTGATAAAGGTCTAATTACTCAAATTTATAAAGAGCTAAAGCAAATATACAAAAAATCAAGCCATTCTCCAATTGATAAATGGGCGAGTGATGTGAATACACAATTTTCAGTTAAAGAAACCAAAATCATTAATAAGCACATGAAAAAGGGTTCTAAATCTCTGATAATCAGAGAGATGCAAATCAAAGCAACTATGAGGTATCCCCTCATACCTAGAAAATTGGCTAACATGACAGCAAAGGAAAGTTATGAATGCTGGAGGGGATATGGCAAAGTTGGGACACTAATGCATTGCTGGTGGAGTTGTGAATTGATCCAACCATTCTGGAGAGCAATTTGGAATTATGCCCAAAGGGTGCTAAAAGATTGTCTGCCCTTTGATCCAGCCATAGTACTGCTGGGTTTGCACCCCAAAGAGATAGTAAGGAAAAAGACATATTCATAGCTGTGCTCTTTGTGGTGGCAAAAATTGGAAAAAGAGGGGATGCCCTTCAATTGGAGGATGGCTGAACAAATTGTGTTATCTGTTGGTGATGGAATACTATTGTGCTCAAAGGAATAATAAAGTGGAGGAATTCCATGGGAACTGGAACAACGTCCAGGAATTGATGCATAGCGAAAGGATCAGAACCAGAAGAACATTGTACACAGAGACTGATGCACTGTGGTACAATCAAATGTAATGGACTTCTCCATTAGTGGCAATACAGTGACCTTGAATAACTTGGAGGAACCCACGAGAAAAACCACTATCCACATCCAGAGGAAACACAGTGGGAGTAAAAACACCAAAGAAAAACAACTGCTTGAATCAAAGAGATATGTTTGGGGATGTAGACTCTAAATGAACATCCTAGTGTAAATAACAACATGGAATTAGGTTCTGATCAAGAATACAAGTAATACCCAATGAAGTTGCGCATTGGTTGCAGGAAGAGTGGGTGGAGGGGAGTGAGGGGAAAAATGTGATTATTGTAACCAAGGAATAATGTTCTAAATTGACTAAATAAATTAATTCAAATGGGGAAAAATCAGATATAAATACTTTAAATTTAGGCAAAAGGATAAAATAAAATGACTTTTCATAAATATATGAGAATGTATACATTGAAATGAATGATTCCCCTTCAAATTAGTTGCATTGAAAAGTCATGGAATAATTTTCCATTCCAATTCCATTATTCCATATCCTTTGAGAACCCTTCCTTTCCTATTTTACTTTTGAGATTGGGACTTATTCTTTGAACTTTTGTTTGCTTGTTTGTTTATTTATTTATTTTTTTGGCTTGAGAACTGATGGGTGAAAATTTGACCCCTCTAATACTGAGTATGTCCTCTCCATTGGTATCTATTCTTGCCACAAAGGGCCCTTCCAATGGTTTGAGAACAATCTTTGAATGATCTTGACATTACAAAGATGCAAATGGATGTAACTCAACACAGTAATGTTTCATAATATATTCAAATCATTTCGATAAATGTTTATTAAATATCTATTATGTTCAAGGCACTGGGTACACATGACAAGAAGCAAATCAATTTCTTCATTCAGAGAATGTACATTTGACTTGATTAGTGTTGAATCTTTTTTTTTTACATAAAACTTGGCACTTCTTACAGATTAAAATTCAGAACAATATAAAATTCCTAGACTGTACTGGAGAATTCAAGATGCTAAAAGACTTGCAGGCTTTTTGAAGCACACACCATTCTGAATGTTGAAATTTGGTTTATTATTTTAGTTAGAATCTCCAAAGATAGAACTGTTGTTTCATATCACTACCTCAGTTTTCTCAGAATTAGAATTATTTAATTGACTTGATAATTAGAGATGGAGTAGGTAGATTACCAATTGCAATAACTGGTAATATAATTCAATGTCTTTCTTATCCAACTTTTTCTCACTATTTCATATCGTACCAGGCTACATAGTAAAGTTGAATAAAATCTCTAAAAACTTCTAACAAAACACATATTTAAAAAAAATTCAAGTACTGACTTAACATATTACTTAATATACTGTTTGGATTCACTGAAGAATTGTTTGTGACTTGTCTTCACTATGTTAGACAGGTCCAGTAAAGTTTTTGGTGACACTTGGTATAGTAATGTATGGAAGAATGGTGTTTTCTATTAGAATAGAATTCATTCTAGCATCAACTCATTGTTCCACACACTAGATCTCAAATGCATACCTTGTCTCATTATTTATAAATTGGGGTTCAATGAAATTAAATTCTTTTCTTTCTGAGCCTTTAGTCATCTATTATAAAATACTTAGAAGTATATGTTTTTCTTTATTTCCCATTTGACTCAACAAAATCTATGTCAAGAAGTACACCAAAAAACCCAGTGAAGGAAGGTCTATCTTCTTAGAAAAGCATAATATAGTTATTTCAGAAAAAAAAAAAACACAGCTATTCAATTATAAGCAATAACTGTATTACACCATTGTCAATAGAACAGTCCACACTTCTATTATTCTGTTCTTTCCAAAAAGCTATTTATTTTAGCTTCCATAGCCAATGGCAGTTAGAATTGTGGTTCTTTGAAGGAAAAATAACAATAATAGAAAAAAAACAAGTATTCAGCATTTTCTTGTTTTTACTTTGATTTATTTTTGTCATCAGATTCTCACGACAGGCAACAATTTGTTTCCTGCTCAAGACATGGACTTGTAAAATGTGTTACTTCAACATTTTGAAAATTGTTTCAGACTTGAGGAACATGACTGATAACAGTGAATAAATCAATGGAATGGGACGTGGAAGGGATAGATCAGATCATTACTCTCTAATATTGTTGTTCAAAAACATGTCTATGAAAATTTTAGAATACTATTTATCAGGATTGGAAAGCATCCTCTTTGTTGAATCATAGAACCTACATTTGAACACTCACTCTTCTACTCACTTATGTGTGTGAATATGGGTAAATAGTTTTATCAACCTACACCTCAGTATTCTCATCCGTACAACAGAAAGATTGGATTAAGATGCCTTCTGGTCTGTGAATATACATAATTTGTTTATATTTATCATTCATTTGTTTAATAGTACTTATCAATAATATTTATTTTTATTTATAATATAATATAATTCATAATATAATATAATTTATTCACACATCATGCATATGTACTTTATATATACATATATATATATATATATTTATTGATTTATTTATTCATAAAAACCTTTACCTTCCATTTTAGAATCAATACTGTGTATTGGTTCTAAAGCAGAAGAGTGGTAAAGGCTAGGCAATGGAGGTTGTGTCTTGCCCAAAGTCACACAGCTGGAAAGTATCTGAGGCCAAATTTGACCCCAGGACTTCCTGTCTTTCGTCCTGGGTTTCAATACACTGCACCACCCAGCTGCTCCCTTATATATATATTTTTTTTTCTAAGAAAGGAATGGTGCATTATATTTTCTTTTCTAAAAGTAGACCACTGTCATAGTCCTTTTTCTTACCTTTTTAGATCTTAATTAAATGTTTATTACATCAAAGCATATATAGAATATATGGTTTTGGTCTTGGTCTGAGGGACATAGATAGATAGATAGATAGATAGATACCAAGATAGATACCAAGATAGATACCAAGATAGATAGATACATACATACATAGATACATTTATAGATAAATTTAAAGATAAATGATATTATAAAGTGTCACATGCTGTCTCACATGAATGTTATAAATAGAGAATATCCAGGTTCTGAGGGAAAGGATAAAGAAAATGAGATAGGAAGACTTGGCGAGAGCCCCAAAATTATAGATTCCGTCAAGCCATATCATTTCTCTCAGCTTAAATTTAATCATCTGTTCAACTGAGAATACTGAACAAGCTATGGCATATGATTAAATGTAAAGTAAAGGAATACTACTGGGCAATAAAAAAATGAAAACCAAAATTATCACACAAACACAAAATAAAAATTTAAAAATACCCGAAAGATTTTTATGAAGTGAAGCAAAGTGCAGTAAGCAGAACCAGGAGAATATTGTACATACTAATAGCAAGAATGTGTAATAATAACTGTTAATCACTTAAAATTTTTCAGAAATGCAAGAATTCAAAACAACTTCAAGGGATTCATAATGAAAAAGGCTAACCACTGCCATAGAAGCAGCTGATAAAATCTGAATGCAAATTGAAATGAGCCACTTTCATTTTATTTTCTCTATTCATTTTCTCTAGTAAATAGATATGTCTTCTTTCATTACATGAAGAACATTAATATGCATTTTATGATAATACATGTATAATCTATATCATATTACCTGCCATCTTGGGGACAGAGGAACTGTAAAAGGAAGTAGAGGATATGGATCACAAAATATGAGAAAATTACTACTAAATTTTGTATAAACATATAATCTGAAAAAAAGTAAAAATAAAACTTGGGGGAAAATCATCAGTGAAATGAAATAGTTGAATATGAACATTTCTAAAGTTCTTCAAATTCTAAGTTGATCTAATCATCCAAGCTAGTAAAGAATCAGCAATTACTATGACCCATGAGGAAAAAACTTCAAGGGGAATTGAGTTATCCTAATTTGGATAAAAAAACAAACAATCAGAGAAGAGGAAGCCATGTTGATGTAGATCAGATGTTACTGACATAAATGAATTCAAGAGCTTTGTAAAGGACTAGAAGTGGGCTTTTCATACAAGGTCTAAAAGCAGTAAAGCATCACAAATTTTCAAAAACATATTAGATAGGGGAGTGACAGGTATTGTTAAGAAAATGGATTAATTCTTCACACTTTAAGGCCTTAGTCATGTCACTTCCTTTTTCTGTATCATTATGGAACTCTCACATATCATCCATTAAATTACAATGATGCTTTAGAATTTCAGGAAATACTTTGGTGCTGCAAGACTGGTATAAATAACCCACTAACTCTGGACCATGCACACTGTTTACTAGTTTCCATGTCTTGGGCTCATACCTCTATGATTCTGCTAGGTTTCAGGGGAAATTTGTTACCTCCATGATTCTGGAATCTTTTGTCCCATATATAATCATCTCTTTACAATTAGTAGGGAATGAATAAAGATTTTGTTCATCTAGTTTGGAAGAGGAATGAGTTCATGTTAAGGGCAAATGAAAGAAGATGGATGTTACATCATCCTAGCTAGTTCATACAGTGTGTCCTTTGACCCATACTACAGAGGCCTCTCCAGATATTTTTTAAATTATTAAAAAATTTTTTAAATTAAGCATTCAGTGTGTTCCAGACACTGAACTATGTGCTGAAGATCATCTTCTGTTGTTGTCTCTTTTTTCTGTAATATGTCACATGGGATTTTTTGGACAAAGATACTGGAATAGCTTCCCAATTCTTTCTCCAATGAATCACATTTTTAGTACGCTCAATTATGACTTGTCCATACTGGGTAACTATGGACAGCATAGCTCATTATTTCATTGAGTTACACAAGCTCCTCCTCTATGGAAATCATTGGTCCAGGTGAAGCACAGCTGCATATGTGTCTAGTTATTAAAAAATATGATGCTAGAAAGATCAATTTTGCATAGGAACCTAGAATATAAAATCTATGAAAGAAGGTAAATGACTTTGGTTAAATATGAAATGGAAAAATTAAGTGTTGAAATCAGTGAACTTAAATGGACAGAAATGGGTGAAGTTAATCAGGTGGTCATTACATAAACCACTGTAAGCAAGAAACCCTTAGAATAAATGGAGGACCCCTGGTATTTATTAAAAGAGTGAAAAAAACTCCTATGGGGGTAAAATCTCAAAAAGTACAAAAATGTTTGTTAGAACATTCAAGGCAAAACATTTAACATTACTATAATACAAGTGTGTGTCCAAACCTCTGATGCAGAAGAGTCAAAATCATTCAATTCTATGATGCAATCCATTGTACAAAGACCTACAATATCCTCTAGAAATAACACCAAAAAACTGTCATCCTAGGGGATTGTAATGCAAAGGTAGGAAATGAAAAGATAATTGAAAGGACAGACAAGGTTAGCCTTGGAGAACAAAATGAAGCAGGGAAGAATCTTTAGTGTTTTGTTAAAGAAGACTTTCTGGAGTCATACCAAATACTCTTTTTCAAAAGCCAAAAGGAGACTCTACACATGTTCATGACCCATGGTTACTATAGAAATCAAAATTATTATATGTTTTATAGCCAATTGTGGAAAGTTTTATATAGTCTGTTAAAACAAGACCTGGGGCCAAAGTCAAGATTTTTGGCTTAGAGGCAGCAAAAGTTTCAAAAGACCTTTGAAAACCCTTCCTCACCAATTAAAAACAAAATGTTTTGAGGGAACTGAAAATCAAATCTAGCAACAGGACAGATCTAGGGAACCCTCCTCCTTGAGTCAGCTTAAAAGGTATGCCCAACCCCCTGCAACACCTGAATTCTAGAACAATTGGATTGAAAGGGAAGGAAGAAGGAAGATCCCATGACTCCTACCCACCTAAAGTCCTGAACCTCCAGCAGTAACTGGAATCTCTGTGCAAGCAACTGTGCTAATCTAGAGAAATTATCTTGCTGCTACAGCTGTCCCAGGTTCAGGAAATTGAACACAGGAGGTGGGGAGGCAGCTAGAGGAGAAACACAGAGAAGACAGCCTAGTTGCAGCCATGACACTTCATCTCAACCACCCCTACCCCCCCCCACTTCTCTGGGTTTGGCCTCAGGGCATATCCAGCTTTGCAGATCAAATTCTCCCTAGCTTAATCTTAACAATAAGGCAGATAAGAAGTCTTCAGAGGGTAGGCAAGCTCAAGCTCCAACACCCCTTCCACAGACCACAGACCACAACACCCCTTCTCTGAGAGACTTGCTAACTAAGATCCAAGGGTGAAGACTACAACCTTGATGACAGGGTGGGAAGCCCAGCTCCCTTTAAACTTCTGCTGCCAGCTGGGGAAAATCTGACATCAGGGCTCAACCTGACCAATCAGCAGAGCAGAGAAGAAACCTTTTCAGGAAAGAATAGCCCAAACCCACAGATTCAACAAGTAATCAAAGGAGAAGGATTGCAGGCAATTACAAGAGAGAAAGAAGGGGGAAATATTAGTGAACAACAGAAAAAAAAGAAATTACAATTGAAAGCTTTTATCCAGGTAATGAACATAGAGCAATTGGAATACAAAAGGATCAGGGAACACCAGGCAAAAACACAAAAACTCGAGCAAATTAGACACAGGCTTTGGAAGAACTCAAGATACAATTCAAAAAACAATTAAGAGAGGCTGAAGGCAATTGGGAAAAGAACTTAAAAAGCTAAATAAGTCATCTGAAAACAGAAAATATTGTTTTGAAAGTCAAACTTGACCAGCTTGAAAATGAGGCAAAGGAGATGAAAGATGAGGCAAAGAAGATGAAAGATAACCTCCAAAGAAAATCAGACCAGAAGGAGGAGGATGACCAAAAAGCCAGGGATGAAATTCAGTCTTTAAAAACTAGAATACAGCAACTAGAAGCAAATGACTTCACAAGGCAGCAAGAATCTTTAAAACAAAATAAAAAGAACAAAAAAATTGAGGAAAATATGAAACACCTCATTCAGAAAACAAGAGACATGGAAAACATGGAGAGATAATTCAAGAATTATTGGACTACCAGAAGAGCATTACAAAAGGAAAAGTCTAGACATCATTCTACAGGGAATTATCCAAGAAAACTGCACCAACATTCACAAAGAAGAGGGAGAGTTGAGATTGAAAGAATCCACACATTACCTCCTGTATTTAACTTTGAATTGATAACACCCAGGAACGTTATACCCAAATTCAAGAACTACCAGACCAAGAAAAAATTTTACAACCTTCTAAGAAGTCATACAGATACCATGGAACCACAGTTAAGATAACAAAAGATCTGTCTGCATTTACACTGAAAGACTGAAAGGCATGAAATATGACATTCTAAAAGCTAATGAACTAGGTCTATAATCCGGAATCAACAACCAAACAAAACTGACTATATTCTTACAGAGGAAAGTATGGTCATTTAATAAAATGGAAGAATTCCAAGCATTCATAAAGAAAAGCCTGGACATAAGCAGAAAAAATGATGCCCAAACACAGAACTCAAGAGAATCACCAAAAGGTAATTAAAAAGTTGTGGGATACCTTGTTAAAAGGACTCAATAAGTTAAAATGATTTATATCCCTGTAAGAAAAGAGGATATTGGTAACTCTTAAAAATTGTTATTATCACCCTGGAGAACAAGAAGAATTATAGTTAGAAGGAACAATGAAAAACTGTATAGGATGAAATGCCAAGATATATACATATATATGTATGCTTAAATATACATAAAACAAGAGGTAAAAAAGAAGTTAATACTAAGAGAAATAGGAAAAGAGACAAAATGGGGTAAATTTATATTTCATAAAGAATCTCCCAGAGAGATAACAGGATGCTAGTAGGGATGGATGATCAAAGAGGGTGGGGCGGTGGTGGGGAATTGAGGGAAAGATTCTCCAAAACTGGTTAGTTAATGAACACATCATAGAAACAATTAATAATTTTATTGATGAAAATGACAATGATGAGACATCCTTTCAAAACCTATAGGATGTAGCCAAAGCAACACTCTGGGGGAAATTGATATACTTTAGTTAATATATTAACAAATTAGGGAGGGCAGAGATCAATGAATTGGTCATGCAAATTAAAAAAAAAACTAGAAAACAAACAAATTAAAAATCTTCAGATGAAAATTAAATTAGCGATCCTAAAATTAAAGGAGAAATTAATAAAATCAAAAGTAAAAGAACTATTGAATTAATAAATAAGACTAGAAGCTGGTACTTTGAAAAAACAAATAAAATAGACAAAGTACTGGTCAATCTAATTTAGAAAAAGAACAAAGAAAACCAAATTAACAGTATCAAAGATGAAAAGGGAGACTTCACCTCTAATGAAGAGGAAATTAAGGCAATCATTAAAAACTATTATACCTATTTTTATGGCAATAAATATATCAATCTAGGTGATATGGGTGGCTATTTAGAAAAACATAAATTGCCTTGATTAACAGAAGAAATAAAATACCTAAATTACCCCATATCAGAAAAAGAAATTGAACAAGAAATCAAAGAACTCTCTAAGAAAAAATCCCCAGAACCAGATGGATTCACAAATGAATTCTATCAAACATTCAAACAACTAATCCCAATATTTTACTATAAAACATTAAGTCATCAGCATTTCTATATATTTCCAAAACATCTCAATAGCAAGAATTAGAAAGAGAAATTCCATTTAAAATCAACCTAGACAAACACAGGAACTATATGAACACAACTATGAAACACTTTCCAAACAAATAAAATTAGATCTAAATCATTGTTAAAAACATTAATTGCTCATGGGTAGGACAAGCTAATATAATAAAAATGACAATGCTACTCAAACTTATTTACTTATTTAGTGCCATACCCATTGAAACACCAAGAATTTTTTTCTAAATTAGGAAAAAAACCATAACAAAGTTCATTTGGAAGAACAAAAGATCAAGAATATCAAGGGAAATAATGAAAAAATGTGAAGGAAGATGATCTTTCAGTACAATATCTGAAATTATACTATAAAGCAGAGGTCAAGAAAACAATATGGTACTGGCTAAGAGACAGAAAGAGGATCAATGGAATAGACTTGGGGTAAGTGACCTCAGCAAGACAGTCTATGATAAACCCCAAATTCCCAGCTTTTGGGACAAAAATCCACTATTTGACAAAATCTTCTGTGAAAATTGAAAGACAGTATGGGAAACATTGAGTTTGGATCAACATCTCACATGCTACACCAATATAAACTCAGAATGGGTGAATGACTTGAATATAAAGAAGGAAACTATAACTAAAATAGGTAAACATAGAATAGTATACCGTTAGATCTTTGGGATAGGAAAGATGTTAAGACCAAATAAGGTTTAGAAAAAAATTAACATTCCTTCTGAATATGAAGTAAAAGTAATTAGTAAGTTTACGGGGAAAGATCTGGTAGATAAAGTCCCTGGAAAGCTATAGACAGACATCTGCAATGTTGCACGAAAGAATGCTATAACAATTGCAATAAAGTAAATCTTAAAAAAAAAAATCAAGACACAAAATGACTTCCTGATTAGGCTTTCTAAATGACCAAGGAAATAAAGAAAGACAAAGGAAAAGGAGAACATGAAAGACATGCCCAATGTAACACAGCATTTCACAAAATTGCAAGGAAAAATAAGGTTTTCTTAAGAAATGAGAAATACAAAGAAACGGGAAAAATAAAATAAAAAAGATAAGATCAAGAAATTTAAATATATCAAAGAATTTTAGGGAAATTTCTAAAAAATGAAATACAAAAATGGCATAATAAAAGATAAAATTGGTAGGGACTTGGAAGTAGAAGAAATTAATAGATGGTAAGAAAATACAGATGAACAATACAAGAAAGATATAAATACCACTAAACATCATGATGGTATCATTACTGATTTGGAGCTTGACATCCTCAGAAATGACAAATTATGTGAACTGAGAATTACCAGTGGTATAGCCAGTTTTTCAAGGAGGTAGAGGAAATGGAAACAAAATTGCTAATATTTGTTGGATCATGTAAACAGCAAGGGATTACCAGAAAAACATCTATTTCTGCTTCATTGACAACACTAAAACATTTGACTATATGGATGATAATAAAACATGGCAAGTCCTCAAAGAGAAAAGTACCAGATCATCTTACTTGCCTCCTGAGAAAGTTATAGGTGGGTGAGGAAACAATTGCTAGCACTGATCACAGACTAAATGATTTGTTTAAATGGAGAACAACAAGGCTGTATATTGTCAGCTTATTCATGTAATTTACAGGCAGTATATACAGTGTGAAATGCCAGGCTGGATGAATCAAAAGTTCAGTCATCAAATAAGCATTAACAACTGAATAAATCAGGAAAGTTTTCATGTAGGAAGTAATACCTGAAATGAGCATTTGGGGAAGTTAAGGATTCCAAGAGGATGAGGAAAAAACTAATTCTAGACATGATAGCTCATGAGAAGTAATAGACACAGTTCTAATGTCTTCCTTTAAATTCCAGAAAAACAAGCCAATTTTCATAGGAATACCTTCCAAACCCCTTAGTTCTAGGGCCTTTACCTCTGTTAATTATTTCCTATTATCCAGTACATAGCTTTGTTGAATCATAGCTGACGTTTTGTGACTTCATTTGGAGATTTCTTGGCAAAGATATTATAGTGGTTTGCCATTTCCATCTTCAGCTCATTTTATAGATGAGGAAACTGAGAAACCAGAGTTAAGTGATTTGCTGAAGGTCACACAATTAATAAGAGTCTCAGACTCTTATTTGAATTTGAATTGGAATTCAAGTCTTCCTGATTCCAGGATTCCCCTCTATCCCCTAAGTCATCTATCTGTCCCCACCGATAAATTATTTATATATATTGGTTTGGTCATTATTTCTTCCAGTCAGTTGTGAATTCCTTGAGATTAGGGACAATCTTTTGACTCTTTTTGTTTCCCTAGTGCTTAGCACAACACCAAGTTCATAGTAGGCACTTCATAAATACCTAATGGTTAACTAAAAAATATTAACTATAGCCAACAGGCTATTTGACCTATATTATAGGGTAGATGAAGGGAAATAATGTAAAATAAGCTGAAATCAGGCAGATTTTGGAGGACATTAAATATATATCAAACAAATTTGAATTTTATTCTAGAGTTAATAGTAATTTTTTAAATAAAAAATCAAGAGAGCAACATATTTAGATTCATGTTTCAGTACAGTTATTCATTTTATCAAGTATAAGTAGAATGGACTAAAGAGAAAAGAAAAAGGAATTATTGAAACCAATTAGGAAATTAAAGAAATAATCTAAGTGAATGGCAATGAGGTTCTAAATCTTTCTGAGAAATCAGTCTAGTGGTATCCAAACTCTTATTTTGAAGGTAATTTCCCCTATAAAATGCAGTCTCTTAGAAAAGAGATGAAAGTGGAAATATAGTTGGGGGAGTAATGATAAGGATGAATATTTATCCCTTGCAATCTCTCTGACATGGAAAAATTGCATATGGGGCATAGAAATTCTGGTGTCTGAAATGAGTTTCTCTTGCTACTGGTGACATTTGAACTGAAGAGGTACTGAATGAGTTTTAAAGATATAGGTTGTGTTCCTCTTATCATAGAAGGTGAAAATTTCAAAAACTGAAAGTACTATTTTAACGTCGAGGGATTTATAGGTGGACAGTATGCTTTGATGATTTGAGAAAGCAGTAGAGATTCTGGGCAGTTTGAGTGATGGTTAGGGGAGAAATTATGGGAAGAAAAAAGAAGTGTAGATAGAGGCCAGATTTGAACATAGCTGAGGGTCCAGCAAACCACCTCTGCCTATTGTGACCATATGGAACTGAGAGAGAGGTAGATATGAGGATGCTAAACTCCCCTTTGAAAAAATATATGCAAATAGTTCTAGATCCTCAACCACAAATATATCTGAGAGGGCAGAGGTTGATTTTCAGTTTCTTGTTCAGTAAAATTCATTGTCCCTCACTATTTTAATTGTTACTAATAAATGATAAAGATTTGATGGGAAAACAGTGGCTTTCATTTGTGTGCTTCATTATTTCTAAATAGGGAGTTAAAAGAAATATGAACAGTGGTTAGAATGACATAGAAGGAAAGAAGGTGAGGCAAAGAGACACAATAGATCTATCTGAATTGAATTGTCATAGTAGAACACTGTTGTTGAGAGTGATCCAACCATATTTGAAATCTTTTTGGAAGAAGATTGAAAAGATTACTAAATTGTATATGTCCTTTGATACAGCAATCTTAATACTAGACTTATATGACTATGACACAATAAAGAAAGAGAAATAGAATCTATGTGGACAGTGCATACACACACAGTGACTACCACTTTTTATTATGGCAAAGAACTAGTAAGAAAGACGGTCCCATCCATGGAAGAATGATTACAGAAATCATGATAGACAGGTAGGAAAACTAAGCAGCTGAATTGTTCCAATATTTCCCTCAAAAAAACTTTAAAAGAATTCCTCAAATCAAATTTTGATTTGGCAGTCAACAAAAAGTCATGGTAAGATAATTTTCTGCCTATGATATGTTTATTGGTAACTATTGTCAACTCTATTACACACTGTCTTAAATCATAGTTCTAGAGGAAACAGGAGCATTTGTCCTTTTTCAGTGGAGAAAGGGAGCAGGGGGTCCTAGTTTCAAAACAGAGAGGCAGAGAGTAATGCAACTTGCAGTTACCAGGGAACAACAGACATGGTCACATTACTAGATAAAAAAAAATAGTAATAATTGAAACTGCAAAGGAACTCCTTCCTCGATAAAAAAATAGGGTGTAGACTGGGAAAAGAATAGTCTGCCTCTCCCTGGATTACACCACCTAGTAAGCACCAAAAACATTCAGACTCACAGAACTAACTCTGAAAACAGCATAAAAAGGTCTGTAGCTTGGGACATCACCTCTACACCCCTAGGTTAAAGGAGACCAATTTAAAAATAAAATTCAAAGTTTGGAAATAGGCTTGAATAAAAGTGAGTAAACAAAAAAGATGCTTATTGATACAAAAGAAGTCCTTTTTTACCTTTTTTTTTTTTGATGGAATGAAAAGGATAGTAAATTTGGTTCCAAAACAAGGAAAGAAAGAAAAAAAAAAGCATTAATGAAGCATTTAAAGTATTCAAAGAACAAAGTTAAATTTAATTTGGGGAGAAAGATTCAGGAAAAAAATATAGTCTTTGAACTATGCATTTACAGCATTTATTATATATTTAACAAATATTACATAATTACTATTATTTTGCTATTAGATACTTAATATATTATATATTTAAGGAATAAACTTTGTTTTAGAGCTTCAGGTTTTTTCATGTAATTCTCATCTTTCTTTTCTTCTTTGTCTATGAAAATGTATTTGTTGGTGCTTGTCACATTCATAATTTAAAAAATGTTGAATATAATTTGTAGTGAAACAAATTGTTTTATAATATAATGAGAAGTAAGTTAAGCAATGACACATGGTATCTATTTCATGTAAATAGTCAATTATGAAAAATTCAGGAAAAAATAGAATTCTCTATTACTCTCACTAGACAAATTATGGGTATACAATATTCCTAGTTCCCAGTGGTCTGACCTCTTACTAGCAGGAATCCTGAACAAATATTTCTAATCAATGGTTTTCTGTATCTAAATTACTATTCAAAAATTATCAAATTTACATTCATTTTGAAAAAAAAATCTTGTAAGCATTCAAAATAATTCTTATATGCATTCAGAAATAACTCATAGGTATTCAGAAATGATAGTTCTCATAATTGATAGATTGCATCATCTTAATATATGAATATACATAGATAGTGTTGTGGTTTTGTTATCTTTCTTTTTATCTCTAATCCTTACTCTTAAAATCTTGGTACTACATTAGAATGCAACACATGATATATTTTAATTATTCTGGCAATTAAAGAGGAAGAGGAAAAGTTAATAATGAAATTTAACTTATTTTTGAGTTCAGTTTAATGATTCTGACCTTTTTATTTCTGGTTAAATAAATCCTTTATTTGAAAGAAAAATCATGATCCTGTATTTTCTTATAAATGTCAGGTTTTAACTAGATTCAGTGCTACAGTCCTACGTTACACATTTTATTACATCAAAACATATGTTGGCAAGCAATGTTCTACTTAATCGTTATTTATGAGTACCCGTTTGTTATTAGGACTGTTCCATAAGTTACTATGAAAACTTGTTACCCATTAATAAGCAAATGCTATTTCACCAAAAGATTTAATTTTAATTGGAAGAGGTAGTGATATCTTAGTACTGTGATATCCACATGATTTTTCTTAAAGCCAATGAAGACATTTTGTGAGAAGGGATATGTTTTAAGTTTCCTCATATTCTATGCCTACTTGTGAAACTCTCTGTTACTCATTAAATGAGTAGCTAAGTATTCAAATTTTTTCAGTATACTGCAAATTAGTACAAACAGAAATAAAAATTTATAAAAGATACAAACCAAAGGTAGGGTTCCACATTATCCCAAGTTAACACAGAAGTGCCAGAAATCTCAATTGAGTCAAGCGATGTCAGAAGTCTGAACTGGGTGGGAATAAGTTTTTAATCACTTTGGGAGAAGGGATTTACTTTGACCATTGGATGAAAACAGTTGATATCACATGAAAAATGTCATTTGATTGGTAGAGGAATGTCTGTTATGCTCTATGGGTAGATGTTGCAAAATAAATCAGTTTAGGAACTCAAAAGTTTATCAGCAAAATAATCAAATGTGAGCTTCCAGGCTTACAAAGGCATCAAGGAGGCAGATTGTTTCACCTCCCCATCTAGGGGAAACAAGATGTATGTGTGTTGGGGGTATTGAGCCCATAGAGGGTATTACACTCCTCTGTGCCCCAGTTGGATGTCATGTGGGAATTTGGATCAGTAGAAGAAAATTAAATCCTTTGGGTGTTCAAAGACACATTCAAGCCACATTAGGCATAATGAAGAATAAAAGTATCAGGAGGCATGAACTTTCGAGCTTCAGAGAGAATGAAAAATTCTTGAGGATACCATCAGAGAAAATTTCATCCAGCAGCCAAAACATAAGAATTTGTCTTTTGCTCACATATATTCTCTAAATCTGTGCCCACTTTCCCCAGAAATCTTGAATATAAGTCCATAACTGGGAAGATACCTGTGTTTTCATTATGCCATATTAATAAATATTTTCTAAAAACTAAATATATCCAGGAAACTATTCAGAACACAAGTTGTCAGTTTCTGAACAATAATAGTAGGAAGACAAATCCTACAGGTGTTACCCTTAGAATATTGCGAGGATAGTAGTTTGTCACACTCTGGGGACTCAAATTGCCAGTAATATTAGAAATAGATAAGTGGTTAATGAAGGGGTACTACATAAGAGCCACAAAATTCTCTGTCCTTGCCCTCCATGAGTTTGTAGTGTGGTGAAGGAGATAAGACACAGCCATGAAAAAAATTTAAGTTATGATACTAGAAAATTCATGAATGTCAAAAGGATTACTCATGCAGACCAAAAATATTTTAGGAACTCTGAAGAATGGGAAGTACTAAAAGAAGAAAAGGAATAAACATTCAGAAGCAGATGAATGCAAGGCATGTTTAAGATTTAAAATAGACCATAAAGTTGTGGATTCAGAGAGTGGCTAGATGTAATTTTAAGTATTGGTTGGGTCCAGATTGTAGTAAAAAGACCTCCCAGGTAATCTAGGAAGATTTGAAGTTTTCCCTCAGGAAATGGTGAGTGATCAGAAATTGTTTAAATTAAATTGGTATGGTGATGTCAAAAACAAACAAACAAACATTTATTAGTATCCATTATGGTCAGGCACTCTGCTAACTCCCAGTAATGCACATGAAGGTAAAATACATACACAGATACATAACACATATGTAAATACATATAAACAAATAGGATAAACAAGAGCATTATTGATTTGTCAACACCACCCTCATTAGTGAATTATCTGATCACTTTTTAATTGCAATGTAAATACCAGAGATATCCCAAAATAGGGCTTTCAGAGCTTCAAGGAGTCATCAGATCTCTTTTGAAAAGCTAGGTCACCTGAAGTTTTAAATATGAAGGAGGCTAACCAAAATAAAATGTCATTCACTAGCCAAAGAGCTCCAATAGCCAAATTTCATTTATATGACATATATAATATGGTGGTATCCAAGTTTACAAAGGCGAGTCATTTCTTTACTTCAGCAATCTCCAGCTCTTCTACCAATAATTGTCATATAGTATATCCTTAGCACACACTTGTTGGTTAATTGATTTTTATTTAATCCTTTGCATATTTCATTGCTGAAAGATGTTTGACAGTAGAGAAAGGGAACCAGAATACTGAAAGATATTAAGATTATGCCCAGTGATATTTATTAAAGGAATTGGTGATATTTGGTCTGAAAGGGAGACTATTAGGATTGTTGGAGAGAGTGAGGCATGATACTTGTTTTCATCTATAACACATATACACGTGTTCCCCTTGACCTCAGAAGGTGGATTTCTGATGATAGAGAAATAGAAAATTGAGATATCAAAAAAAAAGTAAACAAAAAAATCTTTATAATCAAAGCTATGCAAATTTAGATTTCTCCAGAGGACATTGAGCAGAGTTTGAAAGATTGTTTCTTTGGTATCTTAGAAAAGAGATTTTTGTCCACATATTCATTTAACTATAGGACCTGTGAGATCCTTTCCAATTCTAAAGTCATATAATTTTGTGATTCATCTGTGCATTTTTATGGGTATTAAAAAGAAAATGATATCTTGTGTGCAGTAATGTAATTTGTTTACATAATTTTAGTTGAGTTATTCATACATTGTGCTACCATACTTGTACCTAAATTGTTAAAATTTATTAAGTCCATGAGTATAAAGTGTATGACTACACATGTATATATATATATGTATATACACTGTTAAAACAAGAATGGTTTTATGTGTATATATATACATATATATGTATATATGATGGTTATATATATATATATATAATGATTATATATAAAACAAGAATGGTTTTATATGTATATATATATATATATACAGAAAGAGAGAGACAGATGACCTCCAGAAGCATCTCATCTAAATATGTATAACTACCATTATATTTTTTATTTTGCTTTTTAATATGTAAGCTGTTCTTGGGACATTGTATATATATATATATATGTATATAAATATACTTTAAAAATGTTTTTATTTGTTTTTATTGAATTATACTCCTTGACAGTAATTACATTGATGTGGAATAGTCAAATTTTAATTTATTTTCAAGGTTATGATAATCCTAAAATCAGCCTCATAGCATCTCAAAGGGCATAAGGTATAATAAGTACATATTACTAACTCATGAGAAGCATTTTGATCACTGGACATTTTTGTGCCTCAGTTTCCCTTTCTTTCTCATTGAACAATGATCAAGATGAGAGGTCTGAGTTTTCTGAAACAAAATTAGCTTTTACAGAGACCAAGCTTGAGGTGATTAATTTTGTCACCCAATACTGTGGCTCTTGCTATGGGTATTTTGTCTTCTCAGGGTTCCGAGGCTAGATGCGTTTCCACAGAGAACACGGCTGTGATGATGGGAACATTCTGGAAGGGAGTATCAGATTCTGGCCAGTCACAAAATCTTAGCCTAAGTGTTCCCGAGGTCGGATGTTTCCAAAGAGAGGATGCCTCAGTAACCAGAATGCTCTGGGAGGATGTGTCTCCAACTACAAATATTTTGTCCTAGCCCTGTTACTATAATTGTGCTGATTTTCCCCCTCCCTCTTCCTGGAGGTGAGAGGTCCACAGGTGTCACACATTGCAAACATTTTCTATATTCATCATTTGCTCTCACTTTATTTTCCATCCTCACATCCAGAATCTTCTAGGATTGGGGAGAAGGGGAAGAGGAGGTAAAACAAGGGGAGGGAGGGAGGTGGGGTGGGAGAGGGGAAAGTAAAAAAAGGGGCTGATAGGTAATTATCAATCAAGCAGCCTGTGACTACCTCTCCTGACTCCAGTTCTCTGTGCCATCCTCTCCTCTTCTCTTCTTTTCTTCTTCTTTTTCTTTAATGAGATGAAACTTTCTTCTTTTTCTCCTCACAAAATGTGGCTGTTTGTGGCAAGAGGCCTCCCTTGGCATGTCAGTCGCTTTGTCAGTCGGGATGAGGAAATGAAAAACTATTTTAACTTGAGAAGAATTTTCACGGTGTGACATCCATTATGAGCTAAGGACACACCAAAATTGACCTTGGTGAGGAGTTAAAAAGAGTTTCATTCAGAATGAATTAATGGGAGGATTATGAGGGAAGATGAATGAGGACTTTTCCTTGGCTTATGAAATGTAGTCTTTAAGAATATTCTGGAAGATTTGTGCCATCACAATAAAAATAATCTATAATGGCTCAGGCAGTTTAATAAACCAATAGAACTGTTGACAGCATGATAGATAACAAGAAACATTCATCATTCAAGTTCATGCTACACAGTCTCAACTTTCTGATAAGTTTGGACTGGCGAGGGTATTCCCTAAATAAGTAGTTTAATAATTCATTTTTTAAATCATCTTCAACTTTTAGGAATAATTTAATAAATCTAAAGAAATAATGTTTTGATGTTTTCTAACAAAATTTTAAAAAAATCTCTTGTAATCCTTCTCTACCAATATAACAAGATTAATAGCAATAGTAGTTATGTGTTCTTGGAGGCTCCTAAAAACCAACCATATTACTATCCTTCACCTTCACTCCTATATGGTGTTCTCTGTTTCACTTCCATTATGTTTTTTTTTTCCCAAAGGGAAATAATTAATGACAAGCTATTCATTTCCACCCTTGAGGTAGAAGGTAAACAAAAAGATTATCTGAAGAACTATGTATGAGCATTTAAAAATACTGATTATGATAATGAATGGAAAATGAATGAAGAAATAAACATTTAGTAAGCACTATGTGTCAACCATTTTTATGCTTCATTTAAGCAGTGGTGATACCAACTCAAAAGGGAAATAATTCTTATTCTTAATGAGTTTAGACTCTAATTAGTGGAGACATTGAAAAAATATTATGTTGAATTGCCTAATATTATTGGCAGTGAAATTTTCAAAGGATGTCATTCTACAATTATAAAAATAATTCCTTTTAGGTAATATGAATCTCAAGAAGTGCTTAGGTCCTAGGTGAAAAAGATCTATACCAATCTTTTCTTTCATATCAAACTCAAATGTAAGGGAAAAATTAATATTTTAAATGATAAATAATTGTGTACAAATCAGATGATGCTTAATGAGGAAATAATTTATTTTGTATATTTTAATAAAATAATGTTTTTCATTAGAAATCTGATTACTTTACACTTTAGGAAGATTTTCATCTTAAAATTTATCAAATCTGGTACAGAAAGTGAATTATTTTCTAAACCTTCTATTATATGCAAATTAACAACTTATTTCCAACAAAACTAAATACTATCCTACATGGAACATATTACACCAGGCATCGCGCAAAGTATTTCAAATGTTTCCTCTCATCTGAGCCTTAAAGCACTCCTCTAAAGTAGGTATTACAGTTTTCATTATTCAAGTTATTATTCTTCAAATATTTGCAAATATGTCATCTGGCTTGTATCTTTATACACATTTTTTATGCACATGTTCTACAGATGCATTTATTTAGGAGTTAAATGCTCAACCATTTATCTCAGACAAAGAATGAATGGAGATTTTTTTTGTTCTAAAATAGAATCTCAATAAAAAGGGATAACTCCAATGACATTAATAACTAATGACTCAATCAAAAATTGATTTAAAACAAATTAACTCAGATGAAAGTCAGACTTAGAATCATTTAGTCTGATGAGGCCAGTTTAAGGAGAGAGAAAATGAGTTCACAATTTGAAACTATGGGAGGAGACAACCATTTTATTCTTTTATAGATTTCATACTGACTCTTGACATTTATTTTGATGGTGGTTTCATAACTTCATCAGTCCTAAAATCCACTGGCTTCACTACTACCAAAAGTAATGCTTCCATCCATTTTGTGTACTATTTGTTCATGGTTTGCTATGAATCTTTCTTAGAAAACCCATACAAAATCCTGAAGGCCTTCCTCTGCTTTAAAAAAAAAAAAATATATATATATATATATATATTTTTTTTTTTAGGATTTGGGGGGGTAGCAGTGATACCCTTATATGGGTCAGCTGTTCTTTCTAATTTTTCATATGTGGTGGTATGATAGATGATGGATGAAGAATATGTTTTATTTAGATCTGGACATTTTAGTAGACTTGTAGAAGTTCTGCATTTATTTGGAAGATTAGATTAAAATTTCATTTTTCTATGTCCCTTAGGACAATGGAGCAGCTATACTTCTATGGTACACCTAGTTTAAAAATAACTTTAGTTTCATAAAATATATATTTATTTCAATATGTTTTAGGTACTAAATAGATATATCAGTCTAAGTTCCTTCAGGGAATCTGAGGGTAGGCATGCTTCATTACTTTGAGATATTAAGTCCTAATTTGGATTCAGGGAATCCCAAGTTCAAATTCAACTTTAGAGATACTTGTATGACTGGCCAGGATTTGATCTATTAATTTCTCTAAGCTTTAGTTTGTAATCCAAAAAGTGGAGATAATAACACTGTGGATTTCTGGTAATATTAAATAGATCATTTATTTGGGGGGAGATTTTTTTCACAACCTGACTAACATGGAAATATGTTTTGCATGTCTGCACATGTGTAACCTATATCAATTTACTTGACTTCTAAATAAGGAGGGAGGGGAGAGCAGGTAGGAGAGAATTTCAATGTCAAAACTTACTTTAAATAAATGTAAAAATGTTTTACATGAAATTGGATAAAATATTTAAAGTATTTAAGAAAAAATCATACAAAAATAAAATTGAATAACAATTTCTCACAAAAGGACTCCAAGTTAATATGTATATAGATAGTTGTTTTGAATATACAATTGGGTTTACTTTGAATAGTTATTAAGTGTTCCTGCAGTTTCACCAATAAACAATGTGAGGAAAAAGGGATTTTTATGCTTCCTGACAAGCTCAGACCTTTGACACCAGTGATACTCTTTTGGCAAATGCAGGGTTTTAATTAACTGAAGTTTCTCAAAGACTATTCTGTCTCTTAACCTCTGAGCAAAACCTGCTCTGCAGGTGTCCAGTTCATATTTATTCCCATAATAGGACCCACTCAGAGGTGACCAATAATTCAATTAGGATCCCTGTTTGCAAAGTTATATTTTATCACAATAATGCAGTGCTTGATGCTTTAATCATTTTCTTTGATGACTGAAGAGTCTTATGCATAATATTATCTGTATACAAAGTAGAAAACTGGATATTAATTTAATTTTAGAGACTCATAAAAATATGATCAAAGCAAACACAGAAGCTATGGCAAAAGTATTTTATGATGCCAGAGGCTAAAGGAGAATTTATATGCCCTTTGAAAAGAATGTTAATCAACATGAAGCACCTGGAAAATCCCTGGTATTATTCTAGTCAAATACTATGAGTATAGAGAAATACAAAGCAATTAAGCATATATTCTTGGATTACAAGGGTCTTCCACTCTGGTTAGAAAAGCAGACAGTTTGGAGAAGGCTGCCAGACCAGTGCTAGATTGATCTTTATTAAGTGCCTATTAGGCATCAGGCACTGTGTAGGTTTTCATCTGTGTTAGAAATTCTTAGTGTAAACATTCCTTCTGCAAATGCAAATGAATGAGTGATTCAACAAAGTAGAAGAGTAAAATGAGTGACCATATTCCCAGAATTTTCTAAATTGAGGCTGTCCTTCTCTGATTCAAGTTAGATGACTTAGATTTAAGACCTAGCTCTAAGACTACTTCTGTGACTTTTGAAAATCATTTAAACTTTTGGGCCTCAGTTCTTCATCATTCATAAATGAAAATTTCAATATATCTTTTCATTTGATATATGACTATGGTCATCAGAATTCTGAGTTAAAAATCAATCTAATAGTGTTGATGGAGAGTTGGTCTCAGTATCAGGAAAGAACTGGATCCAAATTCTGCTTTTGATGAAACTAGTTATGTTGATTCAATAGATAAAGCCTTCATTAAGAACTCTGAAATCAAGGAAATCACTGAAGGAATTGTGCAGGGAGAATATAGAGGGGTAGAAGGAAATAGAATGAGGAGGTTCAGATTTCAAGAGTTGATTGACACAAATAAAAAGTAAAATAGAGGCCATTTCAATGAACGCTGACTCCAGAATCCGTGGATCTATTTGCAAATAACTTGTCTAACACTCACTACCTCTGTACCATTGGGGAATTTATTTATGTTCCATGCACCTCAGTTTGCTTATCTGTAAAGTAAAGGGATCGAATTATATTTTTTTTCTCAGGAAACTTTTTCTCATTACCATTAATTCTAGTGCCTTCTCTTGGTTGAATATTTCCAATGTATTCTGTAGAAATATTATTTGAAAATAATTGTTGTATTCATGTTGTCTACCCCATAACACTGAGGTCTTTGGGAGTAGAAATTATCTTCTTCCTTTCTTTGTATGTAAAGTGCTTAGCAGAGTGCCTAGCATATAGCATATATTTACTAAATGTTAACTGAATATCTCTCTGACCCTTTCTAGTTCCATATATATAATCTTTAACACTGTTTATGGAGAGATTGATACTTTTCAATGGGTTTTCCCTTGACATTAGTTCTTTTGATCCTCATTAAACAACATGCTGCTTTATACCTCTTAAGTGGATGAGGTGAATGGGCATACAAAATTAAAATAATAAAAGTAGTTATAATAGAAATAATACCTACCATTTACATAGGACTTTAAGATTTAACTGTATATCTTAGGTTTTGATATGATGTCTCCTCATTGTCATTATCTTTAATGAAATATGTAATTGTTTCTATGATTTCTTTTTTGATCCACCAGTTTGGAGGAATTAGATTATTTGGTTTCCATTTAATTTTAAATTTGCCTTTCCACGGACCCTTGTTAAATATAATTTTTATTACATTATGATCTGAAAAATATGTATTTATTTTTTCTGCATTTGTTTACAATATTTCTATGCACTAGTACATGGTCGATCTTTGTATAAGTACCATATACTTCTGAAAGAAGGTATATTCCTTTTTATTCCTATTCAGTTTTCTCCAGATATCTATAACCTCTAATTTTTCTAGCATTTCATTCACTTCCCTTACTTCTTTTATATATATATATATATATATATATATATATATATATATATATATATTTTTTTTTTTTTTTTGGTTTGATTTATCTAGTCCTGAAAGGGGAAGTTTGAGATTCCCCTACTAATATGGTCTTACCATCTATTTCCTCCTTGAGTTCCTCTAATTTTTCCTTTAGAAATCTAAATGCTATGCCACTTGGTGCATATATGTTTAGTAATGATATTTCTTCATTGTTTATGAAACATTATTTATGTTTACCCTTTAACAGAATGTAGTTTCCTTTCTTATCTCTCTTTTAAAAAATTTATTTATTTAGCCAATTTAGAACATTATTCCTTGGTTACAAGAATCATATTATTCGACTTCCCCCACCCTTATGGTAGCCTATGCGCAATTTTATTGGGTATTATATGTGTCTTTGATCAGAACCTATTTCCATGTTGTTGTTTACACTAGGATATTCATTTAGAGTCTACATCCCCAACCATATCCCTTCAACCAATGTATTTAAGCAGTGGTTTTTCTTCTGTGTTTCTACTCCCACAGTTTTTCATCTGGATATGGATAGTGGTTTTTCTCTTAGGTTCCTCCAAGTTGTTCAAGATCACTGCATTACCACTAATGGAGAAGTCCATTTCATTCGATAGTACCACAGTGTATCAGTCTCTGTGGACAATGTACTCCTGGTTCTGCTCCTTTCACACTGCATCAGTTCCTGGAGGTTGTTCCAGTTCCCATGGAATTCCTCCACTTTATTATTCCTTTGAGCACAATAGTATTCTATCACCAACATATACCACAATTTATTCAGTCGTTCCCCAATTGAAGGGCATCCCTTCATTTTCCAATTTTTTTTTTTGCCACCACAAAGAGCACAGCTATAAATATTCTTGTACAAGTCTATTTCCTTATTATCTCTTTGGGGTACAAACCCAGCAGTGCTATAGCTGGATCAAAGGGCAGACAGTCTTTTATTGCCCTTTGGGCATAGTTCCAAATTGCCCTCCAGAATGGTTGGATTAATTCACAAATCCACCAGCAAAGTATTAAGGTCCTGACTTTGCTGCATCCCCTCCAGCATTCATTACTTTCCTTTGCTGTCATGTTAGCCAATCTGCTAGGTGTGAGATGATACCTCAGAATTGTTCTGATTTGCATTCCTCTGATTATAAGAGATGCAGAACACTTTTCATGTGCTTATTAATAGTTTTGATTTCTTTAACTGAAAATTTTCTATTCATGTCCCTTGCCCATTTATCAATTGGATGATGGCTTGGTTTTTTGTATAATTGATTTAGCTCTTTATAAATTTGACTAATTAAACCTTTGTCAGAGATTTTTGTTATGAAGATTGTTTCCCAATGTGTTGCTTCCCTTCTAATTTTGGTTGTATTGGTTTTGTTTGTACAAAACCTTTTTAATTTGATGTACTCGAAATTTTTTATTTTACATTTTGTAATTTTTTCTAGCTCTTGGTTGGTTTTAGTCTTTTCTTTCCCAAACATCTGACATGTATACTATTCTGTGTTCACCTAATTTGCTTATAGTTTCCTTCTTTATTTTCAGGTCATTCCCCCCTTCTGAATTTCTCTTGGTGTAGGGTGTGAGATGTTGATCCAATGCCAATCTCTCCCATACTGTCTTTGAATTTTCCCAGCAGTTTTTACCAAATAGTGGATTTTGGTCCCAAAAGCTGTGATCTTTGGGCTTATCATCGACTGTCTTACTGAGGTCATTTACCCCAAGTCTGTTCCAACACTTTGGTTAATCATATGGGGACAAATTGTTAGAATGCAACTAAGGAGGTATCTTTCTGCTACTATAATATTTTACTATGAAAATTATTGTTAAGTACTAGCTGTGCCTACTCAGTTTAGGTTCCTCCTCCTCTGAGGAATAGAAAAGGAACTAAATGATGTGGTGATGGTGGTATTGCTGTTGCCTTTACTGTTACTATTGCTGCTGTTATTGCTCTTGTTAAAAACTTTGTCGTTTAATTTAATTAACAAACTTAAAATGAGAAAACTCTCTTTAATAATATAGATAAGTAAGGTACAGTTTTAGAGAGTTGCCTCAAACACTAACACATTAAGCTAGTTGTCTAAGATCACACAGCCAGAATATGTCAGAAGCAAGAATTAAATCTAGGACTTCCTGACTTTAAGATCTACTCTCTATCCACTATCCAACAATTCCTCTCAGCTTATATTGTATATTTTGTGTGTATATAGAGATCTTTTCATGGAAAAAAATACTGGCAGGTTACTAAATCTCCATTTGAAGAAGAAAAATACAAAATGATGAAGACAAAAAGGTAAATAAAAAAGAAAGCATTTGTGAAGTATCTTAAATCTTGCAAATTGCTTTAAACATCTAATCTGATTTTCCTTCTTATTGATTCTATAGAGTAGGTAATCCAAGAAGTAGCATCCATTTTTAATAGATGTGAAAATCAAGGTCTTAAAAGTTGAAATATTTTTCCCAATGTCATAATGAAATAGTAAACATTATTATGATTTGAACCCGAGCCTTTGACTTCAAGACCTTTCCATTATATCTCAGAAATCTAAGTTTGCCACCAAACCAGAATCCTTTTGATTTCTCAATGTATATACCTACTGGCTTTCTCATTTTCCCATTGCTATTCTTGACATACCTATATTACGAATGAAAGAGTATCTGTTTTTGGATAAACCTTGTAAAGGAGGAATTAGTTGGTGGTAAAAGGGATAGAGCAAGAATGGACATCTCCCCCTGAGAGCAGGATCCAGGAGACTTAACTGATGTTTAAAGTTGGCCCAGAGAGAGGAAAGGGAGGGGGTTGAGTAGTTTCCCCCTTCAGTCTTTCCTCCTCAGCTATGGCTGCTCTCACAAACTAGCATTTGACTTCCTTCAATACTAGTGTCTAATGCTTCCTCTTCAGGAAGATTACTCTCCCTTCTATCAAGCTGGCCCACTCACACTTGAGTCACTTTAGGGAAAAGACAACAACTTTTTTATAAACTAAGTCAGGTGGGGATAACACTAAGAAATGGCTGGCAGGAAAAGGTTTTTGAGGAAAGAGGGTGGAGATGTCCCTACTCTAGCTACCCTTTTTCCTCCCTCCTCGAGTTGGGGAACCCAGAGAGTGTCAGGCTTGGCTTGCCCTGGTCTTGGCCCAAGTGACACAGTTCAGGCCCAGGGCACCAGGAGCTGTGAGGTAAGTTTGACAGAGGCTCAATGTCTTCTCCAGCTATCACTTCAGTTGGGAATTGGTGGTGGTGGTGGTGGTGGGGATGTCCAGTCACCAGGAGAGGAAAAAGGTGAGTATCTCCTCAAGAGAAAGTCTGGACCATATCTCCCTCCTAGGCTTCTCAAGATTGATAGAGCTAACTGAATCTCAGTCAGAATCTTCTTACTTCTCATGATTCCAGACCTCCTGGGTCCCCTGCCCCATCAAGGAGAAAAAATTCAGCAGCTCTTCAGCCTGTCTCTCTTCCTTGAGTGCAAAACCTTTGTCACAGCCTGGATTTATAACTGATGACCAAAAGTTCCCAGAATAGCCCAAGGGATAGACACAAGATACAGGTTCAAAAAGACAATGTCTACGACTTCTTTGTCTGACACATGGTCAGTGAGATTGAGCAAAGAAGAGGCTGTTTGAAGCAAATATCATTATTCTGCTGCTTTGTATAGACAGAGCTTCTTGTTCCTGCTCTCTCATGCTGAACAATCCTCTATGAAAACACAGTGAATAATGAAAAGGAAAGAAAAGAAAAGAGGAGGTATCTCAGCTAAGCAGGACTTATATGCCAAGTACAGAGACCAAGAAGGAATCTACTCTTCAAAAACACCAGTGAGAAAAGGTCATTCCTTCCCTTAGAGTAGAACACACTTGGAAGCCTCAAGGACATTTGGAACAACTTGGCTTCTAATGTATTCTGAATGTCAGAGCATTTTGTTCATCAGAATGTCAACCTGAAGCACTTCACAATACCAGTCAAATAAGTACTGTGTTGTTATTGTGGAGTTGTTTTTTCACTTATGTCTGGCTCTTTGTGACTCCATATTGGGTTTTCTTGGCAGAGATACTGGACTGGTTTATATTTCCTTCTTGAGATCATTTAGCATATGAGAAAAATCATTTAGCATATGAGAAAAAATGAGATAATGGTATTGCTTGACTTGCCTAGGTTTGTATGGCTAGTAAGCATCTAAGGCCATATTTAAACCAAGAAGATGAGCCTGCCTGACTCCAGATCTGGTACTTTCTCCACTGTGCCACCTAGCTGCCTATAGTACTCTATTTGTTTCTAACAATCTTCTGGGAAGTGTATCAGATGACTTCTTTTAGAAATGTATTTTCCTGAAATCTGGCATTATCATAATTCAAGAACTAAATAAACTAAATCAAATTTCTTTCTTCAACACAAGAGCCTTTCCTATCCTTTGTATTTTCTATTAACAGGCAAATATGGAGTGTGTTTAATCACCACCTTCCTTGTAATGACTCTCAGAAGAGTTTCATAAGTCTTTCCAAACATCCCCTTAACTTTTCCTTAGATGACTTAGTTCAATCCCTTTAAAATGATGTTTTCTTCCTTTTACCTTATCTTCTCTAAAGATTTCATGTCCTTTTTCATCACTGAGCTAAAATTGGATTATAATTATACACACACACACACACACATATATGATATATATATATATATATATATACCACTTACACAAAACATCTTTTTGACAAAGTGAATAGAGAACTAACCTGAAATAATCTAGAAAGATGTATTCAAGCTCCCCTTCTTCCATACACTGGTTGAGTGACCCTGAGGTGGAAAGAAACCTGAAAACTTTAAGTTACCATTCTCCTTTGTTAGAGTGTTTCCATGGTAGGAGCTCCCTATATTAATTAAATCATATGTCCTGTTCTCAGTTCTATCATAAATGGGGGACTCTGATTTTTCAAAGTAGATTCAGTATTCTTTTTTAAAATTTAATTTTAGTGATTAATTAAGACATTTTTCCATGGTTATATGATTCATATTCTTTCCCTCCCCTCTTCCCACCTCCCTCACATAGCCAATGTACAATTTTCCTGTGCTTTACAAGTGTTATTGATCAAGATCAATTTACATATTATTAATATTTGCACTAGAGTGATCATTTAGAGTCTACATTCACAATCATATCCCCATAGATGTAATATTCTTTATGCCCACCAAATCTCCCTTGATATCTGTAGAACTTTTTATTCTGTTGAATTTTGTAAGATTTAAATCAATATCTATAACTTGAAGTATTATATTTTATAAATTTTATTAATAATTACTTGAAGTAGAAAGAAAATAAACTAAAAGAAATAGAAGTTCAAACCTAATTATCTAACAAAAAGTAAACCCATGTGTATAGATTCTCCTGCCTGGAATAAAGCCTGCTTTCCCAGCTGTGATCAGGGGAAAAAAGCACAAGTGGAGGAACTAAAAATAACGTATATCCTACCTATGTTAGCACGTAACATGAGAAGGGACATGGGAATGCTGTGATTTAGAGACCCAGGGAGCATATTCATATTACCTAATTTGTACTTTCTCAATCTTTAATATTACAATAAATTTATTACAAATTTTAAATATTTAATATTATAACCAATAATAAAAATAAATTACAATTTAATGTTTAATTAATATTTAATTTTATTATTAATAATGATGTAATATTTAATATTATAATCAAACTATAAACAAATACATTATAATTTAACATTATAAAACAAAAATATTTAATATAATCAATTTGTTACAAAATTATATAATATTATAAGAAATTAATATTATAGACATGTAATATACATGTACATAACATAGTCTCATTACAGTTCACATAGCAAAAAGGTGTTAATTCCATATTTGAACATGTGTATTCACACATGTATAGGAAACACAAATATATTTGTACATATACATATATAATATACATATACTACTTACATAATACAATCTTGCTTTATCACCATTCTCTTATCATGACTTCACTATATTGTGGGTTTAAAAAATATATATCTAATTCTGTATCAGAGAGTTTTTGCTATATCATGGGATTTTGCAGATGAATATCATACTTCTGTGCAAGTTAACCAATGTGAGATTGTACATGGCTGAGCACAAAGGGGACGTTTCTGTATTGGCTGATGGAATGAAAGGTGACCAACTACAGTGCTGTCTTCTGTATCCTGGGTGCTGATTGGTTCAATGTTTATAAGAATGTGGGAAAGGTTAATAAGAGTGTGGAAAAGGTTTATAGGAGAGTGGAAAGGGTTTATAAAGCCTTAAAATATAGATAACGCCACTACTTTGCAGATTTTCACCTATCATGGGATGTCTCTGGAATGTAACTCCAGTGATATGTGAAGGGTCACTATATATGTATACATATATACAGAAAATACAAACAAGAAATTCTGCCTCTTACACTCATCTGGATAACCATGTAAAAGTCCCCTCATCACTAAATACTTAAGGCAACTTCAGAAGAATATAAGTAATGATTCAGTTTCCTATGTGTGATAGAGGTCTAATCCAAGAACTTGAATGACTGTCTTGAAAGCTGCAGAGGCTTCTCATCCACAATGTGGGAGGGGCTCAAGGAGATTGGAATATAGAGGGAAGAGGAGATTCTAAGAGTGGAAACCTTTCTCTCTCTCTCTCTAAACCATCTCACCCTCCGTCTACCTTTTGGGCATATGACATCAACTCTTTCTATCCCTTGTCCTAAACTTGAGGGGGGAAAGACTCCGTTCTTTCTCCCTTCCCCCATATGTATTAGCAAGGGGGACTTTAAAGAAGAGGAACTTCTTTATTTCATATATTTGGGGATTGAATACAACATAACACTTCCTCCCCCTTTCCCCAAGCTGAGCTCTTTCAAATGGTTTTAGACTCCATTTTCTTCTTGTAATGTTGGTTTTTGAAACTCCCCTCCAAACACATAGACTCTGATTCAAGTTCTATTATAAATTAAGATATCTAAATTTTTTTGGATATAAAGGATTGAAAAGGTAATGAAAGGACAGAGGGAAGAGGAAATCCCCAAGTAATCTTCCCTAAATATCTTTTGAGGGTTTGACCTAATTAATTATTTTTCAGAAATAAGCTCTGTGTTCCCCTAAGGGAAAAAAGAGTGTCTTTATCCCAATTACTGGCACCAGTTGAGAACTGAGATCTTCTGTTCAAGCAAAGGATTGAAAGATTTTGTGTATATTCCCAGCCAAATAGTTCTTCTCCTCTAGCTCCAAAGAGTAAAAGATAAGAAGAACCTTGAGTTTTCTCCTCCAACTGCTTTTGAGCCTGGCTGGAATTCCATCCCATTCCCCTAGTTCTTGTGGGGTTCCATCTGCTCATCTTCTGATGCATTTCTTCATATTTCAAATTTTCTTTGCTTTTGGTCATTCCCTTGTATACACATAACTCCCAAACCAACCCTCTAATACATATGGGCATTTGTAGATGGTTGTCCCTTACCCAGAAATATCTTATCTCAAAGATATATCAAATATTAATGTGTGTGTCAGTCAGCAAACATTTAATACTTGCTTAGTATATGCCAGGCTCTGTGCTAAGCATTGAGACTAAAAGTAAAGACAAAAACATGGCGTCTACCCTTAAGGAGCTCACATTCTAATGGAGATGACATGAAAAAAAAAAAAAACTATCCATGTACAAGATACATAGAGGGTAGATGCAAGTTAATTTTAGAGGTAAGGCAGTATTTGAGGAGTTTGGGGTTGGAAAGGACTAGAAAGGTCCCTGGAAGAAAATTAGATTTGTTATGATTTCGAAGGAAGTCAGAGGAGTCAAGAAATAAAGGTAAAGAGAGAATGTATATTTAGATCATTCTTGTTCTTCATTCATTTTTTGAAGATGATCAGTGATCACAGGAGACGTCTTGACTGGCCATTGCACTAGATTTAAGAGAGGAAGAATGGCACAAAGTTGTCTGACTTACTGTGTTTCAGAGTCATCTAAGTCTTGTGGTATGACAAAAGACAGGATGATGGGCAATTGCTTGGAATTCAGTGGATGACCTTGCCATCTTCAATGTCCAACTTTGCTTTAAGCCCTCTATAGTCCCTGCTTCAGCACTTAACTCTCCAACAGACCTGTTGGTTAACCTAACTGGTTTACCCCATCTACCAAGATCATTTTACCAGGCTACTACTGGGCATGCTACAGCTTCTTGAAATCAATGCAATAGATGGTAAAATGGGGAAGATTTGTGATAAGGGGAAAAGGGTGATAAAAGGAATATCTCCCCCCACACACACACCTTGGACTGCATTCAGCTTTTGACAGCTGTGTTCTATGAAGGATCTTATTGAAGAAGCTTATGGTGGTAATTTCTCTTCTTCTTGGGGACAGAAAGTCACCTCTCTCCCTCTTACTCTCAAATTCCCCTCTAGTAATATTGGAGTCAATTCTTGAGCCTTTCTTTAACTAAAATTTATTGGAGGGAAACAGAAAAGGGTACAGGGCAGATGGAATGCAAGGATTTAATGTTCAGGAAGGAAGGAGGGAGAAGGGGTCCCTAACTAGCTAATACCCCCCCTAAGTCAAGATAGATCAGGTGTGTTTCACCTGTTCCCCTGGGGTCAGATTAATGAGGATTCTGAGTCTTGACTACACAATAAATGTCCAAAGTTCAGATTCAAAGCTGGTAGATGGAAAATCTTCCTTACTGGACAGCTTATTTCTCAAAGTCCTGTCTAATAGGTTTATCTACTGATGGGATCTGAGTCAGGAATCAAAGAGAGAAGCTGACTGGATCAAGGAGCCTGTTGGAGCTACCTATCTGGTCTATGGTGCCAGACAGAAGTCAGTTCCCCAACTGTAGATGGATAAGCTCAGCTCTCCTCCCTCTCCAATGTTTTGAGTTCACTTTTCCTGCCCATCCCCTGCTGATGTAGAATTCTGTAGCTCTCTCCTTTTTCATTTCTCTACAACATGTCAAACCTTCTTTTACACCACTGATTTAAAGTTGAGTGTCAGGTGGACACCACAAGGGGATGAGCAGCTCTAAAAAGAGCTTAGAAAGCACTCATGCCAGAAGTTCCCATCTATGAATAAGTTTATGAAGGATCAGCTCCACTGGTATACTTATATATGGAACTATGAATATAGATTTTTATTTTTTTATTAATTTTTGTAGATTTGAAACATTTTATTTAATTAATTGATTTAGAATATTTTTCCATGGTTACATAATTCATGTTCTTTCCCTCCCCCCTCTAAACCCCCTCCCATAGTCAACAAGCAGTTCCACTGATTTTACATGTGTATAAATATAGATTTTGATATAAAAATTCTGGGTAGATCATCTATAACAAAATCATAGAATTTGCATAACTTATTGAGAAGGGATATTCTCACTTACAACCACATGGACAAAATTTGAGCCTAAGGCTTACTAACTTTAAAGGCAGTCTACTAACCACCAAGCTGTGCTATTTGTCATTACTTGCTTATATATATATGTATATGTATATGTATATATCTATATATATGTATATATATATATTCATATATCTGCTCTTATACTTTTTCTTAAATGTTTTTAAGAGACAGTATGGATAAATCATTGGGACTGGATTCAGAGAGACCTGAATTCAAATCTGTCCTCAGCCACGTACTAGCTATGTGACCCTGGGCAAGTCACTAACCTTCTGTTTCCCTCAATTTCCTCAAATATAAGTTAATGATTGTTACAAGGGAATCACTTTAAAAGACTGATATATATTAATTTAAGGTCGCCAAGGAATCAGCTATGTAATTCCTAAATGAAAAACTCAAGTCAGCCGTCAGCCTTTTTTGGAGTTTAATTACAATAGGAGCAAGAAAGGAATTAGAGATATATATAGAGAGAGAAAGGGGAGAGAAGGGAATAGGGCTTAAATACCCCTTCTGTTTAGGCTGGGCCAAAAGGCCCAAGCCCTTAGATAGCTGGGGCAAAGAAAAGAGATCAGTCCCTTTCACTCACGTGTCCAAAATGGAGAAACAGTCTCAGAGGCCCCCACCTTCAGCTTCCTTCAGAGCAAGCTTCCTCAGCGCCCAGGAACCACTCCGACCAAAAACTCAATCCTCTACCCTCTCCCAGTCTCCAGACCCTCCTATCTTTAAGGACACCATCCAAGTTGCCTCCCCTCAGTCCTCACATCTACCAATCACTCTTCATCAATTTCCCTGTCAATGGAGGCTCTCGCTTAACCCAGGACCGCCCAGAGGTTTCTGGCTTTTGCACATGTCTGTTGAAGGTCATATTTTCAAATGATTAAATCTATACTCCTTTGCTACAGCCCTTTCTAAATCCTGTTAACTTGAGTATGGTAGAGATTGGAATAATTAAATTTTGATCTAGGCTGCAGCCCTTACTCAATCCTATTAGGACTGAATAGGGTGGAGATTTATTCCAAGTATCTCCATTGTATCAATTCTAAAATCAATCAAGACTCAAAGAAATTCCTGTTCTATGCTTAAGCATAGGTCAAAGTCCTTTCCATTGTTCAGCAAAAGGTTTTCTGTCCTAAAGTAATCTTAAGAAGGGAAGAGAAGGAACCTCCCATGCCAATGGAGTTCCCATTCCAATAGACTATCAGTAAGAAATTTTCCAAGTATGAAATATCCCAATGGTGAAATTTTCAACAATTATAAGTCTAAGGAAATTTGAGGTTTACATGATAATGATATAATTTATCTCTAAGAGTTATTATAAGTATCAAATGAGATAATATTTGGAGCACAAGTGCTATATAAACCCTTATTTCCTTTATCATCCTTATAAATAGCTGAGAAAATGAGATGAGTATTTTTCCATACAAATCTTATATAGTAACTGGAAATATGAACTTTTAGCATACCAAAGATAACACAGGATAAAGTCATAATGGACCTTGATTTGGGATAAGCTGGGCTAATTCCCAAAATGAATAGTTCATTTTACTAGATTCCATTTTTATGATTTTATAAGAAACATATAATTATTGGCAAAAATAAAAAAAAAAAAATTAGAGCAAGAAGAAAAGCAAACATATGCCCTGATTGTATTGATATGGGAAGAGACTGTCTGAAACCAGTTTTAGCTCAGATTCTTTTTAGATGTTTTAACTGAACCACAGCCTGCTTAATCATATAACATTTTGTTCACCTAGGGGCACAGGAAGACGTAGTTGGGATATCCAGCCTTTCTGTTTATTATACTTTTTGTAATTAACCTAAATTATAGTATTTGAAAATAACAACCAATCACACTGAAGGCAAATATATAATATTTTAACAAAGATGAGTAATTTCAAAAAATATATAGATATATATGATTTATAGATATAGGGTGATACCAAGTTAAAGCATCAGAAATTAGTTTACCTGTCAGACCAATGAATAAAGGAAGAATTTAGGACAAAAAAGACAGAGAACATTATGAGAAGAAAAAGAAGATAACTGATTAAAATAAATTTAAATGTTTTGAAAAACAAAATCAATGGAATTCAGAAAAATCTTTATAGAAAGTATCTCTGAAAAAAAGCCTTACCTTCTCAAATACATGGAAAACAGAGTCAAATTAATAAGAATAAAATGGTTGACAATTGACAAATGGTTAAAGGATATGAACAAATAATTCTCAGATGAATAAATTCAAACTATCTTTAGTCATATGAAAAAATGCTCCAAATCTCTAGTAATTAGAGAGATAGAAATTCAAACAACTCTAAGGTATCACCTCACATTAAACATTAAAAGTGGAAAATGGTAAAATTTGGAGGGCCTATGGAAAAACTTGGACACTAATACACTGTTGTTGGAGCTGTGAACTGAAATAATCCTTCTGAAAAGCAATATGGAACCATGCCCAAAAGAATATAAAACTATACACCATTACTATGTCTGTATTCCAAAGAGATTGAATATAGGGGAAAAAGAACCTATGTGTACAAAATTATTTATAATATCTCTTTTTATGGTCACAAAGAACTTGAAACTGAATGAATGTGTATTAATCAAGGAATGGCTGAACAAGTTGTGGTATATGTTTATAATTGAATATTATTGTGCCATAAGAAATGACAAATGAATTTATTACAAAAAATCAGGTAAAAACTTCTATGAAGTGATACAAAGTGAATTGAGCAGAACCAGTAGAACATCTCACACAGTAGCAACAATAATGTATAATGATCAACTGTGAAGGACAGCCAACAAATCAAGAATCCAAGACAACTTCAAGAGATTCATGATAAAAAAAAAATATTTACCACCAAAGAAGGAACAGATTGAGGTTGAACCCAGATTAAAACATACCATTTTTAATTTTATGTCTTCCACAAATTTTTGTCTAGTGTAAACAATTTGTGTCTTCTTGCACAATGTAATGAAAATGGAAATATGTACTATATAATAACATATTTATAATCTATATCATATTACTTCTCTTCTTGTAATGAGAGGGATAGAATATGAATGTTGGAAAATGAATATTTAAAAAGAGTGATCTGTAATCTGGAAAAAATAAAATTTAATTTTTTTTTCAAAAGTGGTTTATTTCCATTCTGTTACTCCTATTATTTGGCCTCCATTCAGTAGATCCAGCTAATGGGCGAGATTGTCTCTGTGTTCTTTAAGAACTCAAGACTAGAAATTTCCAAAAACTACCACCATAAAATGCTGCTATGACTATCATAACCTATGTAAAAAAACTTTTTTTCTGACTTTAACCTCCTTCCTACTTAATTGATATTATTGAAATCAAATAAAAATATAAAATACAAAAATCTTAAGGGCTTTTTTATCTTGCTGTTGAAGCAGTCTAATGTGTTATGCTCAGCAGATCAACTCACACTAGATATACTTGTGTTCCAGTATTCTTGTGTTATTCCTAGTTTTTTTTCTTTTCTTTTGCTTTTTAAAAATTTCTTGTTACATTCAATTGTACCACAGTGTATCAGTCTCTGTGTTCACTGTTCTCCTGGTTCTGCTCCTTTCACTCTGCATCAGTTTCTGGAGGTCATTCCAGTTCACATGGAATTCCTCCAGTTTGTAGTATAATAGTTGTCCTGAAAACACACACTGATTTCAAGGATATATAAGATATATCCATTGACTCCTAATAAAGTATCACCTAAAAACTTAAAATTGTCAAATTACAACTTGAATATTCTAGACACAAGATCTCATCCTATAGTCAACACATGTCCCACTGATGAAGAAATCTAACTAGAGAATAGGAAAACTGGAAGAATAGGAAAGCCTCTCGAGTTTCCTGAGACTGCTCTGAAATGTGGTTATTTACTTTTCATTTCACTCCAGCAGAGGGTGGTCCATTCTAAGTCTCTTTCTTTTAAATAATTTTTGTAAAGTGAGGCCAGGCTTGAGGGTCTTACATTTTTATTGGACTAATTGTTCCATTTCATTTAAAAGTGCCTTGAAGATGGAGAAAATGAAATAAAAATATTATTGCTATTCAAACTTGCATCAAGAGACCTGGATAATAAATGTGTGTGGAACAGCAGGAAGTACCAAAGAAAAAAGGTTAGATGTCCGTACTCTATTGATAATAGCATGTGATTTCTGTTCGTTTGGTTGTTGAAATGGTCAATTATGTGCATGATTTTCCTAATATTGAATCATCCTTGCCTTCCTGGTATAAATCCCACCTGACCATAATGAATAACCCTTGTGATCATTTGCTGGAGTCTTTTTGCAAGTATTCTATTTAATATTTTTGCATCTATGTTCATTTGGGAGATTGGTCTGTAGTTTTCTTTCTCTGTTTTTGACATGCCTGGCTTTGGAATCAGTACCATATTGTGTCATAAATGGAATTTGATAGAACTCTTTCTTGACTTATTCTGTCAAACAATTTGTATAGTACTGAGATTAGTTGTTCTTTGAATGTTTGATAGAATTCATTTGTGAATTGTGATAGTTAAAATAGTGGAAGCCATAAACTGTTACAGATAAAAGAGTGGTTGGCTTAAATTGTGACCACAGAAATATGGTTTCAAGACAGTGTCTTGTTTTAAATCAAAATATAAAGTGGTTTCCAGGGAAAAATTCCCATATATGAAAATATGAAATATACCCAAGTCAGCTGGGTTTTATAGAGATTTTAATTAATACAAATGAGGAATTAATGAAAGAGAGAGAGAGAGAGAGAGAGAGAGAGAGAGAGAGAGAGAGAGAGAGAGAGAGAGAGAGAGAGAGAGTAAAAAGGAAATGATGAGAAAAAAGGGCTAGACTAGCCTAGGCCAGCATGAGCTAGCCTAGGCTGAAAACCCTAAGAGAGAGATCAGTCAGTTTTTTATACACTCACCACAAGATTTGTCCCAAGCAAGATTCTAGTGTTCAGAGAGACACAAGTTCAGCTTCAGCTAGCTCAATCAAGTTCAGCCATCAAGCCCTTCAAGGCAGCTTTGGCCAGTTGTCTCCTCCAATTCAGCTTTTCCCAGCTGAATCTCCAGACACCTCTTTTTGACCTCCTTTTAAAGGGAATTTTCTTCTATGTCACCTCCCCTAAGTTCTCACATCTACCAATCACAGTAGACAGTTTCCAAAGGACTGACCATTCTTAATTTACACCTGAGTAGACTAAACTTTTGATTAAGTTCACACCTGAGTAGACTAAAATCTCTGAGTAAGTTCTCACATCTTTGCTCTTTGCAAGTTCAAGTTGCCTGACCTTCATAGGTACTTAGCACCCTTTTGTATTAGATCTAAAAATAGGCACAGCTTAAGAACTTTTGCTTTACTGTAAGTATGGGTTTAAGTACTTTTCATTGTTCAGCAAGGAGTTTACAACTTTATCTTCCCCTAAAGTATGCTTAAGTAGGGGTGGAGTAGAGGTCTCACATTCCTGATCCAAGTCCCTTCATTGTTGAAAATGGGGAATGGTCTTAATCAAGTGTTCTGAAGTAGGGTCTGAGAATTTTTTAAGGTTCACAATCCCCCATGATGATCATTGGGAGACAAGTCTCCCCACTGATCATTTAACATAATCATCTTGTAGTCCTAAACACACTTCTAACTACACATGCATACAATATTCAATTTTCTTAAGAGGAAATTAGAGTAGTGAGGGAGGAATTAGAAAAGAAAGAAAGCAAAACCAATGTTTTCCTAGGCACATTGACAGAATGCCAAATTAGGGGCAGTCCCTTTTTGGCATAAATGTGTACATTTACAATAAATGTTCAATCAAAGTTCAGTTCAATCAACCATATCCAAAGTTAATTCTTGATCTTCTTGATGTAGTGTGGATTTTCTGGCATCTTTCTGCAGCAATTCATTCTCTGAATTTAGGAGTTAGCAAGCTTCTTTCTTGAAGATCTTTTCTTGAACAAAAACAAAATCTTGGATTTTTATAAAAATACAATCTCAAACAAAAAATCAAAATTCTTGGATTTTGAATTAAAATACAGAATCCATCTGGTCCTGGGGATTTTTTCTTAGGAGTTCTTTGATGACTTGTTCAATTTCTTTTTCTGATATGGGGTTATTTAGGTATTCTATTTCTTTCTCCGTTAGTCTAGGCAATTTATATTTTTGTAAATAACCACCCCCATCACCTAGATTGCCATATTTATTGCCATATAATTGGGCATAATAGTTTTTAATGATAACCTTAATTTCCTCTTCATTAGAGGTGAGGTCTCCCTTTTTATCTTGGATACTGTCAATTTGGTTTTCTTCTTCCATTTTTTTAATGAGATTGACCAGTACTGTATCTATTTTACTTATTTTTTCAAAGTACCAGCTTCCAGTCTTATTTATTTAATCAATAGTTCTTTGACTATCAATTTTGTTAATTTCTCCTTTAATTTTTAGAATCTCTAATTTTTTAAATTTAAAATTTTAATTTAATTTAATTGAAAAAAATAAATTTAGTTTTTATCTGAGGATTTTTAATTTGCTTATCTTTTGAAAGGAATATTACTCTGTCAAATTAGAATATATTTGCAGAATTTCTAGGTAGGAGGAAGGAAGATTAGATAGACCAGGAAAAGTAGTTAAAGAAATGTGAATGTAGGGAAGATTATAGATTATTTTTTTCTTCATATGAGAGTCACTGAAGTCTCATGGATAATGGATGTCATGAGGGTAAGATTTATGTTTTCTCTATAATACATACTGGCTTTGGGATACTGGACATATCATTTAAAATCTCAGTGCCTTAATTAGGTCTTTATTTTTTTTTAATTAATTAACTGATTTATTTATTACCTAATACTTAAAACAAATTTCCACACAAGTTTTCAACTTATCTCCTTCCTTTTCCTTCCCCCTCCAAGTGCTGGCATTCAATTTGATCTGGGTTATCCATGTATTATCATATACAACATATTTCCATATTGTTTATTTATCTAAGTGAGTAATCTTATGAAAATAAAATCTCAAAACATAAACTCAAATAAACAATTGAGAATTCACCTTATTTCCTTTATATTCTAATTCAAACAGTTCTTTCTCTGGAGATACAGAGCATTCTTTGTTATAAGTCCCTCAGAATTGTCCTGGATCATTATATTGAAAATAATAGCTAAGTCTATCAGAGTTGATCATTCAACAATTTTGCTATTACAGTGTACGATTTTTTTCTGGTTCTGCTTACCTCACTCTGCATCAGTTCATGCAAGTCTTTCCAATACCAGATTGTTTTGCTGATTATTACTTTATAGTACAGTGTAAAATCTGGTACCAGTAGGACACTGTCCTCCACTTTTTTCATTAATTCCTTTATTCTTTTCCTTTTATTCTTCCAGATGAATTGTTTTTGTTATTATTTTTTCCATATAATAGTTTTTTTTGGTAATTTGATTGGTATGGAACATAATAAGTAAATTAAGTTAGATAGGAATATCATTTTTATTATATTAACTTAGCCTACCTGTGGCCAATTAATGTTTTTCCAATCTTAGGTCTAAATAATTGTGTAACAAGTACTTGTAAATTATGTTTATATAATTCTTTTTATTTTAGCAAATAAATTTCCAAGTATTTTATATTGTCTTGGGTGATTTTAAATGGATTTATTTTTCTAATGCCTGTTGTTGGACTTTGTTGGAAATACATAGAAATATTGTGATTTATATGGATTTATTTTTGTATCCTACAACTTTGCTAAGGTTATTCATGATTAAAGCTTCTTAGATGATTCTCTAAGATTTTTTAAGTATATCATCACATAATTTCAAAAGATTATGATAGTTTAGTTTCCTCTTTGCTTATATTAACTTTCAATTTATTTTTCTTCCATTATTGCTAAATCAAAATTACTAGTACAATATTAAATAATAGTGGTGATAATGGGAATCTTTGTTTCACTCCTGATCTCATTGGGAAGGCTTCTAACTAATCCCCATTGTAGATGATATTTGCTGATAGTTTTAGATAGATACTACTTTTCATTTTAAGAAAAGGGACTTTTATTACCCTGCTTTCTAGTATTTTTATTAAGAAGGTATGTTGTATTTTGTCAAAGGGTTTTTTGTGTCTATTGAGATAATGATGTGATTTCTATTCATTTGGTTATTGATATGTCAATTATGCTGATAGTTTTCCTAATATTAAAATTGCTTTGCATTACTTGTATAAATACCACATGGATATAGTGACAAATCCTTGTGATATATTGCTATAGTATCTTTGCTAGTATTTTAGTTAAATTTTTTGCATTAATTTTCATATTGGTCTATAATTTTCTTTGTTTTGGGTCTATCTGATTTAGCTATCAGCACCGTATCTGTGCCATAAAAATGATTGTTTAGGTATCCTTCCTTACTTATTTTACAAAATTACTTATATAATGTTCAAATTAATTGTTCTTTAAAATCTGATAGAAATCACTTGTGAATCCATCTGGCCCTGTGGATTCTTTCTTAGGGAGTTCATTTATTGTTTCTTCAATTTCCTTTTATGAGATGGGATTATTAAAGTATTCTAGTTCCTCTTTTTTTAATCTAGACAATTTACATTGTGTAAATATTTAACCATTTTACCTATATTGCCAAACTTGTTGTCATATAATTAGGCAAAATAACCCATAATAATTGTTTTAATTTGCCCTCCAATGGAAGTGAATTCACAATTTTCCTTCTTGATGCTGGTAATTTGATTTTCTTCTTTCCTTTTTCAAATTAAATTTAAAAATAATCTATCTTTTTATCTTATTTTTCCATAGAGGACCAACTCCTAGTCCAATAGTTCTTTTACTTTTACTTTTGTTAATTTCTCCTTTAATTTTTAGGATTTTTAATTCACTGAAATTGGATAATTTAATTTTTTTTCTTTTTCCAGTTTTTTAGATGCATATCCAATTCATTGATCTGATTCTTCTCTATTTTATTAATGTAACCATTCATGGGTAAAAATTTCCCTCTAAATACTGCTTTTGCTATATCCCAAAAATGTTGATGTGTTGACTTCTTATTGTCATTCTCTTTAATGAAATCAGTGATACTTTCAATGATTTATTCTTTCACCCACCAATTTTTAAGAATTAAATAATTTAGTTTCCAACTTATTTTTAATTTGCCTTTCCATAAACCCTTATTGATTTTAATTTTATTATATTATGATCTGTAAAACTTCCATTTGTTATTTTTGTTTTTCTTCATTTGGTTGGGAAATTTTTATGCCCTAGTATATAGTCAGTTTTTGTATATGTGCCATATTTTGCTGAAAAGAAGGCATATTCTGTTTTAACCTGTTCAATTTTTCAATACCCTACCTACTTTGTTGTTTTATTACTTTTGACCACATGGAAGTATTTTGGTCTACTCCCTACTCTACCCTGTTTCATTGCCTAAGCATCCTTGGCTGTTGTCTCCCTTCTCTATGGTTTTGATGCCTTAGACCATGTGGAAAAAATTTGGCCTGGTTTGTGTTCTGTGTTTTCCCCAGTATCTCACTCTCTGGGCTTCAATCCCTTCTCTCAGTGATATATATCCCTCTTGATTTCCTGTTTTGAGGCAATTTATTTTCTTTTTCATGTGTTTATTTAGAATGTTTTGGTGAAAGGAGCATCCTTTCCTCTGCTGTCCTACCTCCCAGCATTAAACTCTCCTAATCTGCATAATGTAAACAAATAATTAGGGAATTCAAAGCCCTACCATACATAACAAATATGCTTCCTCCCCCAATCCTTTATTATTTTCTCACAAAAGTCTCATTGTTATTCTTTACTTTCTTTACTATATGCAGACCCCAAGTCATGAATTTAAACCATCAATACCCTTATCTATCTTGAGGAAATGACTTTATTTTTCCTAATTCAATTTTTAAATTTCTATGTAAAACAATTTATCAATGATGCCATCTCTTTTTGATAAAGAATAGATATTAGATACATTCAGTGATCTTAATAATAGCCTTGATACTGGATAATTAGCCCTAAAGTACCAAATTTCAAAAGGACAAAAAGAATTTCATGAATAAGAGATGTTCAAAGTTTTATTACGAAAATACTTATTTAAACAATAATACTATATAACACGATCTCATTACAAATATTATTCGTATGCAGATGACTGATTTTAAGGGGTTTACTAATGTTAGTTCCTGTTATAAAATACAGGATACCTAAAATTTATATAAACCTTGAATTGAATCAAAGCAGAGCACATAAATTAACCAATCTATACTGAATTTTTACAATTACAATATTGATGCCACCTTGACTGATATTTTCCCAATTATCCTTCATATCTCATATTACTAATATTCAAAGAACTAATCCATTCCCAAATTTAAATTAATTAAAGGTCATATCATGTAACACAAATACCATATGCAACTAAAAACAGATACAAGTGTTCTCTCAAGAAAGTATACCAAATGAAACAACAATTAACTAAACATTAAACAGAAAATCTACAAATAAATTAATTTTTCATTTATATAAACTTTTAACTTGGAGAGTAAGACTCATTATCTTTGGAGCATGAACCAATCAAATAATGATGGCCCAAAACAGTAGCTGTGGTCTATTCTTTTCAAATAATACAATAAAAGGTGTTGTCATATTCCTGGAAAACAGTAAAACCTTTATGGTAGTGATTTTAAAATTATTTAATCTAAATCTTCCAGATACTTGAAGCACTCCATTATTCTTATTATTTCTTTTTAACTTTATGAAATAATAAGGTGGTCCTTGAAAAAAATGTGTTGTTTTAGTATTTTTCTTTTATATTTACTATCTAGAGGAAGGATGTATAAGTAGATAAAATTACTGCTTTTTGTAATAATATAAAAGGATTGGAATATTCACTCATTTTATAATAGAATCAATCATATTATCTTCAAGAAGCTCTAAAGTTAAACAGGATGCTAAGGAGGGACAAAATGTGATCCTACATACTTTTCATTTTTCAGCCAGATTTCCATGATTTGAAAGTTATTAATTCTAAGTAACATGGAAATTATGAATATAAAATTAGCAATGGCCATAAACAAATAATATGTTTAATTTCCAGAATTTGATGAATCAACATTATTTACAAATGATGATAAGCAGCGGGATTGTTTATAATATTGCACTGTTTCCCATATAGCCTATATGTTAAAATTTTGAGGATCTTTGTAGTGAAGTTTGTTTATAGTGTAGGAAGTTCTTCATTTTAGCTTGTAAATGATAGAGGGATTCCACTTTATAATTGTAGCTGACTTATTATATATCTTTATAGGTATCTAGTAAGTGATAAAAAGTTTGCAACCTATAGTATTACAATGATTGAACAAACCCAGTACTTCACTTTATAGTATTCATTGGTCAGTAAGTCCAAAGACTATTAGATAAACTTTCTGTATTTCTTGTTTTCAAGAAGCTGATCTTGAGTTATAGTGAATATTATTTTAATAAACAAATCCATATCACTAAAACAATTGTTTCATTCTCTTGACTTATTGTTGGTTGAATTCATTCAATGAATACCCGGGAAGTTCCTTTTATTTCCCTTTTGCATTTTAGTCATATTATTATTGTTGCAAGTTATTGAATTCTAAATAATATTTTGAGGTTGTATTGGCGGCATAAAGATTACTCATCTGTTAGTTTATGAAAGACAGCAAGTTTCTGATGCTAGTCTCCAAGTCATGTACTGTAGAGAAATGGTCCTGCCACACATCATCATCTTGCTTTTATTCTTTTTTTTTTTTGACTTTTTAAACATTATGTTATTTGGTTATTTACAAACATTATTCATTGGAAACAATGATCAAAATCTTTTCCTCCCCACCCCCCCCCCACCACTTCTCCCATAGCCGGCCCACAATTCCACTGGGTTTCACATGTGTTCTTGGATCGAACCCATTTCCATGTTGTTGGTATTTGCATTAGAGTGTTCATTTAGAGTCTCTCCTCAGTCCTATCACCTCCACTCCTGTAGTCAGGCAGTTGCTTTTCCTCATTGTTTTTACTACCACAGTTTATCCTCTGCTTGTGGGTAGTATTTTTTAGATAACTGCAGATTGTTCAGAGACATTGCATTGTCCCTAGAGGAGGAGTCCATTACCTTCGATTGTAGCACAGTGTATCAGTCTCTGTGTACAATGTTTTCCTGGTTCTGCTCCTTTCTCTCTGCATCACTTTCTGGAGGTTGTTCCAGTCTCCATGGAATTCCTCCACTTTATTATTCCTTTTAGCACAATAGTATTCCATCACCAACATATACCACAATTTGTTCAGTCATTCCCCAATTGAAGGGCATCCCCTCACTTTCCAATTTTTGGCCACCACAAAGAGCGCAGCTATGAATATTCTTATACAAGTCTTTTTCCTTATTATCTCTTTGGGGAACAAACCAAGCAGTGCTATGGCTAGATCAAAGGACAGACAGTCTATTATCGACCTTTGGACATAGTTCCAAATTGCCCTCCAGAATGGCTAGATAAGTTCACAACTCCACCAGCAATGAATTAATGTCCCTACTTTGCCATATCCCCTACAACATTCATTACTTTCCATAGCTGTCATGTTACCCAATCTACTAGGTGTGAGGTGATACCTCAGAGGTGTTTTGATTTGCATCTCTCTGATTATAAGAGATGCAGAACACTTTTTCATGTGCTTATTAATAGTTTTGATTTCTTTGGCTGAGAACTGCCTGTTCATGTCCCTTGCCCATTTATCAATTGGAGACTGGCTTGATTTTTTGTACAATTGATTTAGTTCTTCATAAATTTGAGTAATCAAACCTTTGTCAGAGGTTTTTATGAAGATTGCTTCCCAATTTGTTGCTTTCCTTCTGATTTTAGTTATATTGGTTTTGTTTATACAAAAGCTTTTTAATTTGATGTAGTCTAAATTATTTATTTTACATTTTGTGATTCTTTCTATGTCTTGCTTGGATTTAAAGTCTTTCCCTTCCCAAAGGTCTGACATATATACTAGTCTGTGTTTACCTAATTTACTTATAGTTTCCTTCTTTATGTTCATGTCAGTCACCCATTTTGAATTTATCTTGGGGTAGGCTGTGAGATGTTGATCTAATCCTAATCTCTCCCACACTGTCTTCCAGTTTTCCCAGCAGTTTTTATCGAATAGTGGATTTTTGTCCCAAAAGCTGGGATCTTTGGGTTTATCGTATACTGTCTTGCTGAGGTCGCTGGTCCCCAGTCTATTCCACTGATCCTCCTTTCTGTCTCTTAGCCAGCACCAAATTGTTTTGATGACTGCTGCTTTGTAATATAGTTTGAGATCTGGGACTGCAAGGCCCCCTTCCTTTGTATTGTTTTTTCATTATTTCCCTGGATATCCTTGATCCTTTGTTATTCCAAATGAACTTTGTTGTGGTTTTTTCTAAATCAGAAAATAATTTTTTGGAAGTTCAATGAGTATGGCACTAAATAGATAGATAAGTTTGGGTAGGATGGTCATTTTTACTATATTGGATTGTCCTACCCATGAGCAGTTAATGTTTTTCCAATTGCTCAAGTCTAGTTTTAGTTGTGTGGCGAGTGTTTTGTAGTTTTATTCATATAGTTCCTGTGTTTGTGTCCGGAGATAGATTCCTAGGTATTTTATTTTCTCTAAGGTAATTTTGAATGGGATTTCTCTTTCTAGTTTTTGCTGCTGAACTATTATGGAGATGTATAGAAATGCTGATGACTTATGTGGGTTTATTTTGTATCCTGCAACTTTACTAAAGTTGTTGATTATTTCAATTAGCTTTTTGGTTGAATCTCTAGGATTCTTTAAGTAGACCATCATGTCATCTGCAAAGAGCGATAGCTTAGTCTCCTCCTTGCTAATTCTGAGGCCTTCAATTTCTTTTTCTTCTCTAATTGCTACTGCTAGTATTTCTAGTACAATGTCAAATAGTAGAGGTGATAATGGGCATCCTTGTTTCATTCCTGATCTTATTGGGAATGCATCTAGTTTATCCCCATTGCAGATGATATTAGTTGATGGTTTTAGATATATATACTGTTTATTATTTTTAGGAACAACCCTTCTATTCCTATGTTTTCTAGTGTTTTTAATAAGAATGGATGTTGTATTTTATCAAAGGCTTTTTCTGCGTCTATTGAGATAATCATTTGATTTTTATTGGTTTGCTTTTTGATATGGTCAATTATGTGGATGGCTTTCCTAATATTGAACCAGCCCTGCATCCCTGGTATAAATCCTACTTGATCATGGTGGATGACCCTTCTGATCACTTGCTGGAGTCTTTTTGCTAGTATCCTAATTAAGATTTTTGCATCTATATTCATTAGGGAGATTGGTCTATATTTTTCTTTCTCTGTTTTTGATCTGCATGGTTTTGGAATCAGTACCATGTTTATGTCATAAAAGGAATTTGGTAGAATTACCTCTTTGCTTATTATGTCAAATAGTTTGTATAGTATTGGGATTACTGTTCTCTGAATGTTTGATAGAATTCACATGTGAATCCGTCAGGCCCTGGGGATTTTTTCTTAGGAAGTTCTTTGATGGCCTCTTGGATTTCATTTTCTCTTATGGGATTATTTAAGAATTCTATTTCTTCTCCTGTTAGTCTAGGCAGTTTGTATTTTTGTATATATTCATCCATATCTCCTATATTGGTGTATTTATTGCCATATAATTGGTCAAAGTAATTTTTAATGATTGCCTTGATTTCCTTTTCATTGGAGTTGATATCCCCCTTATCATCTTTGATGCTGTTAATTTGCTTTTCTTCTTTCCTTTTTTTAATTAGATTGACCAGTACTTTGTCTATTTTGTTTGTTTTTTCAAAGTACCAGCTTCTAGACTTATTTATTAAATCAATAGTTCTATCACTTTGATTTTATTAATTTCTCCCTTAATTTTTAGGATTTCTATTTTCGTTTTCTGCTGGGGGTTATTAAGTTGATTGCTTTTGAGTTTTTTTATTTGCATTTCCAATTGATTGAATTCTGCTCTCCCTCCTTTGTTAATATTTGCACTCAGGGATATGAATTTACCTTTGATTACTGCTTTGGCTGCATCCCAAAAAGTTTGAAAGGATGTCTAGCTATTGTCATTTTCCTCGATGAAATTATTAATTGTTTCTGTGATTTCTTCTCTAACTAAACGATTTTGGAGTATTATATTGTTTAATTTCCAATTAATTTTTGATTTGGTTTTCCACGTACCGTTACTGATCATTATTTTTATTGCCTTGTGATCTGAAAAGGCTGCATTTATTATTTCTGCTTTTCTGCATTTGTATGCCATGTTTCTGTGACCCAGTGTATGGTCAATCTTTGTGAATGTACCATGTGGTGCTGAGAAGAAGGTGTATTCCTTTTTGTCCCTATTTATTTTTCTCCATATGTCTATTAATTCTAATTTTTCTAAGATTTCATTCACTTCTTTTCTCCATTAGAAATTTGGGTGCTATATTATTTGGTGCATACATGTTGGTAAGTGATATTTCCTCATTATCTAAAGTCCCTTTTAACAAAATATAATCCCTTCCCTATACCTTTTAATCAGGTCTATTTTTGCATTGGCTTTATCAGATATCATGATTACAACTCCTGCCTTCTTTCTATCAGTTGAGGCCCAGAAGGTCTTACTCCATCCTTTAATTCTGACCTTGTGGGTGTCTACCCCCCACATGTGAGTTTCTTGAAGACAACATATGGTAGGGTTTTGGATTCTAATCCATTCTGTTATTCGTCTACGTTTTATGCGTGAGTTCATCCCATTCACGTTCAAAGTTATGATTGTGACTTGTAAATTCGCTGGCATTTTGATATCCTTCCCTAATTCTAACCTTTCTTCTTTAGCTCTAACCTTTTAATTCAGTGATTTACTTTAAATCAGTCCCCCTTGTCCCCTCCCTTGATATGTTTCCCTTTCTAGCCCCTCCCTTTTTGTTTCCTCCTCCTTCTCCCTCTCCTTCTGTCCCCTTTTGTTTTCCCTTCCCCCCTCCCATCTTGGTTTTCCCTTCTCCCTACCCTTTTTGGGTAAGATAGAATTCAAGATCCCAATGGATCTGAATGTTTTTCCCTCTCAGAGTTGATTTCCCTGAGAGTAAGGTTTAAGTAAAAACTCTCTTCCTCTCCTTCTTATAGGAGTTTTCTTCCACTTCCCTTCCTGTTTGAATCTTTGTGTGAGAAAGATTATTCTATTTGATTTTTCTTTCCCCCCTATTTACACATTACATTTTCCATATATTAATATATAGAGATTGATATAAATGTAGTCCTTATAGAAGAGAGTTTGAATAAATGAAAAGATAACAATTTTCTCCTCTTCCCTTTCCATCATATTTACCTTTTCAGGTATCCCATGCTCCTTGTTTTTTGATATCGATCTTTCTATAGAGCTCTGGCCTTTTCTTTGCAAAAATTTGGAAATCTATTTTGTTGAATGCCCATACTTTCCCTTGGAAGTATATAGTCAGTTTTGCTGGATAGCTGATTCTTGGTTGAAGACCCAGCTCTCTTGCCTTTCTGAAGATCATGTTCCATGCCTTATGATCATTCAGAGTGGAACTTGCAAGGTCTTGTGTGACCCTGATTGGCATTCCTTTATATCTAAATTGTCTTTTTCTGGCTTCGTGTAGGATTTTTTCTTTTGCTTGAAAGCTTTAGAATTTGGCAATTACATTCCTGGGAGATATCTTTGGGGATTTAGTGTAGATGGTTTTCTGTGAGCTCTTTCAGTGGCTGTATTGCCCCCTTGTTCTAGAATCTCTGGGAATTTTTCTTTGATTATATCTTGTATTACAATGTTGAGTTTGCTGTTTATTTCTGGATTTTCTGGTAGTCCAATTATTCTTAAATTATCTCTTCTTCCCCCATTTTCCACGTCTGTCACCTTGTCAGTGAGATATTTTATGTTCTCTTCTAATTTCTTGATCTTTTGGCTTTGCTTTATTGATTCTTGCTCTTTTACCTGCACGTTGTCTTCCAGTTGCCTAATTCTGACCTTTAAAGCCTGGTTTTCCTTTTCAGTTTGGTCAAACCAGTTTTGTAGTTGTGTGAAATTCTGTTGCATTAATTTCCACTTTTCCTGCCAGAAGGCTTCCATCTTTTTGATCATTTTCGATTCAAATTCTTCAAAAGTTTGTGGGCAATTTCCATTTCCTTTGGAAGGTTTCGGAACATTTGCTTGTGTTTCCTCTTCTATCTCCTCTGTATTTTGTATTTTTGCTCCATAAAATGTGTCCAAAGTTGCCCCTTCTTGTTTTTCTTATTGTTTTTAGGCTTTTTTGCTTTTGTACTGTTTGCCATCTCTATCTGAGTGAGGGGGGCTGGCTCTTCTGTTATCTGTCTGGTGTTCAATGGCTTTATCCCCAGGCAAATTGTCTGTCTTCCCCAGGAAGCCCGGAATTGCTAGTGTTTCTGTGTTACTACCCTCCTCAGTTCCCTCCCGATGCTTCTCTGTTGCTTTACTTCTATGCTCTGCACCTGGCTTGACACTCTCAGATGTATTTCAATGCCTTTGCTAGCCAGAGGAGCCTGCACTCTGAGGGGGAGGGACCTTGGCTTCCAGGAGCTCTCAGGGCTGGTGATAGGATTAACCTCAGACTGAGTATGCCCTGAGGAAGGGACCTTTTGTGAGACTCAGATGGAAGGATCTGGTCAGGGGGCTAGAGGCTCCTCTTGTCTCTCTCTGTTTCCCTTCTGTCTGGGTGCCCCCGCAACTGGCTCAGGCTGTTTTCAGGGTGCAGCCTTCAGAATAGCCGGTTCCCGAGGCCCTTTTGCCTGCCTTGAGGTTCCTGCTTCTGCCTCAGACTCAGTGATCTGGGTTGGGGGGAACGGGTCCTGGGACCTTCCTTTTGCCTACCCCTTACATCTGAGTGATCTCAGGTTCTGACTTTTGGAGGGCCATACCTTTTGATCCAGGTCCAGGAATAGTGTTCCCAGGGTCTATTCTGTTGTTTTTCTTTTTTTTAATTTCGGTGCCCTAGGAGCATTCAGTTTGAGATCGGTAAGGAAGGGTTTCTGGAGCTCTGAACTTTAGCTTTCTCTAAGCTGCCATCTTGACCCTGCTGTTATTCTTTTACATTTAACAATGAGTAGGCTACTGCATAGGTATCAAAAATATCTGCTTTTTGTATTTAATAGAAATCAGCATAGAAGTTCATCATTATATGCTGACTGAAAGTATTCTGTATACAATTCAAGTTGCAAACACAGTGATGGCCTACTGGTCATCCTATTCCCGGGTAATTTTTATCTTCTCTGCCGTATCCACTTTTGGAAGTTTGTTTGATGCTAGGACATTGATGGAAGATAAGGCTTGTAAAACAGGTTGCAACCAATCTTTCAAAAGACTTTGAATGCCAGGAGCAATTGCCTTATCCTATAGGTAATAGAAAGTGGGATAGTTAAATCAGTTAATTAAATAAGTTAAATAAAAAGTGCAATGTTATTTTGGTTTAGTTAGTAAATAAAAGATGACCTGGGCTATAATCTGAGGTTTTACACATTACCTTAGTAAATTTAGAAAAATGACTTTATTTCCTCTTAATTTAGCTTATGCAAATAAGAAATTAGACTGGATGATAGCTATAATCATTTCTGGTGAACTACATGGTACAATGTATAGATCACTGAGCCAGAATTCAAAACCCAATTTCAAATCTGGCCCCAGATCCTTAATACTTATGTGACTCTGGGCATGTTAAACTTTGTTTCAGTTTCCTCATCTATAAAGTGAACTAGAGAAGAAAATAGCAAACCACTCCAGTATCTTTGACAAGAAAACCCCAAATGGGGTTACAAAGAGATGGGTATGACTGAAATGATTGAACAACAACAAATGAAAAATCATTTCTAGTTCTTAATCCCAAGATTTTTGTGAATAGGATGAATTGAAGAGAGATTAAAATCTATCTCTATACTTTTTGTGACATAGCATGAATAATATGACATTATGAGCAACAAGAAATGTGAAAATAAAGGGTATTAGTTACATTCTTGATAGGGCTAAATAAAATGTTATGGTGATAAGTAGGACTGGGACAAATTGAAATTAAAATCATCTTTTCTATTCAATTGTTCTTTAGAAGTATGCAATACAGAACAATTCATCCTTGGTCCAGAAGTAATAAACCAAAAATCCATTATTTTTGATATATTTTATGAAATGAATGAATCTAGAGAAAGTGGCATCCAGGTGTGTGGCAGAGTATAGGATGGAGAGGTCAACTTGAAACATTGCTCTTTCTCAAAGATTCAAAACTCAAGGCAGATTGCCCAACCAAAGAAATCTGCTCAACAATGCTCTTTCACATTTTCCTGACTGTACTGCATGCCTTGAAATTTCAGAAACTAACAGCAACACAATGGTAGCAGGAACAAGTAATAAAGAAAGCAAATATCAAGCAGAAGCAATCATTGAAATGGAAAACACACACACACACACACACACACACACCTTTCTAATTTGTGTTCTCAGGTCTCATTCGAAAGACAAGTTCCATCTTGACTTTTGTAGAAAGCCTTTTCTGCCCATCTTCCTTCCAATCCACGTGGTACTTTCCCTTCTCAAATTACTTTCTGCCTACCATGAATATATCTGGTACAAACCTAGCTATGTATATATTGTGCGATACTCCATGAGAGAAGAGGGCCGTTTTCTGATTTTTTTTTGTTAGAATTTAGCACATTTCATGTCACAAAGTAAATGCTGATAGATGCTTGTTGCCTGATATTAACTGGAATAAAGTCAAATCACCATATGTGGATAAATAAATGAAGCTAAGGTATTGCCTAATGAAAAAATTTGGTTGGAATTGTAATGCTATTAGAGCATGTTTACCATTTAGAGAATAGTAATAATAATTTTTTCTCCTACATTTGACTTTGTTCCCATTTTGAGGCCACCAATTAATTTAACCATGTATTACTGCAGGGATAATCATGTTAGGCCTTTAATTAACTAATTCATTGGTCCTTTAGACATTAGTCACAAAATGTAGTCCTAAGTATAACATGTGACATGCCCAGAATATTCTATGATTGCCCCAGAGACTTTGATGTATTAAGTAGCCAGAAAGGCAATGTGTTATCTCCTAATGCTTCCATGGTTACATTTACATTGTGTCTGATTACTTTCCACATACAATTATGAATATATTTTTAATGAGTCCTATAGACTTCTACTGACTTCTAAAATATCCCCTAATTGTTACTGAATACTAAAGTCAATTATGTGTAACTCATTTAATTAACTTGGCAATGAAAATGAAAAGATTAAACAGTCAGCAGAAAAAATGCTGTAAAATGAGGATTTAAGGTTGCATTTTTGGAAAACTAAGTAGAGAAATAATTTCATAGTTAAAACTTCATATATGGTAAACAAGATGTCCTGGAAATGTATCAATGCCTTATGTTAGGGAATTATTCATTTTGAAAATCATACTTTATACAGATTTATAATGTGAACTAATCCTCACAGTCCAAAAAGAAGAATTATTGTAATTAGAGTAAACAATATTAATACCTATACTCATTTGATAATAATTATAATAACTCATATATGGTATATATTTTCTTTTGTATAAAATTGAGATGGTAGCATGAGTCATGATTTTAACATTTATGTTATCATTTAAGGTAATCTCATGATTTATTATTTTTAAATTAATATTAAATTAATATTTCAATAGGTTCAGATGTTCATGAATTTAGATGTGCCTGAAATCATGATAAACATCCATATATGTATTGGTAAGTCATATATTTATGTATGTCTATATACATGCTTTCAATATGTGTAGGTTCCTTTGTAAAATTATTTCATTTGTATTATTTTATTTCTGGTGATAACAACACAACATCTAACAAACAATGGTAGCTTTAGAAAGTAGTTCTTGAACTTAATTTTTCCCTCTCACTCTAGAACTACTCTAATGTTAAGACTTTGATTATAAATGAGCCTGTACTCATGAAAACTATATCAATGAGGCATAAGGTCCTAACGTAGTGATATTGAGTCTGGCATAAGGCTATACCTGTTGTCTGAGGGCCAATTTAGTTAACTTCAGAGAAGATTATCTGTAGAACCATGAATTTTTCATCCACAACAACTATTGGTGAATATATGTTAATTTATTGGACAAATATGATCTGCACTTTTAGAGGTATTACAAGATTCCCTAGTAATTTACAAATGAAGGGAAGGGAAAGGACACACTCCAAATAAAATATTCTAATGCTGAAACTTGGATGAAAAACATTCAATTCAATGAGTATTTGGATATGAATAAGAAAAAAAAAACATTCACTGCCTTCAAGGAGAACAGATACTAGTAGGCAATACTCAAAAGGAAGGCAAAAATCTGGAACATATTGAGGGCCACTAAGGAATACTTAGTAAAAGGGCATAGTATTCCATGTAGTTGAAAGCAAGCAGAGCTGCTAATGGGAAGTGGTAATTAAACCACTGGGATAATATCTCCACCCTCTATAACTGAAGGCTATGAAAGGAATTTATTGTTCCATCTTCTACCCTTCCTATTAGAGGGTCAAGGTGACTTCAATGAATGGGTTGAAAAGGTGTTAAGTATAAACTTGACTGAGTAAACATGATGATGAGATTTCAGATGATCTCTATACAGGAGTCAATCCAAGTAGAATTGCCGACATAAAGTAGAGAATATACAATAACTGGAGAATCAATATAAAATAATAAAATATAAAAATAAAATGAATAGAATTAATTATCGATAGTAGTAACATTATTGATACTAGAGCATCAGAGACAAGAAGATAAGGACTGAACCTACAATTTCATTGATATAGAGAATTCCTAGGTAAGAAAGCTACCTCTCCCCATTCAGGTAAACTTTCATGATAACACCCAGAAATTAATTTAGGTCACATAAACATATCAGAGGCAAGACTTGAACCCAGTCCTCTCTGGATTTGAGGTTATATCTCTATCTAAAATGCTATGGTGCTTACATTCTCAACCTTTAAAAAAGCAATTTAACATAAAAAAGAAAGCATGAAATAAACCATGAAATATTTTTCAAGTACATGTAAATATCATTTTCAACATTTGAAAAAATCTTTCTAAATATTCTCCTTCCCATACTATCTTACCCTCTCCTTAAGAGGGCAATCGGTATGCTATGGATTTTGCATGTGCATTATTGCAGAATATATTTCTTTTTTAGCTATGTTGCAAAAGAAAGCAGACAAAAAATAAAACAAGAAAATATGAAATTAAAGAAAAATATGCTTTGATCTCCATTCAGATTGGACCAATTATTTTTTGGAAGTTGATAATATTTTTTCTTCAAAAGTCCTCTGGAATTTTCATAGATCATTGAATTATTTATCATTATAGATCATTATAGAATATTACTCTCACTGTGTGAAACAAATTGTTCACCTGGTCCTCCTCACTTCATTTTCTATTACTTCCTATCTATAGTCCTTCCAAGGATTTTCTGAAACCATCCTGCTTGCCATTTTTTTTATGGCAAAATAGTATTACTTTACAATCATATACTACAACTTGTTCAGTCATTCTCCAGCTGATGGACATCATCTCAGATGGCAATTCTTTGTAACCACAAAAAGCTCAGGAATAAATCTCTTTGTACATATAGAACTTTCTCCTTTTTATTTATTTGTGTGTGTGTGTGTGTGTGTGTGTGTGTGTGTGTGTGTGTGTGTGTTTGGCATAGTTAGTAGTGGAATTGCTGGATCAAAGGGATGCATAGTTTTATTGTCTTTTTGGTCATTGTTCTAACCTACTCTGCAGAAATTTTGGATAAGTTCACAACTCAGCCAACAGTACAGTATTGTTGTAATCTTTTTATATTTGCTCTAATGTATTTCATTTTCTTTTTCTGCCATATTAGTCTATGTCATAGGTGTGAGGTAGTACTTGAGAGCTGTTTTAATTTGTATTTCTTCAATCAGTAGAAATATGGAACATTTTTTCCTATGAAAATGATAGCTTTGATTTATTTATTTGAAACTGCTGTTCCTATCCAATTGGGGAATGCCTTGTATTCTTATCAGTTTGTCTAAGTTTTCTCTATATTTGAGAAATGAGACCTTTATAGAGAATCTTGATGTATATTGCCTTAGTTTAATTTTTTTCCCTCTCAATCTTTGTTGTTTTGGTTTTCTTTGCACAAAGTATCTTTAATTTAATGTAATCAAAATTATCCAGGTAGCATCTTATAAAATTATTTATCACATGATTAGTTATATATTTTTCACCTATCCCTTCATCTGAAAGATTAAAGATTTCATGCTCCCCTGAACTGCTTGATGAGTAAACCATATAACCATTTTGATCTCATTTTAATCTATGGTTTGAGATTTTAGTGGCTAAATTTAGTGAGATATAGTGGCCATAAAACTAATTTCTAGTTTTTGAAGTGATTGTTGTCAAATGCTGAGCTGTCATTCCAAAGTCTGGGATCTTTGGGTTTGTCAAAAACTAGATTATTATGATCACTTGCTACTGTATATTATGTACCTAGTCTATTCCACTGGTCCACTGGATATTAGTTATCCAACACTATTTTATTTTGATGATTTGAATTTTGACATCTATTGTTTGCTGATGGTTTTAGAATAACCGCTTGTCATTTCAAGGAAAGTTCCATTTATTCTTATGTTAACTATGTTTTTTTTTAAACCCTTACCTTCCATCTTGGAGTCAATACTGTGTATTGGTTCCAAGACAGAAGAGTGGTAAGGGCTTGGCAATGGGTGTCAAGTGACTTGCCCAGGGTCACACAGCTGGGAAGTGTCTGAGGCCAGATTTGAACCTAGGACCTCCCATCTCTAGGCCTGGCTTTCAATCCACTGAGCTACCCAGCTGCCCCCTTAACTATGTTTTTAATATCAAGAATATTGTATTCATCGAGGGATTTTTCTGCATGTATTTTTTGTTGTTTTTATTGATATGGTCAATTATGTTGATAATTTTTCTAATACTAAACCAGTCCTGTTTTGCTAGTACAAATGCCACTTGGTCATAATTATGATTTTTCTCATGTATTGTTCTAATGTTCTTGAGAGTATTTTATTTAAATTTTTGTATCAATATTTATTAAGGAAATTATCCCATAGTTCTCTTTCTCTGTTGTTTTTCTTCCTGGCTTTGGTATCTTCAACATATTTATGTTGTAAGATGCATTTGGAGTTACTTCTTTGTCTACTTTTCTGAATTATTTATGTACTCTTGTAATTAGTTATTCTTTAAATAATTGGTAGAATTCATTGTGAACTATTCATGGGAATTTTTTTCTTAGAGATCTCATTGATGATTTGTTCAATTTTTTTCTAAGATGTAATTATCTAAGTCTTTGGTTCATCTGGGCAATTCATATTTTTAGCACTCCTGTTTCTGTTGGCACAGGTACCTCAAAGGTCTGCTGTTTTCCTGGTAGCATGTGGTTTGCATTATCCTATGCTCAAGGGCTGACCATTACCCTGCTGACACACTGTTGTTTTTTTCTGTATTCCTAAGTTGGCTTGGGAAGTAAAATTGTTGCACCTTGACCTTTCGTTGGGTCAGTGGCTCCAGAAAACAATTTGAGGGACTGCTTTAAAATTTTTGCCTTCACTCTACCATCATATATATATATATATATATATATATATATATATATATGTGTGTGTGTGTGTGTGTGTGTGTGTGTGTGTGTATAAGCCATAGTCACACATAGTCACACATAACATATATATGTATATATATACATATATAAAGGAAAGAGAATGACCTAAAAACAAATTAATTCATTATCCTCATTCAATAATATTCAATTTAATTAGATTACAATCTTTCCTGGATGGTGAATACTATTATAATTATTTTAATAACAGAAAATTTCATACCTTTTTGTGCTTTGAAAAGAACATTTCTCATAATTACCCTATAATGTTAGGGGAAGGATACGGTATTATACTCATTTGCACATGAGGAAGCTGAGGCTCAGAGAGATAAATGACTTTTGCTTATAGTAACAGCTCATAATTGTCAGAGATATGATTTGGATTTTATTCTCTAGATTTGAAGCTTAACTCTAAATCAGTGATGGGCAACCTTTGGAGCTTGGTGTGTCAAAATTCACCAAAAAACTGAGCATAGCTCAGGTGGTGTGTCACTTTGAGAAAAACACACCATAATTTTGCAATATTTATAGTTTAAATAACAAAAATATATAATTATAATATATAACTCTATTTAATAAACCCAAAACTAATTATTTAACTTGCCTGCTTAGTGACTTCTTTGTTCATTTATCAGTTGGTTGCTTTTGTTGGTCTTCATATTATTTACTTTGTGTGGGGTGCTGTGAATAGATGAGTGAGGGGGAATTCTTTAACTAACCTGCAGATTAGTGACTTTATTGTTGCTGAATTTCATTGACTAAATCTTCAATTGAAGGTTGGTATTTTGTACACTTCCAGCCCAAGCAAGCGCTACTAACTTCATCTGTCAATCTGTTTCTTTTGTTGGTATTGATATTATTGGACTGCCTGCGTGCTCCTCCGGAGCCCCACATGCTCCAGCAGCCTCTCCTCCTGCCCCCTTGGTCAGCCCATGGAGCAGCCCTACCCACCAGGCAGGGGCATGGCCATGGCTACATGCATGTGGTCCCAGGCCCTGAGGCATGCTGAGCCCTCATGACGCAGCGTGTCATTGAAAATGACTACGCGTGTCAGTGCTGACATAGGTTTGCCATCACGGCTCTAAATCGATTATCTGCCACATTATAGGCTCTTGATTGTTAGATATTTAGTGATTTAATGATGAAAGTAGCAACTGTGAGTGCATGCATTATTAATACATTTGGAGGGAAACATTATGCTAAATATAAATTTGAAGAAACCAAAACATTGAGTGCTTAGTTTATTCTTCTCTAACTAACCTAAAGAATCCTTCCCCTCCAACTTGACTCTTGGATAAATTTGGAATACAAAAATCTGCATTCATTTCACTGCCAATAGCAGGATGGATTACCCTGCTCTTCTCTGCTTGGGCTGTGAAATGATCCCTAGCAATAAGACAGCCAAAAGGCTGATCATGAAGAAGGCCTCATTGGCTTCCATGTAGGAGATGATGAATCTACTGCAAAAATTCTTGGCCTTTTTTTCCCCTCAAAATGGAGTATCTACTTTTTCACTGCTAAAATGGAACCTTTTATATAACTCAACCACTTAAAGTCACGAAATGGAAGGCTAGCAAAAAGAAATGAGTTCCAACTTACCTGCATCATCCAGGTCAAAAATGTAATCTCTTTGTTTCTCCATGCATTCAATTTCAATTTTCATCTGAATTATCTAGTTGGCCTTGTGTTGAAACAAGATGAGATTGAGGAGAGAAGAAAGACCCAACAGCAATTTTAAACAAAATGAATTCTGTGACTATCCTATATGCCTATATTTTATATCTAGGAATATACTTTTAATTATAAGTATAATTTTATGTTTATATATTTTATATATAATTTTAATAATAAAATAATCTCAGAATCTTATACATGTATGTTTACATCAAAATAGCTAACATTTATAAAGAATTTACTATGTGCCAGACAATTATAGTTATTATCTAATTTAGTCCTCAAAAAAGCCTTTAAAAGTGGATTCTATTATTACCCCCATTTTATAGAAAAGGAAACTGAGGCAAAAAGAAGTTATTTGACTTGCCAAGCACAATCCAGCTAGTAAGTGTTTGAGCCTAGATTTTAATTAGGGTCTTCTGCAATCCATAGCCCAGTTCTTTATGCACTGGATCACTTAGCTGCCCCAGGCTATGTATACAAGTTCATATGTATGCATGTTTATATAATAGCAGTATATTTGTGTGTGTGCATATTTGTGTGTAATAAAGTACATTGTGTATAATATGCACTTAATATTTGTTAATGTGAATTGAAATAAAAGACTTAAAAGAAAAGTTTCCTCTCCAAGAGTTTGTTTCAAAGAGTAACATCACAAAAAAAATACAAGGGGATTTGATTTGAATGTTCCCAAATAGATTCTGATGTTTTAAAATAATAAAATCCTTACTTTCCATCTTATTATAATTGATACTGTTTATTAGTTGCAAGGCACAAGAGTGATAAAGGCTAGGCCCTAGGGGTTACTTGACTTGTTCGGGGTCATACATCTAGGAAGAGTCTAAGTCCAAATTTGAACCCAGAACCTCATGTCTGTAGGTCGGCATTCAATCCTAGCTACCCCCTAGATTTCTATTTTATCCCTCATGGCATAATTTTTTTTTCTACAAGTAGAAAAAGGAGAAAGATTACAAAAAACATATTGGAGTACAGTTCTTGTTAACATTATATTCAGTTGTATACTAGAACCAGTTCAAAACAGTGTGGAAACCTACTGTTAAATTCTCAGTGGGAAAACATATCTAGGAAATCAGAAAACATTACAACAGGGCACGATGTGGTTCAGGGTATAGAGTATCAGATTCATTTTCCTGAGTTCAAATCTGGACACCAACAATTAGTATTTGTGTGACCCTGGCAAATCACTGTGCCCTGTTTGCCTCAATTTCTCATCTGAAAAATGTGCTGAAGAAAGACATGACAAAACATTACAATACCTTTGCCAATAAAAATCCAAATGCAGTAAGGAAGAGTCAGACATGACTGAACAAACAACCCAAAGCAGAAAATGATTTATTGTTTTGATACTTGTCTATATTTATGAAAATATTGGAGACATTATACTTAAATGTGTGCTATGAGTCTGTCTTCTTGTTCTTGTCCTTCTTGATCTTGTTCTTGTTCTTCTTATTCTTTCATCTTCTTCTACAAGACCCCTCCTAACTATTCTAGATATTGTCTTAACTGATCCAAAAAAAAGAGTGATAAACTAAGCACAAAAGGAACCCATTAACATAAAAAAGAAGGCAGCATGTCAATTTGAAGTAAAAGCAATATATTTATTTTTTATTATCCTTTTCTCATATAGTCAATCCCTTAATCCTTGGAACCACCACTGTGACTTCTAATCATTATTTGACATCTTTCATTACTTTCTCCAAAATTCACAAATTCCCAGCTTTTATTTAAGTTGGACCCATGTTTTGGTTTCAAAACACATGTTTAGATTATATAGCAAAAATAGTATTAAGTGTCTTCTAGTCACTTTTCTTGTTGTTGTTGTCATTTCAGTTTTGTCCAACTATGTGACCTTATTTGAAGTTTTCTTGGCAAAAATATTGGAGTGGTTTGCCTTTTTCTTCAGCTCATTTTCCAAATGAGAATAGGAAGGTGAATAGGATTAAGTTACTTGACCACGATCATAAAGCTAGTAAGTGTCCAAGGCTGGTTTTGAAGTCTAATTTTGCTGACTCCAGATCTGGTGCTCTATCCGTTGTACCACCTACCTTTCATTATAGTCTCCTACCACAAGCTGAATAACATGATGTGATGGCTTGAGGAACACAATTGTAAGTTGGCAATTTTTATTGAAATGTGCATATTAAAGTAACATATTTAGACTCCGAGAGTCCTTAGATACACTCATACACTGATAAGTCTAATTTTTAGAGAAAAGATTGCTAGCTATATCTTTCCTCAAGTTTCTAAGATTTCCTATGCCTAAGGGGATATGGGATTGACTTTCTAATAAAGGAGCTCATGAAATCCCATGGTTGTGCTTTCCCCCCCATAATTAAAAATAGATAACATTTAGTCAGCTCAACTAAATAAGGTTTTAGAAAAATAATGAGGTGGTATAGTTAGAATGGTGGGTACAAACAACACCTACTATTGTAACATACTTTCCTACAAGTACATTATTCCCCCAGAGGAAAATGGGCTCAAATGTAGATAGTATATGTGACAAAGTAATTACTACATTTCCTAGGAGTTAGAAGTCCTTCTCTCCCATTCATAGGAGTACCCAAGAAAAGTATCTCATACTCAATGTGGCTTTTTTTTGGTTGGGATCCTTGTGAGGAACTGAAACTATATCTGGCCTCTCCATGCTTCCATCAAATGTTCTAGGCATGATGCTACAATGCTGATGAGAAGTCCAAAATCCTCCTGACCCAAAACATCTCACAAAGCTTTGCTCTTAGAAAGGAGAGTAAGGAAGTTGAGATTCTCCTCATCTCCAAGTGGTTCCTTTCTCACAGATTGAGATGAAAGATTCTTTATTTTCTGATGCCAGCCAGCACTCAAATTTCCCACTCTTCATAATGAAGCATTATCAGTTTTAAATCTATGTGGAACGAAAGTTATAGTACTTAAATTTGGAAAAGAAAAATATTCAGTGAGGTATAGACAGAAATAGGTAAGAAAACAATAATGGGTAACTTTAATCTATCCCTCTTCAGAACTAAAAAAAAAACCTAACAAAAGTAAATTAAATGAAGTCAAGGAGATGAGTAGAATCTTTTATACATTAAATATGATACATTTTTGGAATGAATTGAATGGAAACAGAAAAAAAATATGCCTCCATGTCAGTGGTGCATGGTACTTTCAAAAGAATGAACCATATATTAAGCCACAAAAATATAATATTTAAATGTAGAAAAGGAGAAATATTAAATGCAGCCTCCTCAGACTATAACACAATAAAAATATATTTAATAAAAGACTGTGGAAACAAAAAGCAAAAGCTAATTTGAGACCTAGTAACCTTATCTTAAAGAATGAAAGTTAAAGAACAATTATTGAAACAAATTTAAAGAGGGAGGGAAAGAATATGAATCATGGAAGCATGAAAAAATCTAAATAAATAAATTAGTGTTAAAAAAAGAAAAAAAGAAAAATTTTGCCCTTTCAGTTATGTATATTTTCTTTTTATACCAAGTCTACTGAGAATAGGGTTAAAATATTCCTAGCTCTTTATCCCCTTGCCCTATTTTTATTGCCATTCCTCTATTCATTTCTCTTCCATATGAAATGTTCATTCCACCCTACCTCCCCCTGATCTATGACACTAACATTTTGTCTCATTCCATAATATTCCCTTGAACTTGAGTCTTCTATCCATACTTGCCCCTTCAAAATACTCAGACAATGAAGACATTGCTTGGGGTAATAGATGCCATTTCCTCATAGCAGAATCAAAGAATTTGAGTATTTGTGTTACTTATCATTACTTTTTCATCACCTTTTTTGTTTCTTACAGATCCAATTTTCTCAAGAGTTGTGGGTTTTTCTCCCCAAATAGTTGAAACTCCATTAGTTTGCTAAATATCCATTTTTCCTATTCTAATTAGTCTTATCTTTCTTGGAGATGCTATTTTTAATTCTTAGCCCAGTTCTTTTGCCCTTTAAAATGCCATGTTTTATGTCCTGAATTTGTTTAATGCTATCGCTCTTAACTCTGGTGCTATTCCCACTGTAGTTCCACAGTATTTAATTCCCCCACCCCTGTTCCTTGTAGTATTTTCTCCTTAATCTGGGAACTATGGAATTTAGCAATGATGTTCCTCTGCATTTTCATCTTTAGATTTCTTTGAAGTAGTGATCAGTAGATTCATTCAATTTCTATTTTATCCTCTTTCTAAATTTCTGGGCAGTTTTCCTGATAATGACTTAGATTATGGTTTAAATTCTTCCTTTTCAATTACAATTTTCTTGGAGTCCAACTATTAATATAGTGTTTCTCTTTCATCTATTCTCCAAATCAGTTAGTTTTGTATACATTGTTTCATATTCTCTTCAGTTGTAGTATTCTTTTGTCTTTACATTATTTTTTCTTGTGTCTTAGGAAAGTGTTAGCTTCCCCTTTTCTAGTTCTAGTTGTTAATGCATTATTGGCTTCTATATGCTTCAAGATCTCTTTTTTTTTTTCCATTTTGGTGATCCTTCTTTCATAATTTTCTTGATTTCCTTGCATTGTTCTTTTTTCTTCTAATTTTTTCTCAACCTCTCTCCTTTTATTTTTTTTTAGGTATTTTTTAGGCTCCTCCCAAAGCTCTTTTTGAATTTGTTCTTATTTATTATATTGCTTAGCTATTTTTGAAGTAGGTGTTTTTAATCTCATGATCATCTAAATTTGAGTCAAAATCTTCTATGTTCCCATGATAGCCAGCAATAGATAGATTCTTTCTCATTTGTTTGCTCATATTTATTTATTTATTTATTTATTTATTTGTTCATATTTTAGTAGCCAGGCCAGTAGTTATAATTATTCACTTCCTCCACCTTCAGCCCAGAGTTCAAGTTTTGTTGATGCGTGTTATCTCAAGTTTTTAGTATTTTTTGCATGTGTTTGTTTTTATTTGCTTCTTATTTAGTCATTGAAAAAATTATAATAAAAAGTCAGATGTAATCCTGGTTCCCCACAAAATACTCTGTCCATGATTACCCTTAAGTGCTAGTATAAGAACCCAAATGCAATTCAGTCACAGGTAACTTTGACAACAACCATGGACTACATCCTCCTGTGAGTGACCACAGATGGCAGGACCCCAGTCCCTTAGCAAATACAGCCACTGGTATGCAATCCTTCCTCCTTCCTCCTCTCTTACCATAATAACCCTGGATAGAATAAATGTCTGGTTTGCATTTATTGATCCCCCCACCCAAACAAATCCCTTCTTTTTTTCATAATTAGGCTTATATTCCTTCTCGTAGGGCCTGATTCCTGCAAACTCTAAAGTGTCCACTCTTTCAATATTCCCAGCCATGGGCCATCAGGGTCTCCTGACCTAAGGCCACAGCAATATTGGAGGGCCACCCACCTGTGGATTCTTATTCCAGTGATAACATTAGGATTACCTGTTCCCTGACTCAGCCAATAGGGTGGGGTTGATAATCCTGTCCTCCAGGGATGGCTTATTAATTGCCTCTGTTTGCTCTATTCCTACTCTGAAGGCCTAGAGCAATGGGACTGAAGCCAGTGAAGTCAGAAATCTTTTTTTACTTCATTGTCCTTGGCCTTTCTGCTTCATCCCAAACTCCAATCATTTTTTTTTTTAATTTCAATGTTGATTCTATGGAATTATTGTTAGTTCTTTGGGGAGGATTTAGGTGGACATGAAAGCTCCACACCCTACTCTGCCATCTTCCCACAATGCATCTATAGATGTAGGACTTCTTAAACTTCCAAAGTCACCTTGAAACCTAAAGTCATCCATTTCAAGGTCAATATTTAGGCACTTAAATACAGGAAGAACTATGAGATTCATTCTTAGCTTCACCTAGTTAGGGACATGTGTTTTTGCTGCAATATGTCCATGGTAGCACATCAAACAAAGTAAGTAAAAAAGAGAAGTATTCTTTTTCTATCCATCACAGAAATTTTCAAGGATATTTTACATTACTTGGAGGGTCAACAAAATTACTTGAGTTAAAAAGGAAACAATGAATAGGCAATTGGTTGATTAAAAAGACCTAGTAACTGTTAAGCATTTGAAACATGGATATGAACAAGCAAGATAGATTATATCCTTAAGAATCTTACATTCTAATAGAGGAAGAAATCATATATACTATGACTAATGTCCCCAAGTCCTTAATTAGCACATGGTTGTCTGGAAGCAGGCAAAGAAGCTCTATATATTCTCTGAATAATCCTCAATTATACTGGTACATTGAGGATTATAATCCTAAAGCAAAGGGGATGGGAACTGAGTCTTTCCTTATTTGAAAAGGACATTTACAATGTTGGGTACTATTTCCCCTGATCCAGAAGTGAATCCTCAAGTAAATGTCTCCTTATTTCTGCTTTCTCCATTTCAATATGGGGTACAAAGCAACTTGACCTTGTTTTCTCTATTATTCCTCAAAAGTTTTAATGTCTTGCCCCTATTTCCAATTTTACTCCAGTCTCTCCAGTTACCTTATATATTAAACAAATATTTAAAGGGAACTAGGTGTTCAGTGGATTGTAAGGATTAATATAAAAGGTTGGACTAGATTATTTAAGAATAGGGTCACCAGGACTTCCTGTCAATATGGCAGCTTGGAGAAAGCTAAAGTTCAGATCTCCTGAAACCCTTCCTTACCCATATCAAACCGAATGCTCCTAGGGCACCGAAATTCAAAACAATCAACAGCATAGACCCGGGGAGTCCTCCTCCTGGATCTGGACCTGGATCAAAAGGTACAGCCCCCCCCCCCCAAAAGCCAGAACCCGAGACCACTCAGACCTAAGGGGTAGGCAGAAGGAAGGTCCTAGGACCCATCCACTCCAACCCAGAGTGCCAAGTCCGAGTCCGAGGCAGCAGAGGCAACCTCAGAGCCCCACAGCCTATTATTCTGAAGGCCACGTCCTGAAAACAACCTAACCCAGTTGAGGGGGCACCCAGACAGCAGGGAAACAGAGAGAGACGGGGGAGCTCGTAACCCCCTGGGAGGAGCCCTCGGAGCTCAGGGAAGCTGCGGCCCCTCCCCCTCAGAAAGCAGGGTCCTCTGAAACAACAGCAACCCTCAGGACTGGCAAAAGGGCCTCGGGAGCCGGCTATTCTGAAGGCCACATCCTGAAAACAACCTACCCCAGTCGAGGGGGCAACCAGACAGGAGGGAAAGAGAGAGAGAGGGGGGAACTTGTAACCTCCTGGCTGGATCCTTCCATCGGAGTCTCATGAAAAAAAGTCCCTGCCTCAAGACATACTAAATTCAACCCAGGGAAAGCTAATCTTATTAGGAGCCCTCAGAGCTCCAGGAAGCCGCGGCCCCTCGCCCCTGCAGAGTGCAGGCTCTGGCTGACTAAGGCACAGGAACAAGGGCCAAGCTAGGAATAGAGCGTGGAAGTAAGGCAACAGAGAAGCATAAGGAGGGTGCCGAGGAGAGGAGGGCAGTAACAGGGACACACCAGCAACCTCTGACCTCCCGGGAAGACAGAACAACAACTGCATATAACAGACAATCTGCCTAGGGCTAAAACCTTTGAACACCAGACAGAGATAAGAAAAGTTAATTCCCCCCACTCAGATATAGATGGCAAATGCCACAGAAACACAAAAGTCCCAAAATTCAAAAAAAAAAAACAAGAAGAAGGGGGCAAATTTGGACAGATTTTATGGAGCAAAAATAAAAAAACACAGAGGAGATAGAAGAGGAAACACAAGCAAATGCTCCAAAACCTTTCAAAGGAAATGGAAACTCTCCACAAACCCATGAAGAATTTGAATCTGAAATGAGCAAAAAGATGGAAGCCTTCTGGGAGGAAAAGTGGGAAATAATGCAAAAGAAATTCACGCATCTACAAAACCAGTTTGACCAAACTGTAAAAGAAAACCAGGCTTTAAAGCAAGAACTAATAAAGCAAAGCCAAAAGACCAAGAAATTAGAAGAGAACATAAAATATCTCACTGACAAAGTGACAGATTTGGAAAATAGAGGGAGAAGAGATAATTTAAGAATAATTGGACTTCCAGAAAAGCCAGAAATAAACCGCAAACTCGACAGCATAATACAAGATATAATCAAAGAAAATTGCCCAGAGATTCTAGAACAAGGGGGTAATACAGCCACTGACAGAGCTCACAGAACACCCTCTACACTAAACCCCCAAAAGACAACTCCCAGGAATGTAATTGCCAAATTCCAAAACTCTCAAACAAAAGAAAAAAATCCTGCAAGAAGCCAGAAAAAGACAATTTATATATAAAGGAATGCCAATCAGGGTCACACAAGACCTTGCAAGTTCTACTCTAAATGATCTTAAGGCATGGAACATGATCTTCAGAAAGGCAAGAGACAAATAGCAGAATGGATTAGAATCCAAAACCCTACCATATGTTGTCTTCAATAAACACACATGAGGCGGGTTGACACCCACAAGGTCAGAATTAAAGGATGGAGTAAGACCTTCTGGGCCTCAACTGACAGAAAGAAGGCAGGAGTGGTAATCATGATATCTTATAAAGCCAAAGCAAAAATAGACCTGATCAAAAGGGATAGGGAAGGTAATTTTATATTTTGTTAAATGGGACTTTAGATAATGAGGAAATATCACTAATCAACATGTATGCACCAAATAATATAGCACCCAAATTTCTAATGGAGAAACTAGGAGAATTGAAGAAAGAAATAGACAGTAAAACAATATTAGTGGGAGACTTAAACCAACCATTATCAAATTTAGATGAATCAGACCAAAAAATAAATAAGAAAGAGGTGAAAGAAGTGAATGAAATCTTAGAAAAAGTAGAATTAATAGACATATGGAGAAAAATAAATAGGGATAAAAAGGAATACACCTTCTTCTCAGCACCACATGGCACATTCACAAAAATTGACCATACATTAGGTCACAGAAACATAGCACACAAATGCAGAAAAGCAGAAATAATAAATGCAGCCTATTCAGATCACAAGGCAATAAAAATAATGATCAGTAAAGGTACATGGAAAACCAAATCAAAAACCAATTGGAAATTAAACCATATGATACTCCAAAATCGTTTAGTTAGAGAAGAAATCATAGAAACAATTAATAATTTTATTGAGGAAAATGACAATGGTGAGACATCCTTTCAAAACTTTTGGGATGCAGCCAAAGTGGTAATCAGAGGTAAATTCATATCCCTGAGTGCATATATCAACAAACTAGGGAGAGCAGAGATCAATCAATTGGAAATGCAAATAAAAAAACTCGAAAGCAATCAAATTAAAAACCCCCAACAGAAAACCAAACTAGAAATCCTAAAAATTAAGGGAGAAATTAATAAAATTGAAAGTGATAGAACTATTGATTTAATAAATAAGACTAGAAGCTGGTACTTTGAAAAAACAAACAAAATAGACAAAGTACTGGTCAATCTAATTTAAAAAAGGAAGGAAGAAAAGCAAATTAACAGCATCAAAGATGAAAAGGGGAAAGCACCTCCGATGAAGAGGAAATTAAGGCAATCATTAGAAATTACTTTGCCCAATTATATGGCAATAAATACACCAATTTAGGTGATATGGATGAATATGTACAAAAATACAAACTGCCTAGACTTACAGAAGAGGAAATCGAATTCTTAAATAATCCCATATCAGAAAATGAAATCCAACAAGCCATCAAAGAACTTCCTAAGAAAAAATCCCCAGGGCCCAATGGATTCACCAGTGAATTCTATCAAACATTCAGAGAACATCCCAATACTATAGCCCCAACACTGACCAGCACAGAGGAGAGCAGTTCTACTCTGACCTGAGTGCCGTCCTGCACTCAGTGCCCACAAATGACAAGCTGATACTACTGGGAGACTTCAATGCCCGCGTTGGACAGGACCATGAAAGATGGAAAGGAGTGCTCTGAAAACACGGCATGGGCAAAACAAACAACAATGGCCTACTGCTACTCAGCAAATGCTCAGAGTTCGAACTCACCATCACGAACACTGTGTTCAGAATGGCAAACAAATATAAAACAACGTGGATGTACCCACGATCAAAACAGTGGCATCTCATTGACTACATCATTGTACACCGGCAAGACATCCAGTATGTAAATATCACCAGAGCCATGAGAGGAGCTGAATGCTGGACAGACCACCGATTTGTTAGAGTGACTCTTCAAATGTGCATTGCGCCTCGCCATCTAAAAAGCGCCCAGACAGTTCATGCATTTTACAAAGTCAGTCGTCTTAGAGATCCATCTTATTTGCAAACATTCCAGATCTGTCTGGACCACAAGCTGTCTGCCAAGGGACCATTCACTGGAAGCTCAACCGAGAAATGGAACCAGTTCAGAGACGCATTGAAGGAAACATCAAAGGCAGTCCTAGGCCTAAAACAACGCAACCACCAGGACTGGTTCGATGAGAACAACACTGCTATTGAAGACCTATTGAGTGAGAAGAAGAAAGCCTTTATGGAGTGGCAAAATAACCCAAACTCTGCTCCTAAAAAGGACAGATTCAAGTCTCTCCAAGCCACGGCGCAGCGTGAGATCAGGAAGATGCAAGACCTATGGTGGGAAAAAAAGGCAGAACAAATCCAACGGTTGGCTGATATGAAAAACTACAAACAATTGACCATTACACAGAATCAAGTTCCAAATTCTATACAGAGTTGAAGCCCTGGGGCTTTTGGAATGATATCTCTGGAAGAACCACCAAGGAAAATGATTTTCCCAAAGAGTGACCAAACCTGGGGTTTTATATACCTTTTGGGGAACAAAAGACAGGGAAGTATTATTGATGGGTTTTACAATGGCTACAAAGAAATGAGATTTTTTAAGAGAGAATTATCAGAGAGAGGAAGAGGCTTTACAATGGATAGCAAAGGGCTGGGCTTCCTGGAACAATGGGAGAAACTACTATGACAAAAAAGGACACCTAAGAATTGATTGCATGATATTCTCATCTAAAATGGTATCAAAAAATACTCTAAATTTTATTGTTCAGTCTGAAATGGGTGAGTCTGGGACTTCCCTCAGGATGAGTTCTCAGAAAAGAGGGACAAACTTCGGGTTCCCAAATCCCACTTAACAGAAGTTAGACTTTTTTTCTTCTAGAGATTACAGAAGCATTTGCAGAAATGAAAAATAATGAATCATCCCTATTAGAAATATTAATTTATAATATTTAATGGAAATTTCTTAACTCAATTTAACCTTCACAAAATCTACTTCATCAGTTTCATAATCAGTTCCTGTAACATAGCCTTGATAAGAGGCATAAAATATTTATAACATAAAAATACTGCACCCCCACCCCATCTTTTGACTCTCCCAGGAAATTCACCACTGGTAATATGAAAGAAATTTACATCTTTTCCTCTGCACTTGGCATTAATTTCTTCTTGCTCAAAGTTAAAATACTTAATCTAAGAAATTTTTAAAAAAGATACAAAGTCATGCTTATCATTGATATCACATTATTTTATACATTGATACTTTTACTGGTTATTGCTAGATAGATTGTCTATAATACTCTGAATCTTATAAGTTTCTTCAAAATCCTCCTTTCTTTTCATTATAATTTGACTATGGAAATCTGACAAATTTGTTGAATTCCTCCAAATCCTATAATTGTAGCTGTAGAACTGAAAGAGTTTTTAGAAGTCATGTAGATCATCAATCCTGTTATTTCACAAATTTAGATGCTAAAGGTTACTGAGAATAGAGAGCAGAGCCAGAATTAATTAAAATATAGTAAATTTAAAGGAATCCTCCATTCTACCTCTAGATATTATAATATCAAAATTTAAAGCAATCTCAGAGAACATAAGGCTACTATCTCCAACAAGTAACCATAAGTCAAAAAATTTTAGTAAGTATCTACCAAGTACTAAGAACTATGATAAAAACTAGAGATGCAAAATAAACAAAAGACTCCCTACCCTAAAAGAGCTCAAATTCTAATGGATTAATTTAATTAAAAATTTTTTTCTAGAATTAGTTTGGTATTATTTAGTATTGTAGAATCCAGTGTTTGCCAGCAGATTCCCTTTTGGACAGCTCTCATCTTTAGGAAATGTAACCAAATATCATGCCTGAACTTACATTTCTTCATAATATATTTTTTCAAAGTTCCTAATCTCACCTCTAATTGCAAAATTTCACTCAAAAAGGAGGAAGCGAGAGACAGTGTATCACAGAGTAAAAGATCCAGAATTCTCCCCTCTGATACATACTGTGAGACTTAAGTAAAGTAAGTAAATCACTTATTCTCTCATTATAAGTTGAAAAAAAGGGTGCAGACATATACAGTTAGAAGAAGTTATCTAACCAGGAACCCAAAAGAATGCTATCTCTATGTGACCACCATATTTTTAAGTGTGTTGAAATTTTATGAATGGACATAGATTGCTACCCAGCTTAAAAATTTGCCTCCCTCCTTCTCTCTCCTATAATGTTTCTTCATTCTTCACACTATTAATTTCAGTTGAATTCCTCCTACCTCAAATTATAAAAGCTCATTCGCCCACCACTCATAGAAAGCAAATAAAATCATTGGCAATTCTTCCTTCTGCCAATTTTCTCAAGGGCTGCAATTGAAGTTCATGGTCTCTGAGTTCATTCCTCCTTTCAGGCAGACTCGTCTCTCAGAGCCATAAATTAAAATCACCCCTTTTCTCCACTCTTCTTAGTTCTTAATTTCTCATTAGAGAGGTTTCAGCAGGTCCAGAGGGTTCAACCATTAAATAATATATATTGGCTTTGTAAGTTTTTTTCTCCTCAGTTATCCTCATGTTGTGCATGGAAATGGCTGCTCAAGGTAGGTCCATGATTTATCTTCTCAACCATAAATTCACTTGCACTTGGGCTGTGGATGTCCTTTTGCCCTAGTTTTTTTTACACTAAATAATTTTACTTATGCCCTTGATATCATTTAAACCTAGGTTGGTTGGTTCCTTGTGTCTTCCCCCTCTGAAATCAAGGTTATAATATAGGAAAATCAGTTCAAATTAAAATATCAAAAGGGGATGTTAATATCCTTTTATATCCTGTAGAATATTTAATGAACGGTCTGTAAATAAACTTATACTCCAGGATAGTGCTTATTTGAAGAAAAATACTCATATTCTGAGTTTGTTAGGGGATAATATATTTGTCCCATAGATTTGTAATTTTTATATTTAACTTCTAATTCTAACATTAACTGTTGTATCAAGGACCTGCTGATATGAAGTCACTCTTTCCTAATGTTTCTCTCCTAGATCTAGTTATTTAGTATTGAATCTGTTTACATCTGCTGGAGTCTGGCCCTCTAATAGAAGGTTTTGTGGTTTCCTTTTTCTCATACGGATCAAAGCCTTCCTCCAGAATAATGAAGAACAGTTCATATATAACCTAGGTTATGGCTTATGTCTAGGCTTAACTTAAAAAGGAATAGTAGAAAAACATACAATGTACAATATAAATCAAATATGGGATGGATATTTATTTTTGATACCCAAAATGACAACTACTCTTCAAAGATTCATGAGTGCACATTTGACAAGAATGAAACTTTAAGTAATATTCATTAATATTGATATTTAAGCCATATCAGGATATAATGAAGTTAGTGGAATAACTAATTGGGAATTTTACATTTTTCCTCAGCTTTACTATGTTCATTTATCTCTGTTTCATGACATCTGGTAAATGGGGAAGACATAGTTCAAGCATGAATCAATTCTCTTTTTAGTGGCTTTTTTCTCCTCTACCACTAGAGTAATTATCAATGACTTTCCCCTATGCCACAAATCAGCTCTAACTGAACAAGATCCAGAAACCCTATACCTTTCATGTTCACCAAGTCACCTACAAGTCAAGCCATAGCCACCTCAAGAAGGAACTTGATCAATTACTCAGTAAAGGAAATATAACATGAAAAGCCAAGTTTGGGACTAAGTACAAATTCATCTATTTGAGTTCATCCTCCATGTGGGAGTAATTGGGAAGAGAGAGAATTGAGGGAAGGAGAAGAGCACAGTTTGTCCTCCCACTGCTTCAATAAGAATCCAGAGACAATGTGAACTACTTGCCATATAGGATATTTTAAGCAAAGCATGAAGTCCAAAGCTGCCAGTAATTTTAAGGACCGTGCTTCATCACTGCAAATCACAAGTGTCTTTTTCAATAATGAAGTCATAATGAGTTTTACATAAATGGTATGATGATGAAGTCAAGATGACTCACATTTCGCTGGAGCATGACTCAGAGTTCTCATTTAGCCATCTGGAACCAGGAAGGGCAACTTGGGCATGATCCATAGAATGAACCCTATAGGCCAATTCAATATGCTAAATTACAATAATGATATCATTTAATCTGGGAACATAATTACAAGATATGTACTCTGACTCCATCTTCTTACAAACGAGAAAACTGAGATCCAAAGAATTTTTCATTTTTCCAAGGTCACATGAATGATAAATTGCAGACTAAGGAATTGAGCATGCATCTTCAGATATAAAATCCAGCAATTTTTCTTCTCTCTGGCATACTACTTTACACTTTTTTTTCCAATTTTATATATTTATTTAATTTAAAATTTTAAAATTTTTTCCATTGTTGTAGGATTGATGCTTTCTCCTTCCCATTTCTCCTCCCTGCTCCCAGAGTTGGCAAGCAATTCCACTGGGTTAAACATATATCATCACTCAAAATCTATTTCCATATTATTCATTTTTGTAATAGAGTAATCTTTTAAAACCAAAACCTCAAATCATGTACCCCTATAAGCAAGTGATAAATCATGTTTTCTTCTGGATTTCTACTCCCATATTTTAAATAATTTATTCCTGATTTCATGGGCATTTAAGTAAACTTGTAGGCACTGCTAATGGAGGAGAGCAGAGGCATGGATGATTCATAAGAGTGGATAATTGAAAAATTTATAGTAGTTGGTTATAAAAATATATTTACTTACATATATAAATAAAGATTAAGAGATAGCCTAGTTACATAGAAAGAAAGCAGGAATGTGTTTAAAAATCATAGAGCGGGAAGTAGCTCTTCATACATTGTAAAAATGGAAATTTGAACCCGGGACTTCAATCCCCAGAAGTCCTTGGCCACTTCTCAGGGTGCTTTGTAACCTCACCTGAATTCTCACCTGGGGCGAGAACAAATTATTATTTAAAGGAGCTTGCCACCTACTGAGCTTTCTTCCTATTTTCGCTTCTAAGCAGAGGCATCTCTCATGATGCAAGTGAAACTGAATGGGCCTCTCGGCCCACCTAAGCACATGCTTTCTTACTTGTACTTTCTTAATTTCTTAATCTTTAATAAACCTCATAAAATATAATCGTTCTAGCAGAGAGAAACTAATTTTTACCTGCCACAGTTTGTCAATTTTAATCTTAACAACATCTTGCCTGACCTTATTAATACTACTTAAACACATTAGGGGTCAGTTTCTTCCTCTTTAAAATACAGAGCATACTGTATATGAGCTCTAAAGTTTCTCTTTTCCTGCTTTTATTCTGATGCAATGCATTATTTCCACTGAAACTCTAAATTTTGTCATTTATTGTGATGCAATGCTTGATTTGAAAAAAATTATTTTTATATAATTCATTTCAAGTATATTTTGACATGCTTGTGAAAGAAAGGATATGGCTATCTCTAAATATAATTTTTATTTTTGCTATTGTTCCCAAATAACTTTTGAGAATTGTATTCTAAAAATAATAATCTGAAATTGAATCAAATAAGTTTATTTTCCTACTAATCCAATCTCAATATATTGTTGCTTCCTATGCATCCACCTCAAAAACTCCATGGTTAAAGGACAAAAAAATAGTTCTCTCCTCAAAGTGCTAACATTCTAATAGAGGATGCAATATATCTATATCATCTATATCTATATCTATATCTACATCTATATCTATGTGTCTATATATTCATATATATGTACAAAATGAAAACAAGGATATTGAGGGACAGAGTTAGGAGCAGTGAAAGGTAGAGATAAGGAAAGGATTCATCAGCTGATCCTTTTAAGAAATGAAGAATTTCAAGATGAAACAGAGTAGGGTCTAAGCAATGCAAAGACACAGAGACAAGAAATTTTTGTTTTAATTTTCTGCTTAGAAAGATATATAAAAACACATATATTATATATAAACATAAATATAGTATAACTATAGGTAGATATAAATCTCAATATTGATGTATACTCCTAAGACTTATGTGTATATATCATATATAATATACCTATACAATTTACTCTATAGAACTTATACCATGTTACAATATATTTGCTAAAACTGTGTGTTTTATATATATGTGTATATATATATGTATATAAAATATAAACATGTATGTATTCTTTCTCAGGAAAAATATATGGGTTTGTATGTATAGATTTTTCTTATACGAAAGCTTTATTTTAGAATTTCTGGTGACTATGCTTATGAAATGTCTGAAAAACTGACTACAAGAAAATGCAGTGTTTAGTGATGGTGACTCTAATTTCTGCTCTCTGAAAGAATAGAAATGTACATGTTTTGTGTAAGAAAGTCAATTATTTTTCATAGTCAATTTCCCCCTGGTAATTCAAAGAATCCATCCCCCCTCCCCACCTCCCCACCTCCCCCTTATACATCATATCATACCACATGCAACTGATTTTGGAAGAGATAAATCAATTTCCATTGAGGAAATAATATACATGATAATGTCAAAATAAACCTTTTTTTTCATCTTTGGGGTCTTGCATTCCACTGATGGAAGTCTATGAGTTCTCTGTGCAATTCTTAATTGTTTGAGAGAAAAAGAAAAGAAGGAAGAACAACAACAAAGCCAAAATAAAAAACAAACAAACAATTAAAGCATCAATATTACCTAGAAAGTTAAAGGGTTGGTATTATATATTTAGAAAGAAAAAAATGCACATAATAGGAAGGGCTAGAGTTCATGTTCAATTCCCCTTTTATATTATACATTGTATGGGGAGGGGGAAAGGGGGAAATCACCCTATCTTTATTTGTTACCTTATAGAATAAAAAAATCAATTAGTAAAAATTTTGAAAAATTATTCTTATTTTTCCACAAAGTCTTTACAGATCCAAAAAAAAAGGTTTAAAACAAGTTAATTTGCAAAGTCCAAACTCCTATGAAGATTAAATTTAACACTTCCCCTGATTGTGAAAATGAAAATAATTAACTCTCCCCTGATTGTTAAGATTAAGTTGTAACTCCTTCCTATTTTTAGATTTAATCACCAAAAGGGTAAACACCCTACTTAATGTTGAGTGGGAAGATTTGCCCTTTTTTATATTTAATCACCAAAGGTGTAAATACCCCATTCACACTTGAGTGGAAGAGGTCTGTGACCCACATGTGTAATACTGGGTCACAAATCAGAATCGACTGACTGCCTCTTGGGCAGTCCTTAAGCAGGACTTCAAATGTGATCTGTAGATTTAGGGGAATCACAGGAAGTGACACAAGAGAAAGTGTCTTTAAAAGGGAGTGACAACTTCCTGAGTGCAATTCTACTGGCAGTTCATCGTGCTTTGGTGTTTAGGCTGGTGGAAAATTAGCTGACTGGACCCAAGATGTGATGAGGGAAAGGCTGACTCCTTTCATATTTGATTTTCTGAAGAGACTAGTCTCAGAAGAAACTTTCCCAGGTCCTCAGCTTTGAGGAGGTCTCAAGACTATCTCTCCCACCAGGGTTGAGCCAAGGGCTAGGATTAAAATACTTAGTGCTTAAGCTAGATATATTACCCTAACCTCTCTCTGATATTCTTACTTCACTCTTTCTACATTTTGTACATAAATTGTCAATAAATCTCTTTGGAATTAATATAAATTCCTGGCAACCCTATTTTAAATATAATCCAGTCCAAACCTTTAAATATAAATAACCACCTTTCTTCCCCATACACTCCTCTGGAGATATTCTTCTAGAATCTTTTATCATCTGAGAGATAGCAATGGGGACTTGGTGGGCTTAGCCATTATCTCATGCTTGTACTACAAGTTCAGACCACTTTTCTTAACATTTCATCCATTATATTTCTTATGCCAATTTTTTAAAAGATTTTAAACATTATTTTCTTTGGTCATTTTCAAACATTATTCATTAGAAAAAAGATCACCTTTTTTTCCTTCCCCCCTGCCCATCCCTCCCATTGGCAATGCATGATTCCTCTGGGTATCACATGCGTCCTCAAAACAAGCCCATTTTCATGCTATTTGTTTCCATATTAGGGTGTTCATTCAGAGTCTCTCCTCAATCACATCCCCTCTACCACTGTAGTCAAGCTGTTGTCCTTCCATGGTGTTTTTACTCCCACCTTTTGTCCTCTGCTTCTGGGTAGTGATTTTTTTCTCCTTGATACCTGCAGGTTGTTTAGGGACATTGTATTGAGACTAATGGAGAAGTCCATTACATTCGATTGTACCACAGTGTATCAGACTCTGTGAACAATATTCTCCTGGCTCTGCTCCTCTCACTCTGCATCACTTCCTAGAGGTCATTGCAGTCTCTGTAGAATTCCTCCACTTTATTATTCATTTTAGCACAATAGTATTCCATCACCAACATATACCATAATTTCTTCATCCATTCCCCAATTGAAAGGCATTCCCACATTTTCCAGTTTTTAGCCACCACAAAGAGTGCAGCAATGAATATTCTTGTACAAGTCTTTTAACTTATTATCTTTTGGGGGTACAAACCCAGCAGTGCTATGGCTGGATCAAAGGGCAGACAGTCTTTTATCGCCCTTTGGGCATAGTTCCAAATTGCCCTCCAGAATGGTTGGATCACTTCACAACCCCACCAGCAATGAATTAATATCCCAACTTTGCCACATCCCGTCCAACATTCCTTACTTTCCTTCACAGTAACGTTAGCCAATCTACTGGGTGTGAGGTGATACCTCAAAGATAGTCAGTTTTGATGGGTAGCTGATTCTTAGTTGAAGACCCAGTTCTCTTGACTTTCTCAATATTGTGTTCCAGGCTTTACGGTCTCCTAGGGTGTTCGCTGCTAGGTCTTGTGTGATCCTTATTGACCCTCCTCTGTATCTGAAGTTTCTCTTATTAGCTTCTTGTAATATTTTCTCCTTAGCTTGGGAGTTCTTGAATTTGGCGATTACATTCCTGGGAATTGTCTTTTGGGGATTTAGTTTAGAGGGTTTTCTATGAACTCTTTTGATTTCTATATTGCCCCCTTGTTTGAGAATATCAGGGCAATTATCTTCTAGTATGGCATCGAGGTTTTTGTTAATCTCTGGTTTTTTAGGAAGACCAATGATTCTCACATTGTCTCTCCTTCCTCTGTTTTCCTGGTCTGTCACGTTGTCAGTGAGGTATTTTATGTTTTCTCCAAATTCATTAATTTTTTGTTTGCTTTATTAATTCTTGCTGTTTTGCAAGATTATTGTCTTCCAGTTGCATAATTCTGGTCTTTAAGGACTGGTTTTGCTTTTCAGTTGTTCTGCCTTTCTGTTTGAGGCTTCCAGCTGTTTCTCCAATTGTGACTTTTTGTCTGTCAGGCTGAAGACGTCTTTCTGAATTTGTTCCCATTTTTCTAGCCAGAAGGTTTCCATCTTTTGGATAAGCTCCATTTTGAGTTCTTCCAGAGCTTGTGGATATTTTCCAATTTTTGTGCGTATTTTGATTTTTCTTGCATTTCATCCTATTTTTCCTCTGTATTCTGCATTTTCCCTCAATAAAAAGTTTTCAATAGTCACTTTTTCCCCCTTTCTTCTTGGAGGGTTGATCTTGGGCACTCTGAGCCATTCCTTTGGTGGTTTTCCATTTCATTTTAAGTCAGAAATCTGAGTGAGATGGGTGAATTTTGATGTTTTTGCCTCAGGCTTGTTCTTCCCAGCCTCCACAGCTTGTTTGTGCACCCACCCACTTGGTCTATGGTCTATTCTCGTGCATGCAGGCATCCCCTGTAAAACTGCTCAGTAGGGTGGTTCCCTGGTAGACCTATTCAGTTCCCAAGGACCCTGGAGCCCCCCCCCCCTCACTACAGCAAGGAGCAGAGGAGATTTTACCTCAGGCAGTTTCTAGAGCCCCCGCAGCACTCACAGTTTGGAAGAGCCCCCACAGTCTGCACGCTCTCCAGTGAAACCGCTCTGCAGGGTAGTTCCCTGGGAGACCTTGTTAGACCCAAAGACCCTGGAGTGCTCCCCATTCACTGCAGAGATGTTCCTTACTCATTCTCTGTCTATGGTGAGCTCCTTGGTCCCTACTCAGGTTCCGTAGGTGAGGTGGGGGAGGGCAGCTTAGCTCACACTTGGCTGCAAGCTTTCTCTTCCTCTTATAGTGTGGAAATGTTCAAACCCGATGTACCTTTGTTGCCGTGGCCTGCTGGAGAGTAACTCTTTTTTATGCTCTTTTGAGGTAGTCTATTTCGTTCGGTGCAGGGGAAAGGAAACAATTCATGTCTAGATTGCCGCCATGTTTACCTAGAAGTCCCTCTTCTTATGCCAATTCTTAGAATATATAAAAATTAGAAATGAGCTACAACCCACAACAATCTCCCCATTGTTCTTTTTTTAATCAAAAATCACCTTTTATTCCTCACATATTGTGATTTTTCCAAAATTTGATATAGAATATGAATTCTATTTAATAACTTTCCAAAAAGAAGGAAATATATAATGCTAAAAGTGGTCACATGATATAATAGAGAAAACCTTGCTTAAGTTATCTAATGCTCAAAGGATCCTTAATAGATTACAAACTTGAAAATGTAAGAGTTTTTATCACTTATCTTCTCCAATCCCCTAATTTGAAGTTATTTTATATGAGTAGAGAAGTCAATAAATTTTCTCTATTAGATTGGGCATGCAACTCAAGCCCTCTGACTCCAGATTTCCCATTACAACACACTTCTCTATCTGAAAGCTAGTACAGTCTCCCCATAAGACCATTAGGTAATGTCACGCTCATTGCATCAAACCCCAGAAAATTGCAGTGTCTTCCCAAAGACAGTCACAATAATTCAACATAGTCAATCTAATGGAGGTAAATGGATTTCTGACAAAATGGTTCTTTCTACATTTCCTGATTTTCCCCTTTTAATTTGAGTATTTGTTTTCATTGTATCAAAGTCACTTCTTAAAGTATTATTTCAAATTATATCAAATTGTTTTTGAAAATCAGTTTTATTAGACTTCCTTTCAATAAGCTGATGCATCTTTTTATAGTACAGAAAAGTCCAATAAAGCAGTATCAATCTCCCTGCTCCATATATCTCTCTTAAATTGTTCTAAGCTGATTCCAAAAGAATAGAAAAAATTAAGATAAAATTTCTCCTTATACACTCCTTCCCCTTAACAATAAAGTATTTTATCATATAACCAATATAAAAGACCATAGTAACCACAATTACATTCATAATTGAATTAATAACTTCTGGTAGGTCAGTGAAAATAATTTTATCTTTTTATTTAAAGTAAAGACAGTCATTCAAGTTTCTCTGAAGGAAATTAGAATATCTATTCCCTTAAGATTCCTTTCTTTCAAAAATGAGGGGGCACCAATTTCTTTATCTCTATTTCTTGGAGTCCATCATATTTTTTCAAGCTAAAAGATTCATGAACTGAAATGATTCTTCATGAAAGGTAACTTCATTTATCTTTAGTTATCTCTCCATTCCCAATTTTATAGGGTTTATTCTGATTGCAAACATTGCTAGCATTTTCCCCTTCTCAATAAATGCACAGGTTTCCTATTATCTTTACAATAAAATATAAACTGCTTTGTTTGGTATTTTATCCTTTGAACAACCTGACCTCTTTCTCTCTTTTTGGTCTTTTAACAAGTTGTTTCCTTATCCAAACTCTACAAAAACAAAAACAAGAGCAGACCAATGAATTGGGCATGCCGTTAAAAAACAGAAAAATAAAAATGTTAATATCTCCAGTTATAGGCTAAACTGGAACACTTTAAAATCAAAGGAAAATTAATAAAATGAAATTAATAGAATCATGGAACTAATAAATAATATTGACTTGATTTTACAGAAGAACAAATAAAATATAGGGAGAACATTGGTTAATTTGATCAAAAAATGAAAGAAAATCAAATAACTAGTATCAAAAATGAAAAGTGTGAATTCACTGCCAATGAATAAGATATCAAAACAATCAGATGTTATTTTGCTCAATTATCTGACAAATCTGACAATCTGTGTGAACTATGAATATTTGAAAAAATATAAATTGAACAGATCAACAAAAGAGAAAATAGAAAATTTGAATAATCCAATCTCAAAAAACTATTGAGCACAACATTAGAGAACTATCTAAGAAAAATTTCCACATTCAGAAGATTCACAAGTGAATTCTATCAAACATTAAAGAACAATTAATTCAAATACTATATTTCACAAGATAAGCAGAGGAAGAATCCTACAAAATTCTTTTTATGACACAAATATGGTACTGGTAAGCTGACAGGAAGATTAAAAATAAAGAAAGAGGGGGCAGAGTCAAAATGGCGGCTTAGAAGCAGCAAAAGTTCAGACCTCTGAATATCCTTCCTTACCGATCCCAAGCTGAATGCTCCTAGGGGACTGTAATTGAAACTGATCAACAGGACAGAGCTGGGGATTCCTCCTGCTGGACTCAATTCAAAAGGTTCCCCCCCCCAAAAGCCGGAATCTAAGAACACTTAGGTCTAAGAGGAAGGCAGAAGGAAGGTCTCAGGGCTCTTCTCCCTCACCCACCTAGAGCTCTAAGACTCTAGTGTCAGCGGGAACCTCTTGGAGGACAAAGGTGCTGCTCTGGAGGGTGTACCTTGTGAGCAGGGCTGTGCCAGACTCAGAGCGACCAATGTGGGCAGCAGTGAAGCAGCCAGAGAGCAATAGAAGAGCTGGCAGCCCCTGTGCCTGGGTCCTTCCATTTGGCTCCAGTCTCACTGGAGGTTCTTGCCTTGGGGCACATCCAGACCAACCCAGTTGAACCTAATCCTATCAGAAGTCCTCAGAGCTCAGGGAGGCCAGGACCCCTCCCCCCTAGAGTGCAGGGCCTCCCACAAGGACAGGAACCTCTGGGTGGGCAAGGTCACTGGTGTAGAGGGTTTGCCTTGTGAACAGCATGGTGCCAGGCTCAGAGTGTAGAACACAGGCAGCAGGGAAGCAGCTGGAGAGAACTAGAGAGAGCCAGGGCATCTGTGACCTTCCATTTGGCTCCAGTGTTCCAGGAGTTTTTGGCCTCAGAGCACATACAGCCCAATCTAGCTGAACTTAATCTGATCAAAAGCTTCCAGAGGACAGGGAACCCAACATTACTCCTCCAGAGATTATACAGAGAGATCTGACAAAGCTATAAGAGGGGAGACTGACAGAAAGCCCCAAAACAAAAAAAAATGATAGAAGCAAGAGCACAGACAAATACAGGGAGCAAAGAAAGGGTAAACTCAAACAAAGAACAGAAAAATAAGAAAGAAATTACAATAGACAGCTTCTGCACAGGTAATGAGCAAAGAGTGAATGAAACAGAGGGGAAGAGATCAGCAAAGGAAAAAACAGAAATCCCAAGGAAATGGATACAGGCTTTGAAAGAACTCAAAATTCAATTCAAAACACAATTAAGAGAGTCTGAAGACAACTTTAACAGCAAGATAAGACATCTGGAAACAGAAAAGAGTGTCTTGAAAGCCAATATCAACCAGCTGGAAAATAAGGCAAAGGAGATGAAAGATGAGGTGAAGAAGATGAAAGATGAGAAAAAGGAGATAAAAGGAGAACTAAAGACGATGAAAGATGACCTCCAAAGAAAATAAGACCAGAAGGAAAAGAAGGACCAAAAAGCCAGGGATGAAATCCAGTCTTTAAGAATCAGAATTTAAAAACTAGAATTAAGTAACCTCACAAGGCAGCAGGACACTATAAAACAAAACAAAACAATGAAAAAATTGAGGAAAATATAAAGCATCTCATTCACAAAACAGAGGATTTAGAAAATCGTTTAAGGAGAGACAATTTAAAAATCATAGGTCTACCAGAAAGCCATGACAAAAGAAAAAGCCTGGACATCATACTACAGGAAATTATTCAAGAGAACTGCCCTGATATTTGAGAACAAGAGGGAAAAGTGGAGCTTGAAAGAATCCACAGATAACCTCCTGTACTTAATCCCCAACTGACAACACCCAGGAATGTTATAGACAAATTCAAGAACTGTCAGACCAAACAAAAGATATTACAAGCTGCCAAGAAGAAGTCATTCAGATACCATGGAACCACAATGAGGATAACTCAGGATCTAGCTGCATCTACACTGAAGGACCAAAAGGCTTGGCATATGATATTCTGGAAAGCAAGGGAACTTCTCTACAACCAAGAATCAAATCGCCAGCAAAACTGACTATATTCTTACAGGGGAAACTATGGTCATTCAACAAAATAGAAGAATTCCAAGAATTCATAAAGAAAGGACCAGACCTGAACAGAAAATTTGATGTCCAAGCACAGAACTCAAGAGAATCATGAAAAGGTAATTAAAGAAGAGGGAAAAAATAAAAATGAAACAAAACACTCAGAAAATAATTTTCTTTAGAGACTTAATAAGTTAAAAAGATATGTATCCCTATAAGAAAAGAGGTCATTGGTAACTCTTAAAAACTGTTGTTATTACCTGGGCACCTAAAAGAAGTACACTTAGAGGGAACAGTGACAAACTGTATAGGATGAAAGGAGAAGACATAAATAGGTATATAGATGTATGCATGCATAAATACATACACACGTGTATGAGTATATATATATATATGCATATATATATATAAAATGAGAGCTAAAAATAGGTTAATATTAAAAGAAATGGGATAAGAAACAAATGGGGATAAATTTATAGGTCACAAAGAAGCTTCTGGTGGGAGAGCGGGGAGAACATCAATACACTGGACTGGTAACGAAGTCTGAGATAGGTAATACTCAACTCTTGCATGCTTTGAAATTGACCCAAAGAGGGAAGAAAAATCCAGTCCATTGGGGCAGAGAATAAAATTGTGCCCTATAGGGGAGTAGAAGGGTAACAAACGGTCTGGTGGGGAGGGAAGTAGGACAAGGGAGGGAGGGATTGAGGGAGGGATTGAGATATTAGAAAGACTACAGGGGAAAATAAGGGGGGAATAAGAAGGGAGGGGCATAGAAAGGTGGGAACTAGGGAGACTGATTAAAAACAAACATTGGGGAAGGAGGAAATAGTGAAAGAAGTCCAGTTTATGGCTGACCATGAATTTGGTGAGAAAACCCTCAAAATATTTTTGTGAAATCTCTTTCCTTTATTTTATTTTATTTTTTGCTTTATTACTTGCATATCAGTCAGTCTTGTTTTCTTTTTTTTTTTAACTTGACTTCAAATTTACAGTTGCAAGAACGGGTGAGTAAAAAACCTTTTTTCTCCTTAAATTAAGCTGTTTTAAATCTCAGCAACAGGACCCTAAAGTCCTGGCTGGAAGAGCTGTTTCTAAATATCCTTTCCCTTAAGGAACAACTTCCTAGATTAAAAAAAAAAAGCAAAAAACCTTTTTTTGTTTTTTGTTTTTGTCCCTTTTCCTGGAATCAGACACAAACATTAATCACTTGGCTTCAACAGATGCAGAAACATGTCAGGAAGATAGTAAACACCTTCTTTTGGAATTGCACAAAAGAGGACATAAAATCTCGAAGGATAAGGTTCAGTGGTGTCTCCCTAAAGTAGAATATTTCGGATTCATCCTGACTGCAGGTGTTCGTTATATTTCTCCAAAAAGAATTGAGAATATTCAAAATTTAAGCACTCCTACTACTAAGAAGCAGTTGAGATCAATTTTAGGAGCAACAGGGTTTTGCAGACAATGAATTCCTTGCTGTGGGGAAATTACTAAACCCCTTATAGCATTAACAAAGGATTTGGTTCCTGAACCCCTCAAATTAGAGCCTGAACACTTGTCAGCTCTATCAGATCTAAAAAGGGCTATCCTATCTGTCTTTGCTCTAGGCATCCCAGATTACAACAAACCATTTACTTTGTATGTACATAAGAGAAGACGAGTAGCTTCAGGTGTTGTAAGTCAGACTTTGGGACCTTCTCAGCGCCCAATTGCGTATTACTGAATTACTGATTTTTCCCTTATTTTTATTATTGCTTTTCTTTTCTTTTTAATAAGAATATTTGATTTTTTCTTTATTTTTCTTATTTCTTGTACTAAAGGTACACATAATTAGTATTATTTTTATAGTAATACAAGTTTAATATATATATTCTTGCTATGATGTCAATGCATACCCCAAAAGCTTTAAACTATGGGAACCTGCCATTTATTGATAAAATATTATAGGACTGTGATTAATGTTTGTATCTGATTCCAGAAAATGGGATAAAAACAAGGAGTACAGACTTAACCTTAATAGTGCCAAAAAAGAGCACACATGAAATACTAATGTGAGACTCGAGGTTGCGATGCTTAACATATGCTAAGTCATAGGACTTCCTTGTATCTACACTCTTTGTGAAGTACTCATACAAGTACAAAGTTTGACTATTATGCTGGCTCCCTATATCCCCGAGAATGACAAAAATCAGATGCTTCCCTATCTAAATAGAATTCTACTTTTCTTTTCTTTGTATTTTGGCAACTTCCTGTAGTCTTGGCTGAAAATGGATAGGTAAATATTACTGCATTCTGTCCTACAGACTTGTGGGATAGAAATTACTTTAAATTGGACCTATAAAAGGGCCTACTTTGATTTTTTTCCCTTATGTTTTGGTTGTTTTTTCTCTTCTTTTGATAATTGATTCATACATCCCCATAACTCAACAATGCATTCTGAGCTGAACTGGATAATTTTTAACACTTACTTCAGGGTGCATTGTATTTTAATTTAAAATCAAGATTTTTGATCTTTTGTTTGAGATTGTATTTTTATAAAAATCCAAGATTTTGATTTTTGTTCGAGAAAAGATGTTCAAGGAAGAAGCTTGATTAACTCCTAAATCCAGAGAATGAATTGCTGCAGAAAGATGCAGAAAACCTACACTACATCAAGAAGATCAAGAATGAACTTTCCATATGGTTGATTGAACTGAATTTTGATTGACCATTTATTGTAAATGTACACATTTATGCCAAAAGGGACTGCACGTAATTTGGGTTTCTGTCAATGCACCTAGCAAAACATTGGTTTTTCTTACTTTCTTTTCTATTCCTCCCTCACTACTCTAATTTCCTCTTAGAAAATTGAATATTGTGTATATCTATAGTTAGAAGTGCATTTAGGACTACAAGATGATTATGTTAAATGATCAAAGGGGAGACTTATCTCCCAAAGATCATCAGGTGGGATTGTGAACCTTAAAACATTCTCAGACCCTACTTCATAAGGTTTGTTTAAGACCATTCCCCATTTAAACAATGAAGGGACTTAGATCAGGAATGAGAGATCTCTACTCCACCCCTACTTAAGCATACTTTAGGGGAAGAAACTCCTTGCTAAACAATGAAAAAATACTTAAGCCCATATTTATAGTAAGGCAAAAGTTCTTAAGCTGTGCCTATTTTTAGATCTAATACAAAAGGGTGCTAAGTACCTATAAAGGTCAGACAACTTGTGAATTTACAAGGAGCAAAGAGGTGAGAACTTACTCAGAGGTTTTTTTTCAAGTGTGAACTTAATCAAAAGTTTAAGCCTACTTAGGTGTAAATTAAGAATGGTCTGTCCTTTGGAAAACGCCTACTGTGATTGGTAGATGTGAGGACTTAGGGGAGGTGACATAGGAGAAAATTCCCTTTAAAAGGAGATGAATAGATGAGAGGGGGGACTCTCTCTCTTGGGACTCTCTTGGGGACTGTCTCAGAGGTACTCTCTCTGGAGATGGAGATGGCAAAGCTGAACTGGTGTCTCTGAACAATAGAATTTTGCTTGGGACAAATCTTGTGGTGAGTGGATTGAAGACTTACTGATCTCTCTCTTTTAAGGCTGGCCTAAGCTGACCTAGACTTTTTTCTCATTATTCCCATTTTCTCTCTTTCTCTATTTCTTTAATTCCTCATTTATATTAATTAAAATCTCTATAAAACCCACTTGACTTAGGTATATTTCATATTTGGGAATTTTTCCCTGGCAACCACCTTATATTTGATTTAAAACAAGACTGTCTTGAAACCATATTTTATGCAGTAACAATTTAAGCCAACCACTATTTTATCTGCCACAGTTTATGACTCCCACTATTTTATTCATCACAAAGGAGACCAAGCTATTACTCTTTGCATATGACATGATGGTTTAATTAAAGAATACTAGAGAATAAACCAAACAGCTAGTTGAAATAAAAATAAATCTGCATAAGTCATCAGCTATTCTATATATCTCTAACCCATTTCAGTAGCAGGAATTAAAAAGTGAAATACCATTCAAAATTACCCTAGACAATATAAAATACTTAGGAATCTATCTGCCAAGACACACATAGGAACTATATGAACACAACTACAAAACATTCTCCACACAGTTAAAACTAGATCTAAACAATTGAAAAAAAAATTGATTGTTCATGGTTGGGACTAGCTAACATAATAAAAATGACAATCCTACCCAAATTTATTTACTTATTTGGTGCCATACCCTTTGAACTACCAAAATACATCTTTACTGAATTAGAAAAAAACATAACTAAGTTCATTTGGAAAAATAAAAGATCAAGAATATCCAGGGAAATCATGAAAAAAAAATTCAAAGGAAGGAGGCCTTGCTGTCCCAGATCTCAAACTATACTATAAAACATCAGTCATCAAAACAATTTGGTACTAGCTAAGATACAGAAAGGTGGATCATTAAAATAGACTTGGGGTAAATTACCTCAGCAAGACAGTTTATGACAAACCCAAAGACCCCAGCTTTTGGGACAAAAATCCACTATTTGATAAAAACTGCTGGGAAAATTGGAAGACAGTGTGGAAGAGATTAGGATTGGATCAACACCTCACACCCTACACCAAGATAAACTCAGAATGGGTGAATTACTTGTACACAAAGAAGGAAACTATAAGTAAATTCAGCGAACACAAAATAGTATACATGTCAGACATTTGGGAGGGAAAAGACTTTAAAACCAAGCAAGACATAGAAAGAGTCACAAAATGTAAAATAAATAATTTGGATTACATCAAATGAAAAAAAATTTTTACAAACAAAAACCATGTAACTAAAATCAGAAGGGAAGCAACAGATTGGGAAACAATTTTCATAACAAAAACCTCTGACAAATGACTAGTTACTCAAATTTACAAAGAGCTAAATCAAATGCACAAAAAATCAAGCCATTCTCCAATTGATAAATAGGCAAGAGGCATAGGCAGTTTTCAGATAAAGAAGTAAAAACTATTAATAAGCACATGAAGAAGTGTTCTATATCTCTGTCAATCAGAGAGATGCAAATCAAAACAACTCTGAGGTATCACCTCACACCTAGCAGATTGGCTAACATGACAGCAAAGGAAAGTAATGAATGCTGGAGGGGATGTGGCAAAGTAGGGACACTAATTCATTGCTGATAGAGTTGTGAATTGATCCAACCATTCTGGAGGGCAATTTGGAACTATGCCCAAAGGGCGACAAAAGAATATCTACCTTTTGATCCAGCCATAGCACTGCTGGGTTTGTACCCCAAAGAGATAAGGAAAAACACTTGTACAAGAATATTCATAGCTGCGCTCTTTGTAGTGGCCAAAAATTGGAAAACAAGGGGATGCCCTTCAATTGGGGAATGGCTGAACAAATTATGGCATATGTTGGTGATGGAATACTATTGTGCTAAAAGGAATAATAAAGTGAAGGAGTTTCATGGAGACTGAAACAACCTCCAGGAAGTGATGCAGAACAAAAGGAGCAGATCAAGGAAAATATTGTACACAGAGACTAATACACTGTGGTTCAATCGAATGTAATGGACTTCTCCATTAGTGTCTTTGAACAATCTGCAGGGATCTTGGAGAAAAATCACTATCCACAAGCAGTAGACAAACTGTGGGAGTAAAAACTCTGAGGAAAGGCAACTGTTTAAATACAGGGGTTGAGGGGATATGATTGAGGAGAGACTCTAAATGAACACCCTAATGCAAATTCCAACAACATGGAAATGGGTTCAGACCACGGACACATGTGATACACAGTGGAATCGCATGTCAGCTATGGGAAGGGTGGTGGGAGGTGGGGGTAGGAAAAGAAATTGATCTTTGTTTTTTTTTTTAATTTTATATTTTATTTGATCATTTCCAAGCATTATACATTAAACATAAAGATCATTTTCTATTCCTCTCCCACTACCCTCCATAGCCAATGCGTGATTCCACTGGGTGTCACATGTGTTCTTGATTCGAACCCATTGCCATGTTGTTAATATTTGCATTAGAGTGTTCATTTAGAGTCTCTTCTCTGTCATATCCCCTCAACCTCTGTAGTGTTTCTACTCCCACAGTTTGTCCTCTGCTTATGAATAGTGTTTTTTCTCCTAGATCCCTGCAGATTGTTCAGGGACATTACACCGCCACTAATGGAGAAGTCCATTACGTTCGATTATACCACAGTGTATTAGTCTCTGTGTACCATGTTCTCCTGGTTCTGCTCCTCTCACTCTGCATCACTTCCTGGAGGTTGTTCCAGTCTCCATGGAATTCCTCCACTTTATTATTCCTTTTAGCATAGTAATATTCCATCACCAACATGTACCACAATTTGTTCAGCCATTCCCCAATTGATGGGCATCCCCTCGTTTTCCAATTTTTGGCCACCACAAAGAGCGCAGCTATGAATATTCTTCTACAAGTCTTTTTCCTTATTATCTCTTTTGGGTACAAACCCAGGAATGCTATGGCTGGATCAAAGGGTAGATATTCTTTTAGCACCCTTTGGGCATAGTTCCAAATTGCCCTCCAGAATGATTGGATCAGTTCACAACTCCACCAGCAATGAATTAGTGTCCCCATTTTGCCACATCCCCTCCAGCATTCATTACTTTCCATAGCTGTCACGTTAGCCAATCTGCTAGGTGTGAGGTGATACCTCAGAGTTGTTTTGATTTGCATCTCTCTGATTATAAGAGATGTAGAACACTTCTTCATGTCCTTATTTTTTTTTTAGCTTTTAAAAATAATATAATGATTTTATTATATATTTGAAAGTCAAGCTCGAAAATGTGCAGGTTTGCTATTACATATATAATGTCTTTCTCTTCTTTGAATATGGAAATGCTTATCTTTTCTTTCATCTGTTAAGTTCAGAATAAAATAATAAAAGAAAATAAAGCAAAGATAAAAAGATCAGTTGATTACCTGTCAGTTCCTACATCTAGAGAAACAGTTCAGAAAGATAGAGAGGAGAAGGGCTTAACAAAAATGGAAGAAAGAAGAATAGGGAAAGGGAATGAAAGAAGGAGGAAAGAAGCAGTGAAAAGACCCTGCATTATTAACCGATGCATAGAGCCTCAGAGATTTCAAAAAGGATCTGTACCCCCAATCCCAAAAAGATACTTTCTTTTTGGATATACTTTTTCAATTTATTTTTTAAATAATATTTTATTTGATCATTTCCAAGCATTATTCATTAAAGACATAGATCATTTTCTTTTCCTCCCTCCAACCCCCATAGCCAACGCGTGATACCACTGGGTGTCACATGAGTTCTTGATTCGAACCCATTGCCATGTTGTTAATATTTGCATTAGAGTTTCATTTAGAGTCTCTCCTCCGTCATGTCCCCTCAACCGCTGTAATCAGGCAGTTGCTTTTCCTCGGTGTTTCTACTCCCACAGTTTGTCCTCTGCTTATGAATAGTGTTTTTTCTCCTAGATCCCTGCAGATTGTTCAGGGACATTACACCGCCACTAAGGGAGAAGTCCATTATGTTCAATTATACCACAGTGTATTAGTCTCTGTGTACAATGTTCTCCTGGTTCTGCTCCTCTCGCTCTGCATCACTTCCTGGAGGTTGTTCCAGTCTCCATGGAATTCCTCCACTTTATTATTCCTTTTAGCATAGTAATATTCCATCACCAACATATACCACAATTTGTTCAGCCATTCCCCAATTGATGGGCATCCCCTCGTTTTCCAGTTTTTGGCCACCACAAAGAGCGTAGCTATGAATATTTTTATACAAGTCTTTTTGTCCATTACCTCTTTGGGGTACAGACCCAGCAGTGCTATGGCTGGATCAAAGGGTAGATATTCTTTTGTCGCCCTTTGGGAATAGTTTCAAATTGTCCTACAGAATGCTTGGATCAGATCACAACTCCACCAGCAATGAATTAGTGTCCCTACTTTGCCACATCCCCTCCAGCATTCATTACTTTCCTTTGCTATCATGTTAGCCAATCTGCTTGGTGTGAGGTGATACCTCAGAATTGTTTTGATTTGCATCTCTCTGATTATAAGAGATTTAGACACTTCTCCATGTGCTTATTAATAGTTTTGATTTCTTTATCTGAGAACTGCCTATCCATGTCCTGTGCCCATCTATCAATTGGAGAATGGCTTGATTTTTTGTACAATTGATTTAGCTCTTTATAAATTTGAGTAATTAAACCTTTGTCAGAGGTTTCTATGAAGATTTTTTCCCAATCTGTTGTTTCCCTTCTGATTTTATTTACATTCGTTTTGTTTATGCAAAAGCTTTTTAATTTCATGTAGTCAAATTTATTTATTTTACATTTTGTGATTCTTTCTATGTCTTGCTTGGTTTTAAAGTCTTTCCCCTCCCAAAGGTCTGACATGTATACTATTCTGTGTTTACCCAATTTACTTATGGTTTCCTTCTTTATGTTTAAGTCATTCACCCATTTTGAATTTATCTTGGTGTAGGGTGTGAGGTGTTGATCTATTCCTAATCTCACTGACACTGTCTTCCAATTTTCCCAGCAGTCTTTATCGAATAGTGGATTTTTGTCCCAAAAGCTGGGATTTTGGGGTTTATCGTATACTGTCTAGCTGAGGTCACTTGCCCCCAGTCTATTCCACTGATCCTCCTTTCTGTCTCTTAGCCAGTACCAAATTGTTTTGATGACCGCTGCTTTGTAATATAGTTTAAGGTCTGGGACTGCTAGACCCCCATCATATGTGGTTTTTTTTTCATTATTTCCCTGGATATCCTTGATCTTTTGTTCTTCCAAATGAATTTTGTTATGGTTTTTTCTAAATCAGTGAAGAAGTATTTTGGTAGTTCAATGGGTATGGCACTAAATAGATAAATAAGTTTGGGTAGGATGGTCATTTTTGTCATATTGGCTCATCCTATCCATGAGCAGTTAATGTTTTTCCAATTGTTCAAGTCTAGTTTTAGTTGTGTGGAGAGTGTTTTGTAGTTGTGCTCATCTAGTTCCTGTGTTTGTCTTGGGAGATAGATTCCTAGGTATTTTATTTTCTCTAAGGTGGTTTTGAATGGGATTTCTCTTTCTAGTTTTTGCTGCTCAGCTGTGTTGGAGATATATAGAAAAGCTGATGACATATGAGGGTTTATTTTGTATCCTTCAACTTTGCTAAAGTTGTCGATTATTTCAATTAGCTTTTTGGTTGAATTTCTAGGATTCTTTAAGTAGACCATCATGTCATCTGTAAAGAGTGATAACTTGGTCTCCTCCTTGCCTATTTTGATGCCTTCAATTTCTTTTTCTTCTCTAATTGCTACTGCTAGTGTTTCTAATACAATGTCAAATAGTAGAGGTGATAATGGGCATCCTTGTTTCACTCCTGATCTTATTGGGAATGCATCTAGTTTATCCCCATTGCAGATGATATTAGCTGATGGTTTTAGATATATATACTGTTTATTATTTTTAGGAATGACACTTCTATTCCTATGCTTTCTACTGTTTTTAGTAGGAATGGGTGTTGTATTTTATCAAAGGCTTTTTCTGCGTCTATTGAGATAATCATGTGGTTCTTGTTGGTTTGCTTGTTGATGTGGTGAATTATGTGGATGGTTTTCCTAATATTGAACCAGCCCTGCATCCCTGGTATGAATCCTACTTGATCATGGTGGATGACCCTTCTGATCACTTGCTGGAGTCTTTTTGCTAGTATCCTATTTAAGATTTTTGTATCTATATTCATTAGGGAGATTGATCTATATTTTTCTGTCTCTTTTTTTGACCTTCCTTGTTTTGGAATCAGTACCATGTTTGTGTCCTAAAAGGAGTTTGGTAGAACTCCCTCTTTGCTTATTATGTCAAATAGTTTGTATAGTATTGGGATTAACTGTTCTCTGAATGTTTGATAGAATTCACTGGTGAATCCATCAGGCCCTGGGGATTTTTTCTTAGGAAGTTCTTTGATGGCTTGTTGGATTTCATTTTCTGATATGGGATTATTTAAGAATTCTATTTCTTCTTCTGTTAGTCTAGGCTGTTTGTATTTTTGTATATATTCATCCATATCACCTAAATTGGTGTATTTATTGGCATATAATTGGGCAAAGTAATTTTAATGATTATCTTAATTTCCTCTTCATTGGAGGTGATGTCCCCCTTTTCATCTTTGATGCTTTTAATTTGCTTTTCTTCTTTCCTTTTTTAAATTAGATTGACCAGTACTTTGTCTATTTTGTTTGTTTTTTCAAAGTACCAGATTCTTGTCTTTTTTTATTAAATCAATAGTTCTATCACTTTCTATTTTATTAATCTCTCCCTTAATTTTTAGGATTTCTAGTTTGGTTTTCTGCTGGGGTTTTTTAATTTGATCGCTTTCAAGTTTTTTTATTTGCATTTTCAATTGATTGATCTCTACTCTCCCTAGTTTTTTAATATATGCACTCAGGGATATGAATTTACCTCTGATTACCACTATGGCTGCATCCCAAAAGGTTTGAAAGGATGTCTAGCCATTGTCATTTTCCTCAATGAAATTATTAATTGTTTCTATGATTTTTTCTCTAACTAAACAAATTTGGAGTATCATATTGTTTAATTTCCAATTAGTTTTTGATTTGGTTTTCCATGTACCATTACTGATCATTATTTTTATTGCCTTGTGATCTGAAAAGGCTGCATTTATTATTTCTACTTTTCTGCATTTGTGTGCCATGTTTCTGTGACCTAATGTATGGTCAATCTTTGTGAATGTGCCATGTGGTGCTGAGAAGAAGGTGTATTCCTTTTTATCCCTATTTATTTTTCTCCATATGTCTATTAATTCTAATTTTTCCAAGATTTCATTCACTTCTTTTACCTCTTTTTTATTTTTTTTATTTGATTTATCTAAATTTGAAAATGGTTGGTTTAAGTCTCCCACTCATATGGTTTTACTGTCTATTTCTTCCTTCAATTCTCCTAGTCTCTTCATTAGAAATTTGGGTCCTATATTATTTGGTGCATACATGTTGATTAGTGATATTTCCTCATTATCTAAAGTCCCTTTTAACAAAATATAATTACCTTCCCTATCCCTTTTGATCAGGTCTATTTTTGCTTTGGCTTTATCAGATATCATGATTGCAACTCCTGGCTTCTTTCTATCAGTTGAGGCCCAGAAGGTCTTACTCCATCCTTTAATTCTGACCTTGTGGGTGTCTACCCGCCTCATGTTTGTTTCTTGAAGACAACATATAGTAGGGTTTTGGAATCTAACCCATTCTGCAATTCTTCTATGTTTTATGTGTGAGTTCATCCCATTCACATTCAAAGTTATGATTTTGACTTGTAAATTCTCTGGCATTTTGATATCCTTCCCTAATTCTAACCTTTCCTCTTTAGCTCTAAACTTTTAATCCAGTGATTTACTTTAAATCAGTCCCCCTTGTCCCCTCCCTTGATATATTTCCCTTTCTATCCCCTCCCTTTTTGTTCCCTCCACCACCCCCCTCTTTTTCCCTCTCTTTTTTATGTTCCCTCCCCCCTCCCCCCTTGGTTTTCCCTTCTCCCTACCCTTATTGGGTAAGATAGAATTCAAGATCCCAATTGATCTGGATGTTCTTCCTTCTCAGAGTTGATTTCCCTGAGAGTAAGGTATAAGTGTGAACTCTTTTCCTCTCCTTCTTATAGGAGTTTTCTTCCCTTCCCCTTCCCATGTGAATCTTTGTGTGAGAAAGATTATTCTATTTGATTTTTCTTTTCCCACTATTTACACATTACATTTTCCCCACATATTATTATATATAATATACATAGGGAGGTGTGTGTGGGGGGGGAAGGGCGGCTCAGTTCACGTTTCTGTGCAAGCTTTTCCTCCTTCTTATTATAGTGTGGAAATGTTCTAACCCCACGTACCTTCACCTCTTTGGGGTACTGGGGAGTCCTTCTGTTCCTCCAAAGGTGATTTTTATGCTCCTTTGATGTAGTCTATTTCTTTCGGTGCCTGGGAGGGGAAGCGTGTGGCGTCTAGATTGCAGCCATGTTTACCCGGAAGTCCTCTTTTTTACTTTTTTAAAGAAAATCCTTACCTTCCATATTAGTATCAATACTGTGTATTGGTCCCAAGGCAGAAGAGTGGTAAGGGCTAGGCAATGGGGGTAAAGTGAGTTGCACAGGGTCACACAGCTGAGAAGTGTCTGAGGTCATATTTGAACCTAGGATCGCCATCTCTAGGCCTGGCTCTCAATCCCTTTTTATTTATTTTTATCTATCTACTTTTCTTTCTGCATTTCTCTCTTTCTTTATCATTCTTTCTGTTTATTTTTCTTCCCTTTCTGTGTCAGTTTCTGTTGCTCTATGTCTTTGTTTCTGTCTGTATCTCTTTTCTCCCTCATTCCTCCCTCCATACATTTTATTTTTCTGGTCCTTGTCTTTGAACCTAGAATATAGCTAGTATTCCATATGATGTAATATCTCTTGGAGAAGTGAGGAATATTTGTTGCATTGTAATTGGTAAAGATGTATTCCAGTGCTCTATCACCTGTTTCATAAACCTTTCAGAAGGTCTGATTGGAGCTTTGATGTTATATCAAGCAGAGCCTCACTCCAATAAATTCCGGCTGGAGTATTGAATGATGGTGTTCTGAAGGGAGATACTGCCTCTCCCTGGCACATTTGATTTTTCAGATCGAAGAGAAAGTTCCAAAGAACTTTCCATCTGACACTATTTTTTCTTCTTCTTTAATGTTGCATTACTATTTATTGAATTTGCTAATGGGTCTATCATAGAGTATGGCCAAACAGCAGCCTCATTACATTGATAATATACCATTGGGCTATTAACCTAGTAACATTCCATTCACAGTATTCTAAATTATGCATGTGATACCTGCTCAGCAGACATTTAATTGTGCAAACCAGATAACTCTTCACCTGCAATATTGTCTGCCTAGTCAGAAAAAGGATGCAATATCCAGGCAGTCTAGTGCATGATTTTTACTTTTTGTGGGGTGGGTCAAAGGAGTAAATGGATCTCCATTTCTAATGCATCTCTGGAATTAAATTCCTCCAAGGTGGGATTTATTCATGACTTGTTATTCACTTTGCATGTAACAATTTTGCACAAGCACACTTGTCAGGGATTTCTGGCAAAATTTCTATCCATCTTTCTTATCCAACAGAATCAATGGTGGGCAAACTCAAAGCACAACATAGATTCTAGCTGGAAAGGTTCTTGCTATGTGAAAATATGAAGCAATATAATTTAGAGCTGAAAAGGAAATGAGGCAATCTAGTCTAACTACTCCATTCTACAGAGCAGTGAGTTAAAGTCCAGACTGGTTATGAGCAGTTCAGGGTCACAAGTGTAGTAAATGACAGAGTTGTGATCTGACCTTGTGTCTTCTCTGTCACTGCAGATTTATGTTCTTTTCACTTCAGCTTTCTGTATACTCAACTATTTAATTCAATGAGTATTTAAGTACCTACTAAGAGAAAAGATTCATCTAAGATCATGTTGGAAAAGGCATGGCAGATGTGTCCTGGCTTCAAACTGCTTCATTCACCCTCTCCATCTCACTTGAGGACAATTTTGATTTGCACCACCCTTCTGTCTAACAGCCCCCTATTTAGTGCTTCCTCCCTCCACTATCTGGGCTAATGCAGGGAGCTCACAGGCAGCTTGAAGGTGCATTTTGGGCACACAGTCTCTAAAAGGTTCACCAATGCTATTTTAAGACATTTGTTTTGAAAAGACAAACACAAAAATATTTGTAGCCTGTGAGTTTATATTTTCTTAAAGATAATAGCCTGGACTTCCAGGTAAACATGGCTGCAATCTAGACGTGACTCGCTTCCCCTCCCTGGCACCGAACGAAATAGACTACCTCAAAAGAGCATAAAAATAGAGATAGTGATGGTTTAATGGAGAAAAAAATCACTTGACCTGAACTTTGAAGAAAGTCCACCATTGTGAGAGATAGAGATGATAAAGAAGCAGATTATAGTTATTGGAATTAATCTACGTTGAGATATGGAGAAGGTTAATGAAAAGTAGAATTTGGTGAATGAATATTGGTCCAGTTTACATAGCATACATTGTGTAAAGAGGATGTTTTGAAGTAACATCAGAAAGATAAGTGTGAGCCAATTTATGTAGAACTTTAAAAAGCAGACTGAAAATTGTATAGTTTTCCCTTTGAAGTAATATCTGAGTGATATTGAAGTGATATCTGAGGAGAGTGATGTAACTAACTAACCAGAGCTGTTTCTTAAATAGAGTATTCTGAAACTTGTATAGAAGATGTATTAGAATAAAGTAGAATCAAAATTAGGGAAAGCAATTAGGCCTCAGTCATAAGAGAAATGATGAGAGCGTACAGTCAAGGCAGTGTGAGAGTAGAGAGAAATTGGTAATTGGCAGAGATTTTATGAAGTAAAAATGTACAAAATTATTAACCAATAACTACAATGATGAAAGACATTTTGTCTTTAAAAACCTGGGTGAGAAGATGGTGGTATAGAAGCAGTGAAAGTTCAGACCTCGGAAACCCTTCCTTACCGATCTCAAACAGAGTGCTCCTAGGCCACCGAAATTCAAGCCGAACAAGAGGATAGCCCTGGGGAAACCTCCTCCTGGACCTGGATCAAAAGGTACCACACCCCAAAAGCCACAACCCTAGATCACTCGGATCTAAGGGGTAGACAGAAAGAAGGTCCCAGGTCCCATCCCCCCCAACCCAGAGTGCTGAGCCCAAGGCAGCAGCGGGAACCTCAGGGCTCTGAGGACTCACCTTGAAAGCAACCCAAAGCCAGTCTCCGGGGCGCCCAACACAGAAGGCAGGGAAACATAGAGAGAAGGGGGAAGCCTGTAGCCCCCTGGCTGGGTTCTTCCATCTGAGTCTCAAGGGAGGTCCCAGCTTTAGGGCACCAGCTGAACCCAATCCCATCAGGAGCCCTCAGAGCTACTGAAAGGACAGAAAAATCAGGGCTGGCAAAGGGGTTGCTCCAAAGAGCTTACCTTGAAAGTAACCTGGGCCAGTTTCTGGGCACCCAACACAGATGGTGGAGGAGGAGGTTGCTGCTTTTCTTTTTCTTCTTTTTTTTGGCTTGGGGATCATTTGGCCCATACCACCTGAACCTAATCCCATCAGGAGTTATCAGAGTCCAGGCAAGCCACGACCCCTCCCCCCTTAGAGACCTGGGTGTTCTGAAAAAACAGAAACCTAGAGGCGAAGTCAAGATGGCAGCCTAGAAGGAGCATAGACCTGGCAGCCTGGCCAGAGCTTTAGAGATCCTCCATATCTGCCCCAGCCGTCTCCCACTAATATGGTTTTACTGTCTATTTCTTCCTTCAATTCTCCTAGTTTCTCCATTAGAAATTTGGGTGCTATATTATTTGGTGCATATATGTTGATTAATGATATTTCTTCATTGTCTAAAGTCCCTTTTAACAAAATATAATTACCTTCCCTATCCCTTTTGATCAGGTCTATTTTTGCTTTGGCTTCATCAGATATCATGATTACCACTCCTGCCTTCTTTCTGTCAGTTGAGGCCCAGAAGGTCTTACTCCATCCTTTAATTCTGACCTTGTGGGTGTCAACCCGCCTCATATGTGTTTCTTGAAGACAACATATAGGTAGGGTTTTGGATTCTAATCCATTCTGCTATTCATCTACATTTTATGGGTGAGTTCATCCCATTCACATTCAAAGTCATGATTGTCATTTGTGGACTCCCTGGCATTTTGATTTCCTTCCCTAATTCTAACCTTTTCTTCTTCGGCTCTACCTTTTAGTCCAGTGATTTACTTTGAATCAGTCCCCCTTGTCCCCTCCCTTGTTGTTTCCCTTTTTAGTCCCTCCCTTTTTGTTCCCTCCCCCACTGCCCTCTCTTTCCCTCCCTTTTTGTTTTCCCTCCCCCTCCCCCTCTTGGTTTTCCCTTCTCCCTACCCTTGTTGGGTAAGATAGAATTCAAGATCCCAATGGATCTGGATGTTTTTCCCTCTCAGAGTTGATTTCCCTGAGATTAAGGTTTAAGTAAAAAATCCTCTCTTCCTCTCCTTCTTATAGGAGTTTTCTTCCCCTCCCCTTCCCATGTGAATCTTTGTGTGTGAAAGATTATTCTATTTGGTCTTTCTTTACCACCTATTTATATATTACATTTTCCCCACATGTTAGTATACATAGACCGATATAAATGTAGTCCTTATAGAAGGGAGTTTGAGTAAAAGAAGAAGATAACATTTTTCTCCTTTCCCCTTTCCCTAATATTTACCTTTTCAGGTATTTCTTGCTCTTTGTTTTTCGGTATCAAACTTTCCACAGAGCTCTGGTATTTTCTTTGCAAAAAGTTGGAAATCTTCTATTTTGTTGAATTCCCATACTTTCCCTTGGAAGTATATAGTCAGTTTTGCTGGGTAGCTGATTCTTTGTTGGAGACCCAGCTCTCTTGCCTTTCTGAAGATCATGTTCCATGCCTTACGATCATTCATAGTAGAACTTGCAAGGTCTTGTGTGACCCTGATTGGCATTCCTTTATATCTACATTGTCTTTTTCTGGCTTCCTGTAGGATTTTTTCTTTTGTTTGAGAGCTTTGGAATTTGGCAATTACATTCCTGGGAGTTGTCTTTTGGGGGTTTAGTGTAGAAGGTGTTCTGTGAGCTCTGTCAGTGGCTGTATTACCCCCTTGTTCTAGAATCTCTGGGCAATTTTCTTTGATTATATCTTGTATCATGATGTGAAGTTTGGTGTTTATTTATGGCTTTTCTGGAAGTCCAATTATTCTTAAATTATCTCTTCTCCCTCTATTTTCCAGATCTGTCACCTTGTTGGTGAGATATTTTATGTTCTATTCTAATTTCTTGGTATTTTGGCTTTGCTTTATTAATTCTTGCTCTTTTACACAATCTTTGTCTTCCAGTTGCCTGATTCTGGCCTTTAAAGCCTGGTTTTCCTTTTCAGTTTGGTCACACGGGTTTTGTAGGTGTGTGAATTTCTTTTGCATTATTTCCCACTTTTCCTCTCAGAAGGCTTCCATCTTTTTGGTCATTTCTGATTCAAATTCTTCATGGGTTTATGGAGAGTTTCCATTTCCTTTGGAAGGTTTCGGAGCATTTTCTTGTGTATCGTCTTCTATCTCCTCTGTATTTTGTATTTTGGCTCCATAGAATGTGTCCAAAGTCGCCCCTTTCTTCTTCTTTTTCTTGGGATTTTGGGGCTTCTGTGCTTCTGTGGAGTTTGCCATCTCTGAGTGGGGAGGATTAGTTTTTCTTATCTCTGTCTGGTGTTCAGATGCTTTAGTCATGGGCAGATTGTCGGTTCTATGAGCTTTCCATGAGTTAAACTGAGTATGCCTTAAGGCAATAACTTTCACTGGAACTGGAATGGAAGGGTCAGACCAGGGGGCCACACTCTCTCCCAGCTCTCTCTGTTTCCCTGCTGCTAAGGTGCCCCCTCGACTGGACTGGGTCGGGTTGCTTTCTGGAAGTTGCCTTCAGAATAGCTGGCCGTGAGGCTGTTATGTCGGCCCTGAGGGTTGCTGTTGTTTCAGAGGACCCTGCTATCTGCAGGGGAAGGAGCCGCGGCTTCCCGGAGCTCAGAGGGCAGTGACTTTCACTGATACTTGGATAGCAGGATCCAGCTGGTTAGGCTGTCTTGCCTGCCCTGAGGTTTGAGGTTGTTTCAGAAGACCCTGCTCTCTGAGAGGGGAGGGGCTGCAGCTTCCTGGAGCCTTGGACTCTGCACTCCTACCCCTTAGGTCCGAGTGATCTCGGGTTCTAGCTTTTGAGGGGGGCCATACCTTTTGATCCAGGTCCAGGTCCAGGAGGAGGATTCCCAGGGTCTATGCTGTTGATCGTTTTGAATTTCGGCACCTTAGGAGCTTATAGTTTGAGATCGGTTGGGAAGGGTTTCCTGAGATCTGAACTTTAGCTTTTTCTAAGCCGCCATCTTGACTGGAAGTCGCTAACAGACTTTTACTGTGTATATATAAACTTGTTTTGAGGAGCAGGGAGAAGGAAAATGTCATAATTTAATTTTCAGTATCTTCAAATTCTTATAGTAAAGAATTCCTTTATAATAGGACTCATTATCGTTCAATTATAAGTCAATCGAGGGTGGGAATTTCTCTTTTTTATCTTGTGCCTAGCAAAGTATCTTACTCACAATTATGTGTCTAAGTAATAAATATTAGTTGAATTGAAAAGGGCTGAATAATAAATAATTTCTTATCAATTTAAAAAAGAAAAGAAAGTGACTAGTTCCAGGAAACTACATGGGATAGAACTAAGGAGACAGGGGACCAGAAGTCGTGATGTGAACAAATAATAACATTTTATAAACAAAAGCATAGGTTAGATGTAAAAAGCAATGTTTGTATAAAGAAATTTTGAAATTCTTGATCATAAAGTTACTATATTTGGGAGTTATAGAAAGAATGAATTGATGACCATCTGTGTTGCATGGCTGAGATGAAGTGGAAGAGAAATTTATGGGGAAATGAGTTGATTGAGGCACTAAATAGTTGATGCTGAGGGATAGTTAATATGTATGTTGACATCACCTATTATGAAAGTTGGAATTGAGTAGGAGAGAAAAAAATTGTTTGCCAGGAACTGAAGTTGAAGAATTGAATTAATTGAACTAATTGAAGAAGTAGAATGACCTGAAAGTCTTTAAATAACAACTCTCAGGATTTTGATTGGGCAATATCAGGAGATAGTACTTTAGGTAGATGGAAGACACCTTGCCCGGCTTCCCACAAACTTCTCTCAGGAAACACATTCTTCTCCCAGGTAGATATGAACAGCATGAACCTCAAAGGAAGAAATGAAGTCTACATACAGGATTTGAGAATTTTGGGATCCTCATTAGAGGAGATTGGCTATGAGGTGTAAAGATTAAAATTTAGGGAAACTGAGGCAGGTAGAAATTAGTTTCTCTCTGCAAGGAGTATTATATTTTTATGAGGTTTATTAAAGGTTGAGAATTTAAGAATATACAAGTAAGAAAAGGCACGTGCCAGGTGGGCCATAAGGCCCACCCAAAATTTTACTCACATCATGAGATGCGTCTGTTTGCCAGAGGAGACAGGAAGTAAAGAGACCCCACCTATGGGGAAGACCCTTTAAATAAAATTTTGCTCTCATCCCAGGTGAGAATTCAGTGAGTTTAGAGGGCATTCTGGGAGCTAGCAAGGACTCCTGGGGAATGGAGTCCAGAGTTCAAATCTCAATTTTACATTCTCCCCGTTTGATCCTCTGGGAAGAAGTCCTTCCCCAAAGGATAATAAAAACATAATCAATTTAAAGATTACAATAATTTGAGGATAAGAGAAAAAAATAACAAAACCAATAATTGCTGGACGCATTGACAGAAAGCCAGTTAGGGGGCAGTCCCCTTTGGCATGAAAGTATAGATACAAATAAATGTTCAACTACACCCAAAGTTCATTTTTGTGCAGCTTGTGGTCTGGAGGCTTCTTCATGGTGGCTTCTCCAACAGTTCAGTTTCTGGATTCAGGGAAGTAGCATCTTTATTTACCTAAAATTCTTCTCAAAAGGAATTTAAACTTTGTAATTTAAATAATGATATTTTTTACATTCCCCCATTAAGGGGGTGATTGAAAAAAACAGGATCACTTAGGGATGCATGGCTGAGGTATGAGGTATATGAATCAATTGGCAAGAGATATTAAAAAGATATCAGTAAATCCAAATAAAAAAGAAAAATTTCTGGATGAAAATATAGACTATCAAAATCTTATATGTAAAAATTCCAAGTAAAAAAGAAAAATCAATCTATAACAGGTCCTTGAATCAGGGCCCAATCAAAATGATCTAAGCAATAATGCATTTACCCAGTCAGTAGCCAGGACTACAGAAAGGTACCACACTATGAGAGGCAGAAAAGGGGATCAAATTATAGGAGCCAAGGTTTCGGGGATACTCGTCTGTGAGTATCTTCAGAGTGAGTGTGGAGACAAGGAAGGCCTATATCTTAACATAAGTCAAGTGTCGCAACCCCAAGTCTCACACTAGGTTCAAAACCTTTGTATTGGCCTAGAAGTGCATCAATCCATCCTGGATTGGCTTTTCTTTGGCTCTGTGCAATGGCTCTGTTGTGTATATCTTGTCCTGGAATCAGACAGAATCATTAAGCAAAGTCCCATAATTGTTTAAATAATTAGTGGCATCATTTTTATAGTCACAAGCTTTTGTGGCATGCATTGGCAAATGTATCTTAAACTTATATTACTGAAAAGTCAAAAAGTTAAAGAAAATCTTAATGCTGGTGACATGTGCTTCAAATATTAAAAAGAGAAAAAAATTAAAAAAAACACTGAAATAGTATATTGCACATGCAAGAAAATATAATAATAAAAGAGTTTTAAAAATTCAAAAATGTAGCTTATGTAAATTTTGCTGAACAATGGAAAGGACTTTGACCTAAAGTAATCTTAAGAAGGGAAGAGAAGGAACCTCCCATGCCAATGGGGTTCCCATTCCAATAGACTATCAGTAAGAAATTTTCCAAGTATGAAATATCCCAATGGTGAAATTTCCAACAATTATAAGTCTAAGGAATTTTGAGGTTTACAATTATAATCATTGACACTCTGTGTCAGCTAAGAAAATATAGAATGCAAGGCTTTCTCACCAAAAATGAGATCCATTTCCTCTTAATATTTGGCCATGCTCCACTGTGAGTGAAAACAAATGAATTGAACAGCAGTACAAATAAGTAGTTATCAATATCCCCAAAACTCTCAATAGCCCAATTAATCACAATAACTAACAAACACTTTCATATTTCACATAAGTTGCTGTATGGCATTTTTAAAACCTATGAATTGATGGACATTTGTCACAAGTTTTTACAAATGGAGCAATCTTTCAACCTTGGTATTTAAATATTTTTTTTAAACAAAGTAAAACTCATCTTGGGTTAAGAACATAATCAAGAAATCTATATATTCTGGTAGAAGTTAAGTAGTGAGCTGAAGAGTATAAATGAGAGATGCTCCATTTGGAGGCTTTTTAGGGGTACAAATGCCCTGAGATTACCTTCCCAACTTCCATTCACATGTAGGAAGGTTGGGGTTTATAAAATATATTTCACTTCAGATATGGGCCTTACCTCGTGGTAGGGGAAGGCAAAATAACTAGAGATTGTTAAGAAAAATTCCAAAAATCATATTTAAAAAACCCTTAAAATCAGTTTGAGATATTTAGCACATTAAATTTTCCAAAGGTTCTTAATACAATTATAACCAGTCCTGAAATCCATCTATCCTCTATATTACAATTTACAAAGTCAAAATAGAAAGGCTGTTTTTTTTCATATATGGGCTTAATTAAAATAATATTTGTTCAGCACAGTTATAGGGGAAAAACAACAGAATTTTTAAAACTCAGTACATTAAATGAACAGTATAATAGAATAATATTGAATCCAGTAATATATGAACTTAAAATCACAAAGTTAAACCTTAAACAAAACAATCAGGAAAAATGCAATAGAATAAAGAGATTTGTATAAACCATTGGAGTCTGAAATGCCTTAGAATATAGCCTCTAGTCTCTTCAAAGTTCCTTGGGGTTGGGGTTTTTTTTAAATTAATTATCCATTTAAATGTGTATTGTCCGAAGGCAGAGTGTTAAGGGCTAAGCAATGGGGTTTAAGGGATCTGCTCAGGGCCCCACAGCTGGGAAGTATCTGAGGTCAGATTTTAACCCAGGACCACATGTCTTTAGGCCTGGCTCTCAGTTCCTGAGCCACCCATTTTCCCCTTCAAAGTTGAATCTTTGGGCTGAATCTTTCTTCTTGCACACAGGTGAAATCAGTGAAATTACCAGAACAGTCAAAAGGTATCCTTTTAAATAGCCCATTGCTTAAAAGTCTGTTTCTTTTCCCTTTTTTTTCTCTCTCCCCTGCTATGATCCACCCATGTGGTCAATACCCCCATCCATGTGGAGGCTTAGCCTAAGGGAAAATTACCCGGTCTCCTTTCTCTCTTGTCTCTCCCTTCTACCCACATGGCCAATACTGTTGCCAACTGGTAGAAATGAGTCCTGAGCGATCTGCTCCAAGGATCTGGGTGATGAGCCGGCTGGGGTCACGCTCGTGGGTCTGGGGCACAGAAACAGGCAGGCAGGGCTGGGAGATTGGGCACTAGGTGAGAGGCCAGGAGCAGGAGCCAGAGACCAAGTGGGCCGCCACGGTGGGCAGGGCCGGGACCAGGTGAGGATGGAGAGGGGTCAGGATTGGCAGCAGGAAAAAACAGGCAGGCAGAACAAAGCAGCCGGGAACCAGGTGAGAGGCAAACAGCAAACAGTCAGGCAGGGAGAAGATAATGGCTGGAACGAGCAGCAGCTTTGTGAGGGTAAAAAAACTGCGGCCAGAGAAAAGTGGATCAAAAAAATTTCTAGGCACTAGCTATTAAAGCTTAACTAAAGATCAGAAACGAATCAGAAGATTGAGAGTCTTTTTCTCCCATTAGGTTGCCAACTGTAAAGATTAAAATTTAGGGGAGACTGAGGCAGGTAGAAATTAGTTTCTCTCTGCAAGGAGTATTATATTTTTATAAAGTTTATTAAAGGTTGAGAATTTAAGAATATACAAGTAAGAAAAGGCACATGCTAGGTGGGCCATAAGGCCCACCCAAAATTTTACTCACATCATGAGACACTCTGTTTGCCAAAGGAGACAGGAAGTAAAGAGACCCCACCTACAGGGAAGACCCTTTAAATAAAATTTTGCTCTCGTCCCAGGTGAGAATTCAGTGAGATTAGAGGGCATTCTGGGAGCTAGCAAGGACTCCTGGGGAATGGAGTCCAGAGTTCAAATCTCAATTTTATAGAGGTCCCAGTGGGAAGTTTTTATTTTACCTTTATATGAAAATTCATAGATATTCTCCATTAAATAAAGTGAATTCCTACTCATTTCCTCATGAAGTAGTCCTCCAGTTCACTACTTTGGACAGTTAAGAAGCAACTCCTTATGAATAGCTGTCTTCACTCTTCTGTCTTCTAGTTGTTACTCCTTACCCTGGTATCAGAGACTAAGCAGAACAATGCAGAGGGTTATGAAGTTAAAGATTTAGAGGTAGAAAGCATATTAAAGCCCCTGTAATTCAACATTCTCATTTACATAGGAATGGTGGAGACTAGGAAAACTTAAGGGTCTTTCTCAAGTTCACATATATGTTAGCAGCAAATTAAGAATTTGGACCTAGTTCTTCTAATTCAAAATTTGGTATTCCTATGACTCTATAATTAATTGTATATTACATTGACTCTCTTTGCATAACAATCTTTAATTTTCCATAAATTTTCTGTTATGTCCCAATATAATTTTATCTTCACTAGCTAAGCATCTTCACGATCTTTTAATACTTGAATGCCCGAAGAGAGAGCCAAAGTTATCTCTAACATTTTGGACAATATAACTGCTATTTAAGCATATTTTTACTATTATTATTACTTCCATTCTAATTCATTCTTAAACCCTATTGATTGAGCAGTCCAGCAATAACTACATATATAATAAAATCAAATATTGTCTAGAAACACCTCCCATGATTTGTATTTGTCTCGTTTTTCCAAATTAAAGATTATATTTTTCTCTACTAAATTTCATTTTTAAAAGTTGTCTTCATAGTCCTAATTTTGGAGACATTTTTGAATGCTGTTTTCAGAGATCCATCCCAGCTTTATGTAAAATACAATATGGATAAGCATGAATCTATGTATTTATTTTATAATATTCCCATGTTCTTAGTTTAAGATCCTGAAATGTGTATTAGACATTCTTTCCCATGAGCTACAGGGAGTTCCCTTGTCACATTTGAACACCTAGAAGGACAATTAGGAGGAGGTTAATTCATATCTATAATGAATTACCTCCAAAAATATTGCTTGTTTCTTTTCATTTTCATTTTATTCTGTGCTCAATGAACTATGTGATCACACTATTCTGAGTCTGAATCCTATGAATACAAGGAATTACGAGCTGAGAGAGGGTAGACCAAATAGGAGAGGAGCTTATGGCTAGATAAATGCATGAGACAATTTTAATATTATAACCAATATCCCATTTAATTTCTTAGACTAAATTCAGACTTAGTGATGTATAACTCAACCTATTTAGTCCAACACTTGCTCTTGGTTCCAGTCAGATAGATTCTAGGCATTTGTTGGCTGACCACTGTCTAGGAGCTAGCATGGACATTATAGCTTCTTAGGAAGGCTATCATATATACACTAGAGATAAACTCCAAGTCCATTAAGCTAGTGGTTTAAGGAGAATATCGCCTAATGGATATTTTTATTTTGTACTCTTTTTATGGGTAATAAAATGGCTTAAAATCATAATAATGGAAAGTGGCATTTAAACCATAAATCCTACAGTATCATAGATATAACAATCCTATGTATTTGCTACTGGTAATAAAAGGAGTCTAGAGATTGGTAAATTCTGGCTTGACTTAGGAGAGCAATCAATTAAGAGACATTTATTAAGTGTCTACTGCATGCCAGGCTCTGTGCCAAATAATAAGGATTCAAAAGGAGACAAAAGAAAGTTTCTGCCCCAAGGAGTTCACAAACTAAGGGGGAGTTAATATGTAAACAAACCTGTGCATGCTAATTACATACAGGACAAATTAGAAATAATTAACAGAGAGAAGGTATTGTAATTGAGGAGTTGGGATAGGCTACCAGTTAAAGATGTAATTTTAGCAGAGAAAATAATCTAGGGAAATTAATAGGTGAAGTTGAGAAGGTAGAACATTCTAGGCATGGAGCCAAGAGATGGAGTGTCTTGCTAGAAGAACAGTCAAAAGGACAGTGTCACTAGATTAAAGAGTACCTGCTAAAGTAAGGTACTAGAAGATTAGGTAGGTAGGAGGAGGCTAGATTATTAAGAGTTTTGAATGCAAAATAAGGATTTTGTCTTTGATCCTTGAGGAAATTGCAGGAGGTTAATGATTGCTTTGAAGAGGGAGATGTGGTCAGATCTGCAAGGGTCAGATTAGGGAAAATGCTAAGAAATTCCAAGTGGCAAATTCCAGTATGATGGAAGGGGGACATTTCTTAATGAGAACTTTCCCAAAGTAAGATGATCTGTTTTGGGAGATAATGAGCTTCACTGGAAGTCTTTAGAAAGAGAGGGATTGAACTACTTGTCAGGCATAATGTATTGAACATTTTTGTTCAGGTCCATGCTTTCCTATTCCCAGTATCTGTTACACGTTACCATTAATATCAATTGGAATACCTATCCATGTCTATAGTTGTATCTCTCTTTGTATGTATGTATGTATATATATATATATATATACATATATATACACATATATATCTACCTATTTTCTATCTATATGTTGTATACAGTAATAATGCTATTTATCATTTTTCAAATTATTTTTATTTTCCTTTCTCGAAAATCTTGGAACTTTCTCTTGGTGCTTTCAATACTTTTCTTCTCTAGTAGCTATTGATTTCACATATGCTCTTCTTACCAGTTCCATTTTTATAAGGCATGTCCAATTTTTAATCTAATCTATACAAAATTGTTATCAGAGTTCAAATGTGATGAATTGGTAAGTGTAAATACATTATCCTAAATGCTCATTTCTCAGGGGGGCAGGGTTTGGGGGGAATTTCATGCCTACTGTGAGGATAATATATTGAAATGGAATGTTTCTGATCACAATACTGAATGAAAGAGCTACAAAAGTCTAAAGAACCTGTCGGACAATAGAAAATTGAGGAAAAAATGACAGGTCATTTTGACCAGGCTACAGCCATATCATTTACTCTCTGATATTCAAAGCTAGATGAACCTCATTGTTGACAAATGGATGACAATTATGAGATCTGAACAATTTTACAAGATGGCAGTCCATTGCCATGTTTTTGAGAAATATGACATCGAATATGCCCTTGGAATTGACAAAACACTTGGGAATAGTCATGAAACCGAATGAGAACGTAGTGAAGAAACTGAAATATATTCCCCCAGATCAACAGAAGAAAAAGCCAAGACCTTGACATTAGGCAGTTTGACTCTTTATGATGGGATGAAAGTATAGCCTGTTGTCAACCAGAAATGTTATTTTTTAAAACACATCCTTTGAAAAAGTAAAACTTAGATATTAGAAACCATCCTGTTCTCCCCTATCCCCTGTTCTCTCTGTACCCTGACATTAGGACAACAAAATCAAGCAAGTTAGTGACAGTGGTTCATTTTCTTATATTCATTTTGTGATTCTTCCTGTATCTGAAAACAAGTATTTTGGAAAGTAAGTATTTGCCATTGTTTTTAAAAAAGAATTTCAATATGAAATTCAATGTGAAATTAGAGCAGAAATATCCTTAACAATTGACAGAAAGGGGGAATATGATAGGCATAAGAAAGATAAGGCTTCCTAGAGAAGATGATATTTGATATGACCTTTAGAGAATGGACAGAAGTATTTTTAGTTAGGATCAGTTGAAAAGGAAAATATTTAACCAGGATGAGAGAAAACCTAAGGTGAAAACGATTATTGCATTCAAGATTTTGTAGGGCAATCTTTTGGAATGCAGGTATAACTTATTCTTCGGAATGTCTGAGAGAAGAATTAGGAACAATGGAAAGAAGTTCAAAAAATCAAGTTTAAGCTTGATATAAGGGAGGAGGAGAAAAAATACTACACACAGGGCATGCTGCTATTATGACTGGAAATGAGTTATTATAAGCTTCCCAAAAATATTTGAGGGACAAGATAATTTCTGACATCCCTTCCAAGTCAGAGATTCTGTGATTAATCAAAAACATGCATGAATAGAAGTGGATGTCAGTCAATAACATATATGAATTATGGAACTGATAGCCCACAAGATCTAATTGAATCACTGAAATATTAAAATGAATCAGAATAAGTCCTACAGTTTGCTGGGTATTTTTTCCTATGGACAATTTATGGAACGATATGTATAAGCACTACACAAGACGAATAGATGGAACCCAAAAGTATGTACCAAAGGATTATGAGATGGTATAATTTCTCTTCTCTTGCTTCATATTTTCAATGACTTTCACTGTAAGTAAGTTTATAAAACCCAAAGTGACTGTATTAATATTGAGGGAAAGCACTTATTACCTTTAACAGACATTTGTGATACTTGTCACTTTTACTGAGCTTTCAGAGTTTACAGGAAAGTGTTAGGGTCTTGAAAGTCTGACTAACTTATAGCACATTGCCAATTATCTCATATACTACAGATATTATCCTTGAATTGCCATTTAAAAATTTTACTTATATCAAGGAAATCTCAGTATCCTGTTTTGTATGGATTTAAATTATAGACTTTATGATCTACCTGGATTTATTCTTTTTAGTCCAGATACAATTTATTTCATCTCCCTCCCTCTAAAAAAGAATTGATTTAAGATTATTTGACAGCCATCCAATAGTTATGACTGGCTGGAGGATAATATGGAGTTTTCACAAGCCTTCATGGCTGCCTAAACTCAATAACCTCAGGTCAGTGAGATAATTAATCTTTCCAATGTCTAAATTCTTCAGTTTCTTACCTAAGGCCAGAATATTTTTGTCATTATTTTAACCACTTCACCACAAAGAGCCAAGACTATAAGGAGGAAGTTTCCAAATTGAAAGAGCTTCATTGAATTGTGCCTCTGACACTTTCAGAATCATCAGAAGAGACTCCAGAATACATCAGGTTATTCAGTAAAATGTCGTTCTGTTGCTTTGCAATTTTGGAATAAAAATCAACCTTATGAGATAATGGACAAAAAGACTTGTACAAAAATATTCATAGCTGCGCTCTTTGTGGTGGCCCAAAACTGGAAAACGAGGGGATGCCCATCAATTGGGGAATGGCTGAACAAACTGTGGTATATGTTGGTGATGGAATACTATTGTGCTAAAAGGAATAATAAAGTGGAGGAGTTCCATGGAGACTGGAACAACCTCCAGGAAGTGATGCAGAGCGAGAGGAGCAGAACTAGGAGAACATTGTACACAGAGACTAATACACTGTGGTATAATCGAACGTAATGGACTTCTCCATTAGCGGCGGTGTAATGTCCCTGAACAACTTGCAGGGATCCAGGAGAAAAAAACACCATTCATAAGCAAAGGATAAACTATGGGAGTGGAAACACCGAGAAAAAGCAACTGCCTGAATACAGAGGTTGAGGGGACATGACAGAGGATAGACTTTAAATGAACACTCTAATGCAAATACTATCAACAAAGCAATGGGTTCAAATCAAGAAAACATCTAATGCCCAGTGAACTTACGCATCGGCTATGGGGGGTGGGGGGGAGGAAAAGAAAATGATCTTTAACGAATAATGCTTGGAAATGATCAAATAAAATATATTTTAAAAAAAATCAACCTTATGACCTGAGGAATTTTTTTAAATGACCTGAGGTAAAGTATACTTCCTGAAAATGTCTATAGACTTTGGTTTTGAAGACACAAAATCTGAAATGATCTTGTCAATAGAGTGGAATTGATGCTTTACCTGAAAAAGATTCATTCTTGACTTCTGATGTGTAGACTCAACCTTTACAAGAAGATTCATGAAAGTCCCTAATGGTTCTTAAATATTTATTCATTTAACTTAAAACACTAGTCTGCAAATTTTTAGGTTAAATTTAGTTTGAGTGAAATGTAGGAGTGAAAATTTTCATTTAATTAAATTTGCTTCTCTCTTAATTGTTCATAATTCATGAAGTTTGTCTTTATAATATTTATATTTCTCTTGATGCCCTTTATTTCACAGGGTAAATATGTAATATGCATCTTTGGTCATGCTTTCTTTTACCTAAATATATATGTAGTATAATTTGACAAGTTAAATTCATTGACCATCAGATCATTAATGCAGTCTGGAAGAATTAGATTATAAGAAAATTCAAGTATATAGATAAATAAAAAAGCAAGGCATTATCCTTAAGCCATTGATTTTCACCAATATCTGTTGAAATATCACTAAGAAAAATATATCAAGAAATGAAGAAAGCAAAGAAGGGAATAAAAAATTACAATAAAATTGTGGTCCCCAAATTATTTTTAGAGTATAAAAGCATATCATGTTATAGGATTTAGAATAGTGTTCAGTTCCAGTAATTGTGAATTACAGCTAAAGCTAGGTAAAGAAGAGTAACAAATAATAATGGTGATTGCAATCATGCTGTAGGTTTATATAATTTATGCATTTATTTTATACATTTATTATCATATGGTAGTAATGTCTAGTATTGATAATATTATCTATAATATAAATATATATTTATACAATATACCTTATCCAATAATTTCATCAGAATAATTCTGATGTTGATAATGAACAAAAATACATTAATTATATATAATATAATTATATTAATTAAATATATAATATCTATAATGTATCTAATATAAATTAATTATATTTATATGAGGAAACGGAGATACAAAGACTTTAAATGGTTTGTGGATTATAAAGTGTCTCAGTGTTAGAGACAAAATTGAAGTTCGATGTTTGCATTCCAAAACCAGAGATATGATTGCAATATTACCATGGCTTTCAGGAACTGTCCAGACTTTATCTATCTATAACTATCTCAGAAAGCAATATGCTAAAATAATGTTTGAGGAATAGCAATTTAGGTGAAACTGCAAATGTGGCCAATTCCAGTATTATTATATAAAAACTAAACAGTTTGCATGAGCCAGAAGCTAGCTGTTAGATACAGGATGGGAGCTCAAAGTAAATTATTCACCATGATTAAAATATGAAGTCATCCTAGGGAAATTCCAGGTGGGAAAAGAAGAACAATATTTTTTAAACACAAAATCATTCGTCTTAAACTCTTGCTATGCTGGCTAGGTGAAACTAAGGGCTTACTTACAAATAGACAAATAACAAAATCGTAAGAAAAGTTCACACTGCTTTTAGGGGGAAAGACTTCATAGCTTCAGTTCAACAGAGAAATAGTAAGTTAGTAAAGGTAGTCTGAGGGCAGGTAGGTGGTTCAGTGAATTGAGAACCAGATCTAGATAGGAGACATCCTGGTTTGAAATCTGACCTCATACATTTCCATGCTGTGTGACCCTGGGCAAGTCACTTAACCCTCATTGCCTAGCCCTTACTACTCTTCTGCCTTGGAACCAATACACAGGATTGATTCTTAGATGAAAAAGAAGGGCTTAAAATAGAATTAGCTTATAGGTCAGCAGGTCAGCATATTACACAAGGAAATCTATGTGAAAAAATGAAATGATAGCCTCAGCATACGAGATATACAATAACCGTGACTTGTTCCAAGGAATATGAGTTTATTAGATTATACATATTCTTCTTCCTATATACTAGCCATATCAGAAATGTGTGGAAGAGCATCCTCCATGGATATAGGAAAGTTCAGTTTCTCTTTTGTGTTCCAAAACTTGTTTTTCTTTATTTGAGTATTTTTGGGTTTTTTTAGGTGTTTAATAAATACTTGTGAAATTTTATTGAATTTTTTTATTTTTTTCCTATCTACAGATGGTAAGTTTTTTATTTTTTATTTTTCTTTTGAATTAAGTTGTTCCTTGATTATTTGGAGAAAAAGAAAAGATCTGAGAGGATTATTTTTACCTTTGGGTTAGAATGGATGCTGACCTAAGAAATACATAGTAGTTAATATGATTTTCAGAAGACCATATTTAATAAGGAGGATGGGAATGTGGAATGACTTTAAAGAGAGAGTGATTCTATCTTCTTCAGGTTTGCTTTTTGTTTTTTTTTCTTTTCATTTAATGATAATGAATATAGATGCATCTTTACTTATAACTTTACCTCTGCATTAATGTTACTGATACATAGATATACCATTAATTGCTGAAAAATGGAAAGAATCCATTATTTACAACAAAAATGATCCTATTTTCAAGTGTCACTTGAAAGTATATGAAAATATTTTGAATGTTTCTATTTAATAAAAACTAAACATCATTTCAAACTTCTTTAGTTTAAGAAAAAAGATATGAGCATTTATTCCTAACCCCTAAAGACATTATAAATTCCCAAGAAGCCAAGCTAATGAATATGTTTCTATTTCCCCTGTCTAGAGTTTTTCCTTTCCCCAAATTAGCTTATGTTTACTTTGTTTATCATTTGTATATATGTGCATTCTGTTCTGTTGTTAGAAGCACTTGAACTCAAAAAGAACTTCATTCCTCTCTGTCTGTAACAAAGAAAAGAATATAGTAGATGCTATATAAATGATTGTTAATTGAACAACTGATTGAGATAGAAGCCTAAAGTTTGAACAAGTCATTTCTGGAGTAAGATTTGAGAATCATCTATAAAAAGTAATTAGAAGTACAGATCACTGATCTATAGGTGGAAGGAATTTTAGAGGTTTTCTAGTATAAAACCCTCATTTCATACATAAAGAAACTGAGGTCTGAAGGCATTATATAAATTTCCTTTGTTCATGTAAGTATCAAAGTCAACATTTGAACTCAGATCTTCAGCCTACACATTCAGCATTCTTTCCTATATGTCAAGTTGCCTCAGTGTTGAAGATCCCTTGAACTGCTAGAATATAAAAGGAACTAATTACTGATCTTAGGAAAGAAACCTGCCTTCAGAGCTCAGGGAAAACATGAGTGGCTAGTGAAGGAGTAATAACAAGAATGTATAGAAAGAAATATTTAGAAGACTGATTTAATTCCAGTAAGAAAACATTTATCAAGTACATTCTATGTGTCTACAGCTATACTTGGTTATAAGGATAACCAAAAAAACAAACAAGCACTTTTTTCTATTTTTAGAAATTATTAATATTCATATAACTACAATAGTATAAAGTACCATTTTAAATTGATATTTTATAAATTTTAGAACACTATCCACACTTTCTAGCCATGTGATCCTAAGCAAGTCACTTAACCTCAATTTCCTAGCTATTATCAAGTTTCTGCCCTGGAACAAATGTTCAGTATTGATTTTAACACAGAAGATAACGGGTAAAAAAATCTAAACTGCAGGAAGTTATGTGGATTGGAAAGCCTTGACTTGGCTTACCCAGAAGCATTAGGAATTTCAGAGGGGCTTCTAAGTTTTTTTGTATTTTGTATTTTTACTTTATATTTATTTTTGGTGAAATATGCTCAGGAATAGTTTTAACTGGTTCTATGCTCTGAGTTTCTCATCTACCCAAAGATGGATCTGTAGGAAAACTGAAAAGTCCATTGACTATGGAAGTGACCAGAAGTTAGTTTTCTACTAAATAGAGGGTCAATAGTAACACATCAGATAGTATTTCTCCTCTCTTTGCCTTTCTCTCCTATTCGACCCCCTCCTTTCCTTACTCTAATTAAAGTTGAAAATCTTCATGGTTGCATTTCAGAATTCTTTCTGGGATGAAGAGAGACATACATCCAATAAAATCCTCTTCATGATAACAATTGTGGCACATTTTAGAATCATTGCTAAGGATTTAATTTTATTATTTTTATATTTATTCATTAATTTATTTAATATTCTATTTAATGTTTATTTATATTTTTATAATAACATATTAGCTATATTATGATTGATATATTTTGAACTTTTGAGCTAATTTAGTTTATTGGTCCATGCACATAATAATTTTACTAGTCCTAATTTTGTATCAATTTTAAATAGCTTCCTTTACAAGATTAATGTCTTTTTGTGGTTGATTTAGGAATTTTTTTGTTTTATTTTTTGTTTTGTTTATTTGTTTTGTTTGTTTTTGTTTTTTTCCATTTGAATAAGTTTAAGGAATTTTTTTTTCACAATATATATGCTGAAAGGGATAGAAGATAGGAGCTCAGTAAAGACTATGGATAGGTAATAAGCCCATGATTTCACTGGTATAGAATGTCCTGGTCATCTATCTCTCTCTGTGGTTTGTCACCTTCTCTTCAATCTATTATCCCAGCAATTGACTTAGGACATTTGGAGGACATGTGACTTGCCCAGAGAAAATCTAGTTAAGTACTTTTCAGATACAGAAATTAAGGAAAAAAGTCTTTTTCTCTAAAGCCAGTTCTCTATGCTATACTTTACAGTAAATGTCTTTCTTTTTACTAAATAGTGCATAACCATTTTCTGGATTGTTATTCTAACCAAGACCTAAAGATTCCAAGATTTCTGTCCCCTTAACAGAATTGGACTCTGGCATGCAAAATAGCTATTGGAAATGGAGAGATTTTTCCCTCTTCTTATAAGTGACTATTGCTTGCTGTATTAAATACAAGCAATGTTCATTATAATCAATATTTTCTGAGTGGTGAAATACATCATTTAGTAGACTATTGGATGTGAAATGCTTATTTATATTTTATATTATATATAATATATTATATATGGGGGATTTCCAATATACTAAACACATCTGCAGAGAGGTAATGCGGTCTCCTGAGTCTATAGAGTTTGGGAAAGAGAATCAGGAAGGCTGAGGTTTAGCTTCTGGCTCTGGGTTTCCACTTTAACACCCATAATTCTGACCATGACATCAAGAAGTCATCGGTCTTTTCTACATAGGAAGGATGAACAACAACATGAAATTCTAGGCAGTTGTCTTAGCTGATCTGATCTGCAATTTTCCATCTGAAAAATGGGAATATTAAGAAAAACCAACCCAAATAAGTAGTTGGATAGTTCATATCAAGATGTGTATGTGAAACATTGTGCAAATATGAAAGTTGTCCACAAATATTAAAGGTCTATATTTATATATTTTGTAAGATTGTCCAATCATTGATCTAGAACAAGAGGAGATTTCAGATATGATGGAGTTGAGCATTATAAAACTCACTTAATAATACTCCCACATTGGATTAGAATGGATTAGAATGACTTCTATAATAAAGACACATCCCAATATAGGTATTTATTATTAAATTATTAATTAAATTAAATCTGTGGTTTTTGAAATCCATTTCTGGCCAAGCCAGCACCTAACTGAGTCTGACACTTTGACTTAGCCCAAGACCCTTATTTGAGAGATGAGAAAAGTAAAACCTAAAGAAGTTAAGTGACTAGTCCATAGTCATGTGGGTAGCAAGCATAAGAAGCAGGATTTGAACCCATATTTTCTTAATCTAAAGTTGAAGACCTTTTCACTCTGTCAAATTTTGTAAATGACTGGAAAATGATAAATATTTATTGAGGTCAGCAGGAATGACCTGCTTATATTTTATGGAATATCACTAGATATATCTATAATTAGACTGATGATAATATTATTCATAGCCAGGAATAGACACAACACCAAGCCTCAGCCAAAATATTATTCTGAGAGAAAATAATATCATCACATGATATAGTTTCCAGGAACTCATAATTTTTAAAGTATGAGCTTCTTCTATGGGAATTTTTTCCTGTGAGTCTTAAGAAGTTTTTGCCATTTTTACAGATTGTTATATTTCATATTAAAGACAATGTCTGAAAACACACAAAAAATAAATTTTAAAAGGTGATTTTTTTTTCACACACCTTACTTTTATTTGGCGAAAAAACAGAGTAAACCAAACATAAAATAACATTTTCTGGAGTGTCTAATTAAGAGATATATGAAATTAGATAAGATGAAAGCCATTTTAGAGCTACAAGTTGAAATAAACGTAATTTATATTTTACTTATCATTATTCAAAGTAACCAAGCAATAGAAATATTTATATGAAAAATAATCCAAGGTGTGTCATTAGAAATACTCTCCTGAATAGGTCTTGAACAATGATACTTGTAAAACCCAATTGAATTACTTGATGGTTATGGGAGGGGGGAGTTAGGAGGGGGATAAAGAACACAAATCATGTAACCATGAAAAAATATTCTAAAATAATCAATTAAATAAATTAAAAATTGATTGAAAAAAAAAGCAATACTCTCCTGTCAGAAGTAACAGGAAAGACTATACATGGAAATACTTCTTAGCCTTTCTAACGTTTAATTGCAACCTTTGGTGTCTATAGTTTGAACTGTTCATCAAGACATGGAAGTTTGGATGGATGGATGACTGAACAGATGGACAGAAATCTCCATTCCCTGCTCCATTGGCTACTGTTCAGTGAATGGCAGCGAGTTAATAAAACACTCCAAGAATTTTTCTGTCCATCTGTTCTTAATAAAAATAAATGATGATCAGAAGAAAGCACAGTAGGTTGGGAGGGATTTTAATTTTTTTTACTTTATTTTTGTTTTGATTTTGCTACCCCTTTCAGCAATCTTATAATGAACTAATAGGAAGATAAAAAATAATCCCTTATGGATTGTGGAGAACCCTCTAAAATGATGTCTCCCTGTCTTTATCCACAGCTCTACACAGTACATCTTTCTTTTCTTACTGTTTACTGGGAAAAATCACCAGGTGTAAACGTACTTGATCATCTCACAGCTCCATTGTTCCATAGCGAGTAATGAAATTAGATTAGTGCTGCTCAGTTTAGTTGTCAGAAATTTGATGGTTCTCTTATGTTTGGAGAAATAAATGTTTATAAATCTCTCCTTATCAACCATGAGGGCTTAACACGTAATAGGCATATAGCTCCTCTTGTTTGAAATATTTTGTGCTGAAGGTTTTACTCAGGAAGAAATTAATGAATATATGAATAAATAAATATGAGGGCACCCCTACTCCCCATTATATCATGGACATAAGTTTGTAGAAGAAGTTACAGTGTCTTTTGCAAAAGTTTACACTAAATGGTTTTGGGGATGTTTGTGTCTCATTAAATACAGGTGCAAAGAAGGGAAAGAAGGAGGAAGAATTCCAAGGGAATTACAAAAAGAAGTCCTCTGTTTAGTGGTTATTCATAATGATCTCTGATATGAGGTAACTATTTCTTAGTGTTAATTATCTATGGAGGATTATCTATTAATAAATAGTTTTACAGAAACTCTGAGTACTCAGCAGGCATAATGAGGTTTAAATGAACATTTTTATATGCTGGCTGTACAATGAATAAAATGTTGAAATTTTCCTTCTTGGTGTACATTTAAAAATAAATCCAGTATTAGTTTATTTTAAAAGATACTGGTAATTTAAAAAAAATATACATTGAAGAGGGACAACATTTGAATATTACTGGGAAACACACTTGCTCCTTCACACATAGTTTGTTGCAAGCAAAGATATCAATAAAGAAAGAACAGAAAAGGTGTTCAGATCCTCTCAGGAATGAAACTGACAATTCAACCATGGCTGTATTAGATGGAGAAGAATAAAAGGGGGCGATGGAATGTAAGGACCATAAGGTAGGTGATAAAATGAAGAGCTTTTTAGAGTAATAAAGGTTATATTGTACCCTGTACGAATAGGCTCAGAAAGGTTAAACCCAGGAATATCAGAGGAACATGCACATGCACACACACACATACACAGAAATAAAAAATGATGGATGAGTTCAAGGTTCTTTCTTTCCTTCCTCCCTCCTGACAACCTCTTTCCCCACTTCTCTCTTTCTTAAAATTGAATAAAATGACAAATACTGATCATTTTTCTCTGTTGTCCATCTTCTAGTTTAATCAATAAAATGTTGTGACTAACATGGGTATACCACAGACATTTAAAAGCTATTTGTTGAATTGCATTACTTTGAAATTTTTCTTTTATATGAGTCTCAGGGCACTTTCTTCCATCGCTCCTTGCTTTTTTTTGGAAAGCAATAGCACTGGAAGCTTTCCATTATTTCCTTCCATAAAATTTTGTAATTATTCTATAGTCTAAGCTGTAACTGTCCTTGGCTGCCTTTCTCTCATCTTGGCATGTAGATTGATCTCTTTAAATTTTCAAAAAAAATTGGCTTAGCGGGTTTCTGGATTTCTTGGGCCTCCCTGTTGCAGCAATTAATGTATTTGCATTTGTTAAACTTCTGTAGGAAATATCAAAAGTCTGTTCTGCTTATTTTTTGTTTATGTAGGTCTGTTGGTTTGGACACTTCAGGGTGAAGCTATAAAAACTGTATGAATCATAATTTTATCCTTTCTTTTATTTTGGGTAAAATTTGACTTTTCCTATATTGGGTTTATTGTCTGACTGTACATAATTAATTTATAATTGACTCCTATCAATAGCCAGTTATTTCCTATCTACTGAAATGGATTTTATTTTGGTTTTCCTGAAATTGTTTCATACTAACCATGTCTATAATGATAAAATTCAAAGTATGTAGAGAATGGAGCTTGAGTAATCAGAAGGCCATTCAGCAATTTAATTTATAAATATTAAATTATATTTTCCAACATGTTATTTCCATCTTCCCATATAACCTTTGCTTTGAAGGCACAAAGCATCAATTTATGTACTCTCTTGGTCTGAAAGCATTGATAATTTTTTGTAGAATTTCACTTTTCTCCTTCCTCTTCAAAAGCTAGTAATCCACAAGCTATAATTATTTGCAATTAGCTATACTTAACTTTCCTCTATATCCCTACAAAATGAAATGACCTTGAGCCCTATCAAGTTATTTTCTAATTTCTTTTGGGTACAAAAAAGAACCAAATTGAGCATCTCCTCTATTTTCTTATCCAAGGGGAACATATTTTCATCTTCATTGCAACTTCATTCTTTTTCTAATTTAATTTATAACAAATTATCAATAATGACATGATCTAGTTTTCCAGTAATGTATACTCTGACTGATCCTTGAATAAGAGCCCCTGATTTAAAATACCATTAATGTAATCAGACTTAGTCTACATATATACTGATCAGTGTTACATATTTATAAAACTTCTAAAAACTGAATGATTCATTGTCACAGCCAAATAATTGACCACCTAGTGGTTAACCAATGATGACATATCACTACAGATTTAGCTCAGTGATTCTTGGGAATGTAGAAAAAATATGTTTCCAGGATGGTATTAATAGCCTTTCCAGCTTGATAAAAATGCGTTGTTGGTTTATCTTTTAAGAATCCAGCATCAAATTCTTGCCATGATTCTTCAGTGTGACTTTTTAATCTCTAAAGAATCTTAATTTCAAGTGATTAAAAATTAACAGAAATTCATAAAGTTGTTATAATTATTATATTATATTATTATTATTATATCATTACTGATTATGATATGGAGTAGAAGATACCAGTCAGTAAATGTCTGATTGAGAAAGAAATGAACTTCTTATGTGTCATGTATATATATATATATATATATATATATATATATATATATATATATATAATTGCTACTACTCTGTCTCCTTTGTTGGATCCTCAGTCAGATAATACTTTTTAACTGTAGGACTCTTTCATATTTATTATGGGTCCTCTCATCTATATATACTACTTCAATTGGTAGCCTCATCAGCTCCTCTGGATTTAATTACTATTTCTATGCTGATGGTTCTAAAATTTACCTATCCTGTCCCAGTCTCTGCTGATCTCCAATGTCATATTTCCAACTGTCTTTCAGAAATATCAAAATAGATGTCCAATAGAGACCTTAAATTCAACATGTCCAAAATTCAACTCATCATCTTTTCCTCTAAACCATCTCAATCTTCTCTGTTATCATAGATGGCAAGGCCAATGTCTCAGTTCTCAGATTTACAACAGGCATTTTTGCTGACTGTCCTCTGTTCCTGGGATGCTCTCCCTATTCAAATCAGCCTACTCACTTATTTGTATTCCTTTAAGTCCTAACTAAAATTTTATATTTAAATCAAAATCTTCCTTAACTTCTCATCATTCAGATGTCTTCCTACTGTTTATTATTTCCTACTTATCCTTTATATCACTTATTATGAATATATATATATATTTTTTTTTATCTATCTTCCCCCATTAGTTTATAAGCTCCTTTAGAGAAGCGATTGTCATTTGACTCTTCTTGTATATTGAGCATTTAGCAAAGTGCCTAGAATATAGTAGGTGCTTAATACATGTTTATTGATTCATTGACCCTTAAACAATCCATATTACATTTTAGGACCAGTACTTCAAGCTCTCTGAGAATAGCCATTCTCATTGAGCTCTGCGCCCTTGGGACAGTCTTTAAAAAACTAGAATTATGAGGCATTGTAAGACTTTTGTGGGCAAGATGCTTTTGTACTATGTTACTGGCAGCTTAACATAACGAGAAAGGGAGATTTACATGTAGACAACCTTAGTTCCAATCCCTATTCAGTCCTAAGCAAGTTATGTAACATTGGACAAGTCAGTAAACGTGGCTAGGTCTAAATGTCCTCATCTCTGTGTAACATCAGTGCTCTCTACCCACTCCCTTAGGTACAGATTTATTACATTTTGTCCTTCCTGTAGCACTGTCTTTTAACCTTTAGAAGGTTGTGTGTGTATTGTATGTGGGGGGTAATCTCTAATCTTTGCCATTGACTAGAAGCTCCAGTTTTCTTCCCTCATTCTTAGGTTTCTAAACCTTCAAGTTCTATTTAATCACTTAACATTTATATTAACATTTCTAGAAGAATAGCTACTTGAAAATCATAGAAAAACCCCAAATAGAAATCTTTCTACTCCCCAACTTGAAACCATAATTCTCTTTATACCAATACAATCTTTGTGGCAAGATGAGGGGGAAAGTTCATTGTTTAACTCAATTCCTACATAGAAATACAGGAAGTCATGCAAAATTCAAGTTGAAAGCTCCTTTTAGGCTTCAGTCACATGACCTGATCTTAGGGCTTTCCTACTAAATTAGAGATAAACATTTAGTCTGGAATTCTTGGCTTCTAGATCTCTAAATATTAAGTACCTCAGCTAAAGTTTCTTTTTCTTGTACCCAGTCCTGAAAAGGATAAATGAAATTGGCCAAAATGACAAGTCCATTTCTCAGACAAAGGAAAAAGGCTGCAATAGAGGATGTCCTTACCTGAAAGAGCCTTCTGGTCTCCAAGAACAAGGTCCTTATAATATCCCATATGCATTCTTCTATATTATGTGAGTTGAATACATGTCAAATTCTAGTTACATAAAAAGTAAGAAAATTGGACTAGATGATCCCTATGGACTCTTCCAAGTCTAAATCTATGATGCCACAATTTGTCCATTATATTGTTGATGCATAATAATAGCCAAAATAACGTAGAATGCACACAACCCATTCTAAAATTATTCATAAAGTGTTAGAATTATGAGGCATTGTAAGACTTTTGTGGGCAAGATGCTTTTGTACAATGTTACTGGCAGCTTATTCATTCATTTAATATTCAATATCTAATTTGGTTGTTTCAAGGTCTAAGAGACTACTGTATTTGGAAACTTTCTCCTTCATCCTCCCCCCAAACAAAACAAAACACTGAAAATATTTAAATACCATGGTTTCCATGACAGTATATATACTTTCTAAAAATTAAGTTAACAAGGGTCAAAAACTAAAAGAAACATTTTGGCAGAGTTAGAACAAAGAATTAATTATAAGGTTTCAATATGGCAGCATAACCAATTTTAAAGATTAGAAAATAGTCATTGCACATGTTCAATAGATGGCTTCTACCTAAAAATCTTCAGCGATCCCAAATTTATTTTTTTATTTATAATTTCTTAAATGGCTGTTTATATGAAAGACTTAATCCCCTAAAAACCCATATTTCAGAAGTCAGCCAGTTGTGAAAATGCTCTGAAAAAAAGGTGACATGTTGATTACTTTTCCCATTACACTGCCAACTAAATAATGAAGTCTGTTACTTTAATGATTATTCTTGGAATTGAATAAGGATTTGCTTTCCCTTTGCAGGGTTACACTAATACATTTATATATTACAAATTTCTAGCCATAATTTCTGATGATGAATCAGAATATTAGAAGACAGCAGCTTTCTTTGTGAAATAGATTATTGTTAGCAGTTCAAAGATTTTCCTTTTGAATCTCTGATCATTTACTTTTTCACTTCCAAAGTTTACTTCTGAGAACACAGTCCTTGGTCATATTACTATCAACTTTTCATCCCATTTTTCTACCTTGGAAACCCAACTCTCTCTCCCTCTCTCTCTCTCCCTTTCCCTCTCCTTCTCTAGATAGATAGATAGATATCCTAATTAATGCATCCTCAACTTTGCCTGTTGCAACCACTTCCTTCAAAATTCAGCTCAGAAACCACATAAGAGAATCCAAATATTAACAGTTGTCTTGGGAAAACCATATTTGGACAAAATGCCTTGATGGTAAAAAGAGTGAGAATATTTATGACAAATTGCAAAATTTACATATCAAAACTTTTCTGTTTTCATGTGCTTGAACCTTGACATCAAGATTCTACTTCTGAAACAAATTGGATCATCAAAAAGTCAATTTTATATGGAAATTAAATATACCTTTGGGACATTTTAATTCAGATAATGATTTCCTGGGTTTCTTAATCTTTTCTGTACAATGTACCCATTATTCAGTCTGGTGAAGCCTATCAACTCCACTGAGTAATATTTTAATTCCTATATAGAATATTGAAATAAATGTAATTTTCAGGTGGCAGTTAATAAGGCTAAAGATGTTTTTCTACATAACTTAGTGAGCAGCTTGAAATATATATAAATATATATATAAGCACTGAAGAGTCCTGGGGGTTCCCAGAATCCCTTATCTAGTTCCATTCTCCTTTATAGAAAAGGAAAAAAAAAGAAATAAAGCAACTTTTTTCAAAGGTGTATATGCACACACACACACACACACATCCACATCCACACACACACAATCACACACAGAGAGAGCTTTAGTGTTTAAGTCAGTACTTAAGCCTACACAATTTCCATTCCTAGTCCAGTCACTTTCTAGTACCTGCACTCTCCTACCTAAGTAAAGTCTTTGAAGAAGTCAAAGGATTTTGGGATGTGCATGCTTTGGGGTCTACATGTCTCATTCTTAGAGGCTGTTCTACAGATGCTATATATAGTTGTAGTCATAAAAGGAGGTGAAATAAGGATAAAGTAAAAACAAACTATATAATTTATAATATCATTTTATAAGATATATATATGATATGATGTAATAACAAAATAAATCATAAAGGGAAGGCCAGGGAAGGGGGATTTTTTTTAAAATGAGAATTAAGTCAATTGGCACCCTTTCAATTCCCCAAGTACAATGTCAATGTATCAAATGAGGCTCAGAGGCAAAATCAGGATACATACCTCTACATGGCATGAATGTATTTTTACCCACTCATTTGTCTCACTAGAAAAGAGAGATTATAATTTATACTTTAATTATAATAAAATGTACATTTTTAAACTTTCATTTTATTCACAAGGATAATTGCTAATACATCCTCCAGGTGATATAGGTTTGATTAAAAAAAATGCTTATCCTCAGAATTACAAAATTCCATCTAACACTTTTGAAACTTTACTCTTCCAAACCATATTCTTTTTGACCTTCTGCAAATATTGATATTCAAAATATGTACATTATATAGTTCATACTATAATTTTTGTATCTGGAAACTTAGACTCCAATTAAGCTAAAAATCCATTTAACACACTGAACTCATTATTGACCGTTGACAAATTGTTTTCTTTGTAATTGTCTTTTATATTATTATTTTCAATTTGATATCCAATTTACTAGGATCACTTTTGTTCTACAAAAGGAATTTTTACCTCAACTAATTACTATTCCTTCCAAACTCTGAACCACCCACCATCCCCACATACTGATTCCACTTTCTGGTATGTTCAACAGGACCATTTTTAATAATGTAGACTTGAATAATAGATTAATATAACAGTCATAAATTCCAAAGTATAAAAATAATACTCTCAGATGGTGATTGAGTAATATAGAAGAAACGTGCAGTGGTTAATAATGTAGAATTCATTCAAATGGCTAATTTTACCTCAATGCATCAATGATTATTGATAGATTAGGGAAAATGTCATTTTGAATATTCTTAGTGTCCAGGGCTTTGATAACTTTAAGAAATAGGTCCCAAGAAATCTAATTTGCTAGTTTGCTTTTAGGAATGGAAAGTTGAATAGAAATTTGAAATGGACATTTTAATGAGTGGGTATATCAACTCATGGAATGGGAATACAAGAAAAAAAAAACTAAGGACTTATTTGAGAAATCATTGGAATCATGATTTTGCTTATATTGCTTTCCTTCCTCTATCTCCTTTTTTTCCCTCTTCTTTTCTTTTGTGCTCCTTTCTCCCTTTCTTCAATCTATAATTCCTCTTCTCCTTTCCTTTTTTCCTTCCTTCTCTCCCTCCAGTCTACCCTTCTTCCTTCTCTTCTTTGCTCCCTTGCTCCATTCCATCTTTTTCTCTTTCTTCCTCTGTTCAGACCTATGATTTTATCAAGGGACAGTTGGTGATAAAACTACATTTGTCAATGTAGAATAGCAAGTATTTTTTCACTTATCATTTTAAAAGGTTTTCTGGAACACTGAGATATTACATTAACCATGGACACATATTTCAAATGCACTACTTTAATTGAGTTCTTCCTAACCTACTGATCAGTAAAATACCCAGAATATCATTCTGCCCCACTCTGTAGCTTTTTCTCTATAATTACAGTGTGTATATATATATATATATATATATATATATATATATATATATATATATGTAAAGTCTATGACCTTTGAATTAAACATCTTCAACATTATATTTTGACTTAAATGAATCTATCAGGTGGGGAAGCAAGAAGGAAATCAGGAGGAAAATTATCTGGTTCAAATAACAGAAATGAGTCCAGCTGTTAAGATATCCTACTTGTAACATTTACAATTGCTCAGTCATACATCCTGACTTATGAATACAAAAAGATTTGCAAATACCTATTTAACTGATATTGATTGGAGACTAACAGAGTTCAATGACAGAATTACAGAAGTTAAGAGTGTGAAGTGGGCTCTATGGTTATCTGGACAAACTCAAATCAAAAAGCAAACTCTTTATTATGACTAGGCCACAAAAGGGGTCATTCACACATTTCTTAAAGATGTCAAATGGAAGAGAACTCACAGTCTCTTAAATCAGTTCATTCAGTTTTGAGGTATACTGAATTGTTTACTTCAGGCTTACATTTCTATCACTGCAACTTTCATACATTGATATTGTTATTACTTTGGTGGTCAATAAAATCAAGTTGTATCCATTCTGCAAAGGAGAGTCATTGAAGTTACATCAAAGACCAGTCATTGCCCCTCCAAAATAATAAAGGATACTAGATTAGTCTGGCATGTTTGTTTGAGGAAATTGTAAATGACTATATCATTTTCTGAATTTTATTAATCATCTCTTTAATGATCCATTCTAGAATTTTCCCATATATTGAAGCAAACTTTTTATCTACAGTCTGGAAACTGTAATATCAACATTCATTTTTTAAAATGAGGCATTTTCCTTTTTCTAGTCTTATGATATCTCTTCTTTTCCATGAATTTTAGAATATCATGGAAAGTCTCAGAAACTATACCTGTCAGTTACTTCAAAATTTGAAGATATAGGGCATCTGGTTCCAGTGAACTGAATTCTTCAGGGTCAACTTGGTGTTCTCTAATTATTCACTTACTTTTCTTAAAAGTAATTAAGTCATTCTTTTCCCATTATTCCCAGTATAAAAGTCATCCTCCTTTGAATTAATTTTTTAATGAAAAAAAATCTGACTTCTTTATCAGCATTATTCATTTTATCCACCCCAAGCAGGATTACTTTAAATTGTCTTCTCTGCCCTCTTCAAATATAGATAAAATCAGCATTCAATTAAAGAAGAAACCATCATTTTGTTTTTCTTAGCTTCCATCATCAAACTCAGCTCATTTTGAGTTTTAGTATTCATCATATTATTTTCAAATGAATCTGCAAATTACTTACAGGCAACTTCTATGACCCCTACTTACTGGCATCTTCCAAACATTTTTATTTCTAAAATCTTGGTATTTTATTAATTTCTTATAAATTCATATTTTTCACTTAAGATAAATTCCAGTTCTTCTCTTCATTAAATTTTTGTCCCTTTGCAGCTTTAGAATTTCATTCTTGAGCATCTCCCGCCCTCCTAAGGATAGCTTCCCCTGAAACACTTTTTTCCCCCATAGGGATCCCTTGAACTTCCTCTGAATTTATTAAAATCTTCTATCCCAGGATATATAACATATTATTCCAAGATTTCCTTTTCTATATCACTAACTTTAGAATTAAGTGATCATATCCTTTAAACATTCTCATCATTTCTACTTCATTAATAATTTATTATTTTAGTGAAAATCAGATCCATAATGGAATACATCCTATTTGTTTCTCCAGCTTTTGAAAAATGATGTTATCATTAAATTAAAGAGCAAAAGAGACAGAGAAAGATGCAGAAAAAGAGACAGAGAGATAGAGACAGAGACAAAAGCATAGAAAAAGACAGAGAAATAGATATAAGCAGAGGAGACAAATACATTCAGAGGCAGAGAGTGAAAGAGAGACAAAGAGGACAAAAAGGACTACCATAGATGATTGATGTCTCACATCATTATATATGATAATCTTCTTTTAATGTTTCTCAAACTCCTCAAGTATATCAGTTTTCTTTTTAGATAGACTTTATTACCACATAATGATGAAATGACTTCTTTTCCTCCCTCCTTTGATTTAGTATATGTGCTTCTGAAGTAAGAGCACTATAAGTTTTTAATTTAAAAATGAAACTTCTAATAATTCTTTTTTCCTTTGAATATGGCATTATTACACTTTTCAAAGATTCATCCCACCAAATCTTAGTGAAACTCATGATTTTAAATTTTATTCCTTGTTTTAGGACTTCTGCTTCCATTGGTTTTCACATTTTGTATAAACTTTGGACTTTGCATACAAATAATTGAAGTAATACATTTTATTAGTGTCTTCTTTCTTGTATTTCATCTACTGTGAATATTAGGATATCCTCACTGCTATTTTTCTTTTTCCATAGCTATTCCCTATTGTATTTTCCTTTGAAAATGGATACAAGCAATCACCTCCTTTCCATCTGCTTCATCTTTTTATGAGATTTGCAAAACTCCTAGGAATAAATTGTTAACAAGTATTTCTTATGTATAATCCATCTATCATAGGTAATATATCAACTCATATATTAAACCTTGACATAGAAGTCTAGATTCCATTCTGAGGTCAAAACCTTTTAGCTACTTCCTATTTACTTCTTGAAATGTTCTTTTCTCTTCTGTATCCATTGTTTTCAATGGACAACAGTGAGGAAAGCATGTCCTATGCTATGCAGTTTCCCTATGATATGCAGTTTCTTGCCCAAAAGTTCATAATTAACTTTATTCCAAATCCTTTCTTTTGTATCATAGTTTTCAAAATCATGCACCAACTTGCCACTCACTTAGTCTAATGTAAATTTACTATGTTTTTCAATAGTCTGCTCCATCTTGCAATCAGGTCTTTCAGTTTATCTAATGTATTAATTTTTCTACTTAACTTTTCTCTTATTTTGTTTTGTTACCAACTATCTCCCTACCTATCTTGAGTCTGTCTTTCCAAATTCTACTTTTTATTCCCTTTAAATCTTTTTATATCCTTTATATTTCCTAATGTCCTTTATCTTGCTTCTCTTAATTATTCAATAATTTATCATAAAACTGTGAATAAGATTCCTTTTTCCCTCTGGTTATTTGTTTTTTATTTATTTCTCTATTTGTCATGTCAATACAACTTTTAATAATAATTTAATGACATTTTCTTATTCATGTTCTTTTCCTCCTTCCCATCCCTCCCCCTCCTCAAGATAATAATGAATAATATGTAACTAGTTATATGTTACAGGTTGTAAACATGTTAACATAATATATATATTTCCATTTTCATCATATTATAAAAGAAGATACATATAACTTACAATAAATAAAACTCATGGTGTAAATAAAGTGAAGAATAATATACTCCAGTCCATATTCACATTCCATCAATTCCTTCAATAGTGGCAGATAGCCTTTTTCATCATGGATTCCTTGGAAATGTTCTAGATGAGTATGATTATGCATTGAGAAAACTGAAAACATCTGAATCTGGATTATTTCCAGGTTATTGGAGTTATTTTATCAGCTAACAAAAAAGGAGATACATAAGAATTTGGGGCATAAACATGTTAATTATATAACAGGCAGATTTGAATGGGACTTGTATATGAGTTTAATAAAATATAAATATCTTACAACATCAATTCGGGGGATACGGAAATGTATACAACTCTGTATTTTTTTTGTAAAGACAATATAGGAATTGTCTTGTAGGGTTTTTTGTAGTTTGTTTTTGTATAAAGATGCTATAAATATTTCTGTATATATATATATATTATCTTTCCTCTTTTTTGATCTCTTTGGGATTGTATAATTAGAATTTGCTCCCCAGAAACTCTTTTTTCCCAGCATCCCACTTTCGTTCTCACATTATGTTCTTATGTAGGGAAGATATGTTTTGTGTACCTCCACCCTCATGAGCTATTTTCCCCTGATCTTTCCTGTTCACTCAGGCTTTTAGTTTTGTCCTTTTATTTCTTCTACCTTCAAGTGATTATTAATAAATTCTATAAAATATAATACTTGGTGTTATTGGACATTAATTTAAAATCTTACAGAATATAAACTTGATAGGATACTACAGTATCAAGAATATGCAGTTTTATAGCACTTTGAACATAGTTCAAATTTATCCTCCAGAATGGTTGGATCAGTGCACAACACCAACAAAGTATCAGTCTCCCAATTTTGCCACGTATGCTCCAACATTTCTCACTTTACTTGACCAATCTGACAGATGCCAGGTGATACCACCAAGTTCTTTTTAATTTGCAGTTCTCTAATCAAGAGTGATTTGAGACCTTTTTCCATATGATAAAATAGATTTCTTTAGAAAATTACTTGTTTATAATCTTTGAGCACTTGTCAATTAGGAAATGATTTGTATCTTTATAAATTTGACTCAATTCACTATATATTTTATATAATTTTTATGATTTTAAGTATATATAAAATTACGTATTATTTTATACATAAATAATGATATATTGTTTATAAATAAATTTAAATTATATCTGTAATTTTAAATATAATTGCACCAAATAAATTTGATATAAGAAAATTTTTCCTGGTTTGTTATTGCTTTCTTATCCTGGTTCCATTAGTTTTGTTGATATATAGAAATGCTGATGATTTATATGGGTTAATTTTGTATCCCATAACTTTGTTAGTTATTATTTCAACTATTTTTATTGATTCCCTTAGATTCTCTAAGTATGCCATCACACATCTACAAAGAATGACAGCTTAGTTTCTTCATTGCCTACTTTAATTCCTTTAATTTATTTTTTTTCTGAATGCTAAAAATAGCATTTCTAGTATAATATTAAATAATAGTGATAATAAAGGGCTTCCTTCCCTGATCTTATTGGGAAAAGGTTTTTCTAACTTTCCTATTCAAGGTGATACATGATGAGGGCCTTAGATAGATTCTAGTTATCATTTTAAGGAAAGACTCATTTATTCCCATGCTTTTTAGTAGTTTTGATAGTAATGAATGTTGCATTTTGGAAAAGCCTTTTTCTACATTTATTAAGATTTTTATTACCTGACACTTGACACCTGACACCCAGCTCTCACTTGTAGCTCCCAGTAGCTGCTAGCATGTGGCAGCGGCCAAACCCCTGGCAATGGCTTCGACAGGGCGGCTAAACCTTGTGAGGGTAGCCATCGGGTCGTCATAGACACCTGGTGAACCAGGGCTTTGCTCACCCAGCATGTGAAGACTGCTTCAGCTGAACAGGCGGAAGAAACCAATAAGAAGGTTCAACGGCTGAGAGGGCAATGCAGCAAAGCACTGTGGAGTACTTAGGGCATGTTGGAGCACAAAAAACAACACGGCCATCCAATGCAGCTGAGGAAGTCTCCAGGTGTAAAGACTTGCCGAGAGAGTAGGACTATCTCTGTGCATCGGCTTTTCCACTTAAATCTCCTTCACGCACAAGTATCTTTGTGCAACTCATCTATCCTGACCCCGTCCACCCTCTTCAAGACCTGCGATGATGAGGAAGTGGTGACGCAACAGGTGGAGGTGACCACTGGCAGTTGTAGTCACGATCTTGCACGTAGGCAGCCCACGGACCAGTGGTCACTCGGCCCTGTGGGCAGCAGGGACATTCGGCAGCATCCTGGGCAACTGAGCAGCCCTCTCTAGGACAGCACTGCTCATCCTAATCAAGGGAGGGGACTAGAAAAGGTGTCCCAAACATTGCCTGCCCTACAAACACTCGGTCAGCATACCGCGGCTGGCAGGTCATCCCTTTAAGCAGTCAAAATCAAAAGAAACAAAACACAAAGAAACTCCTACTAGGAGCATGGAACATCAGGACATTACTTGATAGAGAGAATACCCCCAAGACCTGAGAGAAGAACAGCTCTAATCGGTAAAGAACTGGCATGATATAACATCGACATCACAGCCCTAAGCGAAACACGCTTACCAGAAGAGGGATCACTCAGCGAACCCACAACTGGATACACCTTCTTCTGGAAAGGTAGAGCCTCAAATGAAGACAGAATCCACGGTGCTGGCCTGGCCATCAAGACCAGTTTGCTCAAACAGCTGCCAGACTTGCCTGTGGGCATCAGCGAGAGGCTCATGAAGATCTGTTTGCCTCTCAGCAAAGGCCGGTATGCCACAATCATCAGGGCATATGCCTCAAAGCTGACCAGCACAGAGGAGACCATAGAGCAGTTCTACTCTGACCTGAGTGCCGTCCTGCACTCAGTGCCCACAAATGACAAGCTGATACTACTGGGAGACTTCAACGCCCGCGTTGGACAGGACCATGAAAGATGGAAAAGAGTGCTCGGAAAACACGGCGTGGGCAAAACGAACAATAATGGCCTACTGCTACTCAGCAAATGCTCAGAGTTCGAACTCACCATCATGAACACTGTGTTCAGAATGGCGAACAAATATAAAACAACATGGATGAACCCAAGATCAAAACAGTGGCATCTCATTGACTACATCATTGTAAGCCGGCGAGACATCCAGTATGTAAAGATCACCAAAGCCACAAGAGGAGGTGAATGCTGGACAGACCACCGATTTGTTAGAGCAACTCTTCAAATGTGCATTGCACCTCGCCATCTAAAACGCGCCCAGACAGTTCGCGCATTTTACAATGTGAGTCGTCTTAGAGATCCATCTTATTTGCAAACGTTCCAGTCCTGCCTGGACGACAAGCTGTCTGCCAAGGGACCACTCACTGGAAGCTCACCCGAGAAATGGAACCAGTTCAGAGACGCAGTGAAGGAAACATCAAAGGTAGTCCTAGGCCCAAAACAACACAACAACCAGGACTGGTTCAATGAGAACAACACTGCTATTGAACACCTATTGAGTGAGAAGAACAAAGCCTTTATGGAGTGGCAAAATAACCCAAACTCTGCTCCTAAAAAGGACAGATTCAAGTCTCTCCAAGCTACGGCACAGTGTGAGATCAGGAAGATTCAAGACCAATGGTGGGAAAAAAAGGCAGAAGAAATCCAGCGCTTTGCTGACACGAAAAACTATTAACAATTTTTCCGTGCCCTCAAGACTGTCTATGGGCCATTAAAACCCACCACCACTCCCTTGCTATCCTCGGGCAGTGGCACTCTCATAAAAGATAAAAAAGGCAGCAGCAACAGGTGGAAAGAACACTTCAGTCAGCTTCTCAACCGACCTTCTTCAGTCGACCAAAGCGCCCTTGACCAGATCCCCCAAAACCGCACCATTGAACAACTTGACATCCTCCTTCAATAGAGGAAGTCAAAAAGCCATTAAACAAATGAGTGTAGGCAAGGCACCCGGTAAAGAAGGGATCCCAACCGAGGTGTACAAGGCCTTAAATGGAAAGGAGCTCCAGGCATTCCACATAGTGCTGACCAGCATATGGGAATAGGAAGACATGCCCCCAGAACTCAGAGATGCCTCCATCATAGCCTTATATAAGAACAAAGGCTCACGAGCAGCCTGTGACAACTACAGAGGCATCTCACTACTCTCCACTGCTGGAAAGATCCTCGCCCGTGTTATAATCAACAGACTCCTGTCATCTGTTTCAGAGCAGAACCTGCCTGAATCACAATGTGGCTTCCGACCAGTTCGCAGCACCATCGACATGGTCTTCACGGTGAGGCAAATGCCGGAAAAATGCCTTGAGCAGAACCTGAGTCTCTACATTGTCTTCATAGACCTGATGAAGGTGTTCGACACAGTGAACAGGGATGCATTGTGGGTGATCCTCAGCAAGCTCAGTTGCCCAGCAAAATTCATCAAAGTGATCCAGCTCTTTCATGTCGACATGACAGGGGAAGTCCTATCTGGTGGAGAGACTTCTGTTCGCTTCAACATCTCCAATGGTGTGAAACAAGGCTGCGTCCTCGCTCCGGTACTATTCAACCTATACTTCACCCAGGTATTACGACATGCTGTGATGAATCTAAATCTGGGCATCTACATCAAATACCGACTGGATGGCTCACTATTTGACCTTCGCCGCCTGACCGCAAAAACAAAGACAACAGAGAGACTCATCCTGGAAGCTCTCTTTGCAGATGACTGTGCTCTCATGGCCCACCAAGAAAATCATCTTCAAACCATTGTGGACAGGTTATCTACAGCAACAAAACTGTTTGGCCTGACTATCAGCCTCAGCAAAACAGAGGTGCTGTTCCAACCTGCACCAGGGAGGCCAACGAACCAGCCGTGCATTACAATCGACGGCACGCAGCTTTCTAACGTCAACACTTTCAAGTATCTGGGCAGCACCATCGCCAACGACGGGTCCCTAGACCACCAGATTAATGTCAGGATCCAAAAGGCCAGCCAGGCACTTGGGCGGCTGCACTGCAAAGTCCTCCAACACAGCGGTGTAAGCACTGCGACGAAGCTCAAAGTGTACAACGCAGTGGTCCTCTCTCTCTCCTGTACGGGTGCGAGACATGGACACTGTACCGGAAGCACATGAAACAGCTGGAGCAATTCCACCAACGCTCTCTCTGGTCAATCATGAGGATCCGATGGCAGGACCGAATCATCAACCAGGAAGTCTTCGACAGAGCCAACTCCACCAGCATCGAAGTCCTGGTCCTCAAAGCCCAGCTACGATGGTCTGGACACGTCATCCGCATGGACCCACAGCGAATACCAAGACAGGTATTCTATGGTGAACTGTCAGCTGGACTCAGGAAACAAGGCCAACCAAAGAAAAGATTCAAGGATCAGCTAAAGTCCAACTTGAAGTGGGCTGGCATGACACCAAAGCAACTAGAACTCGGTGCCTCTGACAGAAGCAGCTGGCGAACCCACATTCACCATGCCGCCACCACCTTTGAAGATGAGCGACGTCGAAGTCTTGCCGCTGCGCGTAAACGCCGACACCAGGCCACAACCGCACCTCCCATAACAACTGGCGTCCCAGGCCCCATGTGCCACAAACTCTGCGCCTCAGCCTTTGGACTCCAAAGCCACATGAGGGTACATCATAGATGAAACTGCACAAAGACAATAGTCATTCTGGGTCACCGAAAGACTACAAGCCATAGTTAATTATGCTGATAGTTTTCCTAATATTAAGCCAATCATATTCTTGGTATACATCCCACTTAGTTATAAGTGAATTATTTTATTATATGTTGCTTATATTTTATTTAATTTTTTCCATTCATGTTCATTAGGAAATTTACTTATAATTTTATTTTTATGTTTTTATTCTTCCTGGTTTATATAACAATACCATATTTATGTTATTAAAAGTATTGGATAAAACCCCTTCTTTGTCTATTTTCTCAAATAGTTTATATGTCTAAAATTATTTTGAATGGGATGCTCTTTCTATCTCTTGCTGGTGAGCTTTATTGGTATCATAGAGAAATGCTGATGATTTGTGTGATTTTATTTTATATCCTGCAACTTTTCTAAATTTCATTTTTTAAATTATTTTTTGGTTGATTCACTAGGACTTAGTAGATATATCATCATATCATTTTCAAATACTAATAGCTATATTTCCTCATTGCCTATTCTAATTCCTTCAATTTCTTCCTTTGTCATTGCTTTACCTAGAATTTTAGTACAATATTGAATGTTATTGGTGATAAGTTATTCTCATTTCTGATATTATTGTGAAGGCATCTAGCTTATTACTTTTACAGATAATACTTGATGATTTCATTTTTTGTCTTTATTTTATTTTTTAAAAAATTTCCACATATTTCCCAGTTATATTATTCATGTTGTGTCCTTCCCTTTTTCCTTCTCCTTCCAAGAGATGACAAGCATTTCAATCTGGGTTAAACATATATCATCACAGAAAACTTATTTCCATATTATTAATTTTTGTAAGAAAATAATCTTGTAAAACTAAAGCCCCAAATTATATATCCAAATGAACAAGTGATAAATCATATGTTTTCATCTGTATTTCCTCTCCCAACAGTTCTTTCTCTAGAGGCAGAAAGCATTCTTTTTCATAAGTCCCTCAGAATTGTCCTGGGTCATTGTGTTAGTACCAAAGTTGATTACATTTTATCATTGTACAATATTTCAGTTACTGTGTATAATGTTCTCCTGGTTCTGCTCATTTCATTCTGTATCAATTTACATAGATCTTTCCAGTTCTTTTTGAAATCATCTTGTTCATCATTCCTCATAGCACAATTATATTCCATCACTATCATATGCAATATTTTATCAATTCCCCATTTGAGGGACATCTCCTTAGTTTCCAATTCTTTACCATCACAAAAACGTTCAGCTATTATACAAACAGATGCCTTCCCATTTTTTTCTTTTATCACTTTGGAATACAGATCTAGTAGTGGTATTTTGAGATCAAAGGTATGCATTCTTTTAAAGCACTTTGGGCATAATTCCAAAGTACCTTCCAGAATGGTTGGATCAAAACTCCACAATTGCTGATGATTTTAGATAGATGCTATTTATCATTTTGAGGAATGTTCCATTCATTCCATTGTTCTCTAGGGTTTTTCATAGGAATGAGTTTTGATTTTGTCTAGAGCTTTTTCTATATCTATTGAAATAATTATATGGTTTCTTTTGGTTTGGTTACTTAAATGGTCAATTATACTGATATGTGTCCTAATATTGAACCATTTCTGTGTAACTATAATAATATGATATATCTATTTTTGGGACCCCAAGACCACCTTTATATTTTCAAAGAAAAGATCTTAATTCTGAACCATATCTTCCTGAGTCCATGGGTAGTATCCTTCCTACTATGCTAGAAGATTCAGTACTAATTCTGTGCAGTAATTCTAAAAACCACATGATGATTCCTGGTGTCTAGAAAAATCTACCTCTTGTCCAGACTGCTGTCAGTCAGAATCCTCCAAATCAGACAGGATTAAGGAAGGGATACCAAAAGGAACATTTAGTGAAGAAGGAAAGGAAAAGGGAGCTTTTGACCTGGGAAGCTCAGAAAGAAAAGGTGGCTAGGAGTGTGCTGGCACACCCATGGTCTTACTTGGGGAGATATGGCTAGAAGTATGCCAGTTCAGGTGGTCTTGCTCAGGACTGAAAAAGGGATCCCTGGCATACTGGAGGTCTGTCTTGGAGTTGGTGCAGCCAGCTATAAGGAGGCCTCTAAGGGAAACAGCTGGCCACATGTGGCTAATGCATCTTTTTCTCTGGCCCAATTTTTATTACTTATTAAGCAATTATAAATTAAGATACAGTCTCCAGGGAATTTTAATCATAACACCTATATTCCTGGTGTAAAGCCTACCTGATCATCGTGAAATGATGGCAAACCTATGGCACATATACTAAAAAGGGCACACATAGCTCTCTCTGTGGGCATGTGAACCATCACCTGCCACAGAGTTCATTAATAGAAAGGATGAAGGCCTTTGGGGATCTGCCCCCCCTTCCCCCTCTCCATGACTCTGAGGACATTTTTTTTCACTTCATGCACCTCATCTGCCCAGCATGCCAATAGGAATGCTTCTTCTCCTATCTGGGGTAAGGGAGTAGGGGTTAGGCAGAGCAAGGCACGACTAACTTAAATCTAAAAGGCTTGCTATCATTGTCATATTGTAGGATTATTGTTATATACTGCTGTAATCTCCTTGCTGGTATTTTGTTTACATTTTTTGCATCAGTATTTCTTCATCAGCCTGGCCTCTGGTTTTTGATTGGTTTGTTTGTTTGCTTTTCTCTTCCTAGTTTAAGAATCAACACTATATTTGTGTTATAAAAACAATTTTTAAAGTTCATTCCTTAGCTATTTTTCTAAATAGTTTATATAGTAATTTGATTAATTGTCCTTTAAATGTTTGTTAGAATTAATTCACTTGTGAATTCATCTGGGACTGGGGCTTTTTTTCTTATGAAATGCAATAACAGCTTGTTCAACTTGTTCTGAGATGAGATTTTTAAGTATTCTATATGATCTTTTGTTGAGCTGAGAGATGAATGTTTCTTTAACTATTCATCTCTTTCACTTAGATCATCAGATTTATTGATATCTAAGTAAGTGTTACAGAAAAAAGAGTGGTTGCCATAAACTGTGACTGCAAAAATATGGGTTCAAGACTGTGAATTGCCAAAAGCATACAGATAATTTTTAGTGTCTTGATTTAAATCAAAAATAAGTGGTCACCACGGGAAAAATTCCCAAATATGAAATACCCAAGTCAGCTAGGTTTTATAGAGATTTTAATTAATACAAATGAAGGAATTAAAGAAAGGGCGAGAGAGAGAGTAAGAGGAAATAGGGCCTAGGCCAATGGCCTAGGCCTTTCTCCTTAAGAAAGAAAACTAAGTCAGTCTTTAATCACTCACCACAAGATCCTTTCAAGAAAAACTTTAGAGTTCAGAGACACCCTTCAGTTTAGCTCCTGAGCTCAATTAAGTTCAGCCACCAAGAGAACAGCTCTCAGTTCCTGACCTCCTTTTAAAGAGAATTTTCTCCTGTGTCACCTCCCCTAAATTTTCATATCTACCATTCACAGTAGACATTTTCCAAAGGACTGACCATTCTTAATTCACATCTTGTTATCACCTTCTTAATTCACATCTTGTTATCACCTACTCTGGGTAGACAAAAACTTCTGAGTAATTCACATCTCTTTGCTAAGCTTGCCCTTTTAGTGATTAATTTAACCTTCATATGTACATAGCACCTTTTTATATTAGATCTAAAAATAGACCTATCTTAAGGGCTTTTGCCTCACTATAAGTATGAGTTAAGTACTTTTTCATTGTTCAGTAAGGAGTTTACAACTTTATCTTCCCCTAAAGTATGCCTAAGTATGGGTGGAGTAATGTAAAATTCTCACATACATTCCTAAGTACCTTAATTGTTTAAAATGGGGAATAGCTTAACAAAATCTTCTAAGGTTAGAGTCTGAGAAATTTTAAGATCCACAATCCTCCCTGATGATCATTAGGAGACTAGTCTCCCCATTGATCATTTAACATAATCATCTTGTAGTCCTAAACACACTTCTAACTACACATGCATACAATATTCAATTTTCTAAGAGGAAATTACAGTAGTGAGGGAGGAATAGAAAAGAAAATAAGCAAAACCAATGTTTTGCTAGGCACATTGACAGAAAGCCAAATTAGGGGCAGTCGCCTTGGCATAAAAGTGTACATTTACAATAAATGTTCAATCAAACTTCAGTTCAATCAACCACACCCAAAGTTCATTCTTGATCTTCTTGATGTAGTGTAGGTTTTCTGGCATCTTTCTGCAACAGTTCATTCTCTGGATTTTCGAGTTAGCAACTTTCTTCCTTGAAGATCTTTTCTTGAACAAAATCAAAACCTTGGATTTTTATAAAAATACAATCTCAAACAAAAAATCAAAAATCTTGGATTTTAAATTAAAATACATAAGCCAAATAATTACCAATAATTGTTTTAATTTCCTCTTCATCAGTTATAATTTCACTGGTGTACATGTATTAAAAATTGATAATTATTTTTCAAAATAATGGGTTCTGTTTTTGGTTGTATGTATTTTATTTGATACATGTAAAAACATTATTCCAAAGAGAAAAAAAGGTTTCACACAACTACTGAAAGTCACAGAAAATTGTTAGGAAAGTCTACTAATTATTATGAAAATTTTACAAATGAAGAAATAGATTTAAAATAGTTTAGATAATGAACATAGCTGTTATCAGCTTGAAATAAAATGTACTCCATATTTTACAAATTAACTTCTCATCTTTTTTCAGGCTGCCAAACATCAAGAATAGAGAGATGCAACAGGGATTACTAAAATGTGTTCAAATCTTCTTTCTCTAGCTTACTAACTATATGCTAATAGATAAGTTTCTTAGCTTCTCAGTTTTTTTTTTTTTTATTTGCAAAGTGAAGATACTGGATAGCCTACTTCACAGGATTATTGAAAAAGAAATAACATGTAACAAAATGTACAAACTTTAAAGTCTTATCAAAAGGAACTTAAAAATATTTAAAGTTTTGGTGTCATGATATGAGAAGACCCTTCCTTGCCAACAATCAATGTCTTCTGGTTATGGGATCCAGAAAAAATATTTCATAGCATCTTTTACTACTAACTGGAGTATAATTGGGCTATCATTTCTGTAAATTTATTTCTTGCTATTGTTATTGTTCAATATAATACATATATGCCTTTATATTTCCCCCAGACATTTAACATCAGTTAAATAGGGTTAATTCACTACCTTTTTTGTTCAGTCCTCACTGTCAGTCAGTCTGATCTTTTGTACCTTCTGACAGTTTTTAAAGAGAGCTTCAATTTTGACATTTCATACTCACATGGATCCAATCAATATCCCCAAACCCTCCAGTGACAACAGCACATAGAACTTTATTTGTGAATAAACACAATAATTAATGGAAATCAATGAGTCAGCCCAGACAAGTCAATCTTGTGAGTAGAGCTTTGACTAATATGCATTTATCAAATAGTATTTCTTGGTACATTAATTTGTTTGTGGGATTTATTAGCGAGTCTCTTCTTAAAAAACAACAATAATCTCCCAAAAATCCTTCAGGAGAAAACAGAATAATTTCCTGGGAATGGGAAGAATGACTTTTTTATGAAGAGGAATGAAATAATGAGTGAAAACATTATTTATATCTACATATATTTCACATGAAACCTGTCAGTACTTGGCAGTGGGGGAAGTGAATGTAGAAAGAGAAGAAAAAAGTAAAAACAATAACCAAATACACCACTAACTTGTCTGGGTATTCTACTAAGAAAGAGAAACAAAACAAACAAACAAAACCTTCTATAAGCTTCACAACAGTCACAAAAGATTAGAATTGTTGATTTAAAATGTTCTGAAGGATGGCTCAGAAATAAATTTCAGGGGGCAAAATAAAATGATTCTAATTGGTTTTAATTAGAGATAAGCAGCACATTGAAGTGGATTTCTCTAGGACTTATTTAAAGTTTTTCATTATGGAAGATACCTTTGAGTGTGTATCTGTGTGCTTTTCAGGATGATAATTAACTTCTTTCTTCTACAGGAACTGTTCACCATTAAAATAAATGCCAAATATTTGATTCAAAACAGATTTTTAAAGAATTCTGTTCCTCTTAAGCTTGCTTTTCCAGTTGGCCCTCAAAGGCAAGACTTCTTTTTTACATTACTAATACCACCATAAGACATCAAACTTGAATCATTTAATCAAGCAAAATGTAACCCACCTAGTTAGTATCAGAAAATGACTGTACAGTCTAGATAATATGATATGTTTTAAGATGCCTTACTGGCAATTAGTGACATAACCATTTTAATCAATCAATTTTTGTATTTATTAAATTCCTTCTTCTACCCCATATTTTAGTGTTCTTTCCTATAGCAAAATGTATCAGTTGTATTCAGTATATCAGTGGCAATGAAATCTGTAGTGGCACAATGGATAAAACCCCAAGTTGGAATCTGAATGACCTGAATTCAAATGCTAAATTATCTAGGTTTTTGGATGACCAGCTTGGACTCCCAAAGAGGGAGTTGTTGTTCAGTCAAGTCAGTCTTTCTGATCCATTTGAGGTTCTCCAGATCATTTTATGGATGAGGAAACTGAGATAGAGTTAAATGACTTTCTCAGGATCACATAGTATGTGAAACCAAATTTGAACTAGGAAGATGAGTCTTTTCCACTTCAGGCTTGGCACTCTATCCATTATATTCCTAAGCTTCTATGACCTTTGAGTGTGCTGCAGCTGGAAGATCATTGGCATGTGGTCAACCAATCAGTAGATTGAAAGATGGGTAGCATCTCCCCCTTCACTTCTTTGCTAGTCAAAAGTCAAGACTACAATACCACCATAACTACCAGAAACCCATTATGTTCTGTTAAAATTAAAATTCTCTGGAGTCTGTATAATGATTTAATAATTTATAATTATTTATTAGTTAGTAAAAGCAGCGTGGAGAGGGTAAAACCACATAATCTCATGCCCTAATATGAGTTTCCTATTCACCTGCTCACCTTATGTCTCTATTACTCCCATTGCTTCCTAGCCAAAAGATTACACACTTCCTTGCTCAATTTATATATTTGAAATCATTTATAAAATTTATAATTTATAAAATATATACATATTAATAATTTATAAACTTAGTGAGGTCTCTTTTTTCTGGGTCTCCCTGGTTTAGATAGACTCGACACTGGCTCAGGTCAGAGAACTGTCTTCTGGACACCAGGAGTCACTGGGACAAGAGTCAAGAGTCTTTTGGGATGCCAGGGAGCCATGACACCTCTGGTATTCTCCATAGTATGTGTGCATGCCCAATAAATGCATGGGGCTGAGACCAAAATGGATTTTCAAAACTTTCCTTTCTAAAAGGAAAGAGAGGTAGAAATTTATAATAATTGCACACAATCCCAAAGGTTAGCAATTGCTTCCAACAAAATCCAAAATTCCTACTCTTACCCTCTGTCAATAAGTTATGCTGTCATTACCTAAGATAAACCCAGGTACTTCAAGGGATAAGTTTATAGAACCCCCCCCCCAAAAAAAAAAAAACTATTTGGAGACAGTCAAAGAGGATTAAATAGAAAAGACCAGAGATACCTCTGAGCAACAACTTCTAGACCCTCATTTGTATTCTTATTTAAACTCTGAATCTTATAAGGGGATTAATCTTCAGACACATTCTGTTTGCATTACTTTCTTTGACATGCAAATGAAAGCCAGGCCAACTTCACCTTTTCTTAATTAGAGAAAGCAGAATAAAACTTTTCATCCTTTCATCCTTTCAACAAGTATTTGCTAGTCATTCATTCGCAAAATAAAATACTTTGATAAGAGAAACCTTTTCTCCTTTATTTAGACCTGTAGCTGGTATAACAAACTCCAGGTGGTCCTAGGATCATAGGATTTAAAGCCAGTAAGATCCTCTGAGGTAGTTTGGTTTAATATTTACATTTTGTAGATTTAAAAAAAGTGAGGATTTGCTCAGAGTCATATAAGTAGTAAATAGAAGAGCTATTTGGATTGCATCACAGCTGTCCTGAGTTTAAATTCATTTTTTCCCCCTACAGCAAGGTTTCTTAACTTGGAATGTGACTTTGACTATGTTGAGATAATCAACCCAACCTTAAAAATACACCCACTTATCACAGGAGCCAGTTGATTTATTTAAAAATGGTCTGTTAGCCAGAATGGAGAAAAAAAATGATCTGCTTACTTTTTAATTGCCTCTAACTAAAATGTAGTATTTTATTTAATTACTTGAAAATATTATCTAAGTAACATAGGCTTCCCCATGAGGCCAAAGAGGCTTGAGGACACAATAATGGTTTAGAACCTCTGAAATGTAGAGTGTTGCCTCTTAACCAATTTCTATCCAATTACAGGAGAGAAAACAGACACTAGATTGTTTAAATATAAATAATAAATTGTGAAGTAGGAATTTGAACCAATACTTTTGACACCCAATCCATACACCATCCTGAACACACAAAGAGATGGTCGGTGCAGACCAGGAGGTATAGTGAAAGACCACTGGTGCTTTGAATTAAGTGGATCTGGGTCCTCCTTGATTCTTACTGCCTCCACTAGCATGGGAAATTTCCTTAATTTCTCTTGACATGATTTTCTTCATCTGTAAAATGAGTTTGTTGGACAACATGTCTTGTGATTTCTCTCTGATGAATAAAGAACAATTATCCTATCATCCATTGCCTCATTTTCTCCTATCTAAAAATAGGTTGATGTAGTATTTAGGACATCTTAGAGACTATCTGTGGGAAGCTAGGTAGTACAATACATAGACTAATTTTTTTTTAGTTTAAATCTGCCCTTAAACTAACTTCGTGACTCTCAGCAAATCACTTAACCCTGTTTGCCTCAATTTCCTCATATGTAAAATGAGCTGAAGAAGGAATTGCTGAAACACTCCAGCATCTTTGCCAAGAAATTCCCAAATGGGTTCAGGAGACTCATGCATGACTGAAGAAATATTGAACAACAAGAAGAGAGAGAATCTGCTCCCCAGGCAGATGGTTTCAGGGATGTGAGGGGAGGTGAAAGTAAACTTCAAAATAAATACTGAAATCAATACTTTTGGTTGGAGGAAGCCAGAATGGACAATAGTTCTAAAAACAGGTTAAAAATCAAAAGGAGGAGAAATGGGAGATTAAGTTAAACTGTTAAAAGGCAGGTATTGAGTAGTTACAGAACAAAACAACTCTAGGAAAAGGGAATTTAAAAAAAGTTAAGAAACCTTCAAAATAAAGAATCATGGAAGAAAATACAGAGCTTTATTTTCCCTCTTAAAAATCTTTTCTAAAATGATTGTTTCATCTGTATTCCACACAAATTTAGTCTGAAAACTTGAGGTACAATACCTTGCAGTTTGGATCTATATAGTTTAAAATTTATATGACTGGTGAGCACTTACTAAAAATCTCTTCCTATTCTAAGGGATAGATAAAGTTACTGGAAGGAGTCTAGGTCTAGGCTAATTATTCTAGAACTTTCCTTCCCCAGAGATGAGTTAAGATGATAGAGGAAAATTGGAAAACTGGTCCTCCTTTAACTAAGACCCTGTCTCCTCCCCTTTCATTCTAGGAATCTTGAGAAGAATCTTAAAGTGAAGTGAAGGAGATGGGGAGTGGGGATCCAAAGCTAGGATTTGAGATTTGGATTTGAATATCAGAGGCTGTCTCTGTGTCATCCAAAATCTTTACTCTTTACCCCATGTATAATTCAATTGTCCCTCTTATCTCCACATTATCTCCCAGGTTCATCTGAATAGCTACCACCTTCCTTCAGGCCCTTATTCTCTCATTTAGAGTCTTGCTATATGTACCTACCTACCTTATTTATCTCCTCACTACAAAGCATCCTTTATCCTGAAACACCAAGATGAATTTCCTATGTTTGTTCATGTCACCTCCCTACTCAATAAATACATTTCTATTCTTATTACTTTGATTCTTCTGGGATAAAAATCTTCTCTGGCATTCCTAAGACTTTGAAACATAGCCCTTTTCTTCCTTTAGAGTCTTTTACCATATTTAACCCTCTATAATATTAACAATTATCCCCAAAGCAGTGATGGTGAACCTTTTAGAGATGGAGTGCCAGGCCCTCCCTTACCTCATCCCTTCAAATTGAGTGCCAGGTGCTGCCCAACCCTCCCCACCCCCTTGTGCTGCACAGGGGAGGGAGAAAATGTTCCCATTGGGCTGCTGGGAAGAGGGGTGGGTGAAGTGATGAATGTCCTCAGAGAGTATGGAGAGGGGCAAGGTAGTCACATGCTCACAGAGAGTATTCTGTATGCCATTTTTGGCACCTGTGCCATAGATTCACCATCACTGACCTATAGTACTCAGGCATATTGGCCTACCCCCTGATCCCCAGGCAAGACAAAACATCTCCATTATTTCTGTATATATACTCTTTATACCCTAAGATTAAAATACATACTTTCTTCATTCTCAATTTTTAAAATTCCTGTTCCCCCCAAAAGAATTCAGTTTTACATTGGCTGCTCTGCCACCACCTTATTCATGAAAACTTCATAATTACACCACATGGGTGTCAAGTGACTTGCCCAGGGTCACATGGCTGGAAGTGTCTGAGGCCAGATTTGAATCTAGGACCTCCCATCTCTAGGCCTGGCTTTCAATCCACTGAGCCTTCTCTATCAATGGTGTTATGGGACATGGAAAGGGGAAATGATTTGCACAGAGCAAAACAGAGAGCATTTAAACCCTTTTTCTTGGCTTTTAGGCCAGCTTTATATTCACTATCTTATGAATCTCTCTACTAAATAATAAGTACTTTCAAAGAAAAATAAAACCTGTCAATTAATTGAAGAAAATTTCTACAGCCTGGGTAGGTTAAGTGACTGTTGAAGGTAGCACAGGTAATGTTACAGGGTAGGACTTGAACCAGATATGGTGAACCTTAATCCAGCACTCTTTTTTTTTTTTGAATCATATTTCCTTCTCATGAGATATATCCTATTTCTGCCTAGCTGCCATGCTTGGTTTTGTTAGAAATTGTGGACCTTTAATTTTTTTCTTACCTTTATTTAAAACTTCTTCGGTCAGGAAAATGTGAAGCTTCAAGTAAATATGAGAAGAAAAGGCATAATGTGGATTTTTGATATAAAAACAACAGATGGTTGGGTAAATTTTGGAAAAATCAATATAAAAATGGATACTAAATGAGACAAATTATAAGGATGGGGTTTCAGGTTTGGATTTAAACAGAATTTAGCAGAAAATGTGTAACTGACAGTCTTCCCCCCAAATCACCTCTTCCCACCAAGATTCTCCTGAGATATTTGCTTAGGGCAGGGTTTAACTTCCAGAATTAAGAGAGGGGATGCCTTGCATTTTTATTCCATTTAGAATCTAGAAAAGGAAAATCCAAACTCTGAACTCCAAGTTTCCTCTAAACTTCACCATATAAATCTGAGCAAGAAATGTATAGATAAGTGTTGTTTTCCCTTATGTTGTAGTACATTCAAAAATAACTACTATTTTCACTTTATTTTTCACTCCATTTCCAATAACCCTCTTCAACAAGCCACTTTTGTATTATGGTCCTCCATTTACTCATATTTAAAAGAAAAGGCTTCTATTAAGTCCCCTCTAACTGGTCTTCCAGCAGTAATGATCTAGGATGATATGTCTTTCATGTCAAAGCCTATTAGTGTAGGTTCTCAAATAGTTTCTAGGAATGAATGAAAGAACAGGAGAAGTCCGAGGACCCTTGGGGGGCAATCAAGCTTATTTAGTGTGTGATGAAAGTGTCATTCCAGGGAAGTTAAATGTGTTGTCCAAGATCATATATAGCTTGTACATGACAGAAGTAGAACTTGAATCCAGTACTCCATCTTTTACTCTATGGTCTCTTCAAATGATTTGATGGAAAGATCTTGTAAGTTTAAAAGCAGTAGTTTTTGTTTGTTTTTGTTTTTGTTTTTTTGTTTGTTTTTTTACTCTTACCTAGCAATGAATCAATGCTCTAATTTGTCATCTGGAGTTGCTCTATTGATTCATATGCTTATTCCTTTTCTGTTTCCTTTTCCTTTTCCCATTGCTTTTTGTATCCTTCTTTTTCCATGTCCTTTTACTCCCTCCCTCCAGCCTTCCTTCCTTCCATACACATTTGAAAAAAAAACACATATTCATCCAAACCTCCATATTCTGAGGAACCAGAGTTTATTGTGTATAGAAGGACCTGACTGAAGGCTCAGCATTGGTAGGAAAATGGGCTTACTTTCACTCTCTCAGAAGAGGCTGGTTAAGTAATATCATCAGCATGGCCAAGTTAAATAATTTAACACTTGAAAAGCCAGAACACACTAAAGAAGTAGAGAACTACCTCATTCAGATGGCAAGATATGGACAGCTAAGTGGGAAGGTAACAATACAAGGATTGATAGAAATTCTTAAAAAAGAAGCCAGCATATGGAAAAGAAAATACAGTTCAATTTGACAGAAGAAAAATAATGGACTCTCATGAAGATAATTATTGAAACCTAATGTTTAAAGGCATAGACTTTTATTTTTAATTTTATTTATTTAATTAAATAATTTAGAATATTTTTTCATTGTTACATGATTCATGTTATTTCTCTCCCCCCTCCTTTAACCAATGAGCAATTCAATTGGGTTTTACAGGTATCATTGATCAAGACCGATTTCCATATTATTAATATTTGCAATAGAGTGATTATTTAGGGTCTATGTCCCTAATTATATCAAACCATGTGATCAAGAAAATATTTTTTCTTATGCATTTCTACTCCCACAGTTCTTCCTCTGAAGGTATATATCATTCTTTCTCCTTTGTCCCTCAGAATGTCCTTGGATCATTGCATTGCTGCTAGTAGAGAAGTCCATTACCTTCAATAACAGATAAACTTCTTGAAAAATTTCTGGGAAAAGATAATACTTGGAAGAAGTGAAAATCTGATTTAAGTGGGAACTTCGCTTTCTATATACATTTTGAGAAAGAGGGGCAAATAAAAGGACTTGTTTATGTAAAAAATACTAATACTAATTCAAGTCCTAGTGATGGTGACATGGCTTGTATTTTATGGAAAGCTCAAAATTTCTGGTAGCCTCCTAAGATAAATTATTTTCAGGGTTGTTTTTTTTGTTGTTGTTGTTTTGGTGTGTTGTAAAATGAATATTTTTTTCTATATTTAATTATTTTTGAATGAAATCCTGTCTTGAAATGAATTTTGTAACAGATTTTCAGACTTTTCCATTACATCCTGCCCTGGTCTATGTTGAAGAAGCAGAGGAATACATTCATTTAGAAAAAGGAGGATGCCATTGACTGGGATTTCTTGGTATTGCTTGGTATATGGACATGCTACCTTGATGGCCTATCAGTACAAAAACTTCCAACTTAAGTAGAAAGGGTAAACACAAATAGAAAACCTATAAGATGATCACCTTCACAAGAACTTCACTTTGCTCTGTATCTTTTATCTGTATTTAAGTATCTTTTGTTCTTGCCTTCATTCCTTGCTTTTATACACACAATAGATACTTAATGATTAATTAATTGATATAAATTGTATTGTTTTTGGAGTCTAGACCTATTCAAAGCTTCACACCTTTTCCTTCTTCCAAGTATGCCTCATACTTAGGAAATATCATTATAAACTGTATTGAAATTATAAACTAAATGATGGTGATAAAGTTATAAGGATGGGATCTCTTATTTCACTGATGTAGGAATTTACTCTGTGTTCAGGGTACCAATCCAGGGGGCACCTCATCTATAGCTTACACTCTTAGCTCTCTATAGTTTTCTGAGGTTGTGACTTGACTAGAGTCACAAAACCAATATTTGCCAGAGCTGACACTTTAATAGATGAGGTTCCCAACCAAGAGTTTTCTGGTTACCAGGAGTCTGAATGATGAATCTATTTCTGTGGCAGTATGCTGGCAATGTGGCAAAATGTTTTTTGGGTCCCATGACTGAAAGTTTGCACATACCCTAGAAGTGTGAAGAAAGCTGACTCTTTAATGATATGTGGACTTCTTAGAGGAGGCATTTTTTTTTTCTGGGAGGAAAGATCCTTGTAAGTGGTACTTATTTGCAAGGCTGATTTAAATTTCTCCTTCTTGGGTTTATCTTGATTTTTTAAAAATAGAATGCCAAATGATCAGGAAAGAGAAAGTTCAAGAGGAATCTCTACATGTAGCTCTCTCATCTTTCTCATCTCCATTTGCACCAGCTAGACTACCTAAAAAGAAAGAAAATCTATTTAACATTCAAAGAAATGTTGCTTGTATATGTAAAACCCAGGAGAGGGAGAATGAAAAACCATTTGACAACAGGTTGCCTATGATCATCTCTGTTTAGTTCTAAAAGCAAGTCTTGCTGTTTATCATGAGAAATCATCTCCTTTTGCTAGGAAAGCATAAAATTGTCACCCACATCTCTTCAAAGCCAAGGAGAACAGAACCATTAGTGACATCAGCGAGTGGCAGTGAATTATCGTCCTAGAATATAAATGATAATCGCTGCATCAGGGAATGCCATACTGCCTGGCTTTCACTTGCACAAGGTAATGTAGGACAGGCAAGGATAGTCAGATAATTCATGCTCACAGTGGTGTCAAGGAATCATATGCTGTTTTACTATGTAATTCTGCCACCTGTATAATGTCTCTTTCTCAACAACACTATCTGGCATAAACAAGTCTTGAGGCTAAGTCTGTGCAAAAATGCATAAACACTTGGATGCCCGAGTTTCACAGTCCAGTAACTGCTAGTCCCAAATTCATCTGTCTTAGCCACTGGAGGCAGATTTTGAAAAAGAAGCTTCATTTTCCATCGTTAGGCTCATGATCTACTGGCATATGTGGAGCACTTGAAGAAAGTGGGGATGCTCAGCCTGGAGAAAATTAGGGGACATGAGAGCTGCCTGTAAGGCATTTCATGTGGAAAAACAAAAGCAAGCTCTACTAATATCTAGAAGGAATAACTGGGATCATTTATCTGGGTAGAAATCACAGAGTTAGATTAAGGCATTTTAAAAGGAACAGCATCTTGACAATTAGAACTGTAAGAAATAGTAATGTATTCCCCTTTCAATTAAGTTTTTAAGTAAAGGCTGGATATCACTTGACAGGTATATTTTAGAGAAGGCTTAATTTTGGATGTGCATTAGAAAAGATGGTCATTTAAGTCTTTTCTAATGTTCGATTTTGATGCTTATAATATAAACACAGGTTCATGCATACTCATCTAGTGTACAGAGATTGAAGAGGATCCTGGACATACTGTCAGGAAGATCTCAGCGCAAATCCAACCTCCACCTAAGAATTTATTAGCTTCATAATCCCAGGCAAGTAAAAACATCTACCAACCTCAATTACCTCATTGGCAGACATGGAGATAATAATATCTGCCTTACAAGGTTTTTATAAGCATCAAATGATGAGAAAATATATAAAAAAGTTTTGCACATTATAATAGGCTACATAAATGTTGGTTATCATGGTTTTCTCTGAGTTTGGTAAATGAATTCGTGTATGGATAGAATTGTGGTTCTAGTAAGTTATTAAAAATAACTAATTGGTGTCTTCTAAATTCTGTAGAACTGCCTTTTGACATTTTTTTTCACCTATTACATTTAATCTTAGCATCAATACAATGTATTGATTACAAGACAGAAGAGTGTTAAGGGCTAGACAATAGGGGTTAAGTGATTTACCCAGATACAGTCATACAGCTAGGAAGTGTCTGATCCCTGGTTTGAACCCAGGACCTCCTGTCTCTAGGCCTGACTTTCAATCTTGTGAGACACCTACCTTTAAAGAGCCGCTTAATAAAGACTTTTATTACACAAGTATAATTCATTAGGAAATTGAGAATATATTTTCAGTATGACCAATGTATTCACTAGATCCACATTATTCATGTTTTTTAAGAAATATTTTCCATTAAATTTTTGGGGCTTTTCTTGATTTTCTAGTTATTTAGTAAAAATTCCCACTTTCTTTGTTACTGTAGAAAATAGATTTAAGCTGAATTTTTGTGTTTCTATTTTATCAAACAATTTACAGACAAGTGATCTTCATTTGATTATGTATATTGAACAGAATTCCAACTTGCTGTATAATAAAAGCATTCTTATCTCAGTTCAGATTAATATGTTGTATACTGAAGTCCTCTCTTTGTTTCAGAAGCCATTGGATATCAGCACTTGAAAATATCCTGTGCTACCCATTTTAATGACAGGCTATAGAGATCTTAGTAGGGGAGGCAATTTCCCCTACATTACAGTGCCTAGCAGAGGTATAGATGCTGCAGTAATTATCTCCTAACACAATGTCATGTAGCCTTTTGATAGACCACGATACCTTGTGAAACATCATTAAAATGTATAAAGAATAATTGATGGAACAATAGAACAAATTGTACTAGAACATATAAGACATAACTTCAAATGAGTTTTTGGAGAGCTATAACTCTCTGACTTGAATTTTAGACTTCATCATCAATTCTATAAGCTACTCTTTACAATGGGGAATTTTTCAGAGATTATATTACAAGAGACTCTAAACAACCTTATTTTGTATTGAATTCTACTCTATCCCAAGACTGTGCTAACTCTTCTTCTTCTGTCTTCTTATAATTTAATTAGAAATCAACATTAATGCAGACTAGACTTGTATCTTAGTGAAATTCAAAATATTACAACTGAAATTAAGATGAAGAGAAGCACCAAGTTCTAAAAATGTTGAATTTATAAGTAAGGCTTGCAATTGCAAATAAAAAAGGATGTCAATTCCTTGTTCAGCTTAAATATCCTGAGTTGAGCTCATTATCTTTTACATTTTTTAAATAAAAGAGATTGAAGAATAGGAAATATCATAGGTGGAAAATGATATTATTGGTTCCAAAGTCTTAAGTTTTTAGAAGATGGAAAACATGATTGGATATGAGTCTGGAATTCAAAGGTATCAACAACACTTCATTCCATCTTGTTTTTTGTTTGTTTGTTTGTTTGTTTTTTTATGGAAAACTCATCTATCTGCATGGATTGTTAGTGTCAAGATGATAACAAACTAGAATTTCTTATAGGACAGTCAGTGTGGTAGCAATAATAAACTAGAGTCCTTGGAATCTATCAGCACCCTTCAAGAATAACAGATTTCTTTTAATTGTATAAGGGCAGGTAGTGGTCCAGAAAATGATTTTCTACCAATTAAAGAGACTTATAGAGAAAGCTTAACATTTAAACTAAACTGAGAGAAGAAAACTGAACTTGTGGACTCACAAAATTTTTATTCTAAATTCAGAAACAAAGACACTTGATTTAGGCAAATTCAGAATAGAATTCATTATAGAATGGAATAAAAAATAAAATGCTACATCAATATGTGATTTTTCTCAGTGGTAAATTCTTTCTAACTACTTGTTAGATTGACTAAGATGGGTTTATATAGTGGACACTCAGTCACTAAACATTTTATCCAGCCAATGTTCATTGAGACTCTTTAATAATGTGTGCCCAGTGATAATGAGATTTAACAATACCATTCATTCATCTTCAAAAGTAGTTTTCACTTCTAAACCTCTAAATAAGTAAAATCTGACACTTTTAATATTATATGTGCATTAGTTATAGACCAAAGGCAGAACTTAACAATTTTATTTAGCCTTCACTTTTTTTTCCAGTGCTGCTCATAATTTTTTAAGATATGTCAGATTTATTATGTTCTAAGCACTTGAAATGCCATTTTCCCCTAGGAATGTTTGTCAAAAGTTTCTTAAAACATACTATTTATTCCATCCAGCAAAAATTTTATTTGTATTGAAGTGTACTCAGTAATTTTTACCATTTGTACCCTGTTGCAACCCAGGGTTATTATGATTTATGGAATTTGTGGTGAAGAATGTCCATAAACTTGGTTGGATTTCATAGAACCAGTAAATGGGGAAACAGTACAGAGGATTTCAAAGGATGTGCACCATCTCTTTGCTATTCTTAATTTCCATAGGATCAAAATATGTCAAAGCAAATACTCAAAAAATTTCACAAATACAAAAAAATTATCATGGATATAGACATATTTAGGATAAAAAAGTTAAAGGCTTAAATTTATAAGGCACTGAACATATTCGATCTTTTTCTTCTAGGTCAATTAATCATGTGGCTCTAATGGTTCTAAAATTTTTCTACTGAGCCTCAAAATCCCAAACTACCTATTATTTTGGGCAGCCCAGTGGCATAATGGATCTACAATCAGGAAAATCTGATTTTGTATTCTACCGCAGGGACTTATTAGCTCTGTGACTCTGATACTATTTGTCTCAGTTTCTTTATCTGTAAAAAAGCTGAAGAAGGAAAAGTCAAATGGCCACAGTTTCTTTGATGAGAAAATTCTAAAAGGGATCATGAGGAGTTGTATGTGACTCAACTATCTTAATAATCTTATATATCTTGGTATTATGCTAACATAATCTGATATACTTCCAAAATATTTGCATAGAATTGTTTGTTGTCTTCAAAAGTCATCCAAATTACCATGTTCCTTGCAGCTTTTCTTGATTTTCTTTTCCTCTTATACTTTTTGGTATAATGTATTTCAAAATTACATTATATATGTCCATATTTTTCCCTTGCTAGAAAGCAAACTCCTTGATTTCCAATTTGGAATGTTAAAAAGGCAAAGGCTTTGATATGGGATTAAAAGATTATATGTTCCCCCCCCACCTCCCATAGCCGACGCATGATTCCACTGGCTATCACACGTGTTCTTGATTCGAACCCATTGCCATGTTGTTAATATTTGCATTAGAGTGTTCATTTAGAGTCTCTCCTCTGTCATGTCCCCTCAACCGCTGTAGTCAGGCAGTTGCTTCTCCTCAGTGTTTCTACTCCCACAGTTTGTCCTCTGCTTATGAATAGTGTTTTTTCTCCTAGATCCCTGCAAATTGTTCAGGGACATTACACCACCACTAATGGAGAAGTCCATTATGTTCAATTATACCACAGTGTATTAGTTTCTGTGTACAATGTTTTCCTGGTTCTGCTCCTCTCACTCTGCATCACTTCCAGCAGGTTGTTCCAGTCTCCATGGAATTCCTCCACTTTCTTATTCCTTTTAGCACAATAGTATTCCATCACCAACATATACCACAATTTGCTCAGCCATTCCCCAATTGATGGGCATCCCCTCGTTTTCCAATTTTTGGCCACCACAAAGAGCGCAGCTATGAATATTCTTGTACAAGTCTTTTTCCTTATTATCTCTTTGGGGTAAAAACCCAGCAGTGCTATGGCTGGATAAAAGGGTAGACATTCTTTTATTGCCCTTTGGGCATAGTTCCAAATTGCCCTCCAAAATGGTTGGATCAATTCACAATCCCACCAGCAGTGGATTAGTGTCCCCACTTTGCCACATACCATCCAACATTAATTACTTTCCTTTACTGTCATGTTAGCCAATCTGCTAGGTGTGAGGTGATACCTCAGAGTTGTTTTGATTTGCATCTCTCTGATTATAAGAGATTTAGAACACTTCTTCATGTGTTTATTAATATTTTTGATTTCTTTATCTGAAAACTGCCTATCCATGTCCCTTGCTCATTTATCAATTGGAGAATGGCTTGGTTTTTTGTATAATTGATTTAGCTCTTTATAAATTTGAGTAATTAAACCTTTGACAGAGGTTTTTATGATTTTTTCCCAATTTGTTGTTTTCCTTCTGATTTTAGTTACATTGGTTTTGTTTGTACAAAAGCTTTTTAATTTGATGTAGTCAATATTATTTATTTTACATTTTGTGATTCTTTCTATGTCTTGCTTGGTTTTAAAGTCTTTCCCCTCTCAAAGATCTGACATGTATACTATTCTGTGTTTACCCAATTTACTTATGGTTTCCTTCTTTATGTTTAAGTCATTCACCCATTTTGAATTTAACTTGGTGTAGGGTGTGAGCTGTTGATCAATTCCTAATCTTTCCCACACTGTCTTACAATTTTCCCAGCAGTTTTTATCGAATAGTGGATTTTTGCCCCAAAAGCTGGGATCTTTGGGTTTATCATATACTGTCTTGCTGAGGTCGCTTGCCGTCAGCCTATTCCACTGATCCTCCTTTCTGTTTCTTAGCCAGTACCAAATTGTTTTGATGACTGCTGCTTTGTAATATAGTTTGAGGTCTGGGACTGCAAGGCCCCCCTCATTTGTGTTTTTTTTTTTTCATTATTTCCCTGGATATCCTTGATCTTTTGTTCTTCCAAATGAACTTTGTTATGGTTTTTTCTACTTCCATAAAGAAGTTTTTTTGGAAGTTCCATGGGTATGGCACTAAATAGATAAATATGTTTGGGTAGGATGGTCATTTTTATTATATTGGCTCATCTTATCCATGAGCAGTTAATGTTTTTCCAATTTCTCAAGTCTAGTTTTAGTTGTGTGGAGAGTGTTTTGTAGTTGTGTTCCTATAGTTCCTGTGTTTGTCTCGGGAGATAGATTCCTAGGTATTTTATTTTGTCTAAGGTAATTTTGAATGGGATATCTCTTTCTAGTTTTTGCTACTGAGCTGTGTTGGAGATATGTAGAAATGCTGATGACTTATGTGGGCTTATTTTGTATCCTGCAACTTTGCTAAAGTTGTTGATTATTTCAATTAGCTTTTTGGTTGAATCTCTAGGATTCTTTAAGTAGAACATCATGTCATCTGTAAAGAATGATAACTTGGTCTCCTCCTTGTCTGTTTTGATGCCTTCAATTTCTTTTTCTTCTCTAATTGCTTATGCTAGTGTTTCTACTACAATGTCAAATAGTAGAGGTGATAATGGGTATCCTTGTTTCAGTCCTGATCTTATTGGGAATGCATCTAGTTTATCTCCATTGCAGATGATATTAGCTGATGGTTTTAGAAATATACTATTTATTATTTTTAGGAACGACCCTTCTATTCCTATGCTTTCTAGTGTTTTTTAATAGGAATGGGTGTTGTATTTTATCAAAGGCTTTTTCTGAGTCTATTGAGATAATCATGTGGTTCTTGTTGGTTTGCTTGTTGATGTGGTCAATTATGTGGATGGTTTTCCTAATATTGAACCAGCCCTGCATCCCTGGTATAAATCCTACTTGATCATGGTGGATGACCCTTCAGATCACTTGCTGGAGTCTTTTTGCTAGTATTCTATTTAAGATTTTTGCATCTATATTCATTAGGGAGATTGGTCTATAGTTTTCTTTCTCTGTTTTTGACCTGCCTGGTTTTGGAATCAGTACCATGTTTGTGTTAGTTAGTCTAGGCAGTTTGTATTTTTGTATATATTCATCCATATCACCTAAATTGGTGTATTTATTGCCATGTAATTGGGCAAAGTAATTTTTAATGATTGCCTTAATTTCCTCTTCATCAGAGGTGATGTCCCCCTTTTCATCTTTGATGCTGTTAATTTGCTTTTCTTCCTTCCTTTTTTAAAATTAGATTGACCAGTACTTTGTCTATTGTTTGTTTTTTCAAAGTACCAGCTTCTTGTCTTATTTATTAAATCAATAGTTCTATCACTTTCGATTTTATTAATTTCTCCCTTAATTTTTAGGATTTATAGTTTGGTTTTCTGCTGGGGTTTTTTAATTTGGTCGCTTTCAAGTTTTTTTATTTGCATTTCCAATTGATCTCTGCTCTCCCTAGTTTGTTAATATATTCACTCAGGGATATGAATTTGCCTCTGTTTATAGCTCTGGCTGCATCCCAAAAGGTTTGAAAGTATGTCTCACCATTGTCATTTTCCTTGATGAAATTATTAATTGTTTCTATGATTTCTTCTCTAACTAAATGATTTTGGAGTATCATATTGTTTAATTTCCAATTAGTTTTTGATTTGGTTCCATGTACCATTACTGATCATTATTTTTATTGCCTTGTGATCTGAAAAGGCTGCATTTATCATTTCTGCTTTTCTGCATTTGTGTGCCATGTTTCTGTGACCTAATGTATGGTCAATCTTTGTGAATGTGCCATGTGGTGCTGAGAGGAAGGTGTATTCCTTTTTATCCATATTTATTTTTCTCCATATGTCTATTAATTCTAATTTTTTCTAAGATTTCGTTCACTTCTTTTACCTCTTTCTTATTTATTTTTTGATTTGATTTATCTCAATTTGATAATGGTTGTTCAAGTCTCCCACTAATATGGTTTTACTGTCTATTTTTTCCTTCAATTATCCTAGTTTCTCCATTAGAAATGTGGGTGCTATATTATTTGGTGCATACATGTTGGTTAGTGATATTTCCTCATTATCTAATGTCCCTTTTAACAAAATATAATTATCTTCCCTATCCCTTTTGATCAGGTCTGTTTTTGCTTTGGCTTTATCAGATATCATGATTGCCACCCCTGCCTTCTTTCTGTCCGTTGAGGCCCAGAAGGTCTTACTCCATCCTTTAATTCTGACCTTTTTGGTGTCTACCCGCCTCATGTGTGTTTCTTGAAGACAACATATGGTAGGGTTTTGGATTCTAATCCATCCTGCTTTTCGTCTACGTTTTATGGGTGAGTTCATTCCATTCACTTTCAGAGTTATGACTGTCACTTGTGGACTCCCTGGCATTTTCATATCCTTCCCTAATTCTAACCTTTCTTCTTCAGCTCTACCTTTTAGTCCAGTGATTTACTTTAAATCAGTCCCCCTTGTACTTCCCTTCCTACCCCCCTCTCTTCTTATTCCCTCCCTTTTTTTCCACTGTAGTCTTTTTAAAATTCCCCCCCCACCCTCTCCTTCCCTTGTACTGATTCCCTCCCCACCAGTCTTGTTTTACCCTTCTACTCCCCTATAGGACACAAATCTATTCTCTTCCCCAATGGATTGGATTGTTCTTCCCTCTTTGGGTCAGTTTCAAAGTACTTAAGAGTTGAGTATTTCCTATCTCCAACCTCTTTACCCTTCCAGTGTATGGATGTTCTCCCCCCTCCCGCCATGAGGTTCTTTGTGACATATAAATTACCCCCCTTTGTTTCTTTTCCCATTTCTTTTAGTCATAACCTTTTTTTCTTTTTTAGCTTTAGTCATGTATATATATATATATACACACACATGTATATGTATTTATGCATGCATATATCTATATACCTATTTATGTCTTGTCCTTTCATCCTATACAGTTTGTCACTGTTCCCTCTGAGTGTAGTTCTTCTAGCTGCTCAGGTGATAGCAACAGTTTTTAAGAGTTGCCAATGACCTCTTTTCTTATAGAGATACATATCATTTTAACTTATTGAGTCTCTTAAAAATTTGTTGTTGTTGTTGTTGTTGTTGTTTCCCCTCTTTTTTAATTATCTTTTGTTGCTTCTCTTGAGTTCTGTGGTTGGACTTCAAATTTTCTGTTCAGGTCTGGTCTTTTATTTATGAATGCTTGGAACTCTTCTGTGGTGTTAAATGACCATACTTTCCCCTGTAGGAATATAGTCAGTTTTGATGGGTATTTTATTCTTGGCTGTAGGCCTAGTTCCCTTGCTTTCCGGAATATCGTATTCCATGCCTTTTAGGTCCTTCAGTGTGGATGCAGACAGATCCTGTGTTATCCTCACTGTGTTTCCATGTTATCTGAATGGCTTCTTCTTGGCAGCTTGTAATATCTGTTCTTTCATCTGATTTTTTTTTTTAATTTGGCTATAACATTTCTTGGTGTTGTCAGTTGGGGATTAAATACAGGGGGTGAGCTGTGGATTCTTTCAATCTCCACTTTCCCCTCTTGTTCTAGGATTTTGGGACAGTTTTCCTGCATAATTTCCTCTAGTATTATGTCCAGGCTTTTTCTTTTGTCATGGTCTTCTGGTAGTCAATTATTCTTAAATTGTCTCTTCTTGAACGATTTTCTAAATTATCTGTTTTGTGAATAAGATGCTTCACATTTTCCTCAATTTTTTCATTCTTTTTGTTTTGTTTTATAGTGTCCTGCTGCCTTGTGAGGTCACTTAATTCTAGTTGTTTTACTCTGGTTCTTAAAGATTGGATTTCATCTCTGGCTTTTTGGTCGTCTTTTTCCTTCTGGTCTGATTTTCTCTGAATATCGTCTTTCATCCTCTTTACCTTGTCTTTCATCTCCTTTGCCTCATTTTCCAGCTGGATGATTTTGGCTTCCAGGACACTATTTTCTTGTTTTAGTTCAAGTGCCTCTGTTTCCAGATGACTTATCTTAATTTTTAAGTTCTTTTCCCAATTGTCTTCAGCCTCTCTTAGTTGTGTTTTGAGTTCTTCCACACCCTGTATTCAATTCGCTAGGATTTCTGGTTTATCGTTTGCTGATCTCTCCCCCTCTGTTCCATTTGCTGAATAGTAGCTGCCTATTGTAGTTTCTTTCTTCTGTTTCTGTTGTTTGTTCAAATTCATCCCTTCTTTCCTCCCCGTATTTGTCTGTGCTCTTGTTCCTTTCATTTTTTTTGTTTTGGGGGACTTCTATTAGTCTCCCCTCTTGGAGCTTTAACAGAAGATCTCTTGGTGTAATCTCTGGGGGAGGGTTGTTGGGGATTTGAGCTTTCCTGTCCTCTGGAGGCTTTTGATTGGCTTAAAGTCCAGCAGTCAATGAGGATGAATGAGGAGCCTGGGCTTCCCTGCTTTGTGGAGACTTTTGATGGGATTGAGTTCAGCTTAGTTGGGCTGGGTTTACTCTGAGTTTTAAACTTCCTGGATGGCTGGAGAAAATATGGAGGATCTCCAAAGCTCTGGCCAGGCTGCCAGGTCTATGCTCCTTCTAGGCTGACATCTTGACTTCGCCTCTAGGTTTCTGTTTTTCCAGAAGATGCTGCTCTCTAAGGGGGGAGGGGTCACACCTTGCCTGGGCTCTGAGGGCTCCTAATGGGATTAGGTTCACCTGGTTTGGGCTGAATGAGCCCTGAAGCAAAATATCTCCTCCTCCACAATCTGTGTTGAATGCCTGGAGACTGGCCTGGGTTGTTTTCAAGGTAAGCCCTTCACTGGCCCTGAGGTTTTTGTTCTTTCAGAAGCTCTGAGGGCTCCTGGATTAGGTTCAGGTGGTGTGGGCCGAATGATCCCTGAGCCAAAAAAAGGAAGAAAAAAAAACAACCTCCTCCTCCACGGTCTGTGTTGAATGCCCGGAGACTGGCCCGGGTTACTTTCAAGGTAAGCTCTTTGGAGCAACCCCTTTGTCAGCCCTGAGTTTTCTGTCCTTTCAGTAGCTCTGAGGGCTCCTGATGGGATTGGCTCCAGCTGGTGCCCTAAAGCTGGGACCTCCCTTGAGACTCAGATGGAAGGACCCAGCCAGGGGGCTACAGGCTTCCCCCTTCTCTCTATGTTTCCCTGCCATCTGTGTTGGGCTCCCCGGAGACTGGCTCAGGTTGCTTTCAAGGTGAGTCCTCAGAGCCCTGAGGTTCCCGCTGCTGCTGTGAACTCAGCACTCTGGGTTGGGGGGGATGGGTCCTGGGACCTTCCTTCTGCCTACCCCTTAGATCCAAGTGATCTAGGGTTGTGGCTTTTGGGGTGTGGTACCTTTTGATCCAGGTCCAAGAGGAGGGTTCCCCAGGTCTATCCTGTTGTTCAGCTTGAATTTCAGTGTCCTAGGAGCACTCTGTTTGCAATCTGTAAGGAAGGGTTTCCAAGGTCTCCCAATGTCTTCATTTCTAAAGGGCAGAGATTAGACTCTCAGCACACTGTACTTTTCATCTGCTCCTCTACCTGATTTTAATTCTACCACCACAAGATATCCCCTATTGTCCATTCCCTGCTCGTACTATACTTTAGATTTCAAACTTCTTGAGGGCAAAGTCTTTTTTTTCCCTTTTATTAATTTAATCCCTAGATCTTAGCAATGCCTAGCAAATTGCTAAATAAATATTTAATGGACTTGATTGGATTGGATTGGTTTAAAGAATTATTTCTCAGATCAAATGGATTAAAATATAGAATGATCCATAGTCCAATGTTGCTCTTTTGCTATCAGTGACAAAGGAATAGTAAAAAAATGGGTAGCATGAACCTGAAATTCATAAAACTTTTAGACTATCTATTGTCCCTAATTTAATAGTTGATGTTCTTTATGTGAAATATTTTTCAAATGACCTACTAGAAAAAATGAAAAACATAGTGTTATTATTTGCTTTAAATGAAACCAGCAGTCATAAAGAAGTTGTAACTATCAGATTTTCAACAGAAACAAGTGTAAAAATAAATGATGCAATCAATTGCCTAGTATGCACTAAATCAGGAGCAAATATCATTTCAGCAATACTTAGTCCCTTCACATTAATGTTTATTAGAACATAGGCAAAGACTTTTGTATATGGGATTTATATGGCAAAATTTCTTAAGGGTAAATGAAAATAATATAGTGGTACCTTGATATGTGACCACCTTAACTCACAAGCAATTTGAGCTACAAGAGGCCACCTTTTTTTTGGCTTTAAGTCAGGAAAGAATATCTGAATCACAAGCTTCTGTCCTTGGGAGGAGCACGAGGTGGATGAAGTAGTCAGTACAAGCAAGATTAAGGAAATTTTGAGGATTTGGAGAAAAATTAAACATTTTATTGAAAAGACACACCTAGAAAAAGTTGCAAGAAGTTATGTATTGGAACTGTGTGATGACACTTGTTTCACACATTATCCAAATGTTCTGAAAGGGAGGAAAAAACAAATTTCCATGGGAATGTTTTTATTGAAACAGCCTCTAAGTGAAATTGAAGAAATGTGGCAAAACAGCCAAAATGCAAGGAAGAAAATGATGATAATTCAGTAAAGTAAGAAAATAGTAATTACATTTAAACATGAAGTTACATATCATAAGTAATATATAAGGTCAATTTTGCAATTAAATGTAGCATTACATGTATAGAGAGGAAGTTATGTTAAGCAATAGTATACGAAATGAAAACCTTCTCCACCAGTATCTTCACCTAACCTTGAAGGTAAATAACATTTCATAAGCAAGTTTATTTCTTTACATTCTTTCTTATTATCTATAAATTTATTTATTTGTTATATATAAAGTACATTTTGAATTTTTTAATTAAATTTATTTATTTAATTTAGAATATTTTTTCATGGTTACATGGTTCCTATTCTTTCCCTCACCTCCTCCCACCCCACCTCACATAGCCAAGAAACACTTCCACTGGGTTTTACATGTGCCATTGATCAAGACTTATTTCCATGTTATTAACATTTGCACTGGTGATCTTTTAGTATCTCTATCCCCAGTCATATCCCCATTGAGCAATCTGATCAATCATGTGTTTTTCTTCTGTTTTTCTACACCCAAAGTTCTTTCTCTGCATGTGGACAGTGTTCTTTATCATAAGTCCATCAGAATTGTCCTGGATCACTGCATTGCCACTAATGGAGAAGTCTATTACATTCGATTGTACTACAGTGTATCCATCTCTGTGTATAATGTTCTCCTGGTTCTGTTCCTTTCACTCTACCTCAGTCCCTGGAGGTCATTTCAGTTCCCATGGAATTCCTTCAGTTCATTATTCCTTTGAGCACAGTAGTATTCCATCCCAATATATACCACAATTTGTTCAGCCATTCCCCAATCAAAGGGCATCCCCTCATTTTCCACTTTTTTTTTTTGCCACCACAATGAGCTCAGCTAGGAATATTCCTGTACAAGTCTTTTTCCTTATTATCTCTTTGGGGTACAAACCCAGAAGTGCTATGGATAGATCAAAGGGCAGACAGTCTTTTAGCTCCCTTTGGGCATAGTTCCAAATTGCCCTCCAGAATGGATGGATCAATTCACAACTCCACCAGCAATGCATTTGTGTCCCAATTTTGCCACATCTACTCCAGCTTTCATTATTTTCCTTTGCTGTCATATTAATCAATCTCTTAGGTGTGTGAGGTGGTGCAACAGAATTGTTTTGATTTGCATTTATCTAATTATAAGATATTCATAACACTTTTTCATGTGTTTATGCATAGTTTTGATTTCTTCATCTGAAAATTGCCCATTCATTTCCTTTGCCCATTTATCAATTAGGGAATGGCTTGATTTTTTGTAAAATTGATTTAGCTCCTTATAAATTTGAGTAATTTGACCATTGTCAGAGGTTTATGTTATACATTTTGAATTTAAAAGCACATAAAGCAAAAAAAAAAGTTTTTGTTTTTTGGTGGGCCAGAATAGATTAATTACATTTTTATTCATTTAAATGAGGAAATCTGATTTAACATAAGAGCAAATTGAGTTATGAACTTGGCCATGGAACAAATTAAACTCATGTGTCAAGGCACCACTGTACAGGAATTCTAAAATAATTGAGACAATTCCTCCAAAAAACAGAAAATGCATTCCACGATAATTGGTCATTTGGAAAATATGCTTCAGAAAACCAACACTCAATATTTTGCCAGATAAAGGTCTACAATAATAAGGCAATACTCATTTAGAATGTTTGCAAAAAATTAAATGATCATTATACAGTATTATAAACATTAATAGAGAATGTAAAGTAGGAATGGGGAAGAAAAAGAGCCTGTAAAAACTTAGAATTAACTCTAAGTATATACAATATTGCAAATGGTATTTATATATGAAACTGAGAAAAAGGATAGACAGAAAATGTAAGACTAAAATATTTCTATACTATTATTTTGATTGTCAAAGTAACATATTCTTTATGCAACTATACAATATTTCTGACACTCTTTCCAATATGTGAAAGAGTAGAAATGGAACTCAATAAGGGAAGTCTGTAAATTTCTGGACTAAGCAAATGCACACAGGAGAAACTAACTGAGGACTTTATAAATCACAAATAATAGTACTATCACAATTTATGAAAAAACTTACTTTTAACTACTCCATTTCAACTCCCTCTCTTTCTCCCTCTTGTTCTCTCTCAGCAAAGTTTTTTTAAATTTTAAAATACTATTTTTGTGGTCACCATATTTTTCTGTTTGTCAAGGAGTTCAAGTAATGATGGGTAGTTGAAACAATTTCTGTGGCTCTTTAGTTTGTTATTGTGAAAAATTTAAAAGAAAGAAGTAATATAATAGTTTTATAACTTCTAAGAAATAAAAAGATAAATACTAATTTTAAAAAATCTATGAAATATTTTACATGACATATGAAAGTATAGTTTTAATGATTTTTCTTAAGTAAAATGGATCTCACGAATATGTTGACATGCTACAGGTTAGGAGCTAGACATCTGATTTACTAGTTTAAGAAGGAGATGAAAGAACTCCCTCTATAAGTGCAGGTCAGCACTTTCTCTCATAGTCAGAAAGAAGACATATGTTTAGGAAATTGCCTAGACCAATGAAAAGTCAAGTGACTTGCCCAAAGTTACCTAGCAAATAATATGTCAGAGGTAGGAGTTGAACTCAGGCATTCATGGATTCAGGTTCAGATATATCTCCATTACAATACTCTCTTCTTCTTAAGGTCACATAAGATTCCTTAAAAAGGCATGACTACAGACTCAGCTTTGTTCAGTGCTGCCCTATGCATCAATATCAATATTTTAAAAAATGTATTATATAATAAACTAGAAGATTTTTATGATCTCAAGTCCATTGTATATCTTTGAACAGTTTTTATAAGTTGCTTTAGCTGAAAAAAGGCACACTGAAGTAAACATGATGATGAGTATTTCAATATATAACTCATAGCTAGGCTGCCCTTTAGGAAAAATATATAACCTATAAATAGGACTATCATTAAAGTTATTTCAAGCTTGGTAAAGTCTTCCATAGCATTGGCCCAGGAACACAAATAGTAACTCAAGGTCATCTCCAAGACACAATATGGCAGCAGTGGAAGACTTAAGCTGAGAACAGCTTGTAGCAGCTGATATATGGGCTGAGTTGGTCTATACTTATTGCATGAGCTATGGACAGACACTGTAAATGACAAATCAACTGGGCTGAAAATTGAATAGGAGGATGAAATAATCAGGAAAACTGTTCAATGTTTTAAATGATGCCAAGTTGTTGGTTTTTTGCCCTGAATTCAAAGCCTATCTTTTTTTCATATATGTATAAAACTAAAATTTAAATAAGCCAAAACCTTGCCATTAATCTCCCAAGAATTCTATGATGGTGGCTGATTAAAAATGAAAAGCTAAGAGTAATCAAAAGTGTGTTTGAACAGAAAGGCATATCATATAAGCTTAGAAGGAATAAATAGAATGTAGCTTATTAACAGTGATGGCATATATCAAAGGGAAGACATTGCACTAAGGATGTAGAATCAGAATATTAAAAAAAAAAAACATTGGTTATGTAGCCAGTATATAGAATAAAAGATGAAGTAGGAAAATATTATGCTGTTACTCACGGATCAAAGAATGAATCTTACAGTGCAGAGAATAGATCAGCCATGAAATGTTATGGAAGGACATGAACAACTACAGGGAATGAAAAAAGAGTGGATAGCTTTTAATATTCTCTGGTAGAAGTGGAATCACGCATCGGCTATGGGGGTGGGGGGGAGGAAAAGAAAATGATCTTCGTCTTTAATGAATAATGCTTGGAAATGATCAAATAAAATATTATAAAATTAAAAAAAATATTCTCAGGTAGAAGGAAGAATTATGTTAATGTGATTTTGGATCCCATAAATTGTCAGGATTTTTTTTTTAATGAATATATGGGAAGGGGAATAGTGTTAGTTAAGTTTTAAAAGACACATTGGCAGCCAGAGAATGGAGGGTCTTAACCTCTAAAAAAAGTGACTTCGTTACCATAACAGTGAAAAATATTCATAAGAATGAAAATAAACATTAGAAAAACAATAACCCAGAAGGTAAGGCCTTATTTCTTTCCAATGTATTTAATAATGAAAATACCAGAATATATTTTTAGAGGAACAAGTTACTTCTTTTATTTGAATATCACTTAGATTACCTAGAGAGCTCTCACCTCTCCCAAACAGCTATCACTTAAAACAATTTTTAAAAGAAAGAAAAAGAGGACAATGAAAAAAGAGGTAAAATTGATCAAAATGTAAATAAGAAATACAAGTTTTATGAAATGCTTCACAGGTATTGAACCTGGTATTTGCAAAGAATCAGAGAAAAGTGTCTCCTCATATCTTCTCTTTAGTTTCACATTATTTCTTTGAAAATTTACAACACTTGGAGCATATAGGAAGCAGAGTACCAAACCTAGATTTGAGAGGACCTGGATTAAAATCTCAGACGCTTCCTAGCTGTGTGTCCTTGGGCAAGTCCCTTAACCACATCTGCATAACCCTTACTACTTTTTTGACATAGAACTGATCCTTAGTATTTTACAGCTTTCAATATAAATTGTCTTCAGTTTTAATCTTATACTTTTTTTGGTGGGCTGTATAAAGGGAGTTATACTTACTTTACTCTGCATAGTTGAAATAAAAATTTCCAGGCTTCTCTGTGTTCATCATACTAATTTCTTACTACACAACAATATTCTATTAAATTAATTTATCATAATCTCTTTATCATTTCCCTAACTGATGAGCAAACACTTTGTTTCAAAATATTTGTTATTGTAGAAAGTGCTGCTACAAATATTTTGAGTATTGATTGTCATTCTTTCTGTCAATGATATCTTTAGAGAACTGGAATTTCTGGAACAAGAAATAGGAATGTGCTAATTTTTTTTTGTTTTTCAGTTTTGTGGTATCAATTTGTAGCTCCATCAATAATGTGTTATTGTTCCTTTCTCTCCATAACACTGTCAGTTGTAACAAATAAAAATTGTCCTAATTTTTAATGTTTAAATGTTTAAGCATTCATTAATAAAAAGAGATAGAGAAGAGAGATTTCAGCCTTAAGTAAAAATAATAATAATAATATCATATTCCAGATTTTAGCCCAGTGTGGTACCCTCTATGCAGGACTGCCACTGGACCAGGTAGTTAGTTAGTTCAAGAGTAGAAATAAAAAGACCTCTTTCCTTCTTTCACTTGCCTTTTAAACCCCACTAGCTCCTCCCTCCATGGCAACATTGCCCAATGATGCTCACGTTGACATTCACCCTGACCCCAGGGGATACCAGGGCTAGACTCTTTACTTGGGATCAATGTTCCCTAAATAATTTACTTCTCACACAACATTCTAGCCTTTTGACAATTTCGTAGGTATGAAATGATTCCTCAAAGTTATTTTGATTTGCATTTCTCTCATTTTGGGTGATATGGACTATTATTTGGTTGTTGAATTGTTTTTTTTTTTTTGTTGTGTTCAATTCCTTGTGAACCCATATGGGATTCACAAGGATACGATAACTGTTTCCATTTCCTGCTGTAGCTCATTTTATATATGAAGAAACTGAGACAAACAGAATTTACCCAGGGTCATGTCATTAGTAAGAATATGATGTCAAATTTGAACTGAGGATGATTAGTCTCCCTAACTTTCTGGCCAGTATTCTATTCACTTTATGAGCCATATAGCTTTCCTGAAAAATCCTTGATTTGCTATTTAGTAGTTTATAATTCTTCTTTTTAAAATTGTTTATTTCCATTGTATACTTTTCTAACAAATGAATGGGGTTTGTTTTTCTATATTATTGCTACTTATCTATATATCTCAGACTGCAAACCATTATGATTACTATTTAATGTACATTTATTTCCTAATTATTTCTTTTTGTTTCTATATACATTAATTTTGGTTGTGAAAATGTTTTTAAATTTCATGTAGCCAAAATTATTTTTCTTTATAACCTCTCACCTCTACCAATATACTAGGTATTGAGCATTTTTATCAGGAGATCAAAATAAAATTTAAAAACACACTAAATACTTACTTTCATTAAGGAATAATGGTAGTTCTAGATTACAAAAAAAAAACAAAACAAAACATTCTTCATCCTCAGAGAGCGTGTATTCTACTGTTGGACTAGCACATAAACATCAATAAATAAATGTTGGTCAATTTAATGTAAGGGTAATGTAAACAACTTAATGAATTAGATAAGATTTCATGTAGGACAGATCACTTGAATTGAGCTTTAAAAACAGAGGCAAAAAGCATATATTCTAGTCCTACAAATATATTTTTCCTCCAGAACACTCATTTGGGCTCCAGTGTTCCTAGTGACCTGAAATAATCATCATTACCTGGAGGTTTTCTAATTTCCTTCATCTGGGTACTTATCTATTTATTCCTTTATGCAGAATTCCCCTTCATTATATCTCTTCTTATCTATTTTCTACACATCCTTCAAAGGTCAATACAAATACCTTTCCTTGATTTTAACTAGACAAAATTATTCTTGTCATCCTCTAAACTATCATTTTTTTGCTGTTAATTTTTACAGCATACTTCCTGTAAAAGATATTTATGAATTTTTCCCTCCAGCTAATAAATTTCAACATTAAAATATTTCCTTGTCCTTTATAATGTTCTTGAGCTTATTATTATTCATTATCATTTTCTTCTCTTCTTTCTCCCCCTTCTATGAAATATATTATTGCTCTCCTTGGTGAATGAGGCTATGATCCTTGAATCAGAAATCTTAGATTTGAAGAACTAAATTAATAAATAAACCAGGAAGAATCTAGTTATCAAGAATCAGGTTATAATTGTACACAGAGACTGATACCACTGTGGTACAATCAAATGTAATGCATTTTTCTACTAGCAGAAATGCAATGATCCAGAACAATTCAGAGATATTTATGAGAAAGAAGCTATCCACATCCAGAGGAAGAACTGTTGGAGTAGAAACACAGAAGAAAAACAACTACTTGATCAGATGGGTTGATGGGGATAAGATTGGGGAAGAAGACTGTAAATGATCATCCTAGAACAAATATTAATAATATTTTTCTTGATTTTTACTTTTATCTTAAGGTTTTGTTCAATGGCACATGTAAAACCCAGTGAAATTGTGCATCAGCTATGGGGGGAGGGCAGGGAAGAGGGAAGGGAAAGAACATGAATCTTGTAACCATGAAAAAATATTCTAAATTAAATAATTAAATAAAAATTTCCAAAATAAAATCAAGTCATAAATTCTTTATTCTATTTAAGAAGTTAGGCACAAGGATTTGCTTGTTTTTTTTTTATCAACAAAATATAAGTAGACATATGACAAAAAGAAGTTGAACCAAAATGATAGCTTATATGGCATATATGTATATATCTGAGTTTCTAAAAAGCAAAGTAAAATGAAGAGCTGGATATATTATTTAATTTGATATGGGACAATCCTTAGGGATTAAATGTGGTGATAAATCATGGAAAATAAATGTTTTCTTATCTTAATACTGTGCTATATAGTAGACATTTAATAAGAGAATATTGTTCAAATATGACATGAGGGGTGATTACTCCCATGAGTTACAGATTATTCAAAATCTAGATTAAAATTTATTGTTAATATTATCTTGTTACAGTAAATGTGAATTTCTTCAGGGCATTTGTCTATCCATGGGCAATATAAAGTTAATGTAAAGACAGTTAAAAAGATTATGATGTTAGGGATAATGATGATGATGATCATCATGTATTACCTTATCAGTTTATTATTGCAAATTCTTAAAAGGGATATTACATTACTCTTTGGAAAGCAAATTAAACAGAGAGTTAAGGCTTAGAAAATTGTTTTCAACATGAAAATATTACTTGAACTTGATAAGTATAAACTTCTTAGAGAGTACTAAGAAAGTATTGAGAAGGAATACTTTGAATTTGAATCAAAGGGTCAAAATGAACTATTAACTAGATGATGGAAATAATTAGAAATACACTTATTTCTACAGTAGAGATATCTTAAGTATAGACTACCAAGGAGAAAGATAAAACTATATAGGTTAAGAGGCTGGCTGGAATCCTAAAGGCAAAGATTACTGAGAAAGACATATGGAGAGTAATTATCACCTATGAAATACCAGTCTTGGCAAACTGTAATGAATCTAGAAGGTTTCCAAAAACATACACTTTTTCAATGAGCTGGAAGGTTCAACTCCCCAAGGCAACAATAAAAGAATTAAATTTTTCGTTTTAAAAATGAGGGGAATAATATTAATAGATGTTCCCAGAGCACATACTAAACAGGTTAAATTTTTATAGAAACTTTTTGAAGCAAATAAACATTACTTTACAACATTACAGTAAAATTTTATGATTGGAATTAAATGCTATATTTGTCAAATGTAATTAAAAGTGACATTTCTGAATGGAGCCTAGAAACTAGTAGTAAGATTCAAGAATATAGTAAAAAAATGAATCACCACTGAAAATGTGCATGAATTTAATAAATACTATCTCCACAAAGAGCAGTTCTATATCTCTGCAAAGGTGCCTGGCTACTACAATGGATAGAGTACAAGACCTGGGTTCAGGAAGATTCATCTTTGTGAGTACAAATCTGATTCTAGCCAAGTTACTTAATACTGTTTGTATTTGTTCCTCCTCTGTCAACTGACCTGAAAAAGAAAATGGCAAGCCACTATAGTACCTTTGCCAAGAAAACCTAAAATATGTTCATGAAGAGTTGGACACAATTGAAATAACTGAAAAAAATAGCCCTTTCGGTAAAGAAATATCATGTCATCTCATTCATATATGTTTAGAGACAAAAAGTTTATTTCAAAGAGTATAGAACATTATATAATATCTATTATTAAAATCATGGAAATTATATATCACTTAAGTTGCAGAAAAACTAGTGAGGCTAAAATAGTCATTATCTCCTCCTTGCCCAATTCTAATTTTTAAGAAATGATTTTCTACCCTAATTTTTGAACTTCCTTTCCATGTAGCCAACACTGCTTTTTAAGCTATTACATTCTTCTTGCATTATTTTCATTTTTCTTCCCCATTTTTCTTCTGCCTCTCTTAACTGACTTTTGAAATCCTTTTTGAGCTCTTCCAGATTCTGTGACCAATTCATAGTTTTCTTTGATAATTTGCATGTATTGTATTTGCTTTGCTCTCACTGTGCCCTTTTTAATCTGTGCCTTGCTCTTTTTTGTTGCCATAAAAATATGATACGCTTAGATTTTTTTTTAGTGTTTGCTTATTTTCCTAGCCTTTCTCTTGATTTTTACTTTCATCATAAGGTTGAGCTCAGTTTTCAAGTTAGGGGAGGCACCCTTTAAACTTCAGTTTTTCCTTGCTGCTACACTTTAGCTGTATTTTTGGGTTTCTGCAAGTTTCATATCTTCCAAGGTGGGATGATGGCTTGTGGGCTTGGAGCTCTGAAAGCTACTTCCCACTGCTAATTCAGTGAACCCCTGGGAGTATTGATGACTTGCAGAGCTCAAAGCACTATAGGCTACCTTGTTCTGGGTCTCAAAGTCTAGTCTTAAGCTTGGGAAGGGGTTTGGGGGCCTCATTCTGGGTTTTATCAGGTCAGGCCCACTATGGAGTGCCTTATGGTGGAGCTTATAACCTCTCCTTGAGCTTGCATAGAGGTTTTGGGACTTGTTCTGGGCTCACACAAGCCATATGTGGTAGACTGTCTTGTGTCTGGGGTTCAAGTTCTCACTGTAGGCTTGGGCTTAGTCTCTGACTCTTACTGTGGACTTACACAGGTCATTTGTTGTGGAATGACTTTGTTTAAGGCTCTGGGCCTTCCTCTGGGCTTATACAGACCAGACATTAAGTAGACCTCACTGCAAGTTTAGGTGAGGCTTCTGGGCCTCCCCTGGGGCTTGCACCAACTAGGTGTCTTGAAAAGTGCCTTGCCCTAGGGTTGGGGGTCTCATTGTAGGCTTGAATGTGGGCTTGAAAGGGTATGCATGTGATTGCATTTCTATTGGCTTCGGCAATATCTCAGGGACTCAATATCAGCATGGTCCCAGGTTCAGAAACTAGAACAGCAGATATAGGGTGGAGGTCTTGGTATTAATCTATGCCTGGTATTCCTTCATGGGGCCTTGTTGCTGGCTGCTCATCACTCTCACCCTAGTGAAAGAGATCCTCTCTGCCTACCTTTCAAATTGTTTTCCCTAAGAAATTTGCTTTACTCCATCCCCTTGTTGCTTCTGTTACTCCAGTTTTTGTTTTGAAACATTATGTGCTTTGTGTTTTACCTGCTCCTACTCCGTCATCTTGATTCTTCTTCCCATCCAGTTCAATAATTTTTAAATTATCTCTCCATGAGATATTTTCCAGGCTGGTTATTTTTCCACTGAGAAATTTAATAATTTTTATTTTTCATTATTTTTATTTTGTTTGATTATTTCTTGAAGCCTCATGTTACCATTATTTTCTATTTACCCAATTCTACTTTTTAAGGAATTATTTTCTTCATTTTTCTTTCTTTTTATCTAATTCTAATGTTTAAGGACTTGTTTTCTATGGCAAACTTTTGGATAGCTTTCCCTCATTTTGTTTGTTTTATTTTGTTTTGTTTTGTGTGTGTGTGTGTTTCCTTTTCTAATCTATTTATATTTTTTTCATGGCTTTTATGCATCTTCTTCCCATTTTTTCTCATTCTCTTACTTTATTTTAAAGTCCTTTTAAAATTCTTACATTAGATCTTTTTGTGTCTGAGACAAATTTATATTTTTAATGTTTTACATGTAGTATGACAATACTCTCCTCTTCAATATTTGTATCTTGAACATCCATGTTACCATAGTACCTACTTAAAGTTAGAATGTCTTTTGAGGGTTTTTTGGTTCAATTTCACCAATTTATTTTGGTATTTTTATAATAAAGTTGAGCCCTACTTGTGGATTGCAAAAGGTACTATCTTACATTTCTTACACTTACAGTTGGGGCTTTTCTTCTGACTTGCAGCAGAACTCAAGATCTGGCTGTTGACTAATAGAGGGTCTCCTTGTTGGCTTCCACTGGTGGGAAGCCCTTCTTTTGCCTTTTATTAGTGGGAAGATACACTGCTGGTTTGATATTGAGGGCAAAGTCACACTATTGGACAGCTCCAGGAGCAGAGATGGTCAATGCTAGACACGTCTGGGGATGATTTCTCAGTGCTGGCCAGACCCTGTGGGTTGAGCTTTGCTGTGGGCTAGCCCCAGACATGGAGTCTCAGTGGTGAACAGTTCCATGTTTGAAGCCTAGGATGAGGCTTGCATCAGATTGGGTTCTCACTACTGAATGGGTGGGATCTCATATAATCCAGTGCAATGAACTTTGCCCTTGATACTGTCTGTTCAGACTTCACTCCCCTCCCACTACAGTGAAACAGATCTCCTGTGCTGGTCCTCTAAGCTATTCTAGTCCAGAAAAATTGTTTTGAACTTTCAAAATTTAGCATAAACATTTGTTTAGGGTTGTTCAGAGAGGGTTTAGGGAAGATTTGGAGGGTCACTTCCTTACTCCACCATCTTGGCAACAGAATGTCAGCAAGAATATTATGTAAAGAGAATTAATAGCTTAGTAAAATAGGAATAAAAATACTGAAGAAAATAATATTTTAAAATACAAAATTGGCCAAATGGAAAAAGAGGCACAAAAATTCATTTAAGAGAATTTTTTAAAGTTCAGAATTGGTCAAATAAGATGGTGGTTTGAGGTGGAGAGATATTTTACTGAAGGAAATAATTTCTTTTGGTTTTTGGAAGGCATCATTAAGAATTCATTAAAGACTCACTATGTGCTAGGTGATGTGCTAAACACTGGGAACCCAGAGAAAAACAAAAACAAGATCTCTGACTTCAAGGAGCTCATAATCTAAGGGCAGAGTTAAAATGCAAACAATTACATCTTTAAAGGATATATGCAATTTAATGTTCAGATGGATGGTACAAGCAGTAGGAATAAGGAGCTGAGGAAAGCCTTTTTAGAACTTGGGATTTGAAGTATGACTTTTTCCCCTGTAAAGGAAAAAATTAGCATTGTGACCTAAACTATATTAATTATTGGTCACCATGGATATCCCAAATAACAAAATAATTTATCCTAGTCAGTCTGTAAATTTATGGTGATTCAATTAACATAGTGGAAAGAAATTTAAGAAGAAGGGAGAAGGTAAGGGCATAGGATTTCTCCTGCCTGGCTTGTGTTGGGAGGGAAGATTAGAGGCTCTATTAGGTAAGGTTTGGAGAGTAAAAGAGGAAGAAATCAGCCTGCACGTCAAGAGGGCTCAGCCAAGATGCCTGAGCCTGAATTAGCTTAATGGCAAACTCACTGCCAAAACCCAGACAAATAGCTGCCACCATGCCAAGATGTTGGAACACTTAGAATGCTGCCAGGCAGAGACTCCTCTCTGGGAAAAGAAGGCAAAGAGAGGAAGTCATGTGCCTTATATAGATGGTTTTAAGTCACTTTCCTGTGTCTCATTTGTACCAATGATAGGTTAGCTTGACTTAGGACAGCCCAGGGGTCTGTCCACTGCTTCTATACATGTCTGTTGAAGGCCATTTTCTCAGATACTTAATCCTTGAGTATGGTGCAGACATTCCTGACCTTGTTAAACTAAGTAGGGTGGAGAAATATAGAATTCCCAAGACTTGATTCTGTTAGACTAAGTATTTCCATTGTTACTAATCAGGAAATAGCTAAATCAGATCTTCTAAAGTATTGTCTGAGTAGGGTGGAGTAGTTTTAAAATTCACACCCCCTTGTTTACACCTGATTTATTCTTTGATTTAACTGATTAACTTAATGCAGAGTCCAGGTAAGCTGATACATAAATGAGGAAACTGAATCCAGGAAAAAGAAGCCTTTCGTTTTACCCCAAAGGACACATAGTGGAACGCAAGCCTAAAATTTAGGTCTTTTGGTTCTCATTAAGTACTCTACATAGTATGCTATTAGGTTAGGCCACCCAGCAAAAATATTTCCTGGACCAGTAAAAGATGCATAGTTAAATGTTGATGTTGATCATGTTGATCGCAATTGAATTTGGAGCTGTAGGTTTTCCTTCCATTTGAAACTTTCTGACCCTTCTCACTGTAATGATTAAATTTTTTTTAAGACTTTCTTCAACCTCTTTCACCTTTCCATTGTTTTGGCCTTATCCCTTCCCTCCATGCACTTCTTTATGGAATATAAAATGACTACATTTTATTTCTTTCCCCATTTTTCTTAGTATTACCCTATTTTTTACCCCTAGCTTTTTTTTTACATAAATGTATATATATATGTATATATATATATATACATATATATATACATTTCATCCTATATAACTTGTCACTGTTCCCTTTAAGTATGCTTCTTCTAGCTACCCTGATGATAACAACAATTCTAAGAATTACCAATAATATATTTTCTTATAGGAATGCAAATCATTTTAACTTATTATGTCCCTTAACAAAGTTTTTTTTTTTGGTTTATTTCTTTGTTTTTTCCTTTCTGATTTAACTTTTAGTGATTCTCTTGATTTCTCTGTTTGGGCATCAAATTTTCTGTTTGTCAGGTCTTTTCTTTAGGATTGCTTGGGAGTCTTCTATTTTATTCAATAACTATACTTTCCTCTGCAAGAATATAGTCAATTTTGCTGGGTAGTTGATTCTTGGTTGTAGACTCAGTTCCCTTGCTTTCCAGAATATCACATTATATGCCTTCAGGTCCTTCAGTGTGGATCCACCTAGGTCCTATGTTATTCTAATTGTGGTTCTATGATATCTGAATATTTTCTTTTTAGCAGCTTGTAGTATCCTTTCCTTGGTCTTGTAGTTCTTGAATTTGGCTATAACATTCCTGGGTGATGTCAATTTTATTTAAATGGAGGAGGTGATCTCAGGATTCTTTCAATCTCCACTTTTCCCTCTTGTTCAAGAATGTTGGGGAAGTTTATATGAATAATTTCCTATAGAATGATGTCCAGCCTTTTTCTTTTGTCATGATATTCTAGGAAGTCTAATAATTCTTAAATTATCTATCCTAGATCTGTTTTCAAGATATTTTTCTCAATTTTCCATTCTTTTGATTTTGTTTTATAGACTCTTGCTGCTTTGTGAGGTCATTTGCTTCTAGTTGCTGGATTCTAATTTTTCAAGACTGAATTTCATCCCTGTCTTTTTGGTCGTCCTTCTCCTGGTCTGTTTTTCTTTGTAGGCCATCTTTCACTTTCTTTGTCTTATTTTCAAGTGGTCAATTCTGGCATTCAAGACAATGTTTTCTCATTTTAGTTCATGTAATTCTGTTTCCGGATGACTTATTTTGTTTTTTAAGTTCTTTTCCCATTTGCCTTCAGTCTCTCTTAATTGGTTTTTGAATTGTGTTTTGAGTTCTTCCAATACGTGAGTCCATTTTTCTGGAGTTTAAATGTTTTTGCTTGGTGTTCCTTTGTCCTTCTCTGTTCCATTTGCTTTTTTGTTCATTACTTAGATAGAAGCTGTCAATTGTAATTGCATTTTTATTTTTCTGTTATTTACTCATATTTTCCCCTTATTTTCCCCCCTCCATCATTAGTTATAATCTTGCTCCTCTGATTATTTGCTGCATCTGTGGGTTTGAGCTATTCTGTCCTGAAGGGGTTTCTTCTCTGCTCAGCTGATTGACTAGATTAGGCTGATGGAGTATTCATGAACCCTGAGGTCAGATATTCCCTAGCTCTAGAAGAAGCTGAAAATGTAGATGAAAGTGTAGAGGCTGAAGGGAGTTGTGCTGCCTGTCCTGTTATCAAGGTATTTTGTAGTGGTTTCAGCCTTCTCCTTGGGATTTAAGTCAACAGGGTTCTTAAGGCAGCTCTCAGTGCAGTCAGTGGGGGAGGGGTATTGGAGATTGAAATAATTCCTTAAAAACTAGAATTGGGTAAATGGGAGTCAATGACTCCAAGTGTCATCAAGAAATAATTTTTAAAACTCAAAGAATAGAAATAAATAAGAAAATGAAAATATTTCATTGGGAAAAAAGAACAACTAGCTCCATCAGAAGATTAAGATGAGATAATTTAAGAAGATTTGTACTACCTGAAAGTCATTACCAAAAAAAAATTCAGCATCATATATCAAAATATTATAAATGAAATCTGCCTTGATTTCTTATATCCACTGCATAAAATAGAAATTAAAAGAACACATTTATCATCTCCTAAAAGAAAGTTCAAAATGAAAACTCTCTGGGGATATTATGATCAAATTCTAAAATTCAGAGGTCAAAGAAAAAATACTACAAGCATTGAGAAAGAAATAATTCATACATCATGCTGACACAGAAAGGATCTCATAAGATTTAACAGTTTTTGCATAAAAAAAGGATTGGAGGACTTGGAATATTGTATTCTAAAAAGCAAATGAACTGACATTATAACCAAGAGTTACCCACTTAGTAAAACTTGAGTATAATCCTTTAGGGGGGAAATGGCTATTAAATGAAAGAGAGGGATTTTAAGCATTCCTAATGAAAAGAATTGGGCTGAATAGAAAATCTAATATTTAAACACAATACTCAAGAGATGCCTAAAAAGGTTAATATGAAAGAATAATTATAAGGGATTCAATAAAGTTAAACTGTTTATATTCCTATATGTGCACATCATCCCCTAAGAACTTTTTCATTAGTGGGGTAGTTAAAAAGAGTAGGATAGTTAAAAGAGTCCACATAGATACAGGTCATGAATGTGATTTGATGATGTTTGGATGATCTCTAAAATATATGGAATAAGAAACAGGGATGCACTGGAATCAGGGAAAGAGGAGAGTTAGAATAAATAATTTTTTTTCTCAGACAAATGGGGTACTAAAGGGAGAGTTTTTATAGTGAAGGCCATATTTGGAGAAGGATTGTTAGCAATACTTGAACCTCAATCTTATCAGAATTGGTTCCAAGAAATCTCTCTGTCTCTCTCTCTGTCTCTCTCTCTCTGTCTCTCTGTCTGTCTGTCTGTCTCTCTCTGTGTCTCTGTCTCTGTCTCTCTCTCTCCACACACACATGCACATGCACACACATGAAAATTAAGGCATTCAAGGATGGAGAAAAACCAATATAAGAAGAGGGATGATAAGATAAGGGCAGACTAAGAGAGGTAGTGTTCATAAGCAAAACAGTCTTTTGACAAAACAGTATAAAATAAGTCAGAGAAGGATGAACAGAAGAAATGGGATGGAGAGAAACATACAGTAATAATAACTGAATGTGAATGGGATGAAATCCGTCATAAAATGGAAGCTAAAATCAGAATGGATTAAAAATCAGATTGCAACAATATGTTGCTTACTAGAAACAGAAAGACATACACAAAGTTAAAAAGAAGGCATAAAGAAGAATATATTGTGCTTCAGCTACTGTAAAAAAAATGCAGGACTTGTATCATTATTTCAGATAAAATAAAAGCAAAAAGAGATCTAATTAAAAGAGATAATTGGGGACACCACATTTTTCTAAAAGGTAACATGAAGCAATTTAAAAAATTGTTTCTCTAATACAAGCCTATTTCTAAAATATTTAAGGAACTGAATCAGATTTTGAAAATAAGAATCTTTAATTTATAGTCAATATTAAAAGTAATTAAATCATAATATTTTAAAAGTATTTTTAAAAACTCAAGGGGCTCTCGGAAGTTATCTAATAGAATTCACCCCTTCCCTATTTTACAGATATGGAAGCTGAGATCCTCAGGGTTAATTGACTGTTGTTTCATTGAAATGAATTGTATGTATTGTAATAGAGCTTCCACATTATTAATACTTGTTCTTTTTCTGCTATGTTTTTATCTTTTAATCAAGAATGCAGTGAATGCCAACTATAGCACAGTAAGTGTAGTGGAAAGAGGAGTGTATTTAGCTTTGGAAAACCTGATTTGGCATCCTGGTTGTTTGGAGATTCAGACAAGTCACTATCTAATATCTAAATCTAAATTTCTACCTGTGTACAATAAATGTAATGCTATTGGTATTACTTAACTCATAGGGTTGTGCTTAATTAACCTTTGTGCACCTTTAAAATTATAAGAACATGTATTATGTTGATGCTAATAGTGGTTGTGGTGATGTTGATTAGAATGATGAAAATAATGTTGTTGATAATAATGATGGTGGTAGTGGTAGTAACAGGATTGCATTTTGAATAGAAATCTGGATTTTGAGACAGGGGGAAATAAATTAAAGGCCTTGTCTTGACAGATATTGGCTATGTAAATGTGTACAAGTTATTTAATATCATAAACCTGGCCATGGGATCAAGGAATCTATTTCTAGTCCCAATAAAAATCCATTATAACAGTATTATGATCCAGTGTTATTTAGAGGATTAAATGGGATGTTTATAAAGTGTTTATTTAACACAGTTACTGACACAGAGAGGATACTATGTAAATGTATGTTTCTTTCCCTCCCTTAGAACTCATAAGCCAAAAAGTAGCAGAAAAATTGTGGATAGGAATTAGGAGATGTTTGATAACTAGCATCTGCTGCTCATACATCCATGAAATCATAGAGACTAATAATAATGAGAAAGATGTGAAATATGGTATTCATTTCATGTCACCACATTTTAACAAAGATAGTTAAAATGTAGAGTTTGTGTAAAGGAGATTGAACAGAGAGGAAGTTGTAACCATTTAATAAAATAATTGGAAGAAACTGGAAGTTTTGAGTCCAGCAACATAGGAAAGCATGAATGTTTCTTCAAATATGAGAAAAAATCTCACTTAGAAGAATGATGCTATTTATTTTATGTAAACTTTAAATCGTAATATGGACAAGTATGAGGGAATTGCAATAATCTAGGTTTCAGCTCTGTTTTTAGAATTTTTTTGACACACTGCTGTCAGAAAATGCAATGTATTGCCCTACATGATTGAAAATATTCTGATTCTGGATATTGAAAATATATTACTGAATTAAAATCTTTTGAGGGTGTTTTAGATAAGGTTCACTGTTATCTAAAGTCCCTTGGATCCCTAGGATTCAATAGTTTTTCTTATGCTTGACAGTCACTTTACACAAGATTGTCTAGAAACTTGAACATAGTAGAAACTTGAAACATTTGTTAAATCAAATTATTTAATTTATAACAAAAATTTATTTTAGACTTTGATTTATCTATTTCTAAAATTTTATACATGAATAAATTTTAGATTAACATTTTAAAATATAATTGAATTACTTGTTTATTTCTTTTTAATCTGACTAGATACCCTTCTTGAAGCCAAATTAAGTTGAACTCAGTCATATAATTGAAGTTCTTCATCTTTAGGCTATCAAACAATCCATAAAGTTGATTTCTTCCTTCCTGAATTAATTCTTTGGTTTATTGAATTGATTAAATCACATGAATGTTTTGGTGGTGCTTAGAAAGAAACTTGGCAAGTAAGGGTTTGCAGTATCAGGATCATGGAATCATTAAACTGAAATCAGTTCTTTAGAAAAGAATTATTCCACTTCTGATGTTGTTCTGGGGAAGAAGTAGTTTTACAAACATTTGAAACAATCAGTTTCAGACCATCTTGACAGTTCTGTTGTCTTTTAATAAACAATAAACCTTTGTTTCATGCAGTACCAAAATGAATGTTCAGCAATTTCTTTCTCCCAAGAGATAACAAGGATGGAGATTTACCAAAAGTTTTTGGAAGCTATGCAAATAAAGTAAAATATATTTTAAGAACAAGTAATGATTTCTTTCTTTGTTGTTAAAACAACTGAAAAACCTAAAACTTATAACAAGCAATTTCTTTTAATTCATCTCCAAACTACTTAAATGTGCAGAATTCTTAAAGAAAAAGAAAACTTCATTGCAATACATCTAGCCAGTGTTGATTTTTCTTTTCTTTAGAATTTTAAGACTTGCAAAAATGCAATGCATGAAATAATATGATTGTTGAATAAAATATTCTTTATAGTTAAACAACAAAATAATTATTTCAATGAAACTATACAGACTGTTCAGCATAAATATATCAAAACAGCTTGTTTTTTACTTTATTGTTTTTTCCATGTGCAAAGATATATTTTTTTTCATGGCTAGTCAAACTGTCCTATTTCTTTTATCCTATTTGTCAGTGTCTGTTTTTGAACATAAACTGTCTGTTCAGCAAATGAAGATGGCAAGATCATTTCTAGAGTAGGATAAAAATAAAGAAAATATATTCCTTTGGCATAAACCTTCCAAATGGATGAAATATATTTAAAAAACTGCCTTCCTCTTTATTTTTTATAATCCATTATGATTATCCACATATTTTGCTATTGATATGGCTAATCCATAAAAAATCAAGAAGTTAAAACTGAATAGCCAATTTCAATGGTCAACACCCAGAAAGCATAGAAATTTCCCATTTATTCTTCAGTAGTTGCTGTTATTTCAGAACAAAGAGAAATGTCTAAGATTCCAGAAAGCAAGGACATGATTATAAGCACATACCAAAAGCACAAATAACAAAGTAGTTGCTAAGAGATGAATACCGAGAAAGAAAAAGTGAGATCTAATGATAAAATGAGTCTAGGAAGTGGTGATTATAATTGCTGAAATATTACACACAATTTGAAGATACCAGAACAACTATATTCTTAAAACTTGAAGGGACTTGAAAAAGAAATCGCAATCATTCCAGAAGACTTACCCTGCTTTTCTTTAGTGGACATTGGTCAGTTGGTAATATATTATAAATTGAGGTTATCAAGTTCAAAGGATGAAAAAAATAAACCTTAGAGGGATTATGAATCATAGAGCAATGTTCAGACCCATAAAGCAAGGTTCAAATTCTCATTTTCCTAATTCTAAAACCAAAATTCCATTCATCATACTATCACATTCTTAATGGGACTGACATGTTGATATTCAGGAAGTAGAGAGTAAATTTCACTCAGGATTTAATTCTTGAGTTTAAAATGGTTACACTTTAGTTTAAAGATAGAGTCATTGCTCAAGGATTTACATTTGCTAATTCTTAGTTTATTTGCCTTTCTCTTTCAATTTCCATGGATTTGGTGATTTTTGTGAACTTTGAAATTCATCTGTCTACATAATCACTTCAATTCCATAAACTTTTCATCTGTGTCTACCATATTCAAGATGCTGTGCTAGAGGTTGCTCACAGAAAGCCAAATACTAAATAATCCTTGCTTCAAAAAGCCTTCATTATACTTTGCAGTTCACCAACTTGTGAGCATTCACAAATAAATAAACATGAATTACATGGAGAATAAATTCAAGATGCAGAAAAAACATGAAAAGCTAGGAAGAGAAGAATAAAGAAAGGCCTATGGTAGAAGGTGGCATTTAAGCTATGACCTGAAGGTAACAAATGTGCTTTTTTGGACCATATTCACTAAAACATTTCTAATTTAACAGCTAGTTACTCATCAAATAAAACTCAATTTGACCCTTGTTTTACCAACCAAAGTTAAAAAAGAAGAGCAAATACATATTTTAGTGTGGCCCCCAACCTCACTCCATCCCAGATTGACTTTCCATTACATAGGATCCATTATGCTTATTCTATTCTTACCTTTGGGAAAGATGGATCAGTGGGTTAGCAAAACCTAAGTGAATCCATTGATAATTTATATATTTTTATTGGATATCCTCCTGTTACATAACAAAGAATTAATCTTTAGCTGAATTTTCTGTGATCCTAGTGATTCAGAATAATATGTAGTCATCTCACTTCTTTTGGCTCTATAGTCACAGCTTAGGTCATTCATAAGGAAGAATTACTCTGATTCAAAAATGTCTTGTATGACAACAGGAGAGATGGTTAGATTGCTGCTTCAGACTAGAAAGAAAGTCGATGGAATGTTTTAACATCTTTATAAACATATTGATGCTATTATTATTCCAATTGAAATTGTGCTTTGTCATTTGTCACAAGGAAAATGACAAGGATGCCTTCTAATCTCTATGATTTATAGTATTCATGGAAAAAAGAGTGGAAAACCCAATTATGGTAAAATATAAAATATCTGATTGTGCACTGAGATCAGACAAGAGAAATGATGGCTATGCCACTGTCCTCCTAACAAAATTATAGCAAGAAAATGCATATACCTGAATCTATCTCAAATATATAGGACAAATCATCACCTCTACCAAAAATCACAAGTCAGTGACAGACAATGGCATAAATGGGTGGGATGATGTCTCATGAAGGTCACATTCCTTCAACTACTTATTCAGTGATTTCTATGTAGGTATCTAAGAGTAAAAACTGAATTCTCTTTTATGTGCCATAAATATAGTTTTCTCAATTAGTTGTTACCCAATATCCCTATAGCCATTTAACTTTTTTTGCTCTGCTCTCCCATAAGTAAAAAAGTAAATCTCACTGCTTTGCCTTGGGGAGGTGGTATGGTCATGGTGAAAATCAATGTATTTATGATATATTCTAGATATCCATTATTTTATAGGAGATATCATGGAGAAATCTAAATTAGAAGGACTTTAAAGAGTTTCTAAAGAATCATCATATCCACTCAAATCCAAGTAGAATTTTAGATTTATAAAACCCTTTAAAGGCATAGGAATGTGGAATGTCATATTGAGTAGAGGAAAAAGTCACTAGGTTACTTTTCTTTCTTCCCTTAACTGACCCATTAATTTGAAAATCCAGAATAAAAGGGAAACATATTCGTCAATTTTCTAGGGTAGTTATTATAAGTTCAGTGGTGAAGTTGAAGCCCTATAAGTAATAACTAGAGAGCCATTTCCTTCTCATTCTGTGTCAAAGCAAACTTATTTTAATTCAGTCAATAACATCAGGATCATGAATGAGCAGGAATATTTTCATAATCCCATCTAAAAAGAATGCCAAAGTAAAATAAAGGCAATACTAGCTAGAAGATACCAACACCATGTTATTTATTAAAGTTATTTATTAAAGTTATTATTTAAGTCCTCATTCTATGCTGGACAATCCCCCTAAACATTAAGTTAGAGGTTAAACTCATGAAGGTCAGAAACAGTGTTATTTTCTTTTTTGTCTCCACATTGCCTAGTCCACTGCCTGGAACAGCACTGATCTGAATAACTGTCTATTGGATTGGATTATGGGATCATAAAATCACAGACCTAGAGCTAGATAGAAACGCAGGATCTGTCCAGTGTAAACCATCTTGCAATTGAGGAAAATAAGGCTGATAGAAATTAAATGATGTACTCAAAGTCACATGAATAGTAAGCACTAGAGTTAAGATTCAAACAAAGCCACGTCCTCCGGCTGCCCCTTTATGGACCTTAATTTCCTAATCTGTAAAATGAAAGAACTGGTTTAAAGAACTTCTTTAATTTCCTGTACTCAAGTACTAACATACACATGATAATGTGATTCATTGTCAAGCATTTGTAAATGTTTAACCCTTTCTATGATGAAGATATAACTTTCAACCAGACAATCAATACTGAGGAATTCAAATGACCAATTCTTTTATTTCTGTATCCCCCTATCAGTATTTCTCCCCTCTTTGATTCCCTGCCCCCTGTGCATGTTCATAAAATTGTTCCCTCAAGTACTAGGCCAAATGGTTGTTGGAGATAAATAATTTAAATAAAGCACTTCTGATAGGTTTTGTGCGATGCTTTGGAAAGGATATGCCCTTCACCATCATATTTTTTAGTTCATTGAAAAATATGCTAGCATAACAGAAAATATGGAACTTTTTCTAAAACCAAGAAAGAACTAGGAGAAAGGAGCTTCAAGAAATGTAATATTTATTTTTCATTTTTCTTCTTTAGATGAATAACATTATTATTTTGGAATAAAAGTTTGTTGAAATGAACTGAATTTGAAGATTCTTAGCTTCTCTGGACACTCTGCTTGTATGTAAAACTTATATTTGTCATAAATCTTGTTCCAAATCAAATAACCTAGTTATGGGACTACTTCCTCTAAAAGGTTATGAGTTATGCTTGACAAAATGGATGATGACATTATTATACTCCTTAACTCTTTCTTTTTACTGATATCAGATACAATTTCAGGCTACCTTTATTTGCCTAGTTGACATTAACCATACTTCCTAGTATAACAATGACTAACCCACCTATCTATCCCCCTCTCCCACCTCAAGGCCAAGAGTATATTTCATCACTTTCCTATGATCTCCTGTCTCTTAAGGTACATAGGGAATTCATAGGCTCTATGTCTTTTCTGTCAGCATGCACTAATGATATTTCTACAGTTGTAGGGTTCTTGCATCCCAATTCTATTTAAGCACTTCCCAGTTGGAATAAATATACAAAAGTATATTTACTAGTAAGTTATAGCAAGAATAAACCTACAGACATCTCTCCTTCAGATACTTATGGATACAACCTCATCTAAACTACTCCTTACTCTAGAAAGGGGTGGTGGGAGATTAGATTCACAATTTAGCTTATGTTCTATGCACCTCCCTCCAAAATTCTAAGGCCAAACCCCTTCCTTCTGCTAGAGTTCAGCTTTTACTCCCAATCTGGCTACAAAATCCAGCCTAGAATCCTACCACCCAGGTCACAATCACTAGAGTCTAGGTTCAATGAAAATTTCACTTTCTGTTCCTAGAACTTAAAAGGATTAACAAAATACTCTCCTCTCATTTCTTGTGGCCATCAGATAAAAGGTAGAGTAGGAAAAGGACCATCAAGAGATCTGTTCATGGCCTATACATTAGATATACTCCACTCTTTGTGGATGCCACAGGAAAAAAGTAAATGTCCCAGCGTGACAATTTTTAAAGAGTGTACTGAAAGTTTGTTTTGTCTTTGTAGCTGATAGAAATAGATTACTCACATTGTATAGTGAGGGAACACAGAGACTCTTCTCAGAAGCTCGTCCCTCTCTCTTGGTGATCTGCACATTCTCCAACACCTTGTTACACTAAAATACAGATTAGCATTCTTTCAGATTTTTTTTCTGAGCTAACAGAAAGGCTTGCTTCTCACCAATGACAACTTTTTGAGGATGTTTCCAAAGCTTTGTCTTAAACTACTAAGAAATTTCATTTTTCCCTCTTAAAGGCACATGTGCCAAAGACAATCAGCTGAGAACAGATGAGCTCAGTTCCATAATCCATTTGTGTACATATAATGAAAACTAACCACATTGGTTATTTTTCAAGGAAAAGTGATGGCTTCTTTTAACATCATATAGATATTGCCTTTGAAGTTTTATTTTCTAGGACTTGTAGAAATTTCTATCCCAGTTAATTGGATTAGCTGCCTTAAAAAGATTCTGTGTAAAACCTCAATGCATCAAGCTAAAATGTCCTTTCATAGATCTATAGTGCCAATGGGATTCCAAATTTAGAAGAATATTTCTTAAATTGTTTGCAAAGCTCAAGTTTCTAATATAATCTCTATCCAATACTATAACTAGCAATTCAGTCAAATGTTACCAGTAGTAGGAAAGGGATTTTTATTTGGGATTGATCTTATTGGGGGAAAATCCCTTTTAAAGAAAGACCTCAGGAAATCCTGACACTGATCCTGTGAATAAAGTCACCTGCTGGGTTGAGGAAAGTCTAATAAATGGAAAGGAGATAAGTAGAGCACTTGAGGCAATGGATCATGGAATTTGAGTTTTGGAAGGGATTTTAATAGCTATGTATCTAATGACTGAAACATAATGGAATGCCAAGTATAACATACCTACAACAGACCTGACAAAGGTTATCTAGACTATGAAGATATTCAAAGAATGGAAACCTACCACTTTTAGAGGTAGCCTAAACTATTTTCAGACAGTACTAATTGTTAGGAAAATTTTCCTGACATCAGTGCTTAATTGACCTTTTTGCAATTTCTACTGTCTTGATTCTTCTTTTTGGAGCCACAGAAAAGCAACACAAATCCTCCTCTAAATGATAGTTCTTCAACAGAAATATAGTTTGAAGAACAATTATGAATGTCCATTTTTAGAAAAAGTTGTCAATTATAAAAATAACTTCTCTCTTCCTCCCTTCCTCTCCTCCCTCCTTTCCTGTTTCTCTCTCCATCTCTCTTCCCCTCTCTCTTTCTCTGTGTGTGTATATGTTTTTGAAATGATGCCTTCATTATATGGAGGATGGAGAGGGAGGGAGGGAGATGCAGAGAAAATGTAATGTAACAAATAAATTAATTAATTAAACAGAAGAATAAATATATGGAAGATCTTCATATTCTTCACCAAAGCTATCATGTATCTCCAAGTTCTATTTTTTCAGGTTACACATGAAACATTTTCAGGGGGTGATTAGTGGATTCTTTTCATTTCTATTTTGACTCTTGGTTCTGGAATAGCAAGGCAGTTTTTCATGATAATTTATTGAAAGAAGAAGTCTAAGCTCTATTTTTTTAATCATGGCTTTCAGGTAGTACAATAATTCTTAGATTAGCTCTCCTAGATTTAATATCCAGTTGAGTTGTCTTTCAAATGTGATTTTTTTTTACATTTTCTTCTATTTTTTTCTATCTTTTGACTTTGAGTATTTCTTGATGTCTCATGGAGTCATTAGCTTCCATTTGCCCAATTCTAATTTTCAAGGTTTAATTTTATTGAGTGAGCACTTATATCTCCTTTTCCATTTTGCCAATTCTACTTTGTAGGGCCTTTTTCCTCAATGAATTTGTGTATCTCTTTTTCATATGAATAATTCTGTCTTTTAAAATTATTTCTCTTACTTCCAGGCTAAGATGTCTTCAGTCTTTCTACACTGAACTTCAAAACTCTTCCTACTACCAATCACAACAAAGCATCTCAAAAGGACAAAAATCAAAATCAGATGAGGAAAGGGACTATGCCATAGGGTGCAACTTTGAAAATGGCAGAGTTTGGGCATTTCCCTGCTAGAAGGGGGTAAAATTACACCTTCCAAAGTGTGAGCTGATCACCACCACACACAACACTTACCATGCCAGAGTCAGAGTGAAGACTGGGGCAATCTCTAAATTGTTAGGGGCTGGCTGAGGGCACCACAATCTTACCCCTGAGGACAGTGCAAAGCCTTGGCAGTGAGACTTGGGACCCTCAGAGAGTGGGAGTAAAGATAGCATGGAGACTGTGAATTGAAAAATAGCTTCAGGGCAAAAACCACTCTGTAACTCAATACACTGAGTGCTGCCTGCCCTCCTTACTCAGACATCTGGTGGAGAAGGGAAGATAAAACTAACCCAGCAATGGCCACCAATATCTAAGAACTACAATACTCAAAAACCAAAAAAAGAAAGATACAACAGAGAAAGCCTCTGCCATTGGATAAAGTCTATGGAGAAAAGTAGCAGAGTACAGAGTCAATAGCAAAGAGTGACAAATAAGCAAACACATGCAAACATTCAAAAAAAAATTGAAATTGGTCACAAGATCTCAAGGAACTCAAATTGGAGTTCATGATACAAGTAAGAAAGATGGAGGAACAATGGGAAGAAAAGTGGGAGAAATAAATGCAAGTAAAAAGGATAATAACAGTTTAAAAGACAGAATCTCACACTTAGAAAAAGAGGCACAGAAATCACATGAAATAATAAGCAAATTAGAGTCCAGAATTGACCTGCTGCAAGCCATGAAAAGCAGGATAGAAAAAATTGAAAAGAAAAATCAAAAGATCATAGGTAAAAACCAACATTTAAAGACTAGAATTGGGCAAGTAGAAGCTAATTATCTTACAAGACAGCAAGAATTAATAAAGCAAAGTCAAAAGAATGAAAAAAATAGAAGGAACATGAAATAACTCATTGAGAAGCTGAATAATCTGGAAAAGAGGTCCAGGAGAGACAATTTGACAATTATAGGACTACCTGAAACCCTGGGGGGGGGGGGAGAAACAGATACCTTGACATCATATTACAAGAAAAATTATCAAAGAAAATTGCCCTGATATTCTTTAACAAGAGGGCAAAATAGACATTGGAAGATTCCATTGATCATCCTCTACATTAAATCCTAAAAGAAAAAAACATCTAGATCCACAGGGATATACAATTCTATCTTATACTAAAAGAAAGTTAAGAGAGAAAAACAAAGGAGGGGAGGGGAGTGGGGAGTACAAAAAAGGAGGGAAAGACAGAGGGGAGAGAATTTAATAGACCCTAAAGAAAAATAAGAGGGAATAAGAAGGGAGGGGGTGGGAAGGGAAGTAAAATAAGAGTGAGGATTAGCGGGACTAATTAAAAGCAAAACACTGGTGTAGAATGAAATAGTGAAAGATGGAAGGGCAGGACTAGGAGAAGAAATCAAAATGAGGGGGAATACACAGGTGGTCATCATGACTCTGAATGTGAATGGGATGAACTCATCTATAAAATAGAAGCACATTGCAGAGTGGATTAGAAACCCAAATCCTACCATATGTTGCCTAAAAGAAACACCCATGAGGCAGGTAGACACACAGGGTAAAGGTAAAAGGCTGGAGCAAAATCTAGTGGGCATCAACCGAGAAAAAGAAGGCAGGATATCTGAGAAAGTCAAATTTAAAATAGATCTGATTAAAAGAGATAGGGAAGGTAATTACTTCCTGACAAAAGGCAATATAGACAATGAGGAATAGCAGTATTCCACATGTATGCACCAAATGGTATAGCATCCAAATTTTTAAAGGAGAAACAAAAGGATGGTTCAATGTTAGAAAAATCAATCACATAATTGACCATGTCAACAATCAAACCAACAGAAATCACATGATTATCTAAATAGATGCAGAAAAATCTTTGACAAAATATAATACTCATTCCTATTGAAAAAAAAAACTATAAAGTATAGGATAGAAGGGTCTTTCCAAAAAAAAACAACTATATATATATATATATATATATATATATATATATATATATATATATATAGTGACAAGGAAATCACTTTAAAAGATTGATATATATTAATTTAAGGTCGCCAAGGAATTCAGCTATGTAATTCCTAAATGAAAACTCAAGTCAGCCTTCAACCTTTTATAGAGTTTAATTACAAACAGGAGGAAGAAAGGAATTAGAGAGAGAGAGAGAGAGAAAAAGGGAGAGAAGGGAATAGGGAACATCTCTCGAAAAATTAAACTTGAAGCTAAATAATAAGAACATTCCCCCTAAAAAAACATATTAAATATTGGCAACTGATTCCATCACTCCCTGGCAAATAGATAGGAGTAAATAAAAGCACTGTATGATTTATTTTATCCTTTGGATCAATGATGAGTGTAGAGACTGGAACCATGACATTAAAAGATACTTGCTCCTTGGACAGAAAATAATGACAGATTTGGAAAACATGCTAAAGAGAAGAGATAGCACCTTACCAATAAAGGTCCACATAGCTAAAGTTATTTTTTCATTAATAAAATAAAGCTGCTAGAGTTGGACTATGAAGAAAATTGAGCACCACATAATCTATTCTTTAGAATTGTGGTACTCAAGAATACTTTTCAGTTCTTTGGACAACAGGGAGATCTACCCAGATGATACTTAAAAAATAAACTAAGGCTATTTATAGCTGGAAGGTCAAATACTGAAGTTAAAACTTAAATACTTTGGTATTGTAATGAGAAGACAGAGTTTTTTGGAAAAGGCCCTAATTTGTGGAAAGATTGAGAACAAAAGGAAAAGGAGACAGCAAAGGATGAGATAACATCATAAAAGTTTGAACATAATGTTGGATAGATTCTAGAAATAGTGGAGGATAGAAGGGCCTAGTCTGCTATAGTTCTTGTGGTCATAAAGGGTCAGACATGATTAAACAACTGAGCAATAACAAAATCTTTAGCAACCAGCATAGTTTTTTTCAAAACCAGGCCATGTTATTTTAAGCTAATTTTCTTTCTGAATATATAATTATAGGTCTATAGCTGAAAGGGAACTTACAGACCATCCATTATATCCCTCTTACTTTATATAATTAAAACAGAAAAATTTCCAATATCTAATGTTCCTTGATTTCAATGAAGCAAATGACAAAATCTCATACTTTATGGAAAATCTTGAGGGTTTGCAGTTTGATGAAAGCAGGTGTTTGGATTTTCAACTAGTTAAAAGACTAAGTTCCCAAAGTAGACATTCATGGATTAATGCAAACAATTGAAGTTTTGTACTCTCAAAGAGTGTCTCAAGGATGGCTCCTACAGTTAATCAATAAACATTTTGTCTAATTTGTTCCATGCATGTGCTAAAACCTAGGAATCCAAATAAAGGTAAGATGGTCCCTTTTCTCTAGGGATGCTCTTAAATATTTTGTCAATGGAAAAAAATCAAAATCATGAAAGACCACATTTCCAAAAATTATATGAAAACATGAGAGAGAACTAGCAAAGAACAGTCATGATCCAAAAAAATTTCAGCAGACTGGAATAATAGCAAAATATAGGAATGTAAAAATAGAAATGAATGTAAAATACTATAGTATTGAACATTATCTTGAAAAATAAAAGTTGGCTGGAGTTTGGGAATATTTAATCATTCCTGTGTTCAGGAAATAGAAGATTTAATAGATTACAAGACCAATAATTGTTAAGATTATAAAATTGTTAAAAAATCAGTCCAGAAATACATAATGTTCAGAACACCAGGGAGAAGTCATTCTGTTGTATGTATTGTTTTCTGGTCAAGACAACATCTGCAGTGTATTCTTCGGTCCTGAGTGCCACATTTTAGCAAGGCCATTGACAAATGGCAGAGCATCATTGGATGAGTTTGCAGGGTGATGAATGTGGAGGGATTAAAGTTTATCAAAGCAGCAATTTAGGTGTTCTCATATTTTTTAAAACACCTAATTAAAAAAACTAGGCTCCAAAAGTAGGCATTAATGGATTAATGTAAATATTGATATTTGTGCAATCATAGAGTGTCTCAGAGATTTCTTTTTTTTTAATTTTATAATATTTTATTTGATCATTTCCAAGCATTATTCATTAAAGACAAAGATCATTTATTTTCCTCCCCCCCACCCCCCGTAGCCAATGTGTGATTCCACTGGGTATCACATGTGTTCTTGATTCGAACCCATTGCCATGTTGTTAATATTTGCATTAGAGTGTTCCTTTAGAGTCTCTCCTCGGTCATGTCCCCTCAACCACTGTAGTTGGGCAGTTGCTTTTCCTTGGTGTTTCTACTCCCATAGTTTATCCTCTGCTTATGAATAGTGTTTTTTCTCCTAGATCCCTGCAGATTGTTCAGGGACATTACACCGCCACTAATGGAGAAGTCCATTACGTTCGATTATACCACAGTGTATTAGTCTCTGTGTACAATGTTCTCCTGGTTCTGCTCCTCTCGCTCTGCATCACTTCCTGGAGGTCGTTCCAGTCTCCACTTTATTATTCCTTTTTGCGCAATAATATTCCATCACCAACATATGCCACAATTTGTTCAACCATTCCCCAATTGATGGGCATCCCCTCGTTTTTCAGTTTTTGGGCACGAGAAAGAGCGCAGCTATGAATATTTTTGTACAAGTCTTTTTGTCCATTATCTCTTTGGGGTACAAACCCAGCAGTGCTATGGCTGGATCAAAGGGTAGATATTCTTTTGTCACCCTTTGGGCATAGTTCCAAATTGCCCTCCAGAATGGTTGGATCAATTCACAATTCCACCAGCAATGAATTAATGTCCCTACTTTGACACATCCCCTCCAGCATTCAATACTTTCCTGTGCTATCATGTTAGCCAATTTGCTAGGTGTGAGGTGATACCTCAGAGTTGTTTTGATTTGCATCTCTCTGATTATAAGAGATTTAGAACACTTCTTGATGTGCTTATTAATAGTTTTGATTTCTTTATCTGAAAACTGCCTATACATGTCCCTTGCCCATTTATCAAATGGAGAATGGCTTGGTTTTTTCTACAATTGATTTAGCTCTTTATAAATTTGAATAATTAAATCTTTGTCAGAGATTTTTATGAAAATTTTTTCCCAATTTGTTGTTTCCCTTCTGATTTTAGTTACATTGGCTGTGTTTGTACAAAAGCTTTTTAATTTGATGTAGTCGAAATTATTTATTTTACATTTTGTGATTCTTTCTATGTCTTGCTTGGTTTTAAAATTTTTCCCTTCCCAAAGGTCTGACATGTACACTATTCTGTGTTTACCTAATTTACTTATAGTTTCCTTCTTTATGTTCATGTCAGTCACCTATTTTGAATTTATCTTGGTGTAGGGTGTGAGGTGTTGATCTATTCCTAATCTTTCCCACACTGCCTTCCAATTTTCCCAGCAGTTTTTATCGAATACTAGATTTTTGTCCCAAAAGCTGGAATCTTTGGGTTTATCGTATACTGTCTTGCTGAGGTCGCTTTCCCCCAGTCTATTCCACTGATCTTCCTTTCTTTTTCTTAGCCAGTACCAAATTGTTTTGATGACTGCTGCTTTGTAATATAGTTTATGGTCTGGGACTGCAAGGCCCCCATCATTTGTGTTTTTTTTCCATTATTTCCCTGGATATCCTTGATCTTTTGTTATTCCAAATGAACTTTGTTATGGTTTTTTCTAAATCAGTAAAGAAATATTTTGGGAGTTCCATGGGTATGGCACTAAATAGATGAATAAGTTTGGGTAGGATGGTCATTTTTATTATATTGGCTCGTCCTATCCATGAGCAGTTAATGTTTTTCTAATTGCTCAAGTCTAGTTTTAGTTGTGTGGAGAGTGTTTTGTAGTTGTGTTCATATAGTTCCTGTGTTTGTCTTTGGAGGTAGATTCCTAGGTATTTTATTTTGTCTAAGGTGATTTTGAATGGGATTTCTCTTTCTAGTTTTTACTGCTAAGCTCTGTTGGAGATATATAGAAAAGCTGATGATTTATGTAGGTTTATTTTGTATCCTGCAACGTTTCTAAAGTTGTTGATTATTTCAATTAGATTTTTGGTTGAATCTCTAGGATTCTTCTTTAGTAGACCATTATGTCATCTGCAAAGATTGATAACTTGGTCTCCTCCTTGCCTATTTTGATGCCTTCAATTTCTTTTTCTTCTCTAATTGCTACTGCTAGTGTTTCTAGTACAATGTCAAATAGTAGAGGTGATTATGGGCATCCTTGTTTCACTCCTGATCTTATTGGGAATGCGTCTAGTTTATCCCCATTGCAGATCATATTAGCTGATGGTTTTAGATATATACTGTTTATTATTGTTAGGAATGACCCTTCTATTCCTATGCTTTCTAGTGTTTTTAATAGGAATGGGTGTTGTATTTTATCAAATGCTTTTTCTGCGTCTATTGAGATAATCATCTGGTTCTTGCTGGTTTGCTTGTTGATGTGGTCAATTATGTGGATGGTTTTCCCAGTATTGAACCAGCCCTGCATCCCTGGTATAAATCCTACTTGATCTTGGTGAATGATCCTTCTGATCACTTGCTGGAGTCTTTTTGCTAGTATCCTATTTAAGATTTTTGCATCTATATTCATTAGGGAGATTGGTCTATAGTTTTCTTTCTCTGTTTTTTACCTGCCTGGTTTTGGAATCAGTACCATGTTTGTGACATAAAAGGAGTTTGGTAGAACTCCCTCTTTGCTTATTATGTCAAATAGTTTATATAGTATTGGGATTAACTGTTCTCTGAATGTTTGATAGAATTTGCTGGTGAATCCATCAGGCCCTGGGGATTTTTTCTTAGGAAGTTCTTTGATGGCTTGTTGGATTTCATTTTCTGATATGGGATTATTTAAGAATTCTATTTCCTCTTCTGTTAGTCTAGGCAGTTTGTATTTTTGTATATATTCATCCACATCCCCTAAATTGGTGTATTTTTTGCCATATGATTGGGCAAAGTAATTTCTAATGATTGCCTTAATTTCCTCTTCATTGGAGGTGCTGTCCCCCTTTTCATCTTTAATGCTGTTAATTTGGTTTTCTTCCTTCCTTTTTTAAATTATATTGACCAGTACTTTGTCTATTTTGTTTGTTTTTTCAAAGTACCAGCTTCTTGTCTTATTTATTAAATCAATAGTTCTATCACTTTTGATTTTATTAATTTCTCCCTTAATTTTTAGGATTTCTAGTTTGATTTTTTTGCTGGGGGGGTTTTATTTGATTGCTTTTGAGTTTTTTCATTTGCATTTCCAATTGATTGATCTCTGCTCTCTCTAGTTTGTTAATATAAGCATTCAGGGATATGAATTTAACTCTGATTACCACTTTGGCTGCATCCCAAAAGGTTTGAAAGGATGTCTTGCCATTGTCATTTTCCTCGATGAAATTATTAATTGTTTCTATGATTTCTTCTTTAACTAAACGATTTTGTTTCTTTTGTTTGAAAGCTTTGGAATTTGGCAATTATATTCCTGGGAGTTGTCTTTTGGGGATTTAGAGTAGAGGGTGTTCTGTGAGCTCTGTCAGTGGCTGTAATTCCCCCTTGTTCTAGAATCTCTGGGCAATTTTCTTTGATTATATCTTGTATCACCTTGTCGAGTTTGCTGTTTATTTCTGGCTTTTCTGGAAATCCAATCATTCTCAAATTATCTCTTCTTCTTCTATTTTCCAAGTCTGTCACCTTGTCAGTGAGATATTTTATGTTCTCTTCTAATTTCTTGGTCTTTTGGCTTTGCTTTATTAATTCTTACTCATTGTCTTTGAGTTGCCTGATTCTGACTTTTAAAGTCTGGTTTTCCTTTTCACTTTGGTCAAACTGGTTTTGTAGATGTGTGAATTTCTTTTGCATTATTTCCCACTTTTCCTCCCAGAGGGCTTCCATCTTTTTTATCCTTTCCATTTCAAATTCTTAATGGGTTTGTGGAAAGTTTCCATTTCCTTTGGAAGGTTTTGGGGAATCTGCTTGTGTTTCCTCTCCTATCTCCTCTGTATTTTGTATTTTTGCTCCATAAAATGTGTCCAAAGTCACCCCCTTCTTCTTTTTTTTTTTGGAATTTTGGGGCTTTTGTGCTTCTGTGGTGTTTGCCATCTCTATCTGAGTGGGGAGGACTAGCTTTTCTTATCTCTGTCTGGTGTTCAGATGCTTTAGCCCTAGGCAGGTTGTCCATTCTATGCAGTTGTTGTTCTGTCTTCCTGGGGAAGCCAGGAATTGCTGGTGTTTCTGTGTTACTGCCCTCCTTGGTTCCCTCCTGATGCTTCTCCGTTGCCTTACTTCCACACTCTGAGCCTGGCTTGACCCTTTCCTCGGGGTGTTTGTTTCTGTGCCTTAGATGGCCAGAACAGCCAGCACTCTGAGGTGGGAGGTGCCATGGCTTCCTGGAGCTCTGAGGGCTCCTGATAAGATTAGCTTTTGCTGGGTTGAACTGAGTATGCCTTGAGGCAGAGACCTTCCATGAGACTCGGATGGAGGGATCCAGCCAGGGGGTTACAGGCTCCCCCCCGTCTCTCTCTTTTTCCCTGCTGTCTGTGTTGGGTGTCCCCTCATCTGAGTCAGGTTGTTTTAGGAAGAGGCCTTCAGAATAGCCGGCCCTGAGGCTCTGAGGTTCCCTCTGCTGCCTTGCACTCGGAGCTCTGGGTTGGGGGGGATGGGTCTTGGGACCTTCCTTCTGCCTACTCCTTAGACCCGAGTGATCTCGGGTTCTGGCTTTTGGGGGAGCATTACCTTTTGATCCAGGTCCAGGAGGAGGATTCCCGGGGTCTATGCTGTTGTTCGTTTTGAATTTCGGTGCCTTAGGAGCATATAGTTTGAGTTCGGTAGGGAAGGGATTCCTGAGATCTAAACTTTAGCTTTCTCTAAGCCGCCATCTTGACCAGAAGTCCTCAGGGATTTCTTGAGACCATACTATGCAAGGAAAAATTAGAGAAAATGGGGATAGTTAGCTTGGATAAACAAAGACTTAGAGAGGCACAATCAAACACTTACACAACCATCATAGGAAAGAAGAATTAGTATAAGCATAGAACTATTTTTAGATATTTGCTATGGTTTATGCACACACACAAACATATACAGGTATCCCTTCTACATCAAATTTTGCTCATCATGGATTTCTCTGTTTTAACAGTGAGTATGAGAAATAAAATGGGAATTTTGGTAGGGTTTTGGGAAAGCCACAGAGAACACTTGAAATTCAGCTAATGACCCAGAAAGTGTTTAGAGATGCAGAAATGTATGAAATATATGCATAGCATTGTATAATATCAAAACATTTATATTTTAATACAATAAATATAAACAACTTCTTTTTTAAACTTAAAATAAGTAAAAAGAAAAAGTTTGCTAAATGGACATATGACACAGAGAGGGTAAAATTGTTAAAATTGACTTATATTAACCATTTTGGCCTTTGGCCAAATACATGATCCATATTTCACAGTAAAGTACTGTAAACACTCCAGAAAAGAAAAGAAAAAGTCATACTTCTTCTCTGGTATGAAGGGAAGGTGAAAACTTTTTACTCAGATTTTTCTATTTTGTGGTGGTGCTGAGCTTCTAACCCTGTGATATGGCAGAGATACCTATATACACATATATCCATACATACCAACACATAATATACACACATTATTCCATATAGAAGATATATAGTATAACATGGGGCAATTAGATGGATGGCTCAGTGGATAGAGTCCTAAGCCTGGAGATAGGAACTCTTATGTTCTGAGTTCAAAGCTGCCTCTAGATACTTACTAGGTGTGTGATTCTAGACATATCACTTAACAAAGTTTATCTCAGTTTCATTTTCTGTAAGATGATCTGGAGTAGGAAATAGCAAACGATTCTAGTATCTTTGCCAAGAAAACCTGAAATGGTGTCACAAAGAGTTGGGCATGACTGAAAACCACTAAACAACAAAAACAAAGAAATGAAATATTGTATCATAGGTATAATTACTAAAAAATTGTAAATTTCTGTTAGGTATAGATTAATTCCAGCTATCCCAAAGAAATAACTGGAGAGATAGTGGCTCCCTCGCTGTGGAGGTTCCCCAAAATGTCTGGATGGTTATTTATTGAGGGGAATTCTAAGGTAACATATAAACAGGAGGTATTAAGTAATCACAGGTATCCCATCTAGGAAAATATATGATCCTATAATATACAACCTGGCAATAAATGATCAATCCAATGATTAAAAAGCTATCTTGGTTCCGACTCCTTAAACAGGACTTACAAAACAAAGATTTACCAAATTCCCCTGTTTGTTTTTTTCTCATTATAACCTCAGGTCAAGTATTTACCTACCCCTAGAGAGGTTTTGATAATTTAAGAGAGAGTATTAGAGGAATAACACAAAAAGCAAATGGATATCACTTTCAATTAAGAAGACCTTAATTCCCTTCCCTGATCATTTAAAAAAAATCTTGCTCTATCTCTATTCCCTGTGGAATGGAAGAAACCATTACAAAGGGATTAATTGTTTAAAAAATACAATCTATATCAAGGTTGCATTTAATTGATTTTTGGAAGAGCAAATTCTGTCATATTAACTAAATGATAAAATTATTTCACTGGCCAACAAGGAGCAATGTGGCAATATTGATTTTGTCACTGCTTACCTCATTCCTCCCTTGTGCTCAATATGCCTGTTGGAGTTGTAAGGCAAAGAATATTATGATATTGGAAATGGAAGTCTCAGCAGGGAAGGTCTCTCTTCTCTTACTGTGAAAAAACTAATAACTGTAGAGAAGAGGGAAAAACAAAGCTCACAGCTATGACAGTCTCCATTCTGCTTGAATGAGTATGGTTTGTTATTCGTATGATATTACTGATTTTCCACTTAGGACAGGAAGGGAGGTGGTAGGTTTTGTTTTCCACAGTTCAGGAATTCAGTTCCTTTATGTTTGAAAAATGCTAAAGATCAGAGAAGAGGTCATAGAGAATACTCAATAGAGCAATGAAATGAGGAGAGTTCCCCATACACATCTATGTTGTAGAGTTAGTCACATTAAGAAGCAAACCCTTAAGATATCTAAAACAAAGTGGGGTTGATTATTTTACCAAAAAAATTTGGCAATAGACTCAGAAAAAGGAATAGAAATCCAAGGCAATAATAATAACAATAATGGTAATTAATGACAACAGCTAGAATTTTACATTGCTTATGGTTTGTAAAGTGGTTTATAAACATTTCCATGTTATCATCAAAACAATTCTTTTAAATTACTGTTTTTATATGCCATACAGAAAAGTCATAAGGAATATGATTTAGAAATAAAGGGTCATATTATAAACAAATTAGTGGAACACAAAATAGTTTGCCTATTATACTATTGTATGAGTGAAGAATTTAGGACAAAACAAGAAATAGACAACATTATCAGATATAAATTAAATAATTGACAACATTAAATTAAAAGGTTTCTGCATAAACATAAGCAACGCAGCTAAGATTAAAGGGCAAACAACAAACTGGAGAAAAAATATTTATACTAAGTCTCTCTGACAAAGGCTTTATTTCTCAAATATGTAGAAAACTGATTCAAATTTAAAAAATAGAAAGCCTTGCTCAAAAGGCAAATGGTGAGAAGATATGAACAAACAGTTCTCAGATGAAGAAATTAGAACTATCTTTAGTCATATGAAAAACTGTTCTAACTCAATATATTTTAAAATCCTTACCTTCCATCTTTGAGTCAATATTGTGTATTGGTTACAAGGCAAAAGAATGGTAAGGTCTAGGCAATGGGGGTTAAGTAACCTGCCAAGGGCATTATCACTAGGAAGTACCTGGGGCCAGATTTTAATCCAGGACTCAATCCACAGAACAACCTAGCCAACCTCCAAATCAATATTAACTAGAGAAAAGCAAAGTAAAACAAGTATTACATACCAACACATTAGACTGACTAACATGACAAAAAAGGAAAATAATAAATGTTTTGGGGATGTGGAAAAATTGAGATACAAATACACTCTTGGTGAAGCTGGAGATTGATACAACCATCTTGGAAAGCAATCGGTAACCATGCCCAAAGGGTCATAAAACTGTGCACATCTTTTTTTTTTTTTTTAATATATTTTATTTGATCATTTCCAAGCATTATTCATTAAAGACATAGATCATTTTCTTTTCCTCCCCCTCCCACCCCCCATAGCCGACGCGTAAGTCCACTGGGCATTAGATGTTTTCTTGATTTGAACCCATTGCTTTGTTGATAGTATTTGCATTAGAGTGTTCATTTAGAGTCTATCCTCTGTCATGTCCCCTCAACCTCTGTATTCAGGCAGTTGCTTTTTCTCGGTGTTTCCACTCCCATAGTTTATCCTTTGCTTATGAATGGTGTTTTTTTCTCCTGGATCCCTGCAAGTTGTTCAGGGACATTACACCGCCACTAATGGAGAAGTCCATTACGTTCGATTATACCACAGTGTATTAGTCTCTGTGTACAATGTTCTCCTGGTTCTGCTCCTCTCGCTCTGCATCACTTCCTGGAGGTTGTTCCAGTCTCCATGGAACTCCTCCACTTTATTATTCCTTTTAGCACAATAGTACTCCATCACCAACATATACCACAGTTTGTTCAGCCATTCCCCAATTGATGGGCATCCCCTCATTTTCCAGTTTTGGGCCACCACAAAGAGCGCAGCTATGAATATTTTTGTACAAGTCTTTGTGTCCATTATCTCTATGGGGTACAGACCCAGCAGTGCTATGGCTGGGTCAAAGGGTAGATATTCTTTTAGCACCCTTTGGGCATAGTTCCAAATTGCCCTCCAGAATGGTTGGATCAGTTCACAGCTCCACCAGCAATGAATTAATGTCCCTATTTTGCCACATCCCCTCCAGCATTCATTACTTTCCTTTGCTGTTATGTTAGCCAATCTGCTAGGTGTGAGGTGATACCTCAGAGTTGTTTTGATTTGCATCTCTCTGATTATAAGAGATGTAGAACACTTCTTCATGTGCTTGTTAATAGTTTTGATTTCTTTATCTGAGAACTGCCTATCCATTTCCCTTGCCCATTTATCAATTGGAGAATGGCTTGATTTTTTGTACAATTGATTTAGCTCATTATAAATATGAGTAATTAAACCTTTGTCAGAGGTTTCTATGAAGATTTTTTTCCCAATTTGTTGTTTCCCTTCTGATTTTAGTTATATTGGTTTTGTTTGTACAAAAGCTTTTTAGTTTGATGTAGTCAAAATTATTTATTTTACATTTTGTGATTCTTTCTATATCTTGCTTGGTTTTAAAGCCTTTCCCCTCCCAAAGGTCTGCCATGTATACTATTCTGTGTTTACCCAATTTACTTATGGTCTCCTTCTTTATGTTTAAGTCACTCACCCATTTTGAATTTATCTTGGTGTAGGGTGTGAGGTGTTGATCTATTCCTAGTCTCTCCCACACTGTCTTCCAATTTTCCCAGCAGTTTTTATCGAATAGTGGATTTTTGTCCCAAAAGCTGGGATCTTTGGGTTTATCGTATACTGTCTTGCTGAGGTCGCTTTCCCCCAGTCTATTCCACTGATCTTCCTTTCTGTTTCTTAGCCAGTACCAAATTGTTTTGATGACTGCTGCTTTGTAATATAGTTTTAGGTCAGGGACTGCAAGGCCCCCATCATATGTGTTTTTTTTCATTATTTCCCTGGATATCCTTGATCTTTTGTTCTTCCAAATGAACTTTGTTATGCTTTTTTCTAAATCAGTGAAGAAGTATTTTGGTAGTTCAATGGGTATGGCACTAAATAGATAAATAAGTTTGGGTAGGATGGTCATTTTTATTATATTGGCTCGTCCTATCCATGAGCAGTTAATGTTTTTCCATTTGTTCAAGTCTAGTTTTAGTTGTGTGGCGAGTGTTTTGTAGTTGTGTTCATATAGTTCCTGTGTTTGTCTTGGGAGGTAGATTCCTAGGTATTTTATTTTGTCTAAGGTGATTTTGAATGGGATTTCTCTTTCTAGTTCTTGCTGCTGAGCTGTGTTGGAGATATATAGAAAAGCTGATGATTTATGTGGGTTTATTTTGTATCCTGCAACTTTGCTAAAGTTGTTGATTATTTCAATTAGCTTTTTGGTTGAATCTCTAGGATTCTTTAAGTAGACCATCATGTCATCCGCAAAGAGTGATAACTTGGTCTCCTCCTTGCCTATTTTGATGCCTTCAATTCCTTTATCTTCTCTAATTGCTACTGCTAGTGTTTCTAGTACAATGTCAAATAGTAGAGGTGATAATGGGCATCCTTGTTTCACTCCTGATCTTATTGGGAATGCATCTAGTTTATCCCCATTGCAGATGATATTAGCTGTTGGTTTTAGATATATACTGTTTATTATTTTTAGGAATGACCCTTCTATTCCTATGCTTTCTAGTGTTTTTAATAGGAATGGGTGTTGTATTTTATCAAAGGCTTTTTCTGCATCTATTGAAATAATCATGTGATTCTTGCTAGTTTGCTTGTTGATGTGGTCAATTATGTGGATGGTTTTCCTAATGTTGAACCAGCCCTGCATCCTTGGTATGAATCCTACTTGATCATGGTGAATGATCCTTCTGATCACTTGCTGGAGTCTTTTTGCTAGTATCCTATTTAAGATTTTTGCATCTATATTCATTAGGGAGATTGGCCTATAGTTTTCTTTCTCTGTTTTTGACCTGCCTGGTTTTGGAATCAGTAACATGTTTGTGTCGTAAAAGGAGTTTGGTAGAACTCCCTCTTTGCTTATTATGTCAAATAGTTTGTATAGTATTGGGATTAACTGTTCTCTGAATGTTTGATAGAATTCACAGGTGAATCCATCAGGCCCTGGGGACTTTTTCTTAGGAAGTTCTTTGATGGCTTGTTGGATTTCAATTTCTGATATGGGATTATTTAGGAATTCTATTTCCTCTTCTGTTAGTCTAGGCAGTTTGTATTTTTGTATATATTCATCCATTTCTCCTAAATTGGTGTATTTATTGCCATATAATTGGGCAAAGTAATTTCTAATGATTGCCTTAATTTCCTCCTCATTGGAGGTGCTGTCCCCCTTTTCATCTTTAATGCTGTGAATTTGCTTTTCTTCCTTCCTTTTTTTAACTAGATTGACCAGTACCTTGTCTATTTTGTTTGTTTTTTCAAAGTACCAGCTTCTTGTCCCATTTATTAAATCAATAGTTCTATCACTTTCGATTTTATTAATTTCTCCCTTAATTTTTAGGATTTCTAATTTGGTTTTCTGCTGGGGGTTTTTAATTTGATTGCTTTCCAGTTTTTTCATTTGCATTTCCAATTGATTGATCTCTGCTCTCCCTTGTTTGTTAATATAAGCATTCAGGGATATGAATTTACCTCTGATTACCGCTTTGGCTGCATCCCAAAAGGTTTGAAAGGATGTTTCGCCATTGTCATTTTCCTCGATGAAATTATTAATTGTTTCTATGATTTCTTCTTTAACTAAATGGTTTTGGAGTATCATATTGTTTAATTTCCAATTGGTTTTAGATTTGGTTTTCCATGTACCATTACTAATCATTATTTTTATTGCCTTGTGATCTGAGAAGGCTGCATTCATTATTTCTGCTTTTCTGCATTTGTGTGCTATGTTTCTGTGACCTAATGTATGGTCAATTTTTGTGAATGTGCCATGTGGTGCTGAGAAGAAAGTGTATTCCTTTTTATCCCTATTTATTTTTCTCCATATGTCTATTAATTCTAATTTTTCTAAGATTTCATTCACTTCTTTTACCTCTTTCTTATTTATTTTTTGATTTGATTTATCTAAATTTGATAATGGCTGGTTTAAGTCTCCCACTAGTATGGTTTTATTGTCTATTTCTTCCTTCAATTCTCCTAGTTTCTCCATTAGAAATTTGGGTGCTATATTATTTGGTGCATACATATTGATTAATGATATTTCCTCATTGTCTATAGTCCCTTTTAACAAAATATAATTACCTTCCCTATCCCTTTTGATCAGGTCTATTTTTGCATTGGCTTTATCAGATATCATGATTACCACTCCTGCCTTCTTTCTATCAGTTGAAGCCCAGAAGGTCTTACTCCATCCTTTAATTCTGACCTTGTGGGTGTCAACCCGCCTCATGTGTGTTTCTTGAAGACAACATATGGTAGGGTTTTGGATTCTAATCCATTCTGCTATTCGTCTACGTTTTATGGGTGAGTTCATCCCATTCACGTTCAAAGTTATGATTGTCATCCGTGGACTCCCTGGCATTTTGATTGCCTTCCCTAATTCTAACCTTTTCTTCTTCGGCTCTACCTTTTAGTCCAGTGATTTACTTTGAAACAGTCCCCCTTGTCCCCTCCCTTGATGTTTCCCTTTTTAGTCCCTCCCTTTTTGTTCCCTCCCCCTCCCCCCTCTCTTTCCCTCCCTTTTTGTTCTCCCTCTCCCCCTCCCCCCCTTGGTTTTCCCTTCTCCTTACCCTTGTTGGGTAAGATAGAATTCAAGATCCCAATAGATCTAGATGTTTTTCCCTCTCAGAGCTGATTTCCCTGAGATTGAGGTTTAAGTAACCCCCCCCCTCTCTTCCTCTCCTTCTTATAGGAGTTTTCTTCCCCTCCCCTTCCCATGTGAATCTTTGTGTGAGAATGATTATTCTATTTGGTCTTTCTTTACCCCCTATTTATACATTACATTTTCCCCACATGTTAGTATACATAGGTTGATATAAATGTAGTCCTTATAGAAGAGAGTTTGAGTAAAAGAAGAAGATAACATTTTCCCCTTTCCTTAATATTTACCTTTTCAGGTATTCCTTGCTCTTTGATTTTCGGTATCAAACTTTCCACAGAGCTCTGGTCTTTTCTTTGCAAAAAGTTGGAAGTCTTCTATTTTGTTGAATGCCCATACTTTCCCTTGGAAGTATATAGTCAGTTTTGCTGGGTAGCTGATTCTTGGTTGGAGACCCAGCTCTCTTGCCTTTCTGAAGATCATGTTCCATGCCTTACGATCATTCAGAGTAGAACTTGCAAGGTCTTGTGTGACCCTGATTGGCATTCCTTTATATCTAAATTGTCTTTTTCTGGCTTCCTGTAGGATTTTTTCTTTTGTTTGATAGCTTTGGAATTTGGCAATTACATTCCTGGGAGTTGTCTTTTGGGGGTTTAGTGTAGAAGGTGTTCTGTGAGCTCTGTCAGTGGCTGTATTGCCCCCTTGTTCTAGAATCTCTGGGCAATTTTCTTTGATTATATCTTGTATCACCATGTCCAGTTTGGTGTTTATTTCTGGCTTTTCTGGGAGTCCAATTATTCTTAAATTATCCCTTCTCCCCCTATTTTCCAGATCTGTCACCTTGTTGGTGAGATATTTTATGTTCTATTCTAATTTCTTGGTATTTTGGCTTTGCTTTATTAATTCTTGCTCTTTTACATGATCGTTGTCTTCCAGCTGCCTGATTCTGGCCTTTAAAGCCTGGTTTTCTTTTACAGTTTGGTCAAACTGGTTTTGTAGATGCGTGAATTTCTTTTGCATTATTTCCAACTTTTCCTCCCAGAAGGCTTCCATCTTTTTGGTCATTTCTGATTCAAATTCTTCATAGGTTTGTGGAGAGTTTCCATTTCCTTTGGAAGGTTTTGGAGCATTTTCTTTTATATTATCTTCTGTCTGCTCTGTATTTTGTATTTTGGCTCCATAGAATGTGTCCAAAGTCGCCCCTTTCTTCTTATTTTTCTTGGTATTTTGGGGCTTCTGTGGTTCTGTGGAGTTTGCCATTTCTGAATGTGGAGGATTAGTTTTTCTTGTCTCTGTCTGGTGTTCAGAGGCTTTAGTCCTGGGCAGATGTTGGTTCTACGAGCTTTCCCTGGGTTAAACTGAATATGCCTCACTGGAACTGGAATGGAAGGGTCGGACCACGAGGCCACACTCTCCCCCTGGCTCGCTTTCTGGAAGTTGCCTTCAGAATCGCTGGCCGTGAGGCTGTTTCGTTGGCCTGCGGGGGGATGGGCTGCAGCTTTCCCAAGCTCTAGGGCAAGGACTTTCACTGAGCCTTGGATAGCAGGATCCAGCCCATGAGGCTGTCTTGCCCGCCCTGAGGGTTGCTGTTGTTTTGACCAGCTCTCTGCAGCGGAGGCCCCAGGCAGTAACTTTCACCCGGACCTACCGGCTCTCTGCAGCGGAAGCCCCAGGCAGTAACTTTCACCCGGACTGGGACTTGGGTAGAAGACCCTGAGGGTTGTTGTTCCTCAGACCCTGCTCTCTGAGCCCGGCGCGGCTGCCGCTTCCGGGAGCCTTGGACTCTGCGCTCCTACCCCTGAGGTCCGAGGGATCTCGGGTTCTGGCTTTTAAGGGGAGCCGTACCTTTTGATCCGGGTCCAGGTCCAGGAGGAGGGTTCCCAGGGTCTGTGCTGTTGATCGTTTTGAATTTCGGCGCCTTAGGAGCTTATCGTTTGAGATCGGTCGGGAAGGGTTTTCAGGAGATCTGAGCTTTAGCTTTCTCTAAGCCGCCATCTTAACCGGAAGTCCCTGTGCACATCTTTTGATCCAGAAATATCAATACTAGGTCTGTATTCCAAAGAGATTAAAGATAGAGGGAAAAAACTTACCTGTATAAAGATTTATAGCAGGTCTTTTTGTGGTGGCAAAGAACTGGAAACTAAAGGGAAGTCCATTGATTCAGGAATGACTGAACAAGTTGTGGTATATTCTTGTAGTGTAATACTATTGTGTCATAAGAAATGGCAGGTAAGTTGAATGCAAAAAATCCCAGAAGGGTTTTGTTTTTTTTTAATTTATGCAAACTGAAGTGAGCAGAACAAGGAGAAGTTTGTACACAGTAAAAACAATGATGAATATTAATAAAATAAGAATGATTTACATATTATCAGCAAGACATGGATCCAGAACAACTCCAAGAGATTCAAGACAAAAAAAAAAAGAATTTTCCACATCATAAAAGGAACAGAAGAATTATAAATGCAAATTGCAAAATGTCATTATTTATTCCTTCCATGAATTTTTTTCTAGTGAAAACTATATTTGTCTTGTTTCACATGCCAAACATGGAAACATGTATTATATACAAACATATCTTTATAAAAAACTAATTGGTTACATGGCTAACATAGTCACATGTTATGTGTCACAGAATTAACTAGTTGGCATCATTGATAGAATTTTTGTAGTGGAAATGGAAAAATGAGTTCAAATACTTTTTTACAAATTCTGGCAAGTCTCTGAAACTTTCTTCCCCTTAGTTTCTTCAATCATACAATGGGGATGATAATAATATCTACCTTCTAGCATCATTGTGAAGATAAATGAGATACATGTGAAATACTTTGCACATATCAAAATAGTTAAATAAATGAAATTATCAATATTATTTTTGTCTCCCCTGCTCATCAGGGATCAAGTCATCGTTATTAGAAAAGGAAGGACGGAAGGAAGGAAAAAAAAAGGAAGGAAGGAAGGAAGACAGAAAGTGAGGGAGTGAGGGGCAGAGGGAAGTTTTTGTATTTATATCTATTTTTCCTATCTAGAACACTAGATTTGAAACCTTGCACAGAAAAGAGCTTTATAAATCCTTGTTGACTAATTGAATTGACTGACTGGAGCTCTCTCTGGGTATGATCCAAAGTCACTGTGCCACTATTTTGTTAAATAGACCACAGGAGACTATCTGTATTATAGGTATACACCTATTTGCTCCTGGATTGAATTTTTTCAAACAATACTGTTTTAAATATATATACACCTAGAATGTCAATTAGCATATATTAAGCACTCACTATGTGCCAGTCATTGTGCCCAAATATTTCATAAGGTGACAGGGAAATGATAGAGAATGTATGTGCTTTATCTATTGAGGAGTCAGAGATTTTACCAGAATGCAATATATCTCCATCTAAATTAAGGATTATTTTAGTATCCACTATGTTTATTGACTGTTCTCCATCTGGCCATAACCTCTCAATCCTTGATGCTACAAAGGAGTTTTATTGTGACATGGCTTAGCAAGAGAGTTGCTATCTTGAGATATGTCACAACCTCCTTGGGGACTTATTTCTTGAGAAAAATGTCAACCTTATGAGTGAATTGAGAGAATTATCTCTTTCCCAGTTCCTAGCTTTAGCAGTAATGTTATCCAGAGCTAAGTAAACCTTGAGGGAGCAATATCACCAAAAATAAATCTGATATCCCTCAGGCTCCAAGTAGTCATTGCATAAAAGTGGTTGCAAATGTTGCCAGTGACTGAGGAAATCAATAGAGAAAGCTGGATTCATGGAAAAAAATCTATATGGATGTTAAAACTTGCTAGTTGAGTCTTAAATAACTGCTTTAAGCTCTTTTTTTGGACAGCACTCTTAAAATAAATCATTAACTATTAATGAATCACTTAAATTGTCCTTTTAAAATTTATTTGCTGTTCATTGTTCACTGTTTTATTTTCATCTTCCTAATCAGAACAGCCTTTTTTCCCAAGAGAAGTTGGGTGGATTAGTAGTACAACAGTAGCATTTTCCCCATAGAGAAGCCATCTCATCCATGAGCAAGGTTTGACTCATCCTTCATGGCTACTTGTAATTTATCCTATGTCTTCCTAAATTATTAAGTGGATTTTTCAAGTCTTATTGATTCTTCCTTAAAATGTCCTACAGATTCACTTTTCTTATTCAATACCAACAAATCACTACTTCACTACCTAGATTACTGTGTAGTCTCCTAAGGATATTCCCATTTCCTATCTTTTCCTGTTTCAAATTATTCTCCAAAATTCAACACTGACTCTCTCATCAGGTCACTTTTGCTGCTTATAAAACTCCAAATCATTTCACAAATTGTTGCTTTTTTACTAAATTCTTAACATTGCCAAGAGAAATCAGAGGGTTTTTAAGTGGAAAATTCATAGAAATCTCTTTGTCTCATTCTAATGCATTATTTTATTTTTAAGGTTAAAATACATGTTATCATTAATATTTACAATTACATCAAAAGTATTGTGCATTGGAATTTGAATCATAAAATGTTGAAACCCATCTTAGATACTTACTATCTGAATAATCTTGGGATGAAGTATGATGCAAATGGAAGAGAAAGGGCTTATTTCAAATGCTGGTTTCTCCATTTTCACCCATTATGATTTTGGAAGTCATCTAATCTTTTTGGATTTCATTTTTATCTGAGGTAAGGTTTAGATCAAATTATCTCTAAATTTCTCTAAATGTGAGACTATATGAAATCTGAGCAGTGGAGAGCATGTAGGACCTACGCTAGGAAGATCTGAATTGAAGTCGAGCCTCAGACACTAACTACCTGTGTGATCCCTGGTAAAATCATTTATTCACTCTCAGATTAAGTTGCCTTATTTACAAAAATGGGAATATAATTGTATCTACCACCCATGTTTATTGTGAAAACAAAAGGCGGACTACCAGAGACAGATCGAAGATGGCTGAGTAACCAGCTTAAATTTTACTATCATAACTGGCTTAGAGAGTGAAAAATATGTAAACACAGTGTGGTATAGAATTCTATATTACCCTACAGAGAAATGGAAGGGGAATAAGACAAGGGAAGAGGAAGGTAATTGAAGGGAAGGGGAAGTGGGGGAGGGCAGTGACAGAAAGAAAAGTACTGCTGAGGAGTAACAGAGTGAAAGGGAATAGAGCAAGATAAAAAAGATATGATAGAGGGCACTACACAGTAATCATAACACTGAATGTGAATGGAATGGATTCACATAAAATAGAAGTGGATAGCAAAGTGGATTAAAAACCAGAATCCTACTATATGTTCTTTAGAAGAAACACATTTGAAACAGGGTGACACACAAAGATTAAAGTTAAAAGATTGGAACACAATTCATTATGCATCATCTAAAGAAAAAAAAAAGCAGGAATAGCAATCATGACACCAGACAAAGGTAGAAATTGATCTGATGAAAAGAGATTAGAAAGGAAATTACTTGCTAAAGGGTACTATAAGCAATGAAGTAATATCATCACTAAAATTTTATGCACCAAATGGTATAGCATCTAGATTTCTAAAGGAGAAGTAAAAGGAATTTAAGTAGGAAATAGATAGTAAGACCATATTAGTGGGGAATGTCAAACTTCCCCTTTCAGAAGTAGATACATCAAACTAAAAATTAAATAATAAAGAAGTAACTAAAGTGAATGAAATGTTAGAAAAATTAGAGTTAATACATATCTGAAAAAAACTGAATAGGAATAAAAAGGAATATACTTTCTATTCAGCAGTACATGTTAGATATACAAAGACTGACCATGTACTAGGGCATTGAAACTATCAATAAATGGCATCTGCAATGGGGATAAGCTCCCAAAAAGATCAGGAGTGAAGCAAGGATGCCCATTATCAGCATTACTATTTAAGATTGCACTATAAATGCTAGCAATAGCAATTACAGAACAAAAGGATATTGAAGGGATCAAAGTAATCATTTAGGAAACTAAACTATCACTCTTTGCAAATGATATTATGGTATACTTAAAGAATCCTAGAAAATTAACTAAACTACTAGTAGAAATAATTGATAACCTTAGCAAAGCTGCAGGACTCAAAATAAACCCATATAAATCATCTGCATTCCTCTATTTCCAACAAAACTTAGCAGCAAGAGTTAGAAAGAGAAACTCCATTTAAAATCACTCTAGACAGTGTAAAATATCTGGCAATGTACTTGCCAAGACAAATTTAGGAATTATATGAGCATAACTACAAAACACTTTTCACACAAATAAAACTAGATCTAAACAATTGGAATAATGTTAATTTTTCATGGGTAGGACAAGCTAATATAATAAAAATGGCAATCATATCCAAGTTAATTTACTTATTCAGTGCCCTACCTATGAAACCACCAAAAAAAACTTTTTTATACAATTAAAAAATATAACAAAACTTATCTAGAAGAATAAAGAATCAAGAATGTCAAGGGAACTATTGAAAAAAATGAGATGGATGGAGGCATTGTGGTACCAGATCTTAAACTGGTCTATGAAGTAGTGATCATTAAAACAATATGGTATTGGCTAAGAGAAAGAAGGATGCTTCTATGGAAGAAGAGGATAAAAATGTAAAATGAGTGAATTGGAAAATGATCAAATGATCAGGTTTAATAAAGTAAAGTTTAGTATTCAGATAATATTAGAAAAGCAGGAAGAAAATGTTAGAGTATAGAAATTGTTATGTAATTATAAAAATAATATAATTGCTATGAAGTGGTTATCCATCCTTTGTTTGGAATTCTCTTTCTCTGTGATCACAATACAAAAATTAAAAATATCTTGTGATGAATTTTAAAATTTTTATCTTCACATCATTTGAAAAATAGTCCTAGGTAAGTCACTTCTATTGTTTTTATATATAATATTCTATTGAGTAGTGCACAGGAAACAAAATAACTAGAGATTTTGTAATTGAATAAAATCATCAAGCTATTAGTTTACCCACTTTAAGTTTTCTAAAAGTATCCTTGGTACAACTCCAATAGCAGATAGGATAAGAGTGATGAATTACTAATTTTTATTATACTCTATTAAATAGGTGACTCCTGAGTTTACAAGAAAGCTTATATCATCTTCTACTTTAGGATAGCTCTACTTCAACAAGATGTTGCTTAAATCAAACCTAAAAATTTCCCTTCCAGCTTTATACCCTCTATTCCTATTCCTTTCCTCTTGGATATCAGAACAGTCATTAGCTTCTCTGCACATGAAAACACTTTCAGATACTTGAAGACAAACTTGGTCTTCCTCAGCTTTTTCTTTTTGAATACATTCCTTATTCCCTCAGTTGATGATGATGCAAAGTCAATATATTGGCTCAATTGAATAAATCAAATTACTTTTCTAATGGCCTCTGTGTATACTAGAGGTACAGAGTGGCTCATGTTTAAGAGTGATATTTCTATCAATTCCTAATACTCTGTCACTTTAGCAAAAGCTCTAAAAGCTCATTAAATCTGACTGACCAAATGATGTCTGTTAATAATCATGGTGTGATAAACATTGATGGGGTCTGTGAACTACAGCACTAAGAAAAGTGTCCCAACTTCTCAGAACTACCTACAGAGTTCTAGAAGAGAGAAAGTAGCCAAACTGTAGCTAATCAACCCACCAATATAAGTGGAAATTGTGGTAGCAGTTTCAGAACCTGTGCTTATTAGCAAAATGTCATTTGCTGATAACAATAGAAATAAAATTATTACAAAAAAACCCCCAAAATGAAACAAATGATCCTATTTTTGGAAACCAGTACCCAAAGTTCCAAGCTAAAGTGGAAACTCTACTCAAAATTAGATCATTGGGAGGTCTTCAATATTAAAAAAGGAGAAAGAAAAGAAAATGTAATCCTACTAAGAAGCCATCATCTTGACATTCACAAATCCTATGTTCACAATACTGTTGTAAAGCAGAGATGACACCCTACAATTACCTCTGAAATATGCCAATATGGCTGTCTCAAAGAAATGGAATATAATTAAGTTTCTTATCCATGCAAATTAGCAACAGGATTTTACAAAAATGCATAGAGATTCAATTTCAAATTAATCTCTCATAAGAATTCAAAGTTGGAGACAAGGAAGCTTTTAGTGTTTTTTTTTTGTTTCCTTGATTCTTATATAACTTTCAGGATAACAAATAATTGTCATATAGATATAGATATAGATAGAGATAGAGATAGAGATAGATATTATATATATATATATTAGATAAGCAATTTGTTTTTCCTTAGATGCAAAAAATGTTAAAAAATAACAAAATAAAAATTAACAAGGAAGTGTTTGATTCAGTGTTAGGTTAAGATACCATAAATGAGTGCTAAATCAAATTCAGTATATATTTGTTTTAGGAATTTAATTAAATTGATTCAACATATTACTGTGGAGTTATATCCCAATAAACATAGAATTAGAGGATTGTCATTTGAATTCTAGTTCACCAGTTTACTGAATTTATAACCCTGAACCAATTAATTTCCTTTACAGAACCTCAATTTCCACAACTTAAAATGAGTCGAATATATTGTTATTATTGTTTAGTCATTTCAGTCATGTCTGACTCATTGTGACCTTATTTGAGGTTTTCTTGGCAAAGATACTACAGTGCTTTGTCTTTTCTTTCTCTAGGCCATTTTACAGATAAGGAGACTGAGGCAAAAAGGGTTCAATGATTTGCTCACAGTCAAACAGCTAATAAGTATTTAAAGGCACATTGAAATTCAGTAAAATCAAGCATCCTAATTGCAGACCCAATCTGTAACCATGTTATTAATTTGTTGTCCTGGGAATTATAATGGCTGAACTCTAAAGTCTCCTCTATCTATAAGTCAATTATTTTACAACATGAATTTGTATTGGAAAAGATTATTAAATGGATTTTAAATGAATATCTCTTTAATTGTGATATGTATTTCAAATAACATGTCAAAACAATTTAAAATTATTTAAAAAATATTTTTGCATTCCAAATTCTCTCCTAAGTTTTCTTCCTAATCCCCTCATTGAGAAGGCAAGCAATTTCATAAAAGTAAAAAATATTCAGGCATGACAAATATATTTTAATATTAGTTATGTTATGAATGATAACACAAAGGAATCAATGGGGAAAAATAAGTAAAGAAATCATATGCTTCAATATTTATTCAGATATTAAAAGTTATTTCTCTGGAGGTGGATAGTGTTAATTGTTATAAATCATTTAGAATTGTCTTTGATTGTTTTATTACTAAGAATAATTATGTTATTTACCATTAATAATTGTACAATATTGCCATTACTATGTATAATGTTCTCCTGGTTCTACTTACTTCACCTGACATCAGTTCATAGAAATCTTTCCACATTTTTCAGAAAACATCCCACTCATGATTTCTTATAATTCAATAATATTTATCACCATCATATACTACAGCTTGCTCAGCCCTTCCTCAATTAATGAGCATCTCCTCAATTTCCAATTTTTGCCATCATAAAAAGAACTGCTATAAATAATATTTTATTCTTTTTTTCATTTTAAATTTTTATTTTTAAAAAATATTTTTCCATGTTCACAATTCATTTTCTTTTCCTGCCCTCTTCTTTACCCCCACCCCTGGGAGTCAACAACCAATTCCACTGAGTAATGAAGATGTTATCACAATTCCAATTTCCATGTTATTCATTTTGCAATAGAGCAATCTATTTTTAAAACCTTTACCTTCCATCTTGGAATCAATACTGGGTATTGGTTCCAAGGCAGAAGAGCGGTAAGGGCTAGGCAATGGGGGCCAAGTGACTTGCCCAGGGTCACACAGTTGGGAAGTGTCTGAGGCCAGATTTGAATCTAGGACCTCCCTTCTCTAGGCCTGGCTCTCAATCCACTGAGCAATCTTTTAAAACCCAAACCCCAAATTATATACCCATATGAACAAGTGATGTCATAGATTTTCTCCTGGGTTTCTCCTACTTTCTTTTCATCTTGATAGCATTTTTCTCATAAGTCCCTCAGTATTGTCCTGGATTGTTGCATTGTTTTTATAGGAAAGCCAATCACACATGATTGTCTGACAATGTTTCAGTATCTGTGTACAATATTCTCTTGTCTCTGCTAATTTCACTCTGCACCAGTTCATGGAGATTCTTCCAGTTCATATAGAAATACTCCAGTTCATCACTGCTTACTACACAATAGTATTCCATAACCATCCAATATCATAATTTATTCAGATATTCCCTAATTGAGGGACACACCCTCATTTTCAAATTTTGCCATAAAAGCACAGCAATAAATAATTTTGTACAAACATGTTTATCTCTTATCCCTTTCGTTACAAACCTAGCAGAGGTATGGCTGGATCAAAAGGTAGGCATTCTTTGAAATCCCTTTGGTCATAATTCCAAATTGCCTTTCAGAATGGTTGGATCAATTCACAACTCCCTCAGAAATGCTTTAATGTTCCAATTTTTCTACATCCTTTCCAACATTTATTAATTTCCTTTACTGTTATATTCACCAGTCTGCTATGTTTGAGGTGGTACCTCAGAGTAGTTTTGATTTTCATTTCTCTAATCAGGAGGGATTTAAGACACTTTTTCATGTGATTATAGATGGTTTTGATTTATTCATCTAAAAACTATTTATTTTTATCCCTTGACCATTTGTCAATTATGGAATGGCTTGATTTCTTGTACATATGACTTAGTTCCATATAAATCTGAGACATTAGACCTTTGTTGAGGTTTTATTATAAAATCCCCCCCCCCCCAGTTTGTTGTTTCCCTTCTAATTTTGGTTACATTGGTTTTGTTTATAGAATACCTTTTTAATTTAATATAATTGAAATTATTTATTTTACATTTTGTAATGTTCTCTATCTCTTACTTGGTCTTAAATTCTTTAATTTCTCATATATGTGATGGGTCTACTATTCTATGTTCACCTAATTTGTTTATCATTTCCCTCTTTGTATTTGTCATTTATCCATTCTGAATTTATCGTGGAATAGGTTGTGAGATGTTTATCTAACCTGTTTTTTCCCCATACATTTTTTTCCAATTTTCCCAGCAATTTTTATCAAATAGTGAGCTCCTGTCCCCAAAGCTCGGATAATTTGATTTATCAAAAACTATCTTGCTGAGTTCATTTACCCCTAGCCTACTGCACTGATCCACCCTAATATCTCTGAGTCAGTGCCATATTGTTTTGATGATCACTGTTTTCTAGTACAGTTTCAGATCTGGTACTTCTAAGTCCCCATCCTTCACATTTTTTTTTTCAATACTTACCTTAACATTTTGATCTTTTGTTCTTTCAGATGAATTTTGGTTCTATATTTTTTCCAATTCTATAAATTTTTTGGTGGTTTCATAAGTATGACACTGAATAATTGGATTAATTTAGGTAAGATTGCAATTTTTACTAAATTAGTTTGTCCTACCCATGAACAATTAATGTTTTCCCAGTTTTTTAGATTTAGTTTTATTTGTGTGAGAAAAGTGTTTTGTATTTATGTTCGTGTAATTTCTGAGTTTGTCTTGGCAAGTAGATTTCCAGATATTTTATATTGTCTACAGTTATTTTAAATGAAGTTTCTCTTTTTAACTCGTTCTCCTGAGTTTTGTTGGAAATATATAGTAGGAATGCTGGTGATTTATGTGGGTTTATTTTGTATCCTGTAGCTTTGCTAAAGTTTTTAATTATTTCTACTAGCTTTTTAATTGATTTTCTAGGAATTTCCAAGTATACCATCATATTATTTGCAGTGATACTTTAATTTCCTCAGTGACTACTTTGATCCCTTCAATCTCCTTTTGTTCTATAATTGCTACTGCTAGCATTTCTAGTACAATCTTAAATAGTAATGCTTATAATGAGCATCCTTGCTTCACTCCTGATCTTATTGGGAAGGTTTCTAACTTATCCCTATTTAGATGATACTTATTGGTAGTTTTAAATAAATATTGTTTATTGTTTTGAGGAAAGTCCCTTTTATTCCCATCCTTTCCAGTTTTTTTAATAGTAATGGGTATTGTATTTTGTCAAGGCTTTTTCTGCATCTGCATCTGCACATAATTAAGATAATTATGTGATTTCTATTAGTTTTGTTGTTAATATTTTCAATTATGAGTAGTTTTCTTATACTGAACCATCCTTGCATTGCTGGTGTAAATCCCACCCAGTCATAGTGAATACCTCTTGTGATAACTTACTGTAGTCTTTTTTGCTAATATTTTATTTAAGAATTTTGCATTTATGTTCATTAAAGAGAATGGTCTGTAGTTTTCTTTCTCTGTTTTTGGTCTTCTTGTCTTAGGTATCAGCACCATATTTGTCTCATAAAAAGAATTTTGTAAGCCTCTATCTTTGCTTATTTTGCCAAATAGTTTGTGAAGTATTGGGATTAGTTGTTCTTTAAATATTTGATAGAATTCACTTGAAAATCCATGAGGCGATGGGGATTTTTTCCTGGGGAGAGTCTTTTTTATTTTTTTTAAACATTAATTAATTTAATTAATTTATACTTTTTTCCATGGTATGTGGTTCATATTCTTTTCTCTCCTTTTTCCTCCCCCTTCCCGCAGTCAACTAGCAATTTAACTGGGTTTTCCATGTATCATTGCTCAAGATCTATTTCCATATTATTAATATTTGCAATAATATCATTTACAGTCTACATCCCTATTCATGTGCCCATCAAACCATGTGATCGAGCAAGTATTTTCCTTTTGTGTTTCTACTATCACAGTTCTTTCTCTGGATGTGGATAGCATTCTTTCTCATAAGTGCCTCACAATTGTCCTGGTTCATTGCATTGCTGCTCATAGAAAAATCCATTATGTTTGATTATGTCATAGTGTACCAGTCTCTGCACAATGTTCCCCTGGTTCTGATCCTTTTGCTTTGCATCAATTCCTGGAGGTTATCCCAGTTTACATAGAATTCTTCCAGTTCATTATCCTTTCATCACAATAGCATTCCATCATCAAGGATACCACAATTTGTTCAGTTATTGCCCAATCAATGGACATCCCCTCATTTTCCAATGTTTTGCCACCACTAAGAGTTCAGCTATAAATATCTTTGTACATGTATTTTTCCCTATTATCTCTTTGTGATACATATATAGTAGTGGTATGACTGGATCAAACAGTAGGCAATCATTTAAAGCCCTTTGGGCATAATGCCAAATTGACTTCTGAATGGTTGGGTCAATTCTCAACTCCACCAGCAATGCATTAGTGTTCCTGGGCAGTTTCTAGATGGGTTGTTCAATTTCTTTTCTGATATGGGATTATTTAAGTATTCTATTTCCTCTTTTGTTAATCTAGGTTTTATATTTTTCAAATAATTATCCATTTTACCTAGATTATCATATTTGTTGCCATATAATTGGGCATAATAGCTCTTATTAATTGCCTTAATTTCCTCTTCATTAGAGGTGAGATTGCCCTTTGCATTTATGATACTGTTAATTTGATTCTCTTCTTTCTCTTTTTGGTATTAGATTAACCAATATTTTAACTATTTTATTTGGTTTTTCCAAATACCTACTCCTAGTCTTTTTTTATTAGTTCAATAATTCTTTTATTTTCAATTTTTAAAAATTTCTCTTTTGATTTTTAGGTTTTCCAATCTCAGGATTTTAAATTTGTAGTTTATCTAGGTTTCTCTCTGTGTGTGCATGTGTGTTTCAGTTGCATTCCCAATTTTTGATCTACTCTTTCTCTTTTTTGATGATATAGGTACTCAGGGATATGAACTTTCCCCTGAATACTGCTTTGACTGTATCCCATATGCTGTCTCCTCATTGTCATTCTCTTCAGTGAAATCAGTAATTATTTCTATGGTCTGATCTTTAGCTCACTAGTTTTGGGGGATTCATTTATTTAAGTTCCAATTAATTTTTAATTTTCATCTACATGTATCATTACTTAGTATAATTTTTATCATATTATGATCTGAAAAAGGTGTATTCATTTTTTCTGCTTTTCTGCATTTACTTGCAACATTTTTTATGCTTTAGTACATGGTCAGTATTTGTAAATGTACCCTGTGCTACTGAAAAGAAGATATGTTCCTTTTTATCCCCATTCACTTTTCTCTAGATATCTATTAACGCTAATATTTCTAAAATTTCATTCACATCATTTACTTCTTTCTTATTTATTCTCTGGTTTGATTTAACTAGATGTGATAGGGTAAGGTTGAGGTCTCCTACTGGTATGGTTTTACTATCTATGTCGTTCTTAAGCTGTAATAGTTTAAAAAATCTGGATGCTATGCTCAACATATGTTGAGTGCTGCTATTTCTTCATTGACTATACTGCCTTTTATCAGGATGCAATTACCTTCCTTTTCTCTATTAATCAGATCTATTTTTGCTTTAACTTTGTCAGAGATCATAATTGTTCCTCCTGTATTCTTTTTCTCAGTTGATGCCCAATAAATTATATCCTAGCCTTTTACCTTTACCCTGTGTGTGTCTACCTGCCTTTGAAAGTAATTTGGACTGCTATGATCTCTGAGCTACAAGGTACACCAAAATCATGTGGCACTGGGAAAGATATTGTGTCCAGGATATTCTTTTGTGCTGACTTTGCTCCAAATACCAAAGGCAAGAATGAATTAGGAATACACACATGTTAAGTTATGACAGAGCCAAACTTTTGCTCAAATACTAGGGAATTTCCTAACTAAAGCTCTGATCTATAGCGGCTATATTAATGACTTTTATATAAATAGCAAAGAAAGAGAGGAAATATACCTGAGGACCATTGTATTCTAACAAGCTAAAAGTCAGGTAAGCATTATAATGATTCACATGATTCAGTCTCTGGGGAGGAGAAGGCAAACACTGAAGAAATGATCACACCCTAAATTATCCTTAAGGTAGGAGGTTGGAATGACTTGAAAAAGAACAGAAAAATGTCCATTATTACCCAGGCAAATGTACTTATCATGGAGTGTTATATATATATATATATATATATATATATATATATATATATATATATATATATATATATGTGTGTGTGTGTGTGTGTGTGTGTGTGTGTGTGTGTATGTGTGTATATATATAAATGTATACATATTTTTTTTTACTTCATGCATATATATGGCCCTTACTCTGTAAAAACTCATGAAATATTCTTAATGCTATAAATTAACATAATAGTTACCATATGATAACATATAATAATCTAATCACATGATAACAACATGATATTGTAGATATATTTATATCATATTAAGTTTCAAAATACCTCATATAAAGTTGATTTTCTAAAGTTACATCATATTTTTCATTTCCTAAAAACCACAAATATAATAGTACACACAGGCTCATTAGATGTTGATCATCACAACAATCCCATACAAACATATGATTATTGTGGTATATGAGAAAAGTTCAATGACTTGCTTACAGTCACAGCTGATAAGTGTCAGAAATTGTATTTGGATCTTGCTCCAAGACCTTTCCTTCATGTCATAAACTAATCCTGTGAGTTGGGTTCTGAATATATCATTGTTATCCTTTTCCTACAAATGAATGATCTGTAATTCAGGTAAATTATGTAATTTTGCACAAAAATCTTCATGTCAATAAGTGGTAAACTCTGGAGAACTCAACATAGATTTTTTGACATCAAGTTGAATACTTTTTCAAGGGTTATCACATAGTGTATCAGACATGGTACAAAACATAAATTGAGGAAGAACCATGTTTAAGAAATGACTGTGATAGTTATCAGCCACATGGGCAACAACAAGCAATTACTTCTAACTGAGCCTTAGTTTTCTTTTCTGTGAAATGGGGATGATAAGACATATAATATCTATCTCAGAGGGTTGTTCTGAGGGTTAAGTTCATGTGAAGCATTTTCCAAATTGCTGATAAGGTCTATAATTTCATTTGTCTGAGAAATTCTAACTGTGCAATTTTTTCCCATTACTGCAAATCAGTAATTTATGTGTCACTGCCTGTCTTAGTGAATTGAGGGGGAGAGACTTTTAATAAATTGTCCAGGATCATCAGGCTGTTATTATGTGATAAAGTCAGGACCTGAAACCAGACCTTCCTAATTACAGAATCCAGGACCAAAGCTGTAACCACTGACCTTGCATGTTTGTTTTTTTTTAACACGAAAACATGTTATTTTGTAAAGGTCCAGCAAGTAATCATATTTCTCTCATATGTTCACACAGAATCTCACATGTTCAAAGGATACAATATGACAGAGTCTGCATTGTTCTCTTCATTAATATGTGTCTTGTCAAATGTGTAATCTAGGCAACAGGTAGGAAATTAATAATAATAATGACAATCAATTTGTTAGAATTTTGCCTTAGAAAAGATGGGTATGTGATCACAAGTGGATGAAGCCTGTCTCCCCAATATAAATGTTTCATCATACCAATTACATAACAATACTTTTTTTCCAATATATTTATCTCCTTGTCCTTCCTCCCTTTTTCTCCCACAAACACATAATTTTTTCTGATTCCTTCAAGCTTTTTAATAATGATCCTTTCTATGATTTAGTGCTGTTATTGTGATACTCCTTCTATTTTATCATTATAGTTAAATGTATTTCAATCACCAATTTCACAAGGCTGCATTTTTTTGCACTCAAAACTTAAAAATAATTTCCAGAATTTTCATTCTTTTTATTCACCCTACCAATTACCAAGGCAAGATTTATAGGTAATGATTGTTCTGGATATGAAGACAAAAATGAAATAATTCCCATTTCTGAGAAGTTTACATTCTGTAGAGGAAGACAGGAAGCACACCTATAAATATATTAAAATACATACATGCAAGATGTGTTTATATTCTTTATAGGCACCTACATTTTCATTGAATTAAATTAAAATTAAATGTTCATTAAAATTAAAGACTATTGGTTTATACTTATAATGTATTGTATATGAAAATTCAGAGTTGTCTGAGACTTTGGGATTATAGGCCTTATTTTTCATACATTCAGAAAAAAATATCACTAAGTTGATTATCAGGCTTCCACAAGCAACATGATTCAAATATACTTCAACTTTTAGTTCAATCCCCATTTTCTACTTGTTTTGCCATTATCATTACTATTTCAAATTCTATCTAATTTCTTCACCTTGATCTTAGTTGTATATATTTCAAAAGATTAATTATATGGATCAGGAAATATATATTTGTATGAACATACACATAAGCGCATATATACACATACGCACAAATATTACTCTTGTAGACTAATTCTAAATGTGATATGATCACAGGAGACAACCACTTCCTCCAAAACAGACTTATAGTGAATGTCCAAGTACTATGTCATCAATTTCAAAGGCTGTATTTTCTTCACTTCCTCCACCCTTATTTATCCACTCAATACTCATAAAACTCTGTCTATTAAACAGATGCTAGGCTATCTTGATACTGACTCCTTAACTTTCTGAGACATATTGGTTACTCCTAACTTCACCGTACCCAAGTCTAACTTTCTCTCAAAAGATAATTAGAACCAACTTCCATGGAATTTCTTTCAACTGAGCAAGAATAAAAATATATGACCTCACAGCAAAGTAAGAGACATTTTTACCTTTTGATGGTCTGCAAAACACTCTACCTCCATAGCCATGTATTTTCACTGGCTGTCTCCATTCCTAAAATTTCTCTCTCTTCATCTCTGCCTCCTGTTTTCCATCATGTCTCAAATAAAATTGCAACTATTGAGAAGGATTTTCTAGATTATTTTAATGCCAGTGACTTCCTTCTATTGATTATCTCCAATTTATCCTATGAAGATTGGGGTATTCCTATTTTTTTCATGTTGTCTCTACTATTAGATTGTGACTATACTATTACTATTAGACTGCTTTTTTTTTTTCTTGGATGCTTAGCACTTAGCACCTTACCTGGTTCATTGTAAGCACTTAATAAATATTTCTTGACTGATTGACTGCAAAGGCAAATAACAAGGATTCACCTCAACAGTGATCTTCACTCACTTTTCAAGGAAACTGGTCTTGGTTCCTGATTAGTTATTATGGGTCATATTTATGGCACAAGAGAAGTCATATGTATCAAGGGACACATAGAAATCATCAGATTTTCTACATAGCTGAATACAGAATATACAGGGAGTATACAGCTATAGTATAAGGCACATTGGCTTTCATGGCATGATGCTAGAGGCTAAGGACATGTATGTTAGGTTTTCAATATGGAAAAGAATTAAATATAGAAAGAATTTTGCTTCCTGATATAGCAACAGGGCTAACACAAGTGTCAAGGATAAACCCATCCCATGATTTCAATCCAATCTCTCTTTGTGCTCTATCAACTTTAAGATTAGGGTAAAATCTTATCTGACTCAAAATTTCTTTCCTTTTTCATCCAGATCATATGTGCTTTCTTCTTAATTAGCATGTGAACTGCTAGAGATCCATTTTGTTACTTTATTTGCATCCCAAGGACTTAGCCCTTAATAAGGACTTAAATACATTTTTCATGCATCCATTCTTTCATTGGGGGTGAATAAACTAAGACAGAGTCAAAATCAAGTCTAAATCCCCTTTAGATAGGCACAATTAATGTCTGTCATATTGTTGGGGGAGAAAGAGGTAGAATTTTCTTTGGAGGAGTCTCTGAAGTCAGAAAGGATTCTAAAGTTGATCCCAGAACAATTCTTTCAATATATTTTGTGCTTCTATCCAAGATAATTCTTATAGGAAAGGGTTATTGATTTAATGCTTTAAGGATGAGAGAACTCTAGGAGGATTTACCTCATTACAGTTTTATCTTCTTTATCCTATGAATTTACCTTCAATTATTCTATAGCTGTCTCATAAATCCTCTTTTTTTGGTGGGTATGGCTAAGAAGTTGAAGTGGTTTGGATACAAAGACTAATTCAACCTCTTTCTCATTATGCAATTGAAATTTCTTTTACATTTACCCTTGAATAGGGTCAGCAGAAGTTTGTAAATTTTAGGATCATGGAGTCATAGGTTTTTATTTATACCTAGAAGGTTCATTAGAGGTCTTCTAATCCAGTTCCTCATTTTTACAGATGAAGAAATTCAGACTTAACGATATTAAGTGACTTCACAAGGGTTTTACAACTTGTAAGCATTATATCCTCCTGACTCTAAATACACTTCCACTATTATAACCAACTGTCTTTCGAGTTTGTTTCCTCTCTTTTATAATTATAATATGGTTATTTATTCCCTTTATAAAATGAATTATAGAATGTTGGAATTTTAAAAATTGGAAGAGGCCTCTGAAGTCTTTTAATCAAATCCTTTCCACAATGTCCTCTAAATTGTTCCTGACAAGTAGTTATGTAGACTTTCCTTCAACAATTCCAATGATAGGAAATTTACCACCTTATGAAGAAATTCTCCACTTTATGAAGAAATATCTTGAATTTTCAGAGAGCTTAAATTCTAAGGAATTGAATGTTTCTCCCTGAAAAGGCTCAGGTTAAAATGTTGTGGGAAGTGAATAAACCAACTTTCTTGGTAATAGCCCAAAATGATCTTCCAAGTAGTTCTTCTGTCACTTAGAGGTCTGTGTGCCCTGAAAAACTAAAAGGTTCTGAAGTAGATTACTGACTTTTCAGGTTCAATGACCCTAAAAGTCTCTCTATTCTGCTAACCAAAAAACTTGGAAGCTTAAAATCTCTGTCATTCTGTCTTAGACCAAAAGAAAAAAAAAAAACAAACCTTTCTCAAAAGTATGGAGTTGGATTACGAATACTTAAGCAATTTCTAAGGAATTTTTCCATTTTCAACATGGATTAATCCAAATTAATCAACAGGTTCAAAATCCACACTCCTTTCTCCCAAAGCCTGATACAACCAGACAAAGAAAAGAACCTTATAAATATCCATCAAATTAAATTGGTTGGAGTACCCCATTCTCTTTAGATTCCCATTTTGCTATATCATATTTCACCTGGATTTCCAAAAGATCTACATTATTTTCTAGCATCCTCATGCACTGACCTCCATAATATGAGAATATTGTTTTAATCAAGCTGGCTTACTTTGTTGACTTATGTGTTGCATGTTGTCTTGAGGTGGACTTTGGAACCTGAACTTTCTTAATCCTGATTAAGACATCAGGGAAGATAGAATAAAGATGATAGAGACATAAGGGGGACTCATCTGATTTCCACCAAATTACCTTCCAATAAAAAATGATATAATAATTCAGAACAAATTCTGAAACAAAATTACCCACAAAAAGAAAAAAAGTAAAGTAATTTTCCAACTCAAAACAACTTAGATGGCCAGTATGAGGGTTCTAGTGCACTGGGGTGTCGGTAGAATACAGCATGCCAAGGAAAGCCCCTTGGCCTTGGACACAATTTAAACAACAGCCAAATATTCTGGACAATCGGCCACAGATGGTAAAGGGTAGTCAGATAACTACTTAGAAGGATATTACTGGGGTCTCTTTGCTGTCCATGAGTGCAAGACTCTTAAAGTATTGCTCATTTACAGAACCAGATCCAAGTCCTGCAGAGCAGTTGGAAGGCAAGGAGGAGCACCAGCATATACCTCCTCTTGAAGCCACAGAAGAACACATGGGACCTTGGTCACAATTCCAAGGAGCAAAAGAGTCCTCAGAGTTACTCACAAACCAGAGTACAGAGTTTTAAACATACTTCTCTTTACATCATACCACCTGGGAAGAAATGAAAGCAAATAGATACTCAGTGCCAGTTCTGAAGATATTTGTACAAAGAACTTGAAGCTTGGAACATTAATCCCTTCACCACATTTGCAGAAACCAACTTTAACAATTTTTAAGCTAAAAGAAAGAAAAAGGCAGGAAAATGACAAACTACAAAAAAGAAATTGAACATAGAAAATCATTTTGGTAACAACGTAGACTCAATCTCAGAAAACAACAGAGGCAATACTGCTGCAATCAAAACCTTCACTAAAAATATTAATTGCTCTTAAGCTCAGAAAGAGTCAATGAAGGAGCTCAGAAAATGAACTTTTTAAATCAATTAAGAGAAGTAAAAGAAAATTGTTTTACAGAAATGAGAGTGATATAGGAATATCATGAAAAAAGAGTCAACAATTTGCTAAAGGAGGCATAAAAATAATGAAGAAATTTATATCTTAAAAAAAGCAGAATTAGTCAATTGGTAAAAGAGGCACAAAAATCCAAAAAAAGAAGAAATTATTAAAATGAAGAATTGACTAAAAGGAAAAAAATATACATATAAAAATGCACTGAAAAGAAAAACTTGAAAGACAGAATTAGCCCTTTGGAAAAACAGGTACAAAAGTTCACTGAGAGTAAGAACTCTTTACAAAGTAGAATTAACCAAATGGAATAGGTGGTACAAAAGCTCACACAAGAAAAACATGCCTCATAAATTAGAATTGGGCAAGTAGAGCCTAAGGACTTCAAGAGACATTAAGAAGCAATAGTCAAAAGAGTGAAAAAGATAGGAAAAAATGTGAAATACCTCATTGAAAAAAAAACAATTGGCATGGAAAATAGATCTAGGAGAGAAAATCTAACAATTCTTGTACTACTAGGAAGTCATGTTAAAAAGTAAAAAGAACTTAGTCATTAATTCATGAAATTAAAAAGAAAAATTGCTCTGATATTCTAGAAAGGGCAAAATAGAATTGCAAGAATCCACTGATTTTCTCTTAAAATAGATTCAAAAGTGATAACTCCCAGTAATATTATAGTCAAATTCAAGCATTCAAAGCTCAAGAAGAAAATATTGCAAGCAGCCAAAAAAAAAAAACTAATTCAAATATTGAGGAATCACAATCATGATAACAGAAGATCTAGCAGTTCCTACATTAAATGATCAGAAATCTTGGATTATAATATTCAAGAAGGTAAAGTAAGTAAGATTTCAACCAATTTCAAATAAAAATCACTTACCCAGAAAATCTGAGCATAATCATTCAAAGAAAATAAAAGATATTCTATGAAATAGAGGAATTTTAAACCTTTTTTTGATGAAAAGACCAGCACTGAATAGAAACTCTGACGCTCACATTCAAGATTCAAGAGAATAATAAAAAGGTAAACAGAAGAGAGAAATCAAAAGGCATTAAAACAGATGAAAATGTATACATCTGTACATGGAGAGATGATTCATGTAATTTCAAAGATCTTTATCATTATAAGGGTAGTTAAAAGCAGTATACTTAGAGACTAAGGATGTGAGTTGAGTATGATGGGATGATATTTAAAAAATAAAATTGATGCATGAGAAAAAGGGATGCATTGGAAGGAAGGGGAAGGAGAAAACACAGTGGGTTAAATTATCTCACAATAAAGAGGAATGGAAGGGAAGGGAATATGGTAGGTGTAAAAATAGACTTGAATCCAGGACTTCAATCCCCAGAAATCCTAGCTCCACTTCCCCAGAGTGCTTTGTAATCTCACTGGGTTCTCACCTGGGCCGAGAGCAAAATCATTATTTAGAGGGTCTCCGCCCATGGTTGGCTGTCTTCTCTTCCTGGCTCAGCTGACAAACAGACGTGTCTCATGATGTGAGTGAAATTTGGGTGGGCCTCATGGCCTACCTAGCATGTGCTTCTCTTGCTTGTATTTTCTTTAACACTTGACCTTTAATAAACCTCATAAAAATAATACTCCTTGCAGAGAGAAACTAATTTCTACCTGCCTCTGTTTCCCAAAATTTTAATCTTTACATAGGGAAGGTGAAGAGGGGAACAGGTAAACCTTACTCTAATCAGAATCGGCTCAATGAAGAAAGGAGATAGAAAGTCAATAGGGTATAAAAATCTATCTGATACTACAAAAAAGTAGGAGGGGAAGGGGATGAAAGAAGGAGGGCTGGGGTCGGTAAAGAAGGTCTGGAACTAAACAAGGTAAACAGGATGGAGACTGATACAAAATAATCATGATGGAGTAATTTTTTTATTTATAACTTTCTCTAATAAAGTTCTCATTTCTCAAATACATAGAGAAATGAATTGAATATATAAGAATTCAAACCATTCCCTAGTTGATAAATGGTCAAATGATATAAGCAGGTTTTTCTCAAAGTAACTAAAGCTTTCTATAGTCGTGCAAAAAATGCTCTAAATCACTTTTAATTAGATAAATGAAAATTAAAACAACCCTCACAGACCACCAAATTCCCATCAGATTGACTTTAATGACAGAAAAGGTAAATGACAAAACCTGGAGGGGATATGTGTAATTTGAGACATGAATGTACCAGTGGGGAGCATTGCGAACTGATTCAATCACTCTGAAGAACAATTTGTACCTATGCATTAAGGACTATAAAACAATGCACACCCTTTGACCTAGCAATACTATTATTAGATTTGTATCCCAAAGAGATTTTTTAACATATTTAAACCAGCTCTTTTGGGTGAGGGGCAAAGAATTGCAAAGTGTGGGGATGTCTCATTAAGTTATAGTTTGTGATTGTAACGAAATACGATTGGATTTTAAGAAATGGCAAGCAGGAGAAGATCAGAAAAAACTGGAAAGCCTTACACAAACGGAAGCTGAGTGAAATTAGCATAACCAGAAGAACATTGTAAAGTCATGAGAACTTCACAATGAAGAACATGAATAATAGTCATTCTCAGCAATACAAAGATCCAGATCTATCCCAAAGGAGTCATTATAAAAAATGCCATCTACTTCCAGAGAAAAAGAAATGTGTCTGACTCCAGACCAAGGCAAACTTTTTTTCATTTTCCTACTTTTTTTTTGAGTTGAGTTTCCTTCCACAAAAGGATTCATATTGAAAAATATTTTACATGAAAAATCTGTGTAAGATTGCTTATCATTTTGAGATGCGCAAGGGTGGGAGATAGTGGAGAGTTTGAAACTCAATACTCTTTGAAAAAATGTTAGAAACTGTTTTTACTTATAATTTGAGAAAAATAAAAAATAACTTAAAAAGGCATCAAGGAGATTTTACACTTTAACAGAATTAATGTATGATAACCGATTGTGGTTGATTTAATTATTATCAGCAATGCAAGGATCCAAGACAGCTCTAAGGGACTCATGATGAAAAATCTATCCACCAGCATAAAAGGAATTGATGGAGTTTGAATGCAGACTAAAGCATACCATGCTTCATTTTATTTCCTCCATGACTTTTTTTTGAGTGTTAGTGATATGTTAGTGATATGATATGAACAAGGAAATATGTATTGTATGATAACATGTACAACCTATATCATATTATCATCAGACATGGAGAGGGGATAGAACATGGATTACAAAATATAAGCAAATGATTATTAAAAATTACATCAACAAGAAACCTGGAAAAATAAGAATTAAATTACAAAAGAGATCAGAGAGTAAAAACATCCCCAAATGAATAAATTTGTTTTTATGTCTCTATTATACTCAATCAATTAAAAATTTATTAAATACCTACTATGTGCCAACCATCTTTTGATCTATATTCTCAGCACTGTATGTAATACATCTTATATTAAGATATATATATATATATATATATATATATATAAACATATATGTTTGTCTATGTTCATATCTATATGAAAGATAGTTCCTCTCCTCAATAAGCTTAAAATCTAATGGGGGAAGACACATCAACATAAGCTGAAAATAGGGTCATCATTGTCAGAAAGAATTTCATCCTGGAAAGAAATTGTGGAAAACTCAAAAGAAGTTTCATAGTATAGCAGCCAGGTGAGAAATGAGGACTTGTCCTTAGTTCTCCCTTTCTTCTTAAATGGAGATTTTGGAGTCCATGGCTTCATCCTCTAAGCAGAGAAAAAGAAGGTAGTGATGAAGTAGAGTAACAAAGGTAATAGGATCTTGAAAGATGACATAATTTTCCCGTTAATGAGTTTCTGGGGGGATATTGGAAAAATCACATAAGTAATGGAGTAGTGCAGCCAGGTGAGAAATTAGGAGACCTTCTATGTTAGACACTATACCAGGCACTGAGTATATAAAACTGAAAACAAAACAGTATCTTCCTTCGAGTTTTTATATTTAATTGGGAGAAACAACATATAGAAACACACGCATATAATTTAACATCTTTACTTTTGGCAAGAAATTGTAGCATCTGGAGGGAAAAGGGAAGAATCAGGAAAGGCTTTATTTAAAGTCGCTGTGGTTGAGTATTGAAGCAAACCAGATTCAAACCTGTTTATTTATGAACTGGGGAGAACATTTACAAAATCATGGAGATAGAGTCAGGTGTGAGGAATAATTTAATAATAATTCTGCACCCATCAGGTCCACACTGCAAAAGGATAGAGAAAACCAGTAGAGAAAAGGTGAGTTAGCTGATAAGGTATAAAAAGGTCAAACACGGATTTCTCATTATCTACCTGTTACTGTGTCTTAGAAAATGATTCATTGAATATTTAGAACTTGCTTGGATACTCCTCTGTCCTCCCTCTCTGGTCTCTGTATACTGCTCAGATATGCATTCATCTTCTTGGCTATTTCTACTCTAAAGAACTTAATATTCTCACTCGACTTCTGTACTATATTCACTAAAAATATCCTTAGCAATAATGTGTTTTATCTGCTGTATTGGTTTATCAGTGTCTCTGCCTCCGGGAGTATCCATTCCATTCAAGAAGAGAACTTGAGAATCCACTTGTTCATCAGATGTTTAGCACGACGGAGACCAACATTAGCTTCGGAATTTATGGCATTTTAGGATCTCAAGTGTTATTTTCCTAGGCTCGTTATTTCAAAATGCCATCTATTCCAGAATACATATATGATTCCTTTGTTGTGTGTCTTAGAATGCAAAACAGTTGCTGATTGCTATGGATCTTAAAAATGCAAAGACATGCAACAGTATCACCTTAGATCCAAAGGCTTTAAAGATTACATACCCTCCCCAATCCCTGTATTGTATTGTTGCCAACAGACTCTGCTTAACATGCTAATTGCTTTAAGCTAAAATTCTACCTGTCAAACAATGTGTCAGCTCTTTTAATGCATTGAATCATTTAAATTAGAGGTCTTATGTTTGACTAGCTCAGTTTAGACATACAATTGAAACTCTAATGCCTGTAACTGATGACAAAGAAAGTGTATAACTTCATACTATGAATCCCTGTTTTTTTCTTCTTTTTTTCTTCTAGAACTTGGTTTTCATTTGGAAAAAAAATAATCTTTTCATATCTCACAAAATAAATCTTTGACAAATGCTTTAGGAACAAAATAGTAAAAAGAACAAAATAGTTTAAAGGAGGAATTTGCTCTTGGGGAAACTCTTGGAAAATGCTTTGTGATAATTAGATGAATAAAAAAAAAAGTTGAATCCTTACTGGGTGAAATTGTCTGCTAGAGAGTGAAAGACTAATTATTCAAAATCTTTCCCAGAATAGAAAAGGAGGATTTATTGGGTAATTTTAATGCAGTTGTATAAAAAGTAAAGTTGAAACAATATATGTTAATTATATAAGTACACATATATACCTATTTTAATTGGTTAGATGCTAGTTAACCATGATCATTTTTAATAACATTTGTTCCTTTATCAACCATAGAGTCAGCCTCATGTTATCCTTTGTCATCCAGGAAGAACAGAAAATTGTAAAAGAAATGGATGACTCCTTCCTTGACTGCTTTTCCCTTAGGGCTCCTTTCTCAGTGACTGGCATTACAAAGGGCTACTGATTTGACACTTTCCATGGATATGGACTCTCCTGTGTCTTTCAAACAGAATCTGATGAGCAAAATATATTTTTAAAGAATTTTTTAGTTACTGATTTTCAAGGTAATAATCATTTTCCTAGGTAAAAAATAAAACAAAGTAAATAATTTCAGTAATTAAAACCTTTTATTTTTTCATTCCTTGAAATGAATATACCCTATTCAGATAAGAGAAAATCAAACCAACAAACAAATAAACCAAAAAACATACCATTACTTCATTACATATAGCTCATTTTAAGATATTTGCTATATTTTATGTGAAATACTAATAATACCCTTATTGTTTTGGCCTCTACATTTTTTACTTTATATTCTATGCATTTCTCCATTTCTCGATATTTCACAGTCACTCTTTTTTTTATTTTAGCATGATTATCATAAGTTCCTAACTCCTAAGTTTCTTTACCTTCTGCCAAAAAAATTTGTCTCCTTATAATGAGTATGGCTAGGATTTTATAAACTTAATGCTAATGTCTAACAATGTATATAGCATTTTTTCTACCATACATCATCTCTCTCCCAGAGTTAGGAATCATGCATTATCATTAGTTTTCTGGAATTATGATTGGTCATTTTTTCATTTGTACATCTCTAAAATTGTGTTTTCCCCTTGACAATGTAATTATACAATGTATGTTATTATTGTACTAGTTTTCCTCTGTATCTGTTCATATATGTTTTCCTCACTTTCTTTAAAATCTGTTCCTCATCATTTTATGACCTAATTATAACCATTATATTAATTTACCATAATTTGTGCAATCATTCCCCAGTTAAGGAACATTTATAATTGTTTCCATCTATTTCTGGAAAAAAACTTTGCTATAAATATTTTATGTCTATGAATCATTCCTGTCATTGATCACTTTTGATATATATTTACCATTAATAGTCATGTTATGCAGAATTTAGTGACCATTGGAATATGGTTCCAAATTGCTTTCAAGAATAGGTAGGCCTCTTCACAATGTGAGCACAAGTGTATTAATTTGCTGTTTTTGCACAGGCCCTATGACAATTATAATTTCCTTTTATTTTGTCATCTTTTTCCAGTTTGAGATTGTAAATCAGAAATTTAGAGTTGTCTAAACTTTCATTTGATGATTTGGAACTTTATTTTTATACAGCTATAAAACTTCAGTGTCTTCTTATGAGAAGAGTTGCCATTTTAGGCCATTCATTTACTGGTGAATAGCTCTCTTTTTGTTGTACTTATTGATATATATTTCTTTATTTTTTTAATATATTTTATTTGATCATTTCCAAGCATTTTGATATATATTTCTTACATAACTTCAATATAAAAGCTTTATCAGATAAATTTGTTTCAAGAACTTTTTGTAGTTAATTATTTCCCTTGTAATACTAGTTGAATTGCATTTAAAAATGACATTCTTTGTTTTCATATTATAAAACTTTTCAGATTATCTCTACTCCTTGAAAACTATATAGTAACAAAGCAAATAATTTAGTCAAACTGATAACACAGGAACCTAATAAGAAAGTCTATGCAACCCTCTATATCTCTAGCATAGGCCCCTCAACATCTCTATCTTAGAGGTTTTTTTTTTAATTAAGAAAAATATTTTTTCTTTCCCTCCTACCTTTAGTGTAAAAAAAATAAAAAGGAGTGAAAGAGAGCACAGAAAAGCAATTTCCCTTTAAGGACACATTCCTTTGTTGACTACCTATATGACTACATATATATATATATATATATATATATATATATATATATATATATATATATAATCTAGGCTCAGTCTGTTAGAATGTTGGGTGATGATTGCTTTCACTGGGGCAGAGAACTATTACTAATAATGGACAACTGTTGAAATGAGGCAAAGTTGAGTTCGGTTACCAAGAAGAAACATCCTAATAACTAGAACCATTGAGAAATGGACAGGTTGCTATAGATGGAGGCAGGCTCTCATTCCCATTCACCTTACACAGACCATATAATATAATAAATTATATTAGTAAAGAAGAATAAAAAAGAGGAAAACAGAAGTATAATTTATCAATAAAATGAAAAAACACAATCTTTAAAAATATTCAATGCTTTTGCTTTCAAAGTTTGGGACTGGGTTACATTTGTTTGTTTTGTTTCATTTAAAAATTAATATATAATTGCCTTTGATTGATAGCAGAGGCATTTTTCAAACCACAGCCCTCTCCTAAAATTGAACTTTTCTTTGTAAGAAAAAAGCAAGCAGTAACAGGCAACACAGTAGCTATTTTTGAAAGTAGTGTGCATCATTCTTCCCTCCACAGACCCTCCTATTATTTATCATCATTGTGGGAGGTATATTTTGATATCCATTCTTTGGGAACAAGAATATTCATGAAAATTACTGATTATTCCATTAAGCTTCATTTTAGTAATATTTTCATACATGTTACTTTAGTCACTTTTATTGTTCTTACTTCATTCTGCATAAATCTGCAGCTGTTTTCCAAATATAAACAATATTCAGAAATTAGCTACTATAGTAAAAGATTTGTAGAAAACCTAGAAGAAATATACATTTTAACACATTTATTATCTAAATTGGTACTCTAATGTATTGCTGATGGAGTTGTGAATTGGTCCAACTATTCTGGAGGGCAATTTGGAACTATGCCCAAAGGGCACTAAAAGACTGACTGCCTTTTGATCGAGCCATAGCACTGCTGAGTTTGTACCCCAAAGAGATAATAAGGAAAAAGACTTGTACAAGAATATCCATAGCTGCGATCTTTGTGGTGGCAAAAAAAAAATGGAAAATGAGGGGATGCCCTCCAATTGGGAAATGAGTGAACAAATTTTGGTATCTGTTGGTGATTGAATACTATTGTGCTCAAAGGAATAATGAACTGGAGGGATTCCACGTGAACAACCTCTAGGAATTGATGCAGAGTGAAAGGAGCAGAACCAGGAGAACCTCACACACAGAGACTGATGCACTGTGGTACAATTAAATGTAATGTACTTCTCTACTAATAGCAATGCAATGAACAAGGACAATCCAGAGGAACTTATGGGAAAGAACACTGTTCACATTCACAGAAAGAACTGAACTGTGGGAGTAAAAACACAGAAGAAAAAGATTTCCTTGATCCACATGGTTCAGTGGGGATATGATTAGAAATGTAGACTCTAAACAATTACCCTAGTAAAAATGTTAATAATATGGAAATAAGTCTTGATCAATGAAACATAAAACTCAGTTAAATTGCTGGTTGGGAGAGAAGGGAAGGAAAGAACATGAATCATGTAACCATGGGAAAATATTCTAAATTCATTAATTAAAGAAATAAAATACTTTTTAATTTATTTTTTAATAATTTTTATTTGATCATTTCCAAGCATTATTCATAAGAGATAAAGATCATTTTCTTTTCCTCCCCCACCCCCTATTAGTAGAGAAGTACATTACATTTAATTGTACCACAGTACCACACAGCCGACGTGTGATCCCACTGGGTTTCACATGTGTTCTTGATTCGAACCCATTTCCATGTTGTTGGTATTTGCACTAGGGTGTTCATTCAAAGTCTCTCCTAAGTCATTTCCCCTCAGCTCCTGTAGTCAAGCAGTTGCTTTTCATCTGTGTTTTTACTCCCACAGTTTATCCTCTGCTTGTGAATACTGTTTTTTAGATCCCTGCAAGTTGTTCTGGGACATTTCATTGACCTTAATGGAGAAGTCCATTACGTTCGATTATACCACAGTGTATTAGTCTCTGTGTACAATGTTCTCCTGGTTCTGCTCCTCTTGCTCTGCATCATTTCCTCGAGGTCGTTCCAGTCTCCATTGAATTCCTCCACTTTATTATTCCTTTTTGCACAATAGTATTCCATCACCAATACATACCACTATTTGTTCAGCCATTCCCCAATTGAAGGGCATCCCCTCATTTTCCAATTTTTGGCCACCACAAAGAGCGCAGCTATAAATATTCTTGTTCAAGTCTTTTTGTCCATTATCTCTTTGGGGTACAAACCCAGCAGTGCTATGGCTGGATCAAAGGGTAGACATTCTTTTATCGTCCTTTGGGCATAGTTCCAAATTGCCCTCCAGAATGGTTGGATCAGTTCACAACTCCACCAGCAATGAATTAATGTCCCTACTTTGCCACATCCCCTCCAGCATTCATTACTTTCCTTTGCTATCATGCTAGCCAGTCTGCTTGGTGTGAGGTGATACCTCAGAGTTGTTTTGATTTCCATCTCTCTGATTATAAGAGATTTAGAACACTTCTTCATGAGTTTATTAATAGTTTGGATTTCTTTATCTGAGAACTGCCCTATCCATGTCCCTTGCCCATTTATCAATTGGAGATTGGCTTGGATTTTTGTACAATAGATTTAGCTCTTTACAAATTTGAGTAATTAAACCTTTGTCAGAGGTTTTTATGAAGATTTTTTCCCAATTTGTTGTTTCCCTTCTGATTTTAGTTACATTGGCTGTGTTTGTACAAAAGCTTTTTAATTTGATGTAGTCGAAATTATTTATTTTACATTTTGTGACTCTTTCTATGTCTTGCTTGGTTTTAAAGTCTTTGCCCTCCCAAAGGTCTGACATGTATACTATTCTGTGTTTACCCAATTTACTTATGGTTTCCTTCTTTATGTTCAAGTCATTCACCCATTTTGAATTTATCTTGGGGTAGGGTGTGAGGTGTTGATCAATTCCTAATCTCTCCCACACTGTCTTCCAGTTTTCCCAGCAGTTTTTATCGAATAGTGGATTTTTGTCCCAAAAGCTTTGGGTTTATCGTATACTGTCTTGCTGAGGTCTCTTGCCCCCAGTCTATTCCACTGATCCTCCTCTCTGTCTCTTATCCAGTACCAAATTGTTTTGATGACTGCTGCTTTGTAATATAGTTTGAGGTCTGGGACTGCAAGGCCCCCATCATTTCTGTTTTTTTTTTTTCATTATTTCCCTGGATATACTTGATCTTTTGTTATTCCAAATGAACTTTGTTATGTTTTTTTTCTAAATCAGTAAAGAAATATTTTGGGAGTTCCATGGGTATGGCACTAAATAGATAAATAAGTTTGGGTAGGATGGTCATTTTTTATTATATTGACTCGTCCTATCCATGAGCAGTTAATGTTTTTCCAATTGCTCAAGTCTAGTTTTAGTTGTGTGGAGAGTGTTTTGTAGTTGTGTTCATATAGTTCCTGTGTTTGTCTCAGGAGATAGATTCCTACGTATTTTATTTTGTCTAAGGTGATTTTGAATGGGATTTCTCTTTCTAGTTCTTCCTGCTCAGCTGTGTTGGAGATATATAGAAAAGCTGATGATTTATGTGAGTTTATTTTGTATCCTGCAACTTTGCTAAAGTTGTTGATTATTTCAATTAGCTTTTTGGTTGAATCTCTAGGATTCTTTAAGTAGACCATCATGTCATCCGCAAAGAGTGATAACTTGGTCTCCTCCTTGCCTATTCTGATGCCTTCAATTTCTTTATCTTCTCTAATTGCTACTGCTAGTGTTTCTAGTACAATGTCAAATAGTAGAGGTGATAATGGGCATCCTTGTTTCACTCCTGATCTTATTGGGAATGCATCTAGTTTATCCCCATTGCAGATGATATTAGCTGTTGGTTTTAGATATATACTGTTTATTATTTTTAGGAATGACCCTTCTATTCCTATGCTTTCTAGTGTTTTTAATAGGAATGGGTGTTGTATTTTATCAAAGGCTTTTTCTGCATCTATTGAGATAATCATGTGGTTCTTGCTAGTTTGCTTGTTGATGTGGTCAATTATGTGGATGGTTTTCCTAATGTTGAACCAGCCCTGCATCCCTGGTATGAATCCTACTTGATCATGGTGAATGATCCTTCTGATCACTTGCTGGAGTCTTTTTGCTAGTATCCTATTTAAAATTTTTGCATCTATATTCATTAGGGAGATTGGTCTATAGTTTTCTTTCTCTGTTTTTGACCTGCCTGATTTTGGAATCAGTACCATGTTTGTGTCATAAAAGGAGTTTGGTAGAACTCCCTCTTTGCTTATTATGTCAAATAGTTTGTATAGTATTGGGATTAACTGTTCTCTGAATGTTTGATAGAATTCACTGGTGAATCCATCGGGCCCTGTGGATTTTTTTTTAGGGAGTTCTTTGATGGCCTGTTGGATTTCATTTTCTGATATGGGATTATTTAAGAATTCTATTTCCTCTTCTGTTAGTCTAGGCAGTTTGTATTTTTGTATATATTCATCCATATCACCTAAATTGGTGAAAAAATACTTTTTTAAAAGAGAAAAAATAAATAAAGAGACATTGCCTAAGCTTAAACAGGTAACAATTTATTAAGGGAGAAAAATATTTTGTAATGATAGTGGATAAATACATTCTAAATGAGTAAAATGAAAGAAAGAACTATTAGGCCAAAAGGGGAAATTTGTTTTGAGACCCAAAGAAGGCTTCCTGGAGAAGGTGGCACCTGATTTGGACTTTAAAAGCTGATTAGGGGCAGCTAGGTGGCTCAGTGTATAGAGAACCAAGCCTTGAGATAGGTGTTCTGGTTTCAAATCTGAACTTAGACATTTCCTTTCTCTGTATCCCTTAGCAATTCACTTGAGTCCAATTTTTCAATCCTTACTATTCATCTGCTTAGTATGGATTCTAAGATAGGAAGTAAGAGTTTAAAAGAAAAAAAGGTGGATAGCTGAAGATAATTTCATCCATGGAGTGAAGCCTGAGGATATTTATGTGGTCATGGAAAGTACCTAGCATGTTTCAGAGGCAGAGAATTGTCTGACTTGTTTGGAGGATAAGAGATCCTGCAGCAAGGTAATAAGAGGCAACACCAAAGACAGATTGGTTCTATGCCAAGTATTACTTTAAAATAACCTAATAAAGCCTCTTATGAGATAGAAGATTTATAGGACAATAAATCTCTGTCTTTAATAATTGTTACCTAACATGGCTTGAATGCCAGTGAGACAATTTGAAAGTCCATTTATTTATGGTATTATTTTACTTTAGTGACTCAAGTGAGAAATTATGAAGTATATAAAAAAGAAAAAGAAGTATATCATTCCCTGGTCAGGTAGCCATTTTAGTCATTGGAACATTCAGATTAAGCTGAATCAACAAATATATTGAAGTGAAGATTTGTAGACAATGGAATTCCAGAGATTTGCCCTTGAGAAAGAATTTGTATTAATATGTGTTTTTAAATATAAGTGAAATTGAGATTGGATCATCTAATAATTATTGCTTTCAAACATTATGGCTATGTGGTCTTCCATTTCACTTTGCTCCTCTGGCAAGTGATGAATCCAAATAGATGTTGCAAAATAAAACCATGAAAGGAGGTATTATTTATGGTCCAAATTCAATCACTGAAGGCAAACATTTAAGTCAGGCAGTCATCAAGGATTTATTAAATATTTGGGGTGCAGATATTTTTGATGTTAATGAAAAAAACATTGGTGGGAAATAGTTGCATTCCCAAACCTGAAATTTACTTAATTTTGATTTGTGGCAGCTTTTTGCAAAAGAAAATTCTTTACTAACAATCAATCACATTCAGAGTCTATCTTGCTATAAAGGCTAGAGTGTCTGTTATATGACCTTAGGCAAGTCACATGCCCTCTTAAGTGGCTGCCTTGTATGAATCCTTCTGCTTTCAAGTCTAGAGTCATCAATGCTTCTAGATGTTCTAGCATATATACACAACACAAAACAAAATGTAACAGACTCCCTTGTTCAGATTCTCAGCTAAGTATTTTGCCTCCCAAAATATTGAAGCTTTTCAGCAAGAGCTTAATTTCCCCCCTTTTTTCCCCTCATCTCACAAAATTTTGACATCTTCCACTATCTTCTCCTCAATTCTAGTTTCAGATGAATAGATTGTCCTTCTTCATTTTAAGGCATACTCCTCTACAAATTCCCTTGATCCTCTCTGGATGTCATGCTCTTTTTCTCTGCCAATCTGTCTGTCTCTGTCTCTCTGTGCCTCTCCATCTCTCTGTCTCTGTCTCTCTCTCACTAAGGCATGCACACATTCTCACACATTTTCAGTTTCTTATTATCAACTGACTCCTTCCCTCCCTCCAGATATGCTCACATTTCCCTTGTCCTTAAAGAACTCTTTTGATAAGATTGTCCTCACTAAATATTTTTTATGTATCTTTAGTTCCCTTAGTGCCTAAATTTCTTCAGAAAGACTTCAGAAAGTCACTGCCCCTACTTCCTCTCTAATTCTCTTCTAAATTGTTTGAAACATGGAATATGAGTTCATCATTCAACTGAAACTGCCTTCTCTGAAGTTACTAATAATCCTTTAATTGCTAAATCTAATGGCCTTTTCTTAATCCTGTTCTTCCTTGACCTCTCTGCAGCATTTGACACTGTCAATTACTTTCTCTTTCTGCATACACTCTGTAGGTTTTTGTAAAATTGTTCTCTTTGTTGTTTTTCTATGTGTCTGATCCCTCCAGTTTGTTTTTCTCTGCTGGTTCTTTATACACAGCAAATACATTAATGGAGGACGTCTCCCAAGACTCTCTACTGGATCTCCTCTTTTTTTGCTCTCTATCATCATTATTGATAGTCTCATTAGCGTCCATTAGGTTCTGTGTAAATATAAATTGTATATCCCTGAAATACATTACCCAGCATCCCTTTCCTTTTCATCCCCAAGTTGTGTGCTTATGTTGTAGTGTGTAATCCCACTTTCGCTCACTCTTGCTGTTGGAAATTTCTTTCTTTTACTGAGACTATTACTTTCCTTTTGCTTCAAGTTATTATTAATAAACTTTATGAAATATAATACTTAGAGAATTGGGCTATTAATTCTTAATCTTACAATTTATGATCCCGATGCAGAAGACTCAAATATCTACATATTTAACTAATCCTAATTTTCTCTTGAGCTATAGACACACATCTCCAGCTATCTCTTGGACATCTAAAAATGGAAGTTGCCCAGGCATTCCTAGTCAACCTCCTCACAACTAGATTCATTGTCATCCTCTTCAAATGTTCTCCAGTTTCAACTTCCCTATCTCCATGAGGAAAACTCAGTAGTTAACAGGGGCAGAGCCCCAATTTGAACTGTAGTCATGACAACCGGTTCTCTGGCTACTAGCCTCATACTTTGCCTAGCTCACAGCAAGTGCTTAATAAATGCATGGTGAATGAACTTGAGTTGACTGCAGGGACTGCTATGTCTCCCAAGCTAGGTGGGCACCACACTAGGATTCCATCTCTCTTTTCAGAACTTCCCACCCTTCCAGGAACAGCCAGGAAACCTCAGCCCTGTGGGGCAGGAAGGGTCCTCACCAAGAGGTTCCTAACAGCTGGGGGAAGTGGTGCTGTGAAGGCAGGGAAGGCTGCTGGAAACTGAGACCAGAAAGTTAAAAAAACAAATTAGCTCTTGGTGGTGCAGGGCTTGGATTGTAGTTTTGTATTCTCTGGAACCATCTGTTGGTGCTATAGTGGCTAGGAATGTCTGAGCTATCCTGGAGCCAAGTGGAACAAGCTCATGAATTTATTGAAAAATTCTCACTTTATTTATATACAAGATATCAAAAAACTACAAAGCCAGACTTGATGTATATTTTTATTAATTGTGGAACTCAATAAAATGTTGAAGAAAAAGTTAATAATGTAGATTAATCTTAAAAGTGTGTATCTTGTCTTTATCCTCAACAGTTAATTATTGAATATTTACATGGGTACTATTGAGAGGGCCTTTCCCTGACAAAGGGAAGCTAAATAAACTGTTTTAGTGATGTGAGTTCCCACTTTTAGATAGGGATCCAGCAACTGCTAATAGTCTATCCTTTAATTGCTTTTCTCCTGATGCCATCTTTAAGCATCTGGCTTCATTTAATTCTCAACCCTTTTTATCATGTTAAAAGTGAGATCATCAATCTCTTATCTCCATTTTAAGAAATTCATCCCACAGACTCACACATGACCTATGTCAGTTCCATTCAGCTCTCATAAAACTCTCAGACTCGTATATAAATAGCACCATGGGAAAGAACAGAAGTGATGGTTGAAGCCCCAGATGTTGTACCTTATCCTTTGTTGCTCACTTCTGCTTCAATTATGAATACCTTCCATTATCAATTACAACCTTTGGACATCATGGCCCATAGAAAAGTGCAGGCCTATCTCCACGTTGCAATTCAAGAACTTATTTAGGGTATCACTTTTTCTTTAGTCTTTGTAGCCCCAGATTCATCCAATGATCTGCTCAAATGCCCCATCCTATAAGTTAGCAATTTTTATTTTCCATAATCATCTACAGATATTATTTCAATTTGGGTTATATATTGAATATTTTTCATCTGCCTGACTGGTATTTGTTCTCAGGAAAGTCCTTGAGGGCAAGGACTGGCTCACTTCTGTCTTTTAATCTCTATTACCTGGAACAGTTCCTGGAATACAGGCCCTAAACAATACCTTACTGATGTGAATTCACATTGCTAGCAATGTTTTCTAATGTCATGGCAGAAGACATAAATAAGTAAATATATATTACAGAAATTAAATTACCAAAAGATGTAAAAGGTAAGCAATAATACTCCTAAAAGACTCTAATTGAAATGTATTTGACTTGCTATCAGATACTTAATGGGACAAAATATTTTTCCTTTAAGATATTTAAGAATCATGAGTTCTAATGTGGAGTTAAGACTTTATGTAACTCATAATGGAAAACTTGGCCTATAAAAAATGAATTCCTTTTAAAAGCAGGGCTGAAAAGGCTAAAGAATCAAGACAGTCATCAAACTGTTATCAGTGATAAGATATTTGCATGTCATCTGATTCAGGCACATTATTATCTCTAAGTCATTATTTCCTGCCTGCCAGTAATAATTGTATTTGGTTGGGTAATCACAAAGAAGCCCATGTTTTAGATGAATATGTTTCATTTTGCATAATGAAGTACTGAAGAAGAAATTCATTTTAATTCAATGAAAAATACTTAGAAAAACAGAATAATTTTGTTTTTATATGGTCATTCTTTGTAAAAAAATAGATGCTAAGTTGAAGATTTGATTGATTATTCTTTTGCCATTAGGCATGACAGATTCAGTATCATACAGTGAATTATTTGCTTCTTCTATAAACATGTTAAGTTTTTGTCACTGAAATGTACAAGTTTTATGCACACTGAACTTTCAATAGGAAACCACAGCAATGAAACATTAAAACATTTTTTTATAAACACTGTCCAAGACTCCCTCATCTGGGAAAAGAACCAGGCTTACTTGAGCTTCATTTAGGTAGCTATGATGCCAGTATCTACTCTAAAAAACAATAATTGGCCTTAAATTTCTGAATACAAGAGTAGAGGTAAATACTCTAGATCTCCAGGGGGGATGTCAGAAATAATCATATTGAGGGTTTAAAATCCATTTTTATAGTGGCAGTAAAACTTCCTTAGAATGAACTAGGATTTTACAGTTTTTCTTTTCTTTGATTCTTTTGGTTTGTATTTACTTAAATAGCCATTTAGAAATAAAATTGGATGTTCCAGTGACTTACATTCTCATATGAGAGCAACTTTATATTAATTGTTCATAGAGCTTCCTTCCCAATATATCTCTGAAATCCCTGAAGTTATGTTCAGTGGATGAATATTTTATTCTATGTTGAAGAGCAGCCATTAGCAGCTTCCCAATGCTATGCAAGCATTCAGTCAATAAACATTAAGTGCTGTTAGGGGTAAAATTAGGTATTATGACTGAATATATCATATTAGTGGTCTCCAGGGAGTTAAATTCAATCCCAATGAAATACTCAAGTCAGTATGGGATTTTATGATGGTTTTACAATAGAAGGAAGAAATTAAGAAGAAGGAGAAAGGGTATAAAACTTTTCTCTAGCCTGGTCTAAGCCAAGGAAAGTTCAGAGGCCTCAGCCAAGGGGCCTTCTCAGAAGATTAAATCTAACTCTGCTTCCAGCCACGGGGCCTCCTCCAAGATGAGGGACCTCCTCAGAGGATAGTGCCTTCAGCAGGTCAAGGAAAAGAGGAGTCAGCCTTCTCACTCACCAAGGTCCTTCAGGGAAATCACCTCCCCTAAACCACACTACAGAGTTCCTGCCAGTGACCTCCACTGCCAAAGTCCACCAAAGCCTAGAGCATGCCAAAAGCTCCCAATGCCACTGAGGGCGTATCTCAAAGGAAGTGACACAAAATATATAGGCAGTTCTTTACATCACGTCACCTGTGTCACATGTACCAATGGTGGCTTAAGTTGGCTTAAGACAGCACAGGGGGTCAATCAGTTCTTTCTGATTTGTCACTTTCTAGCACATGTCTGTCATAGGCCATCCTCCCCTACAGTTAATCCTTAAGTAGGGGTGTATACATTCCTGGTTGCTAGAATTCTAAAGACGAAACAGGGTGGAGTAAGACTAAAATTCACAGTGCCTACAATGTGCTCAGAACTGTACTAATTACTAGTAAAAAAAGAATATAAAAAAAACAGATCTTGTTCTCCAAGAACTTAAGCTTAATGAAGAAGACAAAGGTAAACAGATATATATATAAAGGAGCTCTCTTTATATATAAATATTAAATGGACACACATGCATATGTATATGTATAAAATATACATAGAGAGAGAGAGAGGGGAGGACAGAGAGAGACAGAGAGAAAGAGAGAGAGTAATGAGAAAAAATCAAGTGAAGGCCAGAGGGATTCACAAGTGAGTTCTAGCAAACATTTAGAGAAAAATTAATTCCAATATTGTGCAAATTGTGTGACAAAATAACAAAGAAGGTGCTCTAACAAATTTCTTTATATGACAAATATGTTACTGATTCCAAAGCCAGGCAGCCTAAAATCAGATAAAGTAAACTATAGACCAATCTCCTTAATGAACATAGATGCAAAAATCTTAAATAAAATACTACCAAAAGACTCCAGCAAGTCATCATGGAGATTATTCACTATGATCAGGTGGGATTTAAACAAGGGATGCAAGAATGATTTAATGTTAGGAAAACCATCCACATAATTGACCATAGCAACAAACAAATCAACAAAAATCACATGATTATCTCAATAGATCAAGAAAAAACCTTTGACAAAATACAATATTCATTCCTATTGAAATCACTAGAAAGCATAGGAATAGAATAGGATTTTCCTAAAGATAATAAACAGTATATGTCTAAAAGCATCAGCAAACATCATCTGCAATAGGGATACATTAGAAGCCTTCCCAATAAGATCAGGAGTGAAACAAGGATGCCCATTATCACCTCTATTATTTAACATGGTACTTAAAATGCTAGCAGTAGCAATTAGAGAAGAAAAATGAATTTAAGATATTGAAGGTATTAAAATAGGCAATGAAGAGATTAAACTATCACTCTTTGCAGATTGTAAGGGGGGAATGGGTTTAATTTTTAAAGGGTTGGATTTGATTATTTAAGAGTCACCAAGAATTTAATTAATTCCAAAGATATTTTATTTACAATTTATTTACAAAATGTAGAAAGATTGAAGCAAGAAATCAGAGAGAGGATAAGGTATCAGATATCTTGCCTAAACACTAAGTAATTTACTTCTGGTCCCTCCCAGTAGGGAGAATTAATTTCAGCTGGTCTTGGCAAAGCCGAGGAACCGGAAAGTGTCTCTCAAGAATAGGTCTCTCCAGAGGATAGTTTTTTTTTTTTTTCAGAAATATCCAGCAGTTAAGAGTCAGCTTTTCACTTACCACATGTCAATCCAGTCAGTAGATCCTTCTGCCCCTCTTCACAAGTTTCAACTCAAAAGCATGAAAAATCCCTCTAGTCTCTATTTCCAAAACATGAAGTACTCACTCTCTCACAGAAAGTAACAGTTCCTTTTCAAGAAACTTCTTTTGCATCACTTCTTTGTCTTTGCCTAGTTTACATCTGCCCAGAAGGCAGTCAGTAGATTCTGATTCCTCATCCACTATCACATATGTGGGTCACAGACCTTCTCCATTCAATGTGTGGAATGGGGTGTTTGCACCTTTGGTGATTAAATCTAAAAATAGGTAGATCTACATACTTAATTTATGTTCAAAAAATAGACAGGTTTTTTAATTTAATCTTCACAATCAAGGGGAGAGTTAAGTATTTTCATTGTTATAATCAGGGGAGAGTTAATTTTATTCTTCATAATCCCCCACAATGATCATTGGGAGACTAGTCTCCCCATTGATCATTTAAGATAATCATTTTGTACCCCTAAAATTTCTAACTATAGGAATATACAATATTTCACCTTCTAAGAGAAAACTGCAATAGTTAGAGATAAGAGGGAAATGGGAAAAAAAAGTGAAAGAAAAAGCAAAAACAATGGCTGCTAGGCACATTGACAAAAAAACCAATTAGGGGCAGTTCCCATTGGCATAAAAGTATACATTGACAATAAATGATCAAACCACTTCAGTTCAATCAGTTGCGCCCAAAAATTCATTCTGAATCTTCTGATGCAGTGTAAGTTTCTGCAGGCATCTTTCTTCAAACAGTTCATTCTCTAGATTCAAGGAGTTAGCAAGCTTCTTTTCCTGAAATTTTCTCAAACAAATTTTTAAATCTTGGATTTTTATGAAAATACATTACAATCCTCCTTGAAAAACGATGTTCTCCAACACCTGGATCAACTCAGAATATATGGTTGAGTTACGGGGTGTATGAATCAATTATCAGAAGAAAAACAAAAAAAAACATAAAAAGAAAAATAAAGGGAAAAAATTAAACTTTGGGAGAAATAAAATTTCAAAATCAGAATCAAAGTATCAAAATTATTATGTAGAATTTCTGAATAAAACAATAACAAATTCAAAATAATACCTTGTATTAGGGGGTAATTAAAGTAAATTTATGTCCTATAAATCTGTAGGGGAAAATCAATTATTATTGAATTTACCTATTATAAGTCAGGACTACAGGAAGTTGCCATATTATAATAGAGAAAAAAAGGATAGATTTTTGTGTAAAAGTGAAGTGTCATTCCATGGTCTGATCTTTCATCATTTCTCAGGGCTAGGGGAGCCAGAACAGCCAGTTATTAGGTAATTTTTTTAATTTAAATTTTTAATTTCACATTGTTCCTTGGTAACAAAAATCATTTTATTTTCCACCCTCCCCTCACTCACCCCTCCTATAGCTGATGCGCAGTTTGACTGTGTTCTTGATCAGAACCTCTCTTCATGTTGTTGGTATTTGCAATAGGGTGTTCATTTGGAATGTAATTAAGCTGTAGTTTTTCTTTAGTGTTTTTACTCCCACAGTTTTTCCTCTGGATGTGGATAGTGTTTTTTCTCTTGTACCCCTCAAGGTTGTTCAGGGTCATTGCATTGCCACCACTGGAGGAGTTCATTACCTTTGATTGTACCACAGTGTGTCAGTCTCTGTGTACAATGTTCTCCTGGTTCTGCTCCTTTCACTCTGCATCACTTCCTGGAGGTTGTTCCAGTCTCCATGGAATTCCTCCACTTTATTATTCCTTTTAGCACAATAGTATTCTATCACCAAAATATAACACAATTTGTTCAGCCATTCCCCAATTGAAGGGCATCCCCTCATTTTCCAATTTTTGGCCACCACAAAGAGTGCAGCTATGAATATTCTTGTACAAGTCTTTTTCCTTATAATCTCTTTGGGGTACAAACCCAGCAGTGCTATGGCTGGATCAAAGGGCAAACAGTCTTTTATCGCCCTTTGGGCATAGTTCCAGATTGTCCTCCATAATGGTTGGATCAATTCACAATCCCACCAGCAGTGGATTCGTGTCTTCACTTTGCCACATACCGTCCAACATTAATTGCTTTCCTTTGCTGTCATGTTAGCCAATCTGCTAGGTGTCAGGTGATACCTCAGAGTTGTTTTGATTGGCATTTCTCTGATTATAAGAGATTTAGAACACTTTTTCATGTGCTTATTAATAGTTTTGATTTCTTTAACTGAAAATTGTTATTCATGTCCCTTGCCCATTTATCAATTGGAGAATGGCTTGATTTTTTCTACAATTGATTTTGCTCTTTATAAATTTGAATAATTAGTACTTTGTTGGAGTTTTTTGTTATGAAGATTGTTTCCTAGTTTGTTATTTCCCTTCTGATTTTGGTTACATTGGTTTTACTTTACAGAAACTTTTTAATTTGATATAGTCAAAGTTATTTATTTTACATTTTGTGACTCTTTCTAAATATTGCTTGGTTTTAAAATTATTCCCTTCCCAAAGGTCTGACAAATATACTCTTCTGTGTTCACCTAATTTACTTATAGTTTCCTTCTTTATGTTCAAGTCATTTACACATTCAGAGTTTATCTTGGTGTAGGGTATGAGATGTTGATCCAAACCTAATCTCTCCCACACTGTGTTTCAATTTTCCCAGCAGTTTTTATCAAATAGTGGATTTTTGTCCCAAAAGCTGGGGTCTTTGGATTTATCATATACTGTCTTGCTGAGGTCACTTGCCCCAAGTCTATTCCACTGATCCTCCTTTTTTTCTCTTAGCCAGTACCAAATTATTTTGATGACTGCTGCTTTGTAATATAGCTTGAGGTCTGGGACTGCAAGGTCCTCTTCCTTCGCATTTTTTTCATTATTTCCCTGGATATACTTGATCTTTTGTTCTTCCAAATGAATTTTGTTATGTTTTTTTCTACTTCCGTAAAAAAGTTTTTTTGGAAGTTCAATGGGTATGGAACTAAATAAATAAATAAGTTTGGGTAGGATGGTTATTTTTATTATGTTAGCTCGCCCCACCCATGAGCAGTTAATGCTTTTCCAATTGCTCAGATTTAGTTTTAATTGTGTGGCGAGTGTTTTGTAGTTGTGTTCATATAGTTCCTGTGTTTGTCTCGGCAGATAGATTCCTAAGTATTTTATATTGTCTAAGGTGATTTTGAATGGAATTTATCTTTCTAATCCTTGCTGCTGAGATGTGTTAGAGATATATAGAAATGCTGATTACTTATGTGGGTTTATTTTGTATCCTGAAAATTTACTAAAGTTGTTGATTACTTCCACTAGCTTTTTAATTGCTTCTCTAGGATTTTTTAAGTAGACCCCCATATCATCTGCAAACAGTGATAGCTTGGTCTCCTCATTGCCAATTTTTATACCTTCAATTTCTTTTTCTTCTCTAATTGCTACTACTAGTGTTTCTAGTGCAATGTTAAATGACAGCGGTGATAATGGGCATCCTTGTTTCACTCCTGATCTTATTGGGAATGCATCTAGTCTATTCCTATTGCAGATGATGTTTGCTGATGGTTTTACATATATACTGTTTATTATTTTTAGGAAAGACCCTTATATTCCTATGCTTTCTAGTGTTTATAAAAAGAATGGGGTGTTGTATTTTATCAAAGATTTTTTCTACATCTATTGAGATTATCATGTCATTTGTTTGTTTGTTTGTTTGCTTGTTGATATGGTCAATTATGTGGATGGTTTTCCTAATATTGAACCATCCTTGTATTCCTGTTATAAATCCTAGTTGATCATAGTAAATTACCCTTGCTGGAGTCTTTTTGCTAGTATCCTGCTTAAGATTGTTGCATCTATGTTCATTAGGGAGATTGGTCTGTAGTTTTCTTTCTCCATTTTTGGCCTGCCTGGCTTTGGGATCAGTACAATATTTGTGTCATGAAAGGAATTTGGTAGAACTCCCTCTTTGCTTATTATGTCAAATAGTCTGTGTAGTATTGGGGTTAGCTGTTCTGTGAATGTTTGATAGAATTCACTTGTGAATCCATCAGGCCCTGGGGAATTTTTCTTAGACAGTTCTTTGATGGCCTGTTGGATTTCTTTTTCTGATATGGGATTATTTAAGAATTCTATTTCTTCTTCTGTTAGTCTAGGCAATTTATATTTTTGTAAATATTCATTCATATATCATTTAGAATGGTATATTTATTGCCATATAATTGGGCAAAGTAGTTTTTAATGATTGCCTCAATTTCCTCTTCATTGGAGGTAAGGTCCCCCTTTTCATCTATGACATTGCTAATTTGATTTTCTTTATTCCTTTTTTAATTTGATTGACCAGTATTTTGTCTATTTGTTTGTTTTTTCCCAAAGTATTAGCCTCTAGTCTTATTTATGTAATAATTAAAATAGTTGAGGCCATAAACTGTAGTGATTAAAATAGTTGAAGACTTAAATTGTAGTAGATAAAGAGTGGATGAGTAAATTGTGACCCCAGAAAATTATGTTTTCAAGGCAGTGTCTTGTTTTTACATCAATTATAAGGTGGTCACCAGGGAAAAATTCCCAATTATGAAATATACCCATGTCAACTGGTTTTTATAGAGACTTTAATTAATAGAAATGTGGAATTAAAGAAAAGGAGAGATTGAGAGAAAAGGGGAATAATGAGAAAAGGATTGGCTGGCCCAGGGCAGCCCTGGTCAACCCAGGCCTAAGTCCTAAAAGAAAGATCAGTCAGTCCTTAATCACTCACCACAAGATCTGTCCAAGCAAGGATTCTAGTGACACCAGGCCAGCTTCATCTCAGCTGTCTCCACCATCTCAATCCTAAATCTCAATGTCTCTGAATCAGAATGTCTCTGAATGAATCTGAGCTCCTATTTAAAGGGAATTTTCTCCTATGTCTCCTCCCCTAAGTTCTCACATCTACCAATCACAGTAGACGTTTTTCAAAGGATAGACCATTCTTAGTTCACACCTGCGTAGACTAATCTTTTGAGTAATTTACACCTGAGTAGACTGGAATCTCTGTGTAAGTTTTCACCTCTTTGCTCCTTGTAAGTTCACAAGTTGCCTGACCTTTATAGGTACTTAGCACCCTTTTGTATTAGTCCTAAAATGGGCATGGCTTAAAGAACTTTTTGTCTTACTATAAGTATGGGTTTAAGTACTTTTCACTGTTCAGCAAAGAGTTTACAACTTTATCTTCCTCTAAGGCATGCTTAAGTATGGTGAAGTAGAGTTCTCACATTCTTGATCAAGTACCTTCACTGCCCAAATGGTGAATGGTCCCAATGGGGAATTGTCTTAACCCAACCTCATGAAGTAGGGAAATTTTTAAGTTTCACAATCTTAACCTTATGAAGTAGGGTCTGAGAATTTTTTAAGGTTCACATTTATTAGTTATATAGTTCTTTCACTTTCAATTTTATTAATTTCTCCCTTAATTTTTAGGATTTCTAATTTGGTTTTGTTCTTTTTTTTGTTTATTTGTTTAATTTGTTCGCTTTCAAATTTTTTTATTTGCATTTCCAATTCATTCATCTTTGCCCTCCCTAATTTGTTAATATATGCTCTCAAGGATATGAATTTTCCTCTCAGTACTGCTTTGGCTGCATCCCATGAGGTTTGAAAGGATGTCTCACCATTGTCATTTTCTTCAATGGACTTATTAATTGTTTATATGATTTGTTCTTTAACCGATTTTGTAGTATCCTATTATTCAATTTCCAATTAATTTTTGATTTGGCTCTCCATGTACCCTAACTGATCATTAATTTTATTGCATTATGATCTGAAAAGGTTCCATTAATTATTTCTGATTTTCTGCATTTGTATGCCATGTTTCTATAACCTAGTGTATGGTAAATCTTTGTGAATGTGCCATGTGCTGATGAGAAGAAGGTGTATTCCTTTTTGTCCCTATTTATTTTTCTCCATATGTCTATTAACTCTTTTTCTAAGATTTCATTCACCTATTTTACCTCTTTCTTATTTATTTATTGGTTTGATTTATCTAAATTTGATAGTGGTTGGTTCAAGTCTCCCACTAATATAGTTTTACTGTATATTTCCTCTTTCAATTCTCCTAGTTTCTCCATTAGAAATTTGGATGCTCTACCATTTGGTGCATACATGTTGATTAGTGATATTTCCTCATTGTCTTTACTCCCTTTTAACAGGATGTATTTACCTTCCCTATCCCTTTTAATCTGGTCTATTTTTTCTTTGGCTTTGTCAGATATCATGATTGCAACTCTTGCCTTTTTTCTATCAGTTGGGGCCCAAAAGGTCTTATTCTAACCTTTAATTATGACTTTGTGATTATCTACCCCCCTCATGTTTGTTACTTGAAGATAACATATGGTAGGGTTTTGAATTCTAATCCACTCTGATATTCTTCTACATTTTATGGGTGAGTTCAACCCATTAACATTCAAAGTTATGATTGTCATTCGTGAATTCCCTGGCATTTTGATATCATCCCCTAATTCTGACTTTCTTCTTTTCCTCTAACCCTTTAAACCAGTGATTTACTTTAAATCAGTCTCCCTAGTCCCCTCCTTTGATCTGTTTCCCTTTCTAGCCCCTCCCTTTTTGTTCCCTTCTTGTTTATTTGTTTGTTTAAGGGTCTGTTAACTTCCCTCCCCCCTCTCCTTCCCATAATTTCCCCTTCTCCCTTACCATGTTGGATAAGAAAGAATTCAAGATTTCAATCGATCTAGATGCTCTTTTCTCTCAGAGTTGATTTCACTGAAAGTAAGTTTTAAGTAATACCAATTAGCACTCTCTTTCTCTCCTTCTTATAGGAGACTTCTTCCCCTCCCCTTCCCATGTGTATCTTTGTGTGAGAAAGAATATTCTATTTAATTTTTTTCTATTTCTTCAAGTATATCTTAGTACAATCAATGACTACCCCCTCCCTGTTTCATTCTTCCCCCCACTTTCTCCATATCGTCTTAATGCCGCAATCTTTCCCTATGAGTGATTCTTCTAATTACTCTAATAATGCATATGTTTTTTGAGAGTTACACATTACATTTCCCCCACATAATCATATATATAATTTGATATAAATGTAGTCCTTATAGAAGAGGGTTTGAATAAAAGAAAAAGATAACATTTTTCTACTTTTCCCTTTCCTTCATATTTACCTTTTCATGTTTCTTTTGCTCTTTGTGTTCAGATGTCAATCTTTCCACTGAGTTCTGGTCATTTCTTTACAAATACTTGGAAATCTCCTATTTTGTAGAATGCCCATACTTTCCCCTGGAAGTATACAGTCAGTTTTGATGGGTAGGTGATTCTTGGTTGAAAACCCAGTTCTCTTGCCTTTCTGAATATCATGTTCCAGGCCTTTCAGTCGTTCATTGTGGAAGTTGCAAGGTCTTGTGTGTTCCTGATTGGCACTCCTTTATATCTAAATTGTCTCCTTTTGGGTTCTTGTAGGATTTTTTCTTTTGCTTGAAAGCTTTGGAATTTGGAAACTACATTCCTGGAAGTTGTCTTTTGGGGATTTAGTGTAGAGTGTGTTCTATTAACTCTTTCAAAATCTATTTTGCCCTATTGTTCTAGAGCCTCAGGGCAGTTTTCTTGGATGATATCTTGTATTATGATATAAAGATTGTTGTTTATTTCTGGCTTTTCTGGTAGACCAATGATTCTCATATTGTCTCTCCTTCCTCAGTTTTCTAGGTCTGTCACCTTGTCAGTGAGATATTTTATGTTATCCTCTAATTTCTTAGTCTTTTGACATTGCTTTATTAATTCTTGCTCTTTTGCAAGATCATTGTCTTCCAGTTGACTTATTCTGACCTTTAAAGACTGGTTTTCCTTTTCAGTTTGGTGTGTCCTGCTTTTTTGAGGCTTCTAGATGTTTCTCTAATTTGGTGCTTTTGTCCCTCAGATTATTGAAATCTCTTTGCATTATTTCCCATTTTTCCTGTCAGAAGGAATCAATCTGTTTGATACCCTCCAATTTAAATTCTTCAAGCTCTTGTGGAAAATTTCCATTTCTTTTGCAAGGCCTTGGAGCATTTATTTGGGTTTCCTCCTCTGGTATTTCCTCTATATTCTGTATTTTTCCTCCATTGAACTATTCAAAGTCTACCCCATCTTGTTGTTCTTAGTATTGGGATGCTGTACCTGGGCACTGTTTGCCATCTCCATGGTTTTTTCTCCCCTTTCCAGTCAGAAATCCGAGTGAGGTGGGCTGGCTCTCTGTGTATGCGTCTAATGATCATGGCTTTTGCCTTGGGCCAGTTCTCGATTATCCACAGCTATGCTGTCTTCCGGGGGAGCCCAGCGTCTGCCCTCCCCTACCAGCTGGCGTTCCAGGTGTTACTGCTCTCAGGGATAAGTTCTGGGTGGTCTTAGTTAACTCCCAAGACCTGTAGGTGCCCCTTGCTCACTTCAGGGGTACCCTTCACATGCTCATTGATTGTGGTGCACTGGTACTGAGTGCCTGAGATGTGAGCTCCCCTTGTTTATCTGCCGAGGTTTCGGGTGTTACTGCTCTCAGGGGTAAGTCCTTGCTGGTCTAATTTAGCTCCCCAGACCTGGGGCTGCCCGTTGCTCAGTGCTGGGGTGCCCCTCCCTCACTTTTTGATTCTGGAATGAGGTGACTTTAACTCTGGCTCCATAGGTGTGGTGGGGGATGATAGGTCAGCTCAGGTTTGGGTGGGAGCTTTTTGTTCCCTTATATTGTGGAGATGCCCGAATCCCATGTATCTTCAGTGCTGGACCCTAATGTGGAGTTCCTCCATTCTTATGAGGATGTTTTTTTGGGGGGGTCTTTTGAGGTTGTCTGTATCTTTGGGTCTGAGGGGGGAAAGTGAGTTTTGTCTAATCTGCCACCATGCTTACCCAGAAGTCTCATTAGGTAATTTTTTAGAAATTATTTCACAAGGAGTATGGGTCAAGGCATCCTGTGTCTTAACATATGTCAAGTGCAGCAAACACTAAGTTAAAGTCCTTTCATATTGCCATAAAAGTTCATTAATCCCACCTGGATTGGTTTCTTTCTTTTTTGACCTGTGTACTCTTTTGGCACTATTCCAGGTTAAGATTGTGCTTCTCTGGCACTGTAAAGATGAAATCTGTGCTCCTTTTTTGATCCCATTTTCTAGAATCAGACACAATCACTAATCACAGTCCCAAAATATGTATCAATAAATGTCAGGTTTCTATATTCTAAAGCTTTTGGGTATGCATTTATATGCTAAGCAAATAGACATCTTAGCTTATTCTATTGCAAAAATGAAAAAAAAATTAAAAGAAAATCTCCTCAATACTGGTTACACATGCTCCAAATGCAAAAATGAGAGAAAAAATCAAATATAGTGTAACAGAAATAAAGTGCAACCAAATAGTACAGATCCATCAATAGGAAAGTCTTATAAACAATAATTAAATAATATCAATATAGTCAATTATTTATTATCAACAGAGGCTATAATCAATCACAGAGGTACTGTATTCAAAAATACATTTCTTCTTTTCTGCTATTTGGAGGGAGACAAAACTGAAAAGGGTTAGCATCAACAAAAACAATATAGTCTAATGAGTAACACCTTCTGCCCCACGTAGAGGGGCAGTAGTACCCTGAGTATTTTTTGGATGAACTCCACTTAAGTTATACTGTTTTGTGGTTAGTTGGTTTGAGTTATCACTTTCCCAATTTCTATTTCTATAATTTTGATTCCTATAGTAATTATAGTTATTTCTAATAGCCGTATAATTGTGATTTCTATGATCATTATTATAGTCATTTCTATAGTTATTATTTCTGATTGCCTTGAATACATTTCTACAGTTCATCCATTTTGTGGCCTCTATTCTCACATAAATGGCAAGTAATGGATCAATAGTTAGATTCTCAGAGAGGGGCAAGTGCCATTCATTGAGTATCATGCCCTTGCTGAGGTCATTTACTCCAAGTCTATTAAACTGATCCTCACTTCTTTCTCTTAACCAGTACCTTATTGTTTTGATGACCATTACTTTATAATACAGTTCAAGATCTGATATTGCTAGGCCTCCCTCTTTCACATTTTTTCCAATATATCCACTGATATTCTTGATCTTTTGTTCTTCAAAATGAACTCTGTTATAGTTTTTTGCTAATTCAGTAAAAAGGTTTCTTGGTAGTTTGATGGGTATGGCACTAAATAAGTAAATTCATTTGGGTAGGATTGTCATTTTTATTATATTACCTCCTCCTACTCATGAGCAATCAATGTTTTGAGGGGACAGGAGTAAATTACTTAGTGCTCAGGCTAGATATCTTACCTTATCCCCTCTCTGATTCTTTGCTTCACTTTTTCTACATTTTGTAAATAAATTTTAAATCAAATCTCTTTGGAATTAATTAAATTCCTGGTGAGCACACTCTTAAATAATCAAACCCAACCATTTAAAATTAAAATTCTTTCCCCCTTACATTAACTGGCAGACCATGGCAGTTATGATGAAATACCCTCAATCTTCGTAGGTTTCCTAAATTTTTCCTTTAATTTTGTTACTTTCAGGACAAACATTCACTATTTGACAAAAACTGCTTGGAAAATTGGAAAACACTATGGGAGAGATTAGGTTTAGATCAATATCTCAAAACCTTCATGAAGATAAATTCAGAATGGATGAATGACTTGAATATAAAGAAGGAAACTATAAGTAAATGAGGTATGCCTAATTTATAAAATATATATATATATATATATATATATATATAATAGTATACCTTTCAGAATTTTGGGAAAGGAAAGATTTCAAGACCAAACAAAAGCTAGAAAAAATTAAAATATGTAAAATAAAAAAATTATTATATTAAATTAAAAAGGGTTTTGTTCAAACAGAACCAATGCAACCAAGATTAGAAGAATAGTCACAAATTGCAGGAAAATCTGTATAACAAACCTCTGACAAAGGTCTAATTGCTCAAATTTATAAGGAAATAAATCAATTGTACAAAAAAAAAATCAAGCCATTCCCTAATTGATAAATGGGCAAGGGAAATGAATATGCAATTTTCAGATGAAGAAATCAAAATTATCACTAAACACATGAAAAAGAGTTAAAAATCTCTTATAATTAGAGAAATGCAAATCAAAACAACTCTGATGTACCACCTCACACCCAACAGATTGGCTAACATGACAGCAAAGGAAAGTAATAAATGTTGGAGGGGATGTGGCAATATTGGGACATTAATGCATTGCTGGTGGAGTTGTAAACTGTTCTAATCATTCTCAAAAACAATTTGGTATTATGTGCAAAAGGCTTTAAAAGAATTCCTGCCCTTTGATCCAGTCACAGAACTGCTGGTATTCTGCCTCAAAGAGATAATAAGGAAAAAGACTTTTACAAAAATATCCATACCTGTGCTCTTCTTGGTGGCAAAAAATTGGAAAATGAGGGGACGTCCTCTGATTTGGGAATGGCTGAACAAATTGTGGTATATCTTGGTGATGGAATACTATTGTGCTGAAAGGAATGATGAACTGGAGGAATTCCTTGTGAACTGGAATGACCTCCAGGAATTGGTGCAGAGTGAAAGGAGCAGAACCAGGAGAACATTGTACACAGTGACAGATACAGTGTGGCACAATGGAATGTAATGGACTTCTCTACTAGCAGCAATGCAATAATCCAGGACAATTCTGAGGGACTTATGAAAAGGAACACTATCCACATCCAGAGGAAGTACTGTGGGAACACAAACACAGAAGAAAAACAATTGCTTGATCACATGAATTGATAGGGATATGATTGGAGATGTAGACTCTAAAAGATCACTCTAGTGAAAATATTAATAATATGGAAACAGGTCTTGATCAATGACATATGTAAAATCCAGTGGAATTTTGTATTGGCTACAGGAGGGGAATGGGAGGAGGGGAAGGAAAGAACATGAATTATGTAACCATGGAAAATTTTTCCTAATCAATTAAATAAAATTTTACAAAGGAAATGTTTAATAGAATAAAAGGAAAATGTAACTAAAAAGAACTAGATCTAAATAATTGAAAAAAACATTAATTGCTCATGGGAAGGAAGAGCTAATATAATAAAAATAGCACTCATACACAAATAAATTGACTTATTCGGTGCCATACCTATCAAACTACCAAGAAACTTGTTTAATATAAAATTAGAAAAAATTATAGTAAAGTTAATGTGGAAGAACAAAAGATCAAGAATATCAAAGTAACTAATGAAAAAATGTCAAGGATGGATGCCTAGTAGTACCAGATTTTAAATTCTATTATATAAATTGAACATCAAAACAATATGGCACTGCCTAAGAGACAGAAGAGTGTATCAGTGGAATAGTCTTGGGGTAAATGACCTCAGAAAGATAGTGTACAATAAACCCAAAGATCATAGCTTTTGGGACAAAATCCAGTATTTGAAAAAACTGCTGAGAGAATTAAAAATAGTGTGGGAGAAATTAGGTTTAGATCAACCAAGATAAATTCAGAATGGGTAAATGAATTGAATATAAAGAGTATATTATAAGTCATTTAGATGAATAGAATAGCATACATGTCAGATCTATGGGAAAGAAAGAATTTAGGACCAAGCAAGAAATAGAGAATATTACAAAATGTAAAATAAATAATTTTCATTACATTAAAAAAAAAGGTTTTGCACAAACAAAACCAATGCAACTGAAATTAGAAGGGAAGCCACAAATTGGGGGAAAATTTTAATAACAAAAACTCCAGACAAAAGTTTAATTTCTCAAATTTATAAGGAGCTAAGTCAATTGTTCAAAAAAGCAAGCCATTCCCCAGTTGATAAATTGGCAAGGGATATGAATAGGCAGTTTTTCAGATAAAGAAATCAAAACTATCAATAAGCACATGAAAAAGTGTTCTACATCTCCTATAATTAGGGAAATACCAATCAAAAGAACTCGTGGCTAATATGACAATAAAGGAAAATAATACATGTCGGAGGGACTGTGGCAAAATTGGGACATTAATACATTGTTGGTGGAGTTGTGAATTGATCCAAGCATTCTGGAAGAAAATTTCAAACTATGATCAGAGGGCTTTAGAAGACTACCTACCCTTTGATCCAGCCATACCACTACTGGGTTTGTAGCTCAAAGAGATAATAAGGAAAACTACTTTTACAAAAATATGTATAGTCACACTCTTTGTAGTGGCAAAAAAATTGGAAAATGAATGGATGCCCTTCAATTGGGGAATGGCTAAACAAATTGTGGTATATGTTGGTGATGGAATACTATTGTGCTCAAAGGAAGAATGAAGTGGAGGAATTCCATGTGAACTGGAATGGACTCCAGGAATTGATGCAGAGTAAAAGGATCAGAATTAGGAGAACATTATACACAGAGACAAATACACTGTGTTACAATCGAATATAATGGACTTCTCTACTAGCAGCAATACAATGATCCAGGACAATTCTGAGGGACTTAGGAGAAAGAACACTATCCACATCCAGAGAAAAAACCGTGGGAGGAGAAACACAGAATAAAAATAATTATTTCATTGATCACATGGTTCGATGGGGATATGATTGGGGATTTGGCCTTTAAATGATCACTCTATTAGAAATATTAATAATATGTAAAAAAGGTTTTGAACAACAATATATGTAAAACCCAGTGGAATTGCTCATCAGCTCCAGGAGGGGAGATGGAAGAGAGAAAAGAATATGAATCATATAACCATAGAAATATTTTAAATGAATTAAATAATAAGATTTTTAAAAAATAATCAAGTGAAGATAAGTTCAGAAGAAAGATTATTATGTGATTTAAAAATACTAATTAATTAATGTTATGAATGCTCAAAATATTTATTCTGTTCTCTTAATATATGAATGTTGTGTGGTGTGGGAGGGGCTTTTCTGACAAGAATTATTCCTCCTAAAATTCTGAGCTAATCAATTCATCTTGGAGTCAGTTCTAGTTGCTCAAGTTCCATTGCTCAAAAAGTGGTGGGGAGGAGGCAGGGAGGAGGTGATGGCAAAGGGGAAAGAGCTCCAATCCAATCAATTCAATTTAGGACTTTCCAAACCCCTAAGACTTAATAAGGAGTTATTTGTCCTTTTAACAATGTGCCCAAAATATGGATATTCTTTAGAGGGATATGCTCATTGAAATTTGAAAGTCACTGTCCAGTGAGCTCATTAAATCAATGATTTATCTTCCCTTCTTCTTTATTATTTATCAAGGAATTTGACCCAAATATCAAATATGCCAAGGAGCTTTTATTCAAAGGAATCTTTCTGTAAAGCAAATAAGCTTTAAGTAATCAAAATATTCATACACTGAAGGTTGCAACTATTTTCTTCATATGTTTGAGTCATAGCAGCATAAACTTAAAAAATATGTGCCAATGCCTGTAATGGTTTTCTTGAGGATTACTTTTATGAATCTACTTGTTTTATATGTACAGGGAAATATAACCATTGACTGGGTGAGAAAGCTCTGAGCTCAGTATCATACATATTTAAATTGGGGCTGAAATATTGGAAGAGGATTTTGAGAAAGGTATAAATAGATATTTGATTCAAAAACTGGAGATTTCCCTAGAGCTGCATGCATATGGGGAATAATGTCTGAATAATGTTCCTTGATTCCCAAAGCCTCAAACAATAGAGAATCCTTAGTCAATTCCCCTTAGTGACATCATTCTATTTCTCCTTGGAAAAAAAATGACTTTTTATCTTACTCTCAGCTAAAACAGCTCATTTACTTCTGTGTATTAGTATATCTGTTCTATTCAATGCAATTTCTCAGAAATATATTTATTGTTTTCTTTGGGAAAAACATACTATTTTGGATAACATTTTTTTTTTATGTATCCAAAGTTTGACGTAAGGGAGTTAATTGGTGATGAAGTACATTCACCTTGAAAGTGATCACAGAAGGCATACTTAATTCTAAATTTTTGATAATTCCCAATTATAGAAATTTGATTTGTGATAGAGAGATGTAATTTTATCCTGATGCTCATTTTGGCTATAGAAGAATTTTAGGAGAAACAAACTCAACTCAGGCAAGATGGTTATAATTCTTTTAGGCTACCTAAAAGTGGTGCATGCATAACCCTTCCCCAAGTTTTTCTTAAAGACCAAAAACAGTGTCCTATTGAGAAAAATCAAACCAGGTCTAACCCTAGGTTAGACATCTGTCCTTCCCATATTCCTATGCACTATACCTAAAGTATTACAGGAAACACTAAGATAAATTTGTCATAATTTCTCCCTTCAATTAACTCACCATCTAGTAGGAAAATATATATATACACCCCACCACATCCCCAATGTGATATCCTAATCATGCAACAGTAGGAAGAGATTGCTCCAAATGATGACTATTAGAGAAAAGTACAAATGCAGAAGTGTGTGTATGTATGGTGGGGTCAGTTATGAGAAAGTTGAATTAGTGAATAACTTTTTTTATAATTGTATTTAGAGAAGGGATTAAATTTTTATATAACACATACTATGTGCCAGGCACTGCACTAAGTATTTTTTTATAAATATTGTCTCTACTCACCCTACCTACAAGGTAGGAACTATTAATATCTGTTTTATAATTGAGGAAATAAAGGCAGACAGGGGATAAGTGACTTGCCCATCATGGAGCAGTGTTAGAACCTGAATTTCAACTCAAGTCTTATGACAGGTCCAGCATTCTATCCCCTTAAAAAGATGCTTCTTTTTTTTTAGTACATCCTTCAGTTCAGAGCTTTCTCACCCAATCAGAAATAGAGTAATGGATCAATGAAATAGCATAGGCATTCAACATGCAGTAGTAAATGTTAATAGTAACCTAGATTTGACAAAACAAAGATGCAAGCTTTGGGAAGAAGACATGAATATTTGATAAAAAACTGCTGAGGGAGGGAAACTAAAAAAAATCTTAGAGAATAATTGCATGGCAGAAACTAGTCACAATCACACATCTCATACCATATATCAAAGTGAAGTCAGAATAAATATATGATTTAAAAATAAAGGGTGATACCATAAATAGATTAAGGTAACATGGAATGGTTTACCCGTCAGATCTATGGATAAGGAATGAATTTATGTTGAAATAATACATAGAGAATATTATGAGTCAAAAAAAGATAACTTTATCTACATTAAATTAAAAAGCTTTTGCACACAGAAAATCAATTTAAGCAAAAGTTGAAGGAAAAAATGAAAAAAAAATTTATAGCAGCTATATCTAATAAAAGACTCATTTCTCAAATATATATAGAACTATCTTAAATTTATAATATAGCGCATTCCCCAATAGACAATTGACCAAAGGATATACATACACAATTCTCAGATGAAGAAATTAAAAACATCTTATGTCATATGAAAAATACTCCAAAGTTGTATTGATTAGAAAGACACAAATTTACACAAGTCTTAGGTCCACTTAGCAGACTGGCTAATATAACCAAAAAAAGGGAAATTATAAATGTTTGAGATGTGGAAAAATTGATACACTAATACACTGTTGGTGGAGCTGTGAACTGACATAATCATTCTGGATATTATTTTAGAACCATGTTCAAAGGTTCATAAAAGTGTGCATATTCTTGGACCTAGCAATACCATGATTAGGTATGTATCCCAAAGAGACAAAAGGGGTAAATGATCCTACTTTACAAAAATATTTTTGCATCTCATTTTGTGGTGGTGAAGAAGAGGATTGACTATCAATTGGCTAATTGAGGTCCAATTGTCAACCCTTGGGTCTCAAGCCCATCTGAAATATCATTTTTTTAACATCTTGATACACAAGGCAACACTCTCTGAATAGACATAACATATGAGCTGATATTATGTATTTTAGAAGGAGATTCCATATGTCCTGGTATAGTGGAAAGACAACTGGATTAGAAATCAAAAGGAACAATTTCAAACCTTACCTCTACCACCATCTCTGTGTTCTTGAGTAAATCAATCTTCCTCTCATATCTATAAAGTAAAGATGCTTAAAGAATAATCTCTGAAGTCTCCTCGAAGTTCTAAATATATATATATTATATTATTTTATTATCTGACACTATTTAACTCATTGAAACAGAAAAAAAGGAGCAAATGATTAGCTTACTAGGAGCTGGAGAGAGGAAGGTATGGAAACTGTATCTCTCAACTTGAGACACACTTCCTTTAATACTAAAATCCACCTCTGCTTCCAAAAAGGCAGATCTCTATTTTCGTTAAATTCCAAATGATCCTTGTTACTTCTGGAATCAATAAAAATGTATTAAATGTTTACTTTGTGCCAAGTACTGTGCTAGCCAAGTATAAAATCCTTTAGATTTTAAAACTCTTCATACTTTATACTTCCTGTTCCTTTTTACACCTTCCTCCTTTGCATGTACTCTCTAATCCCCTGACACTGGACTACTTGCTGCTTTTCCCACAAGACATTTTATCTCTGAATTCTAGGCATTTTTCCCACTACACCCCATGCTTGGAACTCTCATCTCTACCTTCTAGCTTGTCTGGCTTCTTTTAAGTATCAGCTGAAATCCTACCTTATGTAAAAGGTCTTTGAAAATATTCCTTAAATATAGTGCCTTCCATCTGTGATTATCTACCAATTACTCTATTGTATAATTTTTTAATTTTACATAGATTTAAAATAATTTATATAATTTTACACTTTTTGTATGCTGTTTCCTCAATTAGGATGAGAGCTCCTTAAGAGTGGAGATGTTTTTTTTTTCTCTTTCTTTTTATCCATACCATTTACCATACTGCCTAGCACATAATAATTCCTTAATAAGTGTTAGCTGGCTTGAATTCCTCAAAGAGTTCACATTATGAAATGTGATGTATTGATGAAAGAAAGTATATAAATGAAAAGGTGTATGCACAATGTTTTCAGAGTAAATAGAAGCTAGTAGCACATAGGAATGCAATAGCATGTGGGATGTCATGAAAGGGAAGAGATGAACAAAGGAAAGTGATAAATGTTGGAGGGGATGTGGCCAAGTTGGGACACTAAAACGCTGCTGGTGGAGTTGTGAATTGGTGCAACCATTCTGGAGGGCAATTTGGAACTTGCCCAAAAGTTGCTAAAAGACTGTCTTCCCTTTGATCCAGCCAAAGCACTATTGGGTTTGTACTCCAAAGAGATAATATGGAAAAAATGCATGGATAAAAATATTTATAGCCATGCTCTTTCTGGTGGCAAAAAAAAAATGGAAAATGAGGGGATGTCCATTGTAGCAAGAGTAGTTACACAGTACACAGAACCTGCAAAGAATTGATTGCCAGCCCTCAAGTTTCAGAATTCTCCAAGATCTGACTGGGTCAGAGTTCCAAGCTGTTGAACAGACAGCTTTCTAACTGTCTGTCTGGAGCAGAAGCTCAAGCCTGAAGGGTGTTAATCTGGAATTTCCCTGGACAACCTCATCTTGTAAGCTGCCTGCCTTAGAATAAGATCAAAAGGATTGAGAAGAAGATTCCCAAACATTCTGGTGGACAGAGTGATTTTGGAGGAGCCTTTCTCTCCCTTTCTTGGAATATCTGAGGACAGCCAGATTCCTATTACTTGACCCACCAAGGACTCTGTGTGTGAGATTCTGGTTTCCCTGTTGGATTTATCCTTGGAAATCTTTAGTTGAGTTAGACAGGTTAAGCTTAGGAAATTAACTATAGTGCATTAAATATCTTGGGGGCAAAAAGTCAGATGCAAACCTTTCCCTTTTTTCCCTCCCCAGCATCCTTTTCTTTGTTAATAAACTCATTTATTTAAGCGTGTTCTTCCCTTTTGTATGAACTTTTCCCCTTTCCTAAATTCCCTATAACACCATCAATTCGGGGATGGATGAACAAATTGTGGTATCTGTTAGTGATGGAATACTATTGCACTGAAAGGAATAATGACCTGGAGGAATTCCATGTGAATTGAAGGTGTCAAGCATGACATTGATGATGTGAGCCTGGGAAGCTAGAATAATGGTGCTCTCTTCACCAGTAACTGAAAGGTTGAGGTGGGAGAAGGGTTTGGGAATAGAAAAGGAAGCAAATGAATTCATATTTAATTTGTTTTACCTGCAAGTTATCCATTTGGGGTTATCTAAAAGACCTTTTGTGATGTAAGAGTAAAACATAGGAGAGAGATGAGGATTCTCTATGTAGATGTAGAAAAAAATCAGCACTTATATGACAAGTAAACCACAGTCACTAATTAGATCACAAAGTAAAATAATATCAGGTGAAAAGAGAATACTGTCCAAGACAACTCTGGGGAATACAACCATTTACTGGGCATGGAATGGATGAAAGAAAGTGAGGAGAGTCAGGTAGGAGTAGAACCAGCAGAGAATAGTATCAGGAAAACCTGGAAAGGGAAATTTATCCAGGAGAAGAGGATGATTGAGAATATTGAATGCTGTAGAGAAGCAAAGAAGTTTAAGGATTGAGAGAAAACCATTAGACTTGGCAATTAGGTTATCAGTAACACTGAAGAGTTCAATTTCATTTGAATAATAAATATATAATGAATGGTTTAGAAGCAAGTGATAGGAGAAAAAGTTAAAAAATACCTTTTTAAAGAAGTTGAACCAGGAAAGGTAATAATGATTTAAAATAATTACCATAGTCAAATTAAGTGAAAGATTTTATTCTAGGATGGAGGTAAGATAGATATGTTAATAGGAAAAAAAGAAAGAATGGGTGGGAAAATGAAATATAACATGTGGAAGGTAGTAGGAACAATCTTCTTGGGAAAAACAATAGAGGGTGTGTTTGAGTTCAAGTAGAGAAATTATATGTATTGGGTATCTTCAGAAGAAACCCATATTGATTGTGAGTTAGCTGGTTAACTTTTCTCATGTAAAAATCAGAAGCTAGTGCAAAATAAGCCAACACAATAAAAGAACAGTGCTCATTTATTCTAGAGCAGGAATTTAAAAAAATAAAATTGTTTTCCTTTTCATAGGAACAGAAGAGTAAGGTTTTTTTCATACCTTCAAGGTCTAAAAGGGCCTATTATTGCCTGGCTAAGAGGAAGAATCAGTAATTACACTACATATCTTAACTATTGTCCTCAGCCATAAATTAGTGAAAACTGATGAATAGGCAGAGCTTGTACATTATAGGAAAGAAACAGGAATCAATTATAGAAAAGTGATAATTAAATACAACAATTTCCTTTTGTCCTTGATGGGTATTTCCCAATAATTTAAAATCAGAATATACACAAATATTATTACAAATTGAAATAAAGATGACTATTGTGGTGAAATACTGATGAGAAGAATTTGTGTATAGCATCTGTTTCCTGGTTAATGAACTGACATTACCCATCCCACTTGCAGGCTTGTGTGCCAGAACAGTAGGAGAGGGTGTGAGCGGTAAAAGAATTGGATGTAGGTGACAATGCTGTGCTCTTAGTAATCAGAGCTCTCCAGCTGTACACTTCTATTCTAGTGCACTCTGAAGGTCTGGCACACAGCATAATACAAGGATAATTTCTTTCAAACAAAATAATGAATTATGTTAGACTTTGTGAATTTAGGGGCTTAGTAAGGACATGTTAGCCTACTTTGCCTATAATTTCTGGAGAGATTAGGAAACAATAAATAATTGATTATGGCTTCCATTTTCTTTCAACAGTCATTCACATATTTGTGAAGGTATTTTTCTCCTTTTCTACTTTTTTTCTAAGTGTTCAACTTGGATTCTAGCATTAGCAGAACCTGACAGCAGCTGCTGTATCTTGTCCCTTTCTTGGATTTTGTGGGTTTAGAATTCTGAATGTTTTTTTTTTTCTGTTTTGTCATGAAAGAGCCTTTGTAAATAGTAGTCCCTACCTGTCCTTATGGATCAAAAAGGCATTAAGACAGGCATAGTCACAGTCATCATAATTAAGAATTTCATAACTTCCTGTTTTAAAGGATATTAAAGTCCGAGAAAGAAGCCTTAGTTCAACTGCGATTGGCGTTGTATGCCATGAATAAACTTTTTAAACTATAATCTTCAGTTTTCAAAGATCATGTTTTCTGATTTAAAATGAATACAAATTGTAAAATCAAATTCTTCATTTGGGAGTGACTTTGACTAATGAGTTATATTTCTGGAGTTAATCAAGATCAGCACATCTTTTAAGAAATCTATCCTACCAGTTTTTCTGTAACTTTCATGAAGAGTCATTAGTTGGAGAGCTGCAATTGTCATCATGAGATCTATGAAGGACATTCTGGTTCTTTCCCCAAAGATGAGGCAAAGAAGTTCAACAAAGAAGTGTTGAACAGGAGGAAGGCAGAATAATTATACAGTAAAAATAGGGCAGCAGAAAAGTCTAGGAATTGAACATAGATCCAAAAATGAATTTGGAAACCACTCATCTGAAATCTTTGATATTAAATTTGGAAGATTTTTTTTTATTTCCAGTTCACCTTTCAGTGTAAAAATACAGTTATATTAAATTCACATTTACAAGAAAATCTTGAGAACTTTGACTAACACTGATCAGGATAGTATATAACATTGAGCATTGAACATAGAGTCAGAAACATCTGGTGTGAAGCCTACTCCAGTCTCTAGCACTTTAGTAGTTATTCAACTGGGCAAATCACAATCTCTTTTAGATTCAGGTTCCTCATTTACAAAATAGTGATCATAATGCCTTCAGACCTTACTTCTATATCAGTCTCTTGGCTTTTTGGAGACTGAAGGTTCTCTTTGGCTTTGAAGACATAATAAAGAAGGGAAGAAGGGAGGGAAAAGGGAGGAAGAAGGGGGGAAGGGAGGAAAGAAGATTAACAGCCTGATCTGTAGTTATCAATTACAATTCAAATAGTCCCTTATTACATAATGTAGGGAAGATATAAGTTTTGAGTAGCTCCACGCCTTGCTCTCTTTTTCTCCGATCAAGTTGAGAAAGTAAGTTTTATACCAGGCAGGAGAATCTATACACCTGGGTTTACTTTTTGTTAGATAGTTAAGTTTGAACTATTTCTTTTAGTTTGTTTTCTGTCTACTTCAAGTGATTATCAATAAACTATAAAATATAACACTTGGAGTTATTGGATATTGATGGAAATCTTACAATTGTATATATGATATGACAATACATATTTCTATGTTCATCATTTTAAGAAACAAGTTCTAGAAAAAACTAGAAAAACACTAGAAAAAAAAATCCATGCAGAAAATAACAAGATGGATGGTATGATTCAATCTGCTTTTGAACTGTTAGATCCTTCTTCCTTCTATAGCAGTCAATAGATTTTTTTCATCATGAGTCACTACCAGATATTTTAACCACCTCAGAACAATTCTGGTCTGAGACCTGCAAAGAATTTCCATATCATTTGGACCCCTGGGCACATTTTTCACTTTTGTATTTGTGTAAACTTTTAGAGTCTTTCAAAACACTTTCACATGCATTATCTCACTTAGATGTGACAACACTGACAGACTGTAAAGGCTGTTGTTGTTTAACTCATGCTTACCAAAAAAAGCAGTTGAGGGGAAACAAGACTGGAAATTGTCAGCAAGAGACCCAGCTAAGCCAAACCACCAGAGAGCACTTGTAAATGAAACCAGAAAGGGGAAAATAAGTAGATGTGAAATGGAACAGATTTGCAGTCGTTTCTTTAATGGCTATTTTCTTTAGCTACCATGATTGTGAGACTAGTACAATAAAGATTCCTCAAGGCTAGGAAGTATTGTGCCTGACACATGCTAAGCACTACAAAAATCTCTTTATATTGGTTGATTAAGACCTTTGTATTTTTGACTCTGCTACATAATGCATTAAATCAACAATAGTTAAATTGAGGATCAAATAACTACAGAAAAATGTGAGCTGGAGGGGGTGTGGAATCCAAAATATTTCAGAGGGTGAGATTCTTATAAAATATAAGTATAATAAATAATATACCATTTCATTTAAAAAGTAATATAATACATAACAATATATATTATCACTTTATTATTTCCAAAAATTCTTTATAAAAACATCCTATACTACACAACCGAGCAGAAAGTGTGAAAGTATAAGAATGAAAAAGAAAGACTTTTGCAGGTGATTTTACAGGAGACCAAATCTTTACAATCACATAATTTAATTCCCTTCTATTACCATTGTTTCTATTTGTCAAAACAGCATTTTTCTAAGGGAAATATATAGTCACGAAAGGTTTTCTTTAATCACTGTTACTTCCTTGTGTAGAATATCACACAAAAGTTCATGACAGATGAACATTTACAGTGGATTTGAGTATTAAAACCAAGTAAGTCATACAATACAATGAATGAAAATTGCTTGATAATAGGTCATCTACCTTGAGTTGATGAGATAACAAAAATAAATTTTTAAAATTTGTTTCTTGATTTAAATATATGCTTCCTTAAAATACCTAAATAATCTCATATCAGAAAAAGAAATTGAATAAACCATTAAAGAACTCCATAAGAAAAAATCCCCAGGACCAGATGGATTCACAAATGAATTCTATCAAACATTCAAAAAACAACTAATCCCAGTTCTTTACAAACTATTTGACAGAATAAGCAAAGGAGGAGTTCAACCAAATTCCTTTTGTGACACAAATATGGTTCTGATTCCAAAGCCAGGCAGACTAAAATCAGAGAAAGAAAATTACAGATTAATCTGAACATAGATGCAAAAATCTTAAATAGAATGCTTGCAAACAGACTGCAGCAAGTGATCACAGGGGCTATTCACTATGATCAGGTGAGATTTATATCAGGAATGCAAGGATGGTTCAATATTAGGAAAACCATCCACATAACTGACCACATCAACAAGCAAAACAACAAAAATCACATGATTATCTCAATAGATACAGAAAAAGCATTTGACAAAATACAATGCTCATTCCTATTGAAAACATGAGAAAGTATAAGAACAGAAGGGCCTTTCCTAAAAATAATAAATAGTATATATATATATATATATATATATATATATATATATATATATATAACACACCAAAAAAGCTAGTGGAAATAATCAACAACTTTAGAAAAGTAACAGGATACAAAATAAACCTACATAAGTCATCAATGTTTCCATATATTTGCAACACATTTCAGCAGCAAGAATTGGAAAGAGAAATTCCATTTAAAATCATCCTAGACAATATAAAATACTTAGGAATCTATCTGCCAAGATGATCACAGGAACTATATGAACACAACTACTAAACATTGTCCACACAAGTAAAACTAGATCTAAATAATTGGAAAAACATTGATTACTAATGGGTAGAATTAGCTAAAATAATAAAAATGACAATCCTACCCAAACTTACTTACTTATTCAGTGCCATACACATCTAACTACCAAACAACTTTCTCATTGTATTAGAAAAATATATAACAAAGTTCATTTAGAAGAACAAAAGATCAAGGATGTCAAGGGAAATAATGAAAAAAAAATGTGATGGAAGGGGGCCTGGCAGTACCATATCTCAAACTATACTATAAAGCAGTGGTCATCAAAACAATAAGGTACTGGCTAAGAGACAGAAAGGAGGATCAGTAGAATAGACTTAGGGTAAGTGACCCCAGCAAGACAGTCAATGATAAACCCAAAGATCCCAGTTTTGGGGACAAAAATCCTCTATTTGACAAAAACTGTTGGGAAAATTGGAAGACAGTATGGAAGGGATTGGGTTTGGATCAACATCTCACACTCTACAAGATAAACTAGAATGTGTGAATGAATTGAATATAAATAAAAATACTCTAAATATATTAGGTGACACTGAATAGTATACTTGTCATATCTTTGAGAAAGGAAAAATGTTAAGACTAAACAAGAGTTAGAAAACTTACAAAATATAAGACAAATAATTTTGATCACATTGAATTGAAAAGGTTTTGTAAAAAAAAATTAATGTAACCAATAATAGAAGGGAAGCAACAAATTGGAAAAAAATTCTTCATAACAAAAAGCTCTGACAAAGGTCTAATTACTCAGATTTATAAAGAGCTAAATCAATTGTACAAAAAGTCAAGCCATTCCTCAGTTGATAAATGGGCAAGGGACATGAAAAGACAATTTTCAGATAAAGGAATCAAAACTATTAATAAACACAATAAAAAGTGTTCTAAATATCTTATAAGCAGAGAAATGCAAATCAAAACAACTCTGAGGCATCACCTCACACCTAGCCTATTGGCAAACATGACAGCAAAGGAAAGTAATGAATGTTGGAGGGAATGTGGCAAAATTGGGACATTGATGCATTGCTAGTGGAGTTGTGAATTACCATTCTGGAAGAAAATTTGGAACTATGCCCAAAGGGTGCTAAAAGATTGTCTGTCCTTTGATCCAGCCATAGCACTGCTCGGTTTATACCATAAAGAGATAATAAGGGAAAAGACTAGTAGAAGAATATTCATAGCTGTGCTCTTTGTGGTGAGAAAAAATTGGAAAAGGAAGTGAAGCCCTCTGATTGGGGAATGGCTGAACAAATTATGGTATCTGTTGGTGATGCAATACTATTGTGCTCCAAGGAATAATGAACTGGAAGAATTCCATGGGAACTGGAATTACCTCCAGGAATTGATGCAGAGTGAAAGGAAGAGAACCAGGAGAACATTTTACACAGAGACTAATACACTGTGGTACAATTGATTTTTATGGACTTTTCTACTAGTAGCAATGCAATTATCCAGCACAATTGTGAGGAATTTATGAGAAACAACACTATCCACATTCAGAGGAAGAACTGTGGGAGTAGAAACAAAGAAGTAAAACAACTGCTTGATCACATGGGATGATGGGGATATGATTGGGGATGTAGACTCTAAATGGTCACCCTACTTCAAATATCAATAATATTGAAATGGGTATTGATCAAGGACAGATGTAAACCCAGTGGAATTGCACATCAGATACAGGAAGGGATTGGTGGGAAGGGATTGGTGGGAGGAGAGAGAAAGAACATGAATCTTGTAATCATGGAAAACTATTTAAAATTGACTAATTAAATAAAATAAATAAATATATGCTTTTTATGAAGCAACTTCTTTTAGGTCCTTCCCAGAGCCTATGCCAGAAATATACAGGAATATGACCTCTACATAACATTCATTCTGGTCCCAGACATCTCTTTTACAGATATAATGCATGAGGCCACATAAGGGAAAATGAATTGTATATTCATATTGGGAGCAAGGTTTTAGTTTTTGTGCCTAAGCAACTTCAGTTTAGGATCACAAATGATGTTCTTTATTTTGCTATTTCATATTCTTAGATATAGCTCATGTTCTATTAATTAATAAAAGCAAAAATTCTTAGCTTCTGCCGCCTTTCATCTGCCTCCAGCATGGTGGGTAGGAGGAGAATATAACTTTTGTCAATGTCCAAAGAATCATGTGATCTTCACACAGATAACTAATAAGAAATCATCAAAAGGTACTAAATTCAAGGAAGAGAATTCATAGATACTGATTGCAAGGAATTATATGGACTACTTTATATTTTGGACAATTCTTGCTAAAGTGATATTATAGAAAGGATTGACAACAAAGGAAATTAAAGGGCAGCAGGAAAAGAATTCTGAGTCTGGAATGACAGAACCTCAGTCTAAAGTTTGACTCTGGTGTTAACATCTGCGTGACCTTTAGCACACTGAACTGTTATGGTCATCAGTTTTATCTGGAAGTATAAGTTATGATCTTTAAGATTTCTTAAAGCTCTAATACTCTGATCCTGGACTCATAAAAAAGTTATACAGAGGAGGTACTGCCATTGAAGGAACAGATGGAGTCCAAATATTGATTGAAACATACCATTCTTCACTGTATTTCCTCCATGATTTTTTCTAGTATAAGCAAAAGTCTTCTTTCACAAAATGATGAACATGAAATTATGTATTCTCTGATAATATGTATATATAAGTCTATAATAAATTAACCTGCTTTCTTGGGGAGGGGAGAAAGGAGAGAGTAGGGAGAGAATTTAGAGTGTAAAATGTTAGAAAATGAATATTAAAAATCGTATTGCCAAAAGAAGGTCTAATTCTGATCTTGTTAGCTTAGGGAGCGATAATCCTTGCATGTCATTATGCATATCTGATATCAAATAGTCACATATTTAATATGTATATTGATAAAACATGAATATAATAAAAGAAATATAAAATAATATTATGTATAATATAGTATAGTAGACATAATATATCATAATATATTCTATTGTTATAAATACCATATATTAATAATATAAAATAAACATGTATGCATAAATGTGTGTATATGTCTATAAATATATATCATACATATGTATGCATAGGCATATATACATTTATATGTTTGTGTGTGTGTATAAAAGCTAAAATTGGAAAGTACCTAGGAGAACACCTAGTTCAGAGTTGCTTTACTTTTTGGGGGTGTGGGGCACACCCCTATGTTGGTCTAAGCCTTTAATAAATAGTTTCAGCCTTGTAACTACACATTTTTCTCATGTAGTTATTTTTGGTCCTTTTTATTCCAACTTGAACACTGATCAATACTGCTTAACTAGGTTAAAACACAAGGAGATGTGTTGGTCTAAGGCATTCAGTAGAACCATGGAATTTCCCTGCAGAGATTCCTAACAGAATAATTCAATTCAACAAGCATTTAAAGTGCTTACCTGGCAAAAGACATCGACTCCACATTGATGATTAGATTCTCCAAATGTTTCTCCTCAAAGATGAACTTTTTCAAACAACTGAAATAGCATAACATTCTCACTGAGTAAGAGACATTTGAAAACGATTAGTCTAGTCTCATATAGTGCCCTTTTTTCAAGTCTGTCATACTAGGGATACAACACGGTAAGTCTATACATTAAAGAATGCCATCATTTGGGAACAAAATTTGATGATTTAGTAAATAACCTGGAAAGTATATGATAAGAATATGATGGAAAATTACATTTAAAAGTATCAAAAAGCTGATCAATGCAGTGACCTATCTTGACTTCAAAGACTTGTTGTGTTTAGAAAAAAGGTGATGGTTTAAAGACAAAATAAGTTAGATATCATGACAAGTCAGTGTATTGGTTATTTTTCTCAACTCTATTTCTTTGTTATAGAGGTAGAGCCTGAAGTGATGAAAAGTCATTGGGAAATGACAGTAATTAAAAAAATAACCACTGACATTTAAAATAAAAATAAGAAAAACAACATGGTGAGTTGGTTTATTGTTGTCCTTTACTATTATCAGGGTCAATGTACAATGTGTCTGACCATGGCTGATCAGACCAGCATGAATTCAAAGGGTCCTCCCACCTCTCAGGCAGAAATAGCCTGTATGAACATTTGGGATACAATGTCTCTAAATTTGTACATCTCACATTTCTCTTGAGTTACTGCAATCTTGCTTTGCTCACAGAATACAGTGGCTCCTTTGATGCAGGGGTGCCATACAGGATGATGTGGTGCCATTGACTCCCATGTCTCACAATGGATACCAGTGGTCCTCAGAGAGACCTTGAGAGAGTCTTTGTATTGTTTCTTTTGAGCTCTGTGTGAGTGCTTGCCTTGTGTGAATTCTCCATAAAATAAACTTTAAGGCAACAAAGTATTTGACTTTTGAACAATATGTCCAGTTATTCAGACTTATTTTCTCTGCAGAAAATATGAATACTTGGCAGTTGAACTTAAGAAAGGATCTCATTGCTTCATCCCTTATTTTGACATGTAATTTTCAAAATCATTCTTACACAATGCAAATAAGTTTTTAGTTTCCTGTCATGACTGGTATATTGCCCTGGTTTCACAGGCATACAACAATTAGGTGAACACAACACCTTTTTAGACCTTAAATTTGGTAGGCAACCTAATACTTCTCTCCCTAACTTTCCTTCTGGACTCTCCCAAACACTGGGCTAACTCCAGCAATATATGCATCATTATGTATGTGGACATTCCTGAAAAGTAAACTGCCAAGAAGTGAGCTTATTTGCAGCTGTAAACTGGAATTATATATCCCTCTTTTAATTTAACCAGGGACCTAGAGGTCTTCTAATGATAGAGATGTGTAGGGATTAACTAGCCCACAGTGACAGGAAGTAGAAACCATAGATACAGGAAGGAGAAACCATAGAGACAGGAAGTGAGGTACAAAGGGGTTTAAAGGGACAAGTGTCAGTTTCTGGTCTGTCTGTTGCTGACAGGGAAGCAAGTTGCAAGGAAGTTGGCTGCTGGACATGAGTTGCTAATTGGTGGTTGGTTACTGGTGGTGTGGGTTGTTGATTAATTGGTGGTTGGAATATATATATATATATATATATATATATATATATATATATATATATATATATATATTCTAAATGTTGAGCTGAGCTGAAGGGTGATCAGCTGGACTTTCTCTAATGGAAGTTGTAGGCAGTTATAGGTAAATATAGGTAGTTTTAGATAGTAATTATAGTTAGTTATAGGATAACTAGCATAGAAATTAGGAAATGTTTTTTCTCTTCCTTTTTCCTGAATTTCTCTCCTTTACAATATTCATTTTACAATATTCTTTTACTATCTCTAATTTAATTAAACTAAATTGTTAATTTTTAAAAGCTGCTAAAAGTTTTCTTTCTCTGGCTTAAAGGGATAATATTAATGTTCAATTTTGCCCTTTGATTCAGCTATAGCCCTGCTGGGTTTGTACCCCAAAGAGATAATAAGAAAAAAGACCTGTACAGAATATTCATAACTACACTGTTTGTGGTGGCAAAAAAAAAATTGGAAAATGAGGGGATGCCCTTCAATTGGGGAATGGCTGAATAAATTGTGGTATATGTTGGTGATGGAATACTATTTTGCTGAAAGGAATAATGAACTAGAGCACTTCTCTGCAAGTAGCAATACAATGATCCAAAACAATTGGGAGGAATTTATGAGAAAGGACACTATCCACATTCAGAGAAAGAACTGTGGTAGTAGAAAAACAGAAGAAAAACAACTGCTTCATCACATGGTTTGATGGAGATAAGATTGGGTATATAGATTCTATATGATGACCTAATTCAAATATCAGTAATATTGAAATAGGTATGTAATATTGAAATAGGTATTGATCAAGGACACATGTAAAATCCAGTGGAATTGTGTTTCAGCTCTGGCAGGGGATTGGTGGGAGGGGAGGGAAAGAACATGAATCTTGTAATTATGGAAAAATATTCTAAATTAACAAATTTAATAAAATTTAAAATAAATAAATGAAAAGAAAAAGAATAAAATAAAAAAAATTAAAGTGGAAAAAAATGAAGCAATATCTGAGCCTAGACTCTGTGACTCCCGAGTTAAAGCTCTTTTTATTCAAATACCTTGTGTCACTGAAATTGCCCTTAGCTGTTGAAAAATAAATAAATAAATGACACTAAGAAAAAAGCATGGGAGCAAAAACACACCCTTGCTTTACTCTATTTATTGATAAATAGGAAATCACAAGAGAATCATTCATTAACCAGTACCTATACAAGCATACTGTTGTTGCAACTATTGTGTAATTCTGATGTTACATGTTACATAATAGCTATACAGCTCTTTTGGCAACCTAATTTTCCCATGATCTTTTACAAACACTCACAACTGATATTATCAAAGGACTTGGTCAGATCAACAAATGTGTACAGCTCTGTTCCTCTGTTATTTCTCTTGGAGTTATTTGGCAACAAATAATATGTCAACTATTACTTGGCTCTTTCTAAATCCACACAAGTTATCTGGTAGAAGAGCATCATCCAGGTGAAATATCAGTCTATTAAAGAGCATTTTGACAAGAATCTTTTTAGTAATGATTGAGAGAGACACTCCCTCTTTCCATGGTTATCACAGGACAATTTCTTTTATTTTCTTTATGGAAATAGAAACATCCTTGATCTCTAAGGGGTAACTTTCTCTTGCCTTATTACCCAGAGGTTTTCAATCATCTTTTGTATGGGTGATGGACCTCCCTCTTCTTTGTAAATCCCTGATAGGATGGATTCTTCACTGGGCACTTTGCCACAGGATAGGAACTAAATGGCATTTAAAACCTTTTCTTCATTTGGAAGGTTGACTAGAAGGAGATTGATTTCAACTTCAGGTATAGAGTCAATGGCTTCAGTTTTGTAGCAGTCCATACCTATCTAGGGACAAGGGGAAACAGTTAGAATGTAAAGATTGTCTTAGAAGAGAGCATGCTCAGTCCAGGGCATGGCTAGTAAAGCCTGTTGACCCTTGATCCCAGCTTCCCCCAGGTTAAGCATGAAATCAGGTTTCTTTGTGTTCACCTGGCTAAGAAAAACCACACCTATACCTTGTTGTTAACCAATGATAATCATCCCTATGTATTGTGTATATTTGCATATCAAAGACATTAAAAGGAGCAGCCACAGGCACTTCCCTCTCTCTCATGGATCTCATGCCTTGCCTAACACTGCCTCTCTTCCTCTTCTCTCTCCTCTCTCTCACCTGGGACCTGGCCTTTGGCCAGCCACTTTTATTTTCTAATGCTAATACCTAGCTCTTTCTAATTCATCCTATTATCTACACTTTATTCTCTTAGCCCTAAGGTTTGTAAGGTTTGTGCTTGGCTACTAGCCCAAATCACCTAAGCTAATTCTCTCAGCTCAGCTATATCATTCCTCTGACCTGAGTGGTGGTAATTTTGAACTACTGGATGGTTCTGTCCTTTGAGATTTCCAGAATCTGGAGTGTGCTGTGGGCTCCAGTAAAATCGATATGACCTGGTTTCTGACTCAATTCTGCCATCTCCTACCTGGCTCCATCGCACCCCCCACGGAATCCAAACTACTATCCTATCTCTCTCTCTCTCTCCTTGAGGCATTTGCAGGCGAATGTCTCAGCTTTGGTTGATGAGGTTTTGTTGTGAACACTATGAATACTTTCAGGCCATTTCTCCAAGATCATGTCCTTATCAACAATCAGTATGGCTCTATCATCACTGAGTATTTGAGACATAACACATGTCTTTGATCCATAAATAACATCCACAAATTCACAGAATTATTCTGGGTTATTACTATCAGCATAAAACTGAATTTTATCTTACCTTTTACTGAGGAAAGACTTATGTTTTATTTTTGATGGAGCTAAATGCTACCTTCTTAGGAACAGATGAACTGTTTTGCTAGTAAACTCTGTGCATTTCTCATTTTCAGTTAGTAACTTATGAATTTCCCCATCACTTTCATCAAGCCAGTCATGAACTTTGTGAGCATTTTGGCACAGATGAGTAAATGTGATTCTATATACTAAATTTCTAAAAGGTATCCAACAGTTTTTTTACTCCCCTTTTGCCAACCATGTGCTAATTCAGCTTTCCCTCCAACTCAGCAATAAACTGCACATAGAAAAGCATTCTAATCTGTTGACCTTAAATTTTTTGGTTGTCATCTTGACTTGGAGCTGTCAATTTTGTTGAATGCAAATGTTTAGCTTAGAGAAGATAAGTTTGTGATCAGTACAACACTCTGTACGACAGATCATCTTCTCATTACAATGGCATAATCTATTAAATATCAATGTTTACTGTGAGAGTGAAACCATGAATTTTTATAGTGTTTCAGTAGATGTTGGCGATGAGGTCATGAAACAAATAAGTCTTCAGTGATAAATGACTATTGTTATTACTGTTTCTGATTCCATTCTTCACAAGGACTTCCTGCCATGTCTGATGGTCTGTGCCAACTCTGACATTAAGGTTACCAAGAAATATAAACATAACCTCTTTTGGCATACTGATGTTTATGGTCTCCATATTTTCATAAGATTTTTCTTTGACCTAATCAAGTTTCATCACCATGAGAGTACATACACTGATGATGATGGCAAGGCACTTTCCTCCAAATGGCAATTGCATTGTCATGAACTTCCAATTCACTCCTTTTAAAATGAATACCAGTTGATTTGACTAGATTAATTTTTACTTTGAAACCTATCCCCTGCTTCATGACACTCCTTATGGTGTTTGCTCCAGAAAAAAATATACATATGATAAGCCGACCTTAATTTGCCAGCCTTGTTTGACTTAGGACTGCTATTTGGATGTGATACCTGCTGAGTTCTATAAGAAGAATTGTTTATTGTTCAGATCTTTTTATTTTATGTTGCCATAAACATGCATATATTCCATGTACAAATAGTGAGTGGAATCATTTTGCAAAATCTTTGTACGTTTTTATGTGTGCTTTGACTACATGGTAGGATCCCTGTTTACTAAGGTAAATAGGTCAGAGTTATGTTAGTTAAAGCAGATAATTTCAGGATACATTTTCAAACCTCATCCTCACACCCAAAGTGAGAAATGTGGTCTTTAAAAAAAGACTACTTAGACACCAAGAGGGCTACTGAATATCCACTGCCACTTTAGTCCAGTGAGAAGACAACCCTATGCCACTGACCATCTATGTGCAGTATTTTGATTATAATTCCTAGTATATTTAGACCTACTGTTTTTTCATTTGCCCATTGTAGTGGGATATTTTAGTAGCATTTAGAAGCATAGTAATAAAACAGTAAAATTTAAAATGATAAAATAGTATGGGTGATGACTTTTTACTTGCACATTGGTCTTAAATGAGGCAGTTATGTGAAGTCATTGGCTTCACTCTTCCAAAGTCATCAGATTCCAATGACAAGACAAAAATAAAGAGAATTGATAATGCCTTAGGATACAATGGATAAACTTGGCATCTTCAATGTCTCACCAAGGTTTAAAGACTTTAGAGCCCCTTATTCCATCACCTCCATTGCCCATTAGAACACATTATTTAAATTCTCCTATTCCACAAGGAAAGTCTTTACATGTTTGCAGTAGATATTTATCACTCACTGAAGAGTTTAAGGCCTCTTAAACTCAATTTGGTTTAACCAAAATCTGCCAAAATGATTTTGCTGTGATATGGCCACTGTGTATGCTACAACTTCTTGAGTCACACGAGTTGAGAAGCAGGTGGATACATAAGTTGGAGAACAGCCCTAAAAAGGATATGGCAGTCCTTACACAAGATATACACATCTTCCCTGAACAATTTGTGAACCAAACATGGTAAGTCTAAGCTGAATGTAATATATTTTTAGAACCAAAGGGAGAAATGCCACACGAGCATATATATTATGGGAAATTTCTTATAAGAATAGATAAAAATCACACAAGATTAAAAAGTATGGATAGAAATCATAATCTTTTCCATTTGAAAGAATTTAGCCTCAAGCCCATTGGAATAAATAACCTACATAAGCTTTCTTTGTATTACTCTGGATGTGGGAATGCTTGGCATCTCAAATGTGTTATAAATTCCTTGAGAAAAAGGATCATCATCTGAGATCTTTGTATTCTCCATAGCACTTGATGCAATGTTGGGCCCAAACTGGGTTTTCATTCATTGAATAGAATTAAATGATATAGAATTATAATATCTCTAATGCTTTGCATAGGCTAACATCCATCCATCTTGCACCTTATTCTATAATGATTATAGGCTTAGAGAGTAGTATAAGAATAATACCATTTTTGCTCAACAAAAAGGAATTTTACTGATGTCAGACTTGGCCTTACTCTTCTATTTTTTAAAAATTCATTTATTTTATTTTCCCCTATTACATGTAAAAACAATTTCCAATATTTTTCAAATAATATTGAATCTAAAAGTTTCACCCTCCATCTTTTTTTTTGCAAATCCTATCCCACTCCTGTTGAGATAGTAAGCATTTTCATATTGACTTTACTTGTCCAATCCTTTAAAATATTTTTCCATATTAATTTTCTTCTGAATGGAAGCCCAATGAGAAACAAAATTAAGAAGGTAAAAAAAAGCATTCTTTGGTCTTTGATTCAGATTCTATCCTTTCTTTCTCTCTGGAAGCAGATAACATTTATTGTAATAAGTTCTTTCAAATGATTTTGGAGTATTACATAACTGAGAATAGCTGTTATCCACAGTTGTTCATGGTACAGTAGTTCTGTAAAATGTTTGCCTGTTTCTGTTTGTTTCACTCTGATTCATGTCATGTAAATTTTCTTAGGTTTTTCTGAGCTCCTCATACTTATCATTTCTTACAGCCCAATGGTAATCCCTTACAATAACAAACTCTAACTTATTCATCCATTCTCCAATTTATGGATATCCCCCACTTTCTAATTATTTGTCCCCACAAATAGAGCTTCTTTAAATAACTTTATATATCTGGGTCCTTCTTTTTAGTTTTCATCTTTTTGGTATACAAACCTTGCAATGGCATTGTTGGGTGAAAAGATATGCATTGTTTTATAGCCTTTTTGCATAGGTACAAATTGCTCTCCAGAATGACTGAATCAGTTCACAACTCCTCCATTTGTGTATCAGCTTTCACATATTCCCTCCAAGGTTTGTCATTTACCTTTTCTGTCATAAAATCCAATCTGATAGGAGTTTGGTAGTCCATGTGAGTTGTTTTGATTTGCATTACTGTAATTAAAAGTGATTTAGAACATTTTTTGCATGATTACAGAAAGCTTTAGTTGTTTTGTTTGAGAATAACCTGTTCATATCCTTTGACCCTTCATCCATTGGGGAATCAGTTATATTCATATATATTCAATTAATTTCTCTACATATTAGAGAAATAAATGCTTTATTAGAGAAACATACATTTTTTTTGCTTCCTTATGATTACTATGTATTAGTCTCTATCCTATTTACCCCTGTTTAGTTCCTGACTTTCACCTACTTCAATTATGTCTCTTTTCTATCAGCCTGAGCATCCCTTCTCTTTCCCTTCTCTTCCTACTTTCCTGTAGGATAAGACAGACTTTCACACTATTCATTGTGTATGTCCTTTCCTCATTGAGTCAGTTCTGATGAGAATACAGTTTACATGCTCCATACCTAAAATCCCTCCAACTTCCCCTCCACCATAAAAACTATCATGCTTCTTTAATTGTGAAATAATTTAACCCATTCTCTTTCCTCCTTCCCCTTCATTCCAATATATTCCTTTTCCTCATACCTTAATTTTATTTTTATATACCCCCATTCTTTTCAACTCATTCATTTCTCCTCCATATATATTTATTCTAACTTCCCAAATAATAATACAGTTCTTTGTAGTTTCAAGAACCATCTCTCCATATAGGATGTACATAGTTAAATCTTATTGAATGCCATTTTAATTCTTGTATCTCTTTACATCTTTATGATTCTCCTGATTCTTGTAGATGAAAATCAAATTTTGCATTCAGCACAAGTCCTTTCATCAGGAATGTTTGAAAGTCCCCTATTTCATTGAATACTCATTTTTGCCCTAGAGGATTATGCTTTGTTATGCTGGGTAAGTGATTCTTGGCTGAAATGTTAGCTCCTTTTCCCTATTGGATATTATAATCCAGACTCTGATCCTTTAATGTAGACAATGCTGAAAGTTCTGTTGCACCACAATGTCTGTATTAGGTTTTCTCTGGGGGGGTAGTGGTGGAGATGCTTGCAATAGTTTCTTCTTGACCTGGGAGTACTTGAATTTGGCTTTAATGGTCCTGGGACTTTTCATTTTGGAATCTTTTTCAGGATGTGATTAGCAGACCCTTTCAATTCCTATTTTGCTGTTTCTTTCTAAAATATCAGGGCAATTTTCCCTGATGATTTCTTCAAGATAATGATGAAGCTCTTTTTCATGGAATATAATAACACTTATATTATCTTTCCTGGATTTATATTTCAAGTCAATTGTTTTTCCTATGAGATATTTTATATTTTCATCTTTTTCCTTAACTTTTTGGCTTTATTTCTTGATATCTCATGTAGTCATTAGCTTCCATTTGCCTAATTAAAGGTACATAGATAAAATCAAATTCTATGTTATAATGGAAAGATCCAATATCTTCAGCTTCAACTGGCAGCTGAGGAAGATCTGGCTTTAATACAAGAGGACAGCTTCATCAGCCTAATTTAGTTAATTAGACTAATCTACTTAACAAATATAGATAAAAACACAAATAAAATGCTAGCAAATAGACTACTGCAAGTTATAACAAGGATTATTCACTATGGCCATATGGGATTTATACAAAGGATGCAAGGATGGTTTAATATTAGGAAATCCACCTGTATAATTGACAAAATCAATAATCAAACCAACAGAAATGAAATTATTATCCCAATAGGTGCAGAAAAAGCCTTTGACAAAATATAATACCCATTCCTATTGAAAATGCGAGAAAGTATAGGAATAGATGGACCTTTACTAAAAATAATATGTATTTAAATCCATCAGCAAGCTTCATTTGAAATGGGGATAAATTAAAATCCTTCCTAATAAGATCAGGAGTGAAACAAGGATGCCCATTATCACCTCTATTATTTAACATTGTAATAGAAATACTAGCAGTAGCAATTAGAGAAGAAAAATAAATTGAAAGAATTAAAGTAGTCAATTAGGAGACTGAACTACCACTCCTTAAAGAGGATATGATGGTCTACTTAAAGAATTCTAAATAATTATCTGAAAAGCTAGTGGAAATAATCAACAACTTGGGGAAGTTTCAAGATACAAAATAAACCAAAATGAATCATCATAATTTCTATATATTTCTGACACATCTCAGCAGCAATAGTCAGAAGGAGAAATCCCATTTTAAATCATCCTAGAAAATATAAAATATTTAGGAATCTACTTACCAAGACAAATATAGGAACTATGAACACAACTACAAAACATGTTCCACACAATTAAAACTAGATCTAAATAATTGAAAAATATCAATTGCTCCTGGGTAGGACAATCTAGTATAAAAAATGAAAATCCTACCTAAATTAATTTATTTAGTGCCATACCTATCAATCTACCAAGAAACTTTTTTAAAGAATTAGAAAAAAAATTATAACAAAATTCACTTGGAAGAACAAAAGATCAAGAATATTAAAGAAACTAATGAAAAAAAATGTGAAGGATGGGTGCCTAGCAGATCTTAAACTGTACTTTAAAGCAGTGATCATCAAAAGAATATGGTACTGGTTATGAGACAGAAGGGTGGACCAATGTAATAGGCTTGAGGTAAATGATCTCAGGAAGCCAGTCTATGATAAACCCAAATATCCTAGTTTTGGGGACAAGAACCAAATATTTGAAAAAAAAAAAACTGCTGGGAAAATTGGAAAACAGTATGGGAGATATAAGGTTTACATCAACATCTCACCCTATACAACAACAAATTAAGAATGGTTGAATGACTTAAATATAAAGTGGGAAATTATAAGTTAATTAGGTGAGCATAGAATAGTATACCTGTCAGATCTATGGGAAAGGAAAGAATTTAAGATAAGCAAGATACAGAGGATATTAAAATATAAAATTAATAATTTTGATTACATTAAATTAAAAGTTTTTGTGTAAACATAACCAATGCAACCAAAATTAGAAGGGAAGCAACAAATTGGGAAATAACCTTTTTAACAAAAACATCTGACAAAGTTTTAATTTCTCAAATTCACAAGGAGCTAAGAAAATTGTACAAAAAATAAAGCAATTGCCTAATTGTTAAATGGGCAAGGGACATGAATAGGTAGTTTACAGATAAAGAAATCAAAAGTATCAACAAGTTCATGAAAAAGTGATTTAAATCTCTCCTAATCAGAGAAATGGAAGTCAAAACAACTTTGAGGTACCACTTCACACCTATCAGGTTGGCTAATATGACAGCAAAGGAAAGTAATAAATGTTGAAGGAGATGTGACAAAATTCAGATACTAATGCATCGCTGTTGAAGTTGTGAATTGATACAACCATTTTGTTTGTATCCTAAGGAGATAATGGGGGAAAATATATACAAAAATATTTATCGCCGCACTTTTTGTAGTGGCAAAAAACTGGAAAATGAGAGGGTGTCCACCAATTGAAGTATGGCTGAACAAATTGTGATGGTGATGGAATATTATTGTAATGAAAGGAATGATGAACAGGAGGAAATCCATGTGAACTGGAAAGACCTCCAGGAAATGAAGCAGCACAAAAGAGCAGAACTTGGAGAACACCATATACAGAGATTGATACACTATGGCACAATTGAATGTAATGGACTTTTCTACTGGCAGCAATGCAATGATCCAGGACAATTCTGAGGGACTTATGAGAGGGAACACTATCCACACCCAGAGAAAGAACTGTCAAAGTAGAAAATCAGAAGAAAATTATATGATTGATCAAATGTTTTGATGGGTATATGATTGGGGATTTTGACTTTAAACAATCACCTTATTGCAAATATTAATAATATGGAAATAGGTTTTGAACAGTGATATATGTAAAATCCAGTGGAATTGCTCATCAGCCTCATAAATGGAAAATAGGAGGGTAGGAAAAGAACATGTAATCATGTAACCATGGAAAACTCTTCTAAATTAATTAATCAATTTAAAAAATTAAAAAAGAAGAAATGTTTCTCTTTCATCCATTTTTGTAAATCTTTTTCCATTTGATTAATTCTACTTTTTAAAAACTTTTTCTCTTCTTTGGATTTTGTTCCTCTTTTATGAATTGCCCTGTTTTTTGTTATTAATTCTTTCAGCATTTTTGTGACTCCTTTGCCAAGTTTTTGAGTTTTTTTCATAATTTTCCTTTATCACTTTCATTTGTCCTGAATTTTTATTCTGCCTCTCTTATTTGATTTTCAAAATCCTTTTTGAACTCTTTCATTAATTTTTTTCAGGTTTGAGAGTAATAAATATATTTCTTGGCCTTTGGATCCAGCAGAATCTAGATTTTGTATTTTGATCTTTGTTTTTACCAAAATAACTTTCTGTGTTGAATTTCTTTTTTTCTTTTGTTTTGTTTGCTCTTTTTCTCGCCTTTTTCTTTTCTTTTATTAAAAAGAAACTCTTTAAGTTGGGCTCAACTGTAGTGATAGGAGCATGATTAAGAGCTTCAAGTTCTTTGTAGAGCTGCCTTCAGAAGCAGATCTAGGGATCAATATGATTTCATTTACTCCAAGGTGATGCAATGTAAGAAGAGGTATGTTTGGCACTCTTCTGGCCAGTATTCTTGTCTAGAGAAATTCAAATTTTCCCTACATAAATGTGATCAGTGTCCTCTTTCCCCCACTTTGCCATATGCATTTATGTACACTAATGCTCCTCCTCATCCTGATATCATGAGACCTTGTTCTGAATATGGTCAAGGAGACAAGAGCTTTGCTCCCAGAATCAGCAAAGGGACCCCTGTAATCTCCTGAGCAGTTGTGTACTCTTCTTAGATTCTTAGCTGAGATTTACAGAAACTTTTCCTGACAGTTCAGTTGTGCCCAAGGTATGTAGCTGTGTTGGGGCATGCCTGGGATACCTGCACTCTACCTCTAAACCAGGGCACTAGATCCCTTGTGCCACCTTTCTCAGTTGTTTTGGGCTGACAATTATTTCTCTTTGCTTTTTTTGCATCATATTATGCCAGACTTTGTTTTGAGGCATAATATCATAGTTTTTTGGAGTTCCATTTGTTAGAGAATAGATGGGTTGGGGCACCTTCTCCACCATATTGATTTTGGCTCCTCTTTTCTTTTTTAACGCCTTGATTTTACTTTATTTTCTTCATTATGAGTTAAAGGGATGAAAATGAATATGCTAAGTATGAATTAGAGTTAAGTATAGGAAATTGGAGACTATAGATATTTTGATTAGATACTTTGTTTTGTAGGTGGCCATTGGAGAAATATACAATTCCACATAAATTCACCTTAATTTATTTCTCATTAGCATATTTTTGCTATGGAATCTCTTTGGACATAAAATTTCAAAGAAGATGATATGCGTTTCAATCCCAGATGGTATATACCAAAGAAATGAGAGAACTGGAACTTCACCAAGATCATGTGGCTCATGAATGGAATTTTGGAATATATGAGTGATTTCATCTTTTCACATTGTACAGAGTGTACCAACCTCTTTTTGAATGGAGGTAGAAAAGGCTTGATTATCTATGTAAAATTTCTCTTTCTTAATTTGGTTCTCTGGACAGTTGAGTCATAAGGAACTTAAGGGAAGGACAAGAATTCATTTAGAAATTCCTTGGAATTTTTATTTTCTATGCAATTATTTCAACCAGAAATCTGACTTTCAGTGAATTGTTGTTTCAGAAGTTTTAGGGTGCTGCCCGTCATGATCCCATCTTTGTTGCTGCTAGAAGAAGTCTTGCATTTAAAATTCTTGTAATCAGAAGAATATCACAAAGGAATGGCCATTGAAGAAACTTTCTGGTTTTTATACAAATATTTAGGGCAAATATTTCAATGAAAATACTACTATCACAGTATATGAGAAAAAGAATTAATTTGAATAATCAAGTATCAATTACTTTGGGGGTATTATTTTAAAATTAAATGTGATTATAATTAATGGAAGTATGTGAATCAGAGTTATCCAATGTATCCTTCACTGATTTCTTTGGATTAGGAATACCTTTTAATTTAACTTTTAAAAATAATTTAATTTTTCCATCCTTTAGCATGCCTTTAGAAGAATACTAGCTCTCAAATAAGACAATGGTGATTTGATTACTTTGGCAATATGTAATTCATTGTTGAATAAATATGGCAGCATAATAAATGCTAATCCTCAGAAAAAATAATTAAGAGGATATCTGTTCAGTTAAAATAGAAATTCACAAGATTTCAGAGCAACAAGATTGATCCTTCCTATTTATGCTCCTCAGTACAATAGTGAAAAGTTGCAACTATCAACCAATCAGACCTTTGGTATTTGTGCCATTTTTAATTCACCATCATCTCCCTACCTGGGTGTTACATCTTTTAATTGTGTTGTGTAAAAATATGGTGCCCAGCACTTATATCAAATTATTTATTGACAACAATAATTTATCTTTTTTTATTTTTCCAAATGTTTTTGGCAGTCTTAGAATATAGCAGATAATGGTTCTCCCTAAAGTCATGTTGGTGAACCCAAAGTACATGTGCTGGAGCCTGCTAGAAGGGACTGCTCTCTTCCCCCTTCCCACATGTGCCTGATGACATTCCTCAAACCATGGAAGTACTTCTTCGCTCCCCTGTCTGGGATAAGGCTGGGGGTGGGGGGCTTTCATGTGACATGAAAGTTCCATTTTGGACACTTGGTCTCTAAAATCTCTAAAAGGTTTGCCATATGGTCTAGAGTATCCTTATTTCATTTGTGTCTTAGTCATATGTATAGACACAAGAACACATGGGAATATTTCCACTGATGTTGATAGAATGACCATCATGTTAGCTCTATGATTTTTGTCACTGATTGATATAAGCAGGTATACATTATTGATCAGAGAAAGAGCCAATCAAGCTCTAAAGAAAGTTATACTTTATATGTGATGGAGACTATATATTGCATATTTATCAATCAGCTTTTGACAAATATATGTATGGCATAACTTATGGTTTACCTAAATTATTACATAGAATCTACATTTTTATCCTACATTATAACCCCTATTCAAATATAATTTTTAGCACCAATTATCACATGCTGAAGAAAAAGCTGGATTAAGAGAGTAGTGATCACTTTTTTAATAATAATTAACAAAACAATAAATCAGACCATGAATTTTAGAATTTGCTAATTCCTATGGTTTAAATTTTCACATAAAAAATTTGACAATTAATTATGCTCAGGATGTATGAGCTGGAACCAGTACACACATACCAATGATAAACCTTATACCCTACTGCAGCAGTAACTAATTGCATACACAGAATGAATGAATAAAAAAAAAATCCTTGTAAGGAATACCTATGGATTTTCATGTTGAATTGAATGAATTGAAATTTGTGCTAATCAGAGTAAGATACAACAAATGACAAACCGAAGAAGGTACATGAGCATTTTCAAGAAAGTTAACAAACAAAAACAAACTTCAGTAACATTCAAAGGAGAAAGAACACTAGTTTGGAAGATTAAATGCTGTATTGATGCTGCTTATATTACTTCATCTTTCTGGTCCTCAGTTTCCTTATCTTTAAATTGAAGACATTTATTAATATGAACTACAATGTACCTTTCAGCACTGAAATTATATCACACTTTATTCTGCATGGTGAAACAGGAACAAGAATTTTATTAAATGAAAAGCCATTTCGTGGTTGGGATTTCTATCAGAGGATGAATGACTCACTTGAAGTATCCTATTGATTCATTAAAGCAGGCCTGGATGAACTTCTTTTTGTCTTAGTCTTTGATTAAACATTGGTTTATATGTTGCTTGATTTGAAAGAAGTAAAACTACAGTTTTTTAAATTTTATATTCCTTTGATTTTCCCATTATTTTGCATTGTTCTTTTTCTAAATAGTTTGACTGGGTAAAGAGTATAATGTCTCAATAAAGGTTTTATATGCTTCTCACTTTACCAAGAAAGTTAACTATATTTTTTCCATCTATGATTTTCATTATAATTTGAATTATTGATAAAATAACAAATTTTCAGGAACTAAAGTACAGAAACACAGCCATAATACTTCTCTACTGTAGAATACATTATTACTATAAAACTATTAGAATACTTGAACAAATGAGTATGAGGTGAAATATACTTCTTCCTAACTTCTGCATCAGTTTCCACTCTCCTGGGACTGAGATGTGAAACCACATAGGTAAGAAAAGCCAAGGAAATGATCTCTACCAACAACCCCTAAATTTCTACCAACAACTCTTTATCTAGTCAAAATATTTAGGAAAAGAATAATTAAAAATAATAGGAAAACCCATAGAATAAAACACTAAAAACTTATAGTTTTACTTCTTTCAATGGCGACATAAAGCATACAAAAACCATGAAGGCCTAAGGCTGTTAAGGGATATAAAGTTTTGAAATATATATAGTTAGAGCCAGATAGTTAAATATTCACCACTATCAGGTATTCAGGAACCTGTGAATAACCCCTTCACAAATAGATTAGATAAATATAAACACAGGGGTTAAAATTATTTCATTATCAAAGCATTTATTTATTTGTATAATTTTCACTCTTATTTCCCCCTAAACATCTTGATTGTCTCCCACTGAAAGAATGTATTCTGACCACCTGTTTCAAGTTAAGTCTTATACTCTTCACAAAATAAAAGAATATCAGAGTTGAAAAAGAAATTGGAAACTATCTAGTTCAACCTGTAGATCATCAAGAATCCTTTTTCAATATATCTGGCCATTCAGGTTTTCTTGAATCCCTCCAAAGAGGCCAATACTACTTCTATATTGTATATCTACAGTGAGGCAGAATAACCCAAGTTCCTATTTCACAGAATCATTTCAAACATTTGAAGCCAGTCCTGATATCACCATGAAGTCCTTTCATTTGAGGTTGCACATCACCACATTTGTTTCAATCAATCTTCCTATGATATTTCTTTTAAGAGATGTCATTTTTCCTTCTTTATCAAGGCAAATAAAATTATTTCCTTCATGGATAGCTATTTTCTGCTAATTTTGACTCCTCTTTCCTCAACCTGTCACTTTATTTTTCTTCTTAGGATTAATTTGGATCTGCTTTCATCCACATTTTTTATGAGCAGGCAGGAAATGACTTTGTTTTAATACTATGATAATGCAGATTGCTTAATCAAATGCATCAAAAAGGGAAATGCACATATCCATGGAGAAAAATTCTTCACCCATAATTGGTTCATTTCCAGGCAGTGAAAGCTAGATATCTAATATCTGACATATACTTTAACATTTTAAATATTAACTCTGCAGTCTGCCAGAATCAGCCTCAAGATATTATTCATAAATTCTTTCAATGATAGTTTCAGAAATACAACAGAGTTGAATTATGCCCTGGTCTTTAATTATGTCCTAGTCAGTTGGTCTAATCTGGAGGCACCAGCTACATTCCCACTTAGAACTCAGCAGGCACTCCTATCATGAGCATTATAGGGAAGCTAATTGGACATAAGTATTTTACTAATCTATTCATTTCTCAAGGAATATAATCAAATCTCTGGCCATCATTGATTTCATCCTGGGTGGAATTAAAATATCAGTGGGAAAGATGTTCCATGAAAAAAATGGGGCAAAAGAGAAAAAAAATTATTGAATTTAATGCCATTTGGAAAAGGGGACAAATAAGCAAAAAAGGGTAAGATTGATTTGGGTTAATATGCCTTTTAAATTTTTTCCTTTTTCTTCCACACTGAAATTAATCTAGTAACATTTAACAAATTTCTCTGTCTCATATATATATATATATGCATATATATATATAAAGTGAAAGTGGGGATAAAGAATAATAATGATAATATTCATAGGCAGAGTTTTTATAGTTATTTGAAGAGATTTGATCCTCAAACCAAACCTAAAATGTAGGAAATTTTATTATCCCTATTCTCCAGATGAGGAAATAGAGGCTAAAAAAATGAAGTGAATTCAGATCAAGTCAAGAAGGATTTATTTGACTTTTTAATACATGACAGATATTGGACAAAATGGAGTGACATTTTCCAAGGTCAAACATTACAGAAGTCAGATCTTGACTCCAATCCTACCACTTTTCCCTTTATGCTGTATACATGGCTTTAGAGATTAAAATATGTGATCTACTGAGATGTTTGATTCATCCTTGTTTGGTTTCTGAAATGATCTGTGACCCCTGCTAGTTATACATATTAAGATTATAAGAAAGTATCTAATACCTAATGTTATAGAAAATACTCCTCCCCAACCAAATCATCACATATAAAAATGACTATTTATAAAATTATAATTTAGTGCCAATCATCACATGTTGAAACAAAATATGACTTAAGATAGTAGTCACTTTTGGAAGAATGAATAATGTCAAGTTTCATGGATTGATTTGAGGATAAATTCTGACTATTGTCCCCAAATGAACAATCAGATATAAAAGACTCCAATTCTATTACCCATCCTTCCAGATGACCTTATCTTTTCAACTAACTTATCTTTCTGATCTTAAGCCATCTTCTTCTACACCTGACTTCGCAGAAGGTGCTCACCAAAGCCATGGTAACAGAATAATCTTCCTTTTGAAGACAATGTTTAAAATTAGAGTTGGACTGAGCAAATATCATACTATACCATTTCCTCTTTTAATATACAAAAAGAAAATGTTTTATATGTATTTGCAGTAGAGACAAAAACTATATTGAGACATTTAATACTAAAAATTCTTATAATAAATGTATTCAATGCTACCAATGATCTTCATCTTACCAACTTTATAATTGGTCTGTATTGGAAGAATTAGGAACCATATAAAAAAAAGTAATTCCAATCAAGTAATAGTTAGCCAGTTGCTAAGTGCTTTGAATATAGTCTTTTTAGATGGATTTACTGAATTGTCTTGTTCATCTGTCACCCATCTCCCAAGAAAATCTAAGAATTTGAATATATGTGTCAAGAATCTCAAACCCAGAAGAAAACAATTCTGTATTGTCTTTTTTACAGAATGAACATAATATTCATATTAAATGTCCCTTAGATATTTTAACATATGGTAATAAACAGTAAAACTATTTTAGTCATGATTCTTGTATTTTACTCTACAATTGATCTGATTATACATTTTGTTCTCTTGATTATTATATTTACTTGAATTTCCCCAAAAAATCTAAAAAAGAAACTATGCTATTTTATTTCCTCCACATGGTTTACACTTCCCAGCACACACACACACACACACACACACACACACACACACACACACACACACACACACACATATCAAGAAAGAAGTAAAAGGAACCAAATTAAAGGTAATAACCTTTTATTGAAAGAAAATGAAAGCATCCTCCTCCAGAATTATTTATACATTTTCAAGTACTTTAAATAGATTTAATGGGAAAGACGGAAAAATAAAAAGGGAGAAGTTATAAGAGACAGAAACAAAAGGACAGAGACAGCGACAGAGAGAAATTAATAATCTATCTGGGTGAATTTCACAGTACCCCATTTCTTATTTTACTTCTCTCTACAGCAGCCAGGAATAATTTACATTTCACAGCTCAGTATTTTGTTCTCTATTATATTGAAAAACTATTATCCAGAGGCATTGTAGGGCATTTGTAGTGGTCCAATGAATAGAATTCCAGGCCTGGAGTTGAAGAAGTTAAGTTCAAATTTAGCCTCAGACACTTATTAACAGAATGGGCCTGGATAAGTCATTTAACCATATTTGCTTGAGTAAAGTGGGTATTTGAGGGAAGGAGGAAATATGCAACTTTTATTACAATTTTGAATCTCAGAATTTGAAGATTCAGTGTCTCTCTGTGCTGATGTATTTGTGATTTTACTCTTTTTAAAGTTACTTATAGAAAAATTTTTTATGTTTTCTGGGTGGGAATTGTTTTCTCACATTTTAGAATTCAGATTTTCTCTCTTCCTATTCTACTCCCTTTCCAGGGGGTTTAATGGACAAATATAGGTTATAGTAATGTTTTTGAATAATATGCATTTCTATATTGCTCATATATGTATAATAAAAAACTCATGAAGAAAAAGAGGACGATGGAATGTAGTGATCTGCAATCAGGCTCCCATGTTTCTTTCTTTGGCTGTGGGTAGCAGTTTTCACCATTAGTTCCTTGTAATCTTGGAAAATGTCTTTAATGATAATGGTTTAGTCCTTCACATTTGATCATTGTATAATATTTCTGTTACTGTGTACACCATTCTTCTGTTTCTGCTCATGTCACTTTGAATCAGTTCATATATGTTTTCTCAGGTTTTTTTAAATCATCTTATTTCTTATGGGTTATTTTACTTATTTATTTTAATTATTTTATTTTATTTCTTATGGGAAAATAGTATCCTATGACAACCATATACAATAATTTGTTCATTTTTTCCCCAAGTAATGGGCAACCCCTTACTTACCAATTATTTGTCACTTAAAAAAAATGCTAAAATTATTTGTGTAAAATAGGTCCTTTCCTCTATCTTGGATCTCTTAGGGATAGTCATGGTATTGCTGGATCAAAAGTATGGCCCTTTGAGAATGATTCTACATTGCTCCCCAGAGTAGTTATATAAGTTCACAGTTCCAACAATAGTGTATATATTTTCCCATATCCCTCCCCCAATATTTATCATTTTACTTTTTGATCATTTTTAGTCAATCTGATGAGTTTGAAGTACTATCTGAGAGTTATTTTAATTTGCATTTCTCTAATTTGGATTTGGAGTATTTTTATATGACTAGAGATTAAATTTCTTCCTCTGAGAAATGTCTGTTCCTATATTTTAGACCATTTTTAAACTGGAGAATGCTTTGTATTTTTTTGTATTTTTCTTTGTCTTATTTGATAATAAATTCTTCTCTTATATCCATAAGCTGACAGGTACAATTTTTCATGTTCCCCTAATTTGTTTATGGTGTTACCATTTATTTCTAGATCAAGTATCCATTTTGATGTTATCCTGGTGTATGAGATGTTAGTCTACGCCTAGTTTCTACAATACTGTTTTTCAATTTTCTCAGCACTTTTTATCATATAGTAAATTCTTTCTCCCAAACCTCGATTCTAAGGGTTTCTTGAACATTAAATTACTCTGGACATTAATTACAATGTGTTAATGATCTTCTCTATTCCACTGAGTTTCTACTCTTTTTCTCAGCCAGTATCAGATTGTTTTCAAAATTATCACTTTCTACTATAGTTTGAAATCTGTTACAGCCAAGCCTCCTTACTTCATATTTTTTTCATTGATTCTCTTGTTATTTTTGGCCTTTTAGTCTTCCAGATTAATTTTGTTATTTTTTTCTAGTTCTATGAAATAATTTTTTGAATAGTTTGCTTGGCATGGCACTGAATAAGTAAAATTATTTAGACAAAATTTTCAGTGTTATTATATTAGCTCGACCTATCTATGAGCAATTAATGCCTTTTCCAAGTGTTCAGTTCTGATTTTATTTTATTTGCGTGAAGAGTGTTTTGTAATTGTGTTCACATAGTTGCTGGTTTTGTTTTGGTAAGGATGTCTAGGGTTCATTTGAATGGAATTTCTTTTTCTATTTCTTCCCATTTGCTTTCTATCACTTACTCTTCCAGACCACCCTTTTCATTCTACCAGGAATACCACCAGAAACTTGTATTTATATGACTTAATTTAAATATTATAAACACTTTAAATTTATTACTTCATTGTATTTTCAGACCATGTGAGGTAGGTGTTGTAATTATTCATTTAACCGATCAGGAATCTCAGATTAAGTGGCTTGTCCAAGATCCCCATTTAAGTGTCTGAGCCAGGATTCCCACGCAGATCTTCTTGACTACAAGTCCATTATGCCAAACAATAATATTGAGATCAGAGCTCAGATCTTCTTAACAACCTAATGCATAGCCAAGATCTCAAATGACCAAAGTAGCAGCCTCAGACACATGCAACAACCTGCTGGCAATATTTCATTTCATTTTCAAGCTGTAAGGTGAAGGAAATGGCTAGTATTTCATGTGGAGAAAAGACATTCCTTTTGAAGAAGGAAACCAAGTCTGCTATTTCTAATTTCTATCATTCATTGCTTTTTGCTTCTGAATAAAGATTTGTATTTTAATTGATATGTCTTCTGAATAGACTGTTGAATAGAACATTGGTAGGGGCTTATTAGTGAATATGTACCTTGAATATGCATTGTACCTGCACAATATTCAAGAATCCTGAGACTGAGGGAGACCTGGTCTATGTAATAGGATGAAGATAATTTAGTATTGATTTTAGTAGATAGGATATCTTTGGGTCACCTTTTAGTAGTTCTGGTCACTTTCACAGAATGGCTCACCTACATCAGATAATATGGGAAATATGTAGTTATGATTTGGGGATTCTGGGATCTTTCCTTGATACTGATGTGTCTCTCTTTATCTTTCTAGATTAACTACATATTGATAAGCTGATCCTTAGACATTTTCCCTTAGGAAGAATTGAGGGAGTCATTTATAATTCTGTTTCTCCCTTTCTTTAGGAGCCTTATGTGCTTTGACTAAGCTTGGGTATTTCTCTCTCTCTCTCTTTTTTTTTTTTTGAGAATCAACCTTCCAGTATTAGGTAATTCTTTAATGATTCTTTAATAATAATATCACCAAAAATAGTCAACTATGAATGAATTAAATATTATCAGTAATTCAAGGATCCAGAATAATCCCAAAGAGCTCATGACCAAAAATATAATAATAACCAATATTCAAAGTAAGAATTAATGGCATTTTCTTTCTCTGAAGTACTAAACTTATTTCAAGTCCATCTACCAGGAGGCCAGATGAGAATTCTGTTTATCTTTCAAACAGTGAAACTCTCTTTGATATGATGTTGGTTAAGTTATTAAAATAAGAGTTAAAAAGTCAGAAATAATATGTTAGATTGTGTTGAGGAAACTTGAATAACTAAAAGCAAGTCTCACATTTTATATAATCCCTCCTCTAGTCTCATGTGGAACCTAGTTAAAAGTATATGAATATTCATATATATTTATTTGTATTTCTTTATATTCATATATATAAATATATCTGCATTTATGTACATACACAGATGCGTACATAAACATATGTTTGTATACTTACTTTATATAATATACTAAATATATGTATAATATAATGTATATTTCTGTATAATATAAAAAAGACAAATACCTGACTTCATCTAGAATTAGGAATTGGATCTCTGATTTCATTTTTATAGGGACTCCTATGAGGAGACTTTCCTCCTAATGAAAGCCAACATATATTCTATAATTTCGATTAATCCATAAATTGGATTCTCAGAAAGTTGCCTAGATCACTGAAAAGTTAACTGTGTTGCCAGAGCACACAAAGCCAGTATGAATTTGGAGTAGTGCTTGAACCTAATACTTTTGCATTTCAAAGTTGCCTCTCTTTCTGCTGTATTATACTCCTCATGTTTCACAAAAAATGTTTCATGTAAATTACATTATAAATATATAATAACATGTGCAATTATATTTCACTGTAACATAATTTATTTGTCAAAAAGATCAAAGACATGGGGAAAGGACCCACTTGTACAATATATATTTATACTAGTTTTTTTTTTCTGTTATATATGGCAACAAGCTGGAAACTGGAAATTAACGCCCATAAATTAGGGAATGACTGAACAAAGTTGTGGCATATGATTATAATGGAAAACTTTGTGCAATAAGAAATGATGAACAGGGCAATGACAAAAAAGACCTGGAAAGACATATCAAGTGATACAAAATAAAGTGGGCTCAACCAGAAGACTGTTGTACATAGTAACTGTATTAATGTATGATAATCAAGTGTGGATGACAGTAATGCAAGTATCCAACTGACTCAGGATAAAAAAATGAAATCCATTTCCATAGAAGAAAATTATGGAGTTTAAGCAGATTAAAGTATAACAATTTTCACTTTATTATCTCCATGAATTTTTCTCTATTGTAAACTATATCAATATAAATCCTCTTTCACAAACACCTTTATTATATTACCTACTTTCTTAGGGAGGAGAATAGGGTGGAACAGAGGGAGGAAACATAGATTGAAAACATCAGAAGATAGTTATTAACATTGTATCTCCATATAATTTGGAAAAAACTTAAATCAAATATTATCCCCTCAAAAAAAGAAATATAATTTATCTGAAGAAAACATTATTGAGGAGATAAAGTTGATCCTCTTCTTGAGATGAACACTTCAGAAATATTTTTTTTAATCTAATCAGATTTAAGCAACACAAAAATTGGATCATCAGGTGAGGAATAATATTCATTTCAACAAATGTTGTCTAACTAGCTAATGTAAGACACTAGGGTAGGTACTGGCTAGAGAGAGACAAAAATGACATGGAGCCTGTAAAATATCTGCAGAAGAGTGAATAGTTAATAAATAGTAGTAGATTAGTTGATTCATTGGCTTACATGTATTAGTAGGAAGTCATATGTCATAATAATAGTAATAAAAATTATCATTTGTGTAATACTTCAAGATTTTCAAAGTCATTTTAAATATCATTAACCCAATTTTCATAACAATGTTATAAGTGAGGTTTTATTATAATCCATATTTTATAAGAAACTATCAGAAATTAAGTGTCTTAGTCTATAACACATATATGTTTCTTCTCATGATAATAAGATTCTTGAAGAAACGGAAAGATTTCAAGAAAAAGAGAAGGGAAAAATCCATTACATATATGTGGGGATGGTCAAGAATAAAGTCACAAGAATAGAAAAATGGACAATTCTACTGAAAAATCGGACAATAAATGCTAGAAAGACTAGAAACTACACACACACACACACACATAGAAAAAAAGTAAGAAAAAATAGTAAGTACAAAGCCTGTCTCAGTCATGAAGAATCTAAAAGATGCCTGAACTCAAGTAAAATTTGAAACATAGTAACTGAGTGACTAAATCACTGAATATCCTGGTCTTTTGGTCATTTTTCTAATAGTGTAGATTACAATTGAGTTTCTAATCTGTCTTAATGGGGGAAGACTGTACAGCCTAAAGTTCCCTTTCTTAGTGAAATCATAACTGCATTAAAACTAGAGAAATCCTGTAGAGCAGTGAATAGTAGACTTCTGGAACTGGAATTGGAGTAAGGAAGATAAATTTCAAATTTTTCCTCACACACTTATTAGCCCTGTGACTCCAGAGAAGCCATATCACCAATTCTATCTTATTTTCCTCATTCACACAGCTGGGATACTAACACCTATTTCCTGGTGTGAAAATTAAAAGAGATAACATCTGTAACATCTTTAGAAAATATACAGTTATATGTAAATGCAAGCTACTATTATAAATACACATTAGTGATAAAGAAAGATAGGCAAGGAGATTATCCTTGAGATGCTCTTGTAGGGTTCTAGGAATAGTATAATAAACTCATCCATAAACAGAGATATTGGGAGAATCCCACTGATAATAAAGAATGACACATTTATTTTAACATCATACAAAAGAAAAAAATATCACATTATTTTTGTAGAACTGGAATGGACCAAGTTCAAAAAGACCATTATATAAATGAGAAATTTTAACCCCAATTATTTTAGGTGAATTCTTTGTTCAATGTTATATAGATAATAATCAATTAAACCCCATAGCTTTAGCAGAGACTTTTGGAGAAAATGTTTTTATAGGCAAGCTGAAAATGAGAACCAGCAGTCCTGAGTTTTGTGGAGTAATGATCATTCCCTCAATAGATGCAATAGATTAAAGACACGTTAGTTTCTGCTGAGATTGCATTCATTCTTTTATAGTTCATAGAGAATCCAGAAGTCAACTGCTATAATAGAACAATGTATTGAGTTACATATTTAAATATTTCCTACTTATGACTGCATTTGATATGGCTACTCATGATGACTTTTTCACACTTTCAGTATCAAGTAATAAAGATGAAATAATACAGAAAATTTTTAGAAAATATGGAACAAAAAAAATTTCTGAATTGAGTAAATTAATTATATGTTCTCTCATCATCCATTTTTCTAGCTTCATATTACTGTTGAAGGCAACACCATTCTTCTAGTCACAGCTGCTGATGATTCAGTTGCCCCAAAGGCCTGCTGTTGGATTGGTTGGTTAAAATCTACACTGGACAGTAATCTACTCTAACTCCAATGAAATTGACCTTTTCTGTTGGTCTTCTAAGTTGTTTTAGGTCATAAAATTATTTTACCTTGTTCTTTTGTTGTTTCTGTTGTTCTAGAATTTAATTGGAGGCATTGTTTTAACAATGTTTGGGGGAGAATTTGGAAATGCTCAAGTGATCCCTTGGGTTTACTCTGTCATCTTGTCTCTAGTCCCATCAATACCCTAGTTCTTGACTCAATATATATTTTTTCTGAATGCCCCTCAAGCTGGTGAACCTCTACATCTTCTTTGTTTCATAGCTTCCCCCATTTTTTAGGTTTTAGCTAATATTCAACCTTCTACAAGGAGTTGTTCCCAAATCCCTTTAACACTACTGCATCACCTTTTATGATGACATTCAGTTTAACCAATATACATATTATCTGTACACTAAATTTGAATTTTATAACTCTGATGAGATTGTGAATTTCTTAAAATCAAGGGATTTAATTACTGACACATAAGAGATACTCAAGGAGGAGACAGTCAAGATGATGGCATAGAGGCAGCTAAAGTTTAGATCTCTGAAAACCCTTCCTCACCAATTAAAAACAAAATGTTCCTAGGGGACTGAGAGTCAAATATAACAAGAGGACTGAGGTAAGGAACCCTCCTGCTGGACTCAACTTAAAAGTTACACCCCCCAAAAAAAAGCCTGAATTTGAAAACACTTGGGTTTAAGGGTGTAATATTTAAAGGGATTATAGGGATTGAAGGGGGCTCAGGGAAGAGGTACATGGGGTAAGGAAGGTTTTATGACAGGGAAATGAGGAGTTGAAGGGAGAGAGGGAATATGTCTGCTGGTGAGGTAAAAGGAGATGCCCCCTGCTGAGAGGCTATCTTTGAAAAATGGAATTCCCAAGAAATGGGCCACCTATGATAGCCTGAGGGATAAATTCTATATTGATAGTGTTGAAGGTACCCCAGAGCAGGTAAGCATGGATCCTCCTGAGGGATAAACCTTCCCTCAATCAAGGTCGCCCAGCAGGGATCCAATAAGGACCATCTATGTTTGAATGGCTATCCTGAGGTTCAGCTCCCTCTCTGTTTCCCTGAAATAAGAGTCCTCTTATCTGACTGTGGTTATTTAAATAAAGATGAATTTTAATAACATTTTGAATTGGGGAGGTATCAGAGAAGAGGAAATCAGGATTTCCCTAGATTGGGTTTGAGTCTCCTTCAGCTTTTGAGCTGAGGCCAGGCCTCACAGGCTGGTGGAGGGTTTTCTTATATTCCTCTCTATGCTAATCTGTGCTAGTTTTCTTACGTTCAAAGTCTTTAGCAGTAGACAGCAAAAAGAAGAAAAGGTTCCAACCTTTTAGGGCCTGTCTCTTCAGACTGACACTACTAAAGACTGGTCTTGAAGTTCAAACTGCTCCCCTTCAATCCTTTTGTTCGATGACACAATCACAGGAATCCAGGTAGATTCCTGGACTGGGAATCCAGTTGGGAAAATCAGGAATAGAGGAATTTCTATCCTGAGACAGGGAGAGAAGCTCCTTTCAGTCCCAGGGCCAGGAAGAGAGAGACATTAGACCAACTGTCACTCCAAGTTCACTTCCCCCCACCAACTGTAATTCTTTTCAATATCTTCTCTCTAACATTCCAACTGCTGTTTGTTCCAGCTGAGTAGCAGAGTCCAAAACTTGTTTCAGTTTTCCTTTCCACAATCATCCCCTTTTTTTGTGACCTTCCCAAGGTCACTCATTTTTATTATACTTACCAAGCTACTAAATCTACTTTCTAACTACTCCCACCAAAGTAATAAACTTCCCTGAATTACTCTATCACTATTCTATGCTAACCTTATCTACTCTAAGGAATTCTATGCAGGAAAGTTTGGGCAAGGGTGGTTTAGGGTTTTACAATAATTTCAGTACAATAAATATTTGAACAAAACCATTACAAAGAAAATTAAAACTTAGTGCTAATTCTACTTACTCTTGCTATGTAAAACTATTACAAACATTTTTCCTATTTTATATATCTATAATTATTTGCAAACTATTTTATCTATATATATATATATTCCATTAAAAGTAACTTCAGTATCAGCTTTACAATAAACAATTAAAAGTTTACTATCTGCAAATTGTGACAAGGAAATCACTTTAAAAGACTGATATATATTAATTTAAGGTCGCCAAGGAATTCAGCTTTGTAATTCCTAAATGAAAACTCAAGTCAGCAGTCAAACTTTTATAAAGTTTAATTACAAACAGGATGAAGAAAGGTATTAGAGATAGAGAGAGAGAGGGAGAGAGAAAGGGGAGAGAAGGGAATAGGGCTTAAATACCCCTTCTGTTTAGGCTGGGCCAAAAGGCCCAAGCCCTTAGATAGCTGGGGCAAAGAAAGGAGATCAGTCCCTATTACTCACGTGACCAAAATGGAGAAACAGTCTCAGGGGCCTCCACCTCCAGCTTCCTTCAGAGCAAGCTTCTCAGAGCACCTCTCCAACCACTCAGAGCCAAAACTCTCCAACCAACCCCTCTCAGTCCTCAGACCCCTCTCTCTTTAAGCAAACCATCCAAGTTCCCTCCCCTCAGTTCTTACATCTACCAATCACTGTCCATGTCTTCCCTGTGCCAATGGTGGCTCTAGCTTAACCCAGGACCGCCCAGAGGTCTGTGGCTTTGCACATGTCTATTGAAGGTCATATTCTCAAATATTTAAATCTTGATCCTTTGCTACAGCCCTTCCTAAATCCTGTTACCCTGAGTAGGGTAGAGATTGGAATAATTAAATAAATTAAATTTTGATCTATGCTGCAGCCCTTCCTAAATCCTTTTAGGACTGAGTAGGGTGGAGATTGTATTTTCCAAGACCTGGTTCTGTCATTCCTCTCCTCTCCTCTCCTCTCCTCTCCTCTCCTCTCCTCTCCTCTCCTCTCCTCTCCTCTCCTCTCCTCTCCTTTCCTCTCCTCTAAGTATCTCTATTGTATCAATTCTAAAATCAATCATGACTCAAAGAAATTCCTGTTCTATTCTTAAGCATAGGTCAAAGCCCTTTCCATTGTTCAGCAAAAGGTTTCTGTCCTAAAGTAATCTTAAGAAGGGAGGAGGAGGAACCTCCCATGCCAATGGGGTTCACATTCCAATAGACTGTCAATAAGAAATTTTTCAAGTATGAAATTTCTCAATGGTGAAATTTCCAACATTTATAAGTCTAAGAAATTTTAAGGTTTACAAAATGCAGCTCAAGTCTAATTCTAAGTATAATTAACTGACCTAAGACCATATGGAACTAACATAGACACATTTACATTTTGCATGAATGCAACTTCAGACACTTGTTTATTTACGTGGGGTCTCCTAACATGTCAGTTTGTGATTTTGTGTTTTGTGTCTAATAGTGATGTGTTGAATTAACACTTATCATGTTTCTTCAGATTTCCACTTTTCATGTTGACTGATGGATCTCTTCTTTCTTCCAAGTTATGTAGTATTGCATGCTATTTCCCTAATATGTGACATTAATTTTGTTTTATGATTTTGTGGTACTTAATCTTAGATATAAGTTCTGTTTTCTGTCTGTCCCTCTTCTTATATAAACAAATTTACAATGTTCAAAGTCTTAGCTGTCCATTTCAGCTTTTTCTCTTTGTTTCTTCTCTAGTAGCTTTTCTTGATGTTTTTCCTCTGGGCTGGTTTATTCTTGTTTGTAAAGCTTGTATATATTTTGTTAATTGACAATCTGGTTTGTGAGAAGTTCTAAGTCAGAGAAAGGAAGGTATGATAGGATCATTATGATGTTTGCTTCTTCTTCTGTTTGTTTTCTTTCAGATATATAATTTTGTTCTACTCCTAATTCAGTGTCTTCTTCCTCAACCTCAAACTTTTAATAAAGATAATTCTTGACTCCCAATGACACCAACATTTCTTCTAATGAGTTTGTGTATTCTATGCCCTGAATGAACTCTTCTGACAGGATCGTTTGCTCTTGATTTGAGTTGTTAATATAATTGTCTGTCTCCCACTTTTGTAAAGCTTTGTGATCTTGATTGTAAGGTTTGATATATATATTCATAAGGTTCTTGGTCTTCCTCATTTTCTGAGTCAAATATCATTGTATATAGTGGTTCTGTGTGATTGGTGTCTTGCTCTGATTTTTGTTCAGTGATTTCTATATTCCCCAAGTCTTTTGATAGATCTTGCCCAGTATCATGCTGTAACTCTGTGTTATGTGTTGATAAATTTGGTTCTTGTGTTTGTTCCTTCCTGTGGATCTGCTATCATATCCCAGTTTTGTTCTTCAGCTACAGACTTTTCTTGTTGCTTTGAACATTCATTTTGCAGTCCATCATCAGTTTGCAATAGAATTGCATTAGCATGGAGACTTCAGGATGGTGTAATAATGTTTGTGTTTGCTATTTCTTGTGCAGTTACTATTGGTTGGAATTCTTCGGCATAAAGATTTAAGTTTGACTTTTCTATTATGTCATTGGTATGTCCTTTTGTAATATCATCCTTGCTTTCAGTGTAACTGTTTCCAGGAGGTATGCTAATTTGAATGTTCTCTGTTATTGCATTTTCCTCCCCCTTGGACCATTCTGTTGTTTGCTCATGTGCTTCAGTTAACTCAGTTGTAGTTTGTTTAGCATCTTTAGAACCCTTTACAATTTGTGACTTATATGATTCTGTTTTTTGTTCTATACTTTCTGTTTCTAAAGTATATTCTTTCCTTTCTGCTAAGTTACTTTTGTCTTGTACTGAGACACATCATTCTACAGGAAATTAACCAAGAAAACTGCCCCAATATTCTAGAACAAGAGAGAAAAGTGGAGATTAAAAGAATCCACATATCTCCTCCTGTACTTAATCCCCAACTGACAATACCCAGGAATGTTATAGTCAAATTCAAGAACTACAAGACCAAGGAAATAATATTACAAATTGCTAAGAAGAAGTCATTCAGATACTATGGAACTACAGTGAGGATAACACAGGATCTGGCTGCATCTACACTGAAGGACCAAAAAGCGTGGAATTTGATATTCCAGAAAGCAAGGGAACTATGTCTACAATAAAGAATCAATTACTCAGCAAAATTGACTCTATTCTTACAGAGGTAAGTATGGTCAGTTAGTAAAATAGAAGAATTCCAAGCATTTGTAAAGAAAGGACCAAACCTGAACAGAAAATTTGATGCTCAAGCACAGAACTCAAGAGAATCATCAAAAGGTAATTAAGAAAGGGGGAAAAAACAAAAACAACAAAATAAAGAGATACTCAATAAATGCATAATAGTGGCATAACTTACCCTTCTATTAATTATGCTGATGCTCACAATTAAGGTGTATAATTATAATTGAATACTTCTGGTGAAACATAAATGCCATAAATATTTCAACCCAATTTTTATTTTTTTTGCAAGTTATGGTTTCTATTATTTTCAGAAATTTAAAGTATAATGAAATTGATATATTTTTTTGTAATTCCTAATATTCTTTCCCACTTTTTCATGCTAGTCATTTTGGAAACAACTATAGAAACATGAACCATAAAGCTAGATGAAACTATTTCCTATTAACAAAATGTTATATGTATAGGTTCTACCTTAGAATGTTCTATCATTTTCTAAATGCCACTTCCTTATTATTTGTAAAGATTCTAAAATGAAAAGTATATTTCATTTTAAGAATGTTGTGTGACAGGAGCCAAGTTTTGGGTCATTTCCATGTAGCAGAGTTTTACTATTTAAGATACCTTTCATTCACATTTATCATTATATATCACTGAAATTATTATATTCAATTGAATTATATATTAATATATATGTTTATGCACATATATATATATAAAACATATCATATGTGACTTAAAACTTCTTAGTTGGATCATCCAAAACAACTAAATCTCAAGCCCATTTATTTAAAGTATTTCAATTATTTTTGTTATAAATATATCATTTAGGGAGAGTTCCTTTGTTCAGACTAACTAGGTGACAAAGTTGATATACGTCATGTAAAAAATCTAGCAGATTTAAAGTACTTTTTCAGGCTGTGTGGGTAGAAATGATGAATGATTAGAGAGTGGTTTCTCCCTCCCCTGAGTTGAGTAAGGGCTAGAGGGGTGATCTTGGTACTCAGTTGGGGGGGGGCATAGAATGAGGTCTCTGGGAGGTGGGGCAAGTCCCATGTTCTCTAAAAGGTTCATCATCACTGATCTAGATGATATCAGAAAAATCTACCTAATAATTACAACTATAGAAAGAGTGAAATGGACTGCTTCAAGTGGTTTTCTTCCTTAATTTCTTTAATCAGAGACTGGATGACCACTTATCAGCTTTGTCAATGTTGAGATAACTTTTATGAATGTATTTTAGTGAATGGCTATTTAAGTCCCATCAAACTTTCAAAATTTTGTAATTCTATGAAGTGGTATCAGGAGGAGAAAGAAATGCCAAGTATCTCAAGATGTCCTCAAGGTGAAGTCAGGTATAACAAAGATATAAAAGCCTATTTGGCAGCACATGTATTAGTCTACCAATAAGCAATCAAAATTCCATGCAGAAGTCATTGGAATATGTTTGTTCTGTTAAACAGAGGAATCAAACATTTCATAATATATAGACTCAAGTGAGGTTAGAGTTGTTACTAAAATAGCTTTCCCTTCAAATCTGTCTTGGATCAGTGTTTAAGGATATTCTATCTACGAAATTGACTGAAAGTAGAATCTTATAAAATAAGACAGTTTGGCATTAAATAAGTACATAGAATGTAGGAAAATGTTTGAGATTAATATATACACATTGATCAATACAAATTATGCCTATGTATTGCTAATATTATCAGAAATAACTAATCATTTAATATAATAACTCAATGCAATTTTTAATGAAATTTGCTTGATGATGGATTAAAAATCAATACTTGTTTTTTTTTATTTGTTGGAGATAGTCTTACTTTGTGGTCAATAATTTCAACTTTTAGAATAGAAAGAAAAAGGAGAAAAGAAGGGAGATTTGGATATGAGAAAATTTGGCTTTTGTTCCTTCCAGTGCATGGCAGAAAAAAAAAATTCTTCTCTGAATAGAACTCAAGAAGCCCTTATACTCCATCTTCAGGAGGAGAAAATAAGCAGACATTAGAGAAAAAAGAAAGCTGATGGAATAGATCCAAGATGTTGGGTATTTAAAAGACACCAGAAAAGAAGAGAGAATGTTTAAGAGAAAAATTCTAGGTGATATTTCTTGAAGCTTCTCCTTGACATTTATTTCTGATCTTTAGGTCACATGATTCTAGATTTTTTTTCAGGATCTTAGACTTTTCCACAATTATTATTCCAAGGGTAGTTCAATATTTCACCTACTGAATTCCATGTATGACCATGTCAATGGAAGTATTGTCCCTATCCTCAGAAATTAATTAGTTTTGGAAAAAAGTGAAATAATGTAATAAATGTAGTATGCAGAAAAAAAAAAACCTAAATATTTTCTCAAACCAATCCACACCACTCAGGGAATCCCAGTTTTAGATCTCAGAATTCATTTTTCATCAAAATTCTCCCCTTTAATTCATAATCTATTAAGGATCACAACAAAATTAGCTAGACCTAAGTAAGGGAACAGCAAGTTAATCTATGCCTCTTTATTCTAACATCTTGAAGGTGCCAGGTGTTAATTGGTATTAGTAGAAATAACTGCTAAAGAAGCTTTTCAAGAAGTAATTTCTTTTGCCTATTCTTTTGGCAGGGTACTTATAATGTCAACATCATTATGTCTACTAAGTAAGGTTGAACATTCTAGAAATCAGACTGATAACAGTAGGATGGGAAGAGAATAAATGAATTTAGATTTTTCTTTTCTTGTAATTCAAGAATTCAAGGAGTTGGAGAACTTTGTGATTAGAATATCATTACCCCCAACATGGGCAACTGATTAACACTGATTTTTATGTTACCAGCAAAGAGTGTGAAAAATATAAAATTGCATGATTCCATAGAAACAATAGATTAGTAATAAGTATCTCCCTAAATTCAAACATTGTTGTACTTTTCTCTTCAAATCTGAAATGTCATATATGGCAAATTATTCTAGGAATGGTATTATCATTCATATGAAATAAATATATTTCATATAATTTTATAATACTCAGAAAGTTTGATGTTACTGCTAAATCATGCTACAACAATTAATATACGTGTATATATATACATATATATGTATTTTGGGGGCAGATAAATAATAAAGTTGTTTGAGACAATAAGTGATGTGTGATCCATGTGCCTTTGCTTCTATTTATTTCTCTGGCTGATTTCTTGCCCCTTTTTCTATTGATCAGCACCAGTATCAGAAGGTAACTACACAGAGAGAAAGATGATTAATTTCAAAGAGTTAATTCAATTTGTCAGTAGCTCTGAGGAAAAAAAAATAGTGTAGGTAGAAAATGATGATTAAAATGAAGCATTTGAAGTTAAATTTGTGGATTTCAATTATCCTTCCTGTCATTCAACACTGTAGCTCAGCAAGTACCCTCCACATATCTTATGTTCATTATTACATTGGCTTCTTTTCCTTAATTACAGCTAAAGAACTTAGTGAAACATGGTTATTTTAGTTGCATTGAAAGTACTTTTCTTGTTAAAAAAAAAGTTTTATCAGACCACCTTTGGCTTTTGGAAGTGATTACCTTTTAATGCCAGTCATATGAACTAGAATAACATATATGTGAGCTGGGCATTCTGATCTCAGAAACTCTGTCAATACAATTTATTCCTAAACTACAGAAATTTAAAATTTTTAATCATCAGGAAAAATTAATAGATGTTCCTAGGTTGTGTGGATGATCAATTTATACATCAAGTTCTTCCCAAGTCTTGGTCATGCTTGTTTTGGACTCAAAGTTTTGGTCTTTGCTCTGTCACTTACTACCTGTTTGTCCTTGGGAAATTCACCAAACTTCTTTAAGTCTTGGTTTCTTTATCTGCAAAATAGTGTTAGACTAGATGTCCTTCCATCTTCCTGCTAGGTCTAAAGTGATGGTCATATATTTATAGTGCTAATGATCGATGATGCACCATTCAGGTGCTTGTTCCGCTGATACAGATTAATACCTTCTCCATGACTTACTAACAAATCTCCATGTGTCTTTCACCAATGTAATCCAACAGTTAATGACCAACTTTCTGGTAATCATCCTCACTAAATTTATTTGGTCTAAAGGTATCTCTTCTACATCACAACTTTTCCATCATGACTTCAATATGTCTTGGGTCAGGATAAGAAATTAAATAGGAATTTGGGGGGAGTTATGCAGAAGGCACAGATGGCACACAAAGACTGTCAGGTGACACAGAGAAAGTTTAGACACTATATAGCCTATGAGTAAGTACTTAAAACCAGATTTTACAAAAAATATTGTAAACATATTATTAAATAAAAGAAAATATCAGACTTGTTCTTTGATATGAAGGGAGGGGCAAAAAGTGTTACACAGAATTTCCAGATTACAGGGGTGTTGCAACTCTAACCTCCATGATATAAAAGGAATATATGTGGTTATGGGGGGGGGATTGGGTTCCCTTGTCAGATATGTATTAAAAGCATTTCCAAATTGATAGAAGCTCAGAACACTTTTCCTCTGCTATGAGCTTAACCATCAGAACAATGGAAGGGAACTTAATTGGCTATGAACCATAAAAGCATAATACTCATTTTTTGTGTGTAAACAAAGCATAGTTGAACTCAGATTGCTGGAGGAGACTAACTAGTGGTAGGGTTACTGCTTTAATCAGTTTAACACCAAGAGCCAACTTTCATTAATTGAGACTGCCTATGTATGGACAGGGGAGAGTTAATCCCATCTTCACACCTAGAATTTATCTATTTTAGGACCAGGTAAATATTTGCTATAAATCATTATTTTGTTTGTATTATAACTTCTCTTAGAGCCCTGCTTAGTTAGTGCTAGTTTATCTGAAGAGATTTGTCTTTTTTGATCCTCTTTCCTATTTCCCACTTCAGGGGCACATGCTTGTAATTGTATGTTGTATTACAGAGGTCACAATTTATCAATTTCCATATAGTCCATTTAAAAAGAGTGAGAAAATTGTTGTCTTGGCAAATGAAAAACCTTTTAAACATGATCTCAGAAACTCACTAGTTCTCATAATATAGTCAAATGACTAAAGTTCAAAGAATCTTAGATCACCTGTTAAATAGATGAGTAGAGGGGTTATGACTAAGGCATTTTATAAACCATAAAATGCCACATAAATGATTGCAGTTCAAACAATCAAAATATTTTGATCAAATTTATTTTGAGTTCTTCTCAATGATGCTTATTGTAAGTTATCAATGCCCTGAATATCTGTGTGCCTCTTGTCAATGACCTATATGTCCTATATGTTCATGTTAGCAGATTCACCAAACCTAATGAAGACTTCTTCATCTTTTTTTTCCGGGCATTGCACAGATACCAGTGGAACACTTCTATTGTCTCCTTGTCATCTCTTGTCTTTGATCATCCTTGCCTTCTCTTCCTATCAGGTAATTTCTTGATGATATCTTTTACCTTTCATCATCTTTGACAGTCCTTATTAGCTATATATTACATCTTGATCATATCTCCTATAATCTTCTTCATTGCTTCTGTATTATACTAATTTATTTATCCCTAGAAACCTCTTAGGTACCATGTCTGGAAAAAAAGGTTAGAAAAAAACAATTTAATCATTTGGCAAAGAGAACTGCAAAATGACATGGCTCCCTAATTATGCCTTTGTAAAGTTGCATCATATAGAGCTCCGATAAGGGTATAAGGACATTTGCCTGATTGGTCACAGACAGTAGGGCAGTTTGGGGCATATAGCAGCAGGTAAGTATAGACATTAAATTTAATTGTGGGACCTGGAAATAAAAGCTTTAAGTGGAAGTAAAATAAACACTGAGGTAGGCTCTGGGCATTCCTTACTGCCAGCTGGGTTCCCTGGAACATCTCTGCAGTCAGCCTTAGTTCTATGATAAACTAACATATTAAAAAAATTCTAGCCATCTAAATTTAGGTTTTAATGATACTACTAAATAAATAAATCATTTCCCTGATTTTCTATTTTTCTATTTCTATCTATGTATTTTTCTTAAATAAAATAAAAATATATTTATTTTCTTTCTTTAAAATATCTTTGAAATTCCCTAAGGAAAAGAAATTTACACTTCCCTTCTTAATCGATACTGAGCCCAACTTCCTGTCTCTGCGGTTTGTCTCTTATACTGATTGACAAACTCTATAATCTGTCTATGTGCATATTGTAATCTGGGCAGCAGGCACTCTTCATCTTATTGGTCTTTTTTGTGTTGGTGGGGTAGTGGATAGATAGAGTGCTAGGCCTGGCATCAGGAGGATCAGAATTTAAATCCTTTGTCAAACACTGATTAGCTGTGTAAACTTGGGGAAATGATTTAACCTCTATCTGCCCTGTCTCCATAAAGTGTATAAATGAAAAGATAAAGAGCCGTCTTTTGTGGGGTGGTTATGAGGTTCAGATAAGTTATCTCCAAATGCTCATGCAGTGTCTTCCATGTAACAGGTGCTACATAAATGCTTATTTTGTCCCCTGTGAATGGTCTGAAAAAATTGATTTGAGTATTTACAAATCTCTTCCAAAGGGCTTTGCTATGATCTTGGAGATAATGAAATATCATTTTAAACATGAGCTATAAAGATATTAATTATTATTACTCAAATGAATGTATTTTTCCTTATAAGAACTCACAAGCCTTTTCCCATATAAATGATAAATGTTGAGACATATTTCTGAATTACCCAGATTTTGAATCTAGATCCTATCCAGTCCCAGATACATGATGCTCTAAATATTAATGTGTCATTTCATCATTCTAAAAAGTATAGAAACATAAAAATCATATTTCACTTACTTGTCATAAATCCTATAATCATGCTATTCTAATTAGCTTGAATTAAGGCATTTATATCTAATATACTGATTACATTCACTCATTATATTTCGATTTCAATGAATCCATGAGATTGCTTATAGGAATGTTCCTTCCATGTTACAAATAGTAAAATGTTTATGATATTCATATCCATTTCATTCCCTAAATCTTACACAGAAGATTCATCCATTTAGCTGAAAGCCCTCTAGATATTTCAGTATTTCATGCATATTAAATAAGGATTGGGCTTCTCTATTTTTTCACAATGTGATGTTATATGACCAGTCCACCTTCTATTCCAATAATATATTTCTTGACTATCTTTTTAACTGATAGATTATATGAGAAATTACCAAAACCTGAAGATTGCTTGAAATATTTTCTATTCTTATTGTTGCTGCTTTCATTATTGTTATAATTTCTTTCTCTTTTCCTTGCTGATACCCTGCAGCATATGATAATGCCAATCAGACATTGCCTTAGTATCATATTCAATTCTGATTGCTTTGAAATTATGTTATTCTATATGACTGAACAAATAACATGTATACATAAGCATCATGTATCTTTATAATATCATGTACATGAATGAATACCCAAAGAAATGTGCTACATTTTATCAGCTACTTAATGTATATTAATCCTGAGCACTCACTTTACCTACCATGTTCCTCTTTGGGGAAGAGAAAGGGGATGAGACCTACCTCTTATTCCCATTTCCAACCTCCAAGTGGACAGACCATGTATCTCACACTGTTGCTTTTATGCTCCATCTATAAAATGGGTATTATCTGAATTAATATACAATTTTACAATAAAGCATTAATATTCTGAAATATAATGAATTAATTCCATTAAAAAAAGAAAATGATAGGATGTAAATCAATTTTGGAAAGCCAAATTTGGAATGGAAGAGGTTTTTTTGGTAGAAAAGGAAAATATATCAAGGATGGAAATTTGATATTCTACAATTCTTATTAATGTCATACTTAAGGCACTTTTGAGAACAAAATGTATGCAAAAAATTAAGAAGATGCCTCAAAGAAAATAAAGGGAAAATTAACTAGAAGAATAGGGATCACTACAAAAACAAATGCTATTAGTAAACAAATGAAAGATAGGCACCTAAGCAGGCTCAGGTGAGGAAAAATTGACAAAAGGAATAAGAAAACTTTTTATCTTCAGTAACTAGAAGCCACAGAGAAAAAATCTATTGGGCCTTTGCAAGAACATATGAACTTTTAATACTGGATTAAAAGTCAATTTAAAAATGAAGCAAGTGTGTGTTTCACGTTTGTTCAGAAGAAAGAGGAGGCAGTCAACACACATGAGAAAACCTTGAGGGCTCCCCACTAAGATGGAATTGACAAGAGAAGAAATTGAGAGTTTAGAGGAAATTAAAAAAACATATTGGAGAGGTAGAAATGATGACCCAGCTCTTGAGGTGACAAAAGTACTTCTGGGGCTAATGGACTCACCACTGTATTTTCTGGTCTTCACTGAGTAAGCCTTTGGCAGAATATTTGCCCGATATTTTGGAGGAAAAAAGAAAGCATCCTATTAGCTAAGTGTTGAAGAGTTGAAGAAAGTAGAAAAATAGCTATTAAAGATTGGAAGTGTAAATTCTGTGGCCACACAATAAAGTATATGCACAGTGGAATTGTACAGAGTAGTTGTGACTAGAGAAAAATTGCACAAGGCACTAAATGAGATTTAGTAGCCAGAAAAAGCAAAGATTCGAACTGCTTTGAGAAAAATGAGACAAAGGGCAAAGAAGAGTTTCATAGGTCATATGAATTTAAAAAAATGTAAGTCTGCTAGAATAACATTGCATGTGGCCACTAACTGCAGAGAGAAATGTGACAGTGGATAGTGGCTGCAGCAATAAATATTAAACAACAAACAAACAAACAAAAAAAAAAACACTGTAGGAAAGAAGACATAGGAGTATAATCATGGGAGAGAGATTAGACTTGTTTGGCTTTGTCCAAGTGGCAAAATTAAGATTAATGAATGTAAAGAGGCAAATTGAGGTTTGATATAAAGAATATCTGTACAAATCAAGTTACCTACATTCCAATTAAGTTCTTAGAAAATGAACCTTTAGAATTTTAGGATTTCATGTAGTCAATTATTCAATAACCTTGTATTTAAGCATTGATTATGGCATAGTGTTAAATACTTGGAATATAAAGGATAGATAGATAGATAGATAGATCTTTTGTCTTCTTCAAGGAGTTTTCATTGTAATGAGGAAGACATAAATAACTATGGACATACAGAAACTACAGTAGATAATCACAGAGGGACTCAAAGGGAAAAAAAACAACAACATTAACCAGGAGAAAGGAGCAAACAATATCTCTTGAAAGCCATGAGAGCTGAGCTGAGATTTGAAGAAGCCAGGGAAGATCATAGGCAGAGGTAAAGATGGGAAAACACTAAAATGCTATGTGTCAGAGAAACTATAGAGTGACTTCTTTGGATATGCATTGGATTGGAGTTCTCTTGACCTCTCTTCCTAATCTGATATTCTCTAACTCCCTGATTCTGCAGACATCCTTTACTCTCAGACAAAGTATAGAAAATGGAGGAATGGAGAAATTGATAAAAGAGGGCTTCTAATAAAATGTATAATTGTGGTTATTATTTATGTAGCACTTTTGAAGTGTGAAGTTGGGAAGAATAGTAAATAATTAAAGATGAGGAAATGTGTTAAGACTGGTAACAGAATATCAAAATAGAACTGATATATTTTTAAATGCTTTGGAGACTTTTTTTCTTATCCATTTGTATGCTGGCCTAAGAAAATTGTTCCCATAAAAAATCTCAAAAGATAAATGAGGTAGTGACTAAGGGTGCTATAAAATTCTGAGAGATGCCTTATTACAATATATGGAAAATAATCTATGGCAGACTGAAAGGCTTGGCTGAATATCAAATTCTGCCCCAGAACTAGAATTATAAGAGTTCAACCTATTTTCTATTAAAAATACTGTGTATGTGTATTCTCTTACTGAAAATACTTTCAGCTTTCTATTGACTTAAACATCCTCTGCCAATTGGTTACAAAGATTCATTTCTTCAATCCACATTAGGGATGGTCCAGCCATAAGAAAAGCATCATAAGTAAACAAAAGATCATAAAAAAAACCCAACAAGAACAAAAGAGGAAGTGAATTTCATTCATCCTGAGGAAAACACCTGCAAAGAAAAATGAAACCAGAATCAGAATTTTCAAGCTTGAAATGTAGGACAAGGAAGTGAGTAGGGGTCCCTGAATTAAGATGAATGGAATAGATCCTATTGTTCTCACATCAGCTGTGACTAAGGAATGGACAATTAATATACTGTGATAAAAAGACCAAAACCAAGAACTGGTTGGAGCTGGAAAAATGGTTAATCATCTGACACATTCTGCATTTTGGATTCTTAATCTTTTACAGAATCCTCACACTCTGAAAATGCCCTTCTTTCAAGCTTTGTGACCACCATGGTTCTTGGATCTGTGTTCCTGGGGAGTTATAGTATAAACCTGTCAACAGCTTTTTGGTTTACTTTTCCTCTCCTTCTAATGCAGAAAATAGATAGGAATTGCCTTTCTCCTTTCCTGGTTCGGTTTCCCAATTATTAAAGTAGATTCATCTTGCCTTAGTCAGAAAGCAAAAGGAAAAGATCTTACTCTTATTTAAACTAGGGGATTTGGGGTAGGAATTAGAATTAGAACTGTTCAGGATATATTGTGTTCTAGGAAGACTGTGTAGCTTAAATAATGATTTAATGTAACTGGTGATAACTCAAAGTGTGAACACAATTTATGAAGGAAAAGTGGCAAAGAATGTAACTGGAATTTTAAAGGAGGCTAGGGACACAGTGTAAGGATCACTGTCATTGATTGTAACTAGAATCTTGGAGGAGGGAAAAAAAAACAGAAGTTTCTTCTTCCATCTGGATGCCTTCTCCTGGTCAAGCTCTTTTCCTGATTCTTTTATATCTTTTCCCAAGTCAAGAGCATGCTATCCAAAAGTGTCACACCAAGGCTCAGTCTTTACCCTCTTCTCCCTCTTTGGTATCTAGCTTAGTGAGTGTGTCTGCTTTTATGGACTCAGTTATTATCTTCTCCATCCTTTCCTATTTTCATCAAGGACACCATCATCCTCACAGTTACTCAGGTGAGCAGCAATTGTAATCCTCAACTCTTCACTCTTACCTGCTCCCCAACCCATATTCAATTCGTTTCCAAATCCCGCCATTCCTGCCTTTTTATCATCTCATATATATACTCTCTGCTCTTCTCTGAGATGACTGCTACCTTGCTCCAGCTTCTCAACACCTTATGCTAGAATTACAATAGCCTTCTGGTTGATCAGGCTTCGACAATTTTCTTCCCACTGTAGGCCATTCTCCATTTGGATTTCAAATGGTAATTTAAAAAAAAATTAACTGTCATTTCTTATTTAGTAAACTCCATGTTTCCCCATCTTATTCAGGATCCAATATTAAGGCTCTCATTTGGCATTTTGGCATTTTATATAATCTGTCTTCTCCCTCTTTTCTCTTCCTCCCATGTGATGCTCTGCTTCCTGAATCCCATCATTTTTATTTGTTATTCCTATGCCTTGAATTCTCTCCCTTATCTTTTCAGTCTCTTTGTGGGTCTGGATTACTTCAAGTCTCAGTCAAGATCTTTCCTATAGGAAGCCTTTCTTAATCCTCCTAAATGCTGATCTTCTATTCCTGTTGATTGTCTCCCATTCATGCTGTATATTTTGTTTGGTTTTAGGTATTGTCTCCCCAAATGGAATGTGAAATCCTCTGAAGGTAAGGACTACATTTCTCCTTTCTTTTTATTGCCAACTTTTAGCAGAGCGCTGGGAATGTGGGTCATACTTCATAGTTGCTCGTTCAATTGACTTGCCAGTTTGGGAGGTTAAAGGAGGTCCAATGATGGTCTCTGGAGAGACTGTTTTACAATCTTGGTATTTCCAGTTTCTGATTACTTCTCATCAGTGAGGATGATAACTGGTGCCTTCTCTTTTGAAGTCAGCTTGTCAGCCAACATCTCATTACGGAATTTCTCCTAAAGCTGAGGCAGCCTTCCAACTTGGATGGCAAAGGCAACTCATTTTCTGGAACAACAATGAAAACAACAAAGTCCAAATGTCCCTTAGAATCCTAGGATTATAAAGATCAAAGGAATCTGACAGTTCATTTGATCTAAATTTTTAATTTTACAAATGTGGGAAATGAGGACTAAAGCAATTAAATATCTTACCCAAAGTCATTGGAAGAGTCCATTGATGATTCAAACTCACGTGAGGATATTCCTTTCTTAATGGTCCAGGTTTAGTACTCTTTACATTGCCCCAAGATGCTTCAGTTTATAAAGAATGCTTCATTCTAGATTAGATGCCTCAGAATGCTTGTGTCCCTTTGATGTCACAGCCAAGACAGTGTTTATCAGTTAGATTACACAAAAGATGCAACTTTCTAGCAAGGACATTTTCCTGCAGATTCCAAAAAAAGAGATGCCAAACAAGAGAAGGTAATGTGCCTCAGGCAAAAACAATTTGTAGCAAGAAAGAGTAGATCCCAGACCAGCACAAGGGAATGAATCAAAGAACATGAGGATATTGTGTCCCACTGAGTGTTTTAATGGAAGGGAGAGGGAACAGAGAGAAAAGGAAGGCCAGGGCCACACACAATTTTCTCCTACATCAAAATGTTGCCTAGGGCCAGCCTTCAAATACACTATGACTTGTGATCCCTTTATAGGAGCAGTTAGAATAGAAAACATTACATAACCCACACAATAGAGAGAAGGGTAAAGAGTCATCGCACTGTCTTGGATGAACAGTGCCTCAGAGTCATTTCTAATGTGCATAATAGATTTATACTATGTATGTCACCACTTTACGATCTGGTGCATTACAATAACACAAGCAAAAAAAAAAAAGGTTAAGAGGAGCCAAATTAGGTTTTCCTTCCAGTCTTTTTCACATCCTAATTCAGTAACCACTGCCATGCTCTGTGGACATCTATTATGAATGGGCAAGGAAAATGACCCTGAAGTCTAGTTGCAAAATAGCCTTATTCTCTTCTTTCTGCTGTTTGGTTCTTTATTACATGTTGCTTATTGTGAGGCCTTTATTTAGGAGACAGGAAAATTCTGTTAAAAAAACAGCGGGAAGGAAGAAGAGAAGACAGTATTTTTCATTTGAGATTATCAGATTTGACTTCTAAGAACTTCAAGTAAGGAAAAGAAAAATGATTTTTTCAAGCTTTTGCAAGAGTATCTCACTTTCCCAGTGCCCAATTTGCTACAACATTGCACTCCACCTTCCCCAAAAATCATTAGGCAAATCAGTTATTTTTCTTTCTCCGCATTCCAATAAAAACTAACTACAAGTCAATTGTGTATTATTCAGTTATTGTCTTATTTGTGTATGTGTATAAAACTTGTTTTCCCTAATTAGAACACAAAATAAATTGATAAATTACACTGAGGAAACTGGTTATTCAGTTGAATTCAATTCAACAAATGCTAGGTAGCAAGCACTGTACTTCACTTTGCAAACAGAGATTGAGAAGATATAGAATCATATCTCAATAAGAGTATAAAATAAGGAAAATTAGTTATAATTAGTTCTATCACAAATATACCATATTAATATTTATATATAATTACATAGTACATGTATATATTATAATTAGTTGTAATATAGTTATAATTAGAAGGTAAATAAGATGAACCAATTCCACAAACATTCATTAAGCACCTACTAGGTGGTAGTCATTTTGCTAGGTATGAAGGATACAAATTCCAAAAACCCAACTGTGTCTGACTGCTAACCTCTTACTGGGAGAAGATAAAAGATACACACACAGACACACATATATTTGTGTCCGTATACATGTATAGATATAAATACATATGTGTGTATGTATAGATACAAACATACACAACACAAAAATTAAAAGAAAAGTAGGTTTTGTTTTGGGGGTGTGGGAATGCCCTAGGCTCTAGGAATAAGGAGAAAATTAAATAGAATTTCTCATTTCAGTTGAGTTGTGAAGGAAGCAAAGGATCAAGTTGGAGGTGAGGTGGGAAGGCATTCATACATGGGGAAAAGCCAGTGCTAAAGCTTGGAGCTGGAAGATGGAGTGTTGTAAGTGAATAATGGCAATAAAGGTCCATTTGAACCTTTTGGATCTCAACGTGGAGAAATAACGTATAATGTGGTTGGGAAGGCAGCTTTGATGAGTTGAGCTCCAGAAGACATTGTTTGGTCATTTGGGTCATGTCTAACTCTTGGTGGCCCCATTTGGAGTTTTCTTCACAGAGACACTGGAATGATTTACCCTTTCCTTCTCCTTTGTGTTCACAGATGAGGAAACTGAGGCAAACAAGGTTAAATGGTTTGCCCAGGATCATGGAGCTAATAAGTGTCAGAAGTCAGACTTGAACTGAGGTTTTAATGACTCCAGATCACCTGGACAACTCACAGCATGTTAAAAAGAAGACTTTTTATCCAATGCAAAAGTCAATAAAGAGTTATATTAGCAACTGAATAGTTTTGTAGGTTATTATTATTATTACTATTATTATTATCTTAACTTGGTTACTTTAGAGAAGTCTTTAAAATTTTTAGTTTTCTGATCTGTTTAGAGTGTATAAAAGTATTTGTTAGGAGAAATGGTGATTAATCAGTTTATTACAAGTACACTATATAGTAGGCATTGTACGAGTTACAAATTCAAAATCACAGGGATTCAAAAAAAGGGAAAGCATGCAAGCAAGTGAAAAAAAAAACAAACATAAAAAAAATCTTCTCTCAAGAAGTAAACATTCTAATAGATGGGTCAGGGTGGGAAGATTGTATTTTGCCCTCTTAAGTTTTCTCATGCTTCCCTTCCCAGGACCCAAATCAAACATCAGCCTAAAATTTTGACTTTTTTTTCACCACTAAGTATTTTCTTAACCAAGGATCTCCTGTCCTAAATCAAAGAACCTCAGAGTTGGCAAAGACACTAGCAGTCATTTATTGCAATCTGCAATTGAATAAACATGCTCTATCATACACTAAGCAAAAGATCAGTCATTCTTTGCTCTGTTGCCTCACAACAAATGAGTTCTTTCTTCTCTGAACTCCAATAGCACTTAGATTGTGTTCATCATAGCATGTTGATTAACTCTTTGTTGTATGAATGCATGGCTTTATTTTTGCTTATGTACAAGGTTGAACTTCCTGAGTATCCAAAGAGAATGTGGAGGAAATTTCCATAGAGGAAAGGAACTATGCTTTCCCTGATCGTGATAGCTCTGAGAACACCTAGAATGATCCTGGGCAGGCATGTGTTCAATGCTCAGTGAACAAGAAAAGACAGGGAAGGGACTTATGATAGCACTTAAAAAGGATTTCCTACTTAAACAAGTTCTCTTTTCCAGTTCTTAGGTCATGGAGAGCCTCTATTCCACCTTATTTAGTTGCAGAGAGGGGGAATAAGGAGTAGTTGCTTGCAACACTGATATCCTCCAAAAATTAGTGCCATGCCTAAGTATTTTATATATGAAAAACTAGATCGTGTCCAGAACCATTCTTCATGTAACCAAGAATGTGGCTATAGAGTCAGCCTGGCATCCCCAGAGCAGGAGAGAAATTTTTTCATCTCTGTGCTTGGGAGTCTGAAAAGCTTGCAATCACTTCTGCTTGGTGGGAAGACTTGGGAGCACTGCTTGCAACATCATTTGCTTTAAGCTTGATGAAGTATTTTGGAAATGCTACCTTATTTGATCTTCACAATATGAGGTTGATGTTTATTATCATCTTCCCTAATTCAGAGATGAGGAAATCAAGTTTAATAGAGATGAAATAACTTTCCCACGGTCACACAGTTGGATTTGAACTCATACCTTCCTGACTCCAACACCTTATCTACTATTCTATTTATTTTCCTATGAAGCTGAAGTTGGTCAGCCTCATCAAATAGGAGCAAAGCTTCCTGGATGCCAGTAAACTTTCCTTGAATCACTAACTTCAATGTAAATCCCTAAAGGAAACTTTCTTTGGTCCATTAACTTCAATTGAATTTCCTAAAGTATATTTCAGTAGAAATATGGGGCTAGATAACTTTGCATAGTAGCCCTTCTTGTTAAAAAAATATTGACCCTAATATGGAAATAGGTCTTGACCAATGACACATGTAAAATCCAGAAACCCAGAGGAATTACGTGTCGGCTATGGGAGGGGGTTTGGGGAAAGGCAGGGAAAGAACATGAATCTTGCACTCATGGAAAAATATTCTAAATTAACTAATTAAATAAAATCCTCCCCAAATAAATAAATCCAAAAAATATTGACCCTAAATTTAATGAATGGGATTATTTTCCTTTATCAGAAAATTCTGCCTTTTGCTAAGTACAGAAAGTTATCCCCTTTTCAAGTTCTGACCACTGTTTCAAGAAATATTCAGTTTTTTTAAAGGTGTATTTAGAGGAGCTTAAGTGACTGTTCACATATTAAAATTTGATTTTTGCCTTCAAACAAGAGTCAATTTTAAAAAACAAAGTTTTGATAAGAGAGAAGAGTAGAAAGTTCATATGTCCTTCATATTTAGCAATAAATAACTTTTCCTGATTTAAAATACTGACATATAAAGAGCCATATTAACACTTTTTCTTTTTAAATTTTAAATTATTAAAACTTAGAAGAATTAATTTTCTATATTTTCCCCTAAGCTTATTTAGGAAAAAAGAAAAATTGACTTAACTTGACTTAAATTTTGACTTATTGACTTATAAGACAATTGACTTAAAATTGACTAACCTAACAAATAGACAACATCTGACAAAATAAACTCCCATATTGATCATAAATACGTCTCTGTCTGCATCTTAAATTCATTATTTCAGTCAGAAAGTTAACATTATGTTATGACTTTTTCCCCATTACTTTTTTAGAATATGTTATGATTAAACATGAGAAAGGTTAAAAGAAGTGAATGTCAACTACCATAAAAACATGGACAGTGAAGATAAGAGCACTATATACCATGCTTTCAATCCTGTCGTCCCACAATTCTTAAACAAGTTTTCTCTACCTTCAGGGTCATCTTTTAGATGTCTTTACATTGAATATATAGCAAGAAAAATATAAATTGTCCCCTAATTATCACCATTGTTTAAATACCATCTCATCTTTTTTCTTCTTTTCCTGGGCATGTATTTCTAATTTATAATGTATATTAATTTGCCAATAGTCACCCTGTGCCTTTCTGTTACATTACTGTTTCAGTGATCCTACACTTTAATTCTTTAGAAATTGTGATTTTCCATGAGGTATAGTCATGCATCATCACCAAAATGATATTGATCTTTAAAAATAAAGGGGCAAATAGTAACAATATTTACTGGAAGACAGATGATCAGAGAGAAAAGCAGCAAGATGAAGAATGAGCTATAAAACCCCATTCCTAATAAGTTTTGTTAAAATAACAAATAAGAATTGGTGTGGGAAATGGTTACAATTTCAAGGAAAGTTTATGTCTCATTCTTTGAATAGGCAAGAGAGGATTATATCACTTTGGAAACAAAAAGTGTTTTAAAAATTAATAGTTCATTCATTTCAAACATTCTAGAGAATTAGGAAATTGAAAGTAAAACAATGTGATTTATTTTAGTTAGACTTTCTGCTGGTTGTAAGTTAATCTGTGAGCTGCTGACCAGGATTATAAAAGTAAATAATTTTCTGACAGGTACAGGGATTTTCCTTAAAAAGTCAGACACAGAATAATATGGAATATACACTCTGAGATGACCAGGATAAGAGAAACAGATATAGTCATCAATATGGAAAATCTGGTGCCATTTCAAGTAGAAGACAGTCTGAGGAAGGTATGACATAGGTATAAATATTTGTATCTGCTTTGTTTTACACACATATTAGCAAAAGTGAGAGGAGAATTGAACAACCATGCCATGAGGAATATTTAGAGGACAAGAAAGGCACTGTTTCTTCCTTTCCTAAAGATGATATATTCTTTCCCAATGTTTGAGTCCAGACAGTCCATTTTATTATAGTGGGTCAATGAGCAAAGTATAGCCCTTTTACTTAGAACTGTCCCCACTTCAACACCTTAAATAAAGGACTCCTCTTGGACTTTCTGGGGGTGACTCTGACCCAGTCTGTAGTAGAAGATAAGGACATCTGTGTCAACAATATATTATTTGCAATATTTGTATATTATCCATATTGCTATAATTAACATGAATGAAATTTGTAAATTTTGAAAAGAAAAAAAAAAACACAAGAGCCTTGAGAAAATGTCTACTATTTATCATGGGACTCGGTATAAAATAAAACTAGGCTGACCTATTAATGGATTTAAGTATTTTGAAGAAACATCATTTCTACAAGCTGTCTACATTTCCCACTGGGGGAAAGAAACTAGAGCTGCCTTGCTTTGAAAGCTTGTGTCTCTTTTTTGTGGCCCAAATCAAATTTTAAATTCCTTGTTATTTTCAGTCACAGGACTTAAAACTGGAGGGGCCCCTTAGAGATAATTTAGCCCAATGTTTTATTGTACAGATGAGAAAACAGGATTGGGGAAGGGGGAAGTAACTTAATGGCATGCATATGTGGACAGAAAACTGGACTTGGAGGCAATTATCTGAGTTCAATTCAATTCCGTCACTTATTAAATATGAGACAATGGATAAAAATACTAAATGCCTTTAAGCCTCAAGTTCTCTATTTATAAATTAGTAATAAAACTACTCTACTCTTTTTACTATACTTTACTATAATTTACTATAATTGCAATACTAAAATACTATAATTGCAATATTATAACTGTTGAGACAAAAGCAAAATAATGGGTTGAATGTGCATAACAAACCTTAGAGTACCATATAAATATATCAGGTATGGGCAGCTAGTTACAATGGTTAGAAGAGTGGGCCTTGATTCAGAAAGACCTGTGTTCAAATATGACCTCAGATATTCATCAGATGCTTTAAAGTAGGCAAGTTTATTCTCTCTTTGCCTCATTTTCCTCAACTAAAATGGGCGTAATTATAGAACCTACCTAGAAGGGTTTTTGTGAGGATTAAGTGAAATATTTGTAAAAATAGAACTTACAGTATTTGGTATTTGGAAGGCACAATAGAAATGATGATTAGTATATATTCCCATTACCCTTATCTAGTGAGTAAAGTGTCAATATTTAAAATTAGGTATTTTTATTTCAAATCTGGTCTTCTTTTTCCTGTTCCATGATCTTTATCTCCCCATTGTAAACACAAACCATATATTTTATGTCTCTTGAATTACTCACATTATAAAATATTAAGCCAAAAATATATTAAATTCTTAACAAATATTTTCAGATTAATGGAAATACTATTTCCCCCTGTAGTAGTTTAATGTAGTGATATCATAATAGTGATGTATTATGGTTTTTGAATGCCTAGAATTCCATATATCTATTACATTTCAAAACCATCTGTATCAAATAAATATGTGGGAAAATATGAGCATGCACAGGAAATATTATCAATGTTTGAAAAAGCATCAGCTGTTCTCAAATTAGGAAGGTCTTTTGAGTTGCTACTTTCTAATTTCTTTCTTTGTTTTTTCTCTCTTGTTCTCTTTCATTCTTTCATATTTTCTTTTTCCTATTCATTCTGTTCATTTTAATCTTAAGATGGATTTTCTACTTTGGTCATATGAATGTGGGATGAGAAGGAAGAGAAGTAGGATTTTTTAATGGAGATGAGAAGATAACAAAAGCATCATTTGCTCATTTTTATATTTGAAGATTTTATAATATAATTTTTATATATTTTAATTTCTTTAATAGATTTTTATTTCTTCATATTTATATATTTATTTATATATTTTATATTTTTCCTATTTGAACAAAGATTTTCCTTACCTATTTTGTTACAGACCAGATGGCCGTATCAAAGACAATACCTACACTTTTAATTGAATGAAGGTCCACTGATATACAAATAAATTTAATTCCCAACTCAACAATCCTAATGTGATTAGGACTTAATTAATTAATTAAATTAATTAATCCTAATTAATCAGTCACTGAAATTTATTTTGCCTCAATTTCTGTATCTGTAAAAGGAAAGGACTGAATAATATGAATGATATGGTTTCTTTCTGCTATGGATCTATTCTCTTATGTTCACATCTATGATTCAATGTGTTTGGGCATATTTTTTTTTTAAATAGACACTCTTTCTGCTCTTTCCCAAACAACATATTTGGCATAATTGAAGTCAATTTTTCTAGAGCAAAGTTGTGTGATTATGATATGATAAAATTATCAGTCCATAAAATTATGATTTAAGAAAAATGATGTGTAAAATTATATTTAATATACATAAATTTGAAGAGATTTGCATCTTCAGAGTTCTTCTTAACTCAGTAAAAATAAACTTTGAGCTTACAATTAATAGAATACTAGGTTTTGTAACATTTTATAAAACCCCCCAAATTTCTATTTTTGTAGAATGATAGAATGTTTAATTTGTTCCTGATGTACTTTTGAAGTCCATGAAAATAGTATAGCAGCAAAATTGTGAGCTTAGCTCAAAGTCATTTATTTTTGAGAAGTGAGCATTTCTGCACTGTTTGCAACTTTCAGATAACCATTAGCTCAAAACTATATTTATTAAATACACCTGTATGTGTATTGTACTCACTTTCCTTTTTATTACCTGAATATAAGTATAGTGGTTTTTGTGTATAAAAACAATCAATCTTAAAAGTATTAACTGTAATTCTGGACTCTTCTATTTTGTTTTAAAATTTGAAAACATGGTGCAGATAACACAAAAAAAAACCTTGATTCACTAATTTATGTAACTAAAAATTGTTATAATTTCTTAAATTAAATTAAAACATTATATTGATTTATTTTGTTTTATTTTTAAAGCACCTAAAATTATTAGCTCTACCTTATCTTGTATATAGTATGAAGCAAAAGTATAGCAAGTTTCAGTTTCATTGAAGAAAAACAACTTTTTTTTTTGCTCTGAGAGATTCATTCACATGCATACAGATACATTCAAGTATTTGTATATGACTGATATATATATGTACATAAATATATATACATATGTATGTATATATAACTGTGCCAGTGAGTGGATATATTCAATTTTTTTTCACAGTCCATTGGAGCATTTAATATACGTATGTTTCACACCCTTAGGAAAAGAATTCCTCCTTTGCTTTTTCATTTTGCTTCATCATGGTCCCTGATCATAGCAGAAATTGTAAGCACATGTACCCAAACTGACAAGGTGGTAGCAGGTTATTCTGCCACTCTTCCAGATCTTTCTGCTGAACATCAGATCCGAGGCTGATTACACCGTACTTGTTTCATCTGTCTGTGAAATTCACAACAATTTTTCCTGCTCTGTAATCATCAATGATCTCAATTTTACCATTATAATTGTGCTTCATGATCACACTTAAGAACCATACAATTACTTCAGAGTATGGTATGATGGGAACCTGGCTTGTTCCTTGCTTCTCAATATTGCTGATGCCTTGAAGAGCTTCTGTCAGGACATACATATGCACCATGGTGGCAGCACTGCAAGATGGCAGAAAGAGCCTTTTATATGCTTTTTTAAATTCAGTCATTTATTTGTACTATAAGAAAAACATTAGGTTTACATTCTACAAAACAGTATTTTAGGATTTTAAATTATAAAAATATATAGTCAATAGGTTAAAAACGCAAATGCTTCCTCAGAACACTAACCCTTGACTCCTAAAATAGGTTGGTTTTCCTTGTACCAGGATATGAACAATATAACTTTCACAGTTCTGAGGTTTTATCATACTTTTCAGGCAATTACATCAAGATATGTGTGAAGCAACAGGGGTGTGTGTATATTACACACTTAGTTTCATAGTTTCATGCTATTGTACTTTTGTTAGCTCTTAATTAAAATATGCAAAAAGAATAACTTTTTAATTGAATAGTAGGGCATCAGTTTCATAAATATCCATCTCAAGATCATGGGATTGTAAAGCTGTGAGGGACCAGAAGAATCATCTGGTCCAATACTATAATTTTATAGATTGGAAAACTGAGGGTCTTAGACCACTAGAGAAGATTACTCAGCTAAATTAGTTTCAAAAGCAGCACTAGGACTCAGATTCCCTGGAACTCATCTAGTGGTTTTGGAATATACCTTGTGGACCAATTTTTAGAATTTGAGAAGAAAAAATATGTGTATGTAGATGCATATATAAATATGCATACATATGTGTATGTGTTTGTGTATATATACAAATGCATTCATATATATTTATATGTTAGGGTTTGAAGAATTACTATTTAACATTTCATTTTATAACCATACATTTGAAAATATCACAAAAGTTCTGGGAGGAAATTTATAATGAAATAGGTAATTTGAAAATTTGCATAAAATAAAGTCATCATGGACTTCATTCCATTAACATAAAGTCATACATTTAAGTCATATGCATTATATAAGGCACTCCCAAGAAATACCTTTCAAATAATTTTCTTCATTTACTCAATTAAAATAGCATGAAAAACCTCATACTGATGTGGGTACTAAAGAGTTAGGATATAATCAAATGTCATTTAAAAAGCTTTTTAAATCATTCGAAGATTTACAAAATTGCAAAGGCTGAATAACATAACAACCCTCCATATTTAATAAAAACTGATGTATTCAGTCTTAATATTACAGTGAATAAATAAAACATTCCATTCCCCCTGAGGTACAGAGTGATCTGAGATATTCACGACGGCTTAATAAGGTTCTTTAAAGACAAGGGTGACCATTCTGGTGAGGGTGAGTGCTAGATTTGTGAATGTAGAAGTACACTGAATAAATACGAGCTTTTTAAAAAAAGAAGGTGGAAATTTGTTTTAATTTTTGCATGCCTTGAATGCCAGGAATTGAAGTGTCTCCAATGAAAACAGGCTCACATTTGCCCTACATCATCCAAGTAGTCACTTTCTGATCTCCAAATTCCAACGGAATTATTTATATCTTAAATTTATGAAATATTCATTGAAAATTATCCAAACTATGGAATTTTTACTAAGGAGAAACTTTACTTTTATTTTGGGTGGGATTTCGTGAGGGAAGGGAATTCAGGGGTCAATCTTTATATCTTCAATATGAAAAACAGTGGTAGTTTATTTTTAAAACAAAATGATTATGCTAACATACCATTATTCCCTTTTTACATCTAAAGAAGTTCTTTTCAGTCATTTTTAGTTCTGTTATAATTTGTTCCAGACTTGATCATTTCCTCTGAATTTCTCCAAAGATCACAATCCCATTAATATCATAGACTGATGTCCAGTGGCCAGAACAATTGCAGGACTAGCTTGTGAGTCATCATTACAATGTCTATTAACATCTTTCTTTTCCAAAGCTTATTTTTGGCGTGTCCCAGCTTTTTTTCCAAAGCTCCCACATTCCATTTTCGTGCATTTTTCTCATTTCCCTCAAAGCCTTAACAGGGCTGGAATTTCCTTAATCCATTTGTTCATTCCTTTTTAATCTACCAATATGATATTCATTGGAGTGCTGGGACTCAGGGGAGTAAGGTGTATGCTGCTCTAGTTACTTGATCTTATTGGAGTGGCAGATGGCCCTCTTCTTGGGAATTATCTCATCCACAGATATTTTGCATCATTTGAGGCGATTGCCACCCAACTCGTGATAGTTTATCCATTTCAACTCTTTCCCATTCCCTCTCATATTCTACAGAGATTGGCTAAACATTTTCATTCTTTGAATTCAGTTCTATTTTTTTAAACCACTGCCACCATTTCTGCAGAAATGGAAATAGATGAAACATAGGACCAAAAACAAGGTTGAATTTTATCTTTGTTTCTTACTTTCATGAGTTACTATGGACAAAAAAGAGAATCAGTTCATTAGTGATGTTTTTTATCATGTTTTGCTTGCTTTGCTTTCAGAAAGCAGACACGATATGCTGCTAGATTTCTACAAAGTCTTTTAAACATGACTAATTAGGCAATAACTTGTGATTATCTAGAATTATCTTCAAGAAGCCAGGGATGCTATGATGCAGGGTTTGTGGAAAACTTGGTAGGCATCAGTAGCCAATGTCAAAATGTGTCTGCTCTTGGTACAAGCCACTTATCCAGATGTTCTTTGCTTATGCCTGTCAAAACAAAGTTAAAAGGACTCAGGCAGACTTTAATGGTATGAAAAGTGAAGCTCCATCTTCTGCTTTATCACATACTTTCTTAAAGTAAAATGATTCATTACATCATATTTTTAAAATGCTATATATAAAGTGACTAAAATAATAACTTTATTATTTAATGATCAAAGAATGACCTATTAAAAATATCTAAATGTGTGTATCTCAGAACATTTAGCTAATTTCAATAATTAACGAATATCACATTTTTCTTTTTTTACGATTATATTTTTAATTAATGTCTGTTTCTTTCTTTTTTAACTACTTCTCTGCCCCTTATTTGAGAAATAAAACATTAACAAATCCCTCAAAATGAACAGCAAAGGAAGTAATTCAAATCCCCACATCAGCCACGTTAAAAAATAAATGCATCATTTTATATCTTGAGTCTATCATTCTTCTCTCAGGAGCTAGGTATCATGCTTCATCATTTATCCTCTGCAATTATAGTTGATCTTTACATTGGTAGTAGTTCTGTAATGTGTAGAAATGTGAGGGGTTTTATAAAAAATTGGATTGGGACAAAAATCCACTATTCGATAAGAACTGCTGGGAAAATTGGAAGACAGTGTGGGAGAGATTAGGAATTGATCAACACCTCACACCCTACACCAAGATAAATTCAAAATGGGTGAATGGGTGAATGGGTAACATGTATGTTCTGGTTTCTGTACTTATGATAAAAATTGTTCCCCATACCTAGAAAGTCCTCTTTTTATACCTAATCACACAATTCTTAAAAGCACAGTACTATATACAAGATAGAGGTTTGTGCATTTGCTGGATTGAATTAGCATAATCTATTTATTTTAGTACACTCAACTCTAAATTATAAACCTTAGTTTAAATCCTGGTGCTTATTATCATATGTCCTTAGCCATATCATTTAATGTATGAGAGGTTCATTGGAAAAATGAAGTCTGTGATCCCTTTTACCATTAAGAATTTGTGAATTTTATTGGCTTAATGCTAGGGTTACTTTCTCCAAGTAATCATTCTTTGTACTCTCAACTGAAAGCTCCCTCATCACTTGGTATGATGGCACTTTATAATCCTCTTATGTGCTTTTAATTTCCTAATTTCTGCTATATCATCCTTCATATATTTCCCAGTTTTTTTCCCTATTTTATCACAAACTCAATTGAGATTCAGGGGCTATATTTTATTTCTATGTCACCCTCTATGGATAATAAAGTTGCCCATAGAAAGAGCTCAATAAACATTTGTTAAATGAATATTTTAACTTATCTTTTTTGTCCTTTTATGTCTGACATTTTTATAGCTTACATTTTTTCAGAACCCCAATTTCCAAATTAATTTAAATAATAGAGAAAACTCTGAGTGATACAGAAATAATTTTATTGAACTTTGAAAAATAATCAGCTTTTTTATTAGGTATCCAAACCAATTTGACTTGATTCTGACTTTTGAGGTCATTGTTTCAAAGTTAAATTGAATTAGAACCTATATTTAGTTTATTACTCCTTGGTCAAAAAGTGAGTAGGTTCCACATAGATTTTTTAAAAAAATAAAACCCATAACTTCCATCTTGGATTGATCCCAAGGCAGAATAGTGATAAGTGTTAGATAATGGGGGTTAAGTAACTTGCCCAGGGTTACACAGCTGAGAAGTGTCTGAGGTCAGATTTGAACCTAGGACCTCCCATCTCTAAGTTTGGCTCTCAATTCCCTGAGCTACCCATCTGCCTCCTCCACATAGATTTTTAACTTTATTTTTCATTATAAATTTAACAAACAGAAAACACATGATCATTTCAGTGTAAATTCAAGAAAAGTTTCAATTAACACAAACATTTCAATATAAGAATGGTTCAATTGAAACCAACAGTGTACCAGGCTAGGCGCCAGCTATAGAAAAACAAAACCAAAAAATCATGCTCTGTTCTCAATAAGCTTCCATTCTATATATCAACTTGTTATTTGAACATTTTTAGAGAGCCAGAGCAACAACACTTCTTTACTATTATGCTCAGAACTTTGTTCATTTAATCCTCTATTTCTCTGCAGATATTAATTCAATATTTTCACCTATTGTCTCCCCATAGAGCCATAGAAAGACAAATTTAGATTGTAAAATATTTCATATAATCTGACTCCTGCATTCTACAAAGGTGAAACATTGACCTTAAGATATCTTGTCTAAATTTCAACATGTTACAAATGAGGAAGCTGGGATTTGAACACAAATTCTCTGCTTCTAAATAGAGCATTTTTTCTGCAGAATCAGTCTGTCCCTTCCTAATTCTGTTCTCTGAGAACAGTTAATGGGGGGAGTCAATGCAGAGGGGCCCTGGGGTTGCCAGGGGAAAACTGCTCAAGTGGATAATCCATCTCCAAGTACGTGAGAATGGACAGCATTTGCCAAAAGTAGGGTGGTAGAGGAGAGGCACAGAACTTGCATGAGTACAGGACAGTTTCCAATCCTTTAGCTTCCACAAGGCTCCACAGATATCGAAGAGATGGACATGCTCCTGCTTAACTGGCTCTGATTTCTCAGGTCAGAGGTGATTGCCTGAACAATTCAAGCCTCTTCCAGCTCTCCCTTACACACACTCATCTCTATCTCGGTCCATCCTCCGTGCTTCAGTACTAGAGATGCTCCCTTTCCATTATAGTAGAGGCTCCTATCTGTATGAATTACGTGATTTCTTCTCCACTTTGAGATTGATCTCTCTGCTTCGCCAGTATGTTGTAGGGTTATTGTTGATGCCTGAATAGCACTTCTCTTTAAAGAGCCCATGCTGATTCTCTGCATGAACTCTCTGACTCAAAGCACTTTATTATTGATTGGTTTGTACTATCCAGAGGTTCAGGTGGAGAGTGTTTTATAGCCCATGGTAAAAAACACATGAAATGTTTGTATGCTGGCACAAAAATAAAGAAACAGATCAACTCTGACTTATTGCAGAAGCCCATGGTTTTTATGCGTCCTGCTTTTTCTTTAAAAACACGGACTTCATTAACCATTTTTTCTCCCTTAAAGTGTCTCATTTTAATTTTTTTCATGAGAAAAATTCTTACAGGGATGAAAGAGATGGTCTCCATTCGGTGAAAGTTGTTGCTTTTGCATCAACTGATAACATTCATACAACCCAGAGGAATTGCTTGTTGGCTCTGGGAGGGGGGAGAGGGAAGGGAAAGAAAATGAATCATGTAAATATGAAAAAATATTTTAAATAAATTTTAAATTATTTTTAAAAATTTTAAAGAAAGTTGTTACTTTTATTCTCTGAAACTTTTGGTGTCTCCCTTTTGGTTGATGAGTAAAGTCCAAATTCCTTTCCTTTCCATTTGAGGCCCTCTGAATTCTAATACTTGCCTCATTTCTGACATTATTATATATTTCTTGCTGCCACATATTATGCATGATTATCAAACTATGATAATATATCTCATTCTGTTGTGTCACTCTATGATCTTACTCCTCTTGGCTCATTAGGTTCCCAGAGGGCAGAATAAGACTTTTCCCCTAAAAATTCTAGAAGCAAACATGAGGGGTTCAGGGTTTTTTTCTAATTCTTCCACTCATTTCATGTGCCCCCCATTAATTATCAAGTGATTGATATTTACTCAATATCAAGTCAATTCATGTAAAACTCAGTGGAATTGTATGTCAGCTATGGGAGAGGGTTGGGGGAGTGGAGGAAAAGAACATGAATCTTATAATCATGGGAAAATATCATAAATTAATTAATTAAATAAACTTTTCCTAATTAAAAAATATAGCAAGTCAATTGATATCAACCAAATTTAACTTGGGGATATTTACTGAGAAAATATAGTAAGTCAAGGGTTTGAGAAGATTTGAATTGAAGAACACAATTACTGCCCTCTGAAGAGAGTGGTCTCAGGCTTAAAATGTCTAATTCAAAACTTTTTCTCAAACTATGGTCATGATGATGGTTATTCTTCTTACTCAAAGAGGACCAAAATGATATAATAATATTTTGGGTAATGTATAGTGGGTTACACTGTGATTGAACAGACCAATATGAGCTCAGATGGTTCTACCACAGAGAAGACATAAATAATGTGTTTGAACATTTGGAATGGAGTTGTATTGAAATTTGCGTATCTCACACTTGTTTGGAGCTACTGTAATTCTGTTTTGCCAACTCTTCCAACCCAATCCAGCCATAGTCCCACTTTAAATCTCTACATCTCTTTTTCAAGTCCTCCAGAATCCTTCCAAGTCCTCCAGTTCACAAGTAACATATTAAGCTTCTGCTTAAAATGTTCCCTTTCTTATTGACTCCATATTTTTGTCATTCTCTGAAGCCTGGCTCCATCATGACTCAGGTTTCTTGACTACTCTTTGCAGTACTAGTTTCATCATACTTTCAATTGTACATACTGAATCATTCATCGTGGTGAATGAGGACTCCTCTTGCTGCTCATCCCCACTTTCTAGTATTTTCTTCCCCACTATCATTCCATAACTCCTCTTCCTTTTTGGCCCACTTAATCCATATTTCATATAAATCAAGAGTGTGATGGTTGTAGTTTACTGCCTAACAAGGAGTTTGTTATGAGGATCAAAAATGTATCTCTCTTCCCCAAATTCTACCCTCATAATAGAGGACTTTGATATACATGTTTACACTTTCTCAAATACTCTTACCACCCTTTGCCTTTATTTACTCATTTCCCATGACATTTCCTCTACTATAACTTATAGAAGGTAATACACATGATCATAGCATCAGCTAAAAATATTTATTACTTCCATGTTCATGAATGTTGACATTTTTTATCTGATCGTAGTTATTGTCATTCTGTCTTGACTTTGCCACAAAGTCTGTTCTTTCTCCTTAGCCAAGAACCCTGATTTCAATATAGCTCAGGTAATTCTAGGGCCATCACCTCTGCACTGGCCACAATCTTCTTTTCTCTTCTTGACAATTTGATGAACTAGTTCAATCTCACAGTGTTCTCCTCTCTACAGTATCTTATCTTATCATCTTGTTGGAGATTTTGTCCTGACTTTTGAGCAACTTAAACTTAAAGAAAATAAAAAAAAAAAAACATGTTGACAGAATCTGTCAAAAAACATGATGTTACACAATCTCCACTGGGCCCTCACTGAGGCAAGCAATTATTTTACACCTCCCTGAATGAATTACACTCCCACTCACAACAGTTTCTCTTCTAAACCTTTTTATTCCTTTGCATGCTTTTCACAATGCCTCAGAATTCACTGAAAAAGAGACACCATTTACCAAGAGTTCTGCTTTCTTACCTCTTCCTAATTTCACATTACTAAGATACTTTCTGCTGTTCTTTTTTTACCTCAAATTAGTAATCTGCCATTACATAGACAAATGATACTATTCATTCCCATCATCTCTAAAATATCCCCACTTTGTCATTACTAATCTCTGCTGCTGCTTCCATACAGTTTATAAACATTATATTTCCTTCATCTTCAAAAAAAAGCCAAAATAAAAACACCTCACTTCATCTATCCATCCTTCCTATTTATCTTCTATCTATCCTCCATTTTATAGCTAAGCTCCTTGAGAAGCCTATCTGCAATCAATGGCTCCACTCCCTCTATTCCCATTCTTTTCTTATCTTTCTGTAGTTTGGTTTTTAACACCAACTCCATCATTCAACTATTTTCCCCCTCCAAACACCAATGTTCCCTTAATTGCAAAATGTAATAGTCTTTCCTCAATCTTCATTCTTCTTGATCTCCCTACAACTTCTCCATCACTCTTCTCCTTGGCATCCTTTTCTCTTCATGTTTTTGTGACATTTCACCCACCTGGTTCTCCTTCTACATGTCAGATCTGTTCTAAGTGTCCTTCAGTGGTTCTTTAGACCATGTTGGCAATATGTGGGTGTCCCTGAAAGTTCTTCTCTTGTCCCTATTCTCTCTCTTGATTCTATTTTAATTGGTGATCTTGCCTCCCATAGTATCAGCTAACACCTTTATGCAAGTTATTTTTTCAAATCCATATAGCCATCCCTGACATTGCTACTATCCTCCAGTATAAACTTTGAAGTAGATTTATCATAAAAATCTTACAAAGATTTCATTTGCCTTCCCCCAAGGTCTTCCTTCCAACTTAACTTCTTTATTACTGTCCTTAATCTTAACTACTTACTTATGGGATTTTTTGCTAATTTAACCGATATATGTCATGTTTATGCATCACTGTTGTTTTCCAGTTTTCTACATTAAATATTATTTTATTGATAGCAAGTTCTATATACACATTAATGCACATATGTGTTTACTCAAACGCATACACACTTATGTGTATATGTTTATGCATAAATGTCCACATATATATGCCATATTTTTCCAGGTGACATACATAGTAGTCACTTAATAAAGACAATAAATGCTTGTTGTCTTGATTCGCCTTCAGATCATTGGAGTTCTTTTCTCTGTGAAAAACTTGTCATGATGTTTGCCTAAGAAATATTTTTTTCCTGTCCTCTGAAGATTGGTTCCTCTCTAAACTATGTAGATGTCCTTCTCTTTACTATGAAGAAACAAAGGGGAAAAAAAGACGTCTTTCCTTAATATGTCAAAGTTGTCCTCTCTGAGTTCCTATTTAGATTTTTCATTCACAGTCTTTTATTTTAGATGGCATTGTCAATGATGAGTATGCCACTCCTTCTATGCTCACTGCCCTGACCCTGTTGATGTTTGGTAGAGGTTCAAGGGTGTCTGTCTTCTCAACACACCCCTGGAGCTTGATATCCAGCTTCTTCAATTCCCTCTCTGATATACATGAGGCTTCATCTAATGCCAATACATTTTTCCTCTGTGGTATAATTGGATTTCATAAGATGGCTAGAAAATTGATCTTCCCACATTGAGACTGTATTTGCCTCTAATTTATACCTTTGATTCAATCATTGTTTCAGTAGTGTTATCTAGGGTTAGGGTTCAAACATCATCTACATGTTAATTCGAGAACTCATTAAAAAAAGTGGTCTGTCATGAAAAAGTCACATTATAGAAGAGCTTGTTAGTTACAATTTGGGGTCTTGAGGGATTTTACAATATTCTGTGACCCCCACCAATCAGTACTTTCCTTCCATGCCATTATTTTTAAAATTATATTTTATACTTGGACTCTGCACCCTTTCTTTCATTTTACTCACTGAATTCCTTCCCATTTGTATATGTCCATTTCATCTGAGCCCTGTTCTGTAAAGCCTAACCTGGATCCCTTTTACAGTATCGATCTTCCTACTCAGAATTCACATAGCACTTTGTTTTGCAGTCCTCTAATGCATTTATCCTATAACTTATTCACTTGATGAGAGTTTTGTGTTTTGTGTGTCTTTTCCCCTTCCTATAAATTATTGAATTGTTGGTTGGTTAGGAAACTCATTTTTACTAATAGATCATATTAAAAAAACAATATACTTGTGTAATATTCTCCTGTTAGGTTGTATACTCCATACAGGCTCAGCCTCATATAAATTTTTTGTCCATTATCATTCCCAGAACAGTGCTCTATATACTATAGTCATACAATAAATATTAAATTAATGAATCAATGAAAGACAATCATGGGATTTTTGTAGAATATTCCTCAATAACTAATCATATAGTCTTTTCTGATCATTGCTTACTCTGAACACATATTAAGCACTTTATTTGATTATTATTCTATAGAAAAATTATTTAGGGCACCTTCTTTTTAGTGCTGAAAGTCTCAGTTTGATCTTTGTAAAGCCAGCTTTGGGAAGTCAGAAGCATTCATCAGGGAAATGAAAATCAGCTCAGATATAGTTCCTTTGAAGTATCTTCTATTTAAAAAGAACTCTATAAACATAAACATCATAGAGATCTTTATCCTGTTTTAATCCTAGCTCTGCTTTTAACAAGCTTTTGAGTCTCAGAGAAATCCATTTAGCCATCTAGTCCTCAGTTTCCTCAAATGTGTAAAAATGAGAAAGTTCAATCTCTAAGATTCATTCCTAATTTCAAACTTGATTATTCTTTGATTCTATCTCTGTTATCCAGTAAGATCAATACATATATAAAATATAATGGAACACTTTGTTAAGTCCCAGAGCTTTACAGATTTTGTAACAGTAAAAAAGGGTTTAGGAAAGCAAGAGAAGAACCTATTGCCTTTAGCAATCCCAATATAGTCTAGGACAAACAAATTATTATTTCTTTTCTAAGAGGAAAGATTGTTAACAAAAAATTAAAATACACAAACATTTAAAAATGAACAAAGATAAAACCATGAACTCCATTATTTTATATAACACAGACTCAGATTTTGGAGCACATCTGGTCTAACCATTTCATTTTACATTTGATAACAGGAGGAAATAGCCCTTACTGGACAGATTGAACATGCTGCTATTGAGAAATTCCTAACTTCCTACTTCCATACTCAGTCCAAAGCAAGGAACTTGGGTGAGATGAAAATGTTTTGTCCTACCAATATTGTGAGTATTCTTTAGAGACAGCAAAAGGTAGTTATATAGAGATGAAATGATCAGATCCTACAAATCAAAATGTAAATGTTAAGTCAATCATATCCTGATATGACTACACTTACAATGTAACCCTCTGATGAGCTATAACCAAATGCAGCATCCCTCCTTTCCATTACCTCAATTGGTTTTACCCCCCAAAAATCCAGTTTTTGCCTCTGGAAAAAGCTCTTGATTTATTGTCAGAAAATAAGATAGAGAGAGAGAGAGAGAGAGAGAGAGAGAGAGAGAGAGAGAGAGAGAGAGAGAGAGAATAAGAGAGAGAGAGAGAGAGAGAGAGAGAGAGAGAGAGAGAGAGAGAGAGAGAGAGAGAGAGAGAGAGAGAGAGAGAGAATTGAGAGGAACATTTACATTTTGTTATTATGATCCAGGCAAATGCCAAGTTATAGGAACAAAAATACAAGAAACAAGCAGTCAAAGCTCTCAAGAAGCTTACATTCTTATTGGGGGGATCTAAAAAGTGAATGTTTGTACTCTACCTATATCTGTTTATATACATTATTTGTGCAACATTAAGCAAATTGCATAATATATATAGGCATCAATTTCCTTCTGTCTAAAATGATGGCATTTGGTTGTTCTGGATCCTTTTATCACCAGAACTAGGTTGTGTGAAATAATCAATGGTATTTCACTTAATATTGATGGAATTTCAACAATTTTAATAACGATAATTATGAGAATAAAATCAACAGAAGAATTTGAGGGAGGGCAAAGAAAATATAACAGGCCTTTCATCTTCCTTTTCTCCCTATACAAGAGACATTTATGTTTTGCTTTGTTTGAAGTAACACAGAAATTATCCTAGAACAAACAAGACCAAATCTCTGACACCACAGCCACACATTCCCAAGGTATCAACAGTTGAAGTATTCCTTCAAATATTGCATAATCTTCCAGGTTCTATATTCCTATAATCCCTTTCTTGCAGCCAAATATGTAATTATTCTGCTTCATTTCTACCCATGAAAATGTTCTCATCTCTGTAAAAAAAGAGAGCAGGGAAATGGAATATACCTTATGACAACTTTAATAAAAGAAGTTAAAGCAAAAGTAAGTACTTCTAAATAGTAGCACAACCATTATATGTGAGGGACATATGAGAATTTATTTTTCATATACTGTATTAATTCCTATATATTAGGGAGTATTTGTATGTATTCCTCTAACTTGGACCTATATCAGAGATACTATCTTGTTTGCTACTTTATTATTTCGGTATTTTCTTTTTACTTGGGAATCCAAAAGAAGGGGTAGATAGGCTGATGGACTGTCTCTTGATTAGCAATCATCTATTAAAGATGGCTTTGGACATTCAAAGGAGGGACTGAATAATGAGCTATAAAAATTTATGTATTGGGTATATGAACTCAGTTTGTCCCATGGTAACAAGAGAACCATGGAGACCTATATTACTATATCAATTATGATGCAAGACTAACCAATAAACGGTATAATCAATTTAAAAATCAGTCTCTTAAGACAATTTTAATCATAAGAAATACCATGGATTTCAGAGTCTTATGATTATTTTAGAGTTGGAAAATATTTTATATTGATTTAATATTTTAAGTCTTCTACCAAAAAACAAGCCTTTATAATGAAACAAACAAAAATTACCTTGAACAGAGTTTTAGCCATGGAAGTCAGAAGGCCTGAATTTAAACTCTGGTTTTTCCACTTGACTTTGACCTTGAGCAAATGGTTTAACCACTTTTGTAACTTATCATATTGTCTACTACTGGCTCCAGTTCTAAAATATGATTCTCTGATAATTAAAAGGATGGAGAGTTTGGATGATGGGATAGACTGGCAAGAATATCCTCTGAGTTCTTACCTGATAGCTGGGAGACCCTAAGGCAATGATGGTGAACCTTTTAGAAACTATGTGCCAAGCTCTATTCCCTCTTACTGAGTGCTAGATGCACACCCCACCCTGTACCCCATGCAGGGAGGGAGAAAGTGCTCCCATTAGGCTGCTAGGAGAAGGGACAGGTGAAGTAAGGAATGTCCTTAGTGAGTACAGAGAGGGGGAGAGGAGTGGCCCAAATACTCTGTTTCCCTTCAGCTATGCTGCCTTCAAGCTGCCCACCTCTGTGCTCCCATTGGCCTACTAAGCAGATGGACAGGTAATATGAAAAATGTTGTCAGTTACGGTGGAGAGTGGGAGAATTACATCTTTGCCCAAGTCCCTTTGTCTTTCTAGTAATGAACTAGGAGCTGGGGGGGGGGGGGGTGAAGGGTGAGGGCACACAAGTTCCCACAGAGAGTGCTCAGCATGCCATATTTGGCATGTGTGCCATGGGTTCACCATCTTTCCCCTAGGGGAAGTCCTATCATCTCCATGAACCTCAGTTTCTTCATCTATAAATGCAAAGAATAAGGGCACTTACTAACAATGTTCTTATTAAATTCTAGTGGTACAGTACACAATTTGCTTTGCAAAATCTAAAATATATAAATTTAAGTCCCTTTTTTCCACACAACTGCATTAATCATGGACTTCTTTGACTTCTCTGGCTACACTTATTTTGATAATTCTCTTTGATCATGCTTCCTTTTTGTATATGGCAAGACCTTCAGTAACGCACATTCACAGATACAGAGATGCAGATATAAACATTTATTTATACTTAAATATTTAGTATTTAGTATTAAATTGATTTTCCCTTTCTTGACTCTTTTCTTTCTCTCCTTTCCACATTACTTTGTTAGATGATTTGTTTCCAGGACTTAAAAAATCCTCAACCTTGTCTTTAACTAAATATCATTTTAATATCCTCTTCCTTTTCACTGCCGAACTCCTAGAAAGTCTGACACTACATATATACACTACCTTCCATTCCTCAACTCACTATAAATTAGGTCCTAATCTCACCACTTTATTAAAATAGTCTTCTCAAAGGTTGCTAATATCTTAACCAGTAAATAAGATTGCCTTTTTTAAGATTTCATGCTTCCTTCTCTAGCTTCCAAACTTGATGACCTCTTCCTCCTAGCTCTTTATTTCAATATAATATGTTCTGCATTTATAATCACAATCCTGAGAAAGGGGGCATATACTTTACCAGAACACCAAAGAGTCTATCTCACACACACACACACACACACACACACACACACACACACACACACAGAGGGAGGGAGGGAAGGATGCAGTGAGAGAGACAGAAACACAGGGAGACAGGGAGAGAAAAAAAGAAAGGAGGATATGGCCTTTTGGAGACATGACACTTCCATAAGAAGTGGAAGAAATGAATGCTGAACCAGAAAACAAAATTTACAAGCAAGCAGAAAGAAGAAAGAGGAGAGAGCAAGAATATTTCTCTCTCAATCTCTCTCATATATACAATCTAGGTAATCTGTTTTAATCTTCTCCTGATGTCTGAATCTGTCTTTAGTTATTTTCTAAATACCCTGACTGAATCTTTCCAAAATATCAAATTTATTAGTCTTAAAACTGAACTCATCTTCTTCCTCCATAAAACCCTACCTCATTTGTCAAACTTTCCTCCCATTACCCAGGTTCCAAATCTTCAACACCTTCATTCTTTCTCCTTTTTCCTTACTCTTTATCTAAATTTTTGTCAACCCTTGTTGATTCCCCAAAGCATCTCTCTCATTTACCTTTTTTCTGAATGCCTTACTATAATGTTCATTCAGGCCTTTAACTCTCTACACATGAATTATTATAGTAGCTTCTTTTTTTTTTAAACCCTTACCTTCCATCTTGGAGTCAATACTGTGTATTGGCTCCAAGGTAGAAGAGTGGTAAGGGCTAGGCAATGGGGGTCAAGTGACTTGCCCAGGGTCACACAGCTGGGAAATGGCTGAGGCCAGATTTGAACCAGGACCTCCCATCTTTAGGCCTAGCTCTCAATCCACTGAGCTACCCAGCTGCCCCCTTATAGTAGCTTCTTAATGGGTTTAATTGCCTTTGATCTCTACCCTTTAAAAATTATTTTTATTAACTGCAAAACACATTTGAATATTGATCATTTTGTAGGAACACACTCATAAAAAACCAAAACCCTAAAATAAAATCATAAATACACTGATATAAAAGATAGTATGCATCTGACCATAACAGTTCTTTCTCTGAAGATAGATAATATTCCCCATCATAAGTCTTTCAGGATTGTCTTAGATCATTGCATTGTTGAGAACAGCCAAGTTTTCACAGTTTATCATTGTATAATATTGCTGTCACTGTGTACAATTTTCTCTAGGTTCTACTTACTTTGTTCTGCACAAGTACATGTAGATCTTTCCAGGTTTATCTGAATTCAACTTACTTATAATTTCTTAGCTTTGTTTCATAAAAAGAACTTAGTAGGAATCATCTTTGCCTATTTTCCTAAAAAGTTTGTATAGTATTGGGATTAATTGTTCTTTAAAAGTTTGAGGGTATTCCCTTTAGAATGCAATCAGTCCTGGAGATTTTTTCTTAAGGTGTTCATTGATGGTTTGTTCAGCTTCCCCCCCCCTTATATGGGGTTATTTAAGTATTCTACTTTAGAGGGAAAATATTGTTTTGGAGGGCAAAGCCAAGATATTAGAATAGAAACAGGGAAAGTTCAAACCATGATGAGAATCCTCTTCAACCAACCTTAAAGTAATACCTCAAAATGAATGCTATAGTGGAAGAACCAACAAGGAAATAGAGTGGAGCAATTGTTGGAGAAAGAACAACCTGAATTGTAGGCAGAGAAATTCTGGTTCACTTGAGTGAGAGGAGAGTATAGTTAACAAAAAGCTACACCAAGCAGTACCAGCTGAAGGCAATGGAAGGCTCCTTCACCCCACATCTACTGTTCCAACATTCTGAACATGGACCCAAGCCAATGTTCAGATTCTGAGACAGTGCTTAGGCTAGTGGCAATGCAATTCCATATATAATCTTTAATATTTCAAGCCTTAGTCCAAGCCTGCACTGAGGTCTAGAATTCCAGTGCAAGAAAATTTGCACAATAATCCTGATTTTTATGAGCCTGGAGGGAGGCTTGGAGGCCCAGTTCAGGCTTATTGTGAATATATGACCCACATCACGGGCCAAGAAGAAAATAAGAATTGCCCAAGCAATAAAGAAGGTTCAAAAGTTCACAGAAGAAAATCAATTCTTAAAAATTAGAATTAAACAACTAGAAGTTAATAACTCCATAAGACACTAAGAAAAAATAAAATAAAATCTAAAGAATGAAAAAAGAAGAAAATGGGAAATATCTCATTGAAAAAAAGTGACCTGGAAAAGAGTCAAGAAAGGCAATTTAAGAATTAAAGGACTACCTGAAAGCCAAGATTTTTTAATGACAATATAATTCAAGAAATTATCAAAGAAAACTGCCCTGATATTCTTGAAAAAGAGAATACAATAAAAATTGAAAGAATCCATAGATCCTCCTTCTGAAAAAATCCCCAAATGACAGCTCTAAGGATTATTCAAACTAAAACCTAACCCAAAGCAAAAGAAAAAAAAATACTGCAGGGAGACAGAAAAAAATAATTTAAAAATCATCAAGTTACAAACAGGATTATACAGTACTCAGCAATCTCCATATTAAAGGAGAAAAAGGCTTGGCATACAATATTTCAGAAGGTAAAAGATCTTGGGTTACAACCCAGAATCACTACTCCAGAAAAACAGTACATTCTTCCAGGGAGGAAATGATCATTTAGTAAAATAGAAGTTTTCCAGTCTTTCCTCATGAAATGAGAACTAAACAGAATATGTAAGAAAGAGTAAGTTGATTAAGATGATATGATATGCAAAAAAAAAAAAAGATCAAAGGGTGAAAAAGAGGATTGCACAAAGAGAAAAGAGAATGGAGAGGTAAAATGGGACAAATAGTTTTATTAAGTTGTATATCCAATTCATTCATCTTCCATTTCTTTATTTTATCGTGGCAAGCATGTAGAGTTATAGATTTTTCCCTAAGTACTACTTTGGCTATATCACATGCATTTTGATATATTACCTCCTTATTGCCATTCTCATTAATAAAATTCTTGTTTCTATAATTTGTTTTTTGACACAAACCTTTTTTAGAATTAGATTATTTAGTTTCCAATTAAGTTCTTATTTGTCTTTCCATAGACCCTTATTGATTGTAATGGTTGAAAATGGTTTCTTTATTATTCATGTTTTTCTGCATTTGATTGTGAAGGCTTTATGCCCCAAGATATGGTCAATTTTTGTGCAGGAGCCATGTACTGCTGAAAAGACAGTATATTCCTTTCTATTGACATTCAATTTTCTCCAGAGATCTATTAGCTCTCATTTTTGTAAGATCTCAGTCATTTCCTTTACTTCCTCTTTATTTTTTGGTTTTGTTTATCTAGATCTGAAAGGGTTTGAGGTCATTCACTACTATAATTTTTCTATTTGCTTCTGAAACTCATTTAATTTCTCCATTAAATTTGTAGGCTATGCCATTTTATGCATATGTATTGATTATTGATATTACTTAATTGTCCTTAGTACCTTTAAGCAAGATATAATTTCCTTATCTCTTTTAATCAAATCTATTTTTACTTTAGTTTTGTCAGAGACCATGATTATAACTCCTGCTTTTTTTAACTTCAGATGGTGTACAATAAATTCTATTCTAGTTCTTTATCTTTACTCTTTGAGTATCTTTTGATTTAAATGTGTTTCTTGTAAGCAATATATATTAGGATTTCAATTTTCAATCCACTCTGATATTTGCTTACATTTTATGCGTGAGTACATCCCATTCATGTTCATAGTTATGATTAGTTACTGTATATCCCCCCTAACATATTTTTTCCTTTCTATACTTCTCTTTCTCCCCTTATTTTATTACCCTCCTACTTCTCTATAGGGAACAATTGAGTTCAATGCCTAAATAAATATGGTTGTTATTCTGTCTCTGAAGCAGTTAAGATGAAAGTTAAGTTTAAGCATTATCTGTCACTACTTTCATCTTCTTCTCCACTGTAATAGCTTTTTACATCTCTTCAGGTGGAATAATTTCCCACATTTCACCTCTTCTTTTCCTTTTCTCTCTGTGCAACTCTTTTTCATGCCTTGATTTATTTTTGCACATTATATCATACTAATCAGCTTATACCCACACCCTCTATGTATCTTCTCTCTAATTGCTCTAATTATGAAAAAAATTGAGTTAGAAATATCATTTTTCCACATAGTAATATATAGAGATTGACTTTATTTAATCCCTTAAATTTTCTCTCTTTTTATTATCTTTTTAGATTTCTCTTGGGTCGTTTATTTAGATATCAAATATTATGTTTAGGTCTGGTCATTTCATCAGTAATAATTAGAAAATTTCTATTTGATTAAGTGACTATTTCTCCTCAAAAAGAATATACTCATTTTTGTTATATAGATGATTCCTGGTTGTAAACCTAGATCTTTTGCCTTCTGGTATATCGTATTCAATGCCTTCTTATCCTTTTATATGGAGGCTGCTAAGTTCCGTGTAATTCTAACTATAGTATCCATGATATTTTAAATATTTCTTTCTGGCTACTTGCAGTATTGTCTCCTTGGCTTGTTGTCTTTAAAATTGGTTCAATTAGCCCTGGGAGTTATCATTTGGGGATTTTTTTCAAGAGGTGAACTGTAGATTCTTTCAATTTCTATTTTAGTAGTCATTAGCTTCCAGTTGCTCATTTCTAATTAATTTTTAATGAGTGATTATCTTCCTAGAACTTTTGGACTTCCTTTTTTATCTGACCAATTTTACTATTTTCTCTTCTTGCATTGCTTTCATTTCTCTTCTCATTTTTCCTCTGCCATTTTTATTGACTTTTAAAATCCCTTTTGTACTCTCCCAGAGCCTGTTCATATTTTTCTTTGAAGCTTTGCATACGGTTGTTGTGCTTTAAGTGTCCCCTTCTATGCCTGTGTCTTGCTTTTCTTTGTTTTCATAATCTTTTTAGTTAGGTGTTTTTGTTTCATGTTTGCTCATCTTCACAGCCTTTTTTCTTTCTGCCTTTCATTTTCATGATGAAGGTTGTCTATGTTCTCATGATAGAGATGAAGCATTCTTAAACTTCAGTTTTTCCTTGATGGTACCCTATCTTTTATTTCTATTTTTCTTCAAGGTTCAGTACTTCCAAGGTGGTATGATGGCCTCTGAGTGGGGATTCTGAAAGCCAACTCCCAGATACCCTGTGCTGGGGATCGAAATCTAGCCTTAGTCTTGGGCAACTGTTTTTGGTCTCACTCTGAACTTGATCAGGTTAGATACAACACAAACTGCCTTGCTCTGGGGCTTGTAACTTCTTCTTAAGATTTGTTTGTGTGTTTGTGTGTATGTATTTTTATTTATTTAATTAATTTAATTAATTGATTTAGAATATTTTCCCTGATTACAAGATTCTTGTTATTTCCCTGCCCTCCCCAAATCCCCCTCTCTCTCTCTTGAGCTTTGTTGGGGGCTAGCTTTGGACCTGAGTCTAGATTTACCAAGGTTCTTTCCATGTGGACTCTCCTCTATGAGGCCTAGGACCTTTCCCAGGTCTTCTGCAGATGAGTCATTCATTAAACCCTGTCTGGCACTGAATAGTAAGTACTCATTATAAGCTTGGGCTGAGGCTCCTGTCCTTTGCTCATACTTATAAGTTGTGCCAGGCAGACTGCCTTACACTGGGATTCTGCAGTTTCAGGTCTCATTGTAGTTCTAGCTTTTCCCCATTCTTTTCTGCCTTCTTGGCTCTGCCTTCTTTAATTTTTTTAAAAACATAGCTCACATATGTGACAAACCATTTATCTTAAATATTAATCTTAAATTCTCACTACTCTGTTTTGGAAAAAGAAATAGATAACTGCCTATTTGCTTATAGGATGAAATATAACTCCTTCTATTGTTGTATAAAGCTGGCTATATTTTGTCATAAACTTACTGCTTCAACTTTTTATTTTTATCATTTAATCTCTTCAAAAATATTCTGTTTCCTGGACTTCTGGGTAAACATAGAGGCAATCTAGATGCATATCACTTCCTCTCCCCAGTACCCAATGAAATATACTACCTTAAAATAACATAAAAACCATCTTCGGAAGAATGGAGGGACTCTACAGTAGGGTGCAACACTGAAGGTACATGGGGGTTGAGTATTTCCACATTATAAGAAGGAGAAAAAGCTAAAACCCAACTGTGAACTGAGCTACCCTCCCCTATCCTAACAGAGCTAATTCATCTATGGAACCAGAGTCAGGACCAGCAAGCCCACTAGAGACAGTGGGTGAGCAAGGGGCAACCCTGGAGTGAGGGGCGGGGGGACACCAGGGTCCTTGGGAACTGACTAGGACTACTAGGAATCTACCCCTGAAAACAGTTACACAAGAGAAGCCTGCGAACTGGAGAGCACAGACTGCAGGCTCTCTGGCAAACTGAGGAGGCTGCAGAAACTGCAGAGCTTGCCTGAGGCAAAAGCCCCACTCCATAACTCCATAGAAAACCTGCCCAACTCACTCAGATTTCTGACTAAAAAGGAAAGGGAAAACAACCAAAGGGATGACTCAGTGTACCCAAGAATAACCCTCCAAGAGAAACAGGAAGAAAGTGACTCTGGAAAACTTTGGCAGGGGGTTAGAGGGGGGGAACCCAGAGGATGAAATTCAAACAAAATCAAAACGTTCCCCCCAAAATGGAAATTGTCCACAAGCTCTGGAAGAACTCAAATTGGAGCTTATCCAAAAGATGGAAACCTTTTGGCAAGAAAAATGGGAAAAAATCAGAGAGAGGTCAATAGTCTTATAGACAAGAACTCCCAATTGGAGAAACAGTTGGAAGCCTCAAAAAGTAGGGCAGATCAAACTGAAAAGGAAAACCAGTCTTTAAAAACCAGAATTAGGCAACTGGAAGAGAATGATATTGCAAAACAGCAAGAATTAATAAAGAAAAGTCAAAAGATGAACAAGTTAGAAGAAAATATAAAATATCTCACTGACAAGGTGACAGGCTAGGAAAAATTAGGAAGGAGAGACAATTTGAGAATCATTGGTCTTCCTGAAAAACCAGAGATTAACAAAAATCTTGACACCATACTATAAGAAATCATCAAAGAAAACTGCCCTGAAGCACTTGAACAAGGGGGCAAAATAGAAATTGAAAGGGTTCATAGAACACGCTCTATACTAAATCCCCAAAAGACAACTCACAGGAATGTAATTGCCAAATTCAAGAGCTTCCAAGCTAAGGAGAAAGTCTTATAAGAAGTCAAAAAGAGACAATTCAAATACCAAGGAGCACCAATCAGGATCATACAAGACCTGGCAGCTTCCACACTAAAAGTCAGCAAGGCCTGGAACATGATATTCAGAAAGGCAAGAGAACTGGATTTTCGACCAAGAATCATCTATCCATCAAAACTGACTAATGTGAATTTCAAAACTACTCAACCCTATTCAGACAATTCTTTAAAAGATGGGATTTAGCTTTTTCCTGATCAATAACAATAGAAATAGTTGAAATAACAGAATTAGGTCTTGGAAACTACAATCTCCACCCTACTCAGGATAACAAGATTAAGAAGGGCTGCAGCAAAACTCAAGATTTAATTATTTGAGAATATGGACTTCAACAGACATGTCCAAAAAGGACAGACCTCTGGGCAGACCTAGGTCAAGCTAGAGCCACCATTGGCACATGTGAGAAGCAGGAAGTGAGGTAGAGGACAGCTTTGGGAGTTCTTGTGTATTCCTGGGAGGAGGGCTAGAGGCAGTTGGTTGCAGGCTGGTGCTTGGAGTTGGAGGACCCCATAGACTGTTTTTTTCCTAGTTTGTTCACATGAGTGATAAGGACTGATCTTTTTTCTTGCCTTGCCTATCCAGGGCCTAAAGTCCACTTTGGCTCAGCCTGAGCAGAGTGGGTATTTATAACCCTCTTTCCTTCTCTCTCTCTCTCTCTCTCTCTCTCTCTCTCTCTCTCTCTCTCTCTCTCTCTCTCTCTCTCTCTCTCTCTCTCTCTCTCTCTCTCTCTCTCTCTCTCTCTCCCTCTAATGCTTTCTTCCTCCTGTTTGTAATTATAACACCATGAAAAAAGTTGGCAGCTGACTTGAATGTTTCATTTAGTAATTACATAGCTGAATTTCTTGGTGACCTTAAGTTAATATATATCAGTCATTTAAAGTGATTTCAATATCACACTAACTGACTATATAATTCCAGGGGAAAGTATGGGCATTCAACAAAATAGATGATTTCCAAGTATTTGTAAAGGAAAGACCAGAACTCAGTGGAAAGTTTTATATCCAAACACAAAGAGCAAGAGAAACATGAAAAGGTAAATATGAAAGAAAGGGCAAAGGAGAATTTTTTTTCTTTTATTCAGACTCTCTTCTATAAGGACAACTTTTAGATCAAATTATATATATATTAAGGGGGAAATGTTATGTGTAACTCTCAAGAATTGTACGCATTATTAGAGTAATTAGAAGAATCACTCATAGGGAAAGATTGGGGATTTAAGATGATATGGAGAAAAAAACAAGACATAAAAAGGGAGGGGGAAATAATGATGGTACGAAGACATACTTGAAGAAATAGAAATAAATTAAATAGAATAATCTTTGTCACACAACGATACATATGGGAAGGGGAGGGGAATAATTATCTCATAAGAAGGAAAGGAAGAGAGTTATCATTGGCATTACATAAACCTTACACTCAGTGAAATCAAGTTTCTGTACAAGCAAAATCAGTGTAACCAAAATCAGAAGGACAATAACAAACTGGGAAACAATCTTCATAATAAAAAACTCTGACAAAGGTCTAATTACTCAAAATTATAAAGAGCTAAACCAATTGTACAAAAAATCAAGACATTCCCCAATTGATAAGTGGGCAAAGGACATGAATAGGCAATTTTCAGTCAAATAAATCAAAACCATTAATAAGCACATGAAAAAATGGTCTAAATCTCTGATAATCAGAGTGATGCAAATCAAAACAACTATGACGTATCACCTCACACCTAGCAGATTAGCTAGCATGACAGCTATGGAAAGTAATGAATGCTGGAGGGCATGAGGCTAAGTTGGGACATTAATGCATTGCTGGTGGAGTTGTAAATTGATCCAACCATTCTGGAGGTCAATCTGGAACCATGTCCAAAGGGCAATAAAAGAAAGTCTGCCCTTTTATCCAGGCATAGCATTGCTTGGTCTGGATCCCAAAGAGATAATAAGGAAAAAGACATGTACAAGAATATTCATAGCTGAGCTCTTTATAGTAGCAAAAAATTGGAAAATGAGGGGATGCCCTTCAATTGGGGAATGGCTGAACAAATTGTAGTATATGTTGGTGATGGAATACTATTGTGCTAAAAGGAATAATAAAGTGGAGGAATTCCATGGAGCCTGGAACAACCTCCAGGAAGTGCTGCAGAGTGATAGGAGCAGAACCAGGAGAACATTGTACACAGAGACTGATACACTGTGGAACAATCGAATGTAATGGACTCCTCCATTGTTGGTAATGCATTGATCCTGAACAACCCAGAGGGTTAACGGAGAAAATAAAACACTATCCACATCCAGAAGAAAAACTGTGTTAGCAAAAACACTAAAGAAAAACTACGGCTTAATGACATGGGTTGAAGGGGATATAAATGGGGAAATAGACTCTAAATGAACATCCTATTGCAAATACCAACTGCATGGAAAGAGGTTCTGATCAAGAACATATGCAATACCCAGTCAAATTGCACACCTGCTATGGAAAGGGTGGGAAAAGGGGAGGGAGGAAAGGAAAATTATTTTTGTAACCAAGGAACAATCTTTGAAATTAAAACTAAAAATTCAAAACAAAAATGTTCTGTTTCCTGATTATGGCATTGATTCCCATAGGGATGGAAGTTATTCCCTCCATAGTTGTAATCCACTTTTTTCTCCATCTTTGAGAAATCTTATTTTCATTTATTGATGCCTTCTCCCCAGGGACTTTCAACATTGATCCCTCCCTAGTGAAAGTGTTTTTACCTTCCTCAGGTTTTCATATATGACTTTATCTGAATTTCTCCCTTGCCCCTACTACCTCATATATTATATTATGTGCATCAAATATACATCTTTATTACTATTGTATAATTTTCATAAAATCCAAGATTTAAAAATTTTTGAGGAAAATTTCAGGAAAAGCAGCTCATTAACTCTCTGAATCAAGAAAAGTGAACTATTTGGAGAAAGTGTCATAAAGAAGCCTGCAGAAACTACACACTTCATCAAAGATCCAGAATAAACTTTACGTAGAATTAATTGAACTTAAGGGAGTTGAACACATTTATTCTTAATGTAAAATCTTATGCCAAAGAGGATTGCCCCCTAATTGGCTTTTAGTCAATGTATCTACCAGTCATTGATTTTGCTTTTTCTATTATATTTCCCTCTTATCTTGAACTATTGTAATTTCCTATTAGAAAGTGCAATATTGTATGCACCTCCAGCTAGATCTTAAGAGGTATAAGCTAGTTATGTTAAATGATCAAGTACTTAGCTAACTCTACCCTTTTAACATAGTCACAATCTTGTGAATCTTTTTGATAAAAGTTTACACCCTCAAAAGGTAAGAAGGTTGTTCCCACAGACACTGCCCCCTGGGCAGTGCTAGGCAATTTGGAAGCTATGATTTGTTCCTGTGAAGTAGGGGAGAGACAGGAAGTGACATGGAAAAAGGACTATGAAAGATCATGTCTTCCTGGATTTGGCTCTCTTCTGACTTGGAGATATTACTGCCTTGGATTTTGGAGAAGCTCTTTCCTTGGATTCTGCATAGGTGAGTCGAGCTACTTTCTTTTCTTTGGAGTCATTCTGTGTTGGTAGAACTCTGGCTGAAGACACCACCAGGACTTCTGACTGAGGACTACTGGTGAATCCACATTGAGATTGGGACTTGGGGAAGCCCCTGCCAGGGGCTGAGCCAGACTTCACTGGAGAAGCACTTACATCTGGTAGGCTTGTTAAAGACTTGTCTCTTTTACATATTTCCCACTTTTACTTTTTCTACCTTGTTGTAAATAAAATTTGCTAACAGTCATTTTGACTCAGAGGCAAATATTTAATAAATGGCAAATACTTTTATAATTTTCATATTGGGTCAAAAGCCAATTATGTTTTTTGTACTTTCAATTCAATAACAAAAAAATTGCATTTTTAGAGCACTTTAAGAATTTAAAAGGATTTGATGAAAATTTTCTTATTTTATGTTCAACAGACCACTAGGATCTGCTGCTATTATTTTCCCATTTTCCAGATAAGGAAACAAAAATTAGTTATTTAAATAATCTACCTGTGTTACACAGCTAATCTAAAGCAGGATTTCAACTCATTATTTCTTGACTCCAACCAGAATTCTATTCACTCCACCATTTAGATGCATAGAATTCTTATTGAGGTGATGAAATAAAGGCTACATCTATGATTACACTGATGCAGGCAACTCCCAAATGAAGCGACTCCCATTACTTACATGGACAAGTTCCTTTTTAATAATTTACATTCTTAGAGAGTGTAATATTTATAGTGAAAATGGGTGGGATTGGAGAACAGGACATAAGGAAGGTTTTATAACAGAGAATGGAGGAGTTGAAGGGAGAGAGGGAATATGGCTGCCGGTGAGGTATAAGGAAAGAGATGTCCCCTGCCGAGAGGCTATTTTTGAAAAATGGGGTTCCTGAGAAGTGAGCCACTTATGATAGCCTGTGGGGATGCCTTCTTTATAGATTGATATTGCAGATAACTCAAAGCAGGTAAGCACGGACCCTCCTGAGGGACAAGCCTCTCTCCAGATTTAGTCACCTCTCAGGGGACCAATTAACACTTTATAGTTGAATGGTTGTCCTGAGATTCAGCTCCCTCTATGTCCCCTGAAATTCAAATAAAGATAACTTTTATTGACAAGTTGGATTGGGAGGGTATCAGAGAAGAGAGAAGAGGGATTCCCAGATGAGGTTTGAGTCTCTCTCAGCTTTAGAGCTGAGGCCAGGCCTCACGGGCTGGTGGAGGGTTTCTGTTATTCCTATCTATGTTATATCTGTGCTAGCTTTCTTAATTTCAAAAGTCTTACCTGTAGACAGCGAGAAGAAGAAAAGTTCTGACTTTCAGAGCTGCTTGGGCCTGTCTCTTCAGTCTGACACACCTAAAGACTAGCCTTAGAGTTCAAACTGCTTCCCTTAAGTCCTTTTGTTGATGACACAATCACAGGAATCCAGGGAGAGCACACAGTTGGGAAAATCAGGAATAGAGCCAATTCTATTCAGAGATGAGAAAAGAATTCCTCCCACTTCCAGGGCCAGGAAGGAAGTGCTTATCACAAGACCAATTGCCACTCCCAGTTGCCCCTTCCCTGAACAACTGTGAGGCTTGTCAATATTTTCTCTCTCAAATATTCCCACTGTTGTTTGTTACAACTCAGTGGCAGAAAGTCTAGAACTTGCTTAAGTTTTCTTTTCCACAAGAGTTACTTCTAACATCAAAAAGTTAAATGACTTGCCTATAATTATAAGCCTAATATTTGTTAGAGGCAGGAGTTGAACCTAGATCAGTTTTGAAATGCACTTTCTAGCCAAATGCTGAGGCTCTCTAGGGGAACTTTCAGGTATTTTGTTTGTTTGTTTTAACCAGTACTTTGGTTTTCTTGCACATTTTAGTCATTTGAATAATATTTATCAATTTCACCAGGCACCCTCAGGAAATGGACTAAATACTATATAGAAGTGGAGACCTACTGTCTTTCAGACCCATTGACTGCCCAGAAAAGAGCTTCCTTAAAAAAATCAGAAGATAGACAGGTACCACTTAAAAATAATAATAAATAAAGATCAAATGTAAGGTGGGTCACAGATATTTTATAGAGGATTTACCAGAAAGAGTAGCAAGTACTCTAGGCTTTTCTTAAGCAGATAACCTAATCTTATCTATCCACTTAAATGTCAGAAGAGAAAAAATAAACCTTGAGACTCTGTGTATTTTTAACAAATCTTCTGTTTAATAAAGTATAAGCAGTCAGTCTAAAAGCTTTTTTATGGGTTTTGAAGTGGAAAATCGGCTTTCTTATATGTCTTCCACACTGTAAATTAAGGTCAGAAAGTATCCCTGGTGATCATGTTCACAGTGCTACATTGGGATGACTTGTTTTATAGGCTGCAGTCTTTTAACTACTAGTCAATAGTTCAAATCCAACAGTTTTTTTTTGGAATAAGAAATGTTTCCCCCTGTTTTTCCCTCTAGAAAAAAAAGAGAGCTGGTGATATCATTATTTTGTGGGTTTAAATAAGAGAAAAATCTTATTTATTTTCTCATCAGCTAAGCATCATAAGATTCATGTGCTTTGTTTCTTTCCTGCTTCTGGTATATTAAGAAAAGCATTAGAAATATAAGTTGACATACTGGGTAGGGTACCAGACTAGTAGTGAGGAAGACTTAGGTTAATATATTATTATGATAATTAGGATCATAGATTTAGAAACAGACCTAGCAGGTCATCTACTCCAGCCAGTAGATGTCTTCCAAAGTCACCTACTTCCAAGTGAAGAAACTGGATCTATGCCAAGTGAAATGTGTTTAAGGTAATTCTGGATTTGAATCCAGCTTCTCTGAGCCTTTATTTATCTTTACATTCTATCTGAACTTAGGCAAATGATTTCATTTCTCTGAGCTTCAGAAAGATCTTTTAGAACGTTCTATGCTGTCAGTAAATTGACATTCTGCTTTAAAAATAAAGATTATGCAAACAGGTGAAATCAGAGACTTACAAGTATTCCTTGTGGTTACATCTCTTAAAAATGTTTTTAAAATGTTGGAGACTTATGCTATAGCTGGCCAATTCTGTATAATCATTTTATCTGCAATAATGTTCTGGTCCTAATACAGTTTACTTATTTATATTCTCACGAACATATTGGAGTCCTATGCTTGTAAACCTGGGATTTGTTACCTATTAGTTTGTCAAAAGACAGTTAGCTTTAGTTTGCATAATTCTGGCTACTGGATTGTTAATATTTTTCCAGAAGTTATGTGTCATGTGTCTAAGCTTTCTTTGGTAAATCTGAAGTGGTTACAAATATCAAGATTCTTAAAGAGGCATAAGTGCCTAGATTTAGAGATGTGATGTGGCATTTAAAAGATGGAAGCCTTAAACTGTAAGAGTTAAAATGGTTGAGGTTATAAACTGTAGTGAGTAAAATAGTGGAAGATATAAATTATAGTAGATATAAGAGTGGGTGAGTAAATTTGTGACCACAGGAAATATGTTTTCACTACAGTGTCTTGTTTTAAATCAATATTTAAGGTGGTCACCAGGGAAATATTCCCAATTATGAAATATACCCAAGTCAACTGGGTTTATGGAGATTTTAATTAATAATACAATGAGGAATTAAAGAAAGAGAGAAGGAGAGAGAAAGGGAATTAATGAGAAAAGAATAGGCCGACCCAGGGCAGCCCTGGCCAACCCAGGCCTAAGCTTTAAGAGAGAAATCAGTCAGTCCTTAATCACTCACCATAAGATTTGTCCAAGCAAGGATTCAGAGGGACAGAGTCTCCCCAGAGGGATTTCCAGCCAGAGTCAGCCTCCCTTGAGAGACCTCCTTAGAGATTGTCCTTCAAGATATTCCTTCTCAAGAGATCCTCCTTAGATCCTGTCTCTCAAGAGCTACTTCTCAAGAGAGCCTTTCTCAAGAGATTCCTTTTTCTTATATAGGGGGTTTTCTTCTATGTCACCTCCCCTAAGTTCTTCCATCTACCAATCACAGTAGACGTTTTCCAAAGGACAGCCCATTCTGAATTCACAGCTGAATTTTAGCAATCCACACCTGAGTAGGTTAGAATCTTTGAGCAAGTTTCTCACCTTTTTGTCCTGGCAAGTTTACAAGTTGCCTGACCTTTAATAGGTACTTAGCACCCCATTGTATTAATTCTAAAAACAGGCATGGCTTAAGTATGGGTATAAGCATTTCTCATTGTTCAGCAAGGAGTTTTCTCCCCTAAAGCAGTCCTAAGTATGGGTGGAGTAGAGGTCCTCCCATTTCTGATCCAAATAGAGTTCTCACATTTTAGATCTAAGTAGCTTCACTGTTTAAAATGAGGAATAGTCCCATGTAAGTTTTTTCCTCTTTGCTCCTTATAAGTTTACAAGTCTGAGAAATTTCAAGATTCACAGTAAGCAGTCTTAAGCCCATGTACTTGAACTCTATCATTTTGTACGTGATATAACCGAGATCCAGAAAGTTTAAGTTACTCACAGTAGTAGTAAATGGCAGAAGTGATAGTTGATTATGGGTCCTTGCACATAACAAGTACTTGAAAAATGGTTCTGGATTTACATCAGTCAGTTATATTTATAAATAATTATGGGAAACTTACTGAGCAATTCTTTTACATCCCCAAGGAGGGCTGTCATACCTTTCTTTGTAGTTTATATATATGTAAAGTTTTTTTATATTTTATACTTATTTATATTATATATTTATATTTATGTTATATATTTTATGTAGAATATAAAATATAAAAAATTTATATAAATAAAATATATATTATATATTCACTTATATAATATATATATATATACATAATAATTAACATTTATATAGCACTTTACTATGTACCAAATATTATTCTAAACACTTTACAAATAGCTCATTTCATTTTCACAACAATCCTGGGATACAATGATACTTCCCATTTTATAAATGAGGAAAATGAGACAAACAGCTTTTAGGGATTTACCCAGGGTCACATAACTAGTAAGTGTGTTAGTTCAGATATGGACTAAGGTCTTCCTGATTACAAGCCTAGTACTTTATCTACGATACTACCTAGCTGCCTCTTATCCAAATAAAGAATAGGGACTGAACCTGTGATTTCATGGGTCTAGATAACTCCTAGCTCAAGAGACTTCCTCTACTCTAGGTAGGCATAGTCTTTAAAACTTATTGTTTTAGAGAGTTGCCTTGAACCCCTAGAGATTAAGTAATTCACCCAATATTGCATAGACAGTATAAGAGGTAAAACTGTATAAGAGGTAAAAGTAGAAAACAGAACCCTTAACTCAAAATCTAGCTCCTTATCTAAGAACCCATTATACACATTGTTTTAAGGTTAGAGAAATATTTAAGATGTATGTCATTTTTCCAACCTACTAGAATTCATCCCTCCTACTTTTGAGGTAAGAAAACTGAGTCTCATATATTTTATAGGGTTAGATGGTCATGGAGATAAGAAACCCTTGATCAGAATTTAAACTTAGATCATCCTAAATCCAAGTCCAATACTTTCTCCACTATATCACTTAGCTGCTTTGAAATTTCTTTAAAAACATTATATAGTCAATAGTTAATTTATTAGTATCATCTTCATATTTTGAATGGCTTCATCATGGAATTTTGCCAAGATGGACTATGCACTACAGATAATGGGAAGCAAATATATTTTCAGATACCTGCCATCTTCATAATATTGAGAGTTTTGTAGACAGACTTGACTGTTCTGACTGCTATTCATATTCTGAAGTGCTTTTCTGCAGTAATGTATTTCAGGATGTTAGGGAAATTTATAATCAAGCTCTCCTGAAACTGACAATAAGCATTTCTCACTGAGACTCATGGCTGATAGAACAATTTAGTATAATAAAATGGGAAGGTACAATTACATATATTAATTACCTGCTGATGAAAGTAGTTTTGCTTCATCATGAATGATGCAGCACATTTGAAATAACCACTTGATTCCTGGTTCTGGAAGGCAATGATTGAGCCATGAACTAACAGCAAAGGATCTGGCCATTGAGTGGGCACCCTAAGGACCTCAACAATTTTGTGTATCACATAAAGGTTTGCAAAATATATAAGAATGTGCTGAACAATCTTCATAATTTGCTCACTCATAAATATTCCTTCATGAATTACCATAATAATTTCAGATCAAATACTGTACACAGTAAACTCAACCTCTCTGTAAGAAAGATAAAGGTGTTATAAAAGGACATGAAAATTCAGGTCTGACATTTTCCCTGTGTCTTCTTGAAAGCAAATTCTTTAGAAATGATGCACAGCTTCCTCTCTGCCTTTGCTTGGATTTTCTCTCGCTTAAAATAAAAATTGACAAAAGAAACAAAATTAAACAGGAAAAGGAGAATTATTAGCTACTCCCAAACTGAATAATAACTAAACTAATATAATAATAAATTAAAAAAAATTTTGAGGAAAACAACTCATGATTATACCTAACATTATATAATGCATTAAACTTCATGAAGTATCTTATACACAATATTTTCTTTTAAGTGTAAAACATCTCCATGAAGTGCATTATAAAATTATCTTAATTTTACATATATTGAGATTGATGGGGTGCAGCTGGCTGGTTCAGGGTATTTAAAGCCAGGCCTAGGGAAATGAAGTCCTGGTTTTAAATTGTTAAGGGTAAATTTTAGGGTTGAGACTGGATATATATATATTTTTAGTGGTCGACAGGGATTTAAATTCTAAGTCCCAATGAAATACTTAAGTCAGAATGGAATTTTATAATGGTTTATTTACAATAGAAGGAAGAAATTAAGAATGGGAGAGAGAGAGAGAAAGAAAGGGAAGATTTGCTCCAGTCTGGTCTGAGCCAGGGGAAGTTCAAAGGCCTCAACCAAGTGACATTCACAGATTAAATCTATCTCAACTTCCAGGCATAAGGCTTCCTCCAAAATGAGGGGCCTCGTTGAAGACTGGTGCCTTCAGAAAGGTCAAGAAAAAGGGGAGTCAGCCTTATCACTCACCATGTGGTAATTTCAGGGAAGCAGTCTGAGGTCAAGTTCCACCACAAAAGCCCTCTTACAAGAAGTGATGTGAAATATAAAGGCAGTTCTTTACATCACATCCTGTGTCTCACATGTACCAATGGTGGCTTAAACTTGGCTTTGAACAGCCCAGGAGTTCAGTCAGTTCTTTCTGATTCATCACTTGCTAGCACACATGGGTCATAGACCTTCCTCCCCACAGTTAATCCTTAAGTGGGGGTGTATACATTCCTGGTTGCTAAAATTCTAAAGATTAAGCAGGGTGGAGTAAATCTAAAATTCACAAAATGTGGCCTCAGACACTTCCTAGCGGTGTGACCCTGCGCAAGTCACTTAACCCCAATTGCCTACCCCTTATCACTCTTCTGCCTTAGAGTCAATACACTGTATTGACTCTAAGCCAGAAGGTAATGGTTTAAAACAAAAAGAGTGATGCTCAGAGAGGTGTTTCCTGCCCATAGACACATTTGCATACAATACACACATAATAATTATCAGAAACAAAAATTTTAAATCTTATTTTGATGACTCATAATTAAGAATGTCATTCATTACATCAAGATTGCAATTTTATTTGGCTATACAATGCATGCACAAATGTATATACAGATATACATATATAGATATAGATATATGTATATATGTAATATGTACATACAAATGCATATATTGGAAGAATAGTTATTTCTCCCATTACATTGCTTGTATTAAATGCTCAAATACTATAATTTCATGAAATCCATAATCTTATAAATTGTCAGTCTATCTATAAAGAAAAAAGTTGTTGGGTAAAGAGACCCTATTGTGTTCTCTAGAGAAGATAGACATTAATGCTTTTGATAGAGTGTATATATATATATATACACATAGATTGTAGAATGTACATAGTTCATGTATGTGTATGTATATGTGTTGTAAAATTGAAAATCTGTTACCATAATAAAGAACTACATTTCCCAGGAGCTCACTGAATTTCTGTCATTACATACTTCCTGTAAACAGGGAACAAAGTGATTGAGCAGTCTTACTTTCTCCCTCTTTGGCTTGATGACAGCAAGATTGGAGGTGGTAAGGTTTGGTGGTGATGAGACGGGCATTTTGAACTGACTGATCAGCCATGGGTATGTGGTTTTTATATTATTTCCCCTTTATTCCTTTATTTTTAATGATCTTTAATAAATCTCTTAAAATATAACATTTTTATTATTGAGATTTAATTATAATTTTTATAATATGGCAACCAGAAGTTGGAGAAAAAACTCTCAATCTTTTTAACATTGCCTATGTGATTTTTTTCTAAGGCATGTTTCTCCTGCCAAGGCTTTTTGTCCCCATATACCCCACCCACCTCACAAAATCTGAGAGAACTCCAAACTCTTTACTGGCCAGGCTAATTTTGTTTTAGTTTGAGGGACTTAGCTGTGGACTCTTACCAAAGAAGAGATAAGCTGATTCTCTAGCCCATCTGCTTAAGCCCTTGTCCTTCAGTTCCTTGCTGCTGCCTCTGGTGTTACTGATACTGCTTGCTCCTGCTCCTGACCTGGCCCCAGTTCCAGCTCCAACCCTGACTGTTATTGATTTTGATGAGCTACTGATTACTGCCACCAAGAAGCTAGGAGTCCTTGGAGCCACTCTCTGGGCAGCTGATAAAAACCAGGGTGTATTTTCCTTAGGCAACAATTAGCCTCCTAACTACTTGTCCACGTGGCAGGGGAAACAAACTGCTCCCTAGCCTTTTACCTCAGGCAGGGAAGGGGAAGGAAGTAAAAATTTGAAGCATGGTGTATTCTATAAAAGAACAGTGCCTTGCCTATTTCAAACAGCTTCCAGTTTTAGTATTTTTTTGTTTTTTCTACCATTCATGAGTGCACTGGTCCTTTCAATTATCTTGGCTGAGGTTCAAGGGAGGAATCCATCTCCCTACAACCCTTTGTGTTTTGAGCCTGCCCAGTCTCTAAGATTGGTCCAGTTAGGGATTCCTCAAACACATGTTCTCCCTCACTATGGGAAATACCAGAGCTCTGACAAAAGGAATCTGAAAGGATAGAGAAAGGAATTTTTAAAAGACTGGAGGTGAAAATTTTTAATCTTTTCAGACTCCATTGTTTTATGAAAGTCTCTTTATTTTACTGCTTGTTTTGTTTATGATTTAAGTTTGTTGTTTTGAGTTCATATGTTAATCTGATCAATACTATTCTGTTACACTGAATCATTTTAGTCTACTGTGTTTTTACTATTGGATATATTGTGTAACCTTTCCCCTATGACTACTGAACAAGATATTGTAAAATATTGTGAAAATTCATGAATAGTCTTTTTCCCCATGTTGCATTTGTTAATTGTCACATAGATAATGAATGAACCCAACCTGGCTAACAACCTTTGAAAACTGTAATGAGCTAACTTACTCAAATTGATTTTAAAGTGTATTTAGACATGATTTTTATATTTTTTCTTTCAACAACTCTGATCATTTTGACTACCTCAGAGTAAATTGTAATAAAAGTCAAAGGGTCCACTTTAATAGCTGAAGTGAAGCACAATTATATCCCCACCTCTCACATTTGTAAAAATGTGAATGGATGGGACATAACAGTCTCATACTAGAGGAGCTGAGAAGTTGTTCCTAGGGTGTGGTACTCCTAGTTGTCTCCCAAGGGGGAGCTTCTCTCATTTGTAACTCTTCAGCTTACTCTACCCTTCCACCAGAAAGATCTAGATTCTTGGTGATGCTTTTTAGATTCAACATAAGTGTATAGAGATTTTTTTTTCTAGACTCCTCTGCCACATTTTTGTAATGATGACAGTAATGGAATTTTAAAAATATGTTTGCCAAGGTTGAAAGATTTGCTACACATGTAAAAATTGTGACAAATATTCATCAGTTCGTAAGTTTTAAAAATGTCATACAACAGACTCATGTGAATCCTAATGATAGTGGATTTGTTTGCAATTGTCATCAAATGGGCTATTATAACTAGGGATTTTGATTCTTCTTGAATGTGTATTACTTGTTGTACTACTGTTCTTTATAAAAAAAACTGTTACTTTGTAAAAAAAAATAATTTGCACTAACAGTGTATCATGGCCAAGATTGAAGGAAGGCATGGATCTCATTTTGGGGGTGAGAAACCTTTATATTCTACTTTTCCTTAGCTGACACGGTGTGTTAATGAGTGTTTGCTATGTATTTATTTTTAAAACTTTTATTATTGTTTTTGCTTGCATGTGCAATATACTATTTGTTTTAATTTTTTCTCTCCTGTTTTTATGTGAAGCACATATCACCAATATTGAAAAGATTTTCTTTAACTTTTTTTGATTTTGCAGGAATATAAGTTTAAAATACATTTACAGGAATAAGTTAAAAATACATTTACATGATATTAATGCATACCCCAAAAGCTTTAGATTATAAAAATGATGCCATTGATTGGCTAAAAAAATCATGAGACTTTGCTTAGTGATTTCATCTGATTCCAGGAGAAGGGAATACAAAAAGAGCCACTACACAGTGCCAGAGAAGCAAAAAGCTAAACTGCATAGTGCCAATCAAGCACAAGGTCAAAGAGACCCACCAATCCCAATGGGACTAATGAAATTTTGAGCCAAAACAAGAGTACTTGAACTTGTTTGGGGTTCAAGGTTGTGGATGTTTTGACATATGTCAAAGACAGGTCTTCCTTGTCCCACATTCTACTAAGTATCTCAAATTTGGCTCCTACATGGCTCCTATAATCTAGAACCTATTCTAGTCTTTCATAGTGTGGCAGATTTTCTGTAGTCTTGGCTACTGATAGGGTAAGTGTAAATTAAATCATTTTAATTGGGACCTGATTCAAGGACCTGTTATAGATTTATCTTTCCTTTACTTAGAATGTTTACACATAAGATTTTGATAATCTATATTTCATCCACAAATTAGTTTCCCTTTTATTTGGATTTTTTGATGATTTTGATTTCTTTTGATAATTGATTCATATACCTCATAACTGAGCCATACATTCCTAAGTGATTGCTATGTTTTTCAACACCCTCTTCAGGGGGTAATATATTATTATTATTATAAATTGCAATGTTTAAATTATTTTTAGAGTAATTTTAGGATAGGAAACATGCTACCTCTCTGAATCCAGAAAATGAAGCATTTCCAGAAGGCACCATTAAGATGCCTTCACAGACCACATGCTGCCCCAGAAGTTCCAGAGTGAACTTTGGGATGTAGTGATTTGAACTGTGTGGGGTTGAACACATTCATTTTGTGTGTATACTCTTATGCTGAGGGGGACAGCCCCCTAACTGACTTTTTTTCAATAAACCTAGCAACAATGGGTTTGTTCCTTTACCTTTTATCCCCAGATTACTGTAATTTAAAAGTTGATTATATTGAATGATCAATTGGGGAGACTAGCCCCCCAACCATCATCAGGGGGGAATATAAAATAGAAAATCTATTACCTTAAAAAAGAACTACATTTCCCAGGAGCCCACTGACTTCCTGTCATTATGTACTTTCTGTAGACAGGGAATAAATTGAATGGGCTGTCTTACTTTCTCACTCTTTGGCTTCATGACAGCAAGCTTGGTGGTGGTAAAACTTGGTGGTGGAAGATGGGCATTTTGAGCTGGATGATCAACAATGGGCATGTGGTTTCTATTTTGCTTCCCTTTTATCCCTTTATTTTTAATGATCTTTAAATCTCCTAAAATATAATATTTTTATTATTGAGATTTATTTTTAATTTTTATTGCATACATATATATATATATATATATATATATAAATTTTGCTGATTGGATCCATTGTACATTTACTTTACATAATATCAATCAGACTCTCATTGAAGCAAGAATTATTTTACCCTTTCCTACCCCACTGATCCTAGTAGCTTTTCAGACAACGTACTTATAGAACTTATAACAAAAAATGTTATCCACCTTCACAGAAAGGACTCTTAGAATTGTACCGCAAATCAAAGCACGCAGTTTTTAACTTTAATTTATTTGGGTTTTTATTTTGAAGTTTTGGTTTTATATGAGTATTCACTAATAGTAATAAATAATATATTACATATGTATGATATGTTTGTAGGATCATACATATATAACAGTGTATGTGATATATATATATATATACATATATATATATATAAAATGGATCAAATTGTTTGCTATCTCTGGGAATGGAAAGGAAAGGATTGGAGGGAAATAATTGGATCTTATAACTTCAGAAAACTTAGGTATAAAATTCTTATTACCTATAATTGATTTAAAGAAAAACTTTTCCAAAAATTTAAAAGAATAAATGGGCCATGCACAAACATTTATTGTAGATGGAAATAAAGATAAGGACTGATTAAATTTAGTTTATTTCTTCCAAATTATATTAGATCATATATGCCTATGAAAACTAAGTTATAAATAACAACATTCTTTGTTTCAAGGAATATCAATAACATCACGTGATCATGTCTTAACTTGCTCATGAACTGGATGTAAGATTAAAATTAATATCAAATAACTATAATATCATATAATACCATATCATATCATATCATATCATATATAAACATATGTATTATATTTCATAATAATATATGTGTTAATTATCACTTGAAATAGAGGAAATAAAAAGAACAAAAGTAAAAGCCTGAGTAAAGGGAAGTTTTATCAATTGCATTAGCAGGAGAAGAGAGAGCAAGGGTGCAGTTATATGAACTTTATCTCCAAAATGTAAGGACATAAGGTGAGAATGAAAATGGGATTCTAGGAAATGAAGTCCTGGAGTACAAAATTCTAATTACACATGGATTTAAATGAGGCAGAGTAGCACAGTCATCAGCCACACTCTCTCTTCCAGAGTCATCCAAGTCCAGTGGCAAGACAAAGTTCAGAACAACTAGTGATGACCTGGTATGCAGGGGATGACCTTTGGATCCTCGATATCTGACAAAACTCTACTTGCTCCATATTGCCTGGTTCCACCATCTTCATAGTCATTATAACAAATTGTTCTCATTTGTCTATTCCCTAAGCAGAAATTTTCACATCCTACTATGTCATCAGTGGGTTTGAGATCTACCAATTACCCTCACCCTGGCTTAGCCCTGGTATAGCCCATCTGCAGAAATGGGTTTTGATGATGTGACCAATGTGCATGCTATTGCTTCTTGGAGTCACAGTTGGATGACAGATGGACACCAAAGTTGGAAAAGTAACCCTGAAAAGAGTTTAGCAAGCCATCACACAAGAGATGCTAGCACTTCCTGTGTAATTCACATTCCCCTTAAATGATTTAGAAAGAGGCAAAAGACTGAGTGATAATCATTTGAAAGATATGTTGATTGATTCCACCTAATTATCCCAGTCAGTTCACTAATTTGTATTGATATTCCCTGAGCACACTTCATAGGCATTTAAATGAAGACAGTATGATTTAGTAGCAGTAACATCAGACCTCCTGTCAGATGAATTGAGTTGGAGTCCCACTTTCTATATGTATAAAACTATGCAATTCTGTAATAGTAGCTCAAAGTCTCTAAGCATCAAATATCTTGTTTTTCAAATGAAAATGAGAAGAAACAACTTATCTCCCTTTCATGGCCTTTGAAAGTTTCATGTTGTGAACAAAAATTTAGTGTGGTAGACAAAGTGATAAACTAGGAATTAGGCCACCTGATTTCCTATCCCAAATCTAATACTGTAACTTTTGGAAAGTTAACCTTTCAAAGCCTTAGTTTATATATATGTAAAGTAAATATAACAATATCTAAGGATCAAAAGAGATTATAATTATTATCATGATAATGATTATTGTTTTATAAATGTACAACATATGTATCCATTATTATAATTTATATAAGAACTTTTTTATGCTTGAAGGGATCTTATCAATATTAAATAATAATTGTAAAGCCTTTCATAGGTTACTATGAATGGCAGGACTACCACAATGAAACCAGGAAAGGTTAACTGGGAATGATAGAACAGGAGCCAATGAAGGAGGTGTAGTACTTTTTATGTAGGTCCCATTCATACTTCACAATGGTTAAAGGGAGGTAAATCTGTACTTATTTTTTATGAAGCCAGGAGAAAGTAAGTATATGATGGCATTTTCCAAAAAGCAACAAATCCTCTTACTATCCCCTGACATGTCAAGGAATGCATAAATCAGAAGCATTTTTTTCTTCTCACTTGCCCAGCCTCTTTTCTTTCTACAGTGCAGAATTTAGAAGTGAAACATCCTTTTCATTATAAAAAAAATGAGTGTATTTGCTGAAGGAAACAAAAAAATGATGTTTTCTATTCTAGAGAATACAAAAATTAGACCCCTGACCTCTGGCAAAAAACCTTACTGTACCTCATTTACCTAACTGTCCTCCTTCTGTGTATTCCACTCTTCTATTGGAAAATTATACCCCAAGGGAAGAGGTAGTTCTGGGAAATGATGATGGGTGAAAGGGCTGAGTAAAATGCAAGTCAGCCAAGAGGCAAAGTTATTGATTTCAGAAAATTGTTTGGGTTCTCCTATGAAATGAGAAGTAGGTCTCAGTGGAATCTCTGGTAAAAAACAAATTACTCTCATTGCCAAGCTCAGCCAATGTAATGGTGACTTCTGGTTAGGATCAGCAACATGAGTCTTGATAGGACCAATTCCTAGGCAGCACATTTCATTGCATCCTGAGATTGTGAGGCTGAGGAAGTGCTTGTTTTACAGGACATTCAATACCACTGTGTCACTTCATTCAAAATCTTTTAAAAGAGAAAATAGAATATATGGAAAGTTGAATCTTGACCTCTTTTTGCATCTAAAAATATATAGGGAGTAAAAAGATTCAGTCCCTGCACTTCCAAATAGTGATCAAAATTTGATGGACATAGACTCTTTATTTTTCCTATTGAGACAGGGGAGAACTTTAACTCGACCAAACCTGAGAAAGACCCATGTGATCCAGCAAAGGTGGGAACTTTCAGATTCCAGACTAAACTTAGAAGGGAAAAAAAATGAAAGAATACATTTATGATCTGATTTTCCTTGAGTATAATGCTTCAGAATGAATAAAGAGTTGGTCTCTGAGCCAGGACAATTTTAAGTGAAGTGTTATCTCTGACACACCATTGAAGTGTGACCCTAGGAAAGGCATTTAAACTCTTAACTCTATAAGAAATTGCAGTCTTGCAACTTGGTGGGAGAAGTAAGCTCACTTGTGAGTTCCCTAAACCAATGAAACAACAGATCAAGTCTCTCACCTTTCTGACAAGTCAGACCATATGGTACTGTTCTTGTCTCTGTGTACAATGACAGTCTTTGCCCTCTAGGAACTAACAATTAGATGAGGATGCCACCATTAAAAAGATATATATATATATATGTATATATATATATATATATATAGTGACAATGTAAATGGGAAGTAAACTCAACATTAAGAACTACAAAAGGCTTTGTTTTTCTTTTCTTTAATAGTAGCACCTAGATCACAGTTTTGTTTTGAAAAACAAATGAGATAATACATGTAAATTGCTTTGTGAATCTTAAATCACTATAGAAATGTTAGTTATTATTATCAATTTTCAAAATCATCCTCATCAGTTCCAGTTATGCAGTTTTGGAAGGGAAATAATGCTAGGAATTGTGAGAACTCTGCCAATCTTAGACCCAGTGGTAGGAGAACTTATAAGTTATTATCAACAACGTAGCCATGAGAAATATTTACAATTGAACAAAAAGTCAGGAGTCAATTAAATAACAATTTAGCATCATGCTTAATTCAAGCTTAGGATCAGGGAAACACTATTGTTCATATTCTTGTGTATTTAAAGTAATTCCTCACCCCCAACCCAGCACAGAACCTTGTTACATCAAAAAAAGTGTTGGATTTTTGGAGAGAAAGAGAAATGGTATAAAATAATTCCCCTAAATAAAAAAAGAAGCTCATCTACAGTACTTGTGATATACATATCCTTTATTTTTTATTACATTTTTTTTATTTTTTGTCATATTAAAATATCCAGGTAGCTCCTTCCCTCCCTCTCCACTCTCATTATAGAAGTCATCATTCAACATATGTATATAAAACTTCTTCTTCCACATTTCTATTCATCAGTTCTTTCTCTGGAGGTGGTCATATGCAACTCATTCTTCAATTGTTGCTGTATGGAATGTTCTCTTGATTTGCTTGTTTCCTTCCTCATGATTTCATGTACATCTTTTCATGTTTATTTAAAGCTACAACTCTTGCTTCTGATATTGAGAAAAGTAATCAAAATAAATCTAGTCTTGTCTAAAATTGTTCTCTTTCCCTGTGAGAAACTTGATGTGCTCCAAAAAAGAGAGAGAGTCACCTCTCCTCTCCTCTCCAATCCCCAGGTTCTTTGGAAAATTGAAATGTCACTTCAATTCATAGAGTGCTAACTGGAAGTGAGGATTGGGTCCATAAGGGTAAATCAAGTAGGCATAGTGCTTAAATCAGAGAAATATTGCACAATGAAATTAATGTGAGGCTACTGCAGAAGAAGGAGTGCCAATGAGTGAAGATGTCCATAATGAGGGAAATAGGCTGTGAGAGGGGGTAACGACATTAAACAATTCCAACCATGCAATAGTTATCAACTTCCCTTCCCACTCCACCCTTATTTTATACTAGTAAAATCACATTGAAATAAGTATTGGAAAATTATGGGGAAAGAAGAAATCAAAAGGCATCCTTTGGGACTTGGGCACTTATTTGGGGTTGGGGACAAACTGTGTTTGGGGTATGGGCACAAACTGTGCCCATAAAGCTACTTTTTTTTGACCATTGAAAACTCATTTTATCTCTCCATGTTGTAGGCAACTAAGGTAAATTATAGATGAGTTTCCAATGTTCACTGGAGGAGGGTATTTCCACCCTGAGAAGTCTCCATCTAATTGAAATAAAATAATGATATCAAAATTATATAATTAATATCAGATTTGCTTCTTTTTTTAGAATGACAAATTCAAGGGATTTCAATTGTCATGATCACAATTCATATTTGAAAATGTATCCCTTTTCTAATATATTCAATAACTGGTCATTTAGTATTTTCTTCAAGATCTCTAAGTAAATAATCTTCTAACTCAAAGGCAGCTCATTCTTTCATAGATTCTTATTAAATATTATATCTATTTTTCTCACATCATGGATAAGAAGGGAACAATTGATTCAAGTTTAATTTTATGAAAAGATAAAGTAACATACTCAGTGATTAAATGATTTACTCATAGTCACTTTAGCAAGTAAGTCAGCACATGGCTGCTTCCATCTCTGGTTTGCACTAACCACTACACGATAATCATCAGAAGTATCTTTAAAAGGACATAAATCAAGGTATAGAACTTGACAGGAGGAAGAGCCATCACAGCTACTCTAATTAAACTCTTTCACTTTATTTATGATGAAACTAGGACTTGTTAAAAGTCATTTGTCAGTTAAGTTGTTATAGTCAAGATTACAAACAAGGTCTTCTCCCTTCTAATTTGGTGTTCTTTTATAAGAAAAAATGATAGAAGGCAATCAATACTAAAATAAAGTTAGGAAGCAAAGACTCCTAATAGATCAATTTTAGTGTTTTGATTTTTCAGGAAAGAAAAAAAGGTTCATGTGATCATTATAGTTTGATTTAACCTAGGAGAAGAATTTTGAAATCATCTGGACCATAGCTCAATAACTCTACAAAATGCTCCCAAGGCAGATCACCTCCTTTTTCATAGGCAAAAACTATGAGGGCTCAAAACTGGACTGCTTAGATTCCTTATATATTCAAGGGGTCCATTGTCATTGTCCCATACATGCCAGAATTCTCAATGAGAGGAAAATGTATATATGTATATGTATATATATATATATATATAATTTCATAGTTTTAAAACATAGACTAAAGGTACCTACCTTTATAGACTACCTTAATATTCCACTAATATCATCCAATTTCAATCCAGCCAGGAGCAAACCTGAATTTACAGACAAATGTGCTACAATGGCCTCTTGAGGTTTTTAGACACAAATCTACCATCACTTATTAACATCCTCTGCACTTCCCTGCAATTATGTCAATATTTACCCATTCTCTATAATTACTCCATGTATGAAATTAATTCCACAAATTTGGATGACCAGGAGGCCATCCTAGTGTTTTTATGTTGGTGCTCAGTCAGGGTCTGACTGCGGTTATGTAAAATTGACAACAGGAATTTAAGAACTTCATTTTACTAAGAAATTCCAACTTTCAAAATTTGATAACAATTTTCATCCAAATAATCAATGAAATGTTGAAAGATGAAGAAAAATGACTGAAAGGGAATACCACTAGAGATGTTTGTCCAGATAAATTGTGATCCATTAAATAGTATTCTTTATATCCCATCTTTAAACAAGATCTGAATCCTCCTAGGACACAAGTATAACATAATGGAAGGAATACTGATTCCGGAGTCAAACAAGTTGGGTTTAAATGGCTGTCACTTACTAACTGTGTAACTGGGGGGAATCATTTAAAATTATGTCTCATTTTACTGACCTGCAAAATGAGAGGGTCAAACTAGATGGCCACCAAAAGACATTCCAAATCTCGATCTCCAAAGCCTTAATCTTATAATACTGAGAAGTATCATGGCATAGTAAATAGAGAGCTAGCTTCAAAACCAAGATGACCCAAGTTCAAGTTCTCCAATATAGTTTGATTATATATAATTATATATAATCTCTGTTCTCATCTCTACTGTCCAAAAAAATGAGTTAGAGCTCATCTATCTATCTTGACCACAGAGACATCAAAAGAGATTTTGCCAAATGTCTCACTGAAATCTAAGTTTACTCTATTAAGAACATTTCTTTGATCTTTCATTTTAGTTACTCTTTCCAAAAAAAGGGTTGAAAAAGTGGTAAACATGTATGCCTGTTAATATATTCTGTCTTATAATTATTTTTAGAAATGTCTTCTCATCACTGCCAGATTTTAATCTCAAACACCAGAGATTTATATTTTTATACATTTTCTAATCTCCTTTAATGCTTTGGAAAAATTAGGTTCTCAACATATAGTGGTTGAACAATTGGATGCAGAATTAATTCTTCATCATTACTCCCTGACTCATAGTAGTTACTCAATTAATACCTGATTACTCACTGTCATCATCAAAATTGATTTTGTTCTAAAATTTTAGAAAAACTCTATCTTCCCTTCTTAACCCAACATTTTACTTGCCTGGTGTGAGGCATGGGATTTAGTCTGAAAGATCTTTCTTCAAATTATGGTAACTAGAGGTTTCAATCTGTATTATACAGATGTCTCACACTTTCTGTGCCAACATACTATAATCCATCCCTAGGGAGGGATGTAGGGTTCATTATGTATCTGGGCTTACTGTATAGTCACACATATATAGGTATAAATGGGGTATTGAATGAATAATGGAAATACCCACATAGCCACAGGGGTAATTATAATTTCATTATCTGATAGTGTTTACTAACAAATATGTCAATTCACCTAATGTAACACACATCATTCAAATGCATAAATAATTACAAAATTGTTCTTGTTCTAAAATAATTATTCACCAAATAATTATACAGAAGTATAAATAATATTACAAATTGGAGCAATTGTTCTCTCTTAATTAAACCCACTAATTACATTCTTCTTAGGCATGGGAAATTAAGCCATACATTCATTAATCAAAAATCATTTTGTAGATATTATTTCTAATAATATAGTCATATTAGCCTGATTAAGATGACATTCTTTTAATATTTCACACCTGGTCTTCAAAACTGTACATTAAACTTGACTTTTGTAGTAACATTTAAATACTATAGAAAGAATACAGTGATTTAAAAATGGATCATTCTTCCATTTGTAAAAGTTGAGTGTTTTATCTCAGGAGCTCTGTGACCTTAGAAAAAAGTCATGCTATTCTATCTTTTTTCCCTTCATCTTTTAACACCTGACACTATTATCTGTAAGAAATGCCATGTGAATTCAACTAATGATCCATCTTACATCATAATCCTGTCTCTAATAATATCCAAAAGTATAACTTTTGATTTAACTCAATTTATATGTTGAGAAAATACTATACCTATATTTTTATAGAAGACTATTTATTGCCTTAACCTCTTGGGGATTTACATGAAACATCTGTAGTATCCTATAATAATAATAATAATAATTAAAAATACTTATTGAACACCTACTCTGTTTTGTGATAGGTACTATAATGCAATAAAATAGTCATTAAAATGAGGAGACAAAAATAATAAATTGTAACATTTATTTGACATTAAGTTTTGAAAAAGGCTTGACATATACTATTTTACAAAGTCCTCATGTCAACATTGCAATGTGCGTATCATTTTTATACCCACTCAACGGATAAGGGAATTGAGGTAATAATGGCTCTCTCAGTGTCAAATGGTATTCATGATTTCCTGACTCTGAATTAATTCCTCCCTACTTCCAAGTGATTACTACTATAAAGGTAATGAATATTCTTAAATAATAAATATATGTTTGCAATAAAATATACATGATTGTATCTGAGTATATTTGTATATATATGCTTAATTATATTATGAAGCTTATTATATACTATATTATCTATATATATTAAAATATGTAAGTATGTATTTATAGTTTTGTGTATTTGTAGTATAGGGTAGGTATAACAATGTATAAAATTAACAAGTTAAAGTTGGTAAATGATAAAAAGGATAGTATAAAGTACAGAAAATTTAGAAAAGTAATTGTTTACCATCACTCTACTCTCTATTTCAATTTATATCTATTATCTACTCATAAAACTATATTTCTATTCAATCAGAACTTACCTCTAGATAGCTATAGCATCAATTTCATTATCACTTTACTCCAATAGGATATTCATCCTTCAGTTATTTCTATGATGCTCCATCTGTCATGTACTCATCTTATTTCTTTGCTTCATTCTATAAAAATGGATGGACATATCTCCTCTATCTTGCAAAAATCTTAGATTAACATTTGTTTTCTCCTAGAATGATCAATCTATTTTTCTCTTTTCATGCATTAGAAAGTTTATCAAATAAGTGTTTCATCATCACAGTTGCTATTTCACTCATATATTCCTAATACTTGAGTTTTATACTCATCACTCTCAAATTTTGTCTAGAAAGTCATTCAATGACTTTTGAGCTCTTTGAAATATATGCTGCTGTCAAACACTCCTCCACACCTTCATAAACCACTCATTCTTGTATAACACCATTCTATTTCTCCTACCTCTCAAACTGCTCTTTCTATGTTCCCTTCATTATTTCTCCTTCTAACTTCCATATTTAAGTATGTGTCTACTGAAAAATGTACACCTTATTCCTTTAAGGAAGAATTTTCAGTAAAAAAATGTCTAGCATTGATTCTGTTCACTTTTATAACTTCAACTATCACTTGCATGGGAATGAATACTGTCTCTATTTTTAGTACTGACTCTGCTACTGTTCTCTGCTTCTATATCACTAATTACCTGCTGGATATTTCCATTTAGATGCATTGCACTTGCCTCAAATTGAAAATAAGTGTATCATTTGAATATCAGCATGGTACAATGGGAAAAATTGGTGGTTTGGGGATTATGAAGATGGTAGTTCAAATCTTAGCTCTATCACTTATTAACCAAGTGACCCTTCAGTAAGTAAATTGGCTCATCAGGACCTCAGTTTCTTCATTAATAAAATGAAGTGGACTACATTAGGTTCTCTGTGACTTACTTTCCTATTTTAGAAATACAATACTCTCTTCATACTAAAATTAATTCTTTCATTGGGATATTCCTAATTGGACCAAGAATATCACCATCTGTCAAGGCACCCACTTTTTAAATCATAAAATATCTTTAACTTCTTGTTCTTTAAATCTAGTAAATAAACAAATAGTTCTTGACAATTTGTATGCCACTGGAAGCCATCTCTTCTTCTCTTAAGGAACCCCTTTATCATTTCTAACCAGAATTGTTATATCAATACCAACCACAGGTCTCTTCTACATTCTATCTCTCCTGTTAGAATCTGAAAAAAATGGAAATGAAATGTTTTTATAACGTTTGGAGATGAAAGAGGCTTATGTATTACAATAACTTATCATTATTACTGAGACTGAAGTGAACAAAAAGCATATCTTGTATGCTAGTGACACAGAATTATTGGCTTTATAGTAGAAGGTATAGAAAAGCAGTATTTATGATAGAAGAAAAAAGTAAAACAGTTTTGGCAATGACTTATCTAGAAGAAAAAATTTTATTGTGAATTACTGTGAATAAATATAAATATATATATAATATATTATATATGTATAAATATATATATATTTATATAAATAAAATATGAATATAAATAAGTTGCAATCAATGTGAAGTTCCTAAGTATGTGTGTTTTGACATTAGGAGTGACATAAAAAGAATATCAACTGGGGTAGCAGTGACCAGTGTTCTCCAGTGGAGCTTTGAGCCTGGTGTTTTGTTGTTTAGTTATTTCAGTTATTTCCAAGCCTTTGTGATCTCCTTTGGAGTTTTCTTGGCAAAGATATTGAAATTATTTTTCATCTCCTTCTCCAGGTCATTGACAGATGAGGAAACTGATACAAGCAGATTTAAGTAACTTGTTCAGTGTCACATAGCTATTAAGGGAAGGAATCTGGATTTGCAAATCTTCATGACTCCAGATCCAGTGCTGTATCCCACTTGCTTCTTGAAAAAAGTAGGCAGCTTTAGATTTTGGTGTCTTTCAATGCATTAATAACAGCATTTAGGAAACAAAGAGAACACATATTATTATGTTATTTAATTGAAGAAATTCTTAGCCACCTATAATTACCATGTAGAATTTTGCAAGCACTTAGGAACAAACTATTGGATTCAGTCTGGATGTAAGTGAGAGCAGGAGAACTGAAAAGGGAAACACTTTCCACTTCTTATCAATCCTAGTAAAAGTTGAAGCTTGCTTTTTTTCATTTCAACTTTTGTGCTACTAAATTTTTAAAAGCTCTCCATTGCTTGTGATGTGATCCAAGCTACATAGGCTGATGATATTTAATGCTCATTTGGATTTGAGTCCCAGATCAGTCATTCATTAACTATTTGGTCAGTCAAGAAATGTTTAGTAAGCTCTGATTATGTACTAATAAATGTGATTCAAACTAGTAATAAAAACAAAGCAAAAAGCAAGATATTCTCTGATTTTAAAAATAAAGATAACATAATAAGAAGCTGGAAAAGGAGATGGTGAATTGGAAGTTAGTAGAGTGAAGACTCTCTAAGGAGGAGAGCCCCTGAAAAATGAGGGGGCAACTGATGTAGGCTCCCTCTTAAATGGAAGTTCTGGGAGGATCTCTGATCTTTCCAATCAGAGAGAAGGTTCACATGGGAAGAAGGTAGTCCTGAGATATGGCTTCCAGGCCCAAAGAGCTCTTCCAGGAAGACTTGTCTAAAGGCTTGATGGAGAAATTCTGGGGAATTCAGCAAGGTGAGAAATAGATTCATGTGGATAATCACCACCTTTCCAAAACTCCTAGAGTGAGGCAGACTATATCTCCTCTTAAGAGTTAAAGAAATACTAAATCACTTCTGATTAGAGAAATTCAAATAAAAAAACTCCAAGGTACCATTCCACACCTAGCAGGTTGACCAATATGTCAGCAAAGGAAAATAATAAATGTTGGAAGGGATGTGGCAAAATTTGTACGCTAATGCATTGCTGATGGAGTTGTGAATTGATTAAACCATACTGGGAGGCAATTTGAAATTATGCCCAAAGGGCTTTAAAAGACTGTCTGCCCTTTGATCCAGCCATACTATTGCTGGGTTTGTACCCCAAACAGATAATAAGGAAAAATATTTGTACACAAATATTTATAGCTGTGCTTTTTATAGTGGCAAATTTTTGGAAAATGAAGGGGTGACTATTGACTGGGGAATGACTGAACAAATTGTAGTATCTGTTGGTGATGGAATACTATTTTACTCAAAGGAATGATGAACGGGAGGGATTCCATGTAAACTGGAACAACCTCCAGGAACTGATGCAGAGTAAAATGAGCAGAACCAGTAGAACAATGTACACAGAAACAACCAAATGTAGCAGACTCTTCTACTAGCAACTATGCAATGATCCAGGACAACCTGGGGGGGGGTCTTATGAGAAAGAATGCTATCCACATCCAGAGAAAGAACTATGGGAGTAGAAACACAGAAGAAAAACATATCATTTATCACATGGTATATGGGTATATATGAGGGGGGAGAGAAAAGGGGTGGGAGAATCATGAATCATGGTAATCATGGAAAAATATTCTTTTTTTAAATTTTATTTTAATGGTTAATTAAGAAAAATTTCCCATGGTTACATGATTCATCTTCTCCCCCACCCCCTTCCCACCCTCCTTCCATAGACAATGTGCAATTCCACTGGGTTTTACATGTGACATTGATCAAGACTTATTTCCATATCATTGATATTTACATTAAGGTGATCCTTTAGAGTTTATGTACCCAATCATATCCCCATACACACATGTGGTCAAGCAGTTGTTTTTCTTCTGCATTTTGACTCCCACAGTTCTTTCTCTGGATGTTGAAATAATTGAAGGTATTTGATCAGGATTGAAGAGGGACAGGGGATTAGGAAGGGTTTGTAATGGAATGGAGGAGTTGAAGGGACAAATGGAATGTGGCTGCTGAGAGACTGTCTTTGAAATTTTCTCTCTTCTCTCCACCCACAAGAGAAGTACCCCTGTGTAAGGTTAGATTAAGGATGACAGGACGAGTGTTTTGAGTGACTTCTGGGAAATAGTGGAGTTTGCTTTTACCCAGCTAGTCACTATCTTTATCTTACTAAACAGAAGGCAAGTATCTTTCTTGGGAAGGTCAAGGGATGGAAAGGATATTCAGGGTGACCCCCTGAAGTTATGGGATCAACCCTTTCAGCAGCTTGCTTTGTCTTAGTCTTCCTCTAATGGATGCTCTCACACATATGGGAACTTTCTTCCTCTCCAAGGTAAGGGAATGGAGGCAAGGTATTCCACAGGTTGGATATGGAGCTCCTGGTCTATGCTCCACACTGCACTGAGTTCAAAAGCAAAGACCCTTCAGTTAGCAGTTTTTCCCACAATCTTCTTCTCTCACTCCAACTGTCACTCCCCCTCCTAATCACATTCAAACTGCTGTCTGTTCCACCTCAGTGGGCAGAAATGCCGAAGCTTGATTCACAGTTTTCCTTTCCACAATGTAAGTAGTATTCTTTCTTATAAGTCCCTCAGAAATGTTTTGGATAATTTTGTTGCTGCTAGTAGAGAAGTCCATTACAATCGATTGTGCCACAGTGTATTCACCTCTGTGTATGTTTTTGTGATTATGTTCTTTTCAATCCGCATTGACTCCTGGAGGTCTTTCCAGTTCACATGGAATTCATCCAATTCATTATTCCTTATAGCACAATAGTATCATGGAAAATATTCTCAATAAATAAAAGGTTAATTTTTTTTAAAAGAGTCCAAGAAATACCACTACAAATTTGAGTTTTTCTTCTTTAATGCCATTAGATCAAATTTCTGTATTTAATGCTTTTGTTTGCTCTTACCTACCAATAATTATGAACCCAAGTTTACTTAATAAATTGAAAAGACTCACTTTTCATTTTTAATAAGCAAGCATTTATTTTTCTCCCTCCCTAATTCCTACTTATAAGAAATATTAATTTTTAAAAGCAAAATAAAGTTTTATAACAAACAAGGATAATAAATTAAGACAAACACCCATCCTTGCCATGTCCAAAATTGTGTGTTGTTCCATCAGTTCTCAGTAGGTCAGCAATATTCTTAATCATGGGTCCAAAGGGCCTATAATTATTATTGTCTTGATCAGAATTCTTCAGTGTTTTAAAACTCATAATTGTTACCATGTTGATGTTATAATATAAATTATTTTTCCTTGTTCTCATTTCACTATGCATTAGTTTACATAAGGCTTCTAAGGTTTCTCTGAAAACTTTTCTTCATTTCTTATGGGACAATAGTATTCTATTTCATTCATATGGCATAATTTGTTGAGCCATTACCCAACTGATGGGTTCTGTTTTTAAGTTCTAGTTCTTAGTCTTTATAAAAGAGCTCCTTGAATATTTTTACATATAGGTAATTTTCCCATTTCTTTTGTCTCCTTGGAATATAGATAGTTTCTACATTTCATTTTCCCCACTAAGTTCAAAACTAAACTAGATATCTGCTGAATGAATTTTAATCTCAGGTACAAGTGGGCTAAAAGTAGAAGTTTGTACCATGGACTTATAGGCATAACTACCTTTCAGCTAGTTTCAAAATCTGAAATGGAACTGATTCCTAGATACCTGAATTCTAGGAACATGTGACTGGTTTTCAGACCTTTTGAAACTCACAAATTTATAGCTGCTCATTTCCTTCATCCAAACTAGAAGGACCAGAGGTGATGCCAAGAACTGAGATAGTACTATGGATTTCATTAGCCTTTGCAGATGAGGGCCCTCTCTTCTCTCATTAAAGCATTCCAAATACTGCTTTCTGTACACCTATAGCCCCAATATTGCCTTGCCTTTGCCAGAACACTCTTTAGATTTCCTCTTCCCTACATGCTTTGGGACAAATTCCACTGAGGTCAAAGATCCTGGGACAAAAGTAACCTGCCTGAATTCATTCTCCCATGGGTACTAAATTTTACTTCATCATACTCACTCTATCCCAGTGATTCTTAACCCCTGTGTCCCATTGTTTAATTTTTGTTCCCTCTCCCACTGAATGCTCCCTTATTCTCATTCATCTAAATATAATACTATCAAGAGTCCTCTCTCTATCATTTTATATATATATATATATATATATATATATATATAAATATAACTGGATCCTTCCTGATGTGGTTTCAAAGCCTATCCATTTGAATATTTATTGCACTTTCATTAATAATCCCCACTCTCTAGTCATGAGTACTCTTTGCTCCTCATTGACATTTCCTGATTCTTCCTCTTCTCTCATAAATCAGGGACCTCTTTCCATTTGAATTTCATTAAATTCAAATTTATTACCAAATCAATCACCTTCCACCACACCACACACACAGACAGAGATGCCCAAATCTTTGACCATGCCATCTTATATAAATATATCACTTCTATATTAATTAATTTGGAAACTCTGTAATTTAATCATTATCTTGTATCACTTCACTTTTTCCTCTGCCTTAAACCCTGTTCTTTATCATCACCACAGCCTTTAAATTCTTCACCTATAAAGTTCTTTCCAATTTTATGACTACTGAGCCAACTATAATCCCTTCTATTCCCCTTATTGACCCTTTGGTGAACTAATGTAAATATACTGTGTCATCTTCTCTAGCCTTTGCCTCTTTATTCTATTAAGATTTTGTATCCAATTCTATACTAAGAAACCTGAAAATCTAAGTAAAATGGATGAATATTTACAAAAATATATAATTTGCTTAGATTATCCAAAGGGGAAATAATATATTTTAAAAGCTTATCTTATAAAATGGGACCATATGGATTCACAAATAAATTCTACCAAACTTCTGAAGAACAAATAATTACAATATTATGGCAACTATTTGTAAAAATCTGCAAAGAAAGAGTCTTACCATATTCCTTTTACAACAAAAATATGGTGCCAATTCCTATACCAGGAATAGAAAAAACAGACAGAAAACGGTAGACCAATTTTCTTACTATTGTTATAAAATGTTAAATAATATACTAGCAATTTGATTACAGCAATACAACAGAAAGATTATATGCTATGACCAAGTGATATTTATACCAAGAATGCAGAGCTGTTTCAATATTAGGAAAACTCTGTGCATAATTAATCATATTAATTACAAAATGAATAAATATCATATAGTTATTTCAATTAATGCAGAAGAAGCCTTTGACAAAATGTACCATTCAGTCCTAAAAACAGCACTACAAAACATTGGAACCAATTTTAAAATGATAAGTAATATATATATCTAAAAGCCAAGAACAAGCATTATCTTTTGCTTTCAAATCATATATAAAAGAAGAAGAAGAAAGAAAGGTGGAGGAGAAAATGGCAGCAAGAAAAACTTGAAGGAATAAGAAAATTAGGATAATATAAATTGCACAAAAAAGCTCACTGGAGAGGGAGGGGAAGAATACAACTAAAAGAAGGAGAGGAAGAGAGCACTTAAAGGTAATGCTCAAATTTAACTCTCAGTGGAATCAATTCTGAGAGGGAAGAGCATCTAGATCCATTGGGGTATCAAATTCTATCTTACCCTATAGGGAAGTTTAGAGGGGTAAATGAAGGGGGGAGTTGGCAGAGAGTTTAAAAAGTGAGGGAGGGAAAGAGAAGGGGGAGGGAATTTAATAGACTGTAAAAAATAAAAGAGGAATAAAAAGGGAGGAAGCAAAAAGGGAGGGTGGGAAGGGAAGCAATAAAGGGTGGGGGAGCCTGTGGGGTAGCTTAAAAATACCCCAAAAGAAAAATAAGAAAGTTATAAGAAGGGAGGGGGGAGAAACGAAAGTAAAATAAAGGTGGGGATTAGGGGGACTGATTAAAAATAGAACACTGGTATAGAAGAAAATAATGAAAGAGGAAAGGCCAGGACAAGGAGAGAAAATAAAAATGTTGGGGAATACACAGGTAGTAACCATAACTTTGAATGTGAATAGGATGAACTCATCTGTAAAGCAGAAGCAAATACTGAGTAGAATAGAAGCCAAAATCCTACCATATGTTGTCTACAAGAAATGCAAATGAGGCAGGTAGACACACCCAGGGTAAAGATAAAGGGCTGTAGTAAAATCTATTGGGCATTAACTGAGAAAAAAAAAAGGCAGGAGTTGCAATCATGATATCTGACAAAGCCAAAGTAAAAATAGATCTAATTAAAAGAAATAGGAATGAGAACATATCCATACTCAATACATATTCACAAAATTGTATAGCATATAAATTTCTAAAGGAGAAATTGGTGGAGTTCAAGGAGGAAATAGATAATAAAACTATACTAGTAGGACAACTGAATCTTCCTCTATCAGATCTAGATAAATCAAAACAAAAAATAAATGAGAAAAATGTAAGAAGTGTGAATGAACTCTTAGAAAAACTAGAGTTAGTAGATATGTGGAGAAAAATAAATAGGGACAAAAAGGCATACACCTTCTTCTCAGCAGCACATGGTACATTCAAAAAGAATGATCATGTTCTAGGACATAAGAACATGGAAAACAAGTGCCAAACAGCAGAAATAATACATAACCTTTCAGATCACAATGCAATAAAAATAATAATTAGTAAGGGCACATGGAGAGGCAAATCAAAAATTGATTGGAAACTAAATAATGTGACTCTCCAAAATCAGTTCATTAAAGAACAAATCATAGAAACAATAAAAATTTTCATTGAAGAAAATGACAATGATGAGATATGGGATACAACCAAAGCAGTACTTAGGGATAAATTTATATCCTTGAGCTCATATATTAAAAAATTAGAGAGGGAAGAGGTCAATAAATTGGGCATGCAAATTAAAAAAAAAACTATAAATGAACAAATTAAAAATCTCCATGCAAAACAAATAAAATAGACAAAGTACTGGTAAGTCTCATTTTAAAAAGGAAAGAAGAAAACCAAATTGTCAGTATTCAAGATGAAAAGGGAGACCTCACCTCCAATGAAGAGGAAATTAAGACAATCATTAAAATTTTTTGCCCAATTATATGGGAATAAACATGGGAATCTAGGTGATATGGATGAATATTTACAAAAATATAAATTGCCAAGATAAACAGAAGAAGAAATAGAATACTTAAATAACCTTATATAAGAAAAGGAAATTGAAAAAGTCATCAAAGAACTCCCTAAGAAAAAAATCACCAGGGCCTAATGGATTCACAAATGAATTCCATCAAACATTCAAAGAACAACTAATCCCATTCCTATACAAATTATTTGACAGAATAAGCAAAGAAGTAGATCTACCAAATTCCTTTTATGACACAAATATGGTACTCATTCCAAAGCCAGGTAGATCAAAAACAGAGAAAGAAAACTATAGACCAATCTAGTTTGTGAATATATGTGGAGACATAAATGCCAAAGTTTTAAATATAATATTAGCAAAGAGACTCCAGCAAGTGATGATGAGGTTTATTCATTATAATTAGGTAAGATTTACACCAGGAATGCAAGGATGGTTCAATATTAGGAAAACCATTCAAATGATTAACCATATCAACAAGAAAACCAACAAGAACCACATGAATATTTCATTAGAAGCAGAAAAAGCCTTTGACAAAATACAACATTCATTACTATTGAAAACACTAGAAAGCATAGTAATAGATGGGCCTTTTGTAAAAATAATAAACACTATATATTTAAAATCATCAGCAAGGATCATCTGCAATGGGGATAAATTAGAAGAATTCCCAATAAGATCAGGAGTGAAACAAGGATGCTCATTATCACCTTTATTAACATCGCACTAGAAATACTAGCAGTAGCAATTAGAGAAGAAAAAGAAATAGAAGGGATTAAAATAGGTAATGAGGCGACCAAGCTACCACTCTTTGCAGATGATATAATGGTCTACTTAAAGAATCATAGAGAATCAACTAAAAAGCTAGTGGAAGTAATCAACAACTTTAACAAATTTGCAGGTTACAAAATAAACCCATAAAAGTCATCAGCATTTGTATATGCCTCCAATTCATGCCAGCAACAAGAGTTAGAAAGAGAAATTTCTTTTAAAATCACCCTAGAGAATATAAAATACTTAGGAATCTATCTGCCAAATAAACACAGGAACTATTTGAACACAACTACAAAACACTCTCCACACAATTAAAAGTAGATCTAAATAATTAGAAAAACATTAATTGCTCATGGGAAGGACTAGCTAACATAATAAAAATTACAATCCTACTTAAACTAATTTACTTATTTGGTGCCATACCCATCAAACTACCAAAAAACTTTTTTTACAGAATTAGAAAATAACAAAACAAAAGATCAAGAATATCAAGGGAAATAATGAAAAAAATATTAAGGAAGGTGACGTAGTAGTAGCAGATTTTAAACTGTTCTATAAATCATAGATCATCAAAACTATATAGTACTGGCTAAGAGCCAGAAGGGAGGATCAGTGGAACTTGGGGTAATTGACCTCAGTAAGACAGTCTATGATATAATCAAAGATCCCATCTTTTGGAACAACAATCCACTATTTGACAAAAACTGCTAGGAAAACTGGAAAACAGTATGGGAGAGATTGGATTTAGATCAACATATCACACCCTACACCAAGATAAACTCAGAATGGGAGAACGATTTAACATAAAGAAGGAAACAATAAGTAAATTAGGTGAACACAGAATAGTATACTTGCCAGATCTCTGGGAAAGGAAAGATTTTAAGACAAAGCAAGAGTTAGAAAAAATTACAAAATGCAAAATAATTTTGATTACATTAAATTAAAAATATGTTGCACAAACAAAACCAACATAATCAAAATTAAAAGGGAAGCAAAAAATTGGGAAACAATTTTTATAACAAAAACCTCTGGCAAAGGTCCAATCACTTAAATTTATAAGGAACTAAATCAATTGTACAAAAATTCAAACCATTCCCCAATTGATAAATGGGCAAGGGACATGAATAGGCAATTTTCAGATAAAGAAATAAAAAAATGTTAATAAACACATGACAAAATATTCTAAATCTCTTATAATCAGAGAAATGCAAATAAAAACAACTCTGAGGTCACCTCACACCTAGCAGATTGGTTAACATGATAGCAAAGGAAAGTAATAAATGTCAGAGGGGATGTGGCAAAGTTGGGACATTGATGCATTGCTGGTGGAGTTGTGAATTGATCAAAACATTCTGGAGGGCAATTTGGAACTATGCCTAAAGGGCGATAAAAGACTGTCTGCCCTTTGACCTGGCCATGCTGGGTTTATACCCCAAAGGGATAATAAGGGAAAAGACTTGCACAAGAATATTCATAGCTGAGCTCTTTGTAGTGGCCAAAAATTGGAAAATGAGAGGATGCCCTTCAAATGGAGAATGGCTGAACAAATTGTGGTAAATGTTGGTGATGGAATGCTATTGTGCTAAAAGGAATGATAAAGTGGAGGAATTCCATGGAGACTGGAACAACCTCTATGAAATGATGCAGAGTGAAAGGAGCAGAACCAGGAAAACATTGTACACAGAGACTGATACACTGTGGTACAATCAAACGAAATTTTACTTCTTCATTAGTGTCAAGGCAATGTCCCTGAACAATCTGCAGGGATGTATGGCTTCTCCTTTAGCTGAGAACCTTGCCTTATATCACAGAAAAATTAAAGACATTCTGCAAGAGCTTTATCTTCTCCTTTTCTCTACATTTCAACTCACTCGGATGCCTGTTGCAATCATCTTCTCTTTTAACCCTAATGCAGGGTTTCCACATAAAGAGGTGGTCTATCTTTTCCAAGGTATAATTTTCTACATGTAATGGAATCCCATTCAATCCTATCGTCTCCAGTACATAGTCCCCAATATCATCCCAAATCTTGTACAATCTTCATGCTCTCCATGAAGCTTTCCTAATTCCTACAAACATATCCTTCTTTCCATCTGCCTCAAACACCCTCATTTGTACAATTAAATCTGAAATTTTCATTTTCTCTCTCTCATTCCTTCTATTGACAAATTTCTTCAGAATGGTGTCTACAATAGGTACCTTCACTTCCTTTCATTTCATTCTTTCCTTTCATTCTGGCTTCTGACTTCATCATTCTATTGAAATTCTTCTTTCCAAAATTACTAATGATCTTTTCTATCAACTGAATATAACAGCCTTTTTTCATACCCCATCACTCTGGAACTTTGTGAAGCCTTTGGCATCATTACTCTGTTCTTTTTGATAATTTCTCCTAGGTTCCATGATTGCTATCTCCTAACTCTTCTTGTACATATTTTATACATCATTCCCAATCCCTTTTATTCGCTTTTCATCTAGGTCACACCTACCAATTTAGACGTTTCCCAAGATTCTGTCCTGTGCTTTCATATCTTCTTATTTTGTTATTGACATGATTTTTCATAATTACTTTCTGACAATTTGGCAGTTCATGTTCTCTAGCTCCCTCTCATCCCTCCTACTTGTCCAAGATGGTAGATAATATGACATAGGTTTTACATGTGTTGTAATTATTATAAGTATTTGTTAATTGAGTAAGTAATAAAAGATTATTGGTAGGTTCTTAGGTCTGTTCTCTTCTCATCATTCCCCTTTGACATTCTGCTCAATCTACAAGAAATCCAGCTCTCTCAATCTCTGCTCTTCATCCATCTAACCAACCTATAATCTTTTATTACTTAATTAACACATACTTATGAAACAATACTACATATCTTCGTGTTTATGTTGTTAAAGAAGACACATATGACTTACAATAGAAAAAATTCATGGAAGAAGTAAAATGAAGACTGGTATGCTTCAATCTGCATTCATATTCCATCAGTTCTTTCTTTGGGGCTAGGTAGTCTTTTTTGGCATGAGTCCTTTGACATCATCCTGGATCCTTGTATTGTAGATAATAGTTGTTACTCACAGTTAATCTTCATACTTTATTACTGTTTCTATGTTTCACACTCTCCTGGTTATGCTCACTTCATTTTGGATCACTTCATGTTAGTCTTTACAAGATGTTTTGTGATCATCTTGCTTATTATTTCTTATGGCCCAATAGCATTCCATTATAATTATGAACCACAACTTATCCATCCATTCTGCAGTGGATGGACATCCTTCATGTTTCTAGTGCTTTGCCAGCACTGAGCTGCTACAAATATTTTTTAACGAGTATGTCCTTTTCCAATATCTCTAAAGGCTTTGTGATATTGATCTAGTGGTGGTATTGGTGAGTAAAAAGGAATGCAGTTTTATAGTCCTTCATCTCTTCTTCTTTTTCATTCTTTCACCTGATCTCATCACCTCCCATGGATTTCAATACCATCTCCTTGCAGATTATTCTTAGATCTATTTGTCCACTTCAACTATAGTCAGGAAAAAGCTGTATTCACTGGATAGATGTTATATATGTATATGTAAATACTTGTTTAAATGTGGTTCCCTTATGTAATTTATTCTTTCAAGATGCCCAAAGCATTTATTAAGGAAAGTTATAGTCAAAACAAGAAAGATGCATTAATTAGTTTCATCAAAATGTCTAGGATATGAAGATGATTGAATGGTTATGGATGTAATTAGGTGTGTGTTTATATCTGTGTATTTTGGGGAGTGTGTGCATGTGTGTGTGTGTGTGTGCACGTGTGTGTGTGGTGAACTAGTCACTACTGTCTACAAAGATTTAAAAAAGGGTTAAGACAGAGTGATGTTTATGGAAAAATGAGGGGGTGAATATTTGAAGCAAATCATAACAGAAGAGGAAGGTAACTAGATTTTCCTGGAAAAGATTTGTCAGGGTAAGAGAAGGATGTCCTAAATGACAGAATAGGTTTTATAAGTCACTGAAAGTAGCAGGAAATGTGCCAGTTTGATGATCTTGCTGTTTTCTGCATATTATGCCCTAGAGCAGTGATGGTGAACATTTTTTAAATAATCTTTTCCTTCCGTCTTAGGATTAATATTTGGTATTGGTTCCAAGGCTGAAGAATGGTAAGGACTAGGCAATGGGGTTAAGTGACTTGCCCAAGGTCACACAGCTGAGAAGTATCTGAGGTCATATTTGAACTCAGGACCTCCAATTTCTAGTCCTGGCTGTCAATCCACTGAGCTACTCAGCTACCCCTACCATGGCAAACTTTTTAGAGACTATGTGCCATGTCCCACCCCCCAAGACCTAGTTCTCCCCCCTTCAAGGCCTTAACCCAGACATAGGAAGAGAAAGGAAGGGGAGTAACCCAACAGCTTTACTGAAAGGAAGGAGAGGCACACAAGGAGATGGAGAGAGGAATGGTCTGAGTTTTCTACCCAGAGGAGAGACTAAGCTCTTCTACTGAGCTTCTGGGCAGAAGATCAAGGAGATGCAGTTGTGAGGGAGAAGGAACCAGATCCACATGAGTCCCTTTGCCTTTCTAATAACTAACTCTGGCATATGATGGCACATGTGCCCACAGAGAGGTCTCTGTATGCCATCTTTGGCACATGTGCCACAGGTTTGCCATCATGGCCCTTAAACAAAGCTCTGATCCCTTATGTCTTACTTACAACTCTGCTAATAGGGAAGGTTATTATTTTTTCAGGGAAAGTGAAGGTATGCCACCGGGGTATGATTAGTGGAAGTCACGGGGTCAGTATATTTGAATCATTGGCAGTCTCAAACATTTTCATCATGAAATTTCCTGGGATGAAAACCCACCAAGAATGGGAGGGACAATAAATTTGAGGCAGTAAAGTGCTTTGCAAATTCTTGAAGTGAGTGAGCTTCAGATATAAGTGCATGATTGGATGATATGGCCATGTAACCAACTTACTGGATGTTCTTCATTGATTCTCATCTACCAAATATAGACAAGTCTAACTAAAACCTATATTTGATATATTTATTATTAAATAGCTGTATCTTTCCCTGATCTTTTAACCTCCCAAGATATCTTTTTTGCATGTCTAGTAATTAGTCAAATCTAATCTGTATATTTCTTTGCCAAACATACATTTTTAGGCCTTTGTGATTTGTTTGATATCACCTCTTCTATAATTAAATTATTATTTTTAAAACTTACCAATGAGCTATATATTGGTAAATTCATAGTCTTCCTCCTCTCCATGTTGTATGGAATATTTTAACCTGTTGGTCATACCATTACTTCTTGCTATTTTTGAATACCATGACTTCTAAGACACTAAACTCTCCTAGTTATCCTACACATGGGTGCTCATCTCTATTCTGGAGCAGGTAATTTTTCATTATTTTGTATCCTTATTGATGACATTCTCCAAGGTTCTGTCTTCAAAACTTTTCTTTTATTCATCTGTAGTTTTCCCTTGAATCATTTCACTTCACTTATTTAGTTTCAAATCTCACTTCTATACCAATGAATCACAAATTCATATATAAATATCTCTTCTGATTTCAAGGCTCATTTTTTCAGCTGCCTATAAGACATCTGCACCTGGATGTTCCCCTGACACCTCATGCTCAACATATATGAAACCAAAATCATAAACTCATCATAATTTTCCTAAATCTTCTCCTCTCAACTTCTTTGGTTTCTTTTGATGGCACCATTGCCTTACCACTTCCATATATAGATTTAGAATGTTTTTCTGTTTTCCATTCTTTTGTACAATATTTTATGATTTGTCAAATTCCTTAAAACTATCCTGAAAAGAAGGTAATGTATTATAATCACCATTTTCTTGACAAGTTAACTGAATTTCCAAGAAGATAAATGATTTGTCCATGAAAATATATCTTGTAAATATTTAAATGTTTTCAATCAAGTTGCTCTGACTCAAAGTCCACCCTTTTCTTTGTTACTTAGTACTGGTTCTAAAAAAAAATTCAGTCAATGTAGTCTTCTCTCTTTTTTCACTGCCCCCATCTAATAACTCTCTAAGTTTTATTGGTTCTGTCTTCACAATGTCTCTTATTCCTAGTCCTTATCTTTAATTCCCATTCACTCTACAGTAGGTGATCTGATCAAACCTGGACAATTAAAGATAAATCCCTAACTAGACTTCCTGGATGCATTCTTGCTAAACACTCTAACTATGTCTTATGCCTCTACCAATGTGATTGCCCTAATATATATTTCTATGACACGCCTTGTCCTAAAAACCTCACACTAATAATTAAATGAATATTAAATAAAATAATAATCCTTAATCTTGACATAATCATAATTTCACTGTTTGAATTCATGAATTTTCCATTTCAATAAATATTCCTCTCCATGACTTTTTCTCCATGACTTCGCTCATGATCATAATGACTGTAGTTTACTCTCTCTCTTCCTGCTTCCTAACCTGCAGGACATCAGGAAGGCCTGAAAGAGCAGTTTGAGATTGTAAGCTCCAGATCAATAGATGTCTTCAGTTAAAGGTTAGAAGAGTCATCAGTAAGAAGTGTGGAAGGGATTTTCACTCTGGTATGGGTGAGATGGTGTCACCTCTAAAATTCCTTTCAACTTGTTGATTCTATGGTATGATTCTTTTTTAAAACCCTAATGTCCCATCTTAGAATTAATACTGAGTATTAGTTTCAAGGCAGAAGAACAGTAATGGCTAAACAATGATGGATAATTGATTTGCATAGGGTCACACAGTTATGAAGTATCTGAGGTCATATTTGAACCCAGTACCTTTCATATCTAGGCCTGGCTCTCAATCCTCAGATGTTGAGGTGCCACCCATTATGACTCATTAGCCCTCCCTTTCTTCAAGATCCAGATTTATATACCATGTCATCCCTTAATATTTCTATAAATCACCCAACCTACCTGCTCCCTGACCTAATAAAAATTCAAATTATTTTATATTTCTTTTTTCACTAGTTGACTTCTCCTATTCATGTGTCCCAATCTAAATTGTGTGGTAATTATTTCTATAATGTCCATCCCACCATATATAATAAGTTACTTAAACACTGATATGTCTCCCTATATTTGCAAATTCCATATCTATCACAATTACTTTCTATAGCTTTCCCCTCCCTTTATTATGTACCTCAGAAATTTTACTGTTTCCAGCTTTTTCCATTATTGGGTTAAACTGAATTAGAGTACAGATAAGAGTGATTATGATGAACAACTCATTGCAAGTAGTTTAGAAAATACTGCAACCATTTCAATTTGGCAAATATTTATCTAAAATCTTACTTATTGTGGTGAACCCTGTAGATGCAACTAAAGGAATGAAAGATTCCTCATCCCAGCGAAGCTTCTTTTGGGAAAGCAGATGCAGTAGCATCCGAAAGAACAAAATAAGTTGTTATATGAATGAAAAGAAAGAGATTGAAAAGGAAATGCAGAAAATTTTGAAGATGGAAAAAGCACAGAGAACTGGGATGTAAATCATTTCAGGAAGGGTTCTAATATGGTATATTATTGAATGAAAATAAATATTTTTAAAGGTTAAGGTAAGAAAATGCATTACAGCCTGAGAGAGCAAACTGGGGAATTTGTTGGAGGACCAAGACCTTCTGACCATTTTCTCTACTGCATAACATTAAATGTTTTCTATTTGGAATTATCTATAGCCAGTTCACATCATAAAGATGAAAAACACCTTAAACATAAAACCTACATCTCTAAAAGCAAACATAATGCTGTTATTTATTTATTTTTTTGGAAGCAGTTGATTGTCTCAGTTTCATGAAAATATATTGGATTGTAATTACTTATTCATCTCCTGGGCATTACCATTTTGAAACAAACTCCACTGGACCTACTGTTGATCCTAGTGGTACAATTGCCAGAATGTTTGTTGCAAGTCCATGGAGAGGAAAATGGTAATTCCTTTTGGCCTCCCTTGTCTAAAGGTGGAAGCAGCCTTGTCACCCCTAACAATTGTTCTTCCTTTTTCAATATGGTATTTTCCAGTTATTTAATTGGTGGTAAAAGTGAACGTTATCTGCTATGTCTTTAAATATTGGCTTTGGAATTTATGTACATTGTAACTTATTGAGGAAATAGAGAAAGAAAAAAAACACAAGGTATTTTTGTTTCATCCAATGACCTTGGGTTGGAGTCTATAAGACATTGTTATAATGCATTTACAGAACCAAGATGCAAATTGACCATTATTTATATAACTCTAATAACTTCAAAGTTTAGAAATGGGATTTAATTATACATGGCTTATATATAGGTTCAGTTATACATGAATAGGAAACAACAAACAAATCAAAGATAACATTAAATTTCTCTTAACTATGTGACTCATTTTTTCAACAAAAATCCACACTTTAAAATATGGCTATGTAAATCCTTGTACAAGTTAATATTCATTCGTGACCTTGCTAAGGAACTCCTGTAAGAGAATGTGCTGCGTCAAGGAGATGGGCCAACAGGAAAATGATATTAAAAAGGCTTTTTTACAGTAAAATACAGATAGATCCTAGTTAGTGCAAATAATGAACCACAGCAAGTGGTCTCATCATTGAAATTTTCCTTCCTATTTCTACTGAACCAGAACCAATTGCCAAATTTCATGTAATTATAACTTTTACTGATGCATTTTCACAATTTTACTGTTGTTTTCCCATTGTTTCACTCAAATCTAACAGCTTATCAGTCCATTTGGGATTTTCTTGGCAAAGAAACTAGAATAGTTTGCTGTTTCCTTCTCCACTCCTCTTACAGATAAAGAAACTGAGGTACAGAGAGTTAAGTGACTTAGGCGGGGTCACGTAATTTACATGTGATCATTTGCATGGAATTTATTTTATACACTAACCAGGAAAATATGTGGAAATATACAGAGAAAGAAGATAGGTTGCCGAGTTCAGGAAACTTTTATGATATGGTTCAACTAGAATATAATCAGATGAAAAGAAATAAAATGCTAAAAAGGAAGTGAAGGAAAGATGGTGTGGGTTTTAAAAAATTGTGCAAGCTGTGGATCTACCTCTCCCAACATGCCTCAGGGGTCCCTCCCTCCTACTTGCTGGTGTGAGATTGGTCTTGAATGAACCAATCCAGTGCTGTAGAGGGACCAAGCCTCTCTATTTCCTGAAATCTTCAATGAACCAATTCCATGCTAGTGAGAGACCAAGGCACCCTACTGCCAGACGTGGGATTGGTCTATAAAAGGACCAATCACACACCTAGGCGGGGACTTTGAATCTTGATTCAAAATGAAAGTATGGTAGTTAATTTCAGCCTTGGGAAACTCTGGTTGCTTTTGCTTTCAATAAAGCTTTAAAAAGATTTCATCCCTTCAGTGGAGAAATATGTTAGAGTTGGAGTCCTGGTCTTAAGTAGTAGCTATGCATGTAATGGGGAAGATATGACTGTTAGATGCTACATAGTATGTATGAAGCTAATGGCAGTCAAAGATGACTCTGAGGTTAGGAAATTAGATTAGTGAGAACATGATAATATACTTTGCACAGAGTTCAGGAAGTTTAGAGCAGGCACTAGTTTAGCATAGATGCTTCTGTTTCATTTCAGGCCTACTGCGTTTGAAATTCTGATGAGACATCCAGCTAGAGATCTTCAGTTGATAGGCATTTGGAAAAGCAGGAACAGAGATCAGAAGGGATAATAGTGTTGGAAACAATCTGATCGAAGTAAAGTGATTTCAGCATTTTAATAAGTACCCATTCAAAGGAAATGATACTTCATTCTACTTAATTCTCAATCAGGTAAACATGGAAAAGAGCAGCATGACTTCATCAGCCTGCTAGGTGGTATATTCCAAATTCATTTTCCCAATGATCTTCATCAGATATTATTACTATTGCTCCATTCAAATGAAACTGAACAGAATGGCAGTGTCCTCATTCTACCCACCAGTTCTAAAAGGGAGTTATGTAAGGATAATTTTAGGGTTGTGACTTAGTCTAAATTAATTTTGGTCACCAGGGAATATCCCAAATAAAATACCCAAGTCAGCTTGGAAATTTATGGTAGTTTAATTAATATAGAGGGAAATAATTAAGAAGAGAGAGGGAAAGGTATAGGATTTTTCTCTCCTGGCCTGTGCCAGGGGGAGTTCAAAGTCCTCCGCCACAAGGTGTTTGAATATTAGAGGCTTTTTCTAAGAGGATGGTGTGTGTAGAAGGTAAAAGAGGAAAGAATCAGCCTTAAATCCTAGAGCTCAAAGAAAACACTTCACCTGAACTAGGTTACTAGGCTTCTTCTAGTATGGTATCAAGGAAAACTCACCGCTAACCTGGACAATAGCTGCCCTCATGCCAAGATGCCAAAAGTCTCAGCATGCTGCCACCAGTCACCTTTCCACCACCAAAGAGACCAGAGAGAAGTGACAGGAAATATATAGATGGTTTTTACATCACTTTCCTGCATCTTACATGTACCAATGGTAGCTTAAGCTTGACTTAGGACAGCCCAGGGGTCTGTCAGTTGTTTCTGATTTGCCATTTGCTAACACATGTTTTTCATAGGCCATCCTCCTCCATACTTAATCCTTAAGTAGGGGTGTAGACATTCCTCTTTAGTTAGACTAAGCACAGTGGAGTAAATCTAAAATTCACAGTTAACAGTTTTTAATCACATTATTTTCTGCAAAGACAACTTTACACATAATGAGTATTTATAAGTTTACATATTAATTTTAATCTAGTATACATGTAGGCTTATATTTGATGTATTTGAAACTTAATATAGTCCTTTCTCAAAATGGATTATATACAATAGTGTGAGTTCTTTTTTTCTTATTCCTAACAATGGTCCTCCTCAATATACTAAAAGATTTTTTTAATGAATGGCCTCTAGTAATTTTGATTATTTTCATGATTTCATGAAGCCTGGAACTTAGTCTCTTCTCTTAGTAATGTTGATACAGTATTTCCTGGATTGCATCAGAAAAATTAAAACATTCCAAGAGATTTTTTTTCAGGAAAGTAGACCTGCTCCTCTTAGATTAGCGGTTAATAAATTCATAGAATCATTACTTACTCTATTCCCTGGGGTACTATATGTTCCATAGGATAATTTGGTCTATTCTCTTTTCTATTTCATGCATCAGAAAAGAGCAAAAAGGAAGAGATTCAGAGGACATACTCATAGGACTACAAAATCAAAGATTTTAAGTGGAGAAGAACCTTGAAAATCAATAAGTCCAAAGTTCAATAACCATTTCTATCTCCAATAGCCATTTCAATTTAGTTAGTTCTTTGGATAATTTTGCATGTTTAATTTTAAGCATTTAAAAACATTATTCTGAGAAGTCTGTAAGTTTCACCAGATTGCCAAAGTGACCTGTGACACAAAAATATATCAGAACCATTTTTGAACATTGTATAGTGTCTGGATTTCAAGAGTTATTAAAATATTACTTGAAGCAAGTAATATAATTAGGTTGTTTTAGAAGTTCTTGTGAGCATGCCAATGGAAAGAGTATCAGAGAAATGAAAGGGATATGTTTTCCCACTCCTCTCATTAGGGGTTTGGGAATAGAAGGATCAATCAAAAAAAGGAAAATTTAGGGAGTTATCAGGATCAAAAGAGTATAGTGTTCTCTGAAGGTGAATATATAGAAGAGATCAAAGTTGGAATTTATTTTTTATTTTTTTTATTTGAGCATATGGAATCAGTCTTTTAATTTTCAAGGATAAATTTGCAATACCTATTAGCCCTAAAAGCACTGCATACCCAAAAGCTTTAGATTACGGAAATCTGCCATTGATTGTTAAGTATTATGGGACTTTAACTAATATTTTTGTCTGATTTCTGAAGAAGGGATTACTAAGGAGTCTCTTCATAGTGCAAAGAATCACAAGGTAAAGTAGATCCCTGTGGAATTGATAAGGACCTGCACCAAGACAGGGGACTTGTTTTGGGGCTCAAGGAAGTGGCTGTTTGGCAAATTCAGAGGTTGGACTTTCTGTGCCTCGTTTTAACAAGTAACTTGGTTTGGCTTTCATTTTGGCTCCCCCTCCCTGATATTGAAGGAAAAATCAGACCAGGGACTCATATTTCCCTTTTACCTCAGACTTTTCATCCCTTTCTTTTTTTATAGTATGACAGTTTTCTGTAGTCATGGGTGCAAATGGGTAAGTGCAATATTGCTGCAATTGTCCTGAATGTTTATGAGATATAAGTTGCCTTAATAGTGCCTTGCTGGCAATTCAAAGACCTGTTATTATTTTACTATTACTCATACTTTTGTACACATGTGATTTTGATATATATTTTTATCTAGAATTTCTTTTTTTTACTCTTCTATTTGTGTGTGTGTGTGTGTGTGTGTGTGTGAGCGTGTGTTTCGAATTGATTCATATACCTCATAGCTCAGCCATGCATCCTGGAGTTATTCTAATTTGATCAACACCCTCCAGAGTGGGGATTGTATAATTATCCTAAAATCAAAGATTTAAGATCTTTTAAAGCAATTTTAGGAAAAAAAATCACCAACATCCTAAATCAAGAAAATGGATCTTCTGGAGAAGATGCACTAAGGAAGCTATATCAGGTGATCCAGAGTGGATTGCAGGTTATAATGAACTGAACTGAAGGGGGTTGAACCTTCCAATTTTGTTGAATGTAAACTCTTACGTCAAAAAGGAGTGACCCCTAATAGGCTTTTCATCAATGTGACTATCAATCTTTGTTTTTCTTTTCTTCTCTCTTTCATTTTTCTTTCCTTTTTATTCCCCAAATTGCTGTAATTCTCTCTAGGTAAGGTATAATTTGATATGCCTCTAGTAAGAGAATCATTAAATGTATAAACTGCATATGAACATATGTGGGGAGACCTGACATGTCAGTCTCCTAGAAATCCCAAGTGAGGAGGTTTAACATGCTGGTCTCTTAAAGAATCAAAGTGTGGATTGTGTGAAGGAAATTTTCTCTTTCTCCCTCTTCTGTAACACACACTTGACCTCATCTCCTGCTGATAATTTGACCCTGAGGCCAGGACTGTGTAAAGGAAATCATAAGGTGAATTGAGTCATACAAGGATAGAATGACAGTAAGGAAAATGGAGCAGTAGAATCAGGAGATCACAAGGATCTCCTCTGCAATGTCCCCTGAATTGTCTCCTCCTTGGTGGTGCAGGCAAAATTGAAAGCCATAATTGGCTACCAAGACATGATATATGAGAGTTAGTGGGTAGAGAGGTTTGATAAACTGAGGCAAGAATGGATTTTACTTTTCTCTGTTCTGGATCTGTTGCTTACTAGACCTGCTTGTAGGGCATGGCTAGGGGGGCCATAATGGTGACTGCAGAATAACAAGCTAAATGAAGTGATAAGGCAAATTTACCTTTCATATCTCTCCTATTTTTCCATCCCCCCCCCCATTACTTTTGATTCAGAAAAGCATTGATCTATAACCAGTCTCATAACTTTCACTCTTACACATAATTGATGATACAGGAGACCAATGATCCAAAAGACCTGGAGTTACGTTTTCTTTTCAGAGATATGAAACCTAAAACCCCCTTATGAGCAGTATTGGAAATCTTCCTTCCATTATACTATCACCAAACAACTGTCTTGGAGTCCAGTATTACACTTTCATTATTCAATGTAACAAAGGTAAGACCTGAACAGAATTGTTCTAGCTAAATCATTATACTTCCTAGTACCAGAATTTCAAATATCATATATTTTTCTACTGGGATCTGAGCCCCAGATGAATGATTCCTGCCTCTCAGACCTAGCCCTAGACCAAAGATTTACATACTAGCTCTCTTTTCATTAAGGCCTTGCCTATTTGCATTTTGAAAAGCTCATCAAATTTTAGCTACCAAGAAATTGTTACTCAGTTTGGAAATATCAAAATATTCGAGTGTGCAGTGTTTTTCAGAGCCCATTTGCAAAGGATTAAGAGGTGACTGGGAGGATAGAAAACTGAGGTAGAAGTTTCTAAATGTTTGAATAGAGGAACAAATATTTTAGATGAAATCTTGAAAGGGTGGTGAATTCAAGTAAACAACTTGTTTTTGTTTGGTTTTGTTTGCATCTTGGAAACTTGCACATGTTGGTAAAAGGAAATGAATCAACAGAGAAATGAAAGCCCACAAAGAGAAGTAATGACAAGAAAGCAGTTTTCTGATTAGATAGGAAGTTTTGAGATAAACAGAAGTACAGTTTGTCTTGCTGAAAAGAAGTTCCACCATTTTTCCAAAGACTGAAGAAAAGAAAATGAGAAAAATGCAGGTAGCATGTCATTCCTGGTGCCTTTTCTCTGTAATGATCCCTAATTTCTATCTCTCATTTTTACATAGTTATTTGCATATTGTCTACCTTGTGAGGGGTATATGGGGTGCTCAGGAAGGGGTAGTATCTCTGGTATGGAGGGCTTGTCGTGCCCTCTTAGGGCAGCTCTCCAACCTCTGACCCTCACCTGACACCCAGCTCTCACTTGTGGCTCCCAGTAGCTGCTAGCATGCAGCAGCGGCCACACCCAGGGCAACGGCTTCAACAGGCCGCCTAAACCTTGTGAGGGTAGCCATCGGGTTGTCATTGACCCCTGGTGAACCAGGGCTTTGCTCACCCAGCATGTGAAGACTGCTTAGGTGGAACAGACGGAAGAAACCAATAAGAAGGTTCAACGGCTGAGATGGCGATGCAGCAAAGCACTGTGGAGTGCTCAGGGCATGTTGGGGCACAAAGACAACACGGCCATCCAATGCAGCTGAGGAAGTCTCCAGGTGTAATGATTTTTTGTACCACTGGACCCAGGCTTCCAACGCTGAGAGAGTGGGACTGTCTCTGTGCATCGACTTTTCCACTTAAATCTCCTTCACACACCAGTGTTTTTGTGCACACTCATCTACATCACAGATGAAAGCACACAAAGACAATCGTCATCCTCAGTTACCAAGAGACTACTACTACTACTACCTTGTGAGACAGACATTCCTTACCCATTTAGGTAAGGGAAATTTTTTTGTTTCTTTTCTTTTTGTCGTTCTTTGTCCAATATTTAAGATACTTGACACAGGTAGGTACTTTATAAGTGTGGAATGACTTATAAAAAGAGCATTTGTTTAGAGAGAGGTGATTACTGCAAATGTCCTATATTTTGCAAAGTAGGAGACAAGATCTTCATTTAAAAGGGAAGAGCAAGTATATTATAGAAAGACTGATGTGAGTCAGATTGAGGCAGGATGACAGATAAGCACTTTCTCCTCTTGAATACTATTTTTACCCCATATTCTTTGGTCATTTCTCTCTTTTGCTTCTCCTACTTGTCTGACCAATCCTCAACCACCTTTGCTGGATTTATTGTAGCAAAACTTCTGTGATTCTATGATCCTTATATTTATCTATTTCTATTTTAACTTTATGAGATTTGTCCTATCATTTTATTCTTTCAGTCCCTTCTTGGATCATGACACTTTGTCCAACATGGGACCTATCCCTTTCAGGATTGTGTCATTTGCAGATGCTATAAATATGCCATCTCTACTTTGACACACATCATTCATAAAATACTAAGAAGCCCAAGATCAAGGACCAATTCCTTGATCCATGATTATTTCATGAATCATATTCCTCTAGAAAACTTTCAAATTGCCATCAACTGGTTAATGGCTCTCCTTTGAGTCTAGTAATTTGATTAGTTATGAATATTTCTAAAAGAATACTTATCTAGACCACATTTTCTCATCTGATGAACATCCATTCAATCAATGTGTGATTTTTTAAAAAGTGTTCAGTATGGGCCAATCACTATTTTAGGTGTTGTGGATATAATCTCAGAGAAGCGGAAAAAAACTTACTCATGAGGAACTTTGCACTCTTTTTGGAGATGTTGCAAATACTTATATTATTTTATTCAACAAAAATATAAAGCAAATGTTGTAAGTAAATCAGATTCAGCTAACTTCAGTTGATTTTGGAAGGAGGATACTAAAAATTGTGGGAACCAGGAGAGGTTTCATGTAGAAAATGGATCTTGAGCATTCCAACCAAAAATTGAAAAAGACATTAAGTGGATAAGTAGAATGATAAAAAAAAGTTTTATATATCAAAATACTGGAGAAAACTGACTGGGAATATAAAGGAATATATATATATATATATATTTCACAGTAGTATATGACACTTTCAAAAAATGACCATATAATAGAGCATAAAAACATCACAATCAAATATTAAAAAGCAGAAACATTAAATGCACCCTTTTCTGACTACAATGAAATAAAATTACATCCAAACTATATGTGAATAAACCTGACAATATAAATAAGGCAGATAAATATTTATAAAAATATAAAATGCTTAAAAGAAATAAAATGCTTAAATATATCCTCTCAGAAAAAGAAATTTCATGAACCATTAAAAAATTCTCTAAAGAAAGGCCCTAGGATCAGGTGGATTCACAAGTGAATTCTCCTAAACATTTAAGGAACAACGAACTCTAATACTACATAATCTATATAGAAAAATTAGTGAAGAAAGTTTTTCCAAATCCCTTTAATAACACACATTTGATAAAGAAACTAAACCTGGAAGAGCTAAAAAAGAGAAAGAAAACTATAGAAAAATCTCCCTAATTAATATTGTTATAAAATGTTAAATAAAATATTATCAAGGAGATTAGTTAAATATATCACATAGATCATATAGTATGACCAAATGGGATTCATACCAAGAATGCATGTCTTATTAAATATTAGGAAAACTGTCAGCATAATTGATCATATCAATAACAAAACCAGCAAAAACCCTTATGATTACCTCCATGTATTAAAAAAAAGCTTTTGTCAAAATATAACATGCACTATTTCTAAAATTATTAGAAAACATTATAATAAATGGAGATACCATGAAGTGATGAATGGTATCCATCAAAAGCCATTACCACACATTAACTACAATGGAGTTAACTTAGAACCATTCCCAGTTAAGATCAAGGGTGAATTAAGGTTGTCTATTATTAATACTATATTTAATATCACACTAGAAATGGTAGCCATAATAATAAGAGAATAAAAGGAAATCAGAGGAATTGGAATAGGAAATGAAGAAACAATTATCATTTCTTGCAGATGATATGATGGTATATAGAGAGAACTCAAAAAAATCAACCAAAAAAGTTCCTAAAAGTACTATATACTTTAGCAAAGTTGGAAGATATAAAATAAACCTATATGAATCATTACCCTTTCCCTTTACCACCATCAAGAGACAGAATGAGAAATTCAATTTAAAATAACTGTAGATAATACAGAATATTTAGTCATCCACCTGCCAAGACATACTCAGTCACCACTATATGAACACAATCACAAAACACTTTTCACAGAGTTAGACCTAAATCATTGGAAAAACTTGAATTGCTCTTTGGTAAGCCATGTCAATATCATAAAAAGGACAATCCTATCTAAATGAATTTACCTATTCAGAACCATACCAATCAGACTTTACAAAAGTACTTCCTAGATCTAGAAATAATACCAAAATTCATCTGGGAGAACAAAAGATCAAGAGTATCAAGGACTTATAGAAAAAATTATGTAAGAAGGAGGTCTAGTCATATCATAAGCTAACCAATATTATAAAGCAATAATCATCAAAATAATTTGGTACAGACCAGGATAATAGATGTAAGATAATAATAGATAAATATAGATAATGGTATATATAGATAAATAGATGAAAGATAATAATGGATAATATAGAATAAGTAGTAATAATAGATAGAGTAAGAAACATTTGAAGCCTGCCAAACTTCAAATGATGACAGAAGAACAAAACTACCTCAAAACAATTACTGGAATGACAGAACTAAAAAATAAAGGAATGAAGGTGCTCTGGCACATATCTACACTGAGACTCAGAAAAAGGATTCCTATTACAAGGGGACAAGGAGAGAGAGAGAGAGAGAGAGAGAGAGAGAGAGAGAGAGAGAGAGAGAGAGAGAGAGAGAGAGAGAGAGAGAGAGAGAGAGAGAGAGAGAGAGAGTATACTGGGTGAGCTACAGAAATATTTAAACATGATATAGGGCAAGTTGCAGGGATAAAAGGACAGCCAGCTAGGTCAAACCTCAGAAGAACTCAGACATAATAAAACACAAAAGACAGGGGAAAGAGCACAGCTGAGGAGGTTAAATCTCAGTATAACTCAGACATGATACAGTACAAATGGCAAGAGAAAGAGGACAGTCAACACAGTCCAGCCTCAGCAGGTTATGAGAGAAGTCCAACATAATATAGAATGAGCTGAAATGGAAGAAAAACGACCCTGCAAAATCCATCCAGAACAGAGAGCAAGAACTATGCAGCACAGACAGCAGTGGGAGGAATTCAGTCTAGCAAGGTCTAGCCTCAGCAGGATTGGGCATATACCAACTAGAAACAGCTGAATGGAATAACTGCAAACCACCACATAGCAGGCCAACCAGTCTCTGCAGTGCTCAATCTAGGACCAAGACAGATGGTTTGATCCCAGATCAAGTAGATGCATGGAACAGTATGCCCTCTACCCCAGGAATGGAATTAAGCTTCAAAATATAGACAAAACCAAGGAGAAAAAAATAACTCTAAAATGAATAAAATGCAGAGAAAAAGTATGACACTAGAGAATTATCTTGACAAGAGAGATAACCAATATATAAACTAAGAAGAGAGCAGTAAAAAAAAAATGAAAACTTTGAAACCTCAAAGGAAAATATAAAAGGATGCCAAGCCCAAAATGAACTGCTGGAAGAGCTCCAAAAAGGACAGAAAAAACAAATAATAAGAAACAGGAAAAAATAGAAAAAGAAATTATAGAAAAATCAATAATTTAGAACAAAAATTTACTAAAGAAAATACAATATTTAGAACAGAAAAATAACTCCATAAGAAAGGAAGTACAAAACCTCAAAGATGAAAATGTCTTCCTAAAATTAGCATTAGATAAATGGAAGTTAATGACTTCTTGAGATAGCAGGGAATAATTTTTTAAAAAATACAAAAGAATGAAAAAAATGAAGAAAAATTGAACTATCTCATTAGAAAAACTGACCTGGAAAATAGATCCAATGGAGATCATGTAAGAATTAGTAGACTTTCTAAAAGCTATTGTAAAAAAAATGAACCTGGACTCCACATTGAAAGAATTATCAGGGGAAACTTTCCTGGTATTCTTCAACAAGAGGAAGGAGTAGAAATTGAAAGAATAGACTGATTACCTCCTGAAACAAAACCCAAATTTAAAAATCCCTTGACAATTAAAATCAAATTTAATAACTCCTGAGCCAGGGGAGTAAATGAATATTTAATGAAATTGCAAAATTACAGACATTCTTGATGAAAGACAAATTGAAAAGAAAATTATATCATCAAATTTAATACACAAAGAAGCATAAAAATAAAAACAAACAAAACAAATTGATGGAATCAGTGTGGTTAGACAACTTTTATTTCTTCATCTGAGAATGGTACCTTGGATACTTTAAGATTTCTTTAGTGCCAGAGATATCTAAAGAACTCAATTAATTAAAATAATTAAGGGGAAAGTGGAGTTTAACTGATTCTATTCCTTACATGTTGTTAAATTTTATTATGGTTGGCTGAATATTAAATTAATTGGTGGTCTCCAGGGATTTAATTACTAAATTCCAAAATGAACTACTGAAGTAAATGGAATTTATGGTAGTTTATTTTAACAATAGAGAGAAGATATTAAGGAAGAGATAAAAGGGGAGAGAGAAAGAGGAAGAGCTCTGGCTTCCTCTGAACCAAGTAGAAATTCTAAGCCCAAGCCAGAGGAAAGGACTCACAAGATGATGGGTCTTTCTCTGAGGTTCACACCTCCAGAAAAGGCAAGGAAACTAAGTCAGCCAATTTAAAGGCAGACTTGAGTTTAAACACCATGTGTGACTGTCTTGAAGGAAAGCAGTCTAAAGTCTCCTCCACAAGCTCCTCCAAGGGTCCAGTTCCACAGCCAATTGTTGTAAAGGTTAAAATTATGGTTGAGACTGAATGTAATAATTACATTTAGTTGCCAAGGATTTTATTTATAAAATCCTAAGGAAACACCCAAGCTCAGCTGGAAATTTTATGGTGATTTAATTGATATAGTGGAGGAGATTAAGAAGAAGGAAAAAGAAAGGGGCTAGTACCAGACAGGAAGATTAGGAGATCTCGAAAGTAAGGTTTTGTGTGTGAAGGAGGAAAGAATCAGCCTGACCTCCAAAGGGGCTCAGCTAAGATGCCTGCACCTGAATCAGCTCAAGGGCAAAACTTACCACCAACACTCCAAGATGTCAAAATGCCTATCACACTCTCAGTCAGAGTCACCTCTCCAGGGAAAAAGGAAGAAAGAGGAAGTGACGTGCCTAATATAGATGGTTTTACATCACTTTCCTGTGTCTCATCTGTACCAAAGATGGCTTAGCTTGACTTAGGACAGCCCAGGAGTCTGTCTGTTTTTTTTTTTTCCTCATGTCTGTTGAAGACCATTTCCTCAGATAATTAAACCTTGAGTTTGATGCAGACCTTCCTAATCTTGTTAAAATACGAAGGGTTGAGGAAATGTGTACTTCCCAAGACCTGATTCTGTTATTCCAAGTATCTCTATTGTTTTTGATCAGGAAATAGCTAAATTAAATCTTATAAAGTACAGTCTGATTAGGGTGGAGTAATTTTAAAATTCACAGTGTCTTCACTCCAAGTCTGAGTGTCTGTCTTCCAGTCTATCCTCCAAGTGACTTTTCTTCATTCTTGATTGCATTCTTGTGTCTCTGTTTCCTCTATTTAAAGACCTTTTTCTCTTGGGTCACTTCCCCTAAATTTTACTTGTACCAATCCAGCAGACGCTCCTCTCTAGAACAGACCATTCAATGTATGAAATGGTTGTTCACACCTTTTTTAGTTAGTGATATATTTTTGGGTTAGTTAAAACCATTTTTGGTTAGTTCACCCTTTGTAGTTAGTCAACACCTTTTTGTAGTTAGTTATCACCTTTTTGTAGTTAAAATGGGTAGATTGACTTTAAATACTGAGTTAGCACTTTGGGGATTAAAATCTAAAAATAGACTGGGGTTTACAATTTAATCTTCACAATAAAGGAAGAGCTAAGTACCTTAATTGTTACAATCAGGAGATGGCCAAATCCAATCTTCACAATGCTATAGTGATAAATAAAATATTCAAAATATATATTTAATAAAACAATTATTTTAAATACTTTGAAGTAATCAAAGGAAACAGTGTAGTTGATGTAATTATATCACTAGTAAGGAAATAACAAAGATGCTTAAGATATCTATGACACTTGAAGTATCTAAGATACCTAAAGTACTTTGGATGCTTAAGGTATTTAATATTCTTAATAACTATATCACTATCAGGGAAATGAATGGTAGTACATATAGACAGAGAGCAGAGAATAAGTTGAATACAAAGTGATGATATTCAAAAAAATAAGGGATAAGAAAGAGGAATACATTGGGAAAAGAGAAAAGAGAAAGTTGTGGGTTAATTATCTCACATGAAAATGAATGTAAGAATCAATAAAGTTCAAGGGAAAATGTTATGGGGGCTAGCAGGTAGTTTTTGAACCTTTCTCTAATTGGAATTGGCACAAGAGTGAATAACATCTACCCTCAGCTATCTCAGACAATAAGAAGTAAGAAGAGAGGAAAGAATAAAAAATGTGGGATAAACAAAAAGGAATGGAAATTCAGGGTGGTGAATAAACAGGAACAAAATATTTGGGAACAATGAATGGGTGAAAGGAGAGAAATAGAAAGATAAACAGCAGAAAAATAAGATGGAGTGAAACACACAGTTAGTAATCATAACTCTGAATGTGAATAAGATGAACTCAGCCATAAAATGGAAGAGTACAGGAGAGTTGATTAAAAGTCCAAATCTCATAATATGCTATCTACAAGCAACTCTTTTAAAACTGAAAAAAAAACCCCAAAGAATACAGATAAAAGACTGTAGCAAAATCTACTATGTTCACCTAAAGTTAAAAAAAAAGCAAGGATACCAATGATGATCTCAGAAAAAGTAAAAATGAATGTTGACTTTAAAAAAAGTGAGAATGAAATGAATTACATATTGATAAAAAGAAAGAGATGATGAAATAATGTCAATATTAAACTTTTACAGCAATGTAAGAGCTTCCAAATTCCTAAAGGAGAAACTATATGATTTAAAAATTAAATAGATAATAAAACTGTATTATTAGGAGACTTTAAACTTCTCTCAGAATCAGTTGAATGAGACAAAAAAAAACAAACAATAAAGAAGGATGGTGAGTAGAATTTTAGAAAAGTTAGACATCTGAGGAAAAATGAAAAGTGATAGAAAGATTTGTAACTTTTTTTCTCAATAATACATGACTCCTTCACAAAAACTAGTCATATATGAGAATAAAAAAGCTATACAAGCAAATATAGAAAAGCAGAAATATTGAGTGCATCCTCTTCAGACTGAAATGCTATAAAAATTACACTGAAGAAAAGGCTAGAAAAAAAGATAAAAATATTTGGAGTCTAAATATTATATTAAGGAATGAGAAGGCAAAAGAAAAATTCATGAAATAATCAATAATTGTATAAAAAAGAAAAATAAGGAGAAGACATACTAAATTATTGAGGATAAAGCCAAAGCCATACTTCAAGGACAATTTCTACCCATAAGTAATTACATCAATATAACAGTGATAGAACAGATCAATGAATTGGGTATACTGCTAAAACACACACACACACACACACACACACACACACACACACACACATTAGAAAAGAATATGTTTAAAAAACCCAAACACCACATTAGAAATTCTAAAAACTAGAATTTATTAAAATTGAGAGTAAGAAAGCCACTGAACCAATAAGTAAGACTAAGAGTAGGTTTCATGAAAAAAAATTAATAAAATAAATAAACCATTCACCAATTTGATTTAAAAAAGAAAGACAAATCACCCATTCTAAAAATGAAAAGAGCAAGATTACAAACAATGTAAGGGAAACTAAGTTATTCAGAGTAATTTTGCCCAGTTATACACCAATAGATATGATAATCTAAGTAAAATGGTTGGATTCCAAATATCCAAATAATCTGGTACTGATCAAAAAATAGAATAGTTTATCAATGGAAAATGGAAAAGTTTAGGTCACCAACACACAGTATTAAATCACTGTGTTATTCTAGTATCCAATAAACCCAAAGGTCCAATTTTGGGGGGAAGAACTCAATATTTGCCAAAACTTTTCTGGAAAAACTAGAAATCAGCATGGCAGAGGCTACAGCATCTCATATTATATATCAAACTAAAGCCAAAATGGATATTTGATCTAAAAATAGTGGTTTATACCATTAAAAAGGGGGGAAATGGAAAGATTACCAATTGGATTTATGGATAAAAGGAGAATTTATGACTAAACAAAGCATAAAAAATATAGGAGCAGATTAATGAATAATTTTGATTACATTAAATTAAAAAGATATTTTACTAACTAAAAACAATGTGACTAAGATTATAAGAGAAACAACAACAAAAAAATGGAAAAAATATACCAAATGTCTCTGTCGAAGGTCACATTTCTCAAATATATTGAGAATTGACTCAAATTTATAAAAATAGAAAACATTCCCCAATTTATAAATGATCAAATGATATGAATAGACAGTTCTCAAATGAAGAAAATAAAACTATCTTTAGTCATATGAAAAATGCTCCAAATCACTCTTTATTAGAAAATTGAAAATTAAAATAACTCTGAGATACTAACTCACACTTATCTATTTGGCAAATGTGACTAAAAAAGGAAAGTGACAAATTTTTTAGGTCAAATCGGGAAATTAGAACACCAGTGATACATTGGTAGAACTGTAAACTGATCCAACTATTCCAGAGAACAATATGGAATCATACTCAAAGTGCTGTAAAACTATATATATTCTTTACCCACTAATCCACTACTAGATCCGTGTCCCAAAGAGAGCAGGGATAACAGGAAAATTAACAACTTGACCAAAAGTATTTTTAGCAGCTCTTTTTGCAGTGGCAAATAAATTGAATACTAAGGGGATGTCCATCAATTGGTGAATAGCTAAACAAGTTGTGATATACATTTGTAATAGAAATCCCATTAAGCCATAAGAATGGTGAACAGCTTGAGTTCAGAAAAAAAAAAAACTGGACTTACATGAATTGATGCAAAATGAAGTGATTTTTAACAAGGAGGCAACTGTATAGACTAACAGAAATATTACACTATGATCTACTATGAATGACTAAATTATTATCAGCAATGCAAAGTTCTAAGATAACCCTAAGGAACTCATGATATATGATTCTATCCATATCCAAAGAAGAAGTTGTTGAAGTTTGATTACAGATTAAAGTATATCTTTTTTTTCAATTTATTTCCTTCAAGAATTTTTATTTTATTAGTGATATGTGACTTTTCTCACAACATATATTTTACAGAAGCATGTATTACATGACAACATTAATATACCGATATAAGATAATTTCCACCTTGTGGAGGAGGGACTGGAGTGAGTAGAGGAGGAAAGGAGGGAAAGAATCTGAATCCCAAAGTCTCAGATAACAACTTTCAAGAATTGTTTCTATAGATAAGTGGAAAAAGTTAAAAAATTAAAGTTAAAAATATTTCAATTTAAGTGTATATCATATAAATAAATTAGAAAAAGTGGAGCATATGTAAAGATAGTTTTAGGGTTGTGACTTTAAAAAATCTAAATTAATTGGTTGCCAGGGGAAAAATCCCAAATAAAATACCCAAGTCAATCTGGAAATTTAAGGTAATTTTAATTAATCTAGAGGGAAGGATTTTAAGGAGAAAGAGGGAAGAGGGTATAGGATTTCTCCTGCCTGGCCTGTGCCAGGGGAAGCTTAAGATCTCTGCCACTAGGTCTTTGAAGTAGATTAGAGGCTTCTAAGAGGTTAAAGTTTGGAATGTAAAGGAGGAAAAAACTCAGCCAGAAACTCACGACCAAACCAGACAATAGCTGTAGGCACACCAAGATGTCGAAAGGCCCAGCAAGCTGCCACCAGCCACCTCTCTGCCACCAAAGGTACCAGAGAGAGGAAGTGAGACAAATATATAGACCTTTTACTTTTGTGTCCCCTCCTCTAAATTTTCACATCTATCAATCACATCAGAGACTTTTCTCCAGGACTGTCTATATTTTAGTTCTCATCTTCTTTGATTAGACTATATCTTTTGAGTTACTGAACACTTCTTTGTTAAGTTCACCATTTGTTTGTTACTTAACCTTTTTGTGATTAATTCATCCTTCATAGTTACTTAACACATTTTTGTATTAAGATCTTAAAATAGACTTAGCTTAAAGTTCTAGCTTCCCTACAAAGTAAGAACCAAGTACCTTCATTGTTCAATCAGGAGATTATAATTTCATCTTCTCCATAAAGTCAGATCTAAGTAGGAGGGAATAATCTAAATTTTATACATACTACTATCGGATTTATGGATAGGAAAGGAACTGTGAAGATTAAAATTATCACTCCCCTGATTATAACAATGAAAATACTTAACTCTCCCCTGATTGTGAAGATTAAATTATAACCTCTGTATATTTTTAAAACATAAATTAAGTATAAAGATCTACCCATTTTTAGATTTAATCACCAAAGGTGAAAACTCCCCATTTCACACACTGAGTGGGGAAGGTCTGTGACCCACATGTGTGAAAGTGGATGATGAATCAGAATCCACTGACTGCCTTCTGGGCAGTCCTAAAACAAAGCTGCAACTGTGTAGACATAAAATTAGGGGAAGACACAGGAAGTGACACAAAAGAAGCATCTTGAAAAGGAGCTGTTACTTCCTGTGAGATGAAGTTCTTCATTTTTTGGAAGTGAAAACTGGAGGTATTCTTCATTCTTTGATCTGCTGTTAGACTGATACATGGTGAATGAAAAGCTGACTCTAACAGCTGGATTTTTCTGAAAAAAAAAAACTATCCTGCGGAGAAACCTACTCTTGAGAGGCACTTCCCAGGTCTTCAGCTTTGCTGAGGCTGGCTGAAACAAAATCTCCCTGCCCAGAGGGGCTGGGAGTAAATTACTTAGTGCTCAGCCTAGATCTCTTAGCTTATCTTCTCTCTGATTTCTTGCTTCACTCTCTACATTTTGTAAATAAATTACAAATAAAATCTCATTGGAGTTAATTAAATTGTTGGTGACCACACTCTTAGATAATCAAGTTCAACCCTTTAAAAATTAACTCTATTTCCCCCTTAAAGAATGTATGAATCAACAAGTTTTAGAGAGCATTGTAAAATGTAAAATATATAATTCTGAATATATTAATTTTAAATGTTTTTGTACAAATAACTTAAATGCTGACAAGATTAGAAGGAAAGTAGAAAATTGTGGGGAAAAATTTATAGATAGACCCTCAAATAGAGGTCTCACATCTAAAATATATAGTGACTTTTTTTTTCAAATTTATGAGAATAAGAGCCATCTCCAAACTGATAAATTGGAAAAAAAGATAAAAACAGACAATTTTCAGATGAAGAATTCAAATCCATATATAAATATATGAAAAAATATTCCAAATCACCACCGACTAGAGAAATGAAAACCAAAAGAGCTCTGAGATGTCACTTCACGCAGATCAAATGACAAAAAAGCAAAGTGTCAAATATTGGAGGAGATATTAAAGAAAATCAAATATTAACGCATGGTTGGTGGATCTGTTAACTGATTCAAGCTTTTTGGAAAGTAATTTGTAATTACATCAGGATAATTAGAAGTGAACTGAGAATTTACAAGGACATGAAATAGACATCTCTTAGCTAGGCTTTAAGAATATTACAAGTGAAGCTGAGCTCTAAAGCCATTTCTACATCTCAGTTGTGAAAATGTTGTAAGTTGAGATACAGGACCTTGCTAAAGGAAAACTGTTGCTTTGCTTTATGAACCAAAGCAATCTATCTTCTTCTTACTGGTAACCAAGCAACCATCTTTTCAAATCAATTATATTCAGCATGGGGTTGAGCATTGAGCATTGGGCACATAATCAGAAGACCTAGTTTTTAGACCAACTCTGTAAATTGGTAATGATGGTATATTGGACAGATCTCTGTAGCTTTTCTGAGACTCACTTTCTTCTTTGGCAAAATGTGAATAATGAATAAAATTTCTGTTGCCAACCTCACAGGGTTATTGTGAAAAATGCACTCAACTCCAGTGTTCCATATTGATATGAGCTACGATTATCATTGAGTATTTATTATAAATATCCTGTATCCAACTTTGAAAGGGACTGTGGGGAATGAGGATATAGAAGGACATAAGGATTCAAAAGAAGTATAAACATCTTACAATGTTGCTGTGGAGATAAGGAATATACATGATATCTCTCCACTGGATTTACTATTTTGCTTGCTGTGTTTTTATATCCTAGCACATAGTCAATCTTTGTATATGTACCACATGCCACAGAAAAAAGGTATATTCCTTTTTATCCTTATTCAGTTTTCTTCAGACGTCTATTAGTTGTAATTGTTCTGACATTTCATTTACTTCTCTTACTTATTTTGCATTTATTTTTTGGTTTGATTCATCTGGTTCTGGTAGGGGACCTCCACTGTTATGGTTTTCCTATCTATTTCCTTCTTAAGCTCCTTCAATTTCTCTTTTAAAATATGGAGGCTGTAAAACAGTGCATATATGTTGAGTGCTAATATTTCTTCATTTTTATAATATATATTATAAATATAAAATATATTTTATATTAAATTATATATTTATATAATATATATTATATCAAGATGTAGTTTCCTTCCTTGTCTATTTTAATCAAGTCTATTTTTACTTTAACTTTGTCTGAGGTCATGGTTGCTACTCCTGCCTTCTTTGTTTTAGTTGTAGCCCAATTAAATTCTGCTTCAGCCTTTTATCTTTACCTTGTGTGTGTCTACCTGCCTCATGTGTATTTCTTATACACAACATATGCTAGGATTCTGGTGTTTAATCCACTTTGCTAGCCACTTGGGTTTTGTCAGTGAGTTCATTCCATTCAAATTCACAGTTATAATTACCATCTATGTATTCCCCTCCATTTTAACTTCCTTCTTTAATCCTGACCTTACTCCTTCTATTCTTTCCTTTCCCTCCAGTGTTTTGCTTTTAGTCAGTCTCCCGATTTCCCCTCTTTTATATTATTCTCCTTACCTCACCATCTTCTTACTTACTTCTTACTATAAGACCTATTGGTCACCCACTCCAGCCTCTGCCTCCCTTGCTTTTCTCCCCTCTTCACTATCCTGTTTCTTATTCCCCTTCTATTTTTTTATAGGGCATGATACAATTTTATAACCCAACACGTCTGGCTGTTCTTCTCTTTCTGAGCCAATTCCAATGGAAGTACGTATGGTTTAAGTATCACCTGTCACCAACCTCTTACTCCTTTCCATTGTATTGAGTTCTACCCTCCATCTGCCCCCATAGTTTTTATGTGATATATTTTGCCCCATTTTAACTGGTATGACAATGCTAACAATTTTTAAGGATTACATGTATCATCATTCCATACAGGAATATAAGCTATATGACCTTATTAAAGCCATTAAATTTTTCTTCTTTTTTCTTTACCTTTTCAGGCTTCTCTTGAATTTCTGTATTAGGGCCTCATATTTTCTGTTCACGTCTGGTCTTTTCTTCAGGAATGCTTGGAAGTCTTCTATTTTATTAAATAGCCATACTTTCCTCTAAAAGAGTACAGTCAATTTTGCTGGGTAGTTGATTCTTGGTTGTAGATCCAGTTCCCTTGACTTCCAGAATATCATATTCCATGTCTTCCAGTCCTTCAGTGTGGAGGCTTCCAGGTCCTGTGTGATCCTGACTGGGGCTTCACAATACCTAAATTGTTCCTTCCTAGGTGCTTATAATACTTTCTCCTTGATCTGGGAACTCTTGAACCTAACTATAACTTTCCTGGTAGGTGTCATATGTAGATTTAATGCAAGAGGTGATCTATCAATTCTTTCAGTGTCTATTTTACCTTCATGTTCAGGGATATCAGGGCAGTTTTCTTGGATAATTCCCTTCAGTATGATGCCCAGGCTTCTTTTTTAGTCATGGTTTTAGGGTATTCCAATAATTCTTAAATTGTCTCTTTATGACCTATTATTTAGGTGAGTTGTTTTTTTCAATAAGGTGTTTCAGATTTCTTCTTTTTTTCATTCTTTTGATTTTGTTTTATAGATTCTTGATGTTTTGTGAAGTCATTAGCTTCTAATCATTCAATTCTAATTTTTAAAGACCGAATTTCATCTGTGACTTTTGGATCCTCCTTTAACTTTTGATCTATTTTTCTTTGTAAATCATTCTTTTTGTCTTTTAATTTTCTGCTGTGTTTTCAAGCTGATCAATTCTGACTTTGAAAAAAACTATTTTCTTGTTTTAGTTCACTTGCCTCTGTTTCTAGATGATCTGTTTTGCTCTTTAAGTTATTTTCCCAATTTGTTTCAACCTTTCTTATTTTTTTAAGAATTTTTGAGCTCTTCTAGAACCCAAGCCCAGTTTGCTCGGTTTTTAAGGTTTTGCTTGATGTTCTTTGCTCCTCCTCTGTCCATCTGTTATTTGTTCTTTTTCTGAATAGAAGCTTTCTATTATAATTTCCTTTCCCCCCTTCTGTTGTTTATTCATTTTTTTCTTTTTTACCTCTACTTGTGTATTATATATTTGCTCCTCTGGTTGTTTGTTGCCTCTGTGAGTTTAAGGTTTTCTGCCCTGGAGGGGCTTCTTCTCTGCTTTTCTGATATACTGGATTAGATCAGTTGAACTGATCTACAGAGCTAATGTACCTTGAGGCCAAATCCTTCCCAGCTCCTGGTGGAGGCCAAATGCAAAAGAGTGGTGATTGAAGGCAGCAACCAGCTTGCCCTCCCTTCTGCTCTTCTCCTCCAGCCACCTTCCTACCAGCTGTGATAAGAGCACCAAACCTCACATGGTAGCATCAGAAAGTTCCATCACAATTGTAGCCCTGTCCCTGAGAACCCATCTTCAGGCCGAGTCCAACCAAGGGTCTCAGAACAGAATGTGGGGAAAGTTGTTGAAACCTTCCTTCTTTCCCATATACCCAAGAATTCAACCTTCTCTAAGTACTTTTCAAGTTGATTAGAGCAGGATAGTCCTGTGGCTCTATCCCCTTATTTGGTTTGGATTTCTGTCTTTTTTGAAATTCTTTGTTTTGATTGCTGAGGAAGGATAGTTACAGAGAATTTGACTTCTGCTGTTTTTAAGCTGTCTTCTTGACTCTGCCTCCTGGATTTACTATTTTAATAGTTTGTATGACTCTTAAGAGTATTTCTAACTACTCTGTGAATTTCTCTTTCTTTAAAACCCTCTTTGTTCATTGTTATCCCCAAATACTGGATTCAGGAATCTGAACACAAGTTTTAAAGTAGATTGAGTCCAAGTTAGTGGAATTCATTAAATGAACACACAGAGATACAAAGACAAAAACAGAAGAGTCCCCTGTACCCAAGAAACTCAAATTCTAAATGAAAGAAACAATATGTACATAACAACACATGGATCTATAACTATACTCCTTTTATGACTATTGTCACTAATCACTATTAGCTTCATTTTTCCCCTATATAAAATAAAAACATTTAACCATGCTATCTCTAAAATTCTTTCTATTTTAATGTCCCAAGAATGTAATGACTCTAGTGTGTGACAGAGGCTGGCACATAAGAAAAGTGCCAGGTTGAAACGTGTATGAAACTGATGACCTCATTGGGGGGGGGGCCTAAGGGATTGGAATCTTGAAGAGGAGAATACTCTGTCTGGTAGAGGAGTTGGTCTCTCAGTCTTGAGAAGCTGAAGAGAAAAGGTGGAAAAAGACTTTCTCATGAGGGTTACCTACCTTTCCTGCTGGTGACTAGAAATCTTCCCCCCCCCCACCAACATTTCCAAATTGAAAAGACTATTAAAGAGGAAACCTGAGAAAGACATTTTAAATCTCTGTCCTACTTTACTTCAGCTCCTGTTGACCTGAGTCTTAACTGTAGCAAAGCAACCAAACCCAGGGTGAGTCAACCTGACTTTCTTTCAAGGGGCTCAGACTGCCAAGGCCAGAGTTCCCTCAAGGAGGGAAGGGGAAAGGGTTTAGGTAGAGACAGGGACCCCCTTTTCCCTACTTTTCTTTCCCATTCTTTCAATGCTCATTATTCTTTGTATTACCCTGATTGAATTGACATTAAAAATTATCTGTTCCTGAGACTGTGAATAAGTGTGAGTGGATCAAGTGGAGACTCTTTGGTCCCGAGTAGTGGAGGGGGGGACAAGAGGGACAAGAGTGAATCTGGGAGAGCAGCTTTAGTTAAGGAGGGAAGGCAGAAGGAGGAAAACCTTCCAAACCCCCTCTCCTCCTTCTGAGCCAACCCTAAACATCAGCTGTTTCTCCTGAACCCCATTTTGAGAAGGGAGGTTCTCCACTCTTTCTCTTTCTCTCAATACTGTAAGACTGAACCCCTGTAGTACAAGTAAACAACCCCTCAAATACAAGTGACTATGGTTAATGTTCAAGAATACAAAGAATATCATATATAACTCTGGACCTGGGACCATCTAGAGTCATGATAGCAAACCTATGGCACATGTGCTAAAGATGACATGCAGAGACCTCTCTATGTTGTCCTCAGAAGAGTTAGTTACTAGAAAGTTAGAGGGACTCTGGAAGAGCTGCTCTCTTCCCCCTCTCCACAACACTTCCCTGCTCTTCTGCACTTACCCTCTTCTCTGAGCATAGTGCTCAGGTCACTTCCCTTCCTTTATCCCTAACCTGTCTGGCCAGAGCTCCTGTGATCCTCCTCCCTTGGAAGGGGAGGCTGTGGCTATTAAGAGGATTATACTAAGCCCCCAGACATTCAAAGAGGAAGAGGTCAAGTTCCCACCTCAGGCTGCCATGTAGCTGCCTTGGGTGGTGGGAAGAAAGGAAACAGTGGTGGAGGATCTTGCTGAACAACCTGCCCCCTTCTGATTTCCAAGCATGCCAAGCCATCCCTGACCCCTTCCTGGGGATGATTATTTGTTTTCAAGATATGAACCTCCCTTGGAAGAGCTCAGTCCAAGTTCTAAGGAGGGTCCCTCTGCTGTGCTAAGACATCCCCTTCTGGAGGTCATCAACACCCTCCTCCAGAGACCCCCAAATACCCATTAGATATTTTAGCAAGTGCACAGGTGCTGGCTTGCTGAAGGGAAGAATACTCCAAGACTCCATACCCTCTAAGACTGGGGAGAACACTAGTTCCCCTTGTAGTGCCTTCCTCACCTAGAAGACTTGAGTTCAGCCAGACTGCAGCCAGACCAGAATTATTGGTAAAGAAATTCTTGAAAGCCAAGACTTGACCTGAACCCAGATCAGTATTAGCTATCCCAAAGGATAATTTTGTTTTAAAAAAGGGGAAGCTTGTCTTATTCTAGAACCCTGTTTTAAGCTGCCTCTTTTTCTCCCAAAATAATGGTGGCAGGACATGCTGGTCCAAGAATATCTCCCACTTGACTTTTCCTGAAGAGAGCTACCTAAGGTGGTCAACAAACATGCTAAAAAGTAGACCCTCTTCCATACCAGATCCTTTGTCTCTAGGGAGGCAGGAGAAGGGACTCAGTCTCTAGGTCGGGGGAGCACAGGGCATGGCACATGATCTCTAAAAGGTTCTAAAAGATTTACCATCACTGACCCCTTATATTAAAGATGAGGAGCTAGCTTCAGGGAAGATAAGTGTATTACACAAGGTCACACAGAAAGTAAATAAAGAAGTATTTAATAAGACTCCAGAATCAGAATTCTACCCAATTTTCCATTTAATTCTTGTTGTCCTGTTATGCTTTGAAATTGTGAGTTACTCCCATTTCAATTATTCCTACACTATATGCTCCTTTGTTTTTATTATTCATATTATTTTTTATGATTCTTTTGCTCCCTCAGGACCAGCTCCCCAGACTTCCCTCAGCATTTCCCCTTGTTTAGAATAATTACATGTTCATTCCACTTTAACTGGTATTATGGCACTTAGATTTTTATAATTTGTTTTGACTTCATCCCTTCTCTTCTCATTTCTCATCTCCATTTTCTAGCATGGCTGACTTGTTTTAACAGCATGCCAGGATGCCTCAGTTAAGTTGTTGCCTTGTTCCTGCAAATTTTATACTACTTAACTTTCATTTCCATATCAGGCACTATATCCAAAGGCTGACTTTTTTTTAAATTTCCCAATTTCTTATACTTACACCATAGTCTTCAGTTCCATTTGCTAGCAGCCAATGCTCTACCACATTTCAGAGACTCATGCTTATTTGAACTATAATTTACTTAGGGAAAAGTCTTTCCAAATGAATGTGAACGTTATTAAAAGAAGAGAAAGACTTAAAATTTTATTCACCCTAAAGCACTTCATCTATCAAATTACACACCTTTGTGGCCCTGTCATTTCAAGTGGGGGAGGAAAAGAAAGGTTGCCTTCCCACCTCTCTGGCCATTGTGGTTTATTCATGGAGAGACATTTCTCCATTTATTCCTGTGTACACCAACTAGGGTTAGATTCTGAACAGTGTAGGCCTGTCAGTTTTGAGGAAAAGTAATTTGAAGGTTTCAGCAAGGCTTCCCAGGAGGCAGAAACCTGCTTTTAACACAGAGCCTTTGCTTTGGCAATGTGCCCAAGTGGTGAGTAGGAACAACCTGCTTTTATGCACCTGTGTCATTGTTATAGAATCATAATTGTGGCATTATGTAAGATGAGGGAAAAGGGATCATTGTATTTAAAAGATACTTTTAGACCTCTGGAAATCATACAGATTTTAAAAGATGTAAGTGTTCTTTGTAGGAAAAAGTGAAATCTTTTTAATCTATGCTTTTTGACAACTTAACCCTGGGACAGACTGAAAATACTAAGGAAGAAATTTATGAGAAAATTAACAGCATCAAATAATGTGAACAGAACTTAACAGTATAAATGAAAGTGAAATACATGTTTTTAGAACTTAATCCAACCTTGAAGATAGGAGAAAAAGTTACAGACCTCACAGTCTTTTTGTTTGTTTTGTTTTACTGGCCTCTCATCTCTATTTTTTTCTCAAGGAGTCAGTCATTAGTACTCTTTCCATTTTTTAATTTTTAAAAATTATTTTAATTGATTAATTTAGAGCATTTTTCCCGAAATACAAAAATCATGTTCTTTCCCTCAGCTCCCGTATCTGATGCACAATTCCACTTCGGTTTACATGTGTCTTTGGTCAAGACTTATTTCCATATTATTGATAGTTGCACTAATGTCATCATTTAGGGTTTATAACCCCAATCATATCCCCATTGACACATGTGATCCAGCAGTTGTTTTTCTTCTGCGTTTCTACCCCCACGGATTTTCCTCTGAATGTGGATAGCATTCTTTCTCATAAGTCCTTCAGAATTGTCCTGGATCATTGCATTGCTGCTAGTAGAGAAGTCCATTAAGTTCAATTGTACCAGCTTATCAGTCTCTGTGTACAATGTTCTCTTGGATTCAGCTCCTTTCACTCTGCATCAATTCCTGGAGGTCTTAACAGTTCACATGGAATTCCTAGATTTCTTTATTCATTTGGGAACAATAGTATTCCATCACCAACATGTACCACAATTTGTTCAGCCATTCCACAATTGAAGGGCATCCCTTCATTTTCCAATTTTTAGCCACCACAAAGAGCGCAGCTATGAATATTTTTGTACAAGTCTTTTTCCTTATTATCTCTTTGGGGTACAAACCCAGCAGTGCTATGGCTGGATCAAAGGGCAGACAGTTTTTAGTGCCCTTTGGGCTTAGTTTCAAATTGCCTTCCAAAATGGTTGGATCAGTTCACAACTCCACCAGCAATGCATTAATGTACCAATTTTGCCACATACCCTCCAACATTCATTACTTTCCTTTGAGGTCATGTTAGCCAACCTGCTACGTGTGAGGTGGTACCTCAGAGTTGTTTTGATTTGCATTTCTCTGATTATAAGAAATATAGATCATTTTTTCATGTGTTTATTTATAGCTTTGATTTCATTATCTGAAAATTGCCTGTTCATGTCCCTTGCCCATTTATCAACTGGGGAATGTCTTGATATTTTTTGGACACTTGATTTTGTTCTTTATCAATTTGAGTAATTAGACCTTTGTTAGAGATTTTTTATTAATATTTTCCCAATTTGTTGCTTCCTTCCTAATCTTAGTTGCATTGGTTTTGTTTGTATAAAAACTTTTTACTTTAATGTATTCAAAATTATTTATTGTACATTTTGTAAATTTTTCTTTTTCTTAGTCTCAAAATCTTTCCTTTCCCAAAGATCTAACAAGTATATTATTTTTTGTTCACCTAATTTACTAATTTCTTTCTTCATTAGTAATGAATTTACTCAGTAGTAATGAAGTTACTAATTTCATTCTTTATATTCAAGTAATTCACCCATTCTGAGTTTATCTTGGTGTAGGGCATTAGATGTTGATTTAAACCTAGTCTCTCCCATACCATTTTCCAATTTTCCCAGCAATTTTTGTTAAATAGTGGATTTTTGTCCCCAAAGCTGGGATCTTTGGGTTTATCATAGACTGTCTTGCAGAGTTCACTTACCCCAAGTCTATTCCTATGATCCTCCCTTCTGTCTCTTAGCCAGTACCATATTTTTTTTCATTTCAAATGTTCTCTCTCATTTTTCTTTCTTTTTAAATTATTTAAAATTGTATTTAATTAGTCAATTTAGAACATTTTTCCTTGGTTACAAGAATCATATTCTTTCCCTCCCCCCTTCCCTCCCCTTCCCGTAGCCAATGTGTAATTCCACTGGGTTTTACATGTATCCTTGTCCAAAACCTATTTCCATGTTGTTGATGTTTGCCCTAGGATGATCATTTAGAGTCTACATTCCCAATCATATTACCATATTGTTTTGATAACCACTGCTTTATATTATAGTTTGAGGTTTGGTACTGCTAGGCTAACTTCATTCAATTTTTTTCCCCAATATTTCCCTTGGTATTCTTGATCTTTTGTTCTTCTAAATGGATTTTGTTATCAGTTTTCTAATTCACTAAAAAAGTTTCTTGGCAGTTTAATGGTTATGGCACAAAATAAGTAAATTAGTTTGGGTAGGATTAACATTTTTATTATGTTAGCTCATCCTACTCATGAGCAATTAATGCTTTTCCAATTATTTAGATCTAGTTTAAATTGTGTGGATAGTATTTTGTAGTTGTTTTCAAACAGTTCCTGTCTTTGTCTTGGCATGTAGATTCCTAAGTATTTCATATTGTCTAGGGTGATTTTAAATGGAATTTCTCTTTCTAACTCTTGCTGTTGAGATGTTTTGGAAAAATATAGAAATACTGATGGCTTATGTGGGTTTATTTTTGGAACCAGCAACTTTACTAAAGTTGTTAATTATTTCCACTAGCTTTTTGGTGGATTCTCTAGAATTCTTTAAGTAGACTGTCATATCATCCTCAAAGAGTGATAGCTTGGTCTCCTCATTATCTATTTTAATTCCTTCCATTTCTTTTTCTTCTCTAATAGCTACTGTTAGTGTTTCTAGTATAATGTTAAATAATAGAGGTGATAATGAACATCCTTGTTTCACTTCTGACCTTATTGGGAATGCTTCTAATTTATCCCCATTACAGATCATACTAGATGGTGGTTTTAGATATATACTGTTTATTATTCTTAGGAATGAGTATTGTATTTTGTCAAAGGCTTTTTCTGATAATCAAGTGATTTTTGTTGGTTTGCTTATTGATATGGTCAATTATGTAAATGGTTTTCCTAATATTAAACCTTGCATTCCTAGTATAAATCCCACCTGATCATAATGAATGACTCTCATGATTACTTGCTGGAGTCTTTTTGCTAATATTCTATTTAAAATTTTTACATTTATGTCCATTAAGGAGATTGGTCTATAGTTTTGTTTTGTTGTTTTTTTTTTCTTTCTGTTTTTGACCTGCTTGGCTTTGGATTCAGTACCATATTTGAGTCATAAAAGGAATTTGATAGAACTCCTTCTTTGCAAATTATGTCAAATAGTTTGTATAGTATTAGAATTATTTGTTCTTTAAATGTTTGATGAAATTTACTTTTGAATCCATCAGGACCTGGGGATTTTTTCTTAGGGAGTTCTTTGATGGCATGTTCAATTTATTTCTAGATATGGGGTTATTTAATTGTTCTATTTCATCTTCTGTTAATCTAGGCAATTTATATTTTTGTAAATATTCATCCATATCACCTAGATTTTCATATTTATTTCCATATAATTGGGGAAAATAGTTTTTAATGATTGCCTTAATTTCCTCTTCATTCAAGATGAGGTCTCCCTTTTCATCTTGGATCTTGTTAATTTGATTTTCTTCTTTCTTTTTTTATTACATTGTCCAGAACTTTGTCTCTTTTAAATGTTTTTTCAAAGTACCAGCTTCTCGTCTTATTTATTAATTCAATAGTTCTTTCATTTTCAATTATATTAATTCCTTCTTTAATTTTAAGATCTCTAATTTAGTTTTCATCTCAGGATGCTATTTACCTTTGTTTTATTGATGAGTTCATTCCATTCACATTCAGAGTTATGATAACCACCTCTGTATTCCCCAACATTTGATAACTTCTCCTAATTCTGCTCTTTCTTCGTTCTCTATATCTTTTTAAACCAGTGGTTTACTTTTGATTAGTCCTTCTAATCCCCACCCTTATTGCACTTTCCTTTCTGCCACATCCCTCTTTGTTCCCTTCTTTTTATTTTTTTAGTGTTTATTTAGTTCCTTCTCCCCTTTTTCCCTTTTTTTGTGTAATCCCCCCACTCCTCACCTTAGTTTTTCCCTTCTCACTTTCCCTGTAGGGTAAGATAGAATTCTATACTCCAATGGATCTAGATGCTCTTCCCTCTCAGAATTGATTTCACTGAGAGAAAGGTTTAAGTATTTCCCATTAGCACTCTCTTCCTCTCCTTCTAATGAGTATTCTTCCCGTCCCCTTCCCATGCACCTCTTTGTGTGATATACATTATCCTATTTATCTTATTCCTTCAATTTTCTCTTGGTGCTACCTTCTATTCCCCCTTCCCTTTTTCTTTTCTTTATTTTGCATAACATCTTGGACCCCTTATTACCTCAAACTTTACGTATAAATGATCCTTATAAATACTATAATAGTGAATATAATTTTTGAGAATTACAAATAACACTTTCCATATATTAATATAAACAATTTGATCTTATTTAAGCTGTTAAAGAAGAAAATTTAAGTAAAGAAGTATATTTTTCTGCTTTCGTCTCTCTTTCTTATCTACCTTTTCATGTTTCTCTTGATTTTTGTGTTTAGATATCAAACTTTCCACTTAGTTCTGGTCTTTTCTTTACAAATACTTTGAAATCTTCTATTTTGTTGAATGCCCATACTTATACCTAGAAGTATATAGTCAGTTTTGATGGGTAGATAATACTTGGTTGAGGAAATAATTCTCTTGCCTTTCTGAATATCATATTCCAAGCCCTTGAGGTCTTTTAGTGTGGAAGCTGCCAGATCATGTGTGATTCTGATTGGTGCTCCTTGATATCCAAATTGTCTCTTTTTGGCTTCTTGTAAAATTTTTCCTTAGCTTGGAATCTCCTTAATTTGGCAATTACATTCCTGGGGGTTGTCTTGAGGATTTAGTGTAGAAAGTGTTCCAAGAATTCTTTTAATGTCCATTTTTTCCCTGTTATTCAAGAACATCAGGGCAGCTTTCTTGGATAATTTTTTGTAGTATGATGTCAAGATTTCTGTTTGTTTCTGGGTTTTCAGGTAGATCAATGATTCTCAAATTGTCTCTTCTTGACCTGTTTTCTTGGTCAGTCATCTTTGCAATGAGATATTTTATGTTTCCTTCTATTTTGTCAATCTTCTGATTTTGCTTTATTATTTTTGGCTGTTTTGAGAGATCATTGGCTTCTAATTGCCCAATTCTGATGTTTAAAGACTGGTTTTCTACCATAATATTTTTATTTTCTGCTATAATATTTTGATTTTCCTTTTTGGTTTGGTCTATCCTTCTTTTCATGGCTGTCAGCTGTTTAATTTTGGTCTCTCATTTATTCATCATTTCATTTAATTTCTGGGCTTCCTTCTCCAATCGGGAGTTCTTGTCTTTTAAAAAAATTTTTTTGAACTATTTCCCGCTTTTCTTGCCAATATTCTTCCATCTTTTTCATAAGCTCTGATTTAAATTCTTCTCGATCTTCTGGCCAATTTACATTTTGGGGGGAAGGTTTGGATGAATTTATTTGTTCATCCTATTCTGCTATTTCCTCTGTAGTCTGGATTTTTCCTCCATAAAATTATCCAGGGTCAAAACCTTCTTGTTCTTGGCATTTGGAAGTTGTTTTTCCTGGGCATTATTTGCCATCACTATGCTTGTTTTTTCTTCCCTTTTCAGTCAGAAGTCTGAGTGAGGAGGGCAGACTCCATGTGTATGGAGCTAAGGAGCAAGGTTTTTGCCTGAGACCACTTCTTGAATCTCTGTAGCTTGTACTGTTTGCAGCCCTTCTCTTAGCTATCTCTCTCCCTTGTGCTTTTACACCTGTTGATCTCTCAAGTTTAGCTGCTCTCAGGGGTAGGCCTTTGGTGGTCTTAGTAAGCTGCGAAGGACCTAGAAGTGCTCCTGGATCTCTCACTGTTTCTAGTGTGCTGGCTCTGAATATAATGCATTGGCTCCATAGGTGGGGTGGGTGAGGCTAGATCAACTTGCATTTTGGTGGAAGCTATTTCACCTCCTTATAGTGTGGAAATGCCCAAATGTCAGGTACCTTTAATGCTGCGCCCTACTGTGGAATCCCTTCATTCATATGAATTTGGTTTTTTTGGCCTTTTGAGGTAGTCTATATTGGTAGGCATTGAGGAGAGGTAGATTACTACATCTAAGCTACAGCCATGTTTACCTGGAGTCATTGGTACTATTTTAGTTTCAAAACAATTTTAATCAACTAACTTAATGGAATTAAAATTTACTTCCATATGCTGTGATTTTATTTATATGTGTGTTTCATTTTATTTGTATTAATATATAATCTTCATGAATTATTTTAGCTAAACAGTTGATCAACTTATAGGCAAGGTCATGAATATTGCTACATATAACTACATCAGTTGATCCAAATATAATAAATGTATGTTTTTCCAATAGGCTCATAAAATGGTTGTGCATATATCTGATGGGATTTCCTCATCAATCAGTCAGTCAATAACATACTATGTATTAGGCACTGTTTTAAAGACTGGAGAAACAAAGAGACATAAAAGATGGTCCTTGATCTCAAGAACTTTCCAGTTTAATGGAAGAGATAATATGCAAACAAATATGTACCAAAAAAGCTATAGACAGCTAAAACAAGAAATAAACAATAGAGGAATATATTATAATTGGGATCAACAAATATTTCCTATATCAATTGATGTCTTAGCTGGTTGTTTAAGGAAAAGAGGAGAAGATAAAGGAAATCATTTCAAGCATGGGGAGAATCATTGATAATGACTATCAATTAAATTCATGTCAGCAAATGCTTATTAAGTTTTTAATTTGTTTCCAGCCCTCTACTTTGTCCTGGGGATAAAAAGACATGAAGAAAAGTGTCCCTGTACTCAAGTAGCTTATAGTCTGGAGGTAGGATACAACATTTATACAGATAATTGAATAAAAAACATAGATAATGAATATACAGTAACTCTGCAAGGACCCACAATTGGGGGTATAATCAATGTTCATTGTTGAAGGTGGGGATTTAAATGAACCTTGAAATGACATAAGAATTGCAAAAGGATGAAGTGGGTATCAAAAGAATTTCAAACATGGTTAACAACCTTTTCTAAGGCATGAAAATAAGAGATGGATTGCTTTAGGATCACCTTTAATATTTAGAAAGAACCTTAGAAGCCATCTAATCTAATCTTATTTTACAATCAAGGAAAAAAATTCCTTGTGCCTAGAATTCTGCTAAGGCTTTTTACAATTTAAATTTAACTTAACTTTTATTTTTCACCAATTCCACATGTTACTACATTTCCACACAGGTTTTCATAAGTTTTATGATTGGACTTATCTCGCTCCCTGGCTTCCCTTCTCCTTCCTTGGTCTGGCAGGTGATTCAATTTATGTTATACATATAATATCATGTAAAACATATTTTCATGTTGTTCATTTTTTGTAACTGAGTAATCTTATCAAATCAAAATTTAAAAAGCAACAAATAACCAATTGAAAAATGGAATGCTTTCATCCATATTCTGTCTTCAATAATTTTCTCTCTGGAAATGGAGAGTATTCTTTGTCATGAGTCCATCAGAATTGTCCTGGATCATTGTATTACTGTTAAGACCTTAGTCTATCACAGTTGGTCATTCCACAATATTAATGTTACTATGTGTGATTTATCCTGCTTCTACTTAATTTACTCTACATCAGCCCATGAATATCTTTCCAGCTCTTTCTGAAATCATCCTATTTATCATTCCTTACAGCACAATGGTATTTCATTAAGATAATACACCACAATCTGTTCATCCATTTACCTTGATGGACATGCCTTAAGTTACCAATTCTTTGCTACTACAAAAAGAACAGCTATAAATATTTTTGCACAAATAGATCCTTTTCTCTCTTTTTAAATCTCTCCAGGATACAGACTTAGTTGTGCTATTGCTGGTCCAAAGGGCATGCATTCTCTTTTGGTCCTTTGGGCATAATTTCAATTTGCCTACAGAATGGATGAATCAATTCACATCTCCACCAACAATACATTAGTGCACCAATTTTACCACATGGACTCCACCATTCATTGTTTTCCTTTACTGTCATATTGGACAACCTGATAAGTGTGAGGTTGTACTTTAGCATTGTTTTAATTTGCACTTCCCTAATCAGGAGAGATTTGGAACATTTTTTTTTCAGATGATTATTGATAGCTTTGATTTCTTCATCTCAAACCTGTTTATTCATATCTTTTCATCATTTGACAATTGGGGAATGCCTTGTGACATTGTTGGATTTTGTTAGAAATATATAGAAATGCTGATGATGTTTATAGATTTATTTTGTGTCCTGCAAATTTGATAGTTATTATTTCAAATATTTTAGTTGATTCTCCAGGATTCTATAAGTAAGGTATATCACCTGCAAAGAAAAATTGTTTACTTTCTTCTTAGCTCACTTTAACCTCTTCAATTTATTTTTCTTCTCTTATTGTTAAAGCTAACATTTCTAGTAGGATATTAATTAATAGTGGTGATGATGAGCAAACAAATCTTTGTTTAACTCCTAACCTTATTGGGAACACTTCAAACTTATTCCTGTGACAGATGATACATGCTGGTGATTTTAGATAGATACTACATGTTATTTTACAGAAAGGTCATTTTCTTCCTATTTTTTCTAGTGTTTTAATATGAATGGGTGATGTGTTTCCCTACACCTATTGAGATATGATTTCTTTTACTTTGGTTATTCAAATGATAAATTGCCCTGATAGTTTTCCTAATATTAAACCAGCCTTGAGTTTCTGTTATAAATCTGACCTGGTGATAGTGAATAATCCTTGTGATATATTGCTATTCTCTCTTTGATAGCATTTTACATAAGATATTATATCAATATTCATTGAGGACTTTGGGCTTTAATATTCTTTCTCTTTTTGTGATCTTCCTAACTTATGTATCAGCACCATATATGTGTCATGAAAAGAATTTGGTAGGACTCCTTCTTTGCTTATCTGGCCAAATACTTTATGTAGTATTTGGACTAACTGTTTTTTAAATGTTTGATATAATTCACTTGGTAAATTTGGCCATGGGAATTTTTTTTTTTCTGGAGAAGTTCCTTGATGGATTGTTCAATTTCTTTTTTCTGACCTGAGATTATTTAAGCTTTTTATTTCCTCTTTTGTTAATCTAGACAATTTATATTTTTGTAAATAATATTCCTCTATTTCACCTAGATTGTCAGATTTATGGTCATATAATTGGATAAAATAGCTCCTAATAATTGCCTTAATTTCCTCTTCACTAGAGATGAAATCATCATTTTTATTTTTGATACTGGTAATTTGATTCTCTTCTTTTCTTTCTTTAAATAAAATTAACCAATTCTCTTAATCTTATTTATTAGTTCAATAGTTCTTTCACTTTCAGTTTTACTAATTTCTCTTTTGTTTTTTAGAACTTCCAATTTAGTCTTTAATTGGGAATTTGTATTTTTTCTTATTCAAAAAAATTTAGTTGTATGACCAATTTATTGTTCTGTGTTTTTTTCCACTACTTTATTGATATAAACAATCAGGGATATAAAATTTCCCCTAAATAATGCTTTGGCTATATCCCACAAAGTTTGATATGTTGTCTCTTCATTGTCATTCTCTTTAGTGAAATCAATGACTGTTTTTATGATTCATTCTTTTATACACCAGTTTTGAAGAATTCAATTATTTATTTTCCAATTAAATTTTAATTTGGCTTTCCATGTGTATTCCCCTGCATCTCATTTTCCCCTTTTGTCCTGTACTTTCTACTTGCACTCTGTCTCCTCCCAGAAATATTTTACTTTTAATCATTCCCCCATTCCCATTTCCTAATATTTCTTCTTTTTCCACCACCACCCTTATTAACCTTCTACTTCTCTATAAGATATTTTAAACACACTCCCAACTTACATCTTCCTTTTATTTCTCTTCTCCTCACCACCATCTTTCTTATTCTCATTCTACTTCTTTATAAGATAGAATTCAATACCCCAGTGAATCTAGTTCTTTTTCCTTCTCTAAGCTCAATATAATGAGCATAAGGTTTAAGTATTACCTGTCAACACCCTCATCCTCTCCTGTACTATAATCATTTTTCCTTCTATGCCTCTATGATATAATTTACTGTATTTTACTTCTCTCTTCCCATTTCTCCTAGTGCAATTCCTTTTTACCACTTCCTTTTTTGCATATCAACCTAAATGGATTATTACCACATACTCTATGTATACTTCTTCTAATTATTATGATAATAAGAAAAATTGTAAGAGCTACAAATATCTTTCCATGTAGAAATATAAAAAAGTTTGACTTCATAGAGGCCTTTAATTTTTTTTTCTCTTTCTTATTTACCTCTTTATAGTTCTCTCAGATTTTATATTTGGACCACCAATTTTCTTTTTATATTTGGTCTTTTCTTCAGGAATGCTTGGAAATATGTTTTATTAAATTATCATATTTTCTCATGAAAGAATAAAGTCAGTTTAAGGAGTAGGTGATTTTTGGTTGTAAAACTAGTTTTCTTATCTTCTGAAATATTACATTCCAAGCTTTTTGACCCTTCAGTGTGGAAGCTGCCGGATCCTGTGTAATCCTGACAAGGGCTTCATGATATTTGCATTTCTTCTTTCTGGCTACTATAGAGTTTTCTTCTTGTCCTTTGATCTCTTGAACTTGGCTATAATGTTCCTGGGTTTTGTCATTTGGGGATTTACTGTAGAGAGGACTTTTGGATTATCTTAATTTCTATTTTATCCTCTTATTAAAGAAAATCATGGCAGTTTTCTTTGGATAATTTCTTATAACATGATCTATAGGGTTTTTTTTAATCATGACTTTCAGGTATTGCAATATTTTAGATTGTTTCTCCTGGATCTATTTTCCAGATTAGTGGTATTTTAATAGTTATTTCATATTTTCTTCTATATTTTTCATTCATTTGAATTTGTTTTATCGCCTCTTGTTTTATTATCTCGTGAAGCTTCCATTTGCCCCATTCTAATTTTTAATGACTCATTTTCTTCCATGACCTTTTGATCATCCTTTTCTATTTGATCCATTGCTTTTCATGGAACTTTGGTTTTTATTGAATATTTTTTCTTTCTCCATTTGGTCAATTCTACTTTTCACCTCAGTGTCAGCTTCAAAGGGCCTGGCACAAAGAATGGACTTCTGGGCCTCACTGCAGATTGGTGCCAGGCCTTAAATTTCAGAGTGGGTGACAGGTGCTCTGCTGTTGGCTTATACAGGATCTCAGGATCTCAAAGTTGGCCTTTGCCTACGCTTAGAACCTGTGTGACGGACATGAAGATTTGTCATTGATTAGAAAGAATATGGGAATATAAGTGCAAGAAGACTGAAATGGTAGAAAGAGGTCAGGTTATAATAGGTTTTAAAAGCCCAAGAGAGAATTTTTTATACAAATTTAAAGACAACGAAGAGCCACTATTGTTGACTGAATAAAAGATTGGGGGAGAGGTAGTCTGATATGGTCATATTTGTACTTTAGGAGGATGAATTTATTAGTTGCATGAAGGATGGGCTATAATGAAGAAAAAAAATTTAATCAGGGAGTTAAAACATAAATATACTTAAATAGTCCAAGAATATAGTGACTTGGGGTGCCATGTATGAACAAATAAAGGGATATTTGTCAGAGCTGTTCCTGAGGAAGAAAATTCAGGACCTGGATACTATTTTCATATGAGGCAAAGAATAAAGAGAATGAGGAATTGAAGAGGACAACTATGTTTGGAGGAATTGGAAGTCAGTAAATCTTAAGTGACATGACCAAGGTCATAGTGACAGTAAATAGCAGAAGCAAGATTTGAACCCAAATCTTCTAACTCCACATATATCACTGTTTCTTCTGTTTCACAGAACATAAAACAGGCAGGTACTGATTATTCTTTCTCTTTCTGTTCTTCATTACCTGCTGTCAATTCTCTCTTCCAATTTATATACTCTCTGCTGGGCCTTAATCCTACTGAATGATGTCCAGAAAATTTTAGCAATAGGGAAAGGAATTTCTAAAATAATCATGCTGGTATTAAATGAATACCTGCTACATACTAGGCCCCTGGGCAATAAAGACAGAAAATACAAAAACTTACTCTCAAGGAATTAAAGAAAATTTAAAACCCATTTGGTCATATTGATAGAAAGTAAAAGGTATATTCTCTGCATAACTTGCACTTTGTGAGTTTTACAGATCATGTATTTGAAGTGAATAATGAAGCACTGATTTTTTTTTTTGCTGGATATTACAAGATCAACTTTTCTAAGATCCCTTTGGTATGAGGAATGTTCATCTTTCCTTGGACAAAATGACCTACACGGATGAAATGAAAAAAAAAGGAGAGAGAATGGAAGAATGTCTTCCAGAAATAGAAATATGCCCAACACATTCCTTCTCATTACTACATTTTATAATGGCTCACAGGGGAGATGAAGATCCCCAGTCATGCCCTCTTCTAACTGAATTTACATTTAAAAGTAATTGTGATCAAGCATAATTGGCTGATTAGGTAGACTGAACTCCTCAGGCCCTTCTCAGACCTTAAATACATGTCATGTGTTAGCCTTTCAGGAGTAATTTATGCAAGTTACAGGGATAATTTGCCTCTCCTATAAATTATCACAGTGAATAATTCTATCAGCAGCTAAACTAGCTCTAAGACCCATGTCCTGGTTGCCTGTGACATTAAGAGCCAATAGTTTTTTTTTTTTTAATACCTATGAAATATTTTATAAGGAAACATACCTATATAGGGGAAAGAACTTAGAAGTCCTGGGTTCTGTGTCCTCTGTCATTAATTCAGTGACCAACTCTGGACATGTCTCTGCTCTTCTCTGAGTTTTATTTATTTTCTCATTTGTGAAATGAGTATTGAAGTAGGCAAATCTCAGTTCTAAGAATATATTATTGAAAATACTACTCTTTACAAATAAAGCCATTTCTATTTGTATATGGAATTAAGCTAGTTCCTAAACAGTGTGATATAAAGATGTTTAAATGACTATTATGATTGCCACTTCCCCTCCTCTGCCCCATCATGAGAAGGTGTAGCAGTGAATTCTTCCTGGTAATATTTCTTCCAATTATCCCTTCCCCTCCCCACTCTTCTTCATACTCCTCTTCTATATATTTTGTCTAGGTGATCTGCTTTTATAAATGGCTGGAAATAAATTGTTGGGAGGATAAGTTAATATAGTCCAATGGACCTGAACTCAAGAAAAGCTGCTGACATCTTTTCTCAGATATGTGATAGTTTTGTGACCTTGGGCAAGTCTTATAACTTTTCTCCACCTCAGTTCCCTCACATATAAAAAATAAGGGGTTTGTACTCAACAGTCACTACCCTCCCTACTACCCCCACTCTTGTAGATCCACTAATTTAATTTAATCAGAAGGGAGATAAGAACTCTACTCTACCAAGATATTTAGTCAACTTCTCCTAAGTGTTAACAGCATGAGACCCTTCACTCTTCCTCATCCCCATACATACATGACCAATCATAACATTTAAATAAGAAAGACATAAAAAACTACAGTGTTTCCATTTAGATATAATCAAATTCATAAACTCAGGCACTCTATCCACAAGACACCAAAGCAATGGCATTTTATCTTCCTTTGAAAATTGAGGAACATTGAATCTTGTCATCAGTTCTGCCACTTCTCTGTTCTTACCTCTGGTCCATTTCTTTTCAATTTCTGTCCCCACCACTGAATTTATTGCTTGGCACATAGAAAGCATTTGAAGAATGTTTTTACTCCTTTCTTTACTCCATTCCTCCTTGCTTTCATCCCAACTTCCCTCCTTTCCTTCACTATTTTCCTTCCTTCCTTCTTTCTTTCCTTTCTTCCATCTTAATTTTTTCTTTCTTTATCTTTCCTCAAAGCTCCAAATCTAGGATTGTAAGTTCATGATACACAATAGTTATCTAAGTGATCTAAACTTCATCTTGATATAACATTTGGATAATTTAAATTGAACTGAAATTCCCCAGTACGAACTGAGGCAGAAATAAGTTAAGTGATTTTCCTAAAATCTACACAGATGTTATGTAGCAGAACAAGGGTTTAAAAATAGGTTCATAACTTCAAATTCAAAGCTCTTTCCTTCATGCCAAATGTGCTTCTATCTTACAGTCCAACATCTCAAACAACAAAGGCAATATACCTTTAATTTATTAATCAGTTACTCAGTCAGCATTTTTTAAGCTCATATTCTGTAGTAGATTATGTGTAAGGCTTTGTGGCTACAAAAGCAAAAATGAAAGTTTGTTCTCAAAGATATTATGTTAAATGGGGAGAGAAAATATGCAAATATAACTATATATAAAACAAATATGAGATAAATTTTGGGGGAGACAAGCAGTAGCAGCTATAATAAAACTTACAATAAAAATTCACAGAGTGGAGGGATTTTATTCTATTTTTATTTTTGTTTTCTCAGCAAGCAAAACAGTAATAAGTACATGGTAAACACTTAATAAATATTTTCCCTAAAATTTATTTAAAAACAGGCAGATTTTAATTTAATGGAATGGAGAGATACCACATTGCCCCTTCACTTTCCATAAAACCTGAACAAATACATGAAAAAAATATGTTGGCCTATATTTTTAGAAATATGAAAGATTAATGGTACAAGAAGACTCTCTAAAAAGGAAGCATTTTGTATAGTAATCTCTTCTTTATTGAATAAATAAACATTTTTCAACCAAGACAAAAATCATTTCTTTTTTTCCCACCATCAAACAGGTAGCCCTATTTTCAAGGTGAAAGAATTAATTTTAAGTTGAAACTGCTGAATCTCACAAAATTAGTTCAATAGTCAGAAGATCTGTCACTGAACTAATCACCTTACACATGTGAGCAAATGGTAAAATGGTGTCACTTACAAATGCATATCTGGATCACTCTTGGCAAAATTATATTTACATCCCAGGGTTATTGTTAAGATAAAGTATGAGATTATTTATAACCCTCACATACTTTAAAAGCATGTAGACCATTTATTATTATTAAGATCTCAGATTTATGAAGTCAAAAGTGGTCCATCACTTATTCAAATTTATTAATAACTTTCTATGTGCTAGGTTCTGGTAATTTAATGACAAAAACAACATATATAACATCAAAAAGAGTGGAGTCAAGATGGTGGCTTAGTAGCTGTAGAAACCTCAACTGCTCTAACTATCATTCCATATCAATCTTTAAAAAGTGCTTCAAAAAGACAGATCAAACCCAAAAGCAAAAAGGAATCACACTGGGGGAGGAACACCTCAAACTCACTATTTCAAGTCCCAGGCCCTGACAAGACCTGACAAGAGCAAGTAAGGAGGTCTGGGTTACATATGGCTTGGCTTTTTTTTTTTTTTTGCCTGAGTCTAGCTATAATGAAGACATAGCCCCAGGGAAGATTATTTCCACTAGCCTAATCCAGGAAAGCAGCAGAGGAGAGAAATTAGGCAACTAGTTTATATCCCACAGGCAAAAATTAAAAAAAATGGGAAAATGAGTAAACAATAGAAAAAGCATGCGACTCTGGAAAGCTTCTATGGGGAAAAGAGCAAAGAACAGAACCAACAAAGGATGATAGGATCCAAGGAACTACAAACAAAACCTCAAAATTAGGAAACTGGGCTCATGTGATGGAAAATTTTAAAAAGAAAAGACAATAACAGGTTAAAAAACAAAATTGGTCAACTGGAAGAAGAGTCACAACAATTCATTGACAAATGTTTAAACCAAAAATTAAGTGGATTACAGTAGGAAACAGTAAAATTATATTAGTGGGACACAAAAACTTTCTCCTTTCAGTGCTAGATAAATATAAGCATAAAATAAACAAGGAAGGAATTAAAGAAATGAATACAAATAGGATTTTAGAAGAGTTGATATGCTAGAACTCTGGGGAAAAATCAAATAAGACTGGAAAGAAACTTATCTTTTTCTAGTGTGTATATGGTATTTTCACACATTTTTACTAATTAAAAAACCTCACCAAAAAAAAACAAAAAACAAAAACAGAATTATTAAATGCATCCATTTCAGATCACAATGCAATAAAAATTATTTTCAATAAAAGAACATGGAAACCTATATTACAAATGAAAAAAGAAATTAAATAATCTAATCTTAATAAATAAGTCAATCAGAGAATAGGTTATTTTTAAAAAATCATTTTATTAAAGAGAATGACAACAATAGAACAGAATGCCAAAATTTATGCAATGTAGTCAATGTTGGAATTAGGAGAAAATTCATATCTCTAAGTGTTTAAATTCATAAAATGCAAAAAGAGTTCAATAAATTAAACTTTGTAAATGAAATAAGCTAGCAAAAGAATAAATTTTAAATCCCCATTCAACACCAAATTGGGAATTCCAAAAATCAAAACAGATATTAATAAATTGGTAAGAAAAGCATTGAACTAATTCATGAAACTTGAGGATGGTTTTATATAAATAAATAAACTTCATGGACATTTGGTCAATTTAATTTGAAAAAGAAGAAACCCAAATTACCAGTATCAATAAAGAAATGAAATCATGGGTGAAGCAAGGATCATTAGTGTTATTCAAAATCATTCTAAAAATACTAACTACAGCAATATAGGAAGAAGAAAAAGTTGAAGGAAAATTTGGAGTAAGGTGGCTCAGCAGAACTAGATCTCAAACTGTATTACATTTTTATAATCATCAAAACAATCTGGTGCAGGCTAGGAAATAAGGTGGTGGATCAGCGGCATGCATTAGGTACACTATTATTGTTGTCCTTTGAACTTTAAGAAAGAGGATGAAAATTAGGTAAATTTATGGTGTGTCTGGCTGTGGCTGATCAGACAAATATGAGTATAAATCAGGCACAAATGACTCATATAAATACTTGAAATGGAAATATCTCTAAATTTCCTCATCTCTTGGTTGTTTTGAGCTATGTAATTTTGCTTTGATCATAGAGTACAATGCCTTCTTTGATGTAGACATGTCATGGTGGATCGTCTTGTGCCAGTGTCTTCCATGACATAATTGATACAAAAATCACCTATTGATCCATTAACAATAATACTACATTTATATCCCAAAAAGATCAAAGAAAAAGGAAAAGGATCTATATGTACAAACATGATCTATATTTGCAGTAGCTCTTTTTGTGGTAGCAAAGAATGAGTGGAAAAATGAGTAGAAAAATGGTGGGAATTAAGTTCATGCCCATCAATTAGGGCATAGATGAACAAGTTGGGTTTTATGCCTGTGATCAAAAAAGTATTGTATTCTAAGAAATGACAAGTAGAAAAAAAAAGATATGGAGGAGGACATTGGACACAGTAACAGCAAAAATGACAGCTATTCTCAATAACACAATAATGTAAGACAATTCTAAAAGACTTATGATGAAAATGTTATTCAGCTCCAAAGAAAGAACTAATGCCATTTAAATGCAAATTAAAGTATCCTTTAAAAAACTTTACTATTCTTTGTTTTTTAGCCTGTGTTTTGTTTTGCAACATGGGTAATATGGAAATGTTTTAAATAACTATATACATATAATCTATATTAATTTCTTAGCTTTTCACTGAGGAAGGGAGGACGGAGATGAAGAATTTGGAATTCCAATTTAAAAATAAAACTTATGTTAAATTTTTTTATTTACATGTAATTAAGAAAAAATAAATGAAATGAAAGCAAAAGTTTAAATCTGAAGGCAATTATAGCCATCTTCTATGAATTTGTAGTTCCTTCAGCTGAAAAATGAACACAATTGTGATGACCATTCTCCTGACTCTTGAGAACAAAAGCCACAGAAAGACTTGTGAATTTAGGAAGGATTGAAATATTCTTTATAATGGAAGGCAAGAGATGTTCTTACTGATAACAATTTTAATTATGTAGTTCTTCTGCCTCTCTTAAGTATCTTTTTGTCTCCTTACTTTTTCCACCTGAATTTGCAATTTAGGAGCAAAATAATCAGAAAATCTAGCTAATGAACAATTTTTAAGAAGGTTTACATATATATCTGTAGCAGTGCTCTTAATCTTTCTAGTCCATAGGCCACTTCAGTTTCTATTACTCTACAAATAGTTCATCAGTCCCCCACAGGTCAAAGTAGATTGAATGTCAAAGATTTTACAAGGTGAAGTGTGACAAGCGTCTCAAGAACTAAGTCCCAATCAACACTAGCTATGTAGAAATTTTATCTTCTCTCTCATTTGAACCCAAAATCATCTATGGAAGAGGTGCATCATTTGGAGTACATGAAATGGACAGATTAAAAAAAACCTTTTAATTTATTTGAATATATTTCATTTCCTTTGTAATTCTACATATTTTATTTAAAATATTTTAAAATGTTATTTTGAAATTGGATCCATGATTTTCACCAAAGTGCCAGAGGGGCCCACAACATCTTAATAACCCTAAGAATTCTAGGGTCTGCTTACTTTTCACCTGAGATGCCATGTATATGTGTATTTAAAATGTCTATGTGGACAGAATTTATTATATATGCATACCTATATTTTTATCTATTTCAAAGATCTTAATGTAGTTTTCTGAAAGCTAAAAACTACAATTCCCTGTATCTATATGTATATATATATATACATATTTATATACACACAAATATATATATATATATATTCACACCCATACATTTGTATACACATATATGTAAGTAGCCAATAAAATGGAAATAACTCTATTTTGTCTTTAGTTCATCTATTTCTTTCCTTACCCTGTTTCTATTCTAGCCTCCATCCTGTCTTTGACATTCTTTCCTGCTGAAATAGCAAGTAATGGGAACAGGTTTACCTATAAGGGCAGAGTGACAAGAAACAGCTAACCCAAACTATTGCCTTTTCTATTACAGTCCCCCAATCTCATCCCCAAGACTCCAGTTAGAGTCACTTCCCAAACAATAGGTCCTCTGTACCCAATATACCTCCTGCTTAATGGAAAACTCTACGTCTTGTCTTTTTGATCCTTCAGAGAGCCTCTATAGGCACTGGTGGGACTTCTCAATAAATCCTCCTGAATTCCTAAACTTTCTGGTTCTGGTTTCAGTTGGTTATGGTGTCAACAATTTTATCCACGTATACATGCATATGACTGCACACATATATGTGTGCCCAAATAAATATATAAATATATTTCTATGTATATGTGTATTTGCATATATGTATCTATTAATCCATATATATATATATATATGTATCTATATATGCACATGTGTATATGTACCTATCTATGTATCTAATTCTAGGTAAAAACAATTGAAAATAGTCTATTAAGCCACTTTTTAACCTTTTTTTTTTATCCTTAATCTTTTTGGAAGTATAGTGATTCCCTATATTCATCTATGGACTTGTCCATGGATTCATCCAGGTAAGAATCCCTGCTCTAAATCCAAGGTGTAAAGTTATAAATGTTATCATCTCTTTTTCTATCTCTATCTTCTCCATGTAGTATTTTTCATCATTATATTTGTAAAGTTATATATATATATATATATATATATATATATATTCACAAACTATGTAGGTTGTAAAGAAAAAAAGGTCTGAAAGCAATTTCTGTGCAAACTGATCTTAATATGAGTGCATACAAATAAACCAAAGTCAATGTTCAACAGATATTCCTGGCTCAGGTCTGAGATCATAAGCATCATTGCTAGCAGATATTTTTATAAATACAAAAGGGAGAATCAGACAAGATTTTTTCTCTCTTCTGGTGCATGGAGGGTTATCTGTGGTTAGACATTTGTCCTTAGGTCTAGATTTGTGGTTAAGTACAGCCTGTATTAGGGAATTAGTATAAAAACAAATTTCTGTACGAGGTCTTTTCAATGATCACATCATTATCTTGCAACATGTCTTTGCCTTTTATGAGCTATGGAGAAAGCATTTAGCTTTAAGATAGATGACACAGTTCCTTCTTTATAATAAAAGTCAGCAAGGTTAGTATATAATTCTATTTTGATAATTATCTAATTTCTTTTAATCTATAATTATTAATTATTAATATATACTGAGTTATTCAATCTACTAATAACTGGGACTATCATCATCAATAGTTATAGCTGAACAGATTAATTAACCTAATTAATATGAATTAATATAAGCCAATCAATTACAATTTTATTTTCAATGTGTCTGTTTATATTTGTATGTCCATGTATACACATACACAAACAAAAACTCTAGCAATTGGGTATATTACATGAAGAGTTAGTATTAACTTAAACTGAGTGAACTGTGAAGGAAGCTAGAAATTCTAGAAGAAACAGCTGCAAAGAAAAATGATTCCAAGTACTGGCTACAAGTTTCACGATGAAGATAGTTTAAAAATCACATCTCTACATCCATACTACTATACCAGGAACTGAGTGGGACATAGGCATAAATAAGTCATGGTCCTTGACATCAAAAGGTTTTCATTTTAATTGATTTACTTAATCTCGCAGCAGTATTAATAGGGCAGTATTTAGAAATGGTTGTTATTAATCTTGGATTAATTGGTATAAAAAGTTTTAAACATGCTGCTTTTTTATATAATTCATAATATATATTTATTTTTGTCTCAAGGTATATGATTTAATCCCATACAATAAAATGCCTACTTATCCTTTCTAAATCAAGGTAAATGAGTGGTGTGGGTTTTAAAATTAATAATCAATAACTATTATATTTTATAACATTTTATAATCATAACTAAAGTAAAAGAACTACCTAAATCCAGCCTGGTTGCAAGAGAAAGTGAGCATGGGAGGAACCACTGCCACTTAAATACAATTAAGTAATTATGCAAACATGGAGGCCCAGGAGAGATTAAAGGGAATTTTGGGAAATACTAAAGGGCTTCTGGGAGATGAAGTCCAAAGATTCTAATTAATAAATACAGTGGGCAAAAAAATAACATTGACTTGGAGCCATGAGTCCTAGTTTCCCCATATCAGATGTGTATAGTTCAATCAATAACCAGTGGAATCATCATATCATTTATAATTGCTTTATTTCTGATTTTTCATCTGGAAAATGAAGGGCATGAATGGATTAGGTAATTCTGAAGTCCCTTTCATCTTATAAAAGTCAAGGATATTATTTGACTTTTAATTTGCTTTGAATTATAATTAGTTGAATATGTGCTACATCACATAATTTAGATTCTGAGAACATTTAGGGCAAAGTTCACAACTTTCCATTTTTTTATTTTTTCCTGTGATTAGAGTAATATCTTACAAAAAGAAAGTTCTCAATACATGTATAGAAAGTTCAATTAAATTGGATTCTCTCCCTTGGATTCTATCTTTCCAGTGGGATTGGATCTTTGATTTTGTTCATTCAGGGAAATCCTAGATGAGTAAACTTTTCAAAATCAGCAGATTCTTTTATAATCTTAGAGAATTGTTCCAAGATTACTTTCCAAAGCTCATCTACTACTTATTAGTATAAGAGTTTATTGTGACCTCAGATCTTCTAGTTTCTGCAGCTAGCCATTTATCCACAATGCTACATTGATTCTCTTTCCATAACAACTTAAGATATCTGTGGAAAGAGTTTTATTACCTTGGGCATTGGTGGTGAACTTATGACACAGGTGCCAAACTTGAGTTCTTGTGGGCACAGGGCCACCCTCCCCCAGGAGAAAGGCAGAGGGACTCTAGGGAGGTGCTTCCTTCCCCCTCTCCATGTGCCAGAGGATATTTTTTTTTCACATCAACCACTCCTCTGCCCAGCAGCCCAATGGGGGTGCTTTCTCCCTCCCCTATTGGTGTAAGGAGGGGGAAGGGCACTTGGGGGCAAGGAGTACAGCTTGTGGTCTCTGGGCACAGCATTATTCAGTCTGGAGTGGGGGCAGGGACTAGCACTCCATCTCTTAAAATGTTTGACATCACTGGCCTAAGGTCTGGATAACCCCAAGAGCTCTCCTTATCCTATAGAGGAATGATAGGCTTCTCTTCAGTAGTCTCCCTCATCATTTCTTCCCTGGCATTTATTTACTCTCTCACTTTGCTATGCAAGCAACCCATCAAAAATGTTCTTTCTGCCAAAGTTATATGTATTGATTTGGATAATGGAAAGAAGGTAAAACTACTGGACTCTTACTTCACTTCTATTTTGCTAAAGAAGAGCAACAATTTTCAGAATGAGTAGAATCAATGAGATTAGCAAAGTAAGTTATAGGAAGAACATGTGAATATAATTAGTGAACAATTAGTTGTGATCTTTGATGAATGAAGAGAATAGAAGTAGTGTCTGAAAACTGGAGATATGTAGACACAATTCAAATTTTATGAAGTGACATGAAATTTTCAAAAAGAGATCAGTGAATTCAATGAATATTGGCAAAATATCAGAACTGATTATTTTATAGAAGGTTTATGAGTCCCATGAAAAGGAAACACTACAGCATAAAGGGTAAATCTAAAATAATATGAAGGAGACAACATAGGGTCCTTCAGGGAAAATAATGGACAAGTCATTCACTTTTTTGATAAGACGGTTAGACTGGTTGATAAAGATAATATCATGATAATAGCTACATCTAAATTTCAATGAGTCATTTGTTAGTCTGCCTTAATATACTCATGGAAATGGGAAAGAAGTGGATAGAATCATATAGTTAAGTAGTTTGAGAACTGGTTGAATTGTAGGTCTAGAGAATCATGGTTCATTGTGTGAAAGAGAATTTAAACTCCTTTTGTTTATTTTAACTTAGTCAGTCAAGAACTTGAAGTCCCTCTCCTTTCACCCTTAGTCACTAACATTCAGTTACTAAGAATCTTTTACTAGAAAAGGAAGTTCATACCCCAAAACACCACAAGCACTGTACCCCCTCCCTCTGGCAGTGCTAGGCAAATTGGGAGACTGTGATTGATCCCTGAGATGTGATGAGGAGAGCTGATAGGTGGAAAAACTGTATAAGCAGGAGCCTCTAGGACCTGGGGTTCTTTAATGGTCTTTTGCCTCATGAGGCAAAAGCCTTTGAGGCTTTGGATTTCTGCTTTCTGATTCAGACTTTGGATTCTGATGAAGATTTGGCTTTCTGTGTTGGTGAAGAGGAACACTTACTGGGGTGAGACTCTTGCCTCTTTGGCGTGAGAGACTGCCCTTTTCAGCTCAGCCTCTTCAGTATTGGTCTTTGGTTGTTGAAACATTTGGCTGGAGACACTCTTGTGGGCTGGTGAAATTTGCATTTGAATTCAGATTTACATCCCTGGTCTGGAGGCACTTGGTCAGGGACTTAGGGTATTTTTAGCTAGGCAATATTTTCTAATATTTTCCTATATTTCCCTCTCTTACTATCACTATTTTGCTGTAATAAAAATACTAAAGCTACTAATAGCCTTTTGACTCAAGAGTTAATTATTATAAATGGCAATCACAATTAAAAAATGTATATATACATATAATTTATAATTTACAAAAATTATATATTTACATAAAATTATATAAAAATATTTATATTTTAATTATTACAATTGACTAATATAAACTTGGAGGGAGGTCTTTAGTGGAATGACCCTACTATGACTATGTTCTACTTAATGGTGTAATCAAAATTAGATAACATATATATTGAATACTTACCATATTTATGGCAGACATGAAATTGAGAAGGATAGTGAAAACATTATATAACAAAATTGTGATCCATAAAAAGCTTGATCAGTTGGAAGAATAGATGATACTGATAAGATTAAATTGACTAAGGGTGAGTATAAATTTCTTTGGGTTTAAGAAGAAACTTCTCATGGATAAAATAGAGGCAATGTGAAGAGGAAATGATTAATGAGAGAAATCTCTATGGATTTTGGCTCACTGCAAAATATAGATCTACAGTGTGATCTAGTCATGGCAACCAAAGAATCTAATATTATTGAAGGATAAACAAAAACAAGTATAATGTTTAGAATAAGGATAATGATGAACATGCTCTTCTCTATCTCTGAGAAATTATTTTGAATTTACTCATTATAGACTATGACTAGTATTGATATACATGATATACTGGAAAGGAAGCTGATACTAGAGCTAAGAAAATCTGGTTAAGTCTTGACTCTGGAATGTACTGATGATGTCTTATTGAACAAGTCATTTAACCTCTGTTGTTGTATACTCTTCAAGTTGTTGAGAAGATACCAGTGTGCCTTGGTCGAAGTAGTGTTGATATCAGTGAGTTCCCTTTAACAGTGAATCCATAGAGACAGTTCCTATCACTATATACTTTGTATTTTTTCCTTGTATATATTCCCTTTTCCTAGTATAATGTAATGTCTTTAAGGGCAGGGACCACTTTGAGATTTGTGTATTTCCTTCCCCTAATGCAGCACCTTTTCCATAAATCATTATGTGTTGCAATTACGTGTTAATTATGTTTGATTATCTCAAAAAAAATGAAGAGTTGAGCAACAGGTATACACTGGGAAAAGAGGAGAGGGAGAGAGAGAATGATGAGTATTTTCTCACATGAAAGAGACTTTCATGAAAGAGGTTTTGTAATGGAGTGAAAATGGGAGATTGGTGGAAGGATAGAAGGGAGAAAGAAAATGTCGAATTCACAATTTAAGGAGAAAGTTAAATAAATAAATTTTAGAAATAAAAGTAATTATATAATATTGCATTGCTTGCCTTTTCAATGGATGATCACGAGCCAGGAAGAAGAGAGGGAATTCCAATAGAAATTTATATGGAAGATCCAAAGTATAATATACATTCCTATTTTTTAAAATAGGAGAGAGAGAAGACTGTAGTGAATGGAACATTCCAGACACCTTCCTAATAAAATCAGGAACAAAGCAAGGCTTCCCATATCATCACTACTATTCAGTATTCTACTCAAAATCCTAGCTATAGCAGGAGGGGCCCAATGCTTAAACAAAAACTAGCTGAAACTTCTGGGATATATAGCAAGAAGAGATTAGGACAATCCATTTTCCATCTCTATGAAGGAAAGGGAAATAGGTTGTTCTGTGTCAAAGTGGATTCTCACAGTCATTATAAGCAACTCTTTAGAGCCTTCTTTAATTAGCTGATACTTCATCTGGAAGATGGTTATATACTTAAGATCCAGTGTGGCTTCAGAAAAGGCTGACTCCAGGACAAATGACAGGAAGAGAAACATTTTTCAACCTGACCAAGGCCTTTGATATTTTCAGTCATGTGGACTTATGGAAGATGATAGCAAAATTTGTTGTCAGAAGTTCATAAATATTGTATGCCATCTACATGATGGTATGTTTGCATGGGTTCTGGATATTTGAAGATGCTCTCGTGTTTTTCTAGGCAATAATGGATTGAAACAGGGCTATGTGCTTTCTTCCATGCTTTTTTAACATTCTATTTTCAGCAATGTTGTTGGATAATTTATTTGAAAGGGCTATATGCTAAGACTGAGGTGAAGGGAGAGTGAGTGTGCAACTTTCTTTTCACAGATCGCTGTGTTCTCAATGGCTCTAATGTACTCGAAGGCTGAGATGCAACAGAATATAGACTGATTCTCTGCAGTTTATTCTAACATTTTCATGACAATGAAGACAATGAAAATGGAGTTTCTGTAACACCTAGTATCACATCATCTATACATAAAGTCATCAGGTATAATAAATAGAAAACTTTTAAATGCTCTTGATGAGTTCCCTTATCTTGGTAATATACTTTCTAGGGATGTACATGTAGATGATGTAAAAATTAAATTTACATATCTAATAATAAAAATATTATATTTTATGAGGTTTATTAAGGATCATTAGAAATCAAGGAATAAAGAGGATACAAAATAAAAACCACGTTCTGCCAGTTTCAAAAATTTCGCCACCTTACCACCATCTCTGCTGATGCTACATCATGCAAGAAGAGAGGCCATGGGAGGCATTACTGCCAGTTAAATGCCAATAACGTGATCTTGCCAACGTGGAGAGGTAGGAGAGATTATAGGGAATTCTGTGAAATACCAAGGACTTCTGGGGAATTAAGTCTAAGGTTCAAAATCTCCATTTATACATTCCCCCTTGAGACCCATGGAAGACTAGTCTTTCCAGTGGGTCTTGTAAACATACCAGCCATGATATTATAATAATTTGAGGATAAGAGGAAAAGAGGATAAAATCAAAATAATTGCTTAAGAATTACCCTTAATAATGATGAGGATGACACACACACATTGCCAGAATTAGTTCAGTGTTTTGGAGGCTCCAAGGGAATGTGAGAGACAGAAGAGAGAGTAAGCGGCTTATACAGTTGAAGTTGTACAGAGCTTTTGGGTTGATCTCACTATTGTATGTCTATGAAACCTGGACAGTATACAAGTACCATGTCAGGAAATTGAATTGCCTCCATTTGAAGTGCCTTAGGAAGATTCTGAAGATCACCTGGAAAGACAAAGTATTGGAAACTGAGGTCCTTTCTCAAATTGAACTGCCAATAATTCAAACTCGACTGCAGAGTGTACAATTTCAGTGGGTTGGTCACATTGTTCAAATGCCAAATATATATTTGCTAAAAGACTAATTTGTGAAGAATTCACACTGAGGACAAAAGAAATGATACAAGAAAACCTTTAGTGTCTCTCAAAATAAGTATGGTATCAGTTGTGAGATGTGGAAGACATGAGCACAGAACTGTCCATAATGGGATGCCTGCATCAAAGAAAGAGCTGTGTTCTATGAACAAAGCAGAGTTGCAGTAGCTCATTAGAAAAGTGAGATGAGCAAATTTAGAGACCTTTCCATGTCAAGTATTCATAGAGGCTATTTCTGTCAGATCTGACTGACCTGCGTAAGTTCCCCTGTGTTGTATCAGGCAGCCAGATATGCTGTATGTTGACCTCCACATAGTAATATCATTTTGGTTCTCTTCAAATATAAAGGCAAAAATCATACCAACCATCTCCCTCCTACCATTCTGGGTACACATTAAAACTATAGAATATCAATATTTGTCAATATCAAAGATTCTTATGGCTCATAGTGTTTTCATCCTCTTCTGTTGCTTTTAATCCACTACTACAGTAATATAATGGGGTGTATGGGGTGCTCAGGGATGGGTAGTATCTCTGGTATGGAGGGCTTGTCGTGCCCTCCTAGGGCAGCTCTCTAGCCTCTGACCCTCAAATGACACCCAGCTCTCACTTGTGGCTCCCAGTAGCTGCTAGCATGAGGCAACGGCCACAACCGGGACAACTGCTTCGACAGGCTGTCTAAACCTTGTGAGGGTAGCCATCTGGTCGTCAACCCCTGGTGAACTAAGGCCTTGCTCACCCAGCATGTGAAGACTGCTTTGGTGGAACAGATGGAAGAAACCAATGAGAAGGTTCAACGGCTGAGAGGGCGATGCAGCAAAGCACTGTGGAGTGCTCAGGGCATGTTGGAGCACAAAGAACAACATGGCCATCCAATGCAGCTGAGGAAGTCTCCAGGTGTAACGACTTTTCGTGCCACTGGACCCAGGCTTCCAACGCCAAGAGAATTGGACTGTCTCTGTGCATTGACTTTTCCACTTAAATCTCTTTCACGCACAAGTATCTTTGTGCACACTCATCTACATCACAGATGAAAATGCACAAAGACAATCGTCATCCTCGGTTACCAAGAGACTACTACTACTAACAGTAATATAATCTGATTTCAGAGTACAGAGCACACTTTTGCATTTTCCATCTCATAGTTTCTCACGGTCTTCACATACATTTACACACATATACATACACATGCATACATATAGGCATATATAAATACAGGAATTCACTTGATATAATACTCTTCTGGAAAATAATTCCACTCAAACTGTTTTTCAGACATCAAAACCCAATAAGGCAGGTAGTGAGAATGTTATTTCCATTTAGTATACGATGGAACTGAAGTTCAAGCTGTGAAAGTTAACTCCTGGTGGTCACATGAATAGCCTATTGAGAAATTAAATACCAGACTCAAAATCCAGTGTTCTTTTCATTGTATCAAGCTGCCTACCTAAAGAAAGTTTCTTTCATAGCCATTACAGTTATGAATTTCTTTCTAATATATAGCTTATAAAAAGTTATTTTTGATTTCTTAAAAGCATGTAAATCAGTAAAGAAACATTAAACTGACTCTTCCACAAATGTCTAGTAACAGGAATGAATGATGCTATTTATCTTTGAGTCTTCCATTTCCCAGAGACTTAACTTCCTTCAGAAACAATAAAAGATAGTGCAGAATATATAGAGGGAAGTGTCATGTCTCTATCTTGACTTGGCATTGAACTAACATGAGTAATGTTTATGATATTGTCTGGAGATAATTTTACAACAGGAAAAATCACAACCTTGTTTATATTGCAGCAGACAGTTCAGAAGAAAAAAAAAAGAAAATATGTTATCCTACTTTACACACATCATAAATTAAACTGTTTCCTCCGGTGGAGGGGGTTACTCGAGTTGTTATTAAAATTATAGTTGGCAAACAAATGTAGAGCCATCAGACTCAAAAAAGGGAGAAAAGACATCACCTTTAGAAGAACCATGATAAAAGCAGATATATTTATCAACTGACTGAACTCTATGAGGAAGAATCACTGATGGAGTGGATAAGCTTTGAGAGCATGTTACAATGTCATTTCCTTAAAAAAATTAATTAGAAATCAAAGCTTTCCTAATTGGAGAGCAAAATAGTCACTAGTTCCCTCAATTGTTTAAAATATAATATTGCAATTTGAAAATTAAAGTGAAGTTCTCAAGAAAAAATTTCTCTCATGTGTGACTATGTCTATTTCATGTCCCTTATTCTAGAGTTTCCAAAGACTATGAACAATTATGAAAGGAGATTTTGTATGTTCTTGTATGATCAAATATGTGGTTGGAAATGATAGCAAGTACAATTTATAATACTAGAAAGATCAAAAAAATAAATATTTGCATTTGAAATCTTTAACATATCATCTTTCTGGCAATTTCCCCCTGACTATATTTTGCTTAGACTGACATTATAATTAGTTTTCACTCCTATGCAAACATTAGCTTACTATTGAAAGAAAGCAGTAAAAATATATATTAGACATCAGAAGATGGCTACCTTTAAAAATGGACAATGGGCTTTTTAGTTTTTCTGTATTTTTTTAAATCTGGAAAAAGGGAATGAATAAGATGCAGTGTAGTTTCATAGATGCTACATATCCTCAGCACTGTATAAAACATACAGGTTATTTTTGTACTTTCAAATAGATACAGCAAGACTAGCTTTTTCTCAATAGCTATAAAATATTTTTCTTTCTAATTGGAATACTTGGAACAGTATTCTTATTCTAGGAAGTGAATAGAGTTCTGGGTTTGTATTCAAGAAGGTTGATTTCCTGCCTCAAACATTTTCAATCAGTATGACTGAATAAGATATGTATCTCTCTCATCCAAAGTTTTCTCATTAGTAAAATGGGGAATATAATAACATATAGTGCACAGGATTGGTATGAGAATCAAATGAGAGAGTATGTGTAAAGCACTTTGGAAAACATAAACTTCTATGTAAACTATTGTTATTATTATTATTATTCCACTAATCCCCATATACCTATTTAATTTGCGTGCAAGTTTTCTGTTAGAATTAAATGACAAAAAATAGATAGGGAGTGCAAAACGTATTATAAATAAAAAGAATGAGTATGATTAGCATTATTTCCTAGTTTTTAGTACTGTATCTCTTTTGTTTTCCTCATCATTTACATTTGCTAAAGTATTATTCCACCATCCTTCTCCTAGGCAGTCCTGTTTTATTATGAATAATAAAAAAGAAGGTAAAAGCTCAGCACAATTAGTCAACATATCCAATAAGTTTGATGCTATATTCAGTAGTACTTTTTCACCTCTTCAAAGAAACAAAAAACAAAACAACAACTTAAAATCCTCTGTCCCTGATTCTGACCATTTATGCAAAGTTCAGTACTTTCTCTCTATAGATTCCTATTCCTTCAAAAAATGGCGCAGAGGTGTCCTCTCCACCAATCCCTTCCCCATTTTCCTCCCCTCTTTCTCTCTTCTTCCCTCCTTCTACATTTCTCCTATGTCCCTTTCCCTCCACTACTCACTTTCTCTCTTTCCTTCTCTCTATTTCCTATGTCCTTCCCCTTTCCTCTCCTTCTTCATCTTCTTTTTCCTTCCCTCTCTGCTTGTAACACTCAACCTGGGCCATTATCCTCGATCTTCTCTGCTGTTCTCTCTATCCTTGCCTTTTGGTTGTTGTGTACTTCTACTCAACATTTTTGTGTTAGTAAAAAGGTGTAAGTGTGATCAAACCTCCTTTGTCAAAGGACAAAGTGAGATTCATCCATTGCCTAATCCCCTTAACTCTTTTGTCTCTGTTTATTTATTCTTCTATTAATTCAGCGTAATTATGAAACATAGTAATACACCATCTGTTTTCTTTCTACAGTAGTAGTAGTCTCTCAGTAACCGAGGATGACGATTGTCTTTGTGCGCTTTCATCTGTGATGTAGATGAGTGTGCTCAAAGACACTGGTGCGTGAAGGAGATTTAAGTGGAAAAGTCGGTGCACAGAGACAGTCCCACTCTCTCGGCGTTGGAAGCCTGGGTCCAGTGGCACGAAGAGTCGTTACACCTGGAGACTTCCTCAGCTGCATTGGATGGCCGTGTTGTCTTTTGTGCTCCAACACGCCCCAAGCACTCCACAGTGCCTTGCTGTGTCGCCATCTTAGCCGTTGAACCTTCTTATTGGTTTCTTCCATCTGTTCCACCGAAGCAGTCTTCATATGCTGGGGTGAGCAAAGCCCTAGTTCACCAGGGGTCAATGACCCGATGGCTACCCTCACAAGGTTTAGCCAGCCTGTCGAAGCCATTGCCTGGGGTGTGGCCGCTGTTGCATGCTAGCAGCTACTGGGAGCTACAAGTGAGATCTGGGTGTCATTTGAGGGTCAGAGGCTGGAGAGCTGCCCTAAGAGGGCATGACAAGCCCTCCATACCAGAGATACTATCCCTCCCTGAGCATCCCATAAACCCCTCTTTCTACAGTAATGTATTCCTTTTACCATACCTTCACTTTTTCCATCAATACACTCAAAACAATTTAATTTTGTTTTGTTTTGTTTTTTACATTGGGAAGATTTATAAATTCTCCATTATGAGAAAGGTCTCTAGTAACGAATTAAAATATTTAAGAAAAATTAACAATATTCTGACCTCATCTAAAAGTGTACATACATCATTCTATATCTATAGCCCCTCCTACCCCCCACACCACTTGGTAGAAACAAAAGAAATAAATTAACCCATTACAAGAAATATGCATTGCCACAAAGAACAAATTCCATGATTGGTTTTATGTGAAAATATAGGTCACATTTTGTACCCTAAATTCAATACCTCACTGTGTGAAGATGGGAAGAATGTTTTCATCATTGCAATTGGGAAATATTTTTTCATTTTATTAATTCTACTTCTTACAGCTTTTAGAATTGTGTAAATGTACAATGCTGTTACTATTGCATAATTTTTCTTCTGTTTCTGCTCATTTCATTCTTCATCAAGTTATAGAAGTAATCAGTATTGTTCATTTAAAATATTGCTGTTATAGGATAAATTGTTCTTCTGGATGTACTCATTTTAGTCATCATATCCATAATGATTTTTTCTTTATTTCATTGAAAACATCTATTTCTCAGTTCTAAGAGAACATGGCTGCATTCCTATATCACTACTTGTTCGATTATTGCACATTTGATAAGAATCCATAGGGTTATTAGTTATTTACCTGATGGGGGAAGAGTTTCCAGTTTTTAAGTAGTTTCCTTGTGTCTAGAATCCCTGGATTTGGGCAATAACTTATTGAGAGGGTTTATTTCAGTATTTATTTCAAAAGATGGTATATTATCATTTCCACATTATCCTTCTAATATGCTAATTTAAAATTTTCTTGAAATATAATCTTAGAATTTCTTTTCTTTTTGGTCTTGGGTGTAATTTTTTTTTTGTATTTTAGTTGTCTCAGAATTCTTCCAAAGATTTCACTTTTGCTCCTCAGGGAATTCTTTCTATTTTCACTTTGCCATCTGTTTGTAAAAGATTTGGGCTATTTTTCATTTTGATTGCTTAAAAAATCATGTCTAAGTCTTTTGAAAGTATTTATTTAAGGAATACAATTATTTGTAAATTGTCTTTCCTTGAGCTCCTTTCCAGGTCAGTTGTATTTGATAAAATTTAATCTTTCATTCCCTTCTATTTTATGAAATTTCTCTTCTAATATTTCTAGAAAACTCATGGAGTCATTAATTTCTCTTAGATCAAGCCTTATATGGAGCCCACTGTTTGATTAAGCTTTATCATTTCCTCTTCTGTTATTTATTCTTACATTTTTCCCTTAAACTGTTTTTCTTTTAGGTATTCACATATTTTTGACAAACATTCTCCCCTTACCCTTTTGAATTTCTCTTTCAATTTTTGGTGATAGTTTTGCTATTTAGTACAGATTTTTAATATGTGGGTTTTTAAAAATTATGCATAGCTATTTCTATCTAATTATTGTTTATATGTTAAGTTTGGTGATTTGAAGTTTTGTGTTTGAATCAAGCTGTCTTTGGTGCTGAAATTCTGACTGGAATCTTCTGCTATTTTGGTATAGACCTGAGTTACTTAGGTTCTTACATGGTTGTCTACCTCTCAGTTAACTGACTTTCTTCCAGAACTTTGAGGTTTAGAATACTAGAGGGAGTTCTTTGGCATCCTAAAATAAAGTGCTTAGCAAATTAATCCAGGGATGTGCCAGTGCTAACAGGAATCCCACACTTGCATAGGCTCTAACTCCCAGTGGCTTGTGATAAACTTCACTGTAGGGTTCTGAAGTCTCTGGGGCTTTTGTAAGGAAACCTTCTCTTCTTTCTGCCTCTAGACACAATATTTCCTGAGTCATAACTGAAGTTGGAAGACTAGGATTCCCTCACACACACCAGGAGGAAGCAAAGGTAAAGAAAGTATCTTTATTTACCCTTATAAAGAATTAGACTCTCCTATCTTCTCACATAACTTCTCACATACCCATCTGATATAACCCTACTCTCTTGATAGCCTTGGGATACTGCCACCAATTCTGTCCTTGTGATGCCTTTTGACCATGGCTTATCATTCCCCTCAAAAACTAAGGGGTCAATGACTAGCTTATTTGGAATTAAGATGACCATGGTCTGATATCACTCCCTATATTATTTACTAAACATCGAGGTTTAATATATACTGCTATATTTCATCATTTTTGCCTCAAGTGAAAGAAAGAATTCTTCCTCAGAGCTATAAGAATTTTCCCAGCAGGTTTTTCTCCAACACCAAGCCTATATAAAAGAATTCTGCATAGTGTTTTAATGTATCCAGATTGATAATTAAAAATCATATATACATCCTTTTCTATAGTGTCTAAAAATACTTTCAAAACCCTGGGCCTCTGATATAATCATGGTCATTAAAGTCTTTTAAAAGTATTATTTACCTGATGGGGCAACTAAATTATTTTTTGTCAAAGGAATATATAGATGGAAGAAATGACAAAAATAGCAATCACAACAAGTACATACAGAAGTTCAAACAGAATGAAGCAATTGACATCAAAAAGACTTGAAAGGATCTAGAAAATTATCTAGAAAGCAGATACTAGACCTTGCTAACCAGGAGATATGGAAGCCAAAGGCAACACCTATTTATCATATGAGCAAATTTGCAAAATTGCAGAGAGAAGAATAGTGGAAGGTCATGAGAAACATCACATCATAAAAGATGATCAATCAATATATGTTTATTAATTGCTTACTATATGCTAATCTGTGTGCTAAGCACTGGGAATGCAAGGACAAAAGAAAAGTTCCTCCCTTTACTGAGTTCAGATTATTATAAAGGATATAACAAGTACATATGAGATAAATTCTTGTGAGATGAAAGGTAACTTCAAAGTGAAAGTCCTTAACATTTCCGTCACCTAGAAAGGTCTACAATGGAAGGCAAAACCCAAAGTAGAGTTTAGAAGGAAGACAAGGATTTTTAGGGTCAGCATAGAGGAGGAAAAATGTTCAAGGGATATAGAACAGTAAACACTAAGATAGAGACCAAAAATGAAGCATATAGTGTTCAAAACACCAAATAGGCCAGAATGATAGAATAAGAGATAAATCTAGTTAGGGAAATCTATTTTTTTTAAACAAGTTTAGCCACAGGGTATGGATTCTGATTTATCTATGTTTTGGGTCTTTAGTTTCACCTATGCAATTTAACAACTAGGGAGCTAGTTAAGGCCATATGGAATTAATTGAAAGTCTCTTTCACAGATTAGATTGCCTAAATTAAGATGTATGTTTTTTCTTCTTCTTCTTTTGAGCCCATTCCTCAGAGTGCCTCTGAAGTTTCATGGTAAGACATTCTTCTGGAAATTTGAATCAAATATTATTTGAGTACCGTTAAATGTTTTTACCTGCCATGGGGAATACTCAAACAATCCATTTCCTTGCATTTCTAGCTTTAAATATGTACAATGTCTTGGGACCATATAGATCTAGAGAAGAGTTGCCTTGGGGTTTTGTTTAAGATGATAGTTTATAGGGTTTAACTTGTAAAATAAACTCTTCTGTCATTTTATATTATCAGATAAGTGCTTTAAAAATGGAAAAATACTTTCACTTTTTTGAAATATCAATAAAATTAGATATATAAATATATGATTATATATATTATGTTTACACATATACATATATAAATCCTTAATCTAATTGTGAGCATTTATTACTTAGAATACTCAAAATATGGATTTCCACACTAGGTACATTTGGAAGTGTTTTAAAAAAAAGATATAAAAAGGAATAGATGTAGTCTAGAGGGGAGGCTTGTACCCCAAGGTATGGAGAGGGGGAAGGAGAGGAGACCTCACCTCCCCTTCTCACAAAGTGGGGTTCAGGGGAGACAGCAGATGTAAAGGGTTAGTTCAGAGAGAGGAGAGGGGGTATTGAAGATTTTCCCCCTTCTGCCTTCCCTCCTTAGCTAAAGCTGCTCTCCCCAATACACTCTTGTCCCTCTTGTCCCCCCTCTACTACTTGAGACCAAAAGGTCTCCCCTCGATTCTGTTCACTCACACTCAGCTTGGGGAACAGATAACTTTTAATCTTAACTGACTCAGGTAATACAAAAGGAAGAATGGGAAAGGAAGAATGAGAAAAGGAATGTGGGAAAAGGGGGTCCCTATCTCTATCTTAATCCTTTTCCTCCCTCCTCGAGTTTGGGGGGAACTCAGGTCTTGGCAGCCTATGCCCCTGAGGGAAAATCAGGTTGACTCACCCCTGGCCAACAGGAGCTGAGGTAAAGTCTGCTCAGGTTTCTCTTCAGGAAGTCCCTTCAATTCCGAAGTGTTGAGGGGGGATATTTCCAGTCACCAGTAGGAACAGTGGGTAACCCTCAGGTGAAAGCCTATCCACCTTATCTCTTTGACCAAGATGGAGAGACTCTCACTGCTCTCCCAGCCAGAGTCTTCTCGCCTCAGGAAATTCACACCTGGGCCCCTCCCTTCCCTTCCCCCCCCCCCCATTGAGGTGATCAATTTCACATACTCTTCAGTCTGGCACTTTTTCTTTAGTGCCAGCCTCTATCACAGAAGCCAATCATATATGAATATATATATAGTTTGTTGAGAAGGAGCTAACCCTGTTCCTTTCTGAAAATTTACTACTCCATTTAATGAGAATATGTTTATATTTTATTTTTGCTTTATTACTTTATCTAATTACCATTGGAAGAATGCTGTTCCTATATTAGAGTCTGAGCAGATTAAAATTCCAAAATTTTTCATATGTTTCCTATTATAGTAACTCAAAGATTTCAAATATCAGTTCATTAATTAATAGTTTTAATGTTTCATTTATAAAACTTTACTTCTTACTTGCCTTGAATATAGACATAGTTATAACAAAGTCATATATCATAACAGGGCAAACATTTCTTTAGTTCTGTTTGATTGCAGACATGATTGCTATCTGACAGTCAGTCATGTAGTCACAGGTAATAAAAAGCAAGGCTCAGGTTAGGAAATATCCAGTTCAGAAAGGAACTCAAAGTCAAATAATGGAGAAACCAAATCAAGAGGATCCTACCATGAGCCATGGCAAGGTCATCCTCCCAATGTCCCAAACAAGATCATCCACCTACTGCAGTTTTAAGACTGCAGCACACACCACTTTCTAAACACAGGGGATACAAAGGTCAAAACCAGTTCCTATCTTCACAGATATATGACAACTTATGAATAATTAGGTAACTATAAGATATAAACAGTGGGTGGGAGGGACTCTTATAGGAGAAAGGACTAGTTATTCTTTGTTTCTCTTTGTGAGCTCCTTATATGTATGAAATCACAAATAATACAAACAACTCTGACTGTGACCATAGAAACAATAAAGAGCATTGAAGAAATAGTAGGAAAGGAGAGAGATAAAACCTTTAATGCCTACAGGAGGAGCTTCCTGTTAATCAGCAAGTAGCAGGAGATGCTTATACGGTGTGAAAAAAGAATGAAATGATAAAATTTATCCAAAGGAGAGAAAAGTCATGGAAAAACCTGTTCAATGATTGATCAAATAATCTATAATAGTATCAATAAGACTGGTAAAAGTGGAACTAGAAGAGAAAGCAAGAGCCACTATAATATTACTACCAGAAAAGATATTTTTCTTATTCAAAACATATCATGTCTTATTTTTGCGTGGTGGAAACTTAGGCTTAGATATATATATCCATACACCAAAAATATAAATTATGTATATTCCTAGCCAAATACAAATATTAAAACTTTTTATTTCTTTTGAGGTTAACGCCATTCTTCCAATCATGCAATTTCATTACCTTAGAGATATCTTTGACTCTTCCCTTTCATCAGAACCAGTATACACATATTTGGAAAATTGTTGTTGAATTGACCTCTGTTATATTTCTTTGTACCACTCTGCTTCATGAGCACTCTTGGATTACTAGCTCAGAAGCTTATCTCTGCTGTTATGGGCAATAGTTGCCAATTGATAATCTTTTCATCAATGTTTCCTCTTCAATCTATCCTGAACACAGTTCACTAATTTACTTTCCTTAATTAAAAATCTGACAATGGTAAGGCAGCACGACTACTCAAAGATCTTGATTGGCCTCCTATTGCTTTAAAATTTTTTTTAATCCTTAGTCTAGCCCAAAATCTTTATGCAATCTAGCTACCACCCAATTTTATGGTCTAGTTTCAGGTTACCTACATTGAGACATTCTCTTTCCCATTAAAATTGACACACAAGTTGTTCCTAATATATTCACATCGTATTTATTACTCACAAATCTTTGCATGGGTGATCACATATCCCTAGAACTCATTCCCCCTTCATCTTTACCTCACAAAATTTCTTACTTGCCTTAAAGAATAGTTCAATGGTCAACTCTCTCATAAATCCTTTTATGATATTACCTGATACTCATTGCTAGCATTCTCTCATTAAAATGATTTTATACTAAATTGAATATACTTTGTAATTTACTTACTTGTACTCTTACTGTATTCATATAATTAAATGTAAGATTTTTGTGGGCAAAAATGGACTCATGTTTTTAAATTGTACATGTGCTCAATTTTAGTGCCTAATTTTAACTCTTTTACCATATTTATTGAATTGAGTTGAAGTGGGAAAATGCTCATTAATATTAATAATAATCTCCCTAATGATAATGCATTTTGCTTAAATCTGGGGATCAGAGTTTCATATTTTCACAGAATTAGAGAATTACAACTTTTAGAAAACTCAGAGATGAACCATAACAACTTCCTCAGTTTATAGAAGTGGTAACTAAGGACAAGAGTAGTTAAATAACTTACCAAAATCAAAAGCAAGTGACAGAAGTGGAATTTGGATCTCGGTTCTCCAGCTTTAAATCGATGTTCATTAAACTATACTACACTAAAGACTGAGAGTTAGAATAGACATTATGGGTCTTCCAGTCTACAGGATGTCAGTCAGTCATTTAAAAAAAAGAAAGAAAAAACTCTTACCTTCTCTTTTAGTATTGGTTCTAAGGTAGAAGAGTGGTAAGGGCTAGGCAATGGGAGTTAAGCACCATGTCCAGGGTCACACAGCTAGGAAATGTCTGACGCCAGATTTGAAACCCAGGACCTTCTATCTCTGTACCTGGTTCTCTATCCACTGAGCCATCTAGCTGTCTCTTAGCCAGTCACTTTTCCTTAAAGACTGAAAATGAGACAGAAATAACTTCTGCCTCAGAATATCTCTTTTACTTTTGGAAGCCACTAATTGTTAGGAAATCATTGTAGATTTTTCTCACTGCTACTATTCTGTTCTCTTCAGTCAAAAGGAAAAAAAAATAAAAGGAAGACTGTCTACAGCTAATCTGATACTTCCAGATAACAACTCTGGTCCCTTTGAATTTTTTTGTCACCAGGATATGATGTTTTGGGATAGAGATGATTGTGCAAATTAAGAGACATCTCCATTCCAAAAATTAATGAGATATTTGTGCCTACCCTACGGTAAAACCTTGCAAGCTTGTCTGATCAGTCACACTAAGACATACAATAGGGTAAATTGCTCCTAATAGGGCAATGTCCACATTCTATTGTTTATATTGGTCTTCATATGGTTTGGACTCGTCTCTATCCAACACAATATTTGAGAATTTTATGTAAAATATATTGACTCAGTAAACCACCTATCCATTGATTAATTAAAAACCCTCTGTGTAATAGCCAGTATGATATAATGTAATATATTGCAATAAAATATAATAACCTGAAAATATCAGTAGCTTTGAAGGCAGAAGACCTGAGTTCAAATTCCACCACTAATACTTAAATGCATGTATAATTTCAAGCAAACATATGCTCAATATTATCACTGAAAATCCCTTGAATTATCCTGAATATAGAAAAATTCAAAGGTCAAAGGTTTTTGTCATCAAATATGATATTGGTTAATTTTCTTCTCTGTTTATGACAAAATCTGATTAGATGACCTTTGAGAGTCATCTCAGCTCTATATCTAGGCTCCAGTCATTAATGACATATATAACACATAATAGGCATTATAAAATGCATCTTTATTATTATTATTAATTTTATATCAAATTTACTTGAGGCTCTCTCTCAAGTGGATTGGAACTAGCAGGTGAGAATTTATGTATTGATATATATGCGGCATAAATTCTATTTCTCTTCCTTAAGATAAAATGATAGGTGTACGTCAAGAAGGGTATCAATGAATAAGTTATAGCATAAAATTTGGTGTCTAAATCAGTTTACTACCCTCATAACATATGAGTTTAAGACTAAAGAAATTAAATGTATCACAATAATCTATCATTGCATCAAGCTTAGACCTAAAGCTCTCTTTTGAAAAGACATATACTCAATTAACCAGGCATTCAAAATTTAGGTCTTAAGCTATTAAGGGAATAGACAACTGCATTTAGGAAGTTTTGATTTAGAATCTGAGATATATTCTTACTAAAAAAAAAAAAGTACCAATGTAGCATCATGGAGCAGAAAAATCCACCAATTTCTTTGATTGACAGTTTTATGCTACTTAACTTGGGAACAATTCCTACTTTCCTCCCTTCCACCCACCTACCAAGGACTCTTTGTGTTGAAGAGCTACAGCCCTATAGCTAAAATGCATCTCATATATGCTTCACTAAGTCAATTTCAATGGTCAAAGGTGGAAGAGAAAAATAAATATGCAATCCCCAAGTTGGAAGGAAACTAGTGAGGCAGAGAGTAGCTATATAATAAATCGTAGCACAGCCTGACAGGCAAAAAGAAAGTAAGGTAATGTTCTGTAAAAGGTACAAATTTATTCCTGGATTACTATCCATCTTCTGGATCAGAGCTCTAAGATCTCCTAAAATAAATAGAAGCAATTTCTTTAGATAGTTAAAACTTTAAAATCTTTTCCACCGGAGATTTTATAGCTCTCCTCAGTGTATTATATCAGTAGGCAGCTGAGATGTAAACATAATCCACAGCTAATGGAGGTGGAGCATTGTGATACATGTCCATGTAATGACTATCTTTTTAAAGAATCAGGAATTTATGATAGGAAAAAGGAGTAAATGAAATTCTTTTAAAATGTAGTTTGTACTTTGTATCAGCAATTTATAAAACTGCTGATTTTCCCAATGAAGCTTTGCTTGAAAAAAAAATACTTTTCCTTTTGTAAGTGTATCTGGTTAGATGGTACATACTTTTTGTTACTGTTTTCCTTCTCTATCCAAGATAAGAGTTGCATTGAAAGGGAATTTGGATCAAATTCAATGGTGCCTCATCTTGCAGTTAGTCTACAATCCCTTGGGGGGGGGGGGTAGAATTGAAACACATTAGATCCACATATACAGTCTCACATTTTTATCACCATGTTATTCAAATTTTCATTTTTAGTAGGTTGGTTTATATCATTTCCCATGGTTTGTGTTCATAATGAGCTCAGTATCCCTTTCACTTAATTATCTTGGTAGAAATTTTCTTCAGAGTGGAAATTAGGAATAACTGGTCAGTGAAGAGGACACCATTGTTCCCTAACCTCAGACCCCCAGATTCACCCTTACAACTTTACTTACAATGCTATTTGATCAAATTACTCAATTTAGGACATGAAGAAATTATTTCTATTAATGAAGAATTTAATTTTTAAGCCATCATATTACACTGGTGGCTACTAATCCATTTCTGTTAAATGAGAAAGCTCGAGCCATGCATATGAATCATATTAACCCAGTCTGTTATGTACCTCACCCTGGGTTCAGATTAAAATCATTGGAGAAACCCAAGTATTCTATACCTCGTTTTGTGTGATTGTGGCAAGTCACAACCATAGTGTTTTAGTGGTTTAGTATATATGATTGGGATTGTTTTTTTCAGTCAGTATTAACTCTAAGTCCCTGTCTACTGGTGACCCTGACTGGTTCCCTGATATTCTTTATTTCTCCAAGCCCTAGTGACATTACCTTGTCATGATGTGGTAGGCACCCAGGAGACTTCAGAAATTATATACTGTTTATATCATTGAGCCTCTGAAGGAAACTGTTTCAAAAAACTTATTCATCTGCCTACCAAGCTGAAGGTCTATAGAACATATCAATAATTTGTATATGCAATCTGTAAAAGAGTAAATTAAAAATCCTCAATTTAATACAAATTGGAAATGCTAAAACATTAAAGATGAAATTGATAAAATTGATTGTAAGAAAACCACTGAATTATAATGGTAAGAACCAGTTTTATGGGGGAGGGGGACAACAAAATAGGTAAAACATTCATAATGTGATTTAAAAGAGAAAATAAAACCAAACTACTAGCATAAAAAGAAATGAATGAATATAACACAAATTGAGATAAAATACAAGTAATTATTTTAATGTTATTTTATCCTGTTATAAGTCAACAAATTCAATAATTTAAGAGAAATAGAAGGATACCTACAACAACATAAACCACCTACATGAACAGAAAATAAAATAGAATATCTAACTAAACCTATTTTAGAAAAAGAATTTGAACAGGCCATAACTATACTTCCTACCAAACTCATTTTATGAAACAAACATAATGCTAATACCTAAACCAGGAAGAAAAGAAAATAGAGAAAGAAAAACATAAACCAATTCATTAGTGAATATGGATGCAAAAATCCTTAATAAAATATTAGTGTTGACTTGGAAAAAAACACAGAACTATTAAATAGTCATAAAATCACTCCTTAATCAAGGAAAAAGAGTTCAGTGTAATAGTAGGCCTTCACACAGAGCTGAATGCTAAAAACCACACATAGTTCCAGGATTGAACTCTGGATGCTCTGGACACTGACCCCTGGGAGAGCCAACCAAGCTCAATTGACAACTCCAAGGAACAAAAGAAATTGGGGAACCTATATACCATTTGGTATCCAGGGTCAGGGAAAGATGATTGACATTACCATAGCTACAAGGAAACAGGAGTATTCAAATTATACTAACAGAATACAATCAAGCTTGGGAAAAGAATCATAGCTAGAGTCTGTGGTGTAAGGGAAGTGGCTGCTTACAATGGATACTAAAGAATGGTCTTAGCCCAGGTGTGGGTCTTCTTGGGAAAGAGTCTCTTAATATAATAGAGTCCATTATTCAGTCTGCAACTGCTAGCCTGAGATTACCTTCAGAGTGATTTCTCACAGGAACAGGGAACAAGTACAAACTTTGGGATTTCCAATTTACAAGCTAGTCCTAAAACTTGGGGTTCATGAGATCTTACTAGGCTATAAGTTTAGGGCTTCGAGATTCCATGTTGATACACCCCACTTTTGGGCAAAGGCTTGACGCTGCTGCCCAAACAAATGGACACATTGATGATGCTATATAGGGGTTGACTCTGTTACTAATGGTGGAAAACTTTGGGGTACAGGTATGGGCAACTGATATTTGGGGGCACTCCCCAAATGCCAGGGTATTTGCATTTGAGCCAGAAAGGCAGGAAGTCTGCTCTTGGCAAAAATTCTACCAAACCAGACATTATTCCATTTCTCAAAAGTTCTTAAATCTTTCAAATCTGGTGGGTCCTGATGTAATGCCTTTGGCCTCCTCTCTCCTGCAGAATTCTGTCCTGAAAACTCCTCCTTTTGTACAAGACCTCTTCATTGCGGCAAAAGAAACCAAGAGAAAACCATCATAAACAAATTCTTTAATAAGACTTGATCAAATCTCAATATACTTAGTATAAAGATTATCCACACTGCTAATCTTAAATCTGCAATCCCAGATTATTAATTCTATTGATGTTTTTTCTATACCAGTCATAAAATTATGTAACCTACATGCCTAATAAGAAAGATTGCCTTACTCTACTAAAATAATTATATAAAAAGCAACCCTACAAACTATAGAAGTATAAAGGTAAAAATAAAATACACATCAAAATCAATCAGGGTTTGTAAATCTGAAAGTGACCTTTCCTCCATTTGTGGTCAAATATTAAAACTGTCTAACACTAAGTAAAATTCTAAATAGAGATTCGATTACCCCTCCCCCCCAAAAAAAAAAAACAAAACCACATTAAAATGACTACATGGCAATTTCAGGATTGAAATAATTTTAAAAGTGAAATTAAAGTTTCAGAATTGAAATTAATAAAAATTCTCAAGATTAAAAATGCTTCTAACATTACTTAATTTTAAAACCTCTAACACACATCCCTTTGGGGAGGTTGAGATGTTAGGGATTTAAAAACTGCTTTCATTTACTATTTTGAAGACTAGATTTGGCTCTCCTCTGATTGTAACAATGTAAGTATTTAGCTCTTCCTTGATTGTTAAGATTTAAATTGTAATGCACGTCTATTTTTAGATTTTAATCCCCATAAGTGTAAACACCCTACTTAAAAGTTAAGTATGGAGACTTGCCTATTTTTAGATTCAATCACAAAAAAGTACAAACTGTAAACCTCAAATTTCCTTAGACTTATAAATGTTGGAAATTTCACCATTGGGATATTTCATACTTGGAAAATTTCTTACTGATAGTCTATTGGAATGGGAACCCCATTGGCATGGGAGGTTCCTTCTCTTCCCTTCTTAAGATTACTTTAGGACAGAAACCCTTTGCTGAACAATGGAAAGGACTTTGACCTATGCTTAAGCATAGAACAGGAATTTCTTTGAGTCTTGATTGATTTTAGAATTGATACAATGGAGATACTTGGAATAAATCTCCACCCTATTCAGTCCTAATAGGATTGAGTAAGGGCTGCAGCCTAGATCAAAATTTAATTATTCCAATCTCTACCCTACTCAGGTTAACAGGATTTAGAAAGGGCTGTAGCAAAGGAGTAAAGATTTAATCATTTGAAAATATAACCTTCAACAGACATGTGCAAAAGCCAGAAACCTCTGGGCGGTCCTGGGTTAAGCTAGAGCCTCCATTGGCACAGGGAAATTGATGAACAGTGATTGGTAGATGGGAGAACTGAGGGGAGGAACTTGGATGGTTTCCTTAAAGATAGGGGGTCTGAAGACTCCAAGGGTTGTTGAGAGTTGGTCGGTGTGGTTCGTGTGGGCTCTGAGAAGTTTGCTCTGAAGGAAGCTGAAGGTGGGGGCCTCTGAGACTGTTTCTCCATTTTGGACACGTGAGTAATAGGGACTGATCTCTTTTCTTTGCCCCAGCTATCTAAGGGTTTGGGCCTTTTGGCCCAGCCTAAACAGAAGGGGTATTTAAGCCCTATTCCCTTCTCTCCCTTTTTCTCTCTCTCTATCTCTAATTCCTTTCTTACTCCTATTGTAATTAAACTCCAAAAAAGGCTGACGGCTGACTTGAGTTTTTCATTTAGGAATTACATAGCTGATTCCTTGGCGACCTTAAATTAATATATATCAGTCTTTTAAAGTGATTCCCTTGTTACAAAACCCAGTACTTAAAAGTTAATTGCAAAGATCTGTCCATTTAGATCTAATCACCAAAAGTACAAATATCCCACTTAATCATGAAATTGGAGGTCTGTGACCCATGTGTGTGATGATGGGTAACGAATCAGAATTGACTAACTGCCTTCTGGGCAGTCCTAGAGCAGAGCATCAGCTGTGATTGGTAGATGTGAAATTAGGGGAAGTGACTCAAGAGAAAATGTCTTTAAGAAAGAGAGTGCTACACAGAGTTGGGAATTCTGGGAGTGGAGTTCAACTTGGACTTCCACTTTTGCTGGAGTTCAATTCTTCATACTTTCAAGTTGAGGCTGGTGAAGAGGGACAGAAGGATCTGTTGACTGGACTGACATGTGGTGAGTGAAAGCTGACCTTTAATTGCTGGATTTTTCTGAAGAGGCTTCTCCAGGTCTGGGCTACAAGGGCTGAGTCTTATCTGATTGAGAACTAAACTCCCCTGCTTAAATTTTTTAGCCAGGGGCTGGAGATAAATTGCTTACTGCATAGGATAGATATCTTACCTTATCCTCTCTCTGATTTCTTGCTTCATTCTTTCTACATTTGTGTAAATAAATTGTAAATAAATTTCTTTGGAATTAATTACATTCCTGGTGACCAAACTCTTATATAATCAAGTCCAACCCTTTAAAAAATTAACCCCTTCCCCCCTTGCACTTTTAACTACTAAACAACTTTAATCATGTTTAAATAGCTTAGACTTTTTACTTCTATTAACTATTACTTTGTATAAAAAAATAATGTTGCAACTGAGTCAGCAAATGTAAAATCTGTAGATAAAATTATTGTTAAAATAATTCTCCTGATTTGACTGAGTTCTAGCCTTAACTAAATTAGTTTTGGGTGTACATTTCAATTTCCTGGGTATCTATTTATTGGCAATAAAGGTTCATTACCATTGAAATTAGGCCTAGCCTCTAGGTGATTTCATTAGTATTCCTAGGCACAAAGGCTTTTTCTAATCTCATTGTTTCCTGTCTTGAAGCTCCAAAAGTATAAACTTTACTGGTACTAGGGAGCAATTCAGTGTTCTATCTGAATCTTGTTTGTTAAAAATGCTGCTTAGAATTCATTATTTATGTGTTGCTCCCCCTCCCTTTTCATCACTGATGTTTTGCCAGGTTTTCCTTATGACCGAAATTATTCCTCCTTTCAGGAAAAGGGACCTCTTTGAACTTGCTTACTTATTCATAATGGTTAAAACTTTTTATCTGCCTTCATAATCCCCATATTCTAGGCCTCGCCTTTCTGGGTTTCCTTCATCATATGGTTACAGAAAATTTGCTGTAATAGTAGAAAATTGGGAACCATAGCGAGGGAAGTTACAAAGTGCAAAGAAACTACAAAGAATTGATTGACAGCCCTCAAGCCTCAGAATTCTCCAAGAGCTGAATGGGTAAGAGTTCCAAGCTGTTGAAGGGACAGGTTTCCAACTGGTTGTCTGGAGTTGAAAGTCAAGCCTGAAGGGTGTTAATCTGGACCCTCCCTGGACAAATTCATTTTGTAAACTGACTGCCTTTGAATAAAAGCAATAAGGTTGAAAGGAAGATTCCCCATACATTCTGGTGAACAGAGTGACTTTGGAGAAGCCTTTCTTTCCTGGAACATCTGAGGACTCAATAGCTGGATTCCTGCTATGTGACCTACCAAGAACTCTTTGTGTGAGATTCTGCATTCCCTGTTGGATTTATCCTTAGTAATCTTCAATTTAGTTAGTTACACAGTTTAGTTTAGGAAATTAACTCTAGTGGGTTAAATATCTTGGGGCAAATAGTCAGATGCAAACCTTTCCCTTTTTCCTTTCCCATCATTCCTTCCTTTGTTGATAAATTCATTTTATTAAATTGTGATTTTCCCTTGTGTATAAACCCTCCCCCCTTCCTAAATTCCCCATAACAGAAGTATCTTAAAATGAAGGACAAAAGCTCCCATAATTTGGAATATTAATGCCATGCGTAAGTTGGGAATGATTAGCAGTCACCTGTATAACTTGACAGAAACCTAGCTGAGTCATTTCTCAGCCCTTCAATTCACTTGTCCCAATTATCTTCCCATACAATTCACCCTTCGATGGCAATTCTCTCAAACCATGCTCAGGGATCAAAATCTATTATCTTCTATTATTAACAATTATTTTTAGGCTCCATCATTTCTTTCCTAACTTCTTCTGATGCTACTTTGAGACAAACTAGCACTCTGGAATCTCTGCTCCAAATTCTCAAATTAATAGATATTACTTTCAAGCCTCTTAACAAGGTATAATGCTTCTATTTTAAACTTTTCCTACTTCAACTAAATTTGGAGAATACCACTCTTCTTTCTAGGTTCTCTTCTTAGAGGGACTTTGCTTAGGGTAAATTTAATTCCCTGGGAAAATAAAATGGTCAGTTTTATGTCTGCTATAGAAATATTTCAAAAAGTCAATGAAACTGATGAGAAACAATACTTATCCGGATTCAGTTTCCTCCTTCAGATTTTTCATAGGTGTCCTCTTCAAGAATGCTTCAGATTCTAGGCTGCAGGAAAATCTTGTCAAGGCTTTTGTTTCTTACTTGAGATAATAGTCAGTGCTCTAGGGGTTCTAAATAAATTCCTTTTAATAAGCAATCTAGCAGACTTAACTTTAATAAATTCTAGTCACTTTACTCAAACTACTGCAGAACTGGGGCAGTAAAATGCAGGACATTCCTAGAAATTTCTTAGGAAACTGAGAAATTCATTTCTCTAATAGTGGTCATGTGCCAATGGTAATCAGAAAAAAAATAATGCTCAAAAAACAATTAGTTTTCTCCATTGAAAAGGAAAAAGTAGTTAACAATCAGTATTCACTGGTCTTTTAAAACAAAAACTTATCAATTGTAATGGTTGCACTCTAGAAATTTATCTTAAAACTCTAAAAATTAGGTCACAGTTAATGGTAATTTACTTAAGTAAAACCCATAAACATTTTGGAATACTAAAGAAAAGCTTAAAAATTACCTTTCTAACTCAGAATACCTATGCAATTCCCTTCTTTTTATCTTTTTACTCTAATTTACCCTTGGCTCCAAAATTGCATTTCTCTCAGCTTTGCCTCAAACCCCTTTGGCCTTGAGAGGAAATTCATTGGTCAGTTTAAAACACTCAGAGTTTTCTTACCATTCAATGGAAATGTCTTCCCAACAATGTCTTGTCTTTTTACAATGACACAATAACCAAAAATGAACTTTCTTTACACCTGAACACACACACACACACACACACACACACACACACACACACGTTAATCAGAAAACCTTGCTCTTTGGAAACAAATAACAGCTTGACAACAATGTGAAATTAAAGCACTCAAATAACAAAATTTATTACCTAGAATAAAATGTTTCTCATTACCAACATTAAAAATTAACTGGCCAGAAACCCATCCATGGACTTCCGGGTAAACATGGCTATAGTTTAGACTCAGGAATCTACCTCTCCTCATCACCTACTGATATAGACTACATAAAAAAAAAACAGAATTCATTTAAAAGAAGGGTCTCCACAGTAGGGTACAACATTGAAAGGATGTGGGATTTGGGCATTTTCACACTATGAGGGGGTGAAATAGCTTCCACAAAAACACAAACTGATGTTCCCTCCCCTGACATCCCCACAAGGCTAGTGTGAGTTAGAATCAATGAGTGAGTGGGGGCACCTCTAGATCCTTGGCTGACTAAGAGCAACAAAGACTCACTCCTGGGAGTAGCTAGACTTGAGGCCCCAACAGTTGGAAGAGCACAGACCTTGGGCACAGAAATAGCTAAGAGAAGGGCTTCAAACAGTAGAAGCTCCAGAGACTGGAGAATTGGACTCAGGCAATTTTCTCTCTTTATCTCCATACACAGAGAGCCTGCCCTCCTCACTCAGACTTTTGACTGGAAAGGGAAGGAAAAACCAGTACAGTGGTGGGAAGCAAAGCCCAGGAAAAACAACTTCCCAATACCAAGAAGTACAAGAAGAAGGCTTTGATCATAGATAATTTTTTGGAGGAAAAATCCAGACTACAGAGGAAATAGTGGAAGTGGATGAACAATAAAATGAATACAAACCTTCCAAAAACAGAAATTTGCCACAAGCTCTTGAAGAATTTAAATCAGAGCTTATGAAAAAATGGAAGAATATTGGCAAGAAAAGTGGGAAATAGTTCAAAAAGAAAATAACAGTGTAAAAGACAAGAACTCCCAATTGTAAAAGAAGCCCAGAAATCAAATGAAATGATAAATAAATTAGAGACCAAAATTAAATAGCTGAAAGCCATGAAAAGCAGGATAGAGCAAACTGAAAAGGAAAATCAAAAGATTATAGCAGAAAAGCAGGCTTTAAAGACCAGAATTGGGCAATTAGAAGCCAATGATCTTGCAAAACAGCAAGAACTAATAAAGCAAAATCAGAAGATTGACAAAATAGAAGGAAATGTGAAATATCTCACTGAGAAAATGACTGTCCAAGAAAACAGATCTAGAAGAGAAAATTTGAGAATCATTGGTCTACCTGAAGATCCAAAAATAAATAGAAACATTGACTTAATACCATGAGAAATTATCCAAGAAAACTGCCCTGATATTCTTGAACAAGAGGGCATAATAGACATTGAAAGACTTCATTGAACACCCTCTACAATAAATCCGCAAATGAAAACTCCTAGGAGTGTAATTGCCAAATTCAAGAGCTTTCAAGGTAAGGAGAAAATTCTACAAGAAGCCAAAAAGATACAGTTCATATAGCAAGGAGCACCAATCAGGATCACACAAGACCTGGCAGCTTCCACATTAAAGGACCGCAAAGCTTGGAATATGATTTTCAGAAAGGCAAGAGAACTGGGTCTTCAACAACGGATCACCTGTCCATCAAAACTAACTATATACTTCTAGTGGAAAGTATGAGCATTCAACAAATAGAAGATTTCCAAGTATTTGTAAAGAAAAGACCAGAACTAAGTGGAAAGTTAAATATCTAAACCCAAAGATGAAGAGAAACATGAACAGTTAATGAGAAAGAGAGGGAAAAGGGAAAAATGTTTTTTTATACAACTTTCTTTGTTAAAGGCTACAATAAGATATATATATATATATATATATATATATATATATATATATGGGTGAAATGTTGATATGTTATTTGTAATTCAAATTTGTAACTCAAAAAATTATATTCACTATTACAGTAATTAGAAGAATAATTCACAAGAAAAGATTGGGATAATAAGTGCTATAAATTGATATGCAAGAAAAGAAAAACGGAGGGGGATATTGAAGATGACACAAAGAGGTACTTGAAGAAATAAATTAAATAGAATAATCTTTGTCACACAAAGATATTCATAGGAAAGGGAGTGGAAGAATACTCTTATAAGAAGGAGTGGAAGAGAGTACTAATAGGAAATACTTAAACATTTCTCTCAATGAAATCAATTCTGAAAAGGTAGAGCATCTAGATCTATTGGGGTCTTGAATTTTATCTTATCCTACAGAGAAAGTGAGAATGGAAAATTAAGAGGGGTAAGGAGGCAGGGAGTATAAAAAGGGAGGGAAAGAGAGGGGGGAGGGAACATACCAGACCCTAAAAAAATAAGAAGGGAACAAAAAGGGAGGGGGCAGAAAAGGAAGCATATCAAGGGAGAGGAATAGGGGAATTGATGAAAAGCAAACCACTAGTTTAAAAGGATAGAGCAAAAGAAGAAAGGGCAGAACTAGGAGAGGATATCAAAATGCTGGGGAATACACAAGTGACAATCATAACTTTGAACATGAATGGGATGAACTCACCCTTAAAAGAAAACACATGGGAGAGTTGATTAGAATCCAAAATTCTACCATATGTTGTCTACAAGAAACTCACCTGAAAGGGGTAGACACTCACAAGGTTAGAATTAAAGGTTAGACCAAAACCTATTGGGCCTCAACTGATAGAAAGAAGGTGGGAAGGTAAATACATCCTGATAAAAGGAAATATAAACAATGATGAAATATCAGAAAATCAACATGTATGCACCAAATGGTATAACATCCAAATTTCTAAAGAAGAAAATAGTGGAGTTGAAGGAGGAAATAAATAGTAAAACTATACTAGTGGGAGACCTGAACTTGTCACTATGCAATCAAGATAAATCAAATAAAAAAATAAATAAGAAAGAGGTAACGATGTGAATGAAATCTTAGAAAATTTTAGAAAATTAGAGTTAGAAAAATTAGAGTTAATAGATATATGGAGAAAAATAAATAGGGACAAAAAGGAATACACCTTCTTTTCAGCAGCACATGGTACATTCACAAAGATTGACCATGTACTAGGGCATAAAAACATGGGAAATAAATGTAGAAAAACAGAAATAATAAGTTCAAACTTTTCAGAACATAATGCAATAAAATAATACTCAATAAGGGTAGATGTAGAGCCAAATAAAAACAAATTGGAAATTAAATAATATGATTCTCTAAAATCCTTTAGTTAGAGAACAAATCATAGAAACAATTAATAATATCACTGAAGAAAATGACAACGATGAGACATCCTTTCAAAATCTATAGGATGCAGCCAAGGCAGTACTCAGGGGAAAATTTATATCAATGAGTTCATATATTAACAAATTAGGGAGGCCCAGGTAAATTAATTATACATGCAAATCCAAAAACTTGAAAGAGAACAAATTAAAAATTCCCCGAAGAAAACTAAATTAGAGATGCTAAAAATTAAGGGAGAAATTAATAAAATCGAAACTGAAAGAGCTATTGAACTAATAAATAAGACCAGAAGTTGGTATTTTGAAAAGAACAAACAAAATAGACAAAGTACAGTACAATCTAATTAAAAAAAGGAAAGAATAAAACCAAATTAACAGTATCATAGATGAAAAGGGAGACCTCACCTCCAATGAAAAGGAAATTAAGACAATCATTAAAAACTATTTTGCCAATTATATGGCAATAAATATGAAAATCTAGGTGATGTGGATGGATGTTTACAAAAATATAAATTGCCTAGGTTAACAAAAGAAGAAATAGAATTCTTAAATAATCCCATATCAGAAACATTAATTGAAAACACCATCAAAGAACCCTCTAAGAAAAAAATCCCCAGGGCCTGATGGATTCACAAGTGAATTGTATCAAACATTCAAAGAATAGCTAATTCCAATACTATACAAACAATTTGACATAATAAGCAAAGAGTGAGTTCTACCAAATTTCTTTTATGACACAAATATGGTATTGATTCCAAAGTGAAGCAGGTCAAAAACAGAGAAAGAAAACTATAGACCAGTCTCCTTAATGAACATAGATGCAAAAATCTTAAATAGGATAATAGTCAAAAGACTCCAGTAAGTGATCAGGAGGGTTATTCACTATGTTCTGGTGGAATTTATACTAGGAATGCAAGGGTGATTCAATATTAGGAAAACCATGCACATAATTGACCACATCAACAAGCAAACCAACAAAAATCACATGATTATCTCAAAGGATGCAGAAAAAGCCTTTGACAAAATAGAATACTCATTCCTATTGAAAAAACTAGTAACAATAGGAATAGAAGAGCCTTTCCTAAGAATAATAAACACTATTTATCCAAAACCATCAGCCAATATCATGTGCAATGGGAATAATCTAGAAGCCTTCCCAATAAGATTAGGAGTGAAACAAGGATGCCTATTATCACTGCTATTTTTTAACATTGTACTCGAAACACTAGCAGTAGCAATTAGAGAAGAAAAAGCAATTGAAGGTATTAATATTGGCAATGAGGAGGCCAAGCTACTACTCTTTGCAGATGACATTATGGTCTACTTAAGGAATCCTAGAGAATCAACTAAAAAGCTAGTGGAAATAATCAACAACTTCAACAAAGTTGCAGGATACAAAATAAACCCATATGAGTCATTAGTATTTCTATATATCTCCAACACATCTCAGCAGCAGGAAATAGAAAGAGAAATTCCATTTTAAATCACCATAGACAATATAAAATACTTAGGAATTCATCTGCCAAGACAAACACAGGAACTATATGAACAAAACTACAAAACACTTTCCATACAATTAAAACTAGTTGTAAACAATTGGAAAAACATTGATTGCTCATGGGTAGGACAAGCATAATAAAAATGACCATCCTACCCAAAATTATTTAGTTATTTAGTGCCATACCCATCGAATTACCAAAATCCTTTATTTACTAAAAAAAAAAAAACATAACAAAGTTCATTTGGAAGAACAAAACATCCAGGATATCAAGTGAAATAATAAAAATATGCAAAGGAAGTTGGTCTTGAAATTCCAGATCTCAAACTATATTATAAAGCAGTGCTCATGAAAACAATTTTGTCCTGGCTAAGAGACAGAGTGGAGCATCAGTTGAATAGAGTTGCAGTAAGTGACCTCAGCAAGACAGTCTATGATAAGCCCAAAGATTCCAGCTTTTGGCACCAAAATCCACTACTTGATAAAAACTACTGGGAAAATTGGAAGAGAGACTAGGAGAGATTAAGTTTGGATATACACCTCATACCCTACACCAAGATAAACTCAGAATGGATGAATGACTTGAACATAAATGTGGAAATTTAGTATACATGTCAGACCTTTGGGAAAGGAAAGATTTCAAAACCAAGTAAGCCTTAGAAAGAGTTACAAAATGTAAAATAAATCATTTTGATTACATCAAATTAAATAGGTTTTGTACAAACAAAACCAATGTAACCAAAAGTAGAAGAGAATTAAAAAATTGAGAAACTATCTTCCTAACAAAAACCTCTCTCAAAGGTCTAATTACACTAATTTACAAAGAGCTAATTCAGTTGTACAAAAAAATCAAGTCATTCTTCAATTGATAAATGGGCAAGGGTCTTGCATTGGCAATTTTCAGTCAAAGAAATCAAAACTATTAATAACCACATGAAAAAGTGTCATAAATCTCTTTTAATCAGAGAGATGCAAATCAAAACAACTCTGAGGTATCACCTCACACCTAGTAGATTGGCTAACATGACAGCAAAGGAAAGTAATGAATGCTTGAGGGGGTGTGGCAAAATCCAGAATTTAATTCATTGCTGTTGGAGTTATGAATGAATCCAACCATTGTCAAGGGCAATTTGGAACTATGCCCAAAGGGCGCTGAAAGACTGTCTGCCCATTAATCCAGCCATAGCATTGCCCGGTTTAACCCCAAAGAGATAATAAGAAAAAAAAAAGTCTTGTACGAGAATATTCATAGCTGCGCTCTTTGCATGACAAAAATTTGGAAAATGAGTGGATGCCCTCCAATTGGGGAATGGCTGAACAAATTGTGGTATATGTTAGTGATGGAATACTATTGTGTTCAAAGAAATAATAAATTGGAGGAATTCCATGGGAACTGGAACAACCTCCAGGAAGTGATGCAGAGTGAGAGGAGCAGAACCAGGAAAACATTGTACACAGAGACTGATACACTGTGGTACAATTGAATGTAATGGACTTCTCCTTTAGTGGTAATGCAGTGATCATGATCAATCTGGAGGGATCTATGAAAAAGAACACTGTCCACATTCAGAGGAAAAACAGTGGGAGTTGAAAAAGCAAAGAAAAACAAGTGTTTGATTAAATGACTCAAGGGGGATATTATTGGGGATGCAGACTCTAAATGACCATCCTAGTGCAAACATCAACAACATGGAAATAGGTTCTGATCAAGGACATATGTAATACCCAGTGAATTGAGCATCGGCTATGGGAATGGTGGGGGGAGGAGAGGGAAAAATAGAATATGATTTTTGTAACCAAGGAATAATGTTTGAAATTGACCAAATTAAAAAAAAATACAATGTAACAATAATTATAAGGGAAACAACAAATTGGGAAACATTTTCATAACAGAAAAGTCTGACAAATGTCTAATTACTCAAATTTACAAAAAGCTAAATGAATTGTACAAAAACAAATCAAGCCATTCTACACCTGATAAATGGTCAAGGGACATGAATAGGCAGTTTTCAGTCAAAGAAATTAAAAGCATTAATAAGCACATGAAAAATTGTTCTAAATCTCTTATATTCAGAGAGATGCAAATCAAAAGAACTTTGAGGTACCACCTCACACCTAGTAGATTAGATAACATGACAACAAAGGAAAGTAATAAATGTTAGAAGGGATGTGGCAAAATTGGGACATTAATGCATTTCTGGTGGATTTGTGAATTGATCCAACCATTCTCAAGGGCAATTTGGAACTTTGCCCAATGGGGGCTAAAAGACAAGACTAGTGACCCTTTGATGAAGTCATAGCACTGCTAGGTTTGTACCCCAAAGATTTAATAAGGAAAAAGACATGTAAAAGAATATTCATAGCCATGCTGTTTGTGGTGGCAAAAATTTGGAAAATGACAGAATGCCCTCTGATTGGGAAATGGCTGAACAAATTGTGGTACCTATTTGGTGATGGAATATTATTATGCCCAAAGAAAGAATGAACTGTAGGAATTCCAATCTCCAGAAATTGATGCAGAGTGCATGGAGCAGAACAAGAGAACATTATACACAGAGACTGATACACTGTGGTAGAATACTTCTTTGCCAGCATTAATGCAATGATCTGGGACAATTCAGAGGGGTTTATGAGAAAGAACACTATCCACATCCAGAGGAACAACTGTTGGAACAGAAACACAGAAGAAAAACAAGTGCTTGATTAAATAGGTTGAGGGAGATATGATTGGGGATGTAGACTCTAAATGAACATTCTAGTGCAAACATCAACAATATGAAAATAAATCTTGATCGATGACACATGTCAAATCCAGTGGAATTGTGCATTGGCTATGGAATTGGGTTGGGGGGAGCTGTGAATTTTAGATTTACTCCATCCTGCTTAGTCTTTAGAATTTTAGCGACCAGAAATATATACACCCCCACTTATGGATTCAGTGTGTGTGAGGAATGTATTTGACTCTGGTGTGCTAGCAAGTGACAAATCAGAAACAACTGACTGACCCCTGGGCTGTCCAACACCACGTTTAAGGCCCCACTGGTACATATAAGACACAGGAAGTGTACTTAAAGGACTGCCTTTATATTTCGTGTCACTTCATGTGAGAAGGACTTGGCTGTGGAACTTGACCATGGAGGATCTCCAACATGAGACCTCAGACTGCTTTTCTTAGACAATCACATGGTGAGTTATAAGGCTGATTCCCCTTTCCTTGGACTTTCTGAAGGCACCAGCCTTTGGAGAGACACCTTGGCTGAGACCTCTGAACTCCTGCCTGGTTCAGACCAGGCCGGGGTAGCTATCCTTCCCTTTTTCCTCTCTCTCCCTCATTTCTTAATTTCTTCCTTTTATTCTAAATAAGCCATTCTGACCTTAATATTTTATTGGGATTTAGAATTTAAATCACTGGCAACCAACTAAAATATATATTCAGTCTAACCATCAAATTTAACATTAACAAAGGGGAGAGAAAAAACATGTTTTTTGCAATCCTGGAAAAATACTCTAAATTGATCAATTAAATTAAATGTTTTTAAAATGCATAACAAAAAAAATTTTAAAAAGACAACTGAACTTGATATACAATATTTCACAAATTAACTATCTGCAAAACTGGGAAGAAAAGATTAGACTTTAAAGTTATGAATTTCTAGACCTCTTTTTGCCTCCTGCTGGATATTCCCATATCCAGATCGCTAGCTCTTGTCAATTATTTTTATGCTCCATCATTTCTTTCCTAACTTCTTCTGATACTACTTTGAGACCAAACACATCCTGCAATTCTAGGCTTATACTGAAACTATCATTTTGGAATCTTTGCTGCAAATTCATAAATTAACAGATATTATTTTCAAACCTCTTAACAAGGTAAAATGCTACTATTTTATATTTTTCCTACATTAGTTAAATCTGGGGAATAAAACTCTCTTCTTCCTAGTTTCTCTACCTAAAAGGGACTTCACTGAGGGTAAATTTAATTCTTGGGGCGTCAGGGGAAGGCCACTACAGAAATATTTCTAAAAGTAAATGAAAATGATGAGAAACAATAGTTAACCAGATTCAGTTTCTTGGGGCCTCCTTCAGACTTCTTGTAGGTGTCTTCTTCAAGAATTCTTCAGATTCTAGGCTGCAGGAAAATCTTGTTCAGACTTTTGGCTGCTAAGAAATGTTGTGAGATAATAGTCAGTGTTCTAGGAATTCTAAATAAATTCCTTTTTAACAAGCAATCTAGCAGATTAACTTTAATAAATTATAATTTATTAATTATTATTATTATATTAAATTATTAAATTATATATTAAATTATTAATTATTAAAATATAAAAATAATAAATTATAATCACTTCAGCCATACCACAGTGTAACTGGGGTAGTAAAATGCAGGACATTCCTAGAAATTTCTTAGGAATTTCCCAGGTGGGGAATTTCTCTAATAGTGGTCATGTGCCAAGGAACATCAGAAAAAAAAATAATGCTCACAAAACAATTATTTCTCTCCACTTAAAAAAGAAAAAAATGTATCCTGAAAACTTTAAAAATTGGGCTATAATTCATGGTTCTTTTTTTTATTTTTGAGTAAAACCCATAAAAATTTTCTCTCCAAACACAAAATTTAGGATTACTAAGGAAAAGCTTAAAAATTACCTTTAACTCAGAATACCTATACAATTCCCTTCTTTTTATCTTTTTACTCTAATTTACCCTTGGCTCCAAAATTGCATTTTGCTCATCTTTGCCTCAAACCCCTTTGGCCTTGAGAGGAAATTCATGGTCAGTTTAAAACACTCAGAGTTTTCTTACCATTCAATGGAAATGTCTTAACAACAATGTCTTGTCTTTTTAGAAAGATACAATATATGAAACTGAAGTTTCTTTACTTCAGAACACACACACACACACACACACACACACACACAAATCAGAAAAACCTTGCTCTTTGGAAACAAATAACAGCTTGACAAAAATGTGAAATTACAACACTCAAATAAAAAAAGTTAATGCCTAGAATAAAATGCATCTCATTAGCAACATTAAAAATTAACTGCACTTGCTTTACGATATTTCACACATTAACTATACCCAAAACTGAAAAGAAAAGATTAGACTTTAAAACTATGAATTTCTGGACCTCCTTTTGCCTCCTGCTGGATATTCCCATCTCCAGATCACCAGATCCTATCTCATCTCTTCAGCTTTTGAGAGGAATTAACTGTTAGAACAACTTTATATACATTATTTGCTAACATTTATATCACCTGCATTTAGAAGAAATATATTAGACATACAATATAAGCAAAACTGCACAGAAATTGAGAAGAAACTCAGAACTTAAGTTCTTTAGCTTCTAGGAAAGCTCTTTCACAAAAAAGTTACAGTCATTTAAACCTTAAATGTTGGCTTTTCATTTCATGAAGAAACTTTATCTTATTCGACTTAAAGCAGTTACCCAGAACTTGAATTGAGAACTCAGGCTCTCCCACTCCAGCTCAGCTTCCCATTCAAAGCTTTCAGTAAAACCATTTATGCCTCTGAACTGGACTCTCCTTGCCCTTGCGGAGCATAGACAAAGCTTCACTCTCATATACAGGCACCAACACACATCCCAAAAATCTACTCAAGCTCAGAACTTTGTTAGATTTAAAAATAGTTTTGAGTGTTAAATAGTTGTAGATAAGAGAGTGGGGCCATAAACTGTGATAATTAAAATGTTTGGGAGCAAGGGAAATATATATATATATATCAATTATGACCACTGAAATATGTTTTCCACCGTGTCTTGGGTTTATGTAAATATAAGATGGTCGCCAGGGAATATATTCCCAGTTTATGAATATGCCCAAGCCAACTGGGTTTTATAGAGAAATTTAATTTATAATACACTGATTAATCAATAGAAAAAGAGAGAAAGTAAGAAAGGAATAAGAATGAAGGGCCTCAAGCCAATAAGGCCTAGACCTCAGTCCTAAGAGATAAATTAGTCAGTTGGTTTTATCACTCACCCAAGATCTCTCTAGTTAAGGCTTCTCATGCCAACGTCAGGCTCCACCTTCAAGAGAGCCTCCTTTCAAGAAATATTTCCAGAGAATTCTCCTCCTGACTCCTCCTGAGTTCTCCTTCCACTTCTTCCTTCAAGACCTCTCCCGGAGCTCTCCCTCCAGCACCTCTCTCCTCTCAGACCTCCTCCAGAGCAAAAACTCCTCCCCCTGACCTCCTTCAGAGCAAAAACTCCTCTCAGTCCTCAGACCCCGCTATCTTTAAGCAAACAATATAAGTTCCCTCCCCTCAGTTCTCACATCTACCAATCACTGTCGATGTCTCCCCTGTGCCAATGGTGGCTCTAGCTTAACCCAGGACCTCCCAGAGGTCTGTGCCCTTTGCACATGTCTGTCAAAGGTCATATTCTCAAATAATTAAATCTTGATCTTTGCTGCAGCCCTTCCTAAATCCTGTTACTCTGAGTAGGGTGGAGATTGTAGTTTCCAAGACCTGGTTCTGTCATTCCAAGTATCTCTATTGTATCAATTCTAAAATCAATCATGACTCAAAGAACTTCCTGTTCTATGTTTAAGCATAGGTCAAAGCCCTTTCCATTGTTTAGCAAAAGGTTTCTGTCCTAAAGTAGTCTTAAGTAGGGAGGTGAAGGATCCTCCCATGCCAAGGAGTTTCATATTCCAATAGAGTTCTTACTATCTGTAGGAAATTTTTTAAAGTATGAAATTTCCCAATGGTGAAATTTCCAAAATTTATAAGTATAAGAAATTTTAAGGTTTACACCTTGTAGTCAGGTTTAACTAGACCCCATTTTGTCCAAATTTGCATTGGGGTCAAATTCTGCTACCATCTGTCATCTTAGCCAAACCTTTGCCTGAACTAAATTCATATCTCTATATGAGTATATATGAAATATGTAATTTGTGGCCGTATCATTAGGTGGTTCCTTGGGCTGCCAACTGCCCTCACCTCCTCCTGGGGACCACAGACATGCTGTTCCTCATTCCAGAGGCTCCCAGGTAGTTCTGTACTCTGTGTCTCTCTGTTCAATCCACAGACCACCATTTAATGCCCCCTTAATTAAAGAGTGATTCCCTTCCAAATACATGAAACCTCATTAGCAGAATGGCTCAGGCAGCTGGGACTTCTGAATCTCAGTGGGATCTCCATTTGTTGACTTTGGAAAAACACAGAACTATTAAATAGTTAGAAAAATTACCCTTTAATCAAAGAAAAGGTGTTCAGAGTAATAGTAGGCTTCCACACAGAGCTGTGAGATAACAATCACATAGAGTCTGAGGATCGAACTCTGGATATTCTGGACACTGACCCCTGGGAGAGCCAATAAAGCTCAAATGATAACTCCAAGGAATAAAAGAATTTTGGGAACCTATATACCATTTGGGGGAAATCCAGGGACAGGGAAAGATGACTGACATCACTATAGCTACAGAGAAAATGGTAGTATTCAATTGATACTGACAGATTGCAATCAAGTTTGGGAAAAGAATCATAGCTAGAGGGATGGTCCCTGCCCAGGTGTGGGTCTTCTTGGGAAAGGGTCTCTAATACAATAGGGTCCATTATTCACTCTGCAACTGATAGCCTGAGATTCCCTTCAGGGTGATTTCTCATAGGAAGAGGAAAGAAATACAAACTTTGGGGTCTCCAACTTACAATCTAGTCCTAAAACTTGGGGTTGATCAGAAATTACTAAGCTACAAATTTGGGGTTTCTAGATTCCATGTTGACAATACTGTTTGGGGAAAATCCTGGGGCAGGGAAAGATGATTGACATTATTACTATAGCTACAAAGAATATGGGAGTGTTCAAACTATACTGACAGAATGCAATCAAGTTTGGGAAAAGAATCATAGCTAGAGGCTGCGGTGTAAGAGAAGGGGCTGCTTACAATGGATACTAAATGATGATCACTGCCCAGGTGTGGGTTTTCTTGGGAAAGGGTCTCTTAATACAATAGAGTCTATTATTCAGTCTGAAACTGCTAGCCTGAGATTCCCTTCAGAGTGGATTCTCACAGGAAAAGGGAACAAGTACAAACTTTGGGGGCTCCAACTTACAAATTAGCTCTAAAATTTTGGATTTATCAGATCTTATAGGCTACAAGTTTGGTGTTTCTAGATTCCATGTTGACATTAGCTAGAAGACTACAGCAATATGTCACAAAGACTATATATTGTGACCCGATAGTAATTATATTAGGAATTTGTGGATGGTTTAATATAAGTAAAACTATTAATATAATTGATTATGTAGATAGGAAAAGTGTTCATTTTTATTTGAAATTTAAGAAGAGTGGGTGAAGCAGTAGGAGAAAAAAAAAGAATATGGCATAATACTGACTAATAGTTCTTTTTTTTGTGTTTGCATGAGAGTGGGATTAAGAGCTGAATAACAATCACTGAATAGAGGAATGCTTCAGCATGCTGCTAAATTCTTCGCTAGCCTTCCAAAACCATCTGCAGCTGCAGCTGTAGATGAGTTACATTGATAACCTATCAGTGAAAATGATGTTCATAATGATGACCCCAGATCATCAAGAAATTTTTAAATTATTCTCACTACAGTTTATTTAGGAAAGTGGTGCCTATGGAATCCATTTAAAAATAATTTACATCAAATAGGAATTAAATGGAAATGCTCCCCAATCTGAGAGTTAACTCTCAGGATGACTAAGATTGACCAATCAGAAGTTCTTTCTTGTGGTTCTTGATAGTTGAAATTTTGATATAGCTCAATGATTTTCATTGATTAATCATGACACACAATCATTCCCCACACACATATATAGACATGTATAAACATGTTCATACCTGTGTCTATTGATGTGTTCATATTTTACATGTGCAAAAATAGACATACCCCATATGTACATATTATACATGTTATTAAGGTTATATTTGCATGTATACACACATCTTTCTGTAAACATTTATAACTATCTATTGCTCTGTTATTTCTGTCAAGTCCAATTCTATGTGATAATTTGTAGGGTTTTCTTTTCAGAGATACTGGAGTGTTTTGCCATTTCCTTCTCTAGGTCATTTTATACATGAGACAGTGTGGAAAACAGGTTTGAGTGATCTGCTCAACACAAGTTTACATATATATACACACATACACATACATATGAATATAGTATACATTTATACAATAGAATGGCATATATAGTAATACAGAAATACATATATACATATACAGATAACACAGCCTAATAGGTATGCAGTCATTCAGACATATGCATACACATTTACAATAGATACATGTGTGTGTTATTTTTGGATGTCAGATTTCTGGAAATGGTAAAAACACTTTGAGAATTCTCAAATTAATTTTTAAGGAGAAAATTCAATAGTATTCTTTGGCTCTAGTTAATGTGCAACCCTATACAACAATCTTGAAGAAACATGAAGTCAGATATTGCCTCAAATCCTTTGTAATTCTCAAATTGTAAGATGAAAACAGAAAAAAAACACATTATGCATGAGGAATTGTAGAAGCTATGGTTCCTCCATGATAGCTACCACCAAGACTAATTTTTAAGAAAAATATAGTTGTAGTTTTATGAATCATTTGTGACTAAATCATCTCATGAAGACTACTTCAAAAAGCATAAAGGGTGAATGATTTGCCCTGAGACAATGTGGTAGTTTAATGGATAAGTTGGTGGACTGGGTCAAAATTTCCTTAGTTCAAATCCTCTTGTTCCATAATTAGCAGTGGTACCCTACATAAGTCACTTAACATCTCCAGGTCTTGGTTTCTTCCTTTATAAAATGAGGTTCATAATAGCATTTAGTTCATAGGAATATTGTGAGACTCAGATGAAAGAACACATCTAAACATTCTTTATATCTTAAAGTTCTATGCCTGATAAATCTCTAATAAATAAAAAAAGAAAAATCTACAATCTGGGGATTGTAGAAAACAACAATAAACATCAATCTTAAAAAAAGTATTAATGGGGCATAACTAAATAGTTCTTGGAAAAATTGCGCGCAGAAGATTTTCAATCCATGTTGTTGACCTTTCATCATTCATTAATGACATATTTCACTCCTTTAAATATGAGTTCTAGCAAATCATAGATAGTTGGAAAAATAACATAATCACTTCCCTTGGAAAATACTCTAATACTTATTTATTTATTAAAATCCCTGCTCTATCTGAAGCCCACTTGAAAGAATGGATTATTTTCCCTCCAAGAGAGCTTTTGCACTTTACTGGTTAGTCAAAGAAGGGTAAATTTTATTAAATCCATTTCAGAAACCGTTCAAAATTTGGTTCATAATCCATTAAAATCAGAATCTAATGGAAAATAGCCTTGTTTAAACATCTAACATAGGGTCTTTGCAGTGGACAAAATGAGATGTGATGCTATATGAGATGAATGCTCAACATACACACACACACAATCACATACACACACACTTGTTTGAACATGGATCTGTTCAATCCACTGATTTGTAGAATGCTTACACACCCTAGAGATTAGCATGTAATCTCTTTACCTAATCTTAAATAAGCAGGTTTCTCTTATATATTTATGAATAGGGCTAAAAACAAGCCCTCCACATAAAGTTTCTTGTCTCCCTATGAAAATAAAAGAACAATTCATGAAAGGGAAAAAAAAAAATCTTATCCCAAACCCTTAAAATCCAGCCTTTCAGCCCTTACCCACGTGGTAGGATTTTCAGAGCAAGAAAAAAGAAACAGGAAGATGCATATTAGCCAGAATAAGCTGCAGCTAAATAAGTTTGTAGTTTCCTCTTCTTTATAAAGAAAAGAAAAATCTTCCCCTAAGTCTGGCTGTAAAGAAAACTTCCAACAAGAGAATATTTTTTTCTTCCTGATTTAAAACCATGGCATATGAGAGCCAGAAGAGACCTGAGACTTCTTCTGTTACATATCACTCATTTACAGGGAAGGACCCTTAGAGAAAGGTTCATTGACTCACCCAACCTCACAGAGGACATTTGTATTAGGGGAAAATTAGAATCCATGTGTCATAATCTCTAGTCCCATGTTATTTTCCCTAAATGTTGACCCCTGAAATCCCACCATCCTGTGGCAAGAAAAGACATCTGAGAAATGAGGGCATAATAAAAGAGACAGTGATTTTGGAGAAAAGGGGACATTTTTACTTTTAGGATACATCCTGGCAATGATAGAAATTAGTAGTGTGAAATAGAAATCATTAGGTGAAATCCATTGATTTTCCTAGCTCTAGACGAGAAATAAACCATTAGAAGTAAGCCTCTAAAAATCTATTTTTCATTTAAATGAAGTTCTAATTATTGTTCTATTTTTGAAATGGAATGCATTCATCAAATCATTTTGAAGGTCAGAAGAAGAAATGCTCCATTATGAAACAGTTAAAATTTGATACTGAGTCAAAATCCAATATTGTATTATTTTCACAGAAGAGCAAAATAATCCACTCAACGTATGTGCCATTGAAGTTCATGTGATAGAGACATTCTAAAATCATATTTAATATCTGTAGTTTCAAAGCAAGAACTCTTCATGAGAATAAAATGGAAGTGTCTATAGTTTTAGAGAACAATTTCTTTAAATGATAATGAAGGAAACAATTTTGTATTTTAGCATGTGATTAATGTTCACTGTAAATGGTAAATAAATAGCTCTGTGCTTGGGTAAAGTGGTACAGTTATCTGAATTATAACGAATGCATTTTGAACATAGTTAGGTTTGGTGGTTGGATGACAAGTAATCATGTGCTATTCCTAGACACGTCTAGCATTTGGAAAGGGTAAATTTGAATTTACCATGGGGGAGTAATTTTCAAACTTCCCAGTATAATGTCTGTTCCCAGGTTTTGTTTGTTGTTTTTTTTTTTACTGTGATGTTTTAGAAGCTATATACCTTAAGACAAATGGCTTTTCTCTGGACTTTTTCCTGAAAAATAGTTACTGTTATTATTATGATATTAAGAAACACAACTTAACCTATACACCAGAAAATATACATATCGTCTCTATAAATGACGACACACAGAAGCACATGAGCTTACATTTATGTGCTTACATTATGCTTACATTATGTGTGTAGACACATAGAATGTTAGCTACTTTTAAAATATTTTTAGTGGAGCAAGTATCTGTATTAATACAATTACAGATGATCCTTTACAGTGTTAAAATCTATTTGTGAAGTTTCTAGTGATATTTGGAAAAGGAAGAGATTTCAAAAATCCTCTAATCCCTAGAGTCTTGTCCTAGGGACATCATTCTACTAAGATTCTACTAAAACTCAGAGTTTATGGGGGAAAATAAGTAAAATAATTTAGTTCTAATTCTTTTTGTGAAAACAGATTTCAGTCCCATTTAATTTGGCTGCATATTCCATCCAGATTCTTGATACACACATTCATTCACATCTTTAAATAAAATAGTGAATTGAAAGACATCTGTCTATCTCCTTTGCTCAAAATTCTGGGAGGGGTCCACAGATGAATATGACCTATATTATAAGTACAGAAATAATAAGTTTAAAACTAGAAGAGGAATATAGGACTTCCAGGTAAACAAGGCGGCAGCCTAGATTCAGGGTTCTTTCTCTCCTCACAACCTCCCGATACAGACTACATCCAAAAGCCAAAAAGCCCAAATTCATATGAACAAAGGGACTCAACAGTAGGGCTCAGCATTGAAGGTATCTGGGATTTGGACCTTTGCACACCATAAGGGCTTGAAAAAGCTTCCACCAAAATGCAAGCTGATCCAACCGCCCACACCCACCCCACCTACAGAGCCAGATTCAGAGCCAGTGTGCTAAAATCAGTGAGTGAGTGGCACCTCTGGATCCTTGGCAGCTGACTGAGACCACAAAGGACCTATCCCTGATAACAGCTAGAACTGAAGTCCCAGTCAGCTGAGGAGCACAGACTGTGGGTGCCTCTGGGGAGATAACATGGAGAGTTACAGCAAATAGTAGCACTTGCAGAGACTCAAAAATTGGCCTCAGCCAAAATACTTGCTCTTTAGCTCCATACACAGAGAGCCTACCCATCGCACTCAGATTTCGAAGTGGAAAGGAAAGGAAAAACCACCACAGTAATGGCAAACAATGCACATGAACAACAACATCACAAAACCAAGAAAAACAAGAAAAAGGGTATGACCCTGGATAATTTTTACAGAGGAAAAATCCAAACTACAGAGGAAATACAAATAAATGCACCAAAACCTTTCCCCCCAAATGGAAATTGTCCACAAGCCCCTGAAGAATTTAAATTAGGGCTTATCAAAAAAAGAAGCATTTTGGCAAGAAAATGGGGAAATAGTTCAAAAAGAAAATAACAGTTTAAAGGACAAGAACTCTCAATTGGAGAAATAGCTAGAAGCCACCAAAAGCAGGATAGACCAAATCAAAAAGCTAAACCAGCCCTTAAAGACCAGAATTAGACAATTGGAAGCAAATGATCTTGCAAAACATCAAGAATTAACTAAAGCAAAGTCAAAAGGCTTAAAAAATAGAAGAAAACAAAATATCTCCCCAAAAAAATGACAGATCAGGAAAACAGAGCATGAAGAGACAATGTGAGAATCATTGGTCTCCCTGAAAATCCAGAAATAAACAGAAATTTTGACATCATACTACAAGAAATTACCCAAGAAAACTGCCCTGATGTTCTTGAACAAGGGGGCAAAATAAACATTGAAAGAGTTCTTAGAACACCCTTTACACAAAATCCTCAAAAGACAATTCCCAGGAATGTAATTGCCAAATTCAAGAACTTACAAGCTAAGGAGAAATTTTTATAGGAAGCCAAAAAGAGACAATTCAGATATCAAGGAGGACCAATCAGGATTACACAAGATCTGGCAGCTTAGACACTAAAGGACCACAAAGCTTGGAATATGGTATTCAGAAAGGCAAGAGAATTGGGTCTTCAACCAAGGATAACCTATCCATCAAAAATTACTATATACTTCTATGGGAGAGTATGGCCATTCAACAAAACAGAACATTATAAAATACAGAGGAATATATCTGCCAAGACAAAGGATCTATATGAATACGACTACAAAACACTTTCCACACAATTAAAACTAGACCAAAACAATTGGAAAAACATTAACTGGCATAGGGTAGGATGGGGTAACATAATAAAAATGACAATCCTACCCAAAATGATTTACTTATTTAGTGCTATACCCATCAAACTAACAAAAAAAATTTTAACTAAATTTGAAAAAAAAATAACAAAGTTCATTTGGAAGAACAAAAGATCAAGGATATCCAGGGAAATAATGAAAAAAAAAATGTGAAGGAAGGTGGCCTAGCAGTGCCAGATCTCAAACTATACTATAAAGCAGTGGTCATCAAAACAATATGGTACTGGCTAAGAGAGAGAAAGGAGGATTAGTGGAATAGACTTGCAGCAAGTGACTTCAGCAAGAGAGTCAATGATAAGCCCAAAGATCCCAGATTTTGATACCAAAATTCACTATTTGATAAAAACTACTGGGAAAATTGGAAGACAGTATGGGAGAGATTAGGTTTAGATCAATATCTCATATTAAAGTCAGAATGGATGAATGACTTGAATATAAAGAAGAAAACTATAAGTAAACTATGTGAACACAGAATAGTATACATGTCAGATCTTGGCATGGTGGCAGCTATTGTCCAGTTTGGCGGGCAAAGAATTGGAAACTAAAGGATTGCTCTTCATTTGGAGAATGGCTGAATGAGTTGTAGAAGATGATTGCAATGAAACCCTATTCAATTATAATAAATGATCAGCAAGGGACTTCCGGGTGACCATGGCAGCAATCTAGATGCAGGACAATTCCTCTCCTCAGCACCCACTGATTTAGAATACCTCAAAAGACACCCCCCCCAAAAAAAAATTCATAAGAATGAAGGGATTCTACAGTAGGGTACAACATTGAAGGTAAATGGGATTTGGGCATTTCCACACTATAAGAGTGTAAAAAAGCTCCCACCAAAACAGAAGCTGATATACCCTCCCCCACCCTACCTACGGAACCAAAGTCAGAACCAGTGTGTGCCAGTATCAGCAAGTGAGTGAGGAGCACTTCTAGAGTGAGTAAAGGGCACATCTAGTTATTGGGAGCTGACTAAGAGCACCAAGGGCATACCCTGAGAACAGCTACACTTGAAACCCCAGCAGGCTGGGTACTGTAGACCATGTGCGCTCCCAAGAAGGTGGTGCAGGAAAGGGTAGCACACAGCTGAAGCTGCTGATATTGAGAGCTTGACTCAGGCAAAATCCATGTTCCTTAACTCTATACACAGAGAACCTGCCGATCTCACTCAGATTTCTGACGAAAAAGGGAAGTAAAACCCTCCACAGTGATTGTAAATTGTGCCCAGGAGTCTCAAACTCCTTCCCCCTCCAAAACAAAACAAAACAAAACAAAACAAGAAAAAGGCATTGACCCTGGAAAAAATTTACAGAGGAAAAACCCAGGCTACAGAGGAAATACAGGAGGAAATTCAAATAAACTCAAAACCTTCCAAAAAATGGAAATTGTCTACAAGCTCTTGAAGAATTTAAATTGGAGCTTATCAAAAAGATGGAAGCCTACTGGTAAGAAAAGTGGGAAATAGTTCAAAGAGAAAATAACAGTCTGAAGGACAAAAAGTTGTAACTGGAGAAACCGCTGGAAGCCATGAAAAGCAGGATAGATGAAACCAAAAAAGGAAAACCAAAAGATTAAAGCAGAAAAACCAAAAGGTAATAACTGAAAATCAGGCCTTAAGGACAAGAATTGGGCAACTGGAAACCAATGACCCTGCAAAACAGCAAAATTTATAAAGCAAAGTCGAAATACTGACAAAAATCGAAGAAAACATAAAATATCCCACTGACAAGCTGACAGATCAGGAAAACAAAGCATGAAGAGACAATATGAGAATCATTGGTCTACCTGAAAACCCAGAAATAAACAGAAATCTTGACATTATACTACAAGAAATCATCCAAGATAATTGCCCTGTAGTCCTTGAACAAGGGGACAAAATAGACACTGAAAGAGTTCATGGAATACCTGCTAGACTAAATACTCAAATGACAATTCCCAGGAATGGAATTGCCAAATTCCAGAGCTTTCAAGCTAAGGAGAAAATTCTACAAGAAGCCAAAAAGAGACAATTCAGATACCAAGGAGCACCAATCAGGATCACACAAGAACTGACAGCTTCCACACTAAAGGACCACAAGGCCTGGAACACAATATTCAGAAAGGCAAGAGAATTGGGTCTTCAACCAAAGATCACATATCCATCAAAACTGACTATATATTTTCAGGGGAAAAGTATGGGCATTCAACAGAAAAGAAGATTTCCAATTATTTGTTAAGAAAACACCAGAACTAATTGGAAAGTTTGATATCCAAATACAAAGATCAAGAGAAATATGAAAAGATAAATGAGAAAGAGGGAAAAGGGGAAAAATTTTTAATTCAAACTCTCTTCTCTAAGGGCTACAATTAGAACAAATTTTACATATGTATATTAATATATGGGAAAATGCTATTTGTAGCTCTCAAAAATATATTCATTATCATAGTAATAAGAAGAATCATAGGAAGAGTTTGGAGCATTAAGACCTATAAGATAATATGCAACAAAGGAAAATGGCATGGGGGAATCAAAGATGGCACCAAGAGATATGTGAAGAAATAAAATAAATAGGATAATCTTTATCACACAAAGATACACATAGGAAGGGGAGGGGAAGAATACTCTTATAAGAAGGAGAGGAAGAGAGTGCTAATAGGTAATATTTAAACCTTACTCTCAGTGAAATCAATTATGAGAGGGAAGACCATTTACATCCATTGGGATCTTTAATTCTATTTTATCCTAGAGGGTAAGTGAGAAGGGAAAACTAAGGGAGGGCGTAGGGTGGAGGGAGTACAAAAAGGGAGGTAAAGATAGGGGGGAGGGTACTTAACAGAATGCCCCAAAACAAGAAGGGAACAAAAAGAGAGGGACCAGAAAGGGAAGCATATTAAGGGAGGGGATTATGAGAATTGACTAAAAGTAAACCACTGGTTTAAAAGGATATAGAAAAAGAAGAAAGAATAGAACTAGGGTGGGATATCAAAATGCCAGGGAATTCACAAGTGACAATCATAACTTTGAATGTGAATTAGATGAACTCACCCATAAAACGTAAATGAATAGGAGAGTGGTTTAGTATCCAAAATCCTACCATATTTTGTCTACAAGTAACTTGAGGTTAGCATTAAAGGTTGGATCAAGGCCTATTGGGTCTCAACTGATAGAAAGAAGGCAGGAGTTGCAATCATGATATCTGACAAAGCCAAAGTAAAAATAGATCTAAATAAAAAGGACAGAGAAGTCAATTACATCCTGTTAAAAGGGAGTATAGACAATGAGGAAATATCACTAATCAACAAGGATGAACCAAATATTATAACTTCCAAATTCATAAAGTAGAAACTAGTAGAATTGAAGGAGGAATTCGATAGTAAAACTATACAAGTGGGATACCTGAACCTACCACTAACAAATTTAGATAAATCAAATCAAAAAATAAATAAGAAAGAGGTAAAAGATGTGAATGAAATCTTAGTAAAATTAGAGTTAATAGATATATGGAGAAAAATAAATAGGTACAAAAAGGAATGCACCTTCTTTTCAGCAGCTCATGGCACATGCACAAAGATTGACCATGTACTAGGTCATAAAAACATGCCAAACAAATTCAGAAAAGAAGAAATAATAAATGTAAACTTTTCAGATCATAATGCAATAAAAATAACAATCAGTAAGGGTACGTGGATAGCCAAATCAAAAATTAATTGGAAATTAAATAATATGATAATCCAAAATTGGTTTGTTAGAGAACAAAAAAATAGAAACAATTAATAATTTCATTTAAGAAAATGAAAATGATGAGTGATTCTTTCAAAATCAATGGGATGTAGCCAAAACAGTTCTCATGGCAAAATTTATATCCTTGAGTTCATATATTAACAAATTAGGGAGGGCTCAGGTCAATGAATTATACATGCAAATCAAAAAGCTTGAAAGCAAACAAATCAAAACCACCCAGAAGAAAATTAAATTAGAGATCCAAGAAAATAAGGGAGAAATTAAAAATTAAAAGTGATAGAAATATTGGACTAATAAATAAGACTAGAAGGTGGTATTTTGGAAAAACAAACAAAATAGACAAAATACTGGTCAATCTAATTAAAGACAGGAAAGAAGAAAAGCAAATTAACAGTATCGTAGATGAAAAGGAGGACCACACCTCCAAAGAAAAGGAAATTAAGGCAATCATTAAAAACTATTTTGCCCAATTATATGGCAATAAATATGCCAATCTAGGTGATGTGGATGGATATTTATAAAAAATATAAATTGCCTAGCTTAACAGAAGAAGAAATAGAATTCTTAAATAATCCCATATCAGGAAAAGAAATTTAATGTACCATTAAACAACTCCCTAAGAAAAAATTCCCAGGACCTGATGGTTTCACAAGTGAATGCTATCAAACATTCAAAGAACAGCTAATCCCAATAATATACAAACTATTTGACATAATAAGCAAAGAGTGAGTTCTACCAAATACTTTCATGACACAAATATGGTATGGATTCCAAAGCCAGGCAGGTCAAAAATGGAGGAAGAAAACTACAGACCTATCTCCCTAATGAACATAGATGCAAAAATCTTAAATAGGATACTAGCAAAAAGGCTCCAGCAAGTGATCAACAGGGTTATTCACTATAATCAGGTAGGATTTATACCAGGAATGCAAGGATGGTTCAATATCAGGAAAACCATCCACATAATTGACCATATAAACAAGCAAACCAACAAAAATCACATAATTATCTCAATAGATGCAGAAAAAGCTGTTAACAAAATACAACACTCATTGCTATTGAAAACACTAGAAAGTATAGGAATAGAAGTGTGTTTTGTAAAAATAAACAGTATTCATCTAAAACCATTAGCAAACATCATCTGCAATGGGGATAAACCAGAAGCCTTCCCAATAAGATCAGGAGTGAAACAGGGATGCCCATTATCATCTTTATTATTTAATACTTTACTAGAAACACTAGCAGTACCAATTAGAGAAGAAAAAGAAATGGAAGGTTTTAAAATTGACAATGAAAAGAACTAGCTATCACTCTTTGCAGGTGCCATGATGGTCTACTTAAAGAACCCCAGAGGATCACCTAAAAAGATAGTGGAAATAATTAACAACTTTAGCAAAGTTGCGGGATACAAAATAAACCCACATGAGTCATCAGTATCTCTACATATCTCCAATACATCTCAGAAGCAGGAAATAGAGAAATTTTTTTCAAAATCACCCTAAACAATATAAAATACTTAGGAATCTATCTGGCAAGACAAACATAGGAACTATATGAACATAACAATAAAATGCTTTGCACACAACTAAAACTAGATCTGAGAAATTGGAAAAATATTAACTGCTCATGGGTAGGACAAACTAACATGCTACAAAATGACCATCCTATCCGATCTTATGATTGTATTTAGTGCCATACCCATTGGACTACCAAAAAACTTTTTTACTGAATTAGAAAAAGCCATAAAAAAACTCATTTGGAAGAACAAAAAATCAAGGATATGCAAGGAAATAATGAAAAAAAAATGCAAAGGAAGGTGGACTTGCAGTCCCATATCTCAAACTATAATATAATACAGTGGTCATCAAAATAATTTTTTCCTGGTTAAGAGACAGAAAGGAGGATCTGTGGAATAGACTTGGGGTAAGTGACCTCAGCAAGACAGTCTATGATAAGCCCAAAGATCTTAGCTTTTGGGACCACAATCCCCTATTTGATAAAACTGCTGGGAAAATTGGAATACAGTGTGGGAGAGATTAGGTTTGGATCAACACCTCGCACCCTAACCAAGATAAACTCAGAATGGGTGAATGATTTGAACATAAAGAAGGAAACTATAAGCAAACTATGTGAACACAGAATAGTATACATATCAGGCCTTTGGGAGGGGAAAGATTTTAAAACCAAGCAAGACTTCAAGACTTAGAAAGACTCACAAAATGTAAAATCAATATTTTTGATTACATCAAATTAAAAAGGTTTTGTACAAACAAAACCAATGTAGCCAAAATTAGATGGGAAGTAACAAATTGGGAAACAATCTTCATAACAAAAACCTCTCACAAAGGTCTAATTACTCACATTTATAAAGAGCTAAATCAATTGTACAAAAAAATCAAGCCATTCTCCCACTGATAAATAGGCAAGGACATGAATAGGCAGTTTTCCATCAAAGAAATCAAAACCATTAATAAGCACATGAAAAAGTGTTCTACATCTCTTATAATCAGAGAGATGTAAATCAAAACAACTCTGAGGTATCACCTCATACCTAGCAGATTGGCTAACATGATAGCAAAGGAAAGTAATGAATGCTGGAGGGGATGTGGCAAAGTCCAGACATTAATACACTGCTGGTGGAGTTGTGAATTAATCCAACCATTCTGTGGGGCAATTTGGAACTATGCCGAAAGGGAGCTAAAAGACTGTCTGCCCTTTGATCCAGCCATAGCACTGCTGGGCTTGTACCCCAAAGAGATAATAAGGAAAAAGACTTGTACAAGAATATTTATAGCTGCACTCTTTGTGGTGGCAAAAAATTGGAAAAATGAGGGAATGCCCTCCAATTGGGGAATGGCTGAACAAATTGTGGTATATGTTGGTGATGGAATACTATTGTGCTCAGAGGAATAATAAACAGGGTGAATTCCATGGGAACTGGAATGTCCTCCAGGAATTGATGCAGAATGAGTGGAGCAGAACCAGGAGAATATTATACACAGAGACTGACAAATTGTGGTACAATCGAATGTAATGGACTTCTCTATTAGTGACAATGCAGTGATCCTGAACAAGGTCAAGGGATCTATGAGAAAGAGCACTATCCATATTCAGAGGAAGATCTGTGGGAGTAGAAACACTGAAGAAAAACAACTTCTTGATTACATGGGTCGAGGGGATATGGTTGGGGATATAGACTCTAAATGAACATCCTAGTGCAAACATCAACAACTTGGAAATACATTTTGATCAAGGACACATGTAATACCCAGTGAAATTGTGTGTCGACTATGGGAAAGTTGGGGGTGGGGAGAGGGATAGAATATGATTCTTGTAACTGAGGAAAAATGTTTGAAATTGACTAAATAAAATTTTAAAACTAACTAGTAAAATATACTAAATCCTCTCAAAAACAAGAACAAAAACAAAAAACTGGAAGAATCTTTAGAGGCATTGAAGTCCTGCTTCTGCATTATGTTACACATGAAGTAACAGAATTCAAGAGAAGTTAAGTAATTTGCCCAAAGACAGGCAGGCATTAAGGTTTAGTTGTGATGTTTGAATCCATCTTCCCATTTCTGAACCAGTGCACTTTCCATTGCTCTTTACCACCAAGATTCTCTCGTAGAAATAGAAACAACCATACACTAAATCAAACCATTTTTGTAAAGTTCATCATTCTCCCCACCACTGCTCTGGGCAAAATTCAATGCACTCCATATATTCTGTAGCTACATTAATATAATAATGATGCTATTTACTGCAGTCAGGACTGGTGCTTGTATTTACCTGGGCAATCATGCAGAGCTTTTGAATAGCACACAGTAACTTTGTTCCAGGACTCATTCAAGCATATAATAGAGTTCCAATGAGTTGCAATTTTCGGCTTAAGGGGATATTTTGGCCAGTAGTTTTCCTGTTTTAGGTAGGTCAGGATGTTTGTGTTTTGGTAGAATGACTGAAGCAGCCTTCAATAGGCAGCATAAGATTTTCTGGGTTGACATTCACTCAGCCCAAGGAAATCCCTTTAGCAGCAGGTTAGTAGGGAAACTGATACAAAGCAAGACTATATCCATAGACAAAGATTTCATTTGAGTTAAAAGTACTTGAAACCCCAATTGTCACTGCCACTGTCCTGATAAATACCAACAATCCCTACCATCTTTAGTAACAATGGACAGCATTTTATAATGTTTTATGACTCACAAAACTTGTGTCTTGTGCTCTTCCTAGTTTCAAATCCAGATGCCTCTCCCAGAATGAGTTCTTAACTTCTAAATTCACCACCCTATAGATAAGGCAGTGTTTGATTGACATCACTTCTCCCTCATCTGAAAAGAATCTTGTGGGGCTGGAGGACAGAGTATTGCTCCTCTCAAAGTCTTCCTTTATAGACTACAGAAACTGAATTTAGTTCTTTTTACTTTGCATTTACTATTCTACCTTATTTCAGTTCCACAGAACCAGATGTCCTCAAGCTAGGTACCCCTCTCTCCTGCCCTCTTTTGTGTATTATCTCCTCCTTTAGACTGTAAATTCATTGAAATCAGGGACTGTCTTTCTTTTCATTTACTGCCTACCTTTTGGCATACTGCCTCAAACTGTGTTGACTCTCATTAAATTCTTATTGGGTTAGAATGACTGATTTAATCTTCACAAAAATCTCTGCAGTAGATAGTATTCTTATCCCATTTTTTAGCTGATGGTGAGAGAAATGAACCATTGCCCAAGATAATAAATGCCTGCAATGGGATACAAATTCAGATTTCACTAGTTTCATGGCCAACATTCTATCTCTGGCCCCACCTTAGAATTATATGAGAGTGATTCCTGTCAAAAAGGCATTTTATCTCTAGGAGGTACTTATCTAAATGTAAAGCACAGTATTATCCATTTTTTTTAAAATTTCAAGTGAGCCAATATCACTCATTAAAACCTTTAAATGAATTTCTTTAAATTTATAAATATAAACAAATACTTATTACCTACTATATAGAAACCAATATGTTAGATATGAAGGAGCATACAGTATTTGATTTTTAGAAAGCATTGTAATGGGATTGAGGGATAAAATACATAAGTGGCAAAAAAGAATAAGATTATATGGCCAGTGTATGATAACTAAATGCATTATAAATATCTTAGGGATTTGGAGGATTAGCATAGTATATTAGTACTGGAAAGAGCCTTTACCAATGGGGCAATTATCTATCCTTCTTGTCAAGTGAATAGCCAGTTTTTACTTGTCCATTTTCAATGATATCAACATTCTATGAGCTTCTTTGTCATAGCCTATTGTCTCATAGTCCATATATTGTAGTGTCAAGACTCAAGACAAAATTATATAACAAGTACTGTCTGGAATTTAAGAAACCCTAGACATGCTGATGTCAAATCCTTAGAAACATAACATTTTGTAGGTACTTGAACCTATAAAATATATACTGGAAAATTGATGAGAGAGTAGATCACAAAATAAAAACCAAAAGAGATCTAGGAATGAATCTAATATAACTTCACTTTAGAGGTGAGGAAATAAAAGTCAGAGGAATATAAGTGACTTTAGTCTATACTCACATTTCTAGTAAGGATCTCTTAAAGATTAGCACTCAATTTTCTGATTCCAGTCAGTATCTCTTAGTTCTCTGCTACATAGCCCATACAAGGGAATGACTCAGGACTATGGTTGTTGTTCATGACTTTCAAATCCCTTTTGGATTGGTTTGGTCAGTAGGTATACTTATATCTCCCTGGGGTCAGAATAATTTTTTCCTTGTTTTCAAAGTAACTGACACTTGCTGGGCATCAAATATATAATTAAAGAGAAAGAGAAAAGGAAAAATAAACTATAAGGATTCAGTAAATTTAATCTCATTACATGAGAAGATGATAATTAAGATATTTAATCCATGATGCTTGAGATACTGAAGGTATTTAAGATGCTTAAGTTACTTAAGAATATTATATTATGGCATGATGAGTATACATAGTCATAGGGCAAGCAGGAAGTTAAAAATGATGGGATTAATAAAAATTTTTTTCCTGGTTTAGACACAGGAATGCACTGGGAGTAAAGAAAAGGAGGAATAGGTAAGGGTAAATTACCTCAAATGATGATTTGAGTCAATAAAGTAGAGAAGATAGAGGAGGTATCGGGGAATGCTTAAACCTTACTCTTATTGGAATTGACTGAAAACACTAATAACTTCACTCTCAATCATCTATAGAAATCTCTCCTATTATATAGGGAAATAAGAGGGGAAGGTGAATAAGAGAAGGGGTTAGACAAAGAGGAGGATAAATTGAGAGAGGTCATGGTCAGAAACAAAAATTTTTGAAGAAAAAGAGGCCTAAAAGAGAAAGAGAAATAAAGAAGGATAAATAGGAAAAAATAAGATGGAGGAAAATGCACAATTAGTAACCATAATTATGAATTTGAATGGCATAAACTCACACATAAAATGGAAAAAAAATAGCAGAATGGATTAAAATCCAGAATTCCACAATATGCTATCTATAAGAAACATATTTTAATCAAGGTAAGAAATAACAGAGTAAATGTTAAGGGGGTAAGACAGAAACCATAGGTATATATATCAGCTGAAGTAAGAAATGCAAGAGTAGCAATTATGATTTCCAAGAAAAGAAAAGTAAAATTGATCTAATTAAAGAGATTAGGAAGGAAATTACATCTTGATCATAGGTGCCAAAGGTAATGAAGCAATATCAGTGGTAACCATATCCAGTCCCAGTGACATATTATCTAAATTCCTAAAGGAAAAGCAATATGAGTTATAGAAGAAAATAGATGTTAAAATTATATTAATGAACTACAAATTTCCTTCTCAGAACTAGATAAATCCAATGAAAAAATAAAAAAGAAAGAAGTTAAAGAGGTGAATGAAATTTTAGAAACGAGATATGATAGATCTCTGGAGAAAACTGAATGAGATGAGAAAGGAATATACTTTTTCCCCATAGCAATATGTGATATATTCAAAAAATATATGACATATTAGAGCATAAAAGCCTCCCAACCAAATTTTTAAAAGGTGAAAATACAAAATGCATTCCTTTTAAATGATAATGCAATAAAGTTATATTTAAGAAAGGGCAACAGAAAGACTAAAATTAATTGGAAAATAAATAATTCTATCTTAAAGAAGGAGTGGTTCAAAGAAAAAATCATAGAAATGATAATTTCATTAAAGAGAATGATAATAAAAAGACAACATACTATAACTTATTGGATAAAATGAAAGCACAACTTAGTGGAAAATTCTTATCTATAAATGCTTACATAAAGTAGAAAAAGAGAAAATCAATGAATTGGACATGCAACTGAAAAACTTTAAAAAATGAATTAAAAAACCCTATTGGAAATTTTGAAATTGAAGAACAGATTCAGAAAATTGAAAGTAAACAATTAAACTAATAAATAAAGCAAGGTACTGATTTTATGAGAAAAACAATAAAATAGACAAACTTTTGCTTAATTTGCTTTAAAAAAGTAAGAAGAAAATTAAAATACTTGTATCAAAAATAAAAAGGGTGAATGCATAATCAAAGAGAAAATAAATTAAATTATCAGATGTTATTTTCCTAATTATATGTGAAAAATCTGAAAGTCTAAGTAAAAAACATGAATATTTACAAAAATTATAAATGACCCAGATTAACATAAAAGGAAATAGAATACTTTACCCTATCTCAGAAAAAAATAATTGAACAAGCCATCAATGAATTTCCTAAGACAAAAATCCCAAAAATTTTACAAAAAGTGTCTTTGACAAAGTTTTCATTTCTCACATCTATAAAGAAATAAATCAAATTTATAAGAATATAAGTCAATCCCCAATTGATGTATGGTCAAAGGATATGAATGGGAAGTTCTTAGATAATAAACTTAAAACTATCCACAGTTATATCAAAATAATACTCCATGTATAACCTATGTCAGAACACTTGCTCTCTCAAGGAGGAAGGAGAGAAGGGAGGGAGAGAATTTGGATTGCAAAACATCATAAAACATGTTTAAATTGTTTCTGCATATAATTGACAAATATATCAAATTTTTGCTAAGAAAAATCACGTTTAAAATTTGGTTCAAATTTGAGAAAGAATAGTGATCAAAGGCTAATAGACCTTAGAGAAACATTATATTCATTTATCATTACAACTTTCTTATGAGAAGAAATTTGGAGGGCACTGACATGGTGAAAACTAAGCCACATTACTGAAAACATAATTGTGTATATATTAAGAGAAAGGGAATGGCTAGAGTCAAAGAATAAGCTATATATAGCCCAAACATAAGAAGATGATGTAAATGTCTGTTTTATTTTCAATCTGAAGGACTAACCAATGTCAAAAATTAGGAAATGGAAGGGGAAAAAGTACAAAACTCTGATTAACACCATTTCCCATCAAGTTAAGCTAGTGTAAAAAATTCTCAAGGAGAAGAAATGGGACGAAATATCTTCTAAACTACCAAATACATGATTTCCTTTTTCAAGAATAAGGAGATTATAAAGAGAAATGTTGATTTTGGATAAAAAACTCATTTGGAAAATGCCATAAAGGAGAATGGCAGGAGACACGGCCACTAATATCTTTAAAGCAAACCAGCAAAAAGTCACAAAAGGAAAAACAATAAGCTTTGCAGAAAATTTGTAGTTAGATGTAAACAGACATTTGTAGCTGAAACTTTCAGGACAAAATAGAAATATAAAATTGAATAAATGTGTTATTATATTTATAACCAACTTTTTTATTAGCACTAAGGAAAGAACCACCATGATTAGACCCTTACCCTTTAGTCCTCAATATATATTATTGTGGAGCTAAAATGGCATATAGCTTGAGAAAGTTAGGAAGAGGTCCTTTCAATGCCATAGCACAGAAATAAGTCATGGAGGGGAGAATCTTGAAATACCAAATAATCACATTAAAAGATAATCATTCATCCCTTTGACTAGAAGTACCACTGCTAGTTTTTATTCTAAAGAGATAAAAAGAGGGAAAAAGAAAAGTAAGAGAGACAACATGATAAAAATATGGAAAAGAAATAGAATGTTATCCTGATTCTAGGCGAAATAAGGTAGTTATTCACATATAAAAATCCAGCATCCAGGGTTGGAAATCATCAATCTGGTGTATGAAAGATAAATAGTTTGACCAAGATGATTACACACACACACACACACACACACACACACACACACACACACAAACACATTTGGAAAGACTTAAATGAAGGGGTGCAAAGTAAAGTGATCAGAACCAGGTGAATGTTGTATAGAATATCAGCAAAAAAGAATGATGATCAACTGTGAATGACTTAAATATTGTTACCTTCTTAAGGATCCAGGAGATCCCCAAGGAACTAATGATTATAAAAACTATCCACCTCCAAAGAAGGAAATGATGGAGTCTGAATTTAGATTGATGTGTACCATTCCTCATTTTATTTCCTCCACAAAATTTTTTATACTGTAAGCAATTTATATCTTCTTTCACAACATGGTGAACATGAAAATAGGTATTGTGTGATAATGCATGTATAACCTTTTACATATTCCTTACCATCAGGGGTGGGAACTAGAGGAGAAGACAAGAAAAAAGTGAACATGGGTCACAAAATATCAAAAATAAATATTAAAATTTTTGATGTGATCTTGAAAAAATTGGAAAATATTTACTATATAATCCAAATGCACTAAAACTATAAAAATATTTTTTTCACTTAGCAAGATTTGGAGTCAGAAGAACCTAAACTTAACTCATGTTGTTGACATTTACTAATATATTTAACTAAGTTTTCCTTGGTTTCATCATCTGTAATAATAGCATCTTTTCATGGAAGTGTTGTGAGGATCAGATGAAATAATACATGCAAAGTACCTTACAAATAATAAACCCCTTCCCACTAAAGAAAAATTCTAAGTGACATTATTCCAATTAATCAGTGGCCTCGTATATTTGTTCCTTTCAATGAGAGAGATGATAATCTAGCTATGCCACTTAACTTTATGACTTTTTATTCATAATGAGCCTTCCAGTAAGTCTGCCACATTATGGAGGACTTTCTTACTTTCTGCAAATATCACAAAGGTATTGGTGACTTAGCATTTGTCCTTCCAGTAAATAATCTGAAGTCATTAATATTGACTGATATTATATCCTTGCTTTTTAAGATATTTTCAAAATTCTTCTCCAGACCCATAATGTGAAAACTCAGATTTACTTCCTTAGAGTCACTCATGACTGAAAGATGAAAAGAACATATGATATTGCATTTTATTGCTTGTTTTAAGCATTTGATTTTATGAAGAAAAAATGACCCTTAAATGTTAGTGTTTGACAAGAAATCTGTCATTTTATGATCAGACAAAATTCCTTGATTAATGAATCCATGAAAACAACTTTTCTAGTATTTTCTTATTGTTAGACATTAAGTTAATCCTGATTGTTTTTGATTCTGTTTTCCTGACCATCAACACATTATACTGCCTCCACTTTGTTCAAAATATCTATTTTTCACCCATCAAATCCTTTTTTTTCCATTCCTGGGATACTGAACTTTCATAGGTGGGCATTCACCTTATTTTGCCTAGACAAGGCTAACATTCAATTTCTTTTCCATATTTATACTATGTTGTCTCTCCTACTGTTGCCACCCAGACTTTTCTGTTCCTCTTGATGTGATGTCTTCTCCTAGATGTATATAAGTTTCTTGAGAGGCAAGCGCTGTTTTATTTTTTCTATCTATTTTCTCAGTGCTTAGCACATAATAAGTACATTGCAAATACTTTAACTTTCTATTATGTATACAGCAAAGAGATATAGCTATATATAAAAATGTCTGCTATATTTATGATCGATATATTTATGATCGACTTGGACAGGTTCCAAATGAAAGTTTTTCAAATAGGTGGCAAAGTCCTTTACAGATTCTTATTCATGTATATTCTTATACTATTTGCATAATTCTCTAGAATAGGATAATTTTAATGAGATCTATTGAGTGATTCAAAAGTTATTGGTCTAACTATGTATGAAAGGAAAAAAAAACTAAATTGACAAAACAAATATCTAAATCCAGATATAGCATTTATTTCTATGGCACAAATTCACTAAAAAAGGACATATATTTGGAGTGGAAAATGCAAAAGCTATTGAACTGGATAAGAGAAATAGAGTATATTACATTATAGTTGGAATGCTATGCATTGCTTTTAAAGATCCAAAATTATTCTTTTTTTAAACATAATTATTTTAACAGTGATATTGTAAGGCTACAAAAATTAGAGTGCCCTAAATTCAAGTAAATCTAGTTTTAGGGTGAACATTATTGAAAAGAGATTCATGTTATTTTCAAGGAGGATATACCATATTTCCAATGATAATCTATACTTTAAAAAACTACAAGGAAAATGCATTTTTTAAAATCATGAATGGAAATTGAAGTAGGATCATCATGTGGTGAGAACAAGAGATAACAGATGGAGAAAGGGATAACACATAGAAGCCTCAAATGTTGATAAAAATGTAGAGGATGGTCTCTAATACATTGATTTAATCCTCCCTGAGAAGAAATGGAATAATATGAACAAAAATCAAATAGGATAAGAAAACAACGATGAGTTACAATGTGTACTAATGTAGAATCTCCACATCCATGAGCTTCATGGATCCATTGAAGTATTTAGATTTCCAATAGTGTTTGAGTAGCATTAAACAGAAGATATGAATGAATCTTATTCAGAAAATGTATGAGACATATTATGACTGTACCTTAGCTAACTTGGAAGACTTTTTATTTTACAAATCATCTTACCTAGGTCTACTTTTCCTAAGACCATTTTTTCTTTTAGAAAATGGAAACACTTCACATATTTTGGGAAAGAAAATGAAGTTTAAAAAGTTCTCTCACACATATTAATAACAATCATTCTGTCAGCAGGACTGCAAACCTTTTCCAATGGTATCTTCAATTGAAAAGTGGATATATTCAAAGATTAACTTGAACTGAAGTTGCTGAAACCCTGACTGATGGATTAATTTAAATTGTGAAGGTAAAATGTTCTGCGAATTTGTACGGACTTCAGAAACACAATGGAAACAGTCTTGTCTATTTTATTAACCCTGATAATTGAGTTCTGTTTGGTTTTACACAATTTCAACTCTTTTCATAATTTTTCCTTCTGTGCTCTACTAAAACAAAGTTTAACTATATTCTGTGGTAAACTACAAAGGAACAACATGGCAAAAAAGGCAAAATTAAGTCCCCTGAGTTCAAATCTTGGTTTTAATTTTTATTATCTATATGACCTTGTATAAGTTGTAACTGAGCAATGAATTAAATAACATGCAGAGGCTTAAAATAGAATTATTTTGTAATAAACTTCATGTATTCAGATAAAATTTAGGGGATTCCATTTATTATGATTATAATACAATAAAGACTAGGAGAATGTTGACTTTTTCAGGGCAGGAACTGTTTTATCTTATTCTTACACAATTACTTCCTATCCTTTTGCATATCCTTAATAAATATTAGTTGAATTAAATAAAACTATTTTTCATTAAAATATTTGCCACTTTTCTCACTATATTCAGTTATCATTAGATGAAATAGTACAGGCTTTTTGAAGCCTTACAGTCTTCCTTGTCTTTTTTAAAGAATTTTAAGACACTGTTGTATACATGTACAGATGAAAAAGTTGGGGTAGCATGTTTTAGAGATCTTGATGACATTAGAGAAGAACTTTCTTATTTTAAAGATATTATAATCATGTATTTACAGGTGAAAGGGAACTTAGAATGCCATCTAGTCCAAGTCCCTCATTTTTCTTCATCCCTTAGATGAATAAAACTCAACCTTAGGGCCTCTATAATTCATTCCCTAAGTAGCTGCCAGCAACACAAGTTTGATCATGGCATTTCATTAGACAAGTGTGACCATAATGTAAAAATTACAGTTTTTATAGAAGTGACAATAATGCAAAAAACAAACCAACAATAAACTAGAATTAATAGTGAATAATTATTAAAATAATGAATAAATTCTTGACTTTAACTAGGAACTATATATTGGTGTTACCTTTACAATCCAACTTTATTGTAAATATCAAATTAGGGCTTAAATATGCTCTTGGAATATTCTGAATATTATCCCATTCATAAGAATTCTAGTTATGATTTATAGCATTGAATCATTGGAGTTTCTTAGAGAAGTGTTCTGTGGACTAAAATTGAAATCAATCATGTGGGGGCTGCCCATGTTCTGACCCAAGTCACTTCAGAAAGTGTCAAAACAAGGACTAGAGCATAGATATGTAGACTTGTTGTTTTGGCATTCTATCCATTATACCATGTTAACTAGAATTTTTATTTTAGAAATATATTCAATTGATGCTCCCATTAACAAAAAATTTTCCCATTACACATGAGGATGTACTGAAAATATGCATGTCTTAGCATCTTAGCATAAGAAAATCTGAATACAATTTCTAGCTCTGGCATTTACTAGCTTCGTGACCCTAAATGAGTCACTATTTTGCAACCCAATTTCTTCAAATGTACAATGACAATAATTATACCTAAGAAGCAGCTTTCAGTACTAGAAATAACCTTGGAACTGAAGGCAGAGGAACTAGGTTTTAATTATATATATGCTATATGGAACTATGTGTCCTTGGGAAATTTAATTTACCCATTTGACCCATATTTATTTTATCTATCATATAAGTGGTTCAACTAGAAAAAAGTCACATTAAGTGTGAAAGCAGCATAAGTCAGTATTGAAGGTAGAAATTACTTTTAAAATAAATATTTTCTTTTTTTCTTTCCCCTCAATAATTATCTTACATTTATTGATATACTCTCATGTATATGATTATATAACATATCACATATGTGAATATATAATAATATTATATACCATGATCTCATATATTATGTAGGAATTTCTATAAGTGCATAAGATGTAATCAATGATTTCTGAACACCGTTCTAACTAAAATATCCCTTCCTAGCATTTCCTTCACCTTTTCAGTCATTTTCCTTCTATTTTACAAAAACATCCATTTCTGAGATAGTCTACATGTTAGAATTCTTCACCCTTTAGGTGCATCTTAATTATTTCTGAAAACATAATTGATTTGGTGAATCCAACTTGACCAACTCTGGAAGAAAAAAGGGCTTACCAACAACAAGAAAAAATAATCTGCTAGAGGAAGCTGAGACAGACATTGGCTATTTCCAAAAGAAAGTGGAATGACAACCATCTAATTTCCATAATAAAAATGTGTTTACTAAACAATATGATGGAATAGAAACTCTTCAGTAATAAATGTAGGGCATTCTTCTTTTCACAGTATTTTCTATGTACATAATATTTTATGTACAAAAATTGTGCCAAGAACAATTGCCCATCTGTCTCTGGGTCTTTATGAGTATTAAGGAAGAGCTCCTCCTTTGTGAAGCTGCCCTTCTCGAATTTGTTGAGGTCAAACCAATTCTGGCTTAATTTTTCAGAGTTTCAAAGGCCACCCTCTCAGTTCCACTTTATCATATGAAATATTGATAGAGGGTCTTGACAGAGAGGAGCTCAGACTGTATCGGTGAAAAATATGCTCTTCTTTTCAGAACACCATTATGTCTAATTCTGTCACAATAATTCTGATCACTGTTGTAGGAAGTGAAGGGATCTATGCAAAGAAAGCAACATTATCTGTCAGGAAAATGGGGCACATTGTCTTTTTCACAGGGCCTCATGTATTTTCCTCTCTTTGTGGACACGTAACAACCAGGTAATTCCAGAGTGGCAAGAGGCCTCATTGACCAACCAATCCAATTCAAAGTTCAAAGGAATCCCCTCTACCTTGTACTTGACAAATGGTAATACATTTTATTTTTGAAGGATTACAAATAGCAAAAATTTATTTCCTCCTCCTCCATTTCATTCCAGTTTTAAATAATTTTAAATATTATTAAAATTTTTGACTACATGTTCTAACCCCTTCTTTTGCCCACATCATAGGAAACTTCAAGGAAATTATTCTCTTCTCTCTAATGACATACCATGATTTAGGATGATACTAATGTTATAAAATGAGTTTTGGGGAATATCTAGAAGAGAAGAAACTCTTTTTTGGAAATTTGAGGCTCCTAAGAAAGAAAGAAATTATTTGAGTACATGTACTTTGTGGATAATGACATCCTAATGTACTTAAAAGAATCATGTGAGGTGTGAAGAGAATTAACCTAATAACAATAAAGTAATTGCTGTAAGAAGAATTAAGGGTAGAAACTAATATCTAAGCTCTCTGTTCAGTACTCTTTTAATGATATCTCAAGGCCTTAATAAATAGACATGTAGAACCATGTCACTATTCATATCAAGAAGTTTCAGTGATTCTTAATTACCTTAATGATAAAAATGTCTTGCTGTGTCCATCAGTTTTAGCTTTTATAATTTGATTCAAGCCCAACTTTTCAAGGCATTATATATTGATCTCTTTCATTTGGATCTGTATGCCGCAACATTAGAAAACTTTCTATTTCTTACATGTGGCATTCCATATCTTAGGTGCCATTGTACAGTTTCTTCCCCATGCCTAAGATAGTCTCCCTCATTGCTTTTCTTTTCTGGAACACCCAAGCAGTCAATCAGTCAGTTAAGAGTTATTAAACATGTACTAGGCTGGGAAGTGAATATATAAAGAAAAGCTAAAACTCGTCCTACTTTTTGATGTTGCTCAGTAGTTCAGTAACATCTACTTCATCATGGTGTCACAGCCCAGGGGATACTGGACTCTTCTATCTTTCACTATCTCTGGATATCTGTACAAGTGCATGTTGATTACTCCTATGACACCATCTCTCCATCTCATCTTCTACTATTCCCCTTGATCTTTTGTCTTCTATATTTTCTAACATCAAGAGCTGTTTTCTCATTAGGTGGTCAAAATATTTAAGCTTCAGTTTAAATATTTGACTTTCTAATGTTTAGTCTGAATTAAGTTCTTTAAGATTGACCTTGGAGTGCAAAATGAAGCAGTACAGAGATTATTGGAGTTTGGGTGATGGTATTTGTTGGTCAGGAAAAATACCCTTTTTGACAATCCAAAAGGAGATTCTCCACATGGAAATCACTAGATAGTTAATATTAAGAACAACTTAGCTATGCACATTGTAGCAAAAGATGGCAAAATTCTATACAATCAATTAAAATAATGCCTGTAATTTACTGTGGTTCATATTATGAATTTCTAATTGAAAGATTCATACAAATTGAAAAAGTCAGGAAAACCATTAGAATTTGTAGGTATGACCTAAATAACATTCCTTATGAATACAAAGTAGAAGTGAAAAAATAGATATACGAGATTAGATCTGATAAATAGAGTGCCTAAGCAACTGTGCGCAAAGGTTTGCTATATTATACTAGAGGCAGGAACAAAGAAAAATCCAAAAATAAAAATTGACTAGCCTTAATCACATATTCCAGAGATAACATGTAAATTATGTAAGTTATATAGAGTAGAAGGAAGGCAGTCTGAGTGGAGAAGGCATTAGCCTCAGAGAAATTGGGAAGATCCCCCCAAAAGAATCAGTATTTGAAATAAGTCTTAATGGAAGAAAGCCTTTTCAAAGGAAGAAGAATGGAGTGGCATATTCTAAGGAATGGGACTTGTATATGAAAAGGCTAAATGATGGGAAACGAAGTTGAATTTGGGGAACTAAAGGTTTGTGTGACTTGATTATAATATGTTGAGAAGACTACAGTGTAAGGACACAGAAAGGGTAGGATAGGAAATCAGTTTGCATAGTGTATAAAGGGCTGCCATTCCTAGAGCCAGGAAGACTCTACTTTCTGAGCCCAAATCTGGTCTCAAACACTTGTTCCCTGTATAATCATATGATTAGTCACTTAATCTCATTTACTTTAGTTTTCTCACCTGTAAAATAAGATGTAATAGGAAATGGCAAACAACTCCAATATCTTTGACAAAAAACAAAACAAAACAAAACAAAACAAAAGGGCTTATAAAGAGTCAGAGATGCCTGACAAACAACTAAACAACCAGAAAAAGGAAGGGACTAAATTGCAAAGAAGTATAAACACCAAATTTAAAACTTTAAAAAGTGTTGTATTTTATACTCGTGGTATTAGAGAATTTAATGAACTAATTCTGCAAAGTGGTGATATTTTCAGATCTCTGCATTACAAGCAATTGAGTGAGTATGAACTAGAGTGGTAGAAAACTTGAGGTAGGGAGAGAGTTAGAAAAGGCATTACATTATTCTACATATGAACTGATGATTAATTAACTGAATTAGGACTGTGACTCAGAATGGACATGAAGGAGAACTACATGAAAGTGTTATAAAGTTAGAAATGACAAATTTGGAAAGATATTTAGTATATTTGGAAAGAATGAGAAGTTGAATATGACAGCAAAGTAAGAAAACCAAAGGATTATAAATATTGTGGTGCCCCCTAGAGATAGAATTCAGCAGAATGGAAGATTTTGTTTGAATGTATTGAGTCTAACAGGGCATCAAATTCAAAATGTCTAAAACACATTAATGATTCATTACTGTAGCTCAGAAGAGAGACGAGGACTGGATATATGAATCTCTGAATCATCTACAAAAAAAATTGAATTTATAGGAGCTGATGAGATTGCCAAGGGAAATAATATAAAACACAATTTTAAAAGATAAATAGAAAGACTTGGGAGACATTTGTGGTTATTGTACATGGCATGGACAAAGGACCAGCAACAGATAATGAAGAGCAGTAGTCAGATTGATATGAAAACTATTAGAAGGCAGTGTCACCAAAAAATCTAGAGAATAAACTATCTAAGAGAAGGCAATGCTATCAAATATTGTAAAGTTATCTATAGGGGCTATAGAATGTTAACTCCTTGTCAGGGAATTTTTTGGATTCCCTTTTGGATTGTATCTAAATCTTCACTGCTAAGAACAATCCATACATTTTAGAAGTGCTTAAACAATACCTGTTGCATTCAATTACTGACCTGAAATTTACCTGTATTCATTATATATCTTTCCATCCTTTTTCTGTCTTATGTAATTTTGATTATTGGGAGATTATAATTGTAACCTCCTGTAGTTACATCTTAAAATTCTCGTGGGTGGACACCTGAGAAGGAGTGTTATAAAATGTGTGTGTAATAAAATTTTCACTCTGACTTTGCAAGATGATATTTATTGATGTTTAGTATTCAACTTTTAAAACAATAACCATATAAACAACATACAATGAATCACATATGATTTTACAAGTCTGCTATGATCATAAGCACATTTCTAACTGCAGTCAACTCTGCAAGGTGCAATGATGTTATTATTTTTAAAACAATTACATATTAATTCATAACTTAAAAGATTTGGGTACTAGGAATAGAATTATCAATTTTACCTATAAACTTCACAAAATTCAATTGCCAAGATTGATACTGTACAAGTAATATTTGAACTTGTATTCTTGTCATTGGGTTTAGACTAACATCAGTATCAGGACCAATGTTTGTAGTTTGAGTAAGTAGTAGTTCTGACAATTCTAAACAACTAGTAAATAACTCTACTGGTTAATAAATTAATTAATAAAGTTAATAAATAACTATTGGTTAAAAATTTGAATCCATCCAATAATGTGTCCTCTCTGATGCCATGCATCAATGAGAGTATGTCTCATCTTTAAAATTGAGTCTATATCAATTTGAGAATGATTAATTGTAAATAATTTGCTTTTGGATAAAGTTGTATCAAGTTTTTGCATTTCTTTCTTAGCCTCGGTTGTAACTTTTCTAGCTTAGGAGAGTACAAAATTTTCTTTTAAAATAACCAATAATTATATCAGCTCTCCTATGTTTTTTTTAATACTTAAGGTAATGTGCCTCATATAAAGTTTCTGAAAAACATTCAGGTTTTTTTAAACTATTTCCACTTATTTCTATTCTTGGTGACCTAATGTCCTGTTTAAAAACAATTATCCCTACATATTTAAAATTTGGATATATTTGAAATTTCTCTGAAGCATGGACCAATTTAGGCTTGTCATCTAAACAATTGTATTGAGTATTAAATTTTCTGTAGACTAATTCCAGTACTTGTAAAAACTTTTAACCTAAGGTGAAGGTGTTAAACTATCCATGTGGCAGGACTAATTTATCAATGTGCTGGAGTAATTTTCTTTTTAAGATCCAAATAGTTTTATAAGCAAGTTATGTGGCTGGACGAGCCAATGTAGCTTCATATGGAATTAAAAGCCTTAAAAATTCTATTTGCACTGTGGTGCTTAAACTAAAATTATACTAAAATTTAGACTAAAATTCATTACAGATAAAATATCTCTTGTCCAAAGAGACTATGGTATACGAAAAATATCAGAATTTTTTTTTACTTTCCCTATAAAGAAATATAATCAGATATTTCTTTCTAATTTGCCATATACAATATAAAATTGAGCTATTTGATTTTAAATTTGACTTCATAGTAATTCCATCTTTTAGCAAAGATCTGTTTTAAAAAATCAATTTTTAATTACAAATTGCAAAAATGTGAAAAACTTTAGTTGTGATTCATATCTCTTCCTAACAATGCTTAAACTTTGTAAATTCTGAGGAATGGTACTTTTGCTTTTAAACAATAGTGGTGATGGATTCTCTGGGACTGTTTTAAAGAAATTCATTGTAGTCTTCCAGATCCCCTTTCCATATGCTAAAATTGTGCTCAGCTTTGCTGATAAAGAAAAGCCTATTGCTCTGGCTATTTGCTTGATAGCAAAATTTCTGCCTGTTTTAACTTTTTTGGAATCACTAGCCTTTTCTTTGGTGTCCTGAATTTTAAAGGGTCTCAGGATTATTTCACCAATGTTTAAATTTTGTTTAGGCCTGTGGTCTCAGCAGATATGGTGTGACCCAATGCTGTTCTGTGGAACATTTTTGAAAAATTCAGAAGACCATCTTGGCTTTAATTTGGGACATGATCATTTAGGCAAAGTAAACACGCATTCTTCTTTTTTTTAATTGAGCTGCCATCAGATTCTTGAGGACTAAAGTTTTTGTGTCTTGGCATGTTCTTATAGCCCTTTTGTGAGGAATTGTCTCCTCAAAGAACTCTTTAACATTACATTGTTTAGTTACAATTTGCCATGCTCTTTTAGCAGCTAGCCCAATGTAATTAAAGGTTTGTTCTGAATATAACAATTGCCTACTAATACTTCTAAATTTCACTGTGCCAGTTAATTCATCATAGGTAATGGGCACATGGATTGCCTTATTTTTTTAACTTGTTCCTTGCATAACTTTTGAGATTGTAGTTTCCAAGTTAAGAAATCTGCCTCAATAAGCTTAGATTCAATAGATACCAATGAATTGGCCTTAGAGATTGCTGACTTATCTTGTCCAGCAGCTCCTTGGCGATGGGAGCTTCATTATCATACTGAATTTCCCTGCTTTGGATCTCTTTAGGAGTCCGGAATGCAACATTATTAGGCTGTTCTAAATTTACTTCTGCATTCTCAGAATTATTTCTAAGTTCTGTTGAAGAAGCTGTTTTATCTGCTTTCTTCTGGAAAGTTAGGATGATTATAATCCTGCATTAGGTTTTCATGGAGGTGGAGGTTGAAATTCAGGAGGAGTTGGGGGAAGGGAGGACAAAGAGAATCCTCCTAAGGTAAGGGAGGGTCAGACTTACTCTCAGCTTCTGTAGCAGCCTCATTTAAGGGGGTAGGGAAGGAATAGATATAGTCAGTTAAAGCCATAGAAGTTGAAAGAGCAATAGTAATAGTGTTAGTAGAATTAGTGAAAGGTGGGCGTGGAAATTGAGAAACAGCTCAACCCTCCACATGTTGTGCCATATTCTGACTAGATTCCATGTGATCCCAATTGCTGGTAATATTCTGTCTTTTTTTAAAATTTTATTTCATAGCTTGCCCTATTAAATGCCATTCTTGTTTAGTAACTACTCCTTATTCTGGAAAGTTAGAACAACATCTCAAGATAACTTTAAGTAACGCCTGGAACTAAATTTCTGAGATCTTAATTCCTAGTTTTAAAGAGTTCACAGTATGAAAAGCAGGTTTTTGACCCATATTCCAGAATGGAACAGCAACTCACCTCACTGACCAAGTGCAGGTCTGCTGATGCATCCCCAATCTTGAACCCCAATAGGTCTCCTCAGGTGATTCACCCCACATTGGCCACCATAATGTAACCTCCTGTAGTTACATCTTAAAATTCTCGTGGGTGGACACCTGAGAAGGAGATTGGAAACTGAGGGAAAATGGATAGAGGAGAGAAAGAGAGAGACAAAGAAATAAAGACTCAGAGACAAGGAGTTGAAAAATATGGGCTACATGTTGCCGTGCTCCCCTGATGGAATTGAGAGAGGGCTCCACACATGCCCTCAAATTTTTATTGGATAGTTTAGGCATGTGGCATGGGAGGTAACTAATGAACATTTGACCTGGCATAGGTTTTAACATTGGTTGAATTGACAATCACATAATCAAAGAGGAGGAGACTAATCAAACATGTTACTTGGAAAGGAATGTGGTCTAACAAGGTATAACCTAGGATCCTGTGGCAAATGATGTCCTGCTCAGGAATTCTTTTTGTCCTTTGGACTGAAGATTTGGCAATACAATAATCAATAAGTCATAAGGCCATGAGTCTGGTAAATGAATACATAGGATTGTACTGGTGGAAATTTTAGGCTTCTGGGAGAGGTTATAATATTGTAATGGTTAAAGTGTGGCTACAGGATTTATGTAATATTGAACAATGGCCGCCAAGGAATTTACTTATGAAATTCCTAAAATGAAACACTCAAGTCAGAATGGAGTTTATGGAGGTTTAATCACAACGGGAGTAGGGAAAGGAGAGGGAGAGAAGGAGAGAAGAGAAAAGGGAAAGGGGCTACTCAACCTCTGACCAAGGCAGAGTGAGTTTTAGGCCCAAAGGGCCAAGGTGGAAAGAATCAGTCCTTAACTCACGTGACCGCTCTGAAGGAAAGCTGTCTGCGGGCGTCCTCCCTGTCCAAGCTCCTAACACCCACTCCCGTCTCACTCTCTCCACAGGAAGTGAGTGAATTCCAGAGGCTGTTCCCTACCTCACTTCCTGTGTCTCACAAATGCCAATGGTTGGCTCTAGCTTGGCTTAGGACAGCCCAGGTGGGCAGTTAGTTATTTCTGATTTGTCATTGACTAGCGCATGCCCGTGTAGTGTGGATGTGCACAATTTTTGGGTGCTAGACCAATATGGAGACTTTTAAAATTCACAATCCCCCCTGATGATGATTGGGAGACTAGTCTCCCCAATTGATCACTAAACATAAGCATACTGCACCCCAAAAATTTCTAACTATAAGTGTATACAAAAATTTTTTACCCACTAAGAGGAAAATTATAATAGTTGTAAATATGGGGAAATAGAGGAGAGAGAAAGACAGCAAACCAATGTTTTGCTGGGCGCATTGACAAAAGCCAATTAGGGGGCAGTCCCCTTTGGCATAAGAGTTACATTCAAAAAATGTTCAATCAACCACACCCCAAGGTTCATTGTGGATCTTCCTGTAGTGAAAAGGTTTAGATATCTTTCTGCAAACAGTTCATTCTCTGGATTCAGTTAGTTAGCAAGCTTCTTCTCTGAAGATTTATCTCGAACAAAATTTAAATCTTGGATTTGATGAAATACAATCCCCCCTGAAGAAAGTGTTGAAAAAACACTGAGTCCAGCTGAGGATTCAAGTTTTAGTTGTGGGGGTGTGTGAGTTAATTCAAAAGAAAAACAAAACAAAATGAAAATAAAATCAAAAATCAAAATCAAAAGAAGAAAAAGGGAAAAAATTAAGGGAAAAATATAGACCCTTTATATATATATATATATATATATATATATATATATATATATTAAAGAAGAATTCAAAATCAGTATCAAAAATCAAAAAATCTATGTATACAAAATTTGAGAAAGCAAGAATAATTTTTTTTTCCCCCACAGGCCCCTGTATTAGGGTCCAGTTAAGTAATTTCTAATCCCACAAGTCTGTAGGACAGAATGCAGCAGATTTTACTTCCCCATTTGCAGCCAAGGCTACAGGAAGTTGCCATACTATAGGAGAGAAAAAAGAGGACCAGATTTCTATTTTATATCTAGGGAAGTGTCATTCCCTCGTCTGATTTTATCTTCGTTCTCAGGAATGGATGGAGCCAGGATGGTAGCCAACCTTAGGTACTTGTCTGTAGGTATTTTCACGAAGAGTGTGGATACAGGGAAGGCCTACATCTTAACGTCTGTCAAGTGTCGCAACCCCGAGTCTCACACTAGGTTCAAGTCCTTAGTATTGGCTTAGAAATGCATTAATTCTACCTGGTTTGGTCTTTTGATTTTTAGACCTGTGAGCTCTTTTGGCATTATCCAGGTTATCTCTGTGCTCCTTTTTTGATCTCGTTCCTAGAATCAGACACAAACATTAATCATAGTCCCACAACAATTATCAATAAATGGCAGGTTCCCATAGTCTAAAGCTGTTTGGGTGCGTATTAATAATAACAGCAAGTCTATATATTTAAACTAATATTGTAGAACAAAATTAATATTGATCATATGTACCTAAAGTACATAGAAATGAGAAAAAGGGAAAAAATAAAATAATGTAAAAATAATAATAATAAAATAAGGAAAAGAGAAAAAAAAGAAAAAAGGAAAAAATTTAAATTTAGGAATTCAATGTGTCAAAAGCAGTATAAAACAGTTCCACTTGTCAATGTATAGGATACAGTCAATCAGTCTCAACAGAAGATGCTCTCTTTACATGAGAACAGTGAATCCAAGATTCCTTTTCTCCAACCTTTATAGATATTGGAGTAGTTAACAATATTTGGAATGGTCCTTCCCAGGAAGGCTGGGTTGCTCCTGTACGCTGGAAGTTCTTTATATACACGTTGTCTCCTGGGTTCAGGTTGTGAAGTGAGAAGTCTAGTGGTACAGCTTGTACTGCAGCTCCGGATTCATGTAGCTCACGCAGTTTGTGCTGTAATTCCTGTAGATAGGAAGCAATAGTAGTATCTCCCCCTAATAGCGATGCATAAGCCGGGGAGAAAGGCTTAGCCTGTATAGGCGGATGTCCAAAAAGCATCTCAAATGGTGAAATATGTAAGTCTCCTCTAGGCCTGCTTCTGAGATAAAATAGGGCCAAAGGGAGAATTTCAGGCCATTTTAAATGGGTCTCAGTGCATAATTTTCCAATCATAGTTTTAAGTTCTTTGTTCATTCTCTCAACTTGGCCTGAACTCTGGGGATGATATGGAACATGGAATTTGGGAGTTATCCCCAAGCAAGAATATATCTGGTTTAGAACAGAATCAGTAAAATGACTCCCCCTATCGGAATCAATACGTGCTGGTAGGCCAAAGCGAGGAATAATTTCTTTTAAAAGCACCTTAGCAACAAAAGCTGCTGTGGCTCGGGCTGTAGGAAATGCTTCCGGCCATCTGGTCAGTTGGTCTACTATGACCAAACAAAATTTATATTGTCCAGCCTTTGGCATCATTATAAAATCTATCTGCAGGTGCTCAAAAGGTGTGTAAGCCAGAGGGCGCCCACCAAAGGCTTTACCACGAAAGGCATGTAGGTTATATGCCTGGCAGGTAGGGCAGGCTGAACACACTTTAGAGGCTATGGTAGTTATGCCAGGGGCTATCCATACTCTCTTAACAGAGTCCACGATGCCCTGGGTACCAAAGTGGCCATTATTATGAACAGATTGGCAAATTTGGTGATAGAAACTTCTAGGGAGCAGGGGTTTTCCTTCAGATGATACCCAGACTCCATTGATCTGTTTTGCTTTGAATTTCTGTTTCCATTTTTCCACTTCCTTCTCATCATAGGAAAGTGATAAATTTGAGTCATCAGTAGTTGTTAATGTTAGAAGTAATTCAGGCCCTTCTATGGCTGCTAGCTTTGTAGCAGCATCTGCTCAGTCACTTCCCCTAGAGACAGGGTCAGAGCCACCTGTATGGGCTGAGCAATGAACTACAGCTAGGGCTTCAGGCAGCTGAAGAGCAGAAAGGACTTCATTAATAATTTCAGCATTAGCTATGGATTTTCCAGCTGAGGTTAAAAATCCTCTCTGGAGCCATAGCATCCCGACTGAGTGACAAATGCCAAAAGCATATCTAGAATCCGTATAAATTGTTGCCTTTTTATCCTTGGCAATTATACAGGCATGTTTCAGAGCTATGAGTTCAGCTCCTTGAGCACTAATGTTAGAAGGTAATGAGGCTGACCACTCAGTGGCAAATTCTGAGACTACGGCAGCTCCACTATAGCGTATGCCATCCCTCATGAAAGAAGAACCATCAGTAAATAAGATCAGGTCTGAGTTCTTTAAGGGAGTGTCCAAGAGATCATCTCGAAGCTTTTCTGCCATGGACACTAGTGTTTCACAACTGTGTAATGGTTCTCCTGAAGTTGGTAAGTCTGGAAGCAAGGTGGCAGGATTAAGCGTTGAACAGTGTTTCAAAGTAATATTTTCATTATTTAGCAAGGTTATTTCATACCTTGTAATTCGCTGATCAGAAAATGCCTGTGTTCTCTGTCTTAGCAATAATGCTTCTACCTCATGTGGACACATAATTGTCAATGGGCATCCTAATACTAGATCAACGGTTTTTGTCACTAGTAAAGCAGTAGCAGCCACTCCTCTAAGGCATGGGGGTGCTCCTGAAGCTATTGGGTCCAGCTGGGCTGAATAATAAGCAACTGGACGCTGAGAAGGCCCCAGAGTCTGAGTTAAAATGCCTGAGGCTACTCCTCTTTGCTCATGTACATACAAAGTAAATGGCTTGTTGTAATTTGGGATGCCTAGAGCAGGGGCAGATAGGATAGCCTTTTTTAGCTCTGATAGAGCTGACATGTGTTCAGGCTCTAATTTGAGGGGTTCAGGGACTGCATCCCTTGTTAGTGCTATAAGAGGTTTAGTAATTTCCCCATAGCAAGGAATCCATTGTCTGCAAAACCCTGTTGCTCCCAGAATTGCTCTTAACTGTTTTTTAGTGGTAGGAGCACTTAATTTTTGAATATTCTCAATTCGCTTGGGAGAAATAGAGCGGGCACCAGCTGTCAGAATGAACCCCAAATATTCTACTTTGGGGAGACACCACTGAACTTTATCCTTTGAGATCTTATGACCTCTTTTGTGCAAATCCAAAAGAAGGTGTTTACTATCTTCCTGACATGCTTCTGCATCCACAGAAGCCAAGAGTAGGTCATCTACATATTTTATTAATTTGCTGTTTTTAAATTTTATATTATCTGTATCTTGTCCCAAAATTTGTGCAAATAAGGTCGGACTTTCTACATAACCCTGGGGCAGACGACTCCAGGAATATTGTATGCCATTCCAGGTGAAAGCAAAAATATGCCTCGAGTTCTCATGTATGGGTATAGAGAAGAAGGCTGAGCACAAGTCTACTACTGTAAAGTATGTAGCTGTGCTAGGAATAGAAGAAATAATAGTATTGATATTGGAAACTATGGAGTGTCTCTTTATAACGTGATTGTTCACAGCCCTCAAATCCTGTACGAATCTATAGAGGTGTTTGCCATCGGGTCCCCTTTTTGGTTTTTTAACGGGGAGGATGGGCGTGTTGTATTCAGATTTACAAGGGAAAATTATTCCTTGGTCAATTAAAGAATTTATTATTGGGGTAATGCCCTCCATTGCATCCTTGGAAAGAGGATACTGAGGAATGCAAGGAGGTGGGCTGGATTTAGTTTTTATTTGCGCGGGAGTAGCTGATTTAAGTAAGCCTACATCAGTAGAAGATGTGGCCCAAAGAGACTCTGGTATATCTGTAGGTATTTCAAAGGTGGGAGGCTCCTTTGCCTCCTGGCTCTCTGAGAGAAATACAGGGAGTAAATTTAAGGTTTCCTCGGGCACTTCTAAAGAAAGGGAGCCATCTGGGGTGCACATTATTGTGGCTTGTAATTTGCATAGTAAATCTCTCCCCAGCAAATTTGTGGGAGATCCAGGCATTAAAAGAAAAGAATGTTCAACAGTTAGGGGTCCCACACATACCATGCGAGGAGAAAGTTTTGGGACCTTTAACGGTTTTCCTGAAACACCTACTACATTTAAAGAGCCAATAGAATCACATTTCTCATCTGGTTTGCTTACTAGAACTGACCTAGATGCTCCAGTGTCTAAAAGACAGTCATAGTATGAATTTCCTACCTTTAAAGTGACATGAGGTTCCTTACTGTTTGGGGGGGAATATATAGGGATTATTGGCATTAAAATATCAGGGTCTGGAAATTCAAAGGTCTCATTCTTTGATTCCAAGGCCCTCACCCCCCCTTCACACCTTCATAAAGATGCTTGGGCAGTTTTTTGGGACCCTCCACGCTGTTGGGGTTGTTCACCCTGAGTGTAGCGTGGTCGAGCTCCATTTCTTATATATTGTTGTTGGGCATTTTTTGGGGTAGTATCATTTTCTGTATTTTGAGCACTGTCATTTTGATTGGCATTGTGATTCCTATATTTATTATTCCTAAAGGTGTTATTATTTCTTGTTTCCCGTAGCCTGCTCCTACAGACTATCATTGCATGGCCTCTCTTCCCACAGAAGAGGCATATTAAGGGGTTTGTTCCTAAATTCCTAAAATGGAACACTCAAGTCAGAATGAAGTTTATGGAGGTTTAATCACACTGGGAGTAGGGAAAGGAGAGGGAGAGAAGGAGAGAAGAGAAAAGGGAAAGGGGCTACTCAACCTCTGACCAAGGCAGAGTGAGTTTTAGGCCCAAAGGGCCAAGGTGGAAAGAATCAGTCCTTAACTCACGTGACCGCTCTGAAGGAAAGCTGTCTGCGGGTGTCCTCCCTGTCCAAGCTCCTAACACCCACTCCCGTCTCACTCTCTCCACAGGAAGTGAGCGAATTCCAGAGGCTGTTCTCTACCTCACTTCCTGTGTCTCACAAATGCCAATGGTTGGCTCTAGCTTGGCTTAGGACAGCCCAGGTGGGCAGTTAGTTATTTCTGATTTGTCATTGACTAGCACATGCCCATGTAGTGTGGGTGTGCACAATTTTTGGGTGCTAGACCAAGATGGAGACTTTTAAAATTCACAGGATACAATATCAATACACCAGTCATACTTTCAGGATACTAATATACCCGGATATATCTGGTATGCTACAATAATGTTCCATGATTTGCAATAATATAACAGAATCAAGAATAAATCATGTCTAAAACTGGTTCTTTACCTTGGGGAATAGCTGAGGATCTTTAATGGAACTATGTAATTTCCCAAACACAATATAAGATACTCTCTTCTTTCTATTCATTTCTGAACCCTATTGATTGCTCATATGCTACCTACCCCAGATTCATGGGCTAATATACAATTATTAGAATGACAAAGACATATGTAATGCCTAAATCTTTTGTGTCTTTCTTCTTAATGTTTCTGAAGCAAGTATCTCTCAGAAGAATTTAGCACTATTCATTCTTGAAACTCTTTTTTCCTTAGGTTTAAAGGATACTACATATTGCTAGTTCTCTTCCTATTTTCTGACCACTATAAGTTCTCCTTTGGAGGAGTGTTTTTCATTCTAATTGTGAGTATCTCCATTAGACCAAGATCTTTGAGGTTAGAGAGTCTTTTTTGTCTCTTTTGTATATCCTCAGTAATTAACACAGTCTCTGGCACATAGTAAACACTTATTAAATGCAAATTAGTTGATTGAATATAATTTTTGTGTAATTGAAAATCTGTTACCCTAAAAAAACCTACATTTCCCAAGAGCCTGCTGACTTCCTGTTGTTACATACTTCCTGTAGACAGAGGATATTAGTGAGTGGGTGGTTTTCTTTGGTCTCTTTCTTGGGCTTGCAGCTAGCATGGTGGCAATGGTAAGCTAAGTGTGGGGATTTTGAAATGGCTAATCAGTCATGGGCATGTGGTCTTTATTTTATATCCTCTTTATTCCTTGATTTCTAATGATCATTATGAAAACTCCTAAAATATAATATTTTTATTATTGATGTCAATTTTAATTTTTACAGTTTTTGGTAACAAGAAGGGATGAAAAAACTATCAATTTTTTAAAGATAACCTAGATAAATTTTAAGCCACATTTCTCCTGCCAGGGTTTTTTGCCCAACCCCTCCCCCCATCCACGTTCTCTTTGGAGCTGCTGCCTTTTTCTTTCCCTACTTTTTGCCCAGTTGTCCTTCCTACTGGCCAGGCTATTTTTAGCCTGGGGAATCTTGGCAAAGAAGAGATAAGTCGCTTCTCTCGACCATCTGCTTGAACTCATGTCCCTTGGTTTCTTGCTGCTGCCTCTGGCAATGCTGTTGCTGATACTGCCTTCTCCTACTCCTGAATCATTCTCCTGATCTCTGGCCCCAACCCAGCTCCAGTCCCAGACCTGTTGGGCTGCTAGCAGCTGTAGTTGTGTCTTCAGAATCACAAACTAGCTGGTAAAATCCAAGGTGAATTTTCCTTAGGCAAAAATGAGCCTCCTAACTCCTCTCCATGTGTCTGAGGAAACTAGCTTTTTATCTCAAGGGGGAAGGGAAGAAGGAAGTTGCACTTCCAAACAGGAAGTAAATTACAAGCATGGCTCATTCTATGAAAGAACAATGCATTACCTATTTTAAACAACTTTCAGCTTTAGGATGATTTTTAATGAGTGCACTAATCCTTTCACTTATCTTGCCTAAGATTCAGGGGAGAAAACTCATCTCCGTACACTCTTTGCCATTTGGGCCAATCCATTCTCTAAGATTCATCCAATTTGGGATTCCTCCTCATTATGTTCAGCAATGAATTCTCCCTCATTAGGAGAGAGTCAAAAATATCTGACAATAGGAATCTGGACAGATTGAGAAAGGAATTTTAAAGAGACTGGAGGTGAAATTTTAAAGCCTTTTCAGACTTTGTTTTATGAAAGTCTCTGTATATTATTGTATTTCCTGATTGTATGCTTTAAGATTTAATTTTGTTGTTTTAAGTTCATATATTAATGTATTCAATACTATTCTGTTACACTGAATCAGTTTAATCTACTGTGCTTTAACTCCTGATATATTCTATTACCTTTTCCCTATAACTATACTGAACAAATTTTATTGAATAAGCCCATATAAAAACAGCTTTTTCTTCCATTTTGGCTTTGCAAATTGTCACACAGATGATGGACTCTGTCAACCTGGTTAACAACATTTGATAAATTCAGTGAGCTCAAATTGTTTTCAAGGGGTCTTTTGATTTTATGATTTTATGATTTATGATATTATATATTTATATTTATATTATATATATATATTATAGATTTAAGATTTTATGATTTTTCATGATTTTAAAACATTTTTTCAACAACTTTGCCTACTTCTTTTTTTTTTGCCTACTTTTTTGCCTACTTCTGTGGCAAAGGGTCCATCTTAGTAGCTGAAGTGAAGTACAATTATAATCCTTACCTCCCACATTTGTAAAAATGTGAATGGATGGGACATAACAGTTTCATACCAAAGGAGGTGGGAAGTTGATCCCAGGGTATAGTACCCCTGGATGGCTCCCATGAGGGAACATCTCTTATTTGTTACTCTTCAGTTTAATTTACTTTCACCAGATCCATCTAGATTTCTTAGTAATGTTCTAGACCCAAATAAGTTTTACTTTGTTTAAAAAAATCTCTCAACTAAGGTTGAAAGATTTATTACACCTGAAAAACCTGTTACAAGTATCCATTAGCTTTAAATGTCATACAGCAGACTCATGTAAAATATGATAGTGGGTTTATTTGCTATTGTCATTAAATGGGCTATTATAACTGGGGATTTTGATATTTCTTGAATGTGAATTACCATTTGTACTATTGTTCTTTATAAAAACTGTTACTTTGTAAACAGTGGATTATGGCCAAGTTTGAAAAGGAATAGATTTCATTTTAGGGTGAGAAACCTTTGTATTCTACCTTTCTTTAGCTGACTTGGTGTGTCAATGATTGTAAGATATATCTATATATCTATATATCTATATCTATATCTATATCTATATCTATATCTATATCTATATCTATATCTATATCTATATATATATAGGGGTGTATGGGGTGCTCAAGGAGGAGTAGTATCTCTGGTAAGGAGGGCTTGTTGTGCCCTCCTAGGGCAGCTCTCCAGCCTCTGACCCCCACCTGACACCCAGCTCTCACTTGTGGCTCCCAGTAGCTGCTAGCATGCGGCAGCGGCCACACCCCGGGCAACGGCTTCAACAGGCCGGCCAAACCTTGTGAGGGTAGCCATCGGGTCGACCAGGGCTTTGCTCACCCAGCATGTGAAGACTGCTTCAACTGAACAGACTGAAGAAACCAATAAGAAGGTTCAACGGCTGAGATGGTGACGCAGCAAAGCACTTTGGAGTGCTTAGGGCGTGTTGGAGCACAAAGGACAACACGGCCATCCAATGCAGCTGAGGAAGTCTCCAGACGTAACAATTTTTCGTGCCAATGGACCCAGGCTTCCAACGCCAAGAGAATGGGACTGTCTCTGTGTATCAGCTTTTCCACTTAAATCTCTTTCACGCACAAGTATCTTTGTGCACACTCATGGACATATATATTATTTTTAAACACTATTTTTGTCTTTGCTTGCATGTGCAATATACTATTTCAGTTTTATTTTTTCTCTCCTTTTTGTATTTGAAGCACATGTCACAAGTACTGAGATTTTCTTTAATTGTTTTTTATTTTGCAGTAATATAAGTTTAAAATACATTTGCTATAATATTAATGCATATCCAAAAAGCTTTAGACTATAAAAAAGATGCCATTGATTGTTCAAAACAAATCATGGGACTATTCTAAATGATTTTGTCTGATTCTAGGAGAAGGGAATACAAAAATAGTCTTTGCATAGTGCCAAAGAAGCACAAAGCTACTTGAATAGTGCCAATACAGCACAATATCAAAGAAAGCAAACCAATCCTACTTGGATTGATGACATTCCGCACACAGAGCCCAAGGACTTAATCATGTGTGAGACTCGAGGTTGTGGCTGTTTAAGATGTGTTAAATGCAGGTCTTCCTTGTACCACACACTCTATATGAAATACATGACATCGATTATTCTGGCTCCATCCTGGCTCCCATTTGCTCCTCTAATCTAGTCCCTTCTCTCTCTTACAGTATAGCAACTTCCTGTAGTCTTGGCTGCAAATGGGAAAGGGAAATATTACTGCATTTTTGTCCTACATACTTGTGGGGTGAGAAATTACTTTAATTGGGCCCTGATTCAAGAGCCTATTATGAACTTATTTTTCTTTTACTTAGAATTTTTTACACATAAGACTTTGATAGTCTATATTTCATCCAGAAGTTATCTTTTCTCTTTTATTTGGATTTTTGACATTTTTTTTATTTTCTCTTGCCAATTAATTTATATACCTCATAACTCAGCCAAGCATCCCTAAGTGATCCTTGTGTTTTCCAAAACCCTCTTCCAGAGGGGAATGTATAATTATTCTAAAATGTAAAGTTTAAATTCCTTTTATATAGTAATTTTGGGATAAGGAACATGCTATTTCTCTGAATCCAGAAAGTAAACTCTTTGGAGAAGGCACCATGAAGATGGCTCTACAAACCACATACTGTACCAGAAGATCCAGAGTGATATGTGGTGATTTGAACTGTGTGGGGTTGAATGCATTTGTTTTGTATTTATATGCTTATACCAAAGGGGACTTCCCCTTAACTGACTTTTTATCAATGTGCCTAACAATCATTGGTTTTGTTCTTTTTCCCTTTTATTACCAAATTACTGTAATTTAAAAGATGATTCTGTTAAATGATCTAGACTAGCCCCCCAAAATGATCATTAGGGGAGAATGTGTAATTGAAAATCTGTTACCCTAAAAAAACTGCATTTCCTGAGAGCCCACTCACTTCCCATCATTAGGTACTTCCTGTAGGCAGAGGATATTAACAAATGGGTTGTGCTCTTGGGTCTCTTTCTTGGGCTTGCAGTTAGCATGGTGATGGTGTTAAGCTAAGCATGTGGATTTTAAAATAGCTAATGAGCCTTAGGCATGTGGTCTTTATTTTATATCCTCTTTATTCCTTGATTTCTAATGATCATTAATAAATCCCTTAAACTATAATATTATATTATTTGAGATTTAATTTTAATTTTTACACTTAACAACTAGAAGGTACCTTAGAGGATATTGAATTTATTTATTTTTTATTTTAGAGAGGATAAACTTGAAGCAAATAGAACTAAAAACAGTCAGTTGTCAAGCTTATTGTCCATAAGGTATTACATTAAATATTGGGAATACTAGAAAAAAAATCAACATTGTCAATACCTACAAGGAGCTAACATTTTAATTTGAGTATAAAATGACTTGTCCAGCATGTCACAACTATAACTAGGAAAAGATATAAATCCAGGTGTTCCTTCTTTAAAGTATGGTGTCCTCTATATTATATTATGATCTTCTCTTTGAATACCTTCTTTCCATCATAATTTCATCCTTTCCTGTGATTGCAGTAATCACTACAAGACAAAATTACCTGTCCTGATGATAAAGCTGTGTTCTATTCTCATATCTGAAGTTGCTTATAAGATATCTCTAATTGAATGCCCACTGTTTGTTCATCCATTCATTCAACACAAGTTTATTAAATTAACAGAATAATACATCAAGGAAAATGGACATTTATCTTCTTTTAGGATGTTAGACATTAGTCAACCAGGAATATATGAGTATTGGAGTCCACACAGGCTGCCACTACCTAATTTGCTCTACTCAAAGAAAGAAGTTTATTAGGAGAAACCCTCTGTGAAGTCTTCTATATATTATATAGTTACTTAATGGGGAAACTCCATTTTACCTCCTGTTGGTTCCATGACATCATTTTGTCCTCTTGGAGTTCACTGACTGCATTAATGAATAGCCACTTCTTAAAAGGCCATTTCTATTAAAAATTTCTTAGTTTTGAGTCCAGGGTGAAAACTATATGGTCTCTAAAATTCCCTTTTTGCCCCCACAAATAGCATGGCTATAAATATTTTATTACAAGTCTTTTTGCCTATTATTTCTTTGGGGTATAAACCCAGTAGTGGTATGGCTGGATCAAAGGGCAGACAGTCTTTTAAAGTCCTTTGGGCATAGTTACAAATTGCCTTCCAGAATGGTTGGATAAATTCATATCTCTACCAGAAATGCATTTAATGAATCAATTTTGCCATGTCCCCCCCCCACCATTTATTACTTTCTTTTGCTGTAATATTATACAATCTGCTAGGTGTGAGGTGGTATCTCGGAGTTGTTTTGATTTGCATTGTGCTTATTGAAAGTTTTGATATCTTAATCTGAAAATTGCCTAGTCATGTCTCTTGCCCATTTATCAACTGGTGAATGGATTTATCTTTGGTACAATTGACTTAGCTCCTGATAAATTTTAGTAATTAAACCTTTGTCAGCGATTTTTGTTAGAATATTTTTTCTAATTTGTTGTTTCCCTTCTAATTTTGGTTGCATTGGTTTTGTTTGTACAAAATCTTTTTAATTTAATGTAATATAAATTATTCATTTTACATTTAGTAATATTCTCTATCTCTTGCTTGGGCTTAAAATCTTTCCTTTCCCATAGATCTAATAGGTATACTATTCTATTTTCACATCATTTATTTATAGTTTCCCTCTTTATATTCAAGTCATTCACCCATTCTGCATTTATCTTGGTGTAGGGTGTGAGGTGTTGATCTAAACCTAATCTCTCCTATACTGTTTTCCAATTTTCCAAACAGAAAACATGTTTTCTGATCAAATCCCAAAGCATCAAATTATATGCCTTCCTAAAAGGAGAAGACTTTCATTGTCTGTTGTTCAAAATATTGTCAGGCCTTTACCATGACTGCTTTGACTTCTATGTCATCCCAAGCATTTGCTTTAGTAATGAGGGGGCTGGGGTTGTGGTGGTGGTAGAATGGGCTTGTCTCCTACATGGAGGAAGCCTGGGATGGGAAGTGCCATCATTATTACTTTGTTATTTGTAAGTAGCCAATTAAACTTTTTTTTTTCCATTTTGACCATGTAAGTTGTAGGTTCTTATTTTACTAAAAAGTTGTGGGGTGTGGGGAGGCAAACTGTGAAGGCTTGTTGCAGAGATCTCTCAGGTCATGTGAGATCTGTCTACTACTGACAATGGATCTCTGCCATTTTGGGAGGGCCCAAAAAAAGGCAGATGTTATCCTGTTTCAGGTGAGTGAGCTAAGTGATTATAAAGCCACCTGTTGGTGGGTGGTGGAATTAGTGCATCTTAAAGGGACTTTTCTCAAAATTTTATTCAAAGATGTTTGTTTTTCTTGTTCTGAGTTTTATTATGAATAAAATTTGTTGATTTGTTTGTGAAGAATTATGAGAACTTCTTTGCAAACAGCAATCAAAATATTAGGTCAACACTTTACTCTCTCTTCCTCTGTTTCATTTTGACATAGCAAATTTTATAATATATGAAAAAGGTGATTTATATTTCCTAGAAACATTTGAATGACCCTTTTAAAATTAACTAAATAGACATAAAACTTTAGGCACAGAATTTAATTATATTTTTAGTCCTCTTTCAAGATTTAGTTCAAGGCCATTTTCAAATAGACTTCACCAGTGACCCAACCTGAAAGTGGTCTCTAATTCTTCTGATCTTTGACTTTTCACAGGTTAAGTGACTTGCCTTATGTGACACAGATAATAAGCAGCATGGTAAGAATTTACTACTAAACTGTCAGCTTTGTTGGGAGTGAGAGGTTCAAGGAACATGAATTATGTTTCATTTCATTTTTGGATTTCCCTATAGCTTGGATAATGGAAATGATTACTGAATAAAATTAAACAGAGGTGATAGTTCAAATATCTCTCTGCATGTAAATGTGTCTTTATACCATTTAGATTGAACCAGGCCTGGCTTTTGGAGTGATAAATATGAAAGTCAGTGATAGTATTCTGTGAATGACTCAATGTCACACTTAAATCAGTATTCTATTTTTTACCACCAATAATCAAATGAAGTTAAAAAAAAAACTATCAATAATGATAATACAAGTTTTGCACATTTTACCCTGATGGGATTATATATACACATAATAATTGAAAAAGATATTTTGTAAGAAAAATGATCTTGATTTCCATACAGTAAAATCCATTCCTAGAAAAAAATTATGTTTAAAACCTTCCAGAAAACGAGTATCTAGTCAATTTAAGCCAAGTCCACTTTTTGGGAGAGAAGGGAGAAACAAGCATTTGATAAGTGCCCACTATATGCTAGGCAATGTGGTAGGAGCTTTTAAACAGCATTATCTCATTTAATCTAATTCTTAGCATTTCCTTTTCAAACCTATATCTGCCTCATTACAGCTTCTTCTCAAAGTGCGCAGTTCTAATCAAACAAAATAGCTTTAATTCACCTTCCATGGAACAGCCTTTCAAATACCTAAAGTCAGTTCCTTCCTACTCCTAATCTGAATCTTCTCTTCTCTATCCCCAGTTCCTTTGACTGACCAATTTGAGACCTTTCTGTATTTTATAGCCTGGAAAATAGAAGTTCCAAGAAATTAGATAACTTGTCTAATTGCAGAAATAAATGACAGAATTCCAGCCTGGAGTTTCTAACTCTATATTCAATCAGTCCTTCATCTATAAGTGGTAAACATCCACTAGCTGCCAGCAACTGTGTTAAGTGTTAGGGAAAGAGACATAAAGAAGGCTACACAAAGAAAGATAAAAGTTTCAGTTCTCAGAGAGCTCCCATTCTAATTGGGGAAGCAATAAACTGTGTTCAAATGACATATGTACAGGAGATATTGGGTATAACCAACAGAGAGACGACACTAATATTGAAGGGGATGGATTTTGTAGAAAGAGCTGAGGCTGGAAAAAATTCAAGGAAGCCAGGAAGTGGAGATGAGAAGAGGACCATACAATACTTGATTATAGCTAATGAAAACTGAGTTGGGAGATGCAATGTCTTTTTTTTTTTTGAGGGACAGCAAGAATATCATTGTCAATAGATCAGAGTTTGTAGGTGGGGGGAGTAAAGAGAAAGAAGACAGGAAAAGTAGGAGGGAGTCAGTTATGAAGGGATATAAATGTCAAATAGAGTATTTTATTCCTCATTCTGGAGATTATACTGAGCAATTTGAACCAAGACTTGGTCATACTTAGGATGGTTGCTTTGGAACCTTACCATAGAAAAAACTGGAGTGGAGAGAGATTTGTGGCAGCAGTCAAACCAGGAGACTAGTTAAATGATCCAAGCATTAGATGATGAGTTCTTCAAAGAGGGTGGTGGAGGTGTCAGAGGAGAGAAGGAGTAAAAAAGAGACACCTTTCACTACTTTGATATTTTTTGCATTGATGAATGATGAAATAAAGTACAAACATGTTTCCATAATCCATTCACTTCCAAAGTGAAATAAAGTTAGATAAGGATTTTTATTTATTTTTTATTTAGATTTTTTATTTTAGTAACAAATTTCCAAAGAAGTTTTCTGAAGTTATATAATCAATATTGTCTCCTTCCCTTATTACTCACCACTGCCACAGCTGACAAGGAATTTAATCTGGGTTATACATGTTATCGTGCAAAAAAAAATTCCATATTATTCAGCTTTGTAAATGAATATTGTAAAGATTAAAATTTAGGAATTTTGAGGTTTACAATATTCTTATAAAACCCAAACCAATTTCTGTCATCTAAACGAATTTAGAACTTTTTAATATTATTGTTGATAGTTTTGTTTTTTCACCTGAAAACTACCTATTCAGAGCCTTGGACTATTTGTCAATTGGAAAATGATGTGTATTCTTATAAACTTGATTTAGTTCTTTATATATTTGAGAAATGAGAACTTCATAAAAATTATTATAAAGGTTTTCCCCCCAGATGTAGTTTCCTTTCTAATCTTGGTTGCATCAGTTTTATTATTTTCTTTTTAAATTAATTTATTTAGTCAATTTAGAACATTATTTCTTGGATACAATAATCACAATATTTCCCACCCTCCCCTACAACCACCCATCCCACAGCCAATGCCCATTTTCATTGAGTATTACTTGTGTCCTTGAACAGAACCTATTTCCGTGTTGTTGATGTTTGCACTAGGATGTTCATTTAGAGTCTACATCCCCAACCATATCCCCTCAACCCATGGATTCAATAAGTTGTTTTTCTTCAGTGTTTCTACTCCCACAGTTCTTCCTCTGAATGTGGATAATGGTTTTTCTCGTAGATTCCACTAAGTTGTTCAGGATCACTGCATGACCACTAATGGAGAAGTCCATTACATTTAATTGTACCACAGTGTATTAGTCTCTGTGTACAATGTTCTCCTGGTTCTGCTCCTCTTGCTCTGCATCAATTCCTGGAGGTTGTTGCAGTTCCCATGGAATTCCTCCACTTTATTATTTCTTTTAGCACAATAGTATTCCATCACCAACATATACTACAATTTGTTCAGCCATTCCCCAATTGATGGGCATCCCCTCATTTTCCAGTTTTTTTGCCACCACAAAGAGTGCAGCTATAAATATTCTTGTACAAGTTTTTTTTTTCCTTATTATCTCTTTGGGGTACAAACCCAGCAGTGCTCTGGTTGGATCAAAGGGTAGACAGTCTTTTAGCACCCTTTGACCATAGTTCCAAACTACCCTCCAGAATGGTTGGATCAATTCACAACTCCACCAGCAATGCATTGATGTCCAACTTTGACACATGCCCTCCAGCATTCATTACTTTCCTTTGCTGTCATGTTGGCCAATCTTCTAGGTGTGAGGTGGTACCTCAGAGTTGTTTTGATTTGCATCTCTCTGATTATGAGAGATTTAGAACACTTTTACATATACTTATTAATAGTTTTAATTTCCTTAACTTAAAATTGCCTATTCATGTCCCTTGCCCATTATCAATTGGAGAATGGCTTGATTTTTTTGTACAATTTGTTTATCTTTTTTATAAATTTGAGTAATTAGACCATTGTCAGAGGGTTTTGGTATGAAGATTGTTTCCCAATTTGTTGCTTCCCTTCAAATTTGGGGTACATTGGTTTTGTTTGTTGTAAACCTCAAAATTTCTTAGACTTATAAATGTTGGAAATTTCACCATTGGGAAATTTCATACTTGAAAAATTTCCTATTGATAGTGGGTCTTGGCTATTGGAATGTGAACCCCATTGGCATGGGAGGTTCCTTCTCCTCCCTTCTTAAGATTACTTTAGGACAGAAACCTTTTGCTGAACAATGGAAAGGACTTTGACCTATGCTTAAGCATAGAACAGGAATTTCTTTGAGTCATGATTGATTTTAGAATTGATACAATGGAGATACTTGGAATCAATCTCCACCCTACTCAGTCCTAACAGGATTGAGGAAGGGCTGCAGCATAGATCAAAATTTAATTATTCCAATCTCTACCCTACTCAGGTTAACAGGATTTAGGAAGGGCTGTAGCAAAGGATCAAAGATTTAATTATTTGAAAATATGACCTTCAACAGACATGTGCAAAGCCAGAGACCTCTGGGCGGTCCTGGGTTAAGCTAGAGCCATTGGTAGATGTGAGAACTGAGGGGAGGGAACTTGGATGGTTTCCTTAAAGAGAGAGGGGTCTGAAGACTCGGGGGGGGGGGGTTGAGGAGTTTGTCTGAGTGGTTGGAGTGTGCTCTGAGAAGTTTGCTCTGAAGGAAGCTGAAGGTGGGGGCCTCTGAGACTGTTTCTCTATTTTGGTCCCGTGAGTAATAGGGACTGATCTCTTTTCTTTGCCCCAGCTATCTAAGGGCTTGGGCCTTTTGGCCCAGCCTAAACAGAAGGGGTATTTAAGCCCTATTCCCTTCTCTCCCTTTTCTCTCTCTCTATCTCTAATTCCTTTCTTCCTCCTGTTGTAATTAAACTCCATAAAAGATTGACTGCTGACTTGAGTTTTCATTTAGGAATTACATAGCTGAATTCCTTGGCGACCTTAAATTAATATATATCAGTCTTTTTAAAGTGATTTCCTTGTCACATTGTACAAAAACTTTTTAATTTGACATAATCAAAATTATTGATTTTACATTTTGTGATGTTTTTCTAGCTCTTGCTTTGTTTTAAAGTCTTTCTTTTCCCAAAAATCTCACATGTATACTATTCTGTGTTCACCTATTTTGCTTATAGTTTCCTTCTTTAAATTCAGGTCATTCACCCATTCTGAGTTTATCTTAGTGTAGTGTGTGAGATGTTGATCCAAACTTAATCTCTCACATATGGTCTTCCAATTTTCCCAGCATTTTTTTTTTATCAAATAGTGAGTTTTGGTTCCAAGAGCAGGGATCATTGGGCTTATCATAGACTGTCTTGCTGAGGTCATTTACCCCAAGTCTATTCTACTTATCCTCCTTTCTGTCTCTTAGCCAGTACCAAATTGTTTTGATGACCACTGCTCATTTATAAAAGAGTTTGAGATCTGGGCCTGTACTCCTTCCTTTGCATTTTTCTTCATGATTTCCTTAGATATCCTTGATCTTTTGTTCTTCCAAATGAACTTTGCTATGTTGTTTTTTTCTAATTCAGTAAAAAAAAAGTTTTTTGGTAGTTCAATGGGTATGGCAGTAAATAAATAAATTAATTTGGGCAGGATTATCATTTTTATTATGTTAGCTCATCCTACCCTTCAGCATTCAATGTTTTTACAATTGTTTAGATCAAGTTTTACTTGTGTGGAGAGTGTTTTGTAGTTGTGTTCATACAGTTCCTGTGTTTGTCTTGGCAGATAGATTCCTAAGTATTTTATATTTTCTAGGGTTATTTTAAATGGAATTTTTCTTTCTAATTCTTGCTGCTGAGATGGGTTGGAGATACATAGAAATGTTGGTGACTTGTGTGGGTTTATTTTGTGTCCTGCAACTTTGCTAAAATTTTTAATTATTTCCCCTAGATTTTTTGGTTGATAATTAGACCATCATATCATCTGCAAAGGGTGATAGCATGGTCTCCTCATTGCCTATTTTAATATCTCCAATTTCTTTTTCTTCTCTAATCACAACTGGAGTTTCTAGTATGATGTTAAATAATAGAGGTGATAATGGGCATCCTTGTTTCACTCCTGATCTTATTGGGAAGGCTTGTAGTTTATTTCCATTGCAGATGATGATTGCTGATGGTTTTAGATATATACTGTTTATTATTTTTAGGAAAGGCCCTTCTATTCCTATGCTTTCTAGTGTTTTTAATAGGAATGGGTGTTGTATTTTATCAAATGCTTTTTCTTCATCTATTGAGATAATCATGTGATTTTTATTGGTTTGCTTGTTATTATGGTCAATTATATGGATGGTTTTCCTAATATTGAACTATCCTTGTGTTCCTGGTATGAATCCTGTGTGGTCATAGTGGATGACCCTTGTGATGACTTGCTGGAGTGTTTTTGCTAGTATCCTATTTAAGATTTTTGCATCTACATTCATTAGGGAGATTGGTCTATAGTTTTCTTTCTCTGTTTTTGACCTTCCTGGCTTTGGGATCAGTACCATGTTTATGTCGTAAAAAGAATTTGTTAGAACTCCTTCTTGGCTTATTCTGTCAAATAGTTTGTTTAATATTGGGATTAGTTGTTCTGTAATTTACTTTCTCTATTTTGGGGCTCCCTGCCTTAGTTATCAGCACTATATTTTGTGTCATAAAAATAATTTTGTAGAACTCATGTTTGCTTATTTTGCCAAATAGTTTGTATAATATTGGAATTAATTGTTCTTTAAATGTTTGATAGAATTTACTTGTGAATCCAGCTGGCCCTGGAGATTTTTTTGTTGGGCAGTTCATTGATGGCTTGTTCAGTCATTTGTTTTTTTTTCCCTGAAATTGAATTCTTTAATTATTGTATTCCCTCTTTTGTTAATGTCAGAAATTTCTATTTTTTTAAGTATTCACCCATTATACTTAGATTATCAGATTTATTGTCATATAATTAGGCAAAACAGCTCCTAATGATTGTTTTAATTTCTTCTTCTTTAGAGGTGAAATCAATCCTATCATTTTTGGTAGTGGTAACTTGATTCTTATCTTTATTTTTTTAAAATCAAATTAACTAATGTACTATCTATTTTATTTGGCTTTTTAAAAATAAAATCAACTCATAGTCTTATTTATTAGTTGAATAGCTCATTTACTTTCAATTTTATTAATCTCTTTTTTCATTTTGAGGATTTCCAATTTGTTTTTCCCTAGTTGTTTTAGCAGCATGGAGAATTTATTAATTTGCTTCTTTTTTTATTGCTAAAATCACTCAAATGTATAAATTTTAGCCTGAGTACTGCTTTACTTTTATCCCATGAATTTTGATATGTTCCATTTTCACTGACATTCTCTTCAATGTGATCAGTTTGTTTCTTTGATGTTTTCTTTAATCTAAAAGTTTTGAAGAATTAGATTATTTAATTTGCAATTAATTTTTAAATTTGCCTTTCCATAAACACTAATTGATTATAATTTTATTGCATTCTTATTTGAAAATTTTAAATTTATTATTTCTAGTTTTATGCATTTTATTGTGAAGGTTTTATGCCCTAGTACATGGTCAATTTTTGTATATATTCAATGTAGGGTGAAAATATATATATATTGATTATTTTTTCTCCAAATATCTATTAAATCTGAATTTTCTCAAACCCCATCCACTTTCCTTATTTCATTCTTATTTATTTTTGTTTTGATTTATCTAGCCACATAGCAGAAAGTTGAGGTCCCTCACTAATATAATTTTACTTTCTATTTTCTGCTTAAGCTTCTTTAGTTTATCTTTTAAAAATTTGGATGGTATCCCATTTGATAGATATGTTAAGTATTCTTATTACTTCATTGTCTATATTTCCTTTATTCAAGATGTAATTACCTCTCTTTTAATCAGATCTATTTTTGCTTTAGCTTTGTGTGAGATCATGTTTGCTACTCATAAATTTTTTGTCTCAGTTAAAGCCCAATAGATTCTGCTTCAGTCTCTTACATTTACTCTGTGGGTGTCTACCTGCCTCAAATATGTTTCTTTTAAATAACATTTTAAGGGTGAATTTATCCCATTTACATTCACAGTTATGATTACCATCTGTGTATGCCCTCCATCTTGTTTTCCTCTTTTAATCTTGCCCTTTCTCTTTTCTCTTTTCCCCTGCACATAAGGGTTTTGCTTTGAATAATTCTCCCCTGTACCCCTCCCGTATGTTATCCCCCTTCCAACAACCACCCTTTTTATTCCCTTCCTACTTCTCTATAGGGTCTTTTAATCATTCCCCCAACTTCTTTCTTCCTTATATTACTTCCCTCCTTCCATGCCCTTTCTTAATTCCCTTCTTCTCTACAGGGTAAGATATGATTCTATATCCCAATGAATCTGGCTGTTCTTCCCTTTCTGAGTTAATTCCAGAAAAATTAAGGTTTAAGTATTACTTGTCATAATCTCATCCTTCCCTCCACTATAATGGCTCTCCCCCATGCCTCTTTATGTGATATAATTTACCTCATTTTACTTTTCTCTTCTCATTTCTTTTAGTGAAATCCTCTTTTTAAGTCCTAGATTTTTTTACCTCTCATCCTAGACAGATTACTACAACACCCTCTGTCTATGTATACTTTTCCTGACTACTATGATAATGATACTAATTTTTAAGAGTTACAGATATCATCATTCCATATAGGAATACAAAAAGAGTTACCTTATTGAAACCTTTAAATTTTTCTTCTTTCTTATGTACCTTTTTATGCTTCTCTTGCCTTTTGCATTTAGACATCATATTTTCTGTTTAACTTTGACTTTTTCTTCAGGAATGCTCCAAAATTTTCTATTTTATTAAATGATCATATTTTTCCCTAAGAGAATATAGTTGGTTTTGATGTGTAGGTGATTTTTGGTTTTAAACCCAGTTTCCTTGCTTTTTGGGTTAGCATATTCCAAGCCTTTTGATCTGTCAATACAGAAGATATAATCCTGAATGTGGCTCCATGATATTTGAATTGTTTCTTTTTGCCTGCTTGCAGTATTTTTTCCTTAACCTGGAAATTGTTGAGCTTGGCTTTAACATTGCTAGGAATTGTCATTTGGGGATTTCTTATAGAAGGCAATGTGAAGATTCATTCAATTTCTATTTTACCCTTTTATTTTTATATTATTTCTTTGATAATTTCTTGTAATGTGATATCTAGTATTTTTAAATATAATTTTCATTTAATCCAATAATACTTTGCTTCTCCTGTATTTATTTTCTAAGTAAATTGCTTCTTCAATACTATATTTCATATTTTCTTATTTTTTTTTCATTCTTTTGATTTTGTTTTACTGTCTCTTGATGTATCATAAAGTGATTAGTTTCTATTAGTCCAATTCTAATTTTCTTCAATGACATTTTGATCCTCCTTTTCCATTTGGTTCCAACTACTTTTCATGGGACTAATTTCTTCATTGGATTTTTGTGCTTCTTTTTCCAGTTGACCAATTTTGCTTTTTAAAACTGTTTTCTTTTTACATTACTTTCTTTTCTTTTCCCTATTTTTCTTTGATTCATCTTATTTGATTTTTTAGTTCCTTTTGGAGATCTCCCAGGGCCTGATAGCAATTTCCACTTTTCTTTGAAATTTTATACATGGTTGCTTTGATCTCATCTTCCCCTGTTGATTCTGTGCTTCGCCCTTTGTCAATATAGAAATTTTCTAGGATTGGTTGTTTCTTTTGCTGTTTGCTCATTTTCCAAGCCTTTTGTTGCCTGTGGACCAGGAGTTTAGAAGATGCTCTTTCCTCTGATGATGACTTGCAGTTTTCATCACTCAGTGCTATTTTGTCCTGGGACTAAGGACTTCACTGTAGAGCAGGTTTGAAAGTGTCAAGTTCTATGGACTTTTGGGCCTCACTATGGGCTGATATCAGGGTCTAGAACTTCATGGGATTAGTCTGGGGTATGGGGTACTCTGCTGTTTCTGGTATAGGTAGGTTTCTGGAATCCTGAAGTTGTCCTATGCCCAGACTCAGAACTTGCTACAGTAGGTGGGGGAAGGGACTGGATAGCTCTCCTTTGTGGGCAGTTTGTTTCTCCTTCTCCATTATCCCACGAAAATCTCATGTAAATCTATACTTTCTGCCTATCTTTTAAGTTGTGTTGAATGGGAGAGCCCCCTCACTCTGTCTTTCTGTTGGTTTTTGACTTCTGTTATTTTGAGGTGCCTTTTAATGATTTATTGGGAAGGATTGTCAGTGTGATTTCAGCTTTCATTGCTGTCAAGCTGCCATCTTGCCTCCACACCTAGCTAAAAAGTTTTAAAGAATAATATAGTCTAATTGTGTGACCCTAAGCAAGTCACTGAACCTCATTTGCCTCACTCCTCCCTACAACTCTTCTGCCTGGCAACCAACACTTATTATTAATTCTAAAATACAAGGAAAAAGAAAATAAAATTCTAAAATACAAGGAAAAGGATTAAAAAACAGAGAATTGCAAATATATTTAATATTTAATGTCTATAATTAAATTTTCACATATATAATTATACATTGTAGTATATAATTATAAATACTAGATAATATGCATCCAACTATCAAATATTATTTGCAGAAGAAATACCTGAGTAATTAGACAAATAACCATCATCTATTGGTAGGTAGAGTCTATTTATTTTAAAAATGATACTATTTAAATTAATTTACTTAATAATTATTATAGCAATTAAATTAACATAATTATTTTGTAGAGTTAGAAAATAATAAAATTCATGTAGCAATGACAGGTTAAATATTTTAAGGGCAATGATAATTTAAAAAGGAAAAGGAAAAGAGTTTATAATTACCAGGTCTTTAACTATAGCATAAAGAGATAATTATCTAAATGAATCGGTGTTGGTTTAAATACAGAGAGATTTATCAGAGGAATAGACTAAGCACATTTCATATAAAAATAGAAGAACACAGTATGATATTATTAGTTAAACTCAAAAGATCCCAATCACTGAAGTAAGGACACAGTTTTTGACAAAAATCGCAGGCGAAATTGGAAATTGGCTCAACAGTTGTTGTTTCATTTTTTATCTAAAGTAACATTCCAAAACAGTAAATTCCAAAACAGATAGACTTAAAAATTTGCATAATAAGCAAGTTAAAAGAACAAGGAAGAAATTACCTTTTAGGACTATTTATAGAAAAGTTAATGATCAGCCAGTGATTAAGAGCATAAAAAATAATAAATTGACAATTTTCATCATGTAAAATGCAAAATTTTGGCAAAACAGTAAATTTAATGCTGACAGTTAGAAGTAGAAGAGAGATGGGTAATGAAGGAAAAATGTTATTTTCATAATAACTATCTCTTGTGAAAAACATATGAGGAAAACAAATATAAGACTAAGAACCATTCCTCAGAAGATAAATTATCAAAGGATGTGAACAGGCCCTTTTTAGAGGCAGAAGTTGAAAGATATCAAAAACCATGTGAAAAATAGTTCCAGTCTTTAACAATTAAGAGAATTAAAATCAAAGGAACTCTGGGATTTCAAGTAATATTGATAAGATGACAAAAGAGGAAAATGAAGGAAAAAAGGTAAATTAAAGAGGAAAAATACTCATTTCAAAATAATGTAACATTTCTATTTGTGGTAGCAAAATGCTAGAAAATAAGGGAGTATCCTCAAAAGAAATAGTTAAATAAATGATGGAACATGAGTTAATGAATTATGGTGTCATAAGAAATGATTAAATGAACAGTATAAAAAGATACTAAATAGATATTTTATGAACTGATGATGAGGAAGATAATTAAAAGGAATTTGTACAATAACAGTAACATTATATAGAGAAACAATTTTGAAAGGCCATAGACCTATGATGAATATAGTGAAAGAAAGCAAATACAGATGATAAAGGTGATGATGGACTAAACATTTAGAACGAGACACTTTTTTTAGACATGGCCAATAAGGAAATTTATTTTAAATTATTATGTGTCTGTGGTGAAGTCTATTTTTTTAAATGGTTAAATAAATGTGGAAAGGCAATAAATGCATGCAAAATTATTTAATTAATTTAAGAGAAGAATGTTATATTGAACATTTATGATTTGTGATTATTTTCCTTGATTATATAATGTAGGAAACCATTGGAAATAGAACCATAAAATAAGTACAATTTGAACTTCATCTGTCCTAAACTCTAATGAAAGCTAAATGTCTGAATTGAAATATGAAAATCTAATTTTCTTCTCTTTGCTTTAAATGAGTTCCTTGATGAAAGAGGAAACTCAAAGGCAGAAGGATGAGGTGATATGATCAATCTGTTGTCTGACATCCTAGTTAATTGCCTATTGTGCTTGTTGTCTTACCAAATCACATACCCTACCCACCCTTTACTGAAAAAGGAACTGCATTGTCACAAATTATTCTTCTCAAATGTCTTACTTGATAATCTTACATCTTCAGCCTTATAATTGAAAGGCATCTGCAAAATAAATGCACCTTACAGAGCAATCCTTTCTATAATCCCAAAGGGAAATGCCACCATTAATGATCTTTTTATTAATTTTCCCACTTAGGAAATGCTGTGGTTATATCTTTAGTCATTAACAAATATCCCCATGCAGGTTTAAAATGGTTTTATCCCCCATAATATTTATCAGTAGCTTTACATTCATCCACTGCTTTAATGTACCTGAAAGTATTTACCTTGGATCAAATTACAAAAGATATAGCAACACGTATTCTATTTTAGGCACTGTGCTAAATGTTGGGTATATAAAAATGTAAAAGAAAATCCTTGTTCCCAAAGTTCATATTATCAAGTGAGAAAACACCATTATTGACAAATAAGATAAATTAAGGCTAGAGAGGAGATAACCAGAAGAGCATAGAAATGACGATAAAGAGGGAGAAAAATTTTTTCTTGAAGGTGGGATTTTAACTGACATGCAAAGAAAGCTAGAGAAACCAAGAAAGTCAGATTGTAGAAATAATTTACTAAAGAACTTTTCACACCTTAAATCACTATATAATTACTATCTGTCATTACCTACCATAATAGGCTTTTCCATTTATTCCTCCATCATCTATCCTTGCTTTAACATTTAATACATATCTTTAAAAAATTAATTGAAACCACATAAGCCTCTTTGCAAAGCTACATCTTTTCTTCCTCATTGAAATTACTCCTTTTTCTCTTCAAAACTTTATTAAGACCATCTCTTCTTTCTTCCTCTACTGAATTTTGTACACTGGATCACATTAAACATTTCTTCAAATCCTTTGAAATATGTCCCTTAACTACCTAGGATAAATGTAAAAATTAAGCTCTGGAAGCCCATCATTTCTCTAATGTGATTTCTAAGATACAGTGATTGTTTACTTCTAGAATTTGAATTGGATTCTGGTTCAATAATGGGATGCTATATTTTGCTCAAAGTCAGGCAGAATAATATCATTCTGTATAAAATTATCAGCCTCTTAAAGAATATTAATATCATCAAAGAAGCCACGAATTCCTCAGCTGTTTTACTTTTAGAAGAGGAACAGACCCATCAGCTTTCTGATATTTGAAGTTTTTCATCATTACCATGTTGCCTCCATGCAAGTCCAGCAGTCTCTTGCCTGTTCCCAAATTCTTCTTGATCATAATTTGAACACATTGGCTCATTTCTAACATCTACATGCTCATCTGAAATCTCTTCTTTCAATGGGTAAAACAAATGAAACACCACCCATTCCTCCACTATCTATAATTTCTTTCCTAGAGCTTAGCAATCATCACTATGTATGTTTCTTCTGTCAGTGTTATTGTCCATAGGAATCAACAGGAATAGTTACTGGTCTTTAGATTTTGACAAGTGTGGCAATCTCTTTGAAACATTTGAGATACATATCTTGAAAAGACAATCACATAATTTCTATATATTTTTAAGGTTATAAAATCAATCCCCCTCTCATTTCTCTTTTTTCATGATTTCCTTAAATATTGTAGATATTTTATTACTCTGAATGAATTTTATCATTATTTTGAATGAATTATTTTTGTTACTATCAAGAAGATAAATGTACCCTTCTTAGCACACAGTAGTAAGTCAGCAATTGTTAGTATTAATCTCTTCTTCCTCTTACCTTCATTGAATGATCTCTTACTTTGAAGGAACTGGTGATTTGCATCATTATTTCTGGTAGTGCTGGCATCTGCTTTTTCCATACAGGGTACAATTTTACTCTGAGAAAATAGCCTCATGGCTAATACGTATTTCCCTTGTATTCAGGGTCTTTTTTTCTTAACTTTAAAGTCTGTGTCACCTAATTCCTATTCTTTCACTTTTCAAAAGTTCTTTAATCTTCAGATTCTCTTTTCCATCTTGAAGACACTTGTCACTTTACTTTATTGTTCTAAATACCATTTCAAGTGATGAGACAGAAACTTCAAGCTAATTTAGGGATAAAAAAAGAACCAAAAAATCAACAACCCCTAACAATACATGCTAAAATATGATAGTAAAATTCAAGCTCTACACACATAATATCCCACCTCTTCATAGATAAGACTTTTTATATCTATTTTTATTTTTGCATAGAATTTTAAAATGTAATTTCATTGATTCTGTTAGAGTAGTTGTTTAGATATACCTTTTAGGCATTGTTAATAACTCTTTTCCTCATTCTAGTTATTTAATGATTCATCACTTTGCTTTTTCCATATGCCCTTTTTTTACATTCACATTTAAAAAATATTCCATTCCATTCATGTTCTCCAATTGAACAATTATTACCTAATTAATGAGCATCTACTTTGTTTTCAGTTCTTCCATGCCATAAAAGGCACTGAAATGAATATTATTCATAACAAGGATATTTCTTTAGACAACTGGCATCCTGAAGGCATATACCAACAAGTAGAATCTGAGCTCAATATGAATGCATTTTTAATCAATTTCTTTGTATAATTTTCATTTGTTATCAAGAATGATAGGACTAATTCACAGTTCCCTGAATATTGTACTAGTTTCACTTATATCTATAACTTGAATACTTTTCCCACTTTTGAAGTCTTTATCAGTTTCTTACAGAAGTTTCTTACAGAAGTAAAAATTCTAATATTTCTGCCTATTACTTATTTTATGCAGTTTTGTAAATAGCTAATAGTTTGCGTTTCTTCTTTTTTTAAACTGTTTTTATTATTTGATCACTTAGTCATTGGGAATGAATATTGACCCTATAAAATTGTGTTATTTCCTTCTAGACTTTGGAAGGAAAGCTATGAAAATCTGTTAAACATATTTAAAAAGAAAAAGAATCATCACCTTGCTAACAAAGATCCATATAGTCAGAAGTCTTTTTTTTTTTCAATAGCAATATTTGGTTGTTAGAATTGACTAGAACAAAAGCTCAATACTGCAGAATTGAGGTTTTTGAATTGAAGTGCTGGAGAAGAATTTCAGTTGGAAACAACTGAATGAATGAAGACCAAACATACCTAGATTTAAGCCCCTTGTGAGATATATTTGATGGAATTTCCCTCAATTCACTGTAACCTTTCTTATTTTGGCTGTTATATTTATTTTGAAAAAACAATATTTAATAGAATTATTTTTTTTGTATTTTTACATTTTCATTCCATTAACATTATTTTATTTTCATAATCACTTATATCCATTTTTTTTGGTAAAAATGTTCCCTTCCTCTATATCTGAGGAAAGTAACATCTCTGATCCTCCTATACTTTTTTATAGTATGAACTTTAATATACTTTTGGATATTCAGACATATTTTTGGACCTTGCAATGATATATGAAATACACTAATAAAAACTGAATTTGTGCCAGACTATTTTCAAGTTTTTCTAACATTCTTTTGTATTTGCAGAGTTTTTTTCAAGTAATATACATACTTGAGCACATTGAATACTAGATTATTGAGTTCATTTATTTTCTTCTTCTTCATTATCTAGTTAATTATTTAATTTTATTTTATTAGTCAATATGAAATATATTAATAATTTCTAATTTTCATCATAATTTGCAAATTATTAGTGTTATAACACCACTTTCCCCTTTTTATTATTTCTCTTCAGATTAAATATCTTGTATTATTCCAAACAAATTTTATTGGTATTTTTTAATGATATAAAAATCCCCTAAATAATTTGATATAAAAAGAAATCTGTGTATCTATTTGTGTAAAAAAGGGGCAGCTAGATTTTTCAGTGGATAGACCTCGAAGCCTGGAGTCAAGAAGATCTGAGTCCAAATCTGACCTCAGGCTCTTCCTAGTTGTATGACCCTAAACATAATAAAAACAGAGTTTAAAAAATAATAGTATGCTTCACTCTACATTTAGACTTGATCAGTTCTTTCTCTGGGAGCGGATGAAATTTTTCATGAGTCTTTGAGGATTTCCTTGGTTCCCTGTACTGCTAGAAATAGTTAAATAATTAATAAACGTTCATAATATGATACTGCTGTCATTGTGTACAAGGTTCTCCTGTTTCTACTCACTTCACTTTGCATTGGTTCAGGTAGATCTTTCCAGACTTTTCTTAAAATAGACTTCTTATTTCTTGTAACACAGTAGTATTCCATGATAATCAGATACCACAATATATTCAGCCATCCTCAACTGATGGACATCTCTTCAGTTTCCAATTCTTTGACCCCACAAAAAGAACTGTTATAATTGTTTTTATAAAGTTTCTTTTCCCATTTTTATTATCTCTTTGGGATATAGACCAATTGGTGGTATTGCTGGATCAAAGGGCATACATAGTTTAATGTTCTTTGGACAAAATTCCTAATCATTCTCCATCAATGGGTCTCAATTTTTGGAACAACCCCTACAGCATTCATTATTTTTCTTTTCTGTCATATTTGCTAATCTGATAGATATGAGTTGGTAATTTAAGGTTGTTTTAATTTCTGTTCTTCTAATCAAGAGGAATTTAGAGCAGTTTTACATGTGACTAAACATAGCCTTGAATTGTTCATCTGAAAACCACCTATTCATATCCTTTGATTATCAATTGGAGAATAATGTATATTGTTATACATTTGACTCAGTTCTCTAGGTACTTGAGAAATAAGACCCTTATCAGAGATACTTGCTGTAATCTCACCCCTTCCCCCAGCTTTCTCCTTTTCTTCTAATAGTGGTGGCACTGGTTTTCTTTGTGCAAAATCTATTTAGTATAACATAAGCAGTTATCCATTTTACATCCTATAATGCTTTCTATCTTATTAGGTCATAAAATTTCTCTTCTCCACAAATTTTCAAAAGATAGTGCCCTGTATGTCTAAATAGTGTATCCATTTTTACCTTATCTTTGAATAGGGTGTGAGATGGTCGTCTGTACTCAGTATCTGCCATACTTTTGCCCCAGGTTTCCCAGAAAGTTGTTTTTTCAAATAGTGATTTCTTGTCCCCAAAGTTGGATCTTTGGATTCATAAGACACTAAATAACTATTTTCATTTGCCATTATGTATTGTATAGCTAATCTACTCCACTGATGTACTGCTCTATTCCTTAGCCAGTGCTAGATTGTTTTGATGGTTACAGCTTTGTAACATAGTTTGAGGTCTTATACTTCCAGGCCATATTCTTTCACTTTTTTTTCCATTAATTCACTTGATATTTTTGATCCTATGCTCTTCCATATTAATTTTGTTATTTCTTCTAGTTCTGCAAAAGAAATTTAGAACAATTTGATAGGTATGGCACTGAATAAGTAAATTAATTTAGGTACAATTGTCATTTTTATTATATTGGCTCAACTATTCCATGAGAAATGAATATGACCTGACTATTTTTTTGAAAAGTGTTTCATAATTGTTTTCATAAAATTCTTGGGTTTGTCTTGGTTAGTAGATATACAATTATTTTATATTATGTATAGATAATTTAAATGGAATTTCTTTTTCTATCTTTAATTGCTGGTTATGCTGGTAATATAAAGAAATGCTGAAGATTAATGTGTACTTATACCCTGCAGCTGTTAATTATTTAATTATTTCAACTTTTTTTTAGTTAAATCTTTAGGACTCGCTTAAGTATGTCATCAGATCATCTGCAAAAATGGTATTTTTATTTCTTCATTGCCTATTTTAATTCCTTTATCTTCTTTTATTACTACAATCAGCATTTATGGTATAATATTGAATAAATGATGCTTTATCCATGATCTTATTAGGAAGGCATTTAGTTTATCTCCCTGAAAGATAATGCTTGCTAAGAGTTTTAGATTTATACCACTTATCATTTTTAGGTAAGTTCCATGAATTCCTATGATCTCTACCATTTTTAATAGGAATGGATGTTGTATTTGTCAGAAGTTTTTTTCTGTATTTGTTGAGATAACCATATGATATCTGTTATTGATGGAGTCAAGTATCTTATGGTTTTCCTAATACTGAACTAGTCCGACATTACTGTTATAAATCCCATCTGGTCATAGTGTATGATCTTTGTGATATATTTCTGTAATATCTTTGCTAGTATTTTATTTAATTATTTTGCATCAATATTCATTAGTGAGATGGGTCTATAGTTTTCTTTCCCCGTTTTGTTTCTTCTTGGATAGGATAACATTACCTTATTTGAATTGTAAAAGAAATGTGTAGGATGACTTCTTCAGCTATTTTTTTTTCAGATAGTTTATTTGGTATTGGGATTATTTGTTTTTTAAGTCTTTGGTACAATTCATTTGTGAATCCATTTGGCTCTGGGGATTTTTTCTTAAGAATATCATGGTTGATTTGTTCAATTTCTTTTTCTGATATGGAATGAACATTTTAGTTCCTCTTCCAGTGATATAGGCAAGTTATATTTTTGTAAATAGTTATCCATCTCACAAAGATTGTCATATTTGTTGGCATATACGTGGGTAAAATAGCTCTTATAATTACTTCAATTTCCTCTTCATTGCTGCTTTATAAACACTTTTCATGTTTGGATACTTGTAATTTGTATTTCTTTGTTCTTTTTTATTCAAATTAGTCAATGGTTTATCTATTTTATCATTCCCCCCATAAAATCAACTCCTAGTTTTAATTATTATTTCAATTGTTTTCTTATTTTCAAATTTATTAATCTTAACTGTGACTCAGGATTTCCAATTTATCTTTAATTGGGGATTTTTAATTTGTTCTTTTTCTAATATCTTTAGTTGTATGCAAAATTTGTTGACCTATTGTTTTACAATTTCAGTTTGATGTAAGCCATTACAAATACAAACTTTCCCCTAAGCACTGCTTTAGCTATTTCCTATCAATATTGGTATATTTTATTATTGTTGTCATTCTCCTTTACAAAAAATTATTGAACAGTTCTCTGATTTTTTAATTTGACACATACTCTTTAGAATTAGGTTATTGAGTTTCCAATTCTTAATCTTTCTTTCCATGGACCTTTCTTTATTGAATGCCATTTTTATTGCATTATGATCAATAAGAATGCATTTAATATTTTTGCTATTTTGCATTTTATTATAAGACTTCTATGTTCTAATACTTGGTCATCTTGTGTGTGTGTTTAAGTACTTCACAGAAGTGCACTGAAAAAAAAAGGGTGTATTCTTTTCTATTTTCATTAACTTTCCCCAAAGATCTATTACGTTTAACTTTTTTTATTTTAGAAACTATATTCACCTTCTTAACTTCTCTCTTTTATTGTTTGGGTAGATTTATCTAATTCTGAAAGGTAAAAGTTGAGGTCTCCCACAAGTATAGTTTTATTATTTATTTTCTCCTGTATTTCGTGTAATACCATGTAGTGCAAATATGCTTAGTATTGATATGCATATGTAGCTAAATCTTGTGTTAGTCTGCTGTAACTCCACAGTATTTAATATTATTTTTCTTATTGCTTGTAGTATTTTCTCCATATTCTGGAGCCATGAAACTTGGCAATAATGTTCCCATGCATTTTTATCTTTGGGTGTTTTTGAGGTAGTGATTAATGGATTCTTTCAATTTATATTTTACCCTCTTATTCCAGAATTTCTGGGTAGTTTTACTTGATGATTTCTTAGAGTATAATATCTAAATTCTATTTTTAAGTATAACTTTCAAGGAGTCCAACTATTCTTACATTGTCTCTCCATCTATTTTACAAGTCAGTTGGTTTTGTGATAAGTTGTTCCATATTTCTTCTATTATATCATTTTTGATGGTGCTTTATTATTTCTTGTTGTCTTAGGAAAGCATTATTTTCCTGTTGTTCAATTCTAGTTCTTAATACACTATTTTCTTCCATGAGTTTCTGGATTTCTTTTTTTGGAGTAATCTTTTTTTTCATAATTTTCTTGATTTTATTGCATTTTTCTTGCTTTTTTTTCTAAATCTTCCTTACCCTTTCCCATTTGGTTTTTAAGATCCTTTAAAAACTCTTCCAAAAGTTCTTTTTTGACCTTGTGGCCATTTAACATATTTCTTTACTGTTTTTAAGCACATGTTTACTGTCATCTGAGGTAGAACTGAGATCTTCTCTATCCCCATAATAACTATAAATAGTTCAGTTCTTTCTCTTTTGCTTGACCATTTAAATTAATGTTAGTTCATTTAATTTTAGGGGCAAGGCCAATAGATTTAAATTTTGGCTTTTTCCTGGACCCCAAAGTTTCCTATTTGCTAGGGCATTGTAAACCTTATAATTTCACAGACTTATGAATGTTAAAAATTTTACTCCACTTTGGGCAATCCTTCAATTCCCTACTTGAAATAATTCCCTACCAGATAGTGAGAACTCTACTTGAATGTAAAAACTCCTTGCTATGGGAGTATCCCTACTCCACTCCTACTTAAGACTGCTTTAGGGGAGAAAACGCGTTGCTAAACAATGAAAGTACTTGAAAACCATACTTATAAAGGAGAGGAGTTCTTTGAGCCATGGCTGTTTTTGGAATTGATACAATGGGATACTAGGTGCCTATAAAGGTGGGGCAACTTGTATACTACTTAGACCTAAAAGGTGAAAACTTACTCAGAGGTTTTGTCTTAATGAAATTAGTCGACACAGCAGCATTTTTTCTGACTTACTAAGGAGATTAATCCACTCAGCTGTGAATTCAAAATGGGCTGTCTTTTGGAAAACATCTACAGTGATTGGTAGATGGAAGAACTTATGGGAGGTGACATAGGAGATTTTGCCCTTAAAAATAAGGAGCTCAGAGAAGAGCTGGAGGTCATTCTGAAACATTCAGATTGAGGAGGTCATTCTGAAACATTCAGATTGAGGAAGAATCCTTTTGGAGGATCTCTGATGAGGATCACTTGGGAAGAATCTCTTGAGAGAAGCTCTGGAGAAGGGAAGCTCTTGGAGGACAATCTCTAAGGAGATCTCGCTGGAGCTCCTCTGAGGGGACTCTGCCCCTCTGGAGGCTCTGGAGAGAGGCCCTTTGGAACTCTCTCTGGTTAAAGCAGCTGAGATGATGCTGGCCTGGTGTCACTAGAATCCTTGCTTAGGCAGACCTTGTGGTGAGGGTTAAAAGACTGACTGACTGATCTCTTGCTCTTAAGACTCAGGTCTAGGCCATGTTGGCTTAAGGCCCTTCATACTTATTTCCTTTTTCTCTCTTTCTTTAATTACACATTTGTATTAATTAAAATCTCTATAAACCCAGTTGACTTGGGTATTTGAATAATTGGGAATATTTCCCTGGTGACCACCTTATAATTGATTTAAAACCAAGACACTGTAGTGAAACATATTTCTGCGGTCAAATTTACTCACCCTCTCATATCTATCACAATTTATATCTTCCACCATTTTAACTCATTACAGTTTATGGGCTTCACTATTTTAAATCTCAAAGCATATTATCTCAGGTTTCAGGATTTTTTGTGCTTGTTTTCATTTGGGTACTATTTAGTTATTCAAGTTTTATAATCCATGGTCTGATGTAATCCCAGTTATAACCACTCAAGCACCAATACATGATTGACCTTAGGTATTTCAACCATAGCACATGGGTAGTTCTGTCACTGTTACAGCAAGCAGCAAGTAGTCTGCCTCTCCCTGTGGCAACAGTCCATTCTCCTGGGAATAACCATAACTGATAAAGCCCCAGTCCTTCCACAATCACTTTCACCAGTGTGCATTCCTTTCTCACTCTTCCTCCCTACCACAGCCTGGGACAGAGGAGATATCCAGTCTCAGTTCTTTGGGCCTCCAGAGTCCCTACTTTGCTAGCAATAAGGCTTACATTCAGGGCATCAGGGCCTGGTGCCTGTATATTGCGTGTTATCTACTCCTGCAATCTCTAGCTTTGGGTCAGAAAGAGTCTCTAGAGTTCACGCCCCCAACACAGCTAAACCCAGGATTTCTGCTTGAGGATTCCAATGTTATTCTCAAGGGCAAATTTTAGGACTCAAAAAACATGCTGAGACTGCCAATCCTGCCTTCAGGGGTTACTCTGCCCCTAGGGACTATGGTGGTAGGACTGAAGCTAGAGAAGTCAAAACACTTCCTCCCTAGTTTTCCCAGGCTGCTCAGTTCATTCATGGCTTAGCTTTGATAGTGTGGAGTTATTTTTGGTGGTTTTGTGGGGGATATTAAAAGAATGAAAAAGATTTATGTCCTATTCCACCATCTTCAAACAATGCATCCCTCTCATGGTTCTTTTATATGAGATAATTTATCCCATTCTGTTTTTCTCTTCCCCCTTCTCCCAGTTCAGACTATTTTCACTTCAATTATTTTTAATATCTTTTCATTACATAAAATTCACACCAAAATTCTCTATGTATATTCTAATTGCCCTAATATTGATAAAGTATATGAGTTATACATATGACCTTCTCATAAGAGAACATGCACAATTTAACAATTTAACCTTATTTAATCCTTACCTTTTCTCTTTCCTGATTCCTTCCTTTTTTAAAATAATATTTTATTTGATCATTTCCAAGCATTATTCATTAAAGACAAAGATCATTTTCTTTTCCTCTCCCCCAACCCCCAAAGCCGACGCATGATTTCACTGGCTATCACATGTGTTCTTGATTCGAAACCATTCCCATGTTGTTAGTATTTCCATTAGAGTGTTCGTTTAGAGTCTCTCCTCTGTCATGTCACCTCAACCGCTGTAGTTGGGAAGTTGCTTTTCCTCGGTGTTTCTACTCCCACAGTTTGTCCTCTGCTTATGGATAGTGTTTTTTCTCCTTGATCCCTGCAGATTGTTCAGGGACATTACACCACCACTAATGGAGAAGTCCATTATGTTCGATTCTACCACAGTGTATTAATCTCTGTGTACAATGTTCTCCTGGTTCTGCTTCTCTCAATCTGCATCACTTCCTGGAGGTCTTTCCAGTCTCCATGGAATTCCTCCATTTTATTATTCCTCTTTGCACAATAGTATTCCATCACCAACATATACCACAATTTGTTCAGCCATTCCCCAATTGATGGGCATCCCCTCGTTTTCCAATTTTTGGCCACCACAAAGAGCGCAGCTATGAATATTCTTGTACAAGGCTTTTTCCCCATTAACTCTTTGGGGTACAAACCCAGCAGTGCTATGGCTGGATCAAAGGGTAGACTTTCTTTTATCGCCCTTCGGGCATAGTTCCAAATTGCCCTCCAGAATGGTTGGATTAATTCTATCATGTTAGCCAATCTGCTAGGTGGGAAGTGATACCTCAGAGTTGTTTTGATTTGCATCTCTCTGATTATAATAGATTTAGAACACTTCTTCATGTGCTTATTAATAGTTTTGATTTCTTTATCTGAAAACTGCCTATCCATGTCCCTTGCCCATTTATCAACTGGAGAATGGCTTGATTTTTTGTACAATTGATTTAGCTCTTTATAAATTTGAGTAATTAAACCTTTGTCAGAGATTTCTATGAAGATTTTTTCCCCAATTTGCTGTTTCCCTTCTGATTTTAGTTACATTAGTTTTGTTTGTAAAAAAGCTTTTTAATGTGATGTAGTCAAAATTATTTATTTTAAATTTTGTGATTCTTTCTATGTCTTGCTTGGTTTTAAAGTATTTCCCTTCCAAAAGGTCTGACATGTATACTATTCTGTGTTTACCCAATTTACTTATAGTTTCCTTTTTTATGTTTAAGTCATTCACCCATTTTGAATTTATCTTGGTGTAGGATGTGAGGTGTTGATCAATTCCTAATCTCTCCCACACTGTCTTCCAATTTTCCCAGCAGTTTTTATCAAATACTGGATTTTTGTCCCAAAAGCTGGGATCTTTGGGTTTATCGTATACTGTCTTGCTGAGGTTGCTTGCCCCCAGTCTATTCCACTGATCCTCCTTTTTGTCTCTTAGTCAGTACCAAATTATTTTGATGACTGCTGCTTTGTAATATAGTTTGAGGTCTGGGACTGCAAGGCCCCCATCATTTGTGTTTTTTTTTTTTATTATTTCCCTGGATATACTTGATCCTTTGTTATTCCAAATGAACTTTGTTATGGTTTTTTTTCTAAATCAGTAAAGAAATTTTTTGGGAGTTCAATGGGTATGGCACTAAATAGATAAATAAGTTTCGGTAGGATGTTCATTTTTATTATATTGGCTCGTCCTATCCATGAGCAGTTAATGTTTTTCCAATTGCTCAAGTCTAGTTTTAGTTGTTTGGAGAGTGTTTTGTAGTTGTGTTCATATAGTTCCTGTGTTTGTCCTGGGAGATAGATTCCTAGGTATTTTATTTTGTCTAAGGTGATTTTGAATGGGATTTCTCTTTCTAGTTTTTGCTGCTGAGCTATGTTGGAGATATATAGAAATGCTGATGACTTATGTGGTTTTATTTTGTATCCTACAACTTTGCTAAAGTTGTTGATTATTTCAATTAGCTTTTTGGTTGAATCTCTAGGATTCTTTAAGTAGACCATCATGTCATCTGCAAAGGTCTCCTCCTTGGCTATTTTGATGCCTTCAATTTCTTTTTTCTTCTCTAACTGCTACTGCTAGTGTTTCTAGTAAAATGTCAAATGGTAGAGGTGATAATGGGCATCCTTGTTTCACTCCTGATCTTATTGGGAATGCATCTAGTTTATCCCCATTGCAGATGATATTAGCTGATGGTTTTAGATATATATTGTTTATTATTTTTAGGAACGATCCTTCTATTCCTATGCTTTCTAGTGTTTTTAATAAGAATGGATGTTGTATTTTATCAAATGCTTTTTCTGCGTCTATTGAGATAATCCTGTGGTTCTTGTTGCTTTGCTTGTTGATGTGGTCAATTATGTGGATGGTTTTCCTAATATTGAACCAGCCCTGCACCCCTGGTATAAATCCTACTTGATCATGGTGGATGACCCTTCTGATCACTTGCTGAAGTCTTTTTGCTCGTATCCTATTTAAGATTTTTGCATCTCTATTCATTAAGGAGATTGGTCTATAATTTTCTTTCTCTGTTTTTGACCTGCCTGGTTTTGGAATCAGTATCATTTTTGTGTCATAAAAGGAGTTTGGTACAACTCCCTCTTTGCTCATGTAAAATAGTTTGTATAGTATTGGGATTAACTGTTCTCTGAATGTTTGATAGAATTCACTGGTGAATCCATCAGGCCCTGGGGATTTTTTCTTAGGAAGTTCTTTGATGGCCTGTTGGATTTCATTTTCTTATATGGGATTATTTAAGAATTCTATTTCTTCTTCTGTTAGTCTAGGCAGTTTGTATTTTTGTATATATTCATCCATATTACCTAAATTAGTGTATTTATTGCCATATAATTGGGCAAAGTAATTTTTAATGATTGCCTTAATTTCCTCTTCATCAGAGGTGATGTCCCCCTTTTCATCTTTGATGCTGTTAATTTCCTTTTCTTCTTTCCCTTTTTTAATTAGATTGACCAGTACTTTGTCTATTTTGTTTGTTTTTTCAAAGTATCAGCTTCTTGTCTCATTTATTAAATCAATAGTTCTATCACTTTCGATTTTATTAATTTCTCCCTTAATTTTTAGGATTTCTAGTTTGGTTTTCTGCTGGGGGGTTTTAATTTGATCACTTTTGAGTTTTTTTTAATTTGAATTTCCAATTGATTGATCTCTGCTCTCCATAATTTGTTAATATATGCACTCAGGGATATGAATTTACCTCTGATTACTGCTTTGGCTGCATCCCAAAAGGTTTGAAAGGATGTCTCACCATTGTCATTTTCCTTGATGAAATTATTAATTGTTTATATGAATTCTTCTCTAACTAAATGATTTTGGAGTATCATATTGTTTAGTTTCCAATTAGTTTTTTATTTGGTTTTCCACATACCATTACTGATTATTTTTATTGCCTTGTGATCTGAAAAGGCTGCATTCATTATTTCTGCTTTTCTGCATTTGTAAGCCATGTTTCTGTGACCTAGTGAATGGTCAATCTTTATGAATGTGTCATGTGGTGCTGAGAAGAAGGTGTATTCCTTTTTGTCCCTATTTATTTTTCTCCATATGTCTATTAATTCTAATTTTTCTAAGATTTCATTCACTTCTTTTACCTCTTTCGTATTTATTTTTTGATTTGATTTATCTAAATTTGATAATGGTTGGTTCAAGTCTCACACTAATAGAGTTTTACTGTCTATTTCTTCCTTCAGTTCTCCTAATTTTTCCATTAGAAATTTGGGTGCTGTATTATTTGGTGCATATATGTTGATTAGTGATTTTCCTCATTATCTAAAGTCCCTTTTAAAAGAATATAATTACCTTCCCCATCCCTTTTAATTAGGTCTATTTTTGCTTTGGCTTTATCAGATATCATGATTGAAACTCCTGCCTTCTTTCTGTCATTTGAGGCCCAGAAGGTCTTACTCCATCCTTTAATTCTGACCTTTTGGGTGTCTACCTGCCTCATGTGTGTTTCTTGGAGACAACATATGGTAGAGTTTTGGATTTTAATCCATTCTGCTATTCATCTACGTTTTATGGGTGAGTTCATCCCATTCATGATCAAAGTTATTATTGTCACTTGTGGACTCCCTGGCATTTTCATATCCTTCCCTAATTCTCACCTTTCTTCTTCAGCTCTAACTTTTGAATCCAGTGATTTACTGTAAATCAGTCTCCCTTGTCCCCTCCCTTGATATGTTTCCCTTTCTAGCCCCTCCCTTTTGTTCCCTTCCCACCCCCCTCTTCTTCCCTCCCTTTTTTATGTTCCCTCCCCCCCTTCCCACCTTGGTTTTCCCTTCTCCCTACCCTTGTTGGGTAAGATAGAATTCAAGATTCCAATGGATCTGGATGGGTCCTGGAACCTTCCTTCTGCCTATCCCTTAGATCTGAGTGATCTCAGGTTCTGACTTTTGGGGGGCCATACCTTTTGATCCAGGTCCAGGTCCAGGAGGAGGGTTCTCTGGATCTATCCTGTTGTTTGTTTTGAATTTTGGTGTCCTAGGAGCATACAGTTTGAGATCGGTAAGGAAGCGGTTTCTGGTGGTCTGAACTTTAGCTCTCTCTAAGCTGCCATCTTCACCAGAACCTCCTGTCCTGATTCCTTTCTTATGTTTTTCTTGAGTCTTTTATTTGAATATAAAATGTTCTGTGATTCTCCAGCCTTTTAATTAGGAATTTTTGAAAGGTCTCAATTTCATTGTATATTAATTTTTTCACTTGGAGTATTATACTGAGTCTCACTGGGTAGGTGCTAAAACTTCACTCCATCTTCACCTTAATGAGATATACTTCTTGTGCTGGTCTTTTCAGCTACTCTGGTCCAACATGTTGATAATTTCCTCCCAATTTGGTGCAAAGCTTTTGTTTAGTGATGTTTGGAGAAGAATTTGGGAGAACTTATGAGAATATCTTCTTTACCATATGATTTTGGCACCAGAAGTCTTCCATTTTTTATTTTTAAGGAGTATTTTGATATTGTGGTATATTGATGCACAGTGGTGCAGTAGATAGAACATCATGCCAAAAATCAGTAAGACTCATTTTCCTGTGTTCAAATATGATCTAAGGAAATCACTAGTTATGTGACCAATATCATTTCAGTTAATCCTGTTTGGCTCAGTTCCCTCATTTGTAAAATGGGCTTTCAAAGGAAATAGCAGACCTCTCCAGTATCTTTGCCAAAGGAAAAACCTGTGAAGACACAATGAGCTGAATAGGACTGAAAACAATTGAACCAATATTGATTCTCACATGTTTTAGACATTGTAGTTATATTCCATAGGACTTCCTTTTCTTTAATTTTATCCTAAATTTTCTAATTGTGTTATAGTAATATTCTTGACATATATAAATGTATTGTATAGGCCATTGTTTTAGTTCATCTATTGTCTCAACTAGTTGCTTATTCTAGAAAATTTCTAAGCAGTGAAGTGCTGATAGGTGGATGTAATGAATCCACTCAGGTGGCTGTATTATTTGAATTCTCACTTTATAGTTCCACTGGGCTGAAACCATTTTCTATAGCTCAACTTACTATAACTTTGAATAGTGCATATTTAAATATATACAACACTTCATAGGATTCTTTTTTGTAGTAAATAAGGTCTGGCTTAAGTCATTTTATTGTCAACAAATAGCCTTATTTCTCTCCTGTTTTGTCTAAATTGTTTTAATTTTTTTCATATTTTCTTGTTATTGCTAGCATATTTAGAATTTGATCAAAGTACATCAGGGAAGGCAGCATTCTTGTTAGCCTTATATTTAATGATGAATAATCCAATATTTTTCTATAGTATGTTATGCTAATTTTTGCTATTATACAGTTATTGTTAAATTGATGCTTTTAGACTTATTCTTTTTTAAACCCTTATCTTATGTCTTAGAAAATATATTGTATATTAGGGACAAGGCAGAGAGTGTCAAAGACTAAATAACGAGAGTTGACTAGTCTAGGGTCACACAGGTAAGAAATGTCTGAGTCTAAGCTTGAACCCAGAACCTCCAGTCTCTAGGCCTGGCTCTCAATCTACTGAGCCACCTAGCTGTCCCTCTAGGCTGATAGTTTTTAAGACTTATAGAATGAATTTTTATTTTGGCAATGAAATTTTTCTGTGCCTATTGATAAAATCAGATGTCTTTGAAGAATAGATGAATTTGTTTTGCACATGTTCAATCCCAGCTTTGCAAAGAGTATCATCCACATAGTCATTAAAATAATGTGGTACTGGCTAAGAGACAGAAAGGAGGATCAGTGGAATAGACTTGGGGTAAGTGACCTCAGCAAGACAGTCTATGAGAAACCCAAAGACCCCACCTTTTGGGACAAAAATCCACTATTTGACAAAAACTGCTGGGAAAACTGGAAGATAGTATTGGAGAGATTAGGTCTGGATCAACACTTCACACCCTACACCAAGATAAACTCAGAATGGGTGAATGACATGAACATAAAGAAGGAAACTATAAGTAAATTAGGTGAACATAGAATAGTATACATGTCAGACCTTTGGGAAGGGAAAGACTTTAAAACCAAGCAGGACATAGAAAGAGTCACAAAATGTAAAATAAATAATTTTGATTACATCAAATTAAAAAGTATTTGTATAAACAAAACCAATGTAACCAAAATGAGAAGGGAAGCAACAAATTGTGAAACAATCTTCATAATAAAAACCTCTGACAAAGGTCTAATTACTCAAATTTATAAAGAGCTAAAGCAATTGTACAAAAAACGAAGTCATTCTCTAATTGATAAATGGACAAGGGACATGAATAGGCATTTTTCAGTCAAAGAAATCAAAAATAATAATAAGCACATGAAAAAGTGCTCTAAATCTCTGATACTCAGAAAGATGCAAATCAAAACAACTCTGAGGTATCACCTCACACTTGGCAGATTGGCTAACATGACAGTGAAGTAAAGTAATGAATGTTGGAGGGCATGAAGCAAAATCAGGACATTAATTCATTGTTGTTGGAGTTGTGAATTGATCCAACCATGGAGGGCAATTTGGAATTATGCCCAAAGGGTGATAAAAGACTGTCTGCCCTTTGATCCAGCCATAGCACTGCTGGGCTTGTACCCCAAAGAGATAATAAGGAAAAAGACTTGTACAAGAAAATTCATAGCTGTGCTCTTTGTGGTGTCAAAAAACTGGAAAATGAGGGGATGCTCTTCAATTGGGGGATGGCTGAACAAATTGTGTTATCTCTTGGTGATTGAATACTATTGTGCAAAAAGGAACAATAAAGTGGAGGAATTCCATGGGGACTGGAACGACCTCCAGGTAATGGACTTCTCCATTAGTCTCAATGCAATGTCCCTGAACAACCTGCAGGGATCAAGGAGGAAAAAAAAAACACTACCCAGAAGCAGAGGACAAATGGTAGGAGTTAAAACACTGAGGAAGGACAACAGCTTGACTACAGGGGGGAGGGGATATGATCGAGGAGAGACTATGAATGAACACCCTAATACGGAAACCAATAGCATGGAAATGGGCTCGGGTTGAGGACATATGTGATACCCAGAGGAATCATGCATTGCCAATGGGAGGGATTGGGGGAGGGAGGAAGGAAAAAAAAAGGTGATCTTTGTTTCCAATGAATAATGTTTGAAAATGACCAAATAAAATAATGTTTTTTTAAAAAAAGAGTATCATCCATTTTGAAACATACAATAAGAATTTTGTTGTGCAGAAATGCAATTTACTAGAAGACAAAGACTATATATGTATATATACATAACACATAGAGAAATGACAATTAAACATATTAAAGATGATAGCATCATCAAGAGAATGAGATCCTTTCTAGTGAATATCTAAGAAAATTTCTCAATCTTCTTTTGATTGGTTTTGGAAATTCTTATGGAAATCCAATGGAATAAATCCTTCTTTGGCCCATGTTTCCTCATTGTTCCCTCATTCTTTCCCTTGTTTGTTTATTAATTCAACAAACATTTTAAGCATCTTCTGTGTATTAGGTTCAGTGTAAGGGAGAAACAAAGATAAATTAAATAATTCTTTATCAAGTGTGATATTCTTTAAGTGCTTAGTGTAGATCTTGATCTATAGTAAGCACTCAATAAATATTTCTCCTGTTTTCCCAATTTATGTCTTCAAAAAGCATATATTCTAAGATACTATATGGTTTAACTCCTTCCCCAATATTGCACATCTATTAAAATCAGGAAGTTTGTATCTTTATACAATAAATAAAAAATATTTATTTAGCAAACTAAGCAAATTTAATTAATTCAAAAATGTGGACATAATTCAGAGACCAGTTATATCACATGCACTATTTCTTGGGACTAAAATTGTATCCATATCTGGAATTATATATTTCCTTATGGCAGGAAATTATATTGTCTCCTTCTGTAATAAGGGAAAGCATAAAACACAGTAAACACAGTATAGAAAACCCTGGTCTGTCAGCTACATATACAAACCCTTTATATCATTCATGCCCTACATAGAATATTTGCATCTGAAGTGGACTCACATAGTTATCTTCATGAGAGAAAGGATCAAGTTATATTTATTTCTCTGTTTCATTTGTTTCAATAAAGTGCTAAAATTATTATTTTAATTCAATAGGTAAACTATTGTCCAGTATGTATACATGGACAGAGAAACCAGGAAATGAATCTTATTTCTGGTTGGTATAAAATAAAAGAAATTACTTCCATGTAGAGTGCTTATATAATCCTAGATTTCTATCTTTATTCCCAAAGGTTCACCCTCAGACATTTCTTACAGCTATTGAAGACAGCTTTTCCAAGTAAGAGACTGGTCAAATTCATTGTTTCAGACGAAAAATCTTTGTATCTGGATTGCTGACAATCCATTGTCCCTTGGGTAGAAGGGAAAGAGTTTAACTCAAAGTGTATCACTTTGTTTGGCCCTGCTTTTCTAATTTAAAATCTCATTGTGGGGGGCTAAGTCAAGATGGCTGCTTAGAAGCAGCAAAAGTCCAGACCTCTGTGAAAACCCTTCCACACTAATCAGAAACAAAGTGCTTCAAGGGAACAGAAAAACATATTTAACAGGACAGAGTCAAGGGATCCTCCTGCTCCATTCAACTTAAAAGGTACCCAGAGAAGGCTCAATTCTTGTTTTTAAGGAAATGGAAGAAGGACAATCCCAGAACTCCTCCCATACCTACTGTGCTGAGTCTCCAAGGGTCACTGAAATCTCAGGGTGAGGGCTCCATTCCAGAAGAAATGCCTTACTGCCCCAGATGTACCAGGTTCAGGGCTCCGGCCACAGACAGCAGGGGGGCAACTGGAGGAGAGGTGCAGAGAAGAGGGCAGTCTAGTTAGGACCACTAGTCTCCATTTTGGGCCTCCACTTCTCAAAGTTTTGGCCTCAGGATACATCCAATTCCACAGATCATCTCTTCCCTGACTTAATCTAGTCTATCAATAGGGCAGATAAGAAATCTTCAGAGGGCAGGGAGGCTCAATCACCAACACTCTGTGCATCCACCAACTGAGCTCTGAGAGCTTCCCTAAGAATTCTGCTGACTTAGATCCCAGGGTCAAGGCTTCAATCACAATAATACTTTGATAATACGGCAGGAAGCACAGCTCCCTTCAGACTCTACACTGTCACCTATACTTTCCTCTTCTGCTGCCAGCTGGGAAGATCTGACCTCAGGGTTCTTAAATACCCCATCGGCCTAATCTAGTTAATCAAAAGAGTAGAGTAGAAACCCTTCAGGACAGAATTGCCCAAACCCACAGATCCATCAAATAATCAGAGGATCAAGATAACAGCCAATGACAGGGGGAAAAGAAGGAAAAAAAATATGAGTAAACAACAGAAAAAGAAAAGAGAAATTATAATTGACAGCTTCTATCTAGGTAATGAAAAAAGGGAAATGGAACAGAGGAGGACCAAGGAAAACCACATAAAAATGCACAAACTCCAACAAATTGGACATAGGCTTTGGAATAATTCAAAACACAATTCAAAAAACAATTAAGAGAGACTGAAGACAATTGGGAAAAGAACTTAAAAAGCAAAATAAGTCATCTAAAAACAGAGGCACATGAACTAAAACAAGAAAATAGTGTTTTGAAAGCCAGATTGACCAGCTTGAAAACAAGGCAAAGAATGTGAATGATGATGTTCAGAGCAAAACAGGCCAGGAGATGGATGACAAAAAATCCAGGGAGGAAATTCAGTCCTGAAAAATTATAATCCAACAACTAGAGCAAATGGCTTCACAAGGCAGCAAGAGGCTATAATACAAAATCAGAAGAATGAAAAAATTGAGGAAAATATGAAACACTTCATTCATAAAATTACAGACCTTGAAAATAGATTGAGAAGAAACAATTTAAGAATTTTTGGACTACCAGAAAATCATGACAAAAGAAAAAGGCTGGACATCATTCTATAGGAAAATTATCCAAGAAAACTGTCCCAACCTTCTTGAATAGGGAAAAGTGTAGATTAAAAGAATCCTCAGATCACCTCCTGCATTTAATTCCCAATTGACAATGCCCGGGAATGTTATAGTCAAATTCAAGAACTACAAGACCAAGGAAAAGATACTACAAACTGCTAAGAAGAAACCATTCAGATATCATTGAACCACAGTTAGGATAACACAGGATCTGGATGTATCCACACTGAAGGACATCATCAACAACAACCTCATCATGATCAACATCAACATCATCATCAATATCAACAATAATAACATTATTGTTAATAACATAATCATCAACAACATCAACATCCACAACATCATCATCTACAACATCAACATCAACAACATCAACATCAACAACATCAGCAGCAACATCATCAACAACATCATCATCAACATCAGCAACATCAATGTCACCATCATCAAAAACAACATCATCAACTTTATTATCATCGACATTATTATCAACATCAATATCTAACTATCCATCTTTTCCTGGTCCAGGAAAGATTTTTGCTGGTGGGCCTAACCTAATAGCATACTATGCAGAGTACTGAATGAGAGCCAAAAGACCTAAACTCTAGACTTGAGTGCCACTGTGTCCTTTGGGGGTAAAAAGCAAGCCTTCTTTTTCTTGGACTCAGTTTCCTCATTTATGTATGAGTCAGGCTTACCTGGATTCTGCATTAAGTTAATTTTGTAAGAAAGAAAAAAAATCTCATTGTATCAGTCAAGGAATATATAACCTTGGTAATTCTTCAAAACTATACTGTGCTTTCTGTATTGTGACAGAGACTGGCACTAGAATAAAAGTTCCAGGCTGAAGAGTGTATGAAACTGATCACCTCAGGGGGGCAGGAGATTGGAATCTGGAGGGGGAGAATATTCTGGCTGGTAGAGGAGTTGGTCTCTTAGTCATGAGAAGGTGAATAGAGAAGGTACTATTCTGGTATTATTCAACCTATTTTTCACCCAAGTATTACGACATGCTGTGATGGATCTAGACCTGGGCGTCTACATCAAATACTGACTGGATGGCTCACTATTGGACCTTTGCCGCCTGACTGCAAAAACAAAGACAACAGAGAGACTCATCCTGGAAGCTCTCTTTGCAGATGACTGTGCTCTCATGGCCCACCAAGAAAATCATCTTCAAACCATTGTGGACAGGTTCTCCACCGCAACAAAACTATTGGGCCTTACTATCAGCCTCAGCAAAACAGAGGTTCTGTTCCAACCTGCACCAGGAAAGCCAACTAACCAGCCGTGCATTACAATCAACGGCACGCAGCTTTCTAATGTCAATGCTTTCAAGTACCTGGGCAGCACCATCATCAACGACGGGTCCCTAGACCACGAGATTAAAGCCAGGATCCAAAAGGCCAGCCAGGCACTCGGGCGGCTGCGCTCCAAAGTTCTCCAACACAACGGTGTAAGCACTGTGACAAAGCTCAAAGTGTACAACGCAGTGGTCCTCAGCTCACTCCTGTACGGTTGTGAGACATGGACACTGTACTGGCAGCACATGAAACAGCTGGAGCAATTCCACCAACACTCTAAGGTCAATCATGAGTATCCGATGGCAACCAGGAAGTCCTCGACAGAGCCAACTCCACCAGCATTGAAGTAATGGTCCTCAAAACCCAGCTACAATGGTCTGGACATGTCATTTACATAGACGCACAGAATACCAAGACAGGTATTCTATGGTGAACTGTCAGCTGGACTCAGGAAACAAGGCTAACCAAAAAAAAGATTCAAGGATCAGCTAAAGTCAAACTTGAAGGGGGCTGGCATTACACCAAAGTAACTAGAATTTGCTGCCTCTGTCAGAAGCAGCTGGCGAACCCACATTAACCACACCACCACCACCTTTGAAGATGAACGATGTCGACATCTTGCTGCTGCGCGTGAACGCCGACACCAGGCCACAGCCATACGTCCCGTAACAACTGGCGACCCATGCCCCATGTGCCCCAAACTTTGCGCCTCAGTCTTTGGATTTCAAAGCCACATGAGAGTACATCAACAGATGATAATGCACAAAGACAATTGTCATTCTCGGTCACTGAGAGACTACCACTATGAATATGTACCAGATATGTGAATTTAGAGCTGGAAGTTATCTTAGAGGCCATTCAATCCAATTTTATATATGATGAAATTGAGGTATCAAGAGTTTAAATGATTTGTCCAAGGTCACATAATTTATAATCTCATAAGCAGAACTAAAACCCAGGTTTTCTTAACTCTGAGTCTAGTATTATATACACCACACAACCTAGCTAATATTTGCATTGACTTTTAGTGGTCATCTGGGTAGTCTGGTCAATGAATATTTATTGAATACATATAGTGTACAAATCAGATCCTTCATAAGAGCTATGGTAAGCAAGTGTTAAAAAGAGAAAAAAATTTCTATTCAACGGAAGAGCAAAATATCAGCATTTAGAATCCAGAGTTTAGCAACCTGTCCATTATAGGATATCAAAGTGGCAAGGACCAAATAGATCCTTCCAAGTCCTTTCTTTTATAGAACAGGTCCCAAGGAAATGAATCATTCATCCAATATCATTTATAGAAAAGTCAAGATTCAAACCAATGCCTTTCCAACTTTAAATCCTATGCTTTTTCACTTTTATGTGCTGTTTTAGAACATGAAGTTAGAAAAAGCAATATGGCACAGTGGTCAAAGCAGGAGAGAGAGAGACATAAACAGAGATAGAGAGAGAGACACGCACACAGAGAGAAACAGAGAAAGAATGCATGTGGAATATCCCTTTGATATTTCTTATCCTTTTTACTATTAATTCTTATCATCTTGGATCCCTCCATCCCTGGATTTCAGGGAGATCTAGTCAGGAGGAATCATTCACCCTAGGATTTCCCAACCATTTATTTGTAAATGTATTTTACTCTGTTGACTCTTTTCTCAGTGTGGGGAAGCACCTAAACCACCAGAAAAATCATTCAGCATACCGTTCACATCCTCATACCTCCTGAGCCAAGATTAAAAATTCCTATCAATATTTAAGCACTTACGTTTGGTTTGTTCTCCTCTACTTGACAATAATTTGTGGGTCCATTTTCCCAATACAAATGCAATTTTGTGAAATTTCCCTAAGATAAATAGGGTTGTGAGAAGCATAGCTAAAAAGAAAATAGGAAGTAAAAGCAGTGATTCAAGTGTCCAAAGACATATGTGTTCATTTTGGCAGTAAGCACATTCCCATTGGTGAAAGCAGGGAGGAAATCACAACAAGAATGTATAGATTTGGTAACTGATTTCATGGGGAACTAGTGTTGCAGGGCAAGAGGATTTTTCTCAGAGTACTTCTACAGATCAAGTTCTTTTGTTCCTAAGTGAGGAGTAGGAAGGGATAGAAATAGCTAAGAGGAAGAGAAAGTGGTATCAGGAAATGTATTCTGGGGCAATCTGCTTGTTGATGATTATTTCTGTGTATTTGAAGAGAATTTGTACTGATTAGCAAGGATGTGTAAATAAAAAAGATTGAATGAAACATTAACAAATAGCAAGCATACAGAGACCCCAAAAAACTGTAGCTGGAACTTTATGAGGAAATTACCTTATATTTCTTTTAAAAGACACTTTTGCATCCTGTTTCACAGATTGCTAAATCCAGTATATTCCAAGATAATTAGTATCCCTGCTTCCAGCTCCACCTCTCTCCTCTCAAATCTATCCTTCTCACAGCTGTCAAATTGATATCTCTAAAGTATAAACTGTATCAAGTTCACTAACCTTCCTCTTGCCTCAAAGACAAAAGATCCGCCTCGATTAAGTATTTAAACTCCTTCACCACATTGAATGAAGTGAAATTAAGACCTTAACTCTTCCACTGAATCAATCAAAAGATATTTTAGCTATGTTCAGATTGTTTGAGGGACTTGCTTAGCCATGCATTATGGGACTCATGAAACATGAAATCATTTTGAAATGAGAGATTAAAGAAGTGACTGAAAACATTTGTGATTTAGAAAAAATATTTGAGAAGGAATCCCACGTGGATGAGAAAAAGATTCAGACTCATCTTCTTCCCCCAATTTGACCTCATTGATTGAAAGAGGATATTAGGAACTTCCGGAGATTTTTTTGGACTTTCTATTTTCATACTAGTCTAAGAATTATCTTTAATGAGTCAATGCCTGCATTGAGAACTGAGAACAAATGAAAGAAAGGAAAAGCAACTTCAAGACTCAATAAGTAGTCTTACAGAAAACTGTACCAAGCCTAAAGACAAATAACGAAGATTTTTAAAAATTAAAAATTTTAAAAATTTAAAATTAAAAAAAAGATTTTAAAAATTTTTCTACATTTGATTTGCTCCCTTTTTCACATGTGATCCAAGCATGAGCTCACTATTCCCAGAACATTGTATATATTTGTGAGAGAAAGTATTAGATACACTTGAGAGAATATTTTTTGCCATAGTCACTTTTCCAGTTTTCCCATCAGTTTTTGTCAAATAGTGAGTTCTTCCAATAGTTTGGATCTTTGAGTGTGTCAATGCTCAAAAGCATATTCCTTTCCCTAATTTCCTCAGTTTATTGAGAATAACAGCATCTTTCTAGTCACATTGGCTTCCAACGTTGGCATGAAATTCAAGTCCTTGCTCCTCACTTATCTGTCCTCAGATGAAATTGGTTTCTAATTCTTTATATTCTACCTCTGCAATTTCCCCCAGAGAATCCTTCCTCTTTATATAATCCACAGAGCCAGCAATTTTGTTCGGGACCTCAACAACTCTTACTTGAACCATTGTAACAGCCTTCTAACTAGTTTCTCCATATTGATTTTCTCTTCTCTGATATCTATCCTTCACATAGCTATTGTTGTGATTTCCCTAAAATAAAACTTTCTGATTATGTCTCAAAAAGATACAGTAGCTCTCTACTTTAAAAGAAATATAAACTCCCTTATTTGTCATTAAAAACTTTTATGATCTGGCTTCACTTTACCTTTCCAAGTTTTCTTAATCTACAATTCAGTCAAAGTGGTCTTTTTGCTTTTCCTAATACCAGGCAGTCCATACCCAGTGCTTTGGAACACAGTTGCCCTTCTCCTTCCCCATCTCTATTCATTGTCCATTGCCCGCAATATACTCCCATGCTACCCATTAGAACTCTGTACCATCTTCAAAAATTAGCGTTACCTCCTCTAGAATGTCTTTACTCCTCCTGTCCAAAAATTACTTTGTATTTACTTTGTTTGGGGTTTTGCTTTTTTCAAGTTTTCAAAATGCTTGTATATGTTATTTCATCCAAAAGAATGCAAGATCTGAGGACATATTGTTCTTTTTATCATTGTGTATCTAGTTCAGATAATTGAAACATAGCATTTAAGAAATGCTCACTAATTTGACAGAAGGCCAGATTGTTATTGATTTATTTTTTTATAAATGCAGAGTTTGATATCAGAACATCCAATGCTCCCAATGCTCCCATGGCATATGTGTGTGTGTGTGTATTTTTTTTTCCCTCCAAGTCAAGATTCATATGTTAGGCCTCCACAGAGATATGACAGAGAAGAATAGGACTTCTTAAGAAGAACAATCTTTTTTTTTTGTTTTTAAGCTGTGCTGTGCTGAAATATCTTCAGCTTAGGTCCGTCTGGGTGTCAATATTGATGGTGTTTGCTGTCAGTTTAAGGGTTTGCATTGAGGTTGCTCAACCTTGGTAAAGTTGAAAAAATATTGAATTTTGAGTTACTTCCCAATTTGCTTCTCATTATGTCATGGAAGTCATGCTTTTCTTCCCCCAACCAAGAATAATCTTTTTAAAAATGGCATTTGAATTATTTAGTCTGGGTACTATTTTCTTTTTCTTTTCATACTGTATGATTTCATTACTTTAAGAAGTTATTTATTTTAATAACATTTCCACATAAGTTTTCCAAAGTTATATGATTCATGTTTTCTCCCTACCTTCTTCCCTCTCCTCAACTAGAGTTGACAAGCAATTTAATCTGAGTTATCTGTATTTATATATATATATATATATATACACCCATATAGATATCACATAAAACTTAGTTCTATGTTATTCATTTTTGTAACTAAATATAAAACTAAAGCCCCAAATTATATACCCAAATAAACAAGTGATAATAATTCATTTGTTTTCATCTGCATTTATACACCAATGTTCTCTCTAGAAATGGATAGCATTCTTTTTCATAAGTCCCTCCTAACTGTCCTCAATCATTTTATTTCTGTTATTAGTGAAGTCTATCACATTAAATTGTCCCACAATATTTCAGTTATTGGGTATAATTTTCTCTTATTTCTTCTCATTTCACTCCATACCAGTTCATGAATGTCTTTCCAGTTCTTTCTGAAATCATCCTGTTCATCAATCCTTATAGCACAATAGTATTCCATCACCATCATACACCATGTTTTCTTCAGTCATTCCAGAAATTATTTCTAATACAGAGTGACATATACTCCCCAACATAATATGTTAGAGAAATAACTACCACTGGAAGCTTATATATGGCTTATGTTAGTTATGCAATCTCCTATGTCAAATCCTGGGCTTGTACCCACATCCTCCTGACTTATTAAGGCAACTTGATAGCCACTCTAATATATTGCCTTTTGTTTCCAGTGATACACTGGTTAAATGGAACAGTAACTGATGTTAGGGGGTTTATATTCTTCTATTTGTTGTTACTGAGGGGAGAAATAAAATATGAATAAATAAGTAAATAAAACACGATTTTAAATGGGGGTATTAACAAGTTGGGGAATGAGTAAGGAAGGTAGGAAGGTTCAGGAAAACATATAGGTGGAATATGAGCTGAACTCTGAAAGGAGCCAGTGTTTCAAAAGGCAGAGTAGAAGAGGGAGAGTGAAATGGGTTTAACTCAGGCTCTCAAAATACTCTACTGATCACTATTCAAAGTGAAAGGTCCAGTCACCATAGCATGACTGTTCTTTGTCCTTTCAATATTCTCTAGGTACTCCATCAGGTTTATGGTGGTGGTGTCCTTCATACAGATTATCAGTTAATATCAATTATCGAGCCAAATGATTTAACTATCTTTAGACATAGTGACTAAAGTGACTGGAAAACAATATGGCTGAAACTGGGCACAGTCTAATATCTCATATCATGTACTAAAATGAAGTCAAATTTGGTAAATGATTTAGAAATAAAGAGTGAAGCCATAAATGAATCAAGGAAACACAAAATAGTTTATCTGACAGACCAATGATAAAGAAAGAATTTATGGCAAAACAAAACAAAGAAAACATTATTAGATATAAAATAATTTTGACATTAATTTTAAAAGTTTTTGTATGAACAAAACAAATTCAACCAAGATTAGAAGAGGACCAAAAAACTGGGGAAATTTTACTTTAAATATCTCTGATAAAGGCCTTAGTTCTCAAACATATAAGGAAATGAATCAAATTTATAAGAATACAAGTCATTCCTCAACTGATAAATGACAAAAGGATATCATCAATTAGATCTGAAATGAAGAAAGAAAAATAATCTTTAGTCATTTCAAGAAAATTTCCAAATTATCATTAATCTTAGAAATTTGAACTAAAACAACTGTGATGTACCACCTTACACCTATCAGATTGGCTAATGTTACAAAAAATGGAAAATGGTATATGTTAGAAAGATGTGGGAAAATTGGGAGACCAATATAATGTTGGTGGAGCTGTGAAATGATTCTGCAAAGCAACATGGAACCATTCCCAGTGGACCATAAAATTGTATACTTTTCACCTGACAATAGTATTCCAAAGAGACTAAAGATAGGGGGAAAGAACCTAGCTGTACAAAAATATTGACAGTAGCTCTTTTTTGGGGCAAAGAACTAATGACTGAAGGGATGTCCGTGAATTGGGGAATGGCTAAACAAGTTGTGATATATAATAATAATGGGATACTATTTTGCCACAAGAATGAGGAACAGAATGATCACAAAAAGCAAAACAAAACAAAAAACTGAAAAGACATAGAAAATGTTGCAAAGCAAAGTGAGTAGAACCAAGAGAACAATATATGTAGTAACAACAATAATGTTTGATGATCAACTATGAATAATAACTATTATCAGTTATGGCAAGGATTCAAGACAATTCCAAGGAATTCCTGATGAGAAAGGCTATCCATCATCATAGAAGAAATAGACAGTGCCTGAATGCAGGGATAATAAAATCAGTTGCACCTGTCAAGACAAAAGTCAAAGTGGGTACTGCACCAAGAATCCCTCAAAACAAACTAAGCAAGGAAGCTGTGGAAGGGATCACACCAATAATTAAAAGCCTATTGCAGCAGGGAATACTAACACCAGTAATGTCTGAGTACAACACACCCATCATGCCCATAAAAAAGCAAAAGCCAAATCCTGAAGGCAAAATTCCTTTGCCAAAGAGGCTGTCCATAGAACATTTCATAGGGAGATATGTGTAAGACTCCCCTTTGTTTTGTCCTTAGGTGGAATAACACTAGTGGTAGAACTACTGTCCATTTAAGGTGAATCTATACACATAGTTTTCCCACTCAGGTTTTCACTTCTTCATTTAATCTTTCCACTTGGCTAGCACTTTTAGAATGGCAAACACTATGGAAGTTCCCTTCTAACCCTAAATTTTGTATACTTCTTGCAAGATTTGCAATTTAAAATATGTCAAATTTGTAATACCTTGTACCCCAACACAACTTTCGGTGAAGACTGGATTTGGCTATCTCCTAATTGTAACAATGAAGGTACATAGCTCTTCCTTGATAGTGAAGATACAATTACAATCCCCAGTCTATTTTTAGATTTTAATTCCCAAAGTGTTAACTCAGTATTTAAAGTAGATCTACCCATTTTAACTATAAAAGGTGTTAGCTAACTACAAAAATGTGTTAACTAACCAAAAAAGGTGTTAATTAATCACAAAAGGTGTTAGCTAACTACAAAAGGCATGAACACCCATTTCATACATTGAGTAGGCAGTCCTGGAGAGGAGTGTCTGCTGTGATGGGTAGATATAAAAATTTAGGGGAGGTGACAAGAGATAAAGGTCTTTAAATAAAGGAAAGAGAGGCACACAAGGTTGGATCAAACAATACAGAGAATTCAGTCACTCTAAGCTGGACTCGAAGACAGACATTTGAGGAGAGACTAGAAGACAGACACTCAGACTTGGAGTGAAGACACTTGGCTGTGGAACTAGACCCCAGGAAGAGCTCCTGCAAGAGACCTCAGACTGCTTTCCTTTTAGATGGTCACCATGGTGAGTGTAAAAGCTGACTTATTTTCCTTGCTTTTCTGAAGGTGTGAACCTTGGAGAAAGGCCCATCATCTTGAGACTCCTTTCCCCTGGCTGGGGATTAGAATTTCTATTTGGATCTGAGGAAGTGTGAAGATTGGATTTAGCTATTTCCTGATTGTAACAATAAAGATATTTAGTTTAACAAAATCAGGAATGTCTTGTAATCTTTAAATTACTCCACCCTACTTAGACATATTTGAGGGGAAGATAAAATTGCAATATCCTGATTGAACAATGAAGGTACTTAACTCTTACCTAATAGTGAAGCTAGAACTTTAAGTTAAATCTATTTTAAGATCTTAATACAAAAAGGTGTTAAGTTACTATAAAGGTTAAATTAATCACAAAAAGGTCAAGTAACTAACAAAAGGTGAACTTAACAAAGAAGTGTTAAGTAACTCTAAAGATATAATCTAATCAAAAGAAGATGAGAACTAAAGTTATGGGCAGTCCTGGAGAAAAGCCTTTGATGTCATTGGTAGATGTGAAATTTTAGAGGAGGAGACACATGGGTGAAAGACCTATATATTTGGATCAGTTCCTCTCTCTGGCAAACTGAGGTGGAGAATTATCTGATAGCAGTGTGCTGGCCTTTCAGCATCTTAGCGTGGCTATAAGCTATTGTCTGGTTTGGTGGTGAGTTTCTGGCTGAGTTTCCCTCCTTTACTATTCCAACTTTATCCCCTTGGAAGCTTCTAATCTTCTTCAGAGACCTAGAGGTGAGGATTTTAAAACTCCCCATGGCACAGGTCAGACAGGAGAATCCTATATCCTCTTCCCTCCTTCTCCTTAAATTTCCTCCCTCTATATTAATTAAATTACAATAAATTTCCAGACTGACTTGGGTATTTTATTTGGGATTTTCCTCGGTGACCAATTAACGCTAGATTTTAAGTCACAACCCTAAAATTATCTTTACAGTCAACAGAGCTTTCTCTCTCTCTCTCTCTCCCTTTTTTTCTCTTCCTTAAGATCTTCCCTCTATTGTAAAAATAAACTACCATAAATTGCATTTTACTTTAGTAATTTATTTTGGGATTTAGAAACTAAATCCCTGGGGACCACCAATTTAAATATTAAGTTCAAACCATAAAACATTTAATATATCCTACCCAAACCCTTTTCCATAAACCCTTCTGAGAATTAGTGTTATGTTAGTGTAAGAAAGGGTTAGACAGATTTTTTTTTTAATTATGGGGTTAGGAACATTAGATAGCTAGAATTAGATTTAGAATACATAGTTAATCCCAGTGCAATTTTGGGAAAGTATACACAAGATAAAAAGTAGGATTTTTAAGGATAGGGGCAGGGAAGATTTTGAACCCTGACAGGAAGACTGAGAGAGAACCAGTGATAGTTGAGGAGCAAGGACTTCAGGGAGCATTTTGAGAAACCTCTGGAGTTCTGACCTGGGACCTGGATGTGTCAGTTTTGGGAGGGCTGAGGAATCACCAAAGCCACCTGAGAAGATCCTGCTTCTTCCTTCAAGGTTATAGCTGATCTCCCTTCAAAAATACATCTACTACTTCCGTCAAACTGAAGAAAAAACATCTCAGACCCCTAAGGAGCTGTGAACTCTCAAAAGGAGAGCATAGCTTCCTTGTTTTTCCCTGCCTTCCTGAACTTATTTCTTCATAATTCTCTTAGGCCTAATAGATAAACAAGTTAATTGAAAGGGTTATTTTATCTGGGAAGGGACGGAGACATCTGATTGAGCAATATTACATGCCTTTCAGATTACAAACCAAGTAGGATTTTAACAGGGCCGCCGATCCCCTCTTTCCTTATTCAGTTAGAAGTCAGATATTCGCTTTAGCCTCTAAATATTATTTGAAAAAGGTTACTTCAAGAAACTAGGGACAGATCTCACAAAGAGTTCCTGAGGCCATTTCCTCTGAGCAAGACCCTTGGTGGGACCTACCTCTAAATCCTCTCTGAGGGAAAGGCATTGAAGTCATTCATAAGAGTAGCTGATAGGGGAGCTTCTCATCAAATTCCCTTCAGACACTTCTTCTGGGGAAACTGTGGTAATTGACAACCTGTCATCACAGCGGAAAGGGAGGGAAACAGTTGCTTCACCCATACTAGCTTGGGCTCCTTCCCTCACACCCTGTTCCTGTTCCTGTAATCCTCTCAATACTTTACTGATACACCACCATAATCAGTGAAGTGAACCTTTATTACAACATCAAGTAGAGCCATTTTTATAATACTTTTTTAAAATTTTATTTCCTTCATGATTTTTTGCTTAAATAAGCGATATGTGCCTTATTCACAATGTCAAATTGAAAGTATATATTAAATGATAGCACACATATAAGAGAGAAAGGATCAAAGAGAAGATTCTTGAGATAAACCCACTTTTAATGGTCATGCATAGATGATAACCCAATCAGTGAAATCAACAAAGAAAGTATAAATGTGTAAGAGGAACAAGAGAAAGAATATTGTGAAAATCTAGAGAAGAAAGTGTATCCAGAATGGAAGTCTGGTCAACAATATCAAAATGGTACAGGGGTAAAGGATATGAAATGATTGGATTTGGAAAATAAGGGATGATTGGTAACTCTGGAAAGAACAATGTCATTTGATTGAAGTAGTAAGTTAGGGTTTAATAAGCTCAGAAGTGAGAGATAAAGAATCAGAAAAAAAATGAGGATAGGTTATCCTAAGATTTTATCTGTGAAAGCAGAAGAAATACAATAAATTGAGAGGACAGAGAGGCAAAAGAAGTATGTTTTCTATGTTCCTAAAACTAGTCCTACCTTTAGATTCAGGGATTAAAATTATTAACTTTGGAGAATTATCAGCTGTAGAAACTTATAATGAAGTCCACTAATTATCTCTTCAAGGTCACTTGTAATACTGGGGAATAAAAACAGAGGAAGACATACCTAAGCAGTCAGATTCTCTCACCGCAGTGGACTCCTCAAGCTTTTCTTTGTTTTGTTCAGAGTTAATGAGATTGATTGATTGCATTTGGTATACTAATTTAGTAATGAGCTTAAAAAACTGAATAGTTCTGTGTTTATAAGTTGACTTCAGGCAATCTTAAAAAATGATGTTCTTCTGCTATGGAATGTTAGTGACAATTACTGTTTTCCTGCTCTGCAGATCAATTGGCCCCTGTTCCTGATTGTTGAAATATAACTATGAAAATTAATAAAGTACAATTAATCATTTCAGTGAACTTTAAAAGAAGAAGGTCTTTATTACTTCTCTTATTGGAATATGGGTTTAATAATATAATAATAATAATAACAAAAATATTATTAACATGTTAAGAAATGTGTGACAATGTCCAGTTAGGGGAAATCGAGAATTTGTGTTCCTTAAGACAGCTGAGACAACCATGAAAAACTGACAGTAACCCTGAAATGCTGGCCACTAGTAATATCAACGATTAGGTTGACATGTTTCCAACAAAACTTAACTGTTCTTATGAATCTAAGAAGTAGAGTGATATATGATTTTAGAATATCCTGATTCATGATCATTGTGATGATCAGAGTGAATTGTGAGACCGTAAACACCTTAGCATTCCTTTATTTTTTGAATTATCAAAAAGTCAAAATATATTTGAAGAGGTCAGAAATACTAGTACTCTATTGCTAGAAGAGTTTTAGTATCAATGTTATAGGTCACTAAAGGGGGTGAACCATGACTGTTAATAAAATAGCCTGAAGATATTATCTCTTTTATTATGCACCAGAACTACATTAGGATAAAACTAAAAGTTAATCTTAACAGTTAAAATCAATCCATACTATTTCTTTCCATTGATATCTTCAGCTCCATGTTATACAACAATGTATCAAAGATCAAATCATAAAAAAAAATTGTATTAAACAAATTCAATTGTAAACTTAGACTAGATGAAATAATACCAGAGATAAAACTACTGAGGATTTATATAAATAAAATCTGAAGTATCAGCTAGCTTTTTAATATATTTTAACATAGGCCCTTATGAGAAACTATATGAATGCTTTCTAATAATGAAATGGACAGCAAAAATTGCTAATGTATTAAATGATTTTAAGAATGAGATATAACTAGAAGGAAGCTCCACAAATGCTATTGGATGTAATGGCATGAATCCTGCTGATAGGCATATTGTACTGAAATAGAATAATCAAACAGTTCTAATCTGCTTGAAACACAATCAATTAATATTTAAATTTATTTAATATTTAAAATTTGGTTTAATAGTAAAAATATTTATAATATTTACAATTTAAAAATATTAGGATAGTTGTTAGCTTAATAATAATCATGGCAGAAATGTCTTAAGAAAATTCTTGAAATATGACATTAATATTTACCCAATATTAACTATGGTGGGGGAAAGAACTTAAAAACCATAATTGCCATTGCCAAGGTAACAAAAACTTAACAACTAATTTTGGGAAAAAATAAATTGATAATACCCTTCAACTAATCTTAAAAGTGAAAGTCAAAAAAAAAAAGTTAAGGTGTTATACAGAGTCAAAGGATTATAAAGAACAAAAACAAATTTATTTTCATAAAAATTATGTTATAGGAAATGAAAGATCTAACCTTTTGGGGCAAGAACTTACTATAAGACAAAAATTGCTGGGAAAACTGGAAAATATTTGCACAGAAAATAAGTTTAAATCAGCTTTTAACATCAAGTATCAATATAAGGTCAAAACGAGGTACATGATTTAGATATAAGCAGTGATATAAGCAAATTAGGGGAGCATGGAAAATTTAAACTATAAGATCATTGGAAAAGGGATGAATTTATAAACAAAGAAAAGATAAAAAAGATTCAAGAAGTTAAATGGATAATTTTTATTACATGGAATTAAAATTGTTTTGCACAAACAAAAGCAAAGCTGTCAAAATTAGAAGGAAAGCAGGAAACTGGTGGTAGAGATGGTAATAGCAAGTTTCTCTGATAAGTACATTATTTCTGAAATGTTTAGGGAACTGAGTCATTTATAGAAATTGGAACAATTGTCAGAATGAACAAATAGACTAAACATATAAAGTTTTTAGAAGAGAACAATGTGACCTAGTCATATGAAAATTGCTCTAAGTCACTATTGATTAAAAAAATTCAATTAAATATCTCTGAGGTAACAATTTATATCTATAAGGTTGGCTAACATGATAGAAAAGGTAAATCACCAGTTCTGGGGGGATGTGGAAAGATTAGGTTGCTGTTGCACTGTTGTAGAGTTGTGAACTGATTCCACCTTTCTGGAGAATAATTTGGAACTATGCCTGAAGAGTTGTAAATCTATGCCTATCATTTTGCCCAGTAATAGCACTACTTGGTCTGTATTCCAAAGAGATCAAAGAAAAATGGGGAAAAAAACTATATGTACAAAAATATTTCTAGAAGCTCTTTTTTGTGCTCTTAAAGAACTGGAAAGCAAGGGGATGTCCAAAAATTGAAGAGTAACTGAACAAACTATGGGAAATAGTTGTAATGGAATGATATTGTTCTATAAGAAATGATAAGCAGGATGATTTCAGAAAAAAATGTTGGATGACATATGAATACATGCAAATTAAAATGAACAGGATCAGAAGATTATCACACACAGTAATGGTAACATCAGGATAAAATTATGAAAGGCTTACCGACTCTAATCAACACAATGATCCAAGAAAATTGCAAATTGCCCATGATATCAAAGTCCAGAGAGAGAACCATTAAATTCTGAATTTATATTGAACTATATTTTCTTTTACTTTCTTATTTTTCTTGCTTTAAAAAAAACAAAAACAAAAATGGGAAATGTTGAAACTGATTTTGCATGATTTCACATATATAACTGTTATCATGTTGTTTGCCTTCTCAGTGAGTGTGGGAAGAATTCATAGCAGGGAGGGAATTCACAATTAAGAATTTTTTTGAAGTTAATATAAATAAATACTATTTTGTTATAAGCAGTTTGTAAGCAAACAAAATCCAGTGAAAATCATTTACACTGATACCAGCTGGGTTAAGGATGAAGAATAAGGGAGGGGGAGAGAGAGTGGACAGAAGCTGTTGAGAATGGGCCATGCCCAAGAGTTGATTGAAAGCATTGAAAAAGGGTAACTGAGAAAGGCATCAAAGACCAGGCCTGTGAATAATTATAGAGGTGTATGCCTTCTGGCCCTCTCCTGGCCTGGGTACTGAGGAAAGAACACTAGATCTACAAGTAAGGCCTTTCAGGTTCATGTAGTACTGCTTACTGGCCTCATTACTAATAAACAGGTTTTTTCATCTTAAAAATAAGACCTATATTGTAGAGATTTGTGAAGAAAAATTATGAGAGAACTCTTCAAAAAGGAAAAGATAGAAACTTTCCATTTTTATAGTTGAAAGAAATCTAGTTCAACACAATGAAAATGTGCATTGTCTAGAGCATGAAACTGAGAATATGTAATATCATGAATGCTAGAATTTCTATTTCAAGGGAAGTGGCAGAAACTTGTTTCCCTTCAAAACTCAATAGTATCAAGACTAGAAATGTTCCATATTCATTGGCTCAGATTGTACACTGGAGGAAATAAATTACTAGAAAAACACCTTATGAACTTTCTCTGAGACATAAACCGTATGCCACTTTCCTTATCAGAAAGTAGTGCACATTTAATTCTTTAAATAATTTTGTCAAAATGTTTTCAAATATCCTCCTTCCACCTGTGTTCTCCCTCTCTCAAGAAGCCAGCTCCTATAAAAGGAAGTTTTAAATAAAAGAAAAAAAAAGGAAAAGGAGGAAGAAAAGAAAAAAAAATCAACTAAATCATCAATACTTTAAAATCAGACAATAATATACAATATCCAACAAACATATTCTGTAACCAAATGTCTTATCTTTCTGAAAAGTCATGGGGGAAGTCTTTTATCCTACTTCTTGTTGGTTGAAATGTATTTTTTTTCAGTTTTGAAACATTCACTTTGAAATATGTTGAGTGTTGTTCTTTCCATTTATGTCACTGTAGTCAGTATCTATATTATGCATAGATGGCTTCCTTGTCTATGACTATTCTACTTTAATTAAATTCACAGTATTACATATTGCCAAAAGATATGAACATCAAAGTCCATACCACTATGTATATCATTTATGTACCTCTTTATATGAAGCATTTAAAATCTTTATTGATCACAAAATTTATAAACATAAAAAAACATTTTAACTGAAGTGCAAAAACATTCCAAAAATTTCTGAGTGCAAAGAAATTAGTAATTACTTAATAGTCCAGCCAAAAGTAATTTCATTTAAAGCAATTTTATGAGCATCACAAAGCCATAGCTTCAGTTCTATATTCATGACTTAATTGTGTACTGCATATATATATATATATATATATATATATATATATATAAGATGCAAAAATAGTGAAACATCCAGAATATTTGACATTAACAAAGTAGATTATCATTTTAAAATACATTAAAATAAAAATATCTTGAGTAAAGTAAATAAAATATGGTATCTTTGAGAACAAAGAGCAAACCTTTAAGTCCACTATGGTTTTGCCTAGCCTTACATTCAAGATCATCACTGAAGAATGGGACTAGATGTTGTCTTCTAGTGGAAGAAAAAAAGTAATGTCAAAACATAATATGAATCACTAAATATACAAGTATGACATTAATTCATTTGGCTGTACTGGGAAAGGTGGGATTTAAAAACAAAGGGAAAGTTATAAGTATTTATTAAGCACCTAAAATATACTGGTCAGGGGACCTATGTTGCTCAATGGATAGAGCACTGGGCTGGGAGTCAGGAAGATACTTCTTCCTTAATGCAAATCTGACTTGAGACTCTTACTAGCTTAGGAAATCATTTATTCCTGTTTGTCTCAGTTTCCTCATCTATAAATTGATATGATAAAAGAAATGGCAAACCATTCTAGTGTCTCTGCTGATAAAACCTTAAATGGGATTATGAAGAGATGGATATACCTGAAATAACTGAAGAATAAATTGTGCTAGTTACTAAACACTTTACACATCTCATTTGAAATATCAGTAAACATAGATTATCTACAATGTAATTTCATAACTACAAAAGAGTAACGATGGAGAATAGAACCAGAAATCTCTCCCTTATTCGTTATCCCTCTCAATTAAACTTTTATACAACTATTACCTTCAGGGGAAGGATATCGGAGACAAAGAGAATCATTGGGAAGAACCAAAAGGAATCAGCATGATTTGAAGATACAAGTTCCAAGAGAATAGTATGGTTCAATAAAGTATGATTGCTAACAGTTATAGTTTAGCAAGACAAGTATGAGACGATATTTAGGCATTTTGATCCCTTAATTTGTTTTTTACCCAAACATCTGTTTTCTCTTAAACACTGCATGTTTTCAGTGTAAAACTCAATAAATACATCAAGCCTGAAGTAGCCTCATAAGCTTTGGTGACAGAAAAGATCCCAGGTGCTTGTTCAATGAGCTTTAAATAAAGCACTTGGTCCTATTTGCTAGCTCTTAAAGATTTGACATATTGTTCATGGTGACTCAACCATGGCCTATTTATTCTTTCAAAGCATTGTTTATGAGAGCAAATAAACCTGAAGGAAATGTACATATGCATTCATGATCCTTGAAATTTTAAGAAAACTGTAACTGCTGGGTTGTTAATGTGTTCTGAGTAATGCACAAAGGATTCTTCAAGGACACATATAAATTATTTTTTAAATGCACAGGTTATTGGATTTTAACTCAACTACTGAAGTGGACCTGTGAGTTCAACAATGTAGGCATTCCCTCCTCTTCACCCCACCCACCAATAACAAAGAATGAAACCTATCTATAACTGCCTATTCTGTCAGATTTTTTGTTTCTATCCTGTAATTTCATAAGAGAAGGTCTAACCAAAATCCATCATACTGAGATGCTTAGTTTTCCTGATATGATGAGTATACAAGTTACATTGATTGTCCTGATTTCTCACCATCTGATTTTCATTTACCCTTTTGCATTTCTTTATTGTTGTCTTTTACACCATATGTGCTATAGAATTCTTTTTCTTCAATGTATTATCATTCAATCATATCTACCATGTATCTCTCCATTGACTTTGGTTGATATTAAGCTTTAGCTCATCAGATGAAGGATTCTTGTTCCATTTTGGGCCCAATTCTGATCTTTGTAGTGAAACATATGAATATATATTATATTTTCATATATATTACATATATGTATAATATATGTGTGTACATGTATGTGTTTATATATGAATATGAAGTGTATATATATATTTAGATATCAACATTTGATATATGTAATATACACATATATACCTCATACAAAGATATTTACATGTATATATCTACAGATAGATAGATGGATGGATGATGTGTATATCTATATATCTTAGATATCAAAATAAATAAAAGTAGATGAAACTATTTGTATAGTTTTCTCTTCCACCTGAATAGCTTAGTCTAGGCAATAAATTTTCATTCACTTAAAAAGGCACTCATAGAATATGGGATGGATATATCAGGACACATGGACCTTTGTTCTATGTATACTTATGTAGATTTGTATTTACCTCCATAGATAGTTAGGCTGAATTCTTGAAAGTGGCTATGAATCTTATACTGTATGTTTTGCAATGTTCTGAAGCATCATAATGTCATGTGACAACAGGAGGACCTGGAGGATCTTATAATCCCTAGGCAAGGGAACTGTATTAGACTCAGTCACTAGGTTTGATTTCCCCAATGATGGTGTAAATGAATATCCTTGTTTTAGTCTTTTCATGATATTGCATATCCAGAAGGTCATCAAACAAGAGCACATAAAATATTATATTTTTTAAAATATTTCATTATGTCCAATTATATGGCAATAAATAACTCAATCTAGGTGATATGGATGAATATTTATAAAAAATAAATTGTCAAGATTAATAGAAGAAGAAACAGAATACCTAAATAACTCCCTATCAGAAGAAGAAATTGAACAAGCCATCAAAGAACTCCCTAAGAAAAAAATCTCCAGAACGGATTCACAATTAATTCTATCAAACACTCAAAGAACAATCAATCCCAATATTATACAACCTATTTGACAAAATAAGCAAAGAAAGAGTTCTACCAAATTCATTTTAACACAAATATGGTACTTATTCCAAAGCCAGGGAGGTCAAAAACAGAGAAAGAAAACTATAGAACAACCTCCCTAATGAACATAGATGCAAAAATCTTAAATAGAATACGAGCAAAAAGATTCCAGTAAGTGATCACAAGGGTTATTCATAAGGATCAGGTGGGATTTATTCCAGGAATGCAAGGATGGTTGAATATTATAAAAACCATCCACATAATTGACCATATCAACAAGCAAACCAACAAAAATCACATGATTATCTCAATAGATGCAGAAAAAGTCTTTGACAAAATACAATACTCATTCTTATTGAAAACACTAGAATGCATAAGAATACAAGGGCTTTTCCTAAAAATAATAAACAATATATATCTAAAACCATCCGCAAAGGGGATAAACTAGAAACCTTCCCAATAAGATCAGGAGTGAAACAAGGATGCCCATTAACACCTCTATTATTTAACATTGTACTAGAAACACTAGAAGTAGCAATAAGAAAAAAAAATTGAAGGTATTAAAATAGGCAATGAGGAGACCAAGCTATCACTTTTTGTGGATGATATGATGGCCCACTTAAAGAATCCTAGAGAATCAACTAAAAAGCTAGTGGAAATAATCAACAGCTTTTGCAAAGTTGCAAGATGCAAAATAAACCCACATAAGTCATCAGCATTTCTATATATTTCCAACACATCTCACCAGCAAGAATTAGAAAGAGAAATTACATTTAAAATCACCCTAGACAATATAAAATAATTTGGAATCTATCTGTTAAGACAAACACAGTAACTATATGAACACAACTACAAGGCCCTTTTCATACAATTAAAACTAGATCTAAATAATTGGAAATACATTAATTGCTCATGGGTAGGAAAAGCTGACTAACATAATAAAAATGATAATCCTACCCAAACTTATTTACTTATTTAGTGCCATACCCATCAAACTACCAAAAAACTGTTTTACTAAATTAGAAAAAAAAAACATAGAAAAGTTCATTTGGAAGTACAAAAATCAAGGATATCCAGGGAAATAATGAAACAATGGTGCAGGAAGGTGGAGTAGAAGTACCAGATCTCAAACTCAAAACTATACTATGAAGCAGTGGTCATCAAAACAATATGGTCCTGGCTAAGAGACAGTAAGGAGGATCAGTGGAATAGACTTGGGGTAAGTTACCTCAGCAAGACAGTCTATGATAAACCCAAAGATCCCAGGTTTTGGGACAAAAACCTCCTATTTTTGATGAAAACTGTTGGGAAAATTGGAAGGTAACTTGGGAGAAATTATTTTTGGATCAACCTCTCATACCCTACACCAAGATACACAGAATGGGTGAATGACTTGAATATATAGCAGGAAACTATACATAAATTAGGTAAACACCAAATAGTATACATCAGATCATTGGTAAAGGAAAGCTTTTAAGACCAAGGAAGAGCTAGAAAAAAATTATAAAATGTAAAATAAATAATTTTGATTACATTAAATTAAAAAGGTTTTGTACAAACAAATTTATGCAACCAAAAATAGAAGGGAAGCAACAAATTGGGAAAAAGTTTTCATAACAAAAACCTATGACAATAGTCTAATTATTCAAATTCATAAAGAGCCAAATAAATTGTAGAAAAAAAATCAAGCCATTCACCAATTAATAAATGGGCAAGTGACATGAATAAGCAATTTTCAGATAAAGAAATCAAAACTATTATTAAGCACATGAAAAAGTGTTCTAAATCTCTTATAATCAGAGAAATACAAATGAAAACAACTTTGAGGTATCACCTCACACCTAGCAGGTTGGCTAACATGACAACAAAGGAAAGTAATGAATGCTTGAGGGGATGTGACAAAGTCAGGACATTAATGCATTGCTGGTGGAGTTGTGAATTGATCCAACCATTCTGTGGGGCAATTTGGACTGTCTGCCCTTTGATCCAGCCATAGAACTGCAGGGTTTATACCCCAAAGAGATAATAAGGGAAAAGACTTGTACAAGAATATTCATAGTTATGCTCTTTGTGGTGGCAAAAAAATTGGAAAATGAGAGGATGACCACCAATTGGGGAATGGCTGAACAAATTGTGGCATATGTTGGTGATGGAATACTGCACAAAACAATAATGAACTTGTGGAATTCCATGTGAACTTGAAGAACCTTCAGGAATTGATGCAGTGTGAAAGGAGCAGAACCAGGAGAACATTATACACAGAGACTGATAGATACACTGTGGTACAATTGAATGTAATGGACTTCTCCATTAGTAGCAATGCCATGATCCAGAATAATTCAGAGGAATTCATGAGAAAGAACATTATTCACATTCAGAGGAATAGCTTGATCTGGTTGAACTATTTGATCACATGGGTCGATGGGGATATGATTGGGGATGTAGACTCTAAGTGATCACCCTAGTACAAACAGCATCATGGAATCAGGTTTTGATCAAGGACACATGTAAAACCCAGTGGAATTGCATGTCAGCTATGGAAGGGGTAGAAAGAGGGGAGGGAAAGAATATGATTCTTGTAACTAAGGAAAAATGTTCTAAATTGACTAATTAAATAAAATTTAAAAAAAGAAATTAAGTATAGACCATTATTTCACACCTTATACCAAACATTGGTCAAAATGGGTTCATGATTTACAATTAAGGTTGATAGCATAACTAAATTAGAGGACTATAGAATAGTTTACTAGTCAGATCTATGGAAAGGGGAAGAAATTATGACCAACAAGAAACAGAGAACATTATAAGATGTAAAATGAATAATTTTGACTACATTAAATTAAAAAGGTTCCATACAAAGAAATCCATTATAATAGAGATTAGAAGTGAAAAAACAAACAAACTGGGAAACAAATTTATAAGAATTTTTGTGACAAAAGTCTCATTTTTCAAATATTTAGAGGACTAAGTCAAATATATAAGAATACAAGCCATTCTTCAGCTGACAGATAGTCAGAGGATGAGATCAAAGTTTTTGGATGAAGAAATCAAAGCTATCTGTAATCATATGAAAAAATATTCTAAATTATTCTTGATTAAAGAAATGAAAATAAAACAACTCTGAGGTACCACCTTACCCCTATCTGATTGGCTAATGAGACAGTAAAGGAATGTGGTAAATATTAGAGGTGATGTGGTGAATTTGGACACAAATGAACTGCTAATGTAGTTGTGAACTGATCCAACCATCCTGGGGCAATTTGGAACTATGTCTAAAGGGTTATTAAACTGTGCATACCCCTTGATTCTGTATCCCAATGGAATTTAAAAAGGTGGGGGAGGATCAATTTGTACTAAAATATTTATAGGAATCCTTTTTGTGGTAGCAAAGAATTAGAAATTGAAGGGACATCTATCAATTAGGGAATGGCTGAGCAAATTGTGGTATTTGGTGGTGATGGAATATTATTGTGCTGTGAGAAATGATGAATAAAATGATTTTAGAAAGAGCTAGAAAGATCCAAATGATCTATAGTAAATTACAATAAGCAGGACTAGAAGAACACTCTACCCAATAAAAGCAATATTTTAGGATGATCAACTGTAAAACCTTAAGTACTCTCAGAAATACAATGATATAGGACTTATAACAAAGAATGCTATATACCTCCAGAGAAAGAACTGTCATAGTTAGGATTCAGATCCAAGCATATTATTTTTCACTTTAGTTTGTTTGGGTTTTGACTTGGGAGTTTTGGTTTTATATGAGTATTCTTTTTAAAACACTAACAGTATGGAAATTGATGTTGAATAATACTATATGTATAACCCAGATAAAATTGCTTACCATCTTTGGAATGGGCAAGGCATTGATGGGAGGGAGATATTTTAGATTTTATGACTTCATAAAACTTATGTGGAAAATCATTATTAATGTAATTGGTAAAATAAAATATATTTATAAAAACATTTTTCTAAGTTCATATAAAATTAGACTCTATATTCAATTTTTGAATTAATGGATTCCAAGTTCTCTTTCCCTTCCTTGAGATGGCAAGCAATTTGTTATAGATTATTCATGACTAGTTATTAGTCATGTTCTAGAGAAAAAAAAACAAAAGAAAAGAAAACCATTAAAAAAGAAAGAAATATTTACAAGTATGCTTTGAGCTGCATTCAACCTCCATCGATTTTTTTTTTCTGCAGATGGATAACATCATAAATCCATAAGAATTGTCTTGGATCATTATGTTATTGAGAATAAGTCATTTAGCATTGATCATTGTTCAATATTGCTGTTATTGTTTACGATGTTCTATTTCTAATCACTTCACTTTCCATCAGTTCATGTGTGTCTTTCCAAGTTTTATTTTTTTAATAATCATCTTGTTGGTTATTTTTTATAGCACAAAAGTACTCCATTGCAATTAAATATCCTAATTTTGAGGGGATATTTCCCCAGTTCATGATCATCCCTTCAAATTCTAATTTCTTGCCACCCCAAAAAGTGCTACCAATATATTTGTACATATAGATCCTTCATCTTTCCCTTTTTATCTCTTTGGGATACAGACCAAAAAGTTGAATTACTGATTCAAGGAGTATTCACAGTTTTATAGGCTTTGGAGCATAGTTCCATGGTGTTGAATTTTGTAAAGGACCATGCATAATTTTCACATTGGGATGATAGTCATTTAATAAGTCTATCTCACCACTTCTATCAATAAGAGAAACTCGGGTTTTATTACAAACCCACAGCTTCAAATGGTTTGCTGCAGAGTCACATAAGCACACATACACACATGTCCATATTCGTGTGCACATGTAAATAACTCAAGGGGAAGATAAATTAAGTTAACACTAACATTCAAATTATTTTTGATGTCTATAGTTGTTTGAGGCTTGCGAAATTACTCTTCAGAACAACACTATGAAGGGTAAATATCTTCTGATATTAAGATTTTTTCATTGTTTCTTAGATAACATTCCTTTATTGTTGTTATTGTTGTTATTGTATATTATTGTTAAATGGATATATTAAACTCTTGCTTCTGCAAACTAAAAACAACAATTCACCAGCAACATAGAATGATGTCAGCTTTTCAATGCTAAAGCCAAGGGATGTATGCCTGGAACATGGCAGTAAGGACTGGGGAATCAATGGTCTAAGAAAGAAACCTGTCCTTCTGGGAAAATTCTGTGTGGTGGCCTCACCAGGTGTGAGAAGGAGAATGGGTAACAGAAGATTTCAAAGTGCTGGTTCAATGGGAAATGACTACTTAGCCCTGCTTCCTTTATTCTGTTTTAGCTTTAGAATGTCCAAATCTGTATAATGATGAGCCAGGAAGGAATAAAAATATTTATCATGGTAAGGGCTCAAGTAACACTGACTAATCCCATCAGGAAAGGTACATGTAAAAGTCTGACTGGATCCCTCTAAATCCTAAGCCAAAGGGGAGTGAATTTTACATCATCCTGGGCTTCACGAAAGCTGATGCCAAGCCCTTGACCATTATCCTTAGCACTGCCTTAACTGCCATGTTCTGTTCCTGTCTATGGTTTGGTACTTAAGTGTTCAGTCACTTAACCCCTGAATCAACAACAAGAAGGTCATTGTAGTACTAAGGGGGAACTCAATTTTCTTTTGGAATGAGGCAATAGTTAGATACGGAAGAGGTTTCTACCCTTTTTTTTTCAGTTGGAGGGAGCAAAGGAAGTTTCTTCAAGCCCTTCAGATCTTTGTGGCACTCCTCCTGCCAGACCTGACCGGGAGGAAAACTAATGCATTAGAGTGAGATCACATCTGCAATATTTTTCTGGTGAAGAACTCCTCAAAACTTAGCCATCTCTTTGTACACTTGTGTTCTCCCAGAAGGCTTCACTCAGTATCTTGGACTGGGTAAACACCTGAATCAATTTCCCAACTTCATTGTAAGTCTAAAAAAAATGTAGGCAGAACTGGGAAGACAGGGGTTGTAGAAAGGAGAAATTCAGGTTGTATCCCACATGAGATACAATTTTAACTATTTAATTGAAGATGATGGAGACTGAAGGATGAAACAATTAATAGCAGCTAAATGACTCAATACATAATCCACTGGACCTGAATTCAGGAAGATTGGAGTTCAAAAATGGTCTGGGGTGAAGTAAAATTATTTTTTAATTTATTATAAAATGCTTCCATGTAATTAGGATATATTTAATTAATCAAAAATATGTAAATTACATTTGGCCAAAGGGAAAAAATCAACAATTTGCACTATCATCAAAATTGAATTGGTTTTGAGGATACCCAGGTGATTCAGTAGCTTGGGTTAGGCCTAGAGGTGGGAGGTTCTGGGTTCAAATGTGACCTCAGACACTTTCTAGTTGTGTGACCCTAGGCAACTTACTCAACCCCCATTGTCTTACCCCTATCACTCTTCTTATACCTTGGAAGCAATACTTACTATTAATTCTAAGAAAAAAGGTAAGGGATTATTTTTTTTGAAATCCAATATCTGAGGTAATTTTCAAGACTCCAGCTCCAAAGATTGACATAATGTAAGGGAAATTATATCCTGGAGTTATTGAGAAGAAATATTTACACATTGCTTCTTCTTATATGTTTGACATAAATATCTGTTTATAAAAACCAATTGAAATTAAGTTGTTAAATAAAACTGAGATCATAGTTATTGGCCTATTACATTGGAGGAATATGGCCAGAGAGGGCATAAGCCAATGATAGTAGATCCCAGACTAACAGTGTCACACCCATAGAACTCTAAAGAAACCAAATGATCTTATATTTTAGATTGGAAGGAATTTAAAATAATGGATATCAATTTCTTCCTTTCACATATGAAGGAATTAAAGCACAGGAGGTATTAGCCATATATTTCTGGAGTGTGTGCCTTCATATATGTTCCTTAATTGTAACCACTTTTTCCATTGATGATATGCTACTTGTATTTTTGTTGCAATATTTTATTGCTATATTTTAAAAAGTTTTTGATCTGAAAAAAATTATCATAAGAAGGATATGAACTCATATCTTCCAAATCCAGTGTTAGCCCTATTCTCCCAAATGAGAAAATACCAACAGATAGTAAGCAGTTCGAATTAGAGTCTTTGAAAAAAAAATCCAAATTGGTGTCAGAAAACCTTGATTCAAAACTTGAATGAATGATTGAATGTGTAGACTTTTAAATAAAAACAAAGATTCATGGAATATTAGAGCTGACTAGGAAATAATTGGGAGCTTGATGAAGCAGTGGATAGAGCAGTGGATCTAGATTCAATAAAACCTGATTTCAGGTCTACTCTAAGATTCATACTAACTCTGTGACTCTGGTCTACTAAGTCAGTTAATCAGTTCACTTCAGCTTCCTCATCTTTTAAATATACATAATAATAATAAATTCAAATTTTAATTTGTTATGAAGGTCAAATAAGATTAGTATTTGTAAAAGATCTTAATACAGTGCTTGGCATACAATAGGTACTAAATAAATGCTTATTCTAATTCATTTCTCTGCTCAATCTGAAAATTCTCTGATTCTCTCTCTCTCTCTCTCTCTCTCTCTCTCTCTCTCTCTCTCTCTCTCTCTCTCTCTCTCTCTCTCTGTAACAATAGGTAAAAAATGAAATCATTACAAAGAGAAGACTAAAATTTGGGTGGCCTACCTACTAAAAAATTAATCTCTATAAAACTATAAATTTCAAAGCTAAAAGTGATCATGATGTTTTAGACTTTTAATCTTTGAGATGACTTTCAACCTTTGCTCTACAAAGGAGGAAACCAAAGCCAAAAAAATTGTTAAAATGTTTGCTTAGGAGAGCAGGTAGGTAGCTCCATGGAGAGAAAGACTGGTTTAGAGATGGGATATTCTGGGTTCAAATCTGGCCTCAGACACTTTGTAACTGTGTGACCCAGGGAAAATCACTTAACTCCCATTACCTAGCCCTCACCACTCTTCTGCTTTAGAAACAATATCTAGTATTGAGTCCAAAACTAAAAATAAGGTTTAAAAAGAAAAGACGATCAGGGTCACACAGGTAGCTAGTAAAAAAATTTAGACAAAAAACAAGTTGCCTTAATCCCATATCCAATTATTTTTCCATCACACCCTTTATCTTATTAACTGAAACTTTATTGGCAAAAAAAGCCATAGAATTCAAAATCCCAATAGTGTAATCTTGATTTCCTACTCCATTAATTGAATCATAGCACACATTTTCAAAGGAATAACATCACACGTCTATACGTATTTTTTCATCATTACATGTCAGTCTTTCTTTGAAGCTTGAAAATAAATATAAATTCCCTACTGGCTTTGCTCTTTTCTTCCCTTTCTTTTCTCTTTGCAAACATTGAATCTACTCCCCTGCAGTGCTAGTGGCATTCAAGCAAATACGATTTCTTTCATTTGCTGCCTTGCTGTGCCCCAGCAACTTCAATGATATCTCCAGGAATTTCCACAGCTCAAGGATCACTGGAAATTTGCTCTTACTATACATGTGATACAATGATGCTCCTGAGCAGAAATCTATACTACTTTGCAGATTTTCTATTATACAGAAAAGATTGTCTGAGCTGGTGCAGACAAAAGCAAATATTAGCCTGAAATTTCATAATAGTTACCATTAGGTAAAACATTGACATGGGAATTCATTATCTGTATAATTTTGTTATTTTTCATTTGGTTAATATTATTCTTCATGACTTTTTGAAAGTCATTCTATCTGGCATACTCTTTTATTTTTGTTTCTTATTTCAAGTATTTCAAAAGATCATAGATTCATAGAGAAAGAGCTGGAAGGAATCTTAGGATTAATTAAATCACTTGGTCACTTTACAGATGAGCAATCCAGAGAGTTGTTGACTCAATGTTACTCATGTAAAGGAAGGAAATTCAGGTTTTGAATAAAGGTTTTCTGACACCAATTCCAATGTATTTTTTCAAAGCTTCTCATTTAAGCTCCTTCCTATCTGTTGGCATTGCCTCATCTGGGAGAATAGGGTTAACACTGGATTTTGAAGATATGATTTCACATCCTTCTTATGATACCCAATTCAGGCATGACATCTTGCAAGCCATTTACCCTCCTTTGGGAAACTAGGTGTCTCAGTCAACAGAGCACAAGGCATAATATAAGGTTTGCTTGGGTTCAAATTTGGTCTCAAATACATAATAAACATATGTTTTTGGGCAAATCATTTAACCTCCGTATGTCTCAGTTTACTTATGTTTAAAATGAGCATAGTAATCTGCCTCATCATGAGATCAAATGAGTTGATAATTGTAAAGTGAAAGGATAGTGGTTGTCACATAAGAGTCACATAAATATTTGTTATTGTTGCTGTTGTTAAAATAAAGAATTTGTATTAGATTGCATTTTGATGTCCCTTAAAGTTCTGAATCTATGATCTTTTGATTGGATTCTTATTCTTATTATTTTCTTCCTTTATAACTAACCATCCCCTCCTAAATCTACACTTCTTTATGACTAGCAATTTGACAGTGATGACAGGAACCAAGAGTATGGTTAGATGGATAAGATGTAATAGATACTCTAAGTCTAATTTGATAAATGTTGAGTTACCGGGATGAAAATAAGGAAAGAGCTCTTTGCTATCATGAATGAAGGCAGATGAGAGATAACACCTATGTATTTCTAAGATAGAAAAGGAGAGAAACTATCATAGATCAACAGTGGGAAATCAGATCTGGACAGACAATAACAGGCAAAGTTGATCAGGTGAGGATTGCTGGGTTCAACATTAGGAAGTTTAAACATCAGGGAAAAGAACTAAGGAGCAAGGAGAAAGCCTGTTATGATGTATCTAATGTCTGAAGACCCTGGATTCAAAAAATCATTATCTGAAACTTATTTACTTGATTACCTCAAGCAAGTCAGTTCAGTTGTCTCACATTTAGTTTTTTTTACATCAAAATATGAGGAGTTTACTAGAAAATGATGGCATGTAAATAAGACTTTATGGTTTGGAAATTTTGCATGTCCCCTTTACCTCCTGAAATACATAATTCAAATGCAAAAATGCAGTTCAAAACAAAAAGTTGAGTATATAACATGTAATTCCTAGAAGTAATAAGAAAATTAATGGGTTTTGCCCTTTGTACTCAAAGAGAACAAAAATGACATCACTGATGATTTCTTTCAAATCAATCTAAAACTGAATTTAAGTGAAGCAACGTTGCATAAATTTGACCTCACTATCTCTCTCAGAATCATCAAGGTCCAATGGGAAGATAAAAGTCAAGGCAAGTAGTGATGATGGCTTGAGATTCATTGGGTGACTGGTTTCTTTGATGTCTAAGCAAGCTCTCAGTTCTCCACAGTGCCTGCTTCTACCATCCTCATGGCCATTGGAATAAATTGTTCTCATTCACTCATTTCACTTGGGCAAATCTTCACCTTCCCGGGGGGGGGGGGGTAAAAACCCCTTAACTCACCAATTGGGTTTGAGGCTTGATAGTTACTCTCAACCTGGTTAGCTTGCCTGGTAAAATGGTTAACCAGAGGGTGGTAACTGCATATGCTAGAGTTTTGTGGAACTATAAGTAAGGAACCAAAGGAGAATGAACAGTCCTGAAAAGGTCTGGCCAAACCTTTATTTTAGAGGTACTACTCTTGCCTAAATATCCTGATGAAAGGTATAATCAAGAAGAAATACAAACAGATGTGGATGTTCAGAGCAGATTATCTGCACAACAGGAAATCCTTGTACAGAAAAGATGGAAAGTAGCACAAGGCATATATTTACACACATGCATATACATTGTAGCATGAAGCTTCAGTACAGAACTGTTCTATAAATACTACCCTTCTCACCTCCAGTTATAGGAGATCAGACTTCTCGTAATCCTTTTGTGATGTGTTGTGTTTCTTCAGACACATTTTCAATGATAGATGAGGCTCTAAGGGACCTCCCAGTAAGCTGAGCAATGCTTTGTTCTGTTGACGCATATCTTCCTTTCTAATTTAAACTACATCTACAACCTGGCAGAAAAGGAATCAATATCTTAGGTCCTCACTTCTGAACATTCATGAATATTAGTTTCCCAATGACAAGGTGTAGAAGCTGACTTCAGCTCAAGATGATGTCCAACTGAATCTAATTCATTCAACAGAATGTAGTTTGAGCTGCACAGCTGGGGTACTGAAAGATGTTCAAGCATTAATATTTATATCCAATAATGATACATTGTAGTGATGCAATTTGGCACGTTTTACTTCTTTTTAGATAGCTAAGCCTGATGGCATTTGTGTGGTGGAAAGGAAGGGAGCTAACATGGTAAGGATTATTCAAAGGCTTCACAAAGACATCTAATTAGTAGTATCAATCAATGCTTCGTGTCTATAGAGCCAAAGTATGCTGTATATGTATGCATGTCAGTGTGAATACAACATCCAGGTATCATTATTTAGTATGAGAAAGGGGTGCTATATTCTATAGTTCATCATGATGTTATAAAATATTTCTTTCTCTCCATATATATGCAAAACACAAGTATTTGCATGTACATATATACAAAAACATTTGACTATATCCATATATATGCAAAATTTTTATTTAGTTATCTCTACGTATCTGTTTATGATTGTATAACTGAATCTGAATCTATATATTTATAAATACATTATGCATATATAGATACAGATCTCTCTGTCCATTTTATCTGTCTTTAAAAAACTACTTTCAGATATCAAAAACAACCATTTACTTAAAACAAAGTAATAAAATTATAAATGATAATAAAGTAAATTAATGAATAGTAAAATGTATCATATTACATATGTAAACTTGAATCACATTTTCACAATAATGAACTCAATTTTCTGTTAAATTTACATTAGTAGGTACATGGATAGGAAACAGATGAGGGAGGATAATTAATGTACTCAATTGTAACGTACAGCTCTGTACTACAAGCATAGTGATATTTTTCCATTGTATAATACTTGAACTATAACAAGAAAAACTGCTAATCTCAATGCTTGACTACTGATTTTTTTCAATATTTTTCTATTAAGTAAATCTTTTCTCTATTCAAATAGCACCATTATAAGGTGTTCCCATTAACTGTCACAATTATTTATATACTTAAAATGTTAATTTTTAATGAAGTGTATCTTTTTAAGCTAGAGTTCTACAAAGCTTTAAAAAAACTGAACATTATGCTTTTACAAACTTATAAATAGAGTTATTCATTTACCTGGTTGTTATGTTGACCATTCAAAATGTAGCTCATAGCAATAGTGTTTATAATAACATATAGAACCAGCTGATAAAGATACCAAAGCAGCTAAAAGCTCCCACTCTGTTTTTGTTCTGTTCTGTTTTTTGTCCTTGTGCTAGCTTTGGCAACAGGGAGCTGTGGCACTCACCTCTTATGAAAAACTTTGTTATTGTCCAAATCCAGATGATTCTGAAGATCAATATGTTTTGCTGGATTTCTTGGCCAATTAAGTCAATTTTTTCAGTTAAGTTAGAACTACTCAGATAAAACTATCTATCAATTACATGTTTCTAACTACCACAGCTTCCCTAAGCAGATTCAGAGCTCCTCTACTAGGTCTTCAGTTCTTCTCCCTTAAATATTTATCTACTTCCTACACTATTCTCCTTTAATATCTTAACTAAAATAATCATTTCTGAGTTCAACTATTTTTAATTAAGAAATCAAACTTTCAAAGGAACCATCCTTTCCAGAACAGAGACAAGATGATAGGGAAAAAAGTAGATGCTTGTCCTGTCTGAGCTGTCCCAAATTCCCCTACAAAATAGCTTTAAGTTAATACCTTCAAATAAATTATAGTGCCACAGAAACCCCCCCAAAAAAGACATGTTAAACAACTTTCAGGGCAAAGGCAACTTAGAAAATGGCCAAGAAGGAAATTAAGGTAATCATTAAAAATTATTATGCCCAATTATATGGCAATAAATATGGCAATCTAGGTGATATGCAAAATACTTACAAAAATATAAGTTGGCTAGACTAACAGAGGAAGAAATAAACTACCTAAACAACCCCATATCAGAAAAAGAAATTGAACAAGCCATTAAAGAACTCCCTAAGAAAAAATCCCCAGGTCCAGATGGATTCACAACTGAATTCTATCAAATATTCATAGAACAACTAATCCCAATATTATACAAACCATTTGACAGAATAAACAAAGAAGGAATTCTACCAAATTCCTTTCACTACACAAATGTGGTACTGATTCCAAAGCCAGACAGGTCAAAAACAGAGAAAGAAAATTATAGTCCAATCTCCATAATGAACATAGATGCAAAAATCTTAAATAGGATACTAGCAAAAAGACTCCAGCAAGTCATCACAAGGGTTATTCACTATGACAAGGTAGGATTCACACCAGGAATGCAAGGATGGTTCAATATTAGGAAAACCATCCACATATGTCTATTCCACAGATCCTCCTTTCTGTTTCTTAGCCACTACCAAATTATTTTGAAATCCACTGCTTCATAATATAGTTTGAGATCTGGGACTGGAAGTCTACCTTCCTTCACATTTTTTTGTCACTATTTCCCTGGATATTCTTGATCTTTTCTTCTTCCAAATGAACTTTGTTAAAAATCAAGAAATGGGCTGGAAATATGAGCAAACAAGAAAAAATGAGCCTGATAATATAATGTTATTATGGTCAAAGGGAAGAGAAAAACCCAACCTTAGAAGAATAGAAAACAATTGAAACCGCTATATCCAAAGCCTAAAATAAAGGGAAAAAAATGGTCTCATGCCCAAAATTAATTTGTAGAAGAGTTTTTAATAAGGGTTTTAAAAATAAAATAAAAGATATTGAGGAAAAGTTGCAGAAAGAAATGAGTCATATAAAAATCATGAAAAGTCAACAGATTAGTAAAGGAAGCACAAAAATTACTGAAAAAATAACTTAAAAACAATTTGTTCTATTGGTAAAAGAGGTATAATAATCCACTTAGAAGAACTCCATAAAAAGCAGAATTTGTTAAATAGAAATAGAAATGTAAAAACTCCCTGAAGAAAATAACTTCTTATAATTTAGAATTGGGCAAGTGGAAACTAATGGCTCTAGGGGACATCAAAAAAGAACAAAACAAAAACAGAAGAATATAAAAATAGAAGAAAATGAAATAACTCATCAAAAGAACAATTGGCCTGGAAAATAGATGCAGAAGAGATAATTTATTTAAGAGTTCTTGGACTATCTGAAAGCGTAATAAATAAATAAATAATCCTAGACATCATCTTCCAAGAAATAATCAAGGAAACTGCCATGATATTATAAAACTAGAGGGGACACTTGAAATGGAGAGAATCCACTGATAACCTCTTTAAAAAAATCCTAAAATAAAATTCCCAGTAATATTAAAACCAAATTCCAGAACATCTCCTTCAAGAAAAAATATTGCAAGCATCCAAAAAAGAAAAAAAAATTTAATGCCATAGAACCATAGTCAATATAACACATTGTTTAGCAAAATCTACATTAAAGGATCTAAGGACTTGGAATATGATTATCTAGAAATAAAAGATGGTAGGATTACAAGTATAAATCACTTACTCAGAAAAAAATTGACTATAATGCTTCTGTGAAGGAAATAGTTATTCAATGCAGAAAAGGAATTTCAAGCATTCCTGATGATAATTCCAGAGTTGAAGTGAAATTTTGACTTTCAGATAAAAAATCATGAGAAGCATTAACTCCACCAATGGTGCATTAATATCCCTATTTTTCTTGCTTCCCCTCCAACAGTTGTCATGTGGAGAAGAAATCATAAAGAATCCAATAATGTTAAACTGTTACAATATGACACTTGAAACTTCATCAATATTAGGGCAGTTTGAAGGAGTAAACAAAGGCATGGTCATGGGCATGATTTTAAAGTAATGGGATGGAAACTAAAATAAATTCAGGGGAGAGAAAAAGGAATGCATTGGGAGAAGGGGAAGGGAGAGATAGAATGGGGTAAATTATCTCACATAAAAGAGCTGCAAAAGAGCTTTTACTGTGGAGGAAAACATGGAGGAGTGCTTAAATCTTACTCTCATAAGAACTGACTCAAAATAGGAATAACATACACAGTCTGTTAGGTATAGAAACCTATATTACTGTAAGGAAATAAGTAGTGGTAGGAGAAAGTGTTTTGCTTGGAATACTTTGAATGGATTTTATGAGGTGGTCATTAAAAGCAAAACACTTTTGAGGATGGACAGGGTGAAAGAAAAAGGATAAGATAAATAGAGGGAAACAGGATAGAGGGAAATACACAGTAATCATAACTGGGAAAAATATTTCAAAGCAATATTCTCTGACAAAGGCCTTATTTCCTAAATGTATAGAGAACTGTATAAAATGTATAAGAATTCAAAACTTTCCCCCATTGATAAATGACAAAAAGATAGAAGCAGGTTGTTTTCAGACATAGTCATCAACGGTCATATGAAAAAAAATGTTTCAAAACACTCCTGATTAGAAAAATGCAAACTATACCAAATTTGAGGTGCCACCCCACAACATTCAGAAAGACTAATATGAAGGAAAAAGAAAATGACAAATGTTGGAGAGAATGTGGGGAAATAGAGCCACTAAAATGTTGTTGGTGGAGTTGAGAACTAATTCAACTACTATGAAGAACAATTTGGAATAAAATTCTGTATATTATTTGACTCAGCAATACTGCTACTAGGTTTATATCCTGGTGGGGTGGAGGACAAAAAAGAAAAGAACCTATATAGAACATAATATTTAAAGCACTTCTTTTTGCGGTGGCAAAGTATTGGTAATTAAGGAGATGCCCATCAAGTGGGAAATGGCTGAACAATTTGTAGTATATGATTGTAATAGAATTATATTGTACTATAACAAATGATAAGCAAGATGCTCAAAAATTCTGAAAGCACTCACATGAATTGATGCAAAGTAAAGTGAACAAAACCAGAAAAATGTTATAAAGAGTAACAACAATATTTTACAATGATAAGTTAAAAATAATAGCTATTTTCAGAATATAATGGTCTAAGGCATTTCCAAAAGACTTGTAATAAAAATAATCTTCACTTTTAGAGTAAGAATTGATGGATTCTGAATGCAAATCAAAAATAGTTTTTGAAACTTTTTATTCTAGTTATTTTAATTTCTTTTTTTTCATGAGACTAATATTGAATTATATTTTGCATGACTACACATGTATAGACTATATTAAATGACTTGTCCTCTCAGGAAAGGGAAAGGAAGCAAGGGAGGGAGAAAAATATTTGTAATTCAAAATTATAAAAAAATTAAAATTGTTTTCATATAAAATTTGGAAAGAATAGAATTTTTAAATAGTCCTTTATGTATTAACTGATATATGGACATGCTTTGGAGTACTAAAGGTTTCTCCATGGACATTCATCCCTTTAGTAGCCATAATATGTTTCTTTACATTCACATTTATCTAGTTATTTCTTTTTAGTAATTCAGAAGGGAATATCTGTCTTTTTATAACATTAAACTGTTCTCAGACCCACAATTTACAACCCCACATAGAGAATTAAGTTCTCGCATTGTCACCATAGATAATTTCCAGACCAAAATTGTCTGAATCCCATTAAAAGTGGGTTTCTTCATATATACATATTAGCAAAATATATTATAATACAAGTATTTTCTATTTCTATGAGTTATAAAACATCCATTTATAAGTCAATATCTCACATCCTTAAGTTTAGAAAATATAATTATGCTCCTTCAGTCCCAAATATTTGCTATACTTTTAAACCCTGAGTTGTTCCTTTTATCTCAAAGGGAAAGTGCTTCTTAATAAAAATAAATTTTTTATTATTATCATATAAAAAAGGATTGTCATCATGTTCTATGAATTTCAGAAAGATACTATTCTGCCACAAGTCACTTGTTACTATTCTCCTGTATTTACTATTTTGTGGACTATAAGCAGGTAGATAAAATAACTGATTTTTCATTTAATAAAAGTATTACGTTGTATGATCATCTTCTGTTGGCTTGCTGAAAGAATCCTGTACAACTCCAGAATTAGGCAGGATGATATCTTCTCACTATATGATATTTTTTTCTGCTACTCTCTATATTTGAAAGTATTTTTAAAAAACCTCAATTCAACACTAGATTAGAATAAATGGATAAAATGAAAATAGAGTGTAAGAGACCCAACCAAATATTCAAACAAGCAAAGCAAGATCCAAATTGCTGTAGACTATAGACATTTCTTATACAAGTTTAACTGAAGTAATCACAACAGCAAGAATTTCAAAGCATACCAGACTCCTCAGGAAGCAAAAATTTGGTCTTCTTGCCAAGTACAAAAGTATAGTTACTAACAACAACATCTAAAGAAATAAATAAGATTACAAAGCATGGCAGGAAATTAATAACAGTATAGAATCACCTCATAAAACAGTGAGAAATAATGAAAATGAAAACATATTCATTAGCATGGTACAACAACCCATGAATTTATTAATGAAATTAAAAGAATATTAAGCAAAAATGGAACAATACACAATGTTTTTAATGAGTTATTATCTTCAATGAAGAGGATATAATAGATGAAGAGTTTAGAAAAACATTGTAATTCTGGTACAGATATGTGATTTTTATAGTGATTAGAAATTTAAATTATCCAGAGTTGAGCTAGAGCTCTATTTCTTCCAATAGTAAAACATTTAATAATTTTGTGAGTCACTTTAATGAAATTTTCACACTTCAAAAGATATAAAAACAACAAAAAGAAGATCTATTGTGGACCTTATTTTTGCCAAAAGAATAAAACAACTGATGGTTGAAGTAAAATTTATGTAAACTATGGAGAGGACAAAGTATGTGTTTCCCTATCCCTGTAGTCTGTGAATATAGAAAAGAAAGTCAAGTAAGTCTCTATCCTGGACCTCAGTTTCTGCATCTTTGTGAAAATACTATGCCCTAAAATGGATTTAGTATCTTAGTATTTCGTTAGCAGTCACAATGAGTCTAAAGTCAGGATCTTTTGGCTCCTGTTCCAAGCTCTTTTTCATAGTTCTATTTATCTCATTAATCATACTCATTTTTTAATTCTATCCATACCTTTCACTTCCTAAACTCCATAACCCTGGATAAGTCACAACATTTTTGAGATTCCTTTTCCTTTCCTGTAAAATGAGAGGATTGAACCCAAGTGTCTGATAGCATCCCTTCTAGCTTGAAATCTCATGTTTGAAATGCTCCCTAAATTATGGAAGAAGAAAGGGTTCAGAGAAAGTATAGATAACATCCTTCCAAATAGGACCTAAAACCATGCACAATACTCTAGATGGAATCTGACTAGGGCAGCAAAAAAAAAGGACTCATCTTGGAAATCAGTCAGTAAACAAAGCAAATTAAGTGCCTGCTATATGCTTGGTAGCCTCTCTATTTTAATGAGTTAGGGAAGATTCAATGAATCAGAAATCAGTGAAGTACACTGAAATGAAGACTATATTTGGAGACAAATTGCATGGGTACAAATCCTACTTCTCAATATCAATTTAACCTTAAGCAAATTATTTAATCTTTTTGGATCACAGTTTCCTCATCTGTGTGTAGAAATTGAGGCTTAAAGATAAGATTGGACATTCGATTATTCAATTGTCTGAACTGAGAATAATAGAAACTGGTCTTTTTGTAACCTAGTCCTGTGCTCTTTTCCAAACTCTCTGTTTATCTCATTAATTGCATTCAATTGTTCAATCAACCCCAAACTTTCATTTCCTACCCTCAGGAACATTATTGTTCCATAAAGTAGACTATGCCTTAAATAAGGTTTTTTTAAGGAGGGTAGAAAAGCATTTCCTTCAGTCTTAGATGATCCTTTCCATTTGGCCATGTAATTGGATTTCATTCTCAAAGTCTTTTACGTTTATTTAGTCACCGAACCTCTCAATGCTACCAGGAAAAAAAATGGTTTATATAGAAATTCACTGTGGTAATCTCTAAATAGTCAAATGGCATGTCTATTACTGAAAACTCATTAAATAAATTGCTTATATCAGGGCAAATGTATGAAGAGACCTTATCAGTCCCCTTTATGTTTCCTGCTGTTGGAGTCAAGCGAGAGTGAGGTGATAAATGTATGTCATTTCTCTGACTAATGCTGTAATTCACAACTACCAATTCCTATAAGCTATTATGCATTCTTATGAAGCAAAGCATGGGAATGATGAATTAATATCCCATAAAGCAACAATCATCCAGAATGGCTGCCTAAGTTATTTAAGAAAGGCAAAGCTTCAGACATTGTTTATAAATATTCTTTTTTTCTTCCTCCAACATATATTGACTTGAATGTTTTCTCTTTATTGAATTCCTAGGTAACCAAGCAATTAAAAAAAATGAAGTAAGGCTAAGCTATCATTATGTTAATGGAAAACTGAGTGGGTAACTCAGTTGAAGCATTTCACTACCAGGCTCTAAGTCAATAATTTGAGAAGAAACAACTGTTTAGTTGGTGAAGCATCTATTGTTATTATTGATGCTATTTTATATAAGCTAATTGTAATTAAATAACTTTTTTAATGTTAGATGAATCACTTGCCATCTAAGTCATTTTTCTTATTCAGATTTTGGTCTAGTTTAATGATTTTATCAGTTTATGGGACTCCTAATGATGAGATTCTATCAGTGCAGATCATCATTTGATTTGTAATATAAAGGCTTATATTTGTTTGGGTTTCTGAGTATATTGACATAAACTGAGCTACACAGATAGTCAGTGTCACAAGAGTCACAGAGACCTTGTTTGTCAGAGAGATAATAAATACAAGTCTTTGACTCTAAGGCTAACTCCATATCCACTATTGCACACAGCCTTGGAAATTTGTTTTAGAGTCCATCCAATCTTAATTTAGTGTTATATTATTGTTGAATTTTCTTTTGTTAACTATATTCAGCCAAGACCCATTGTTTAATCAATCTGGGGAACATTTTGTATAAGAATGATATATATATATATATATATATATATTTCCTAAATGAAATATAGCTTATAGTCATAATAATTACCTGGGACATGTGTGTTTCTTGTTTTGCACTCTGAGATTTTTATCTTTCTAACAGGAAATGGGCAGCATTGTTCAACATTTGCCCTTTGAAATTTAGGTTGGTCATATCCTTGATCTGGGTTTCTAAATCTTTCAAAGTGGCTTGACCATACAATATTGTCATCATTGAATAAATTATTTTCTTGATTCCATCAATTCATACAGCTCTTCTGGTCTTTCCTTGAATCCATCCCCTTTTGTGAGGCTTTACAGACAATAATATTCCCACACGTTCTTAAAGTATAATTTGATGAAAAAATTCCCAATATAGGTATTCTCTTAATTTCTAATTTCTTGTAAATTCAGAAAGACGTACAATTTTTCCTGCATTCTATGTTGAAGTTGTTTTCTTAAGAGTAATCTCTCTATCCTTTCTATCCTTCCCATAATTCCAACTTTTCTCCCCTCCCCTTTCTCCACTATTTTCTTATTGCATGAAATCTATTTCTATACCCAGCTGTGTGAATTTTTCCATCATTTAAAAAGTTCAGATAAGAGTAAGGTTCCTCTATCAACAGCAATCTCTATCCCTTCCTCCTTATTCTTAGAGACCTCTTCTTTCACACTCCAGTTCTATGAGCTAATTTTCCTTACTCTCCATTCCCTTTCTCCATGTATTTCTCTTCTCTGCCTTTCAATTTTTAAAATCATTGAAACATAATAACACAATTCCCAGGCCTTTTATCTAACTAGATTATGTCTATGACCCTTATGAAGATAGAGTACAGAGAGGACACATAGAATATCCCCATATCAGAATGTAAGTAGATTATCCCTGTTCAGTCTCATATTAGTTCATTCCTGTTCAATTTTTTTTTTTGTATTTCATCTGAATCCTGTATATGTACTTCAGAGTTGTGGCTCTTATATTTTCATAATGGATAGTTGAAGTCTCCTATTTTATTGAAGGTCCATTACCCCCATATGATTGTTCTTAATTTTTCTAAGTAATTAATTTTTGGTTGTAAGCCTATATCCTTTGCCTTCCATACTAGTATATCCCAAACTTTTTTCTCCTTTATAAACCCAGAAGCTAAATCATTTATAATCCTTATGGTATATTTCTGGATATTGGAAATTTTTTTTAATTTTATCTTGAAACCTTTGAGTGTGACTCTAATTTCCTAGAAGTTTTAGTTTGGTGGATTCTTGAAGGAATGGACCATAAAGTTATATCTATTTCTATTCTGGTTTTAAGAGATCTAAGCAATTTTCTTTTTTTTTTTCTTTTAATTGGATGACTAGGCTCTTTTTTGTCATGGATTTCAAGCAGTTAAGAGATTATTAAATTTTCTCTTCTCAATCTTATTTCTAGATCATATTTGTTTTTATATTTTATTTTTTAATCTTATGTAAAAACAATTTTTAATTTACATTTTAAAACAAATTTTGAGCTCCATATTCTCTTCCTCCCTGCCTTCTCATTCCTTCCATAGGATATTTTTTTCAAGATATTTTCTATTATCTTGTATTTCCTTTAGTTTTCATTTTTTTCATTGGAGAAATAAGAGTCATTGGTTTCTACTTTGTCCATCTTAATTTTCAGGGAGTTTTTGTTCAGTCAGTGTTGGAGGACAAGCAAAATCTAATCTCAAAGTATGTTTTTATGAAGGACTCAATTCCCAGATAATACTTCATTTAAGCCAAGCTGTTCTGCTTGGATTTAGATTGCAACACAATCATGCTCTGCTCCCCTCCCCACCACATACCAATAAGCTTATCACCAAGGAACTCATCATCATAGAGATTGCTTCATGTTTAGGACCTACTCTATATCAGTAATCTCAGATGCCTCTGCCTTTTTAATTGAAGGACTAGAGGGCAGAACAAACAAACAAAAAATAAATAAAATATCCCTTTATTTTATTTATTATTTATTATTTATAGACTTAATCTCTATCCAACTCTTCATTTTCTACCAGCTGCTTTGTTTGTTTTTTAACTCAACAGTCTCATATTCATGATTCCTTCATCATCTAGCCTTAAGTACTTTCTGGATTCCTGCCTTTAAGGTTTCTTTTCTCTACGCTCTTCTATATTAAAGAATGATTTCTTTAAAGGCAGTGATTATTTTCCTTTCTTAATTATTATTTATAACTCTAGAGTTTAACACTATAGGAGGCATATAATGAGTATGTAATATTTATTCCATTGTATTGTATTGTTCTCTGCTGTGTTGTATTTTATTTCTTCTTATTAAGGTGTTATTTTCTTTTCCAGTTCTTTGCTCCATAGGGTTACATTTCCCTCCCCCCCCCCATTATTTTCTTGAACACTCTCATCTAATTTATTTTTTAAAAACTAACTCTTGTTCCATCTCTTTGGGAAATTCTAATTGAATTTTGCTGGTTATGGTTTTTTCCTTGAGATTTTGCTTGTTGATATGTTGGAATAACCTTTTTTTGTAGGTGATTGGGGTGGTGTTGTAAAAAATCATGTCAGATTTAGAGGTGGAATGAAGATGGCTAAGTTAAGTAAGCACTCAGCTGACCTCTCCCAATATTCTCCTGAAAATATCTCTAAAATAATCCCTCACATTGAATTCTGGAATTGCCAAGCCAACAAATGGTCAGAGTGAGAAATTATTCCAACCCAAGGCAACTTAGGATATTAAGAGACAAAATCTATGCTATGATGTAGAGACAGGAAAAGAGCTTGCATGAATGGAACACTAAAGGTAGGATTAGGTGGTACAAACAGAAGGCTCAACAGCTTCAGAATTTCTTATGGCTGTGATGGAAAGCGAACCTGTCAAATATTCTGAAAGAGATTGAAGGGGACCATAGTGCTAGCAGTACATGTAGGACTAAATAGTGTTAAACAACTCCAATATCTATACCCACATCAGGATCAAGGTTCAAGATCAGAGTCAAGCACTTTCAGTAAAAATGGTCAAGAGATATGAGGGGAGGTGTTGCTTTTGATCACAATAGATTAATGACCCAGAAGGACATTGCCACTTGTGCTCTCAAGGGACCTGGCATCCTGAGCAGCAATATCATTTCTGGTGCCAAAGAAGCAAAAACTGATAAACAGAATTACTCATATTACCAAAGGATGAGGACTCCTTCCTGGTAAGGAAAAGAGCTCAGAGCAGGAGAACAGTGACTGCAGCTATAAATATATCACATTATATGGAAGCACTGAAAATTCCAAACTTTCAAAAATAACTCTGAAAATATTAGTGCAAGAAAAGATTGAAGCTTTTTTAGGTGTCCATCCCTTGAACATATCAAGAATAAAGCCCAAATTTGATGAAAAATGCTTGAAAAAATGGCAAAATAGCATAAGAACTTAAACATAAAAATTCATTACTATATGAGAAAAATATAGGTGCAAAGAACTCAGAAAAAATGAAGTCAAAAAAGTTATAAGCAAAGCCTCAAAGGAAAACTGTGAATTGGACACAAGTCAGTGGAAATGCCTGGAATAATTAAAATTAATTTTCAAAATAAAATAAGTCTGGTATAGGAAATATTAGCTAAAGAATTGACAGTGATGGAAGAAAATTATGAAAAGACAATTAAAAGCTTGGTGTGAGGTATAAAAATACTAATGAAAATAAGGAATTAAAAATGGATGAAGAGATATAAAGCTTCATCAATATTTTTAAAAAAAGAAGCAGAATTGGACAAAAGGAAAATGAGGTAGAAAAACTTACTGAAGACTTGTTCCTTAAAAATTATAATTGGGAAAGTAAGGGCTAAAGTCTTCACAACGCATCAAGAAATAAAACAATAAAAAGGTCACAAGAATAAAAAATTAGAGCAAAAAATTGGTACAAATTGGTCAAATTTATGCAAGAATGCCCACTCTTTAATTCACACCTTCTTTGGTTTGATTATACCTCTTTTGGTTACTTAACACCTTTTTTGGTTAGTTCACCTTTTCTAGTTAGTTAACATCTTTTTGTAGTTAAAATGGGTAGATACACTTCAAATACTGAGTTACCACCATTTTGTAGGTAAAAATCTAAAAATAGACTGGATTACATTTCAATCTTTCCAATAAAGGAAGTGCTAAGTATTTTCATTGATACAATCAGAGGATTATAATTTAAACTTCACAGTTTTAAGAGATTACTGTATTATAAAAATGAACACTATGGAAATAGGATTTGAGTGATAATATATGTATAACCAGTGGAATTGCTTGTCAACTCTGGGAGCAGGTAGAGAAAAGGAGAGGGAGACCATAAGAATCATGTAACCATGGGAAAAATTTTAAATAAACAATTGAAAATTTTAAATGAACAGATTAGAACTAGTAGATGAAGGGAATTCTATAGAATTAATTTGCCTATATTTTGGTAAAGTTTTTGATATTGTACCAAAAAATCTCCATGTGGAGAAATGAATAAGTATGAACTAGATAACAAAAGAATTATATTAGGAGTTATTAACATTTCTCTATGTCAAGGATCCCTTGAACAGTCTGGTAACACATATGGACCCCTTCTCAAAATAATGTTTTTAATACATCAAACTAAATCTGTAATAATACAAAAGAAAACAAATATAATTGAAATTTAGAGGTAAAGAACTGGAAACTGTTAGGATCTACATCAATAAGAGAATAGATGAACAAATTGTGGTATATAGTCATAAAAGAATACTATCATACCATGATCAATGATGAAAAAGATGAATTCAGAAAAAACTGGAAAAGCTTATAAGAACTGATGCAAAGTAAGGTAAGAAGGGCCAACAGAACAGTATATACAGTAACAGAAATATTGTAGGATGATCAACATTGAAGGACTAAACTATTATCAAGGAAACATGGTCCTAATATAACCTTATGGAACTCCAGATTTTAAAAGGATAATATACCATATGTTAACCACAGTCAAAAAAGCAACTGATGAAATCTGATTCTAGATCAAAGCATGTCATCCATCATTTTTTTCATTCATGAATTTTTATTCTATTGTGATTTGTTTCTTGTGTTACAGGAAAGGGAATATGGAAATATATATCACATAAAAGCACATATAACCTATAAGAAACCATTTGCCCCTCAAATAGGGGAGGAAGAAAAAGAGGGAGAGAATCTGAATTACAAAATTCTAGAAAAAAATTATAAAAATCATTTCTACATGTAATTTTAAAAATTAAAGTAAAAATTTAAAAAGAATTTAGGCAAATTAATTTAATCAAACCAATTATGGAACAAAAAAATCTCATTACTATACAACTTATTTGGGAATAAAGGCAATGAAGGCCTATCAAATTCTTTTTATGACCCCAAAATATCATCTTGACCTCTAATTCAAAGAGAGCAAAACTGGAAACAGCAAACTATAAATCCACTTCCTTAATGAATATCAATTTTTAAAATTTTAATTAAATATTACCAAGGAGATAACAGAAATATATTACTAAAATAATACAGTATGCCCAGATGGGTATTGTACCAGAATGCTAAGCTTGTTCAATATTAGGAAAATTATAAGTACAATTGACCATATGAATAAAAATCTATTATTATGTAAATGTATATGTATATATAATTCATTTTAAATTATTTTTGTTCCTATTAAAAACTTTAGAAAACACAGGAATCATTGGAGCCTTTCTTAAAATGATAAGTAAACTCTATCTAAAACTAAAAGGAAACATTATCTACAATACAATATGACATTGTATTTAATATGTATTTTAATTAATATAATAATATAATATAATACTTAATACATATAACACAAAATACTATAATAAAATAAAGAGACTGTCCCAAAAAGATGAAGGGTAAAAGTAAAGATGTCCTTTATAACAATTATAATTTATATTGTATTACAAATGCTTACAATATCAGTGACAGGAAACATAAATTGGAGGAATAAAAATAAGTAATGAGGAAATAAAATTATTATTCCTAGCAAAAGTATTCTTAAGGAAGCTTAGATAATTAATTAAAGAATTAGTTGAAATAATTAACAACTTTAGTAAAGTTGCAGGATATAAAATTTGCCCATATAAATCATCATTATTTCTTTATATTATATTACAAAAAAAGAAGAAAATAAAGAGAAATTTCATTTAAAAAAACTGCAGATAATATAACTTACTTGTCTGATTTATGAATAAAGGAAGAATTTTATGACCAAACAAGACATAGAGAACATTACAAAAATGAAATGGATGATTTTGTTTACATTGAATTAAAAGTCTTTGTAGAAATAAAATCAATGCAACCAAGATTAGAAGGGAAACAACAAATGTATAATGTCTCTGACAGAGGCCTCATTTCTCAAATATGTAGAAAACTGAGTCAAATTTATAGGAATACAAAGCATTCCCCAACTGAAAAATGGGCAAAGAATATGGAAAGGCATTTCAAGTGAAAAAAATTAAAACTACTTACAGTCATGTGAACAAATGTTACAAATTATTGTTGATTAATGAAATGCAAATTAAAACAACTCTGAGGTACCACTTCACATGTAGCTGATTAACTCAAATGACCAAAAGGAAGGATGGTAAATGTTGGAGGAGACATGAGAAAATTGGATCAGTAATATGCTGTTATTGGAAATATAAACTGATATAAATATTCTGGAGAGCAGTATGGAAATATGCTAATAGGGATATAAAAGTATTCATACACTTTGACCCAAAAATACCACGAATTGGTTTGTCACCAAAAGAGATCACAGATAGGGGTAAAGGACTTACTTCTACAGAAATATTCTTAGTGTGAGGGGATGCCAATAAATTGAGGAATGGCTGAATTAGTTGTGCTATGTAGTAGTAGTAGTCTCTCGGTAACCAAGGATGACTATTGTCTTTGTGTGTTTTTGTGCACAAAGACACTTGTGCGTGAAGGAGATTTAAGTGGAAGAGTCGATGCACAGAGACAGTCCCACTCTCTCGGGATTGGAAGCCTGGGTCCAGTGGCATGAAAAGTTGTTACATCTGGAGACTTTTGATTGCATAAAAGTAAATGTAGTGGAGCCAAGTTAGCAGGAAAAATACACAGACACATCTAATTTCTACCAAATTGCTCTTTAAAAAACTATGATATAGCATCTCAAAATGAATTCTGGAGCACCATAACCCACAGAAGATGGGATGAAATAATTTTTTCAACCCCAAACTACTTAAAATCCTGGGTTGAAAAATCTGGTGCAATGTTGTAGAAATGAAGCACAAAGCAGCACATTTCAATGCAGCCTCCACCACAGCAATAGGCCTTGGAGACAGCTGAATAAGTAGGTCTCAGATACAGATGGTTAAGAGTCAGAGAAGCCAAACAGCTGCTCAGAAAGAGATTAGAGGGGTTACTTTGGTGGTCCTGGGTAAAAGGCTCTTTTTTACCTTGCCAATATGCAGAACCAGGTCATGATTCACTGAAGAGAACTCAAAAAAGGGAACTGCACAAATGGGGAGGGGGAATGGGGTATATGAATATGTACTTAGGAGAAGAACTTTGTAAAAGGCAGAATTGGACCTCTGGAACAAGTATAAAAATTCACTAAGGAAAAGAACTCTTTAAGAAGTAGAATTGACCAAATGGAAAAGGAAGTACAAAAACCCACTGGAGAAAACCATGTTTTAAAAATTGAAATTATGCAATTGGAAGCTAATGACTCCTTCAGACATCAAGAAACCACCAAACAATGTCAAAAGAATGAATAAAAAGAAGATGTGAAATGATGCCCTGGAATAGAAACAACTGAAATAGACAATAAATCCAGCAGAGATCATTGCAAATTATTAAACTACCTAAAAGCTATGATTTAAAAAGAAAATGCTTAGACAGCATCTTTCAGGAAATTATCAAGGAAAAATGCCCTGAAGTTCTAGAACCAGAGGAGGAAATATAAGGAATATTATAATCAAATTGCAGATCTCCTATGTCAAGGAGAAAATATTCCAAATAGCCAAAAAGAGACAATTCAAATATCATGTAGATATAGCCAGGACAACACATGATTTTACCAGTTTCTACATTAAATGATCAGAGGTTCTGGAATATAATATTCTAGAGAGCAAAAGAACTAGTACTTCAACCAAGAATCATTTACCCAGCAAATTTGAGTATAATCCATCAAAGGAAAAAAATTGTTATTCAGTGAAATAGAGGAATTTAAAACATTATTGAGGAAAAGACCAGAGTTGAATGGAAAATCTGACTCTCAAACAGAAAACTGAAGAGAAGTATAAAAAATAAATAAATAAGAAATGGAGATCAAAAGACATTAAATAAAATTAAATTATTTATAGACCTATGTGGGAGAAATGATTCTAGAAACTTCTAAGAATTTTATCGTTATTAGGTCAATTGGAAGAAGTATACATAGACACAGGGCAAGGGTGTGAGTTTAATATGATGGGAAGAAAGAAAAAAATTAAAATTCTGGCATGAATGAGAAGAAAACATTGGGAGGATGGGGAAGGGAAAAAGAATTGGTAAAATATAAAAAGAGGTTTGAAAGAGCTTTTACACTGGAAGGGAAGATGGGGGTCAAGGGAAGGGGAACACATGAACCTTACTCTCAATTGCATTGGTTCAGTGAGGAAAGAACATACACAATCAGCTGGACATAGAAATCTATCTTACCTTATAGGAAATTAGGAGGGGAACAGGATAAGAGATGGTGATGGGGCTAATTGAAAAGGGAGCAAATTGAGGGAGGTGGAGGTCAGAAATTTAAAAAAAAGAAATATGGGGTAAAGTAATACATAGTAATGATAATTTTGCAAAAAATTTTTTGATGTTTCTCTAATAAAGGTTTCATTTATTAAATACATAGAGAAATTAGTTGAATGTATAAGGATCTAAGTCATTCCACAATTCAAAAGATATGAACAGACAAGCTCTCAGAAAAAGAAATTAAAAGCTCTCTATGCTCAGGCCAAAATCTGCTCCCAATCACTATTAATTAGAGAAATGCAAATTAAAACAACTCTGATGTCACCACAGCTATTATTTCACAAAAGGAAAATGACAAACTTGGAGGAGATGTGGAAAAATTGAGGAAGTAATGTACTGTTGGACAAGTTGTGAACTGACTCAATTGTTCTGGAGAGCAATTTGGATCTATGCCCAAAAGACTATAAAATAGTATATACCTTTGGCCCAGCAACAGCATTATTAGATTTGTTTCCCAAGTAGAGAAAAAATGGAAAAAGAGAAGAACCTATATTCAAAAATAATTGAATGTAGCTCTTTATTTAGGGGCAAAGAATTAGAAAGTCATCAACTGGGGAATGACTGAGTAATTTATAGTATATGATATGAAATACTGCTGGACTGTAAGAAATGGCAAGCAAAAGAACTTGGAAAGATTTACAGGAACTGATGTAGAGTAAAATGAGCAGAACCAGGCCAACATTGTATACAGTGGAAGGAGTACTGTAGAAGGAACAACTGTGAATGACTTTGCTAATCTCAGCAATAAAATAATCAAGAACAGTCCCAAAGGACTCATGATAAAAAAAAAATGCTACCTTCTTCCAGAGATGAAACTGATGGAGTCTGAATCCAGACCAAAGCAATTTTTTTCAATTGTTCTTTTTTATTGTTCAAGTTTCCTTCTACATATGGACTAATATGGTAAAAATGTTTTACATGATTGCATATGTAAAATCTTTTTGAGGCTGTTCCCATCTTCCAGGTGGCAGAAGGGAGAAAGGGAGAAAATTTGAGGCTTAAAATTCTATTTTAAAGTTTAGAAACTGTCTTTATGTTGTTTTTTTTTAATTTAAAAATCATCAACTAATGAATAAATAATAATTAAATATTTATTTAAAAGAGACAAAAAACCTGATTTCAGAAAAAACCTTCAAAGACCAATATGAATGCAAAACAAAGTGAGTAGAACCAAGAGACAATTGAACACTGTTAGGAGTGATATTGTGTAAGTGATGGAATATTCGTAAAGGACTCTGTTAAGACAATGAACTAAGATTATTTCAAAGTTCCCACAATTAAAAAAGCAAAACAATCCACCACCAGAAAAAAAGAAACCTAATAACTTTGGGTTCTGGATTAAGTATAATTTTTTCACTTTCATTATTTTTCTTTTACTTTTTTTGCATCAGTTTTCTCTTACAAAAATGTCTAATAAGAGAATATGTTTTGCTTTACTTCACAAATTATATCACTTACCTTCTCATGGATTAGAGGGACACGAGAGAGAGAATTAGGAACTCAAAATTTCAAAAAAAATGTTTAAAATTACATATATGTTGGAAAATATTTAATGAAGTTAATAGTAATGTGTTTTTAAAAGATTCCATCTCATTATATTTGCTTTATGAATGAAAAATAAAGTTTTTTGAATGCTTACTCACTGCCAGGAATTGTCTCACTGTCTTTTGTTGTTATTCAAACTTCTAGCCTAATCTTTGAGATTATATATTACATTAGATCCAGGATCTGCATGTTTTAGGATAGAAAGTCTGGAGTAATCCTGCTGCTTTCTTAGGTTATTGTGTGTTGTCTTATTCTATAAAATGAAGAACTCAAGGTGACCCCATGCAGGCTTTCAGTCCTTAAAAGTAGAGTAATTGAAGGCTTAATCTGATTACTGCTCCTTTGCCCTATGCAACTTTCTTCTCTGAATTATGGTCTGAGCAACAAACCAATGGTCTTGCTCTGCTTGGAGTTTCAGTAGACTATTTCTTGATTCAAGACACATCAGCCCAGCTGGAAAGATCTGCTTTTCCAAAATAAAATAATTATAGTCTTTCCTTTGGTAGAATTTCCCTAAAGTAATAATTCCCTTTTAAAAATATAATTTCTTAAAAACAACTATTTTTCTTGCTTGCTTTTGCATCCTTGTGGTAAAAGATAGTGCCTGGCATAGAGGAAGCAGATGAAAACTTTCTTTTTTTTCATTCTTTTTTCTTGGTTTCCATAAACAGTGGAAATTATTTAAAATCATGGTGCTTCTATTTACATATCTTTGGAGGTATATAGAGAAGATTATACCTACAGAATTATCTTGATTATTCTCACTGGTTTCATCTAAGATAAGGGATCAAAGGAAATAACAAAGATCACTCTAATATGGAAGATAAACTTTCAGAAATTAGAAAGTCCAACTTTAATAGTTTTCTTTTTAGCCCATCAGATGGATATTGCCTATATTCCATCCAACTTTTTGACTCTGAAAACCCTAGATATTCTCAGATTTTTAACTAAGACTGTGCCAGGGCTTGGCATATACATGTACAGGCATTTTAAGAAATGATGAATAAAAATTCAAGATTAATCAAAACCATGGTGAGTTATTAAACCCCTTTTCTATATTCAAACACTAAAATTTCCAAAGTGAAACATCATCAAATATGAAACACCTTATAGCATTGTACTGAAAATAAAAAAAACATGCAAACAGATCTGTTTGTTATCTCTGAATCTTTTATATACATGTAATTGATGCGTAAAACTGCATTTAGAGCTTAGTATTTACTTCTCAGATGCCCTTTTCCTGCTACAATAGGATGAAATCAGTTTTACTGAGGTTTACAAATGAGGAGAAAATAAGTTAAAATGAATTTCTGGCAAGGGCCCTATCTTTTATTCATTTATATATATATATATGCATATATATAAAACTTATTTTATCATCATCATCACCATCATTTCATTATTTCTGATGATCAGCATTCCTTGAACTGTCTCATATCATTCAATCCTGCTAAAAATGATCATTATAAAAAAAAAGACCTCTTAGATGAAGAGTAGCCTTATGAGTAGATTTGCAGACCATACAAGAAGAGGAATTAGACAAATGAGCAGAGACACAAATAAATAGATCATGATAAATGAATGAATAAGAATTTAAATAAGAGGGATGATTGATTGACTAATGGATAAATAAATGAACAAACCACAGAAATAGGTGTGAAGATAAATTTAAGAGGTGGCTGAAGAAAGTAGAAACAGAATTAGGCAGGGGAAATGTGATCTTCAGTTAACCAAGACATAGCAAAAGAAAAGGTGGGGAGGTTAGAGACAGTAAAGGGAGTCCACAGAGCTACTTCTGTTTGGACTCTCTTTGCCAGTGCTGTGCTGCTAAATGGGATTGGCATTTTTACAGTTCATCATGCAAGATTTAATGCATCCTGGCTTAGCTGTTACAGTAAGACAGAGACATATGGCTTGCTGCTGCTTTTGAATATTGATTAACCCCCTTTTCTCAAATCTGACTATTTAAAAGCTAGTAACATGTTCTCTGAGGAGACATTATGGGAGGCATTGATTAATTCTCCTTGTCACTTTATCAGTGTTGACTCTTTATCATGGTCACTTTCTAACCCAGCCCTAAAAACATCGAGGAAAACCCCAGTGAGTTTTCTGGGGCTTTATAGATGAAGATACTCATTAGCAAATATTGACCTTACCTAGTGATTTTTTTCCCAGAGATAATGAAAAATAATGTGAATTCCCTTTTCTAAAATCTTTGCTTCTCTGTGGCCGTAGACTTTCAAAGTACAAGTGGTCAGATTTAGCAGTCAAAATTAAGTGATTCTTTATATATATACATAAAAGTAAAATCTAGATTGGCATGAAAAATAAAACCTATCAAATTGTCATTTCATTCATATTTTCACTAAAGTACATTTTCATCGTACTAGAACAAGTTCCTATGTTGTACATAATTATAAATTCCTAGTGTAGACTGAATAATTATGATTCGTTTGGGGATTCATTATTTTCACCTGGATTTAATGAATATAAAAATAAAGTGCATTCCTATTCAAAGTAGAATATAAAAGGAGGGCTCTGTGTACAACAGTAAATTTTGATAATGTACAACATTTTCTTTGGGTAGTATAAATAATTCAGTGTTATTTTCAAAACTAACCTGCCTGTCTGTTTTTCTTTCTAAACTACTTAAGGATCTATGGGCCACCATGATTAGAGTTCTAGACCTGGAATCAAGAAAAACCTAATTTAAATACAACTTAAGATACTTAGTATCTGTGTCACTTCTGGTCAATGAATTTCTGTCTGCTTCAGTTTTCTCAACTGTAAAATGGGTGTCAGAACCTACTAGAATTATTTTGATCATCAAATTAGGTGTTGGTAGAATTCTTAGTACACTGCATAATACTCAATAGATGCTTAATAAATGTTTCTATCCTTTAATATATTTATTAATTTATTAAATCCTCTTACCCTCTGCTTATATTCAATTTTAATGCAGAGCAACCCTAAAGGCTAGGCAATTGAGTTTAAGTGACTCACCCTCCGTCCCAACTAGGAAGTGTCTATGGCCAGATTTAAAATCAGCATTTCCTGTCTCTCTCTCAACTGAGCCACCTACCTGTCCCAGAAATCCTTTTAAATAACAGTTGATCAGATTGTTTACATCTTCCCCATTCTAATATCTATGATTCTGAATTTTATCCACCTTAAAAAATATTCTGTTGAACAACCAAAATATATGTCACAAAATCAATTTCCTGAAGTCTATGTGCTTTATTTTTAGGGGAGGCCTTTAGACCTCTCTCACAACCCATTTATGCTTACTTTACAAATAATTCTTATGAGATAGTTATCTGATTTTCCTTGCCACATCATATAAGAATCAATTAATTAGAAAAAAGAAAACATTTCTAGAGGCAGATGGAGTAACATTAAATTCGATAACTGAGACCACAGAAAAATGGAGCAATAAAAAGCCAACAAAAGAATTCTTTTGTTTATATATACATATATAAACATGGTACTATCTTTGAAGACAAACACCTCAATATACCTGCATTGTTCTTGAGGAGTGTCACAGTTTATGGCCTCAATTTTCTCAACTATCAAAAGAGAACTAAGTTGATCAGCAACAACAATTACAACAACACTAAATAAATATTAATTTCCTACTGTTTGCTGAGCCCTGTACTGTGGCCTAGGGATTCAAAGATGAAGAATGAAACAATTAACACACACCATGACAAGACCAGCAATGGACCGTGGAGGCACCTGTGATATAGCAACAGCAATTTCTTTGGGAACTCTCAGCTCAGATTCGATAAGACGATTGGACAATTGGTCAAAAAGAAACTAAAGGAGATCCTGAGATGACCCAAGTGCAAGATTGGGCATTGTTTGGCTTATATACACTTCTATGTCACAATCCCAGAATGGAGAGGACAACCTGTGGTTGGATAAAGGAAGCATGGGTGCTTTTTGGAGTTCCAGCACAGAAAGGATCACTACTACCTGTGGCTAGAGGGGAGAAATAGTCCTTTGAGATTAAAGATACAGACCAGGAAAGTAGAGACCAACTCTCTCAAAGGATAATACCAACAAGGAAGCATTAAAATTTGCAGACCTTTAAAAAGAGTACCATGTAAAAATGTGAAGTTCAGGACCTCACCATCCCTAATTGAATAGATCCCAACTTTAACACTAAGAATTCAAAATTAAGAAATAGAATGAAAAAAAATCTGCAAAACAAACAAAGAGAATTATCCCCCAAAAGCTACAATGGTGACAAGAACGATCAATACACAAATTCAAAAGAACACAGCAATATTGAAATAGTTACAAGAAAAACATAAAAGGGGAAAAAAAGAAATTGGATACAAGAATAACCATATACCTTGAAAGAGTTAAATAAAGAGATGAGTGGTAGAAGAGAAATTGAGAAAAGAAATTAGAATGATACAAGAAAAATATGAAAAGAGAATTAAGAGGTTTAGAAAAGAGACACAAAAATACTGAAGAAAATATCTTTTAGAAAAACAGAGGGGCAGCTGGGTAGCTCAGTGGATTGTGAGTCAGACCTAGAGATGGGAGATCTCAGGTTCAAATCTGGCCTCAGACACTTCTCAGCTGTGTGACCCTGGGCAAGTCACTTGACCCCCATTGCCTAGCCCTTACCACTCTTCTGCTTTGGAGCCAATACACAAGTATTGACTTTAAGACGGAAGGTAAGGGTTTAAAAAAAAAAAGAAAAACAGAATTTTCCAAGTGTTAAAAGAGACACAAAAATTCACCAAAGAAAACAGCTTCTCAGAAAGACCTTACCAAATGGGGGAAAATATATAAAAAATTCACTGATGAAAAAAAATTCTTAAAAATTGGAATTGGGCAAGGAGATATTAATGAGTCAATATCACATCAAGAAGCAATAAAATATATATCAAATGTAGAGAATGTTGTCAAATTTACAAAAAAAAAATATGAGCCTTTTTCCAATTGACAAATGGTCAAAATATATGAAGAGATAGTTTAAGGGTAAAAAGAAGAACAAAGACATATGTAGCTATATGAACAAATTCTCTAAATCATTATCTGACTAGAGAAATACAAAACTAAAAAAAAACTCTGAGGTATCATTTCACAACTATCATATTGGCTAAAATGATAAATTTTGGAGAAGATGCAGATAATTGATACTTTAATACCCTGTTAGAGCAACTGTGGACTGTTACAACCATTTTAGAGGGCAATTTAGAATTATTCCCAGAGAGTTACAAAACCATGTATATTCTTAGACTGGGCAATACCACTATTGGATTTGTTTCCCAAGGAGATAAGGGATAAAGGAAAAGAACCTATATGATCTAAAATGGGGCAGCAAGGTAGCTCTGTATTGAGAGTCAGATTTAGAGATGGGATGTCCTAGGTTCAAATCTAGACTCAAACACTTCCTAGTTGTGTGACCCCTGGCAAGACACTTATCCACTCTTGCCCAGCCCTTTCCACTCTTCTGTCTTAGAACTATTACACAGTATTGATTCTAAGAGAGAAAGTAAGGGTATAAAAATATTTAAAACAGTCCTTTGTGGTTACCAAGAACTAGAAAATGAGTGGATTTCCTTCAATTAGGGAATGACTGAGCAAATGACTGTGATGGTTTGCTACCATGATACAAGAAATAATGAGCATATTAATGTTAAAAATGGAAAAAAATCTAAACAAAATTATGAAAAGTGAAACAAGTAGAACCAAAAGAACATTGCATAGAGCTACAGAACTAATACTTTTTGAATGTCTAACTTTAGAGAAAAACTGATAAATAGAAACACAAAAGACAGTATAGAGATAGGTGATAGATATATACATACATACATACATATAGATATTTTATGAGTCATACCTTCTCTGAGACAAGGAGTGAAATACCCAGTATTTCTGATGAATCTAACGAACAAATAATTTTTAATCAAGAAACAATAAAACAAAATCAAAAGAATGAAAAAATTAAAGAAAATATGAAGTATCTTATATGAAGAAAAATGACATGAAATTTAGACTGAGAGAAATAATTTAAGAATTACTACACTGCTTGAAAGTCATGATTAAAGAAAGAACTGAAACATTATCTGTCAATAATTTTAAAAGGTACTGCCCTGGTATTTTAGATCAAGAGAGTAAACTAGAAATAGAAAATATTCACTAATCATTTCTTAAAAGATATCCCTAAAGGAAAACCCCAAGGAATAACATAGCCAAATTCCAAACCTCCCATGTCAGAAAGAAAATATTTCAAGTAGCCAGAAAGAAATAATGCAAATATCCTAGAGCCAAAATTAGGATCACACAAGATTTAGATGCTTCTACTTGAATGGCATAGAATACTTTGAATATTATAAAGGAGCTAGGAGTAAAACCAAGAATAGGCTACCAGTCAAAACCAAGTACTGTCCTTCAGGGAAAAATAGATATTTAATTAAATTAAAGATTTTAAATTATTCCTTAGTAAAACAACAGAGATCACTAGAAAATTAGACATTCAAAAATAAGACTCAAAAGAAAATAAGGTAACTAGGAAAGAAAAATCATAGGATACACAATAATATTAAACTTTGTATTCTTATAAGGGATGATGCATGTGACTTCTAAGAATATTATAATTTTTAAAGCAATTAGGATTCTACATAAACAGATGGCATGGATATGTGTTGATTATGTTAGAATATCAAAAAAAGAAAGAAAAGAAAAAGTAATGCATTGAGAGAAAGGGGAAGAGGAAAAATGGGGGAAAGTATCTCACAGAAAAGCATCACAAAGAAGAACTTTTAAACTGCAGAGTGGAAAAGTGTGGGTGGTGAGAGGTAACACTTGAACCACATTCTCATTGAAATTACTTCATAGAAGGAAGAATTTATAATAATAATCAGTAAGGTACTAAGAAAGAAACATGAGGGAAAATGGATAAGAGAAAGATTGGGGTTATATATGGGAGGAAGTGGTCAGAAGCAAAGCAGACTTTTTAGGAGAGACAGAATTAAAGGACAGGCAGAAAGATATACAGAAGAAAAGAGTATTGAAGACAATACACAGTAAATATCACTGTGAATATGAATGGGATAAACTCACCCATTAAGTAGTAGATACAAGAATGGATTAGAAACTAAGATCCAATAATGTGTTTATAAGAAACAGAAATATACACAGTTAAAATAAGAAGTTAGAATGGAATCTATTATGTTTCAGCCAAGATTAAAAAAAAAGGCATGAGTGGCAATTACGATTTCAGATAAAATAAAAGCAAAAATAGAAATAATTAAAAGACGTAATCAGAGAAACTATATTTTGCTAAAAGTCAGAATTTTGTCAAAAGACAGACACAGACAGACACAAAGATCCTTATGTTTTTTTTTTCCTTGTGATTTTTTTAATATATTTTATTTGATCATTTCCAAGCATTATTCGTTAAAGACATAGATCATTTTCTTTTCCTCCCCCGCACCCCCCATAGCCGACGCGTAAGTCCACTGGGCATTAGATGTTTTCTTGATTTGAACCCATTGCTTTGTTGATAGTATTTGCATTAGAGTGTTCATTTAGAGTCTATCCTCTGTCATGTCCCCTCAACCTCTGTATTCAGGCAGTTGCTTTTTCTCGGTGTTTCCACTCCCATAGTTTATCCTTTGCTTATGAATGGTGTTTTTTTCTCCTGGATCCCTGCAAGTTGTTCAGGGACATTACACCACCACTAATGGAGAAGTCCATTACGTTCGATTATACCAGAGTGTATTAGTCTCTGTGTACAATGTTCTCCTGGTTCTGCTCCTCTCGCTCTGCATCACTTCCTGGAGGTTGTTCCAGTCTCCATGGAACTTCTCCACTTTATTATTCCTTTGAGCACAATAGTATTCCATCACCAACATATACCACAGTTTGTTCAGCCATTCCCCAATTGATGGGCATCCCCTCGTTTTCCAGTTTTGGGCCACCACAAAGAGCGCAGCTATGAATATTTTTGTACAAGTCTTTGTGTCCATTATCTCTTTGGGGTACAGACCCAGCAGTGCTATGGCTGGGTCAAAGGGTAGATATTCTTTTGTCGCCCTTTGGGCATAGTTCCAAATTGCCCTCCAGAATGGTTGGATCAATTCACAACTCCACCAGCAATGAATTAATGTCCCTACTTTGCCACACCCCCTCCAGCATTCATTACTTTCCTTTGCTGTTATGTTAGCCAATCTGCTAGGTGTGAGGTGATACCTCAGAGTTGTTTTGATTTGCATCTCTCTGATTATAAGAGATGTAGAGCACTTCTTCATGTGCTTGTTAATAGTTTTGATTTCATTATCTGAGAACTGCCTATCCATGTCCCTTGCCCATTTATCAATTGGAGAATGGCTTGATTTTTTGTACAATTGATTTAGCTCATTATAAATATGAGTAATTAAACCTTTGTCAGAGGTTTCTATGAAGATTTTTTCCCAATTTGTTGTTTCCCTTCCGATTTTAGTTATATTGGTTTTGTTTGTACAAAAGCTTTTTAGTTTGATGTAGTCAAAATTATTTATTTTACATTTTGTGATTCTTTCTATATCTTGCTTGGTTTTAAAGCCTTTCCCCTCCCAAAGGTCTGACATGTATACTATTCTGTGTTTACCCAATTTACTTATGGTTTCCTTCTTTATGTTTAAGTCACTCACCCATTTTGAATTTATCTTGGTGTAGGGTGTGAGGTGTTGATCTATTCCTAGTCTCTCCCACACTGTCTTCCAATTTTCCCAGCAGTTTTTATCGAATAGTGGATTTTTGTCCCAAAAGCTGGGATCTTTGGGTTTATCGTATACTGTCTTGCTGAGGTCGCTTTCCCCCAGTCTATTCCACTGATCTTCCTTTCTGTTTCTTAGCCAGTACCAAATTGTTTTGATGACTGCTGCTTTGTAATATAGTTTTAGGTCAGGGACTGCAAGGCCCCCATCATATGTGTTTTTTTTTCATTATTTCCCTGGATATCCTTGATCTTTTGTTCTTCCAAATGAACTTTGTTATGTTTTTTTCTAAATCAGTGAAGAAGTATTTTGGTAGTTCAATGGGTATGGCACTAAATAGATAAATAAGTTTGGGTAGGATGGTCATTTTTATTATATTGGCTCGTCCTATCCATGAGCAGTTAATGTTTTTCCATTTGTTCAAGTCTAGTTTTAGTTGTGTGGCGAGTGTTTTGTAGTTGTGTTCATATAGTTCCTGTGTTTGTCTTGGGAGGTAGATTCCTAGGTATTTTATTTTGTCTAAGGTGATTTTGAATGGGATTTCTCTTTCTAGTTCTTGCTGCTGAGCTGTGTTGGAGATATATAGAAAAGCTGATGATTTATGTGGGTTTATTTTGTATCCTGCAACTTTGCTAAAGTTGTTGATTATTTCAATTAGCTTTTTGGTTGAATCTCTAGGATTCTTTAAGTAGACCATCATGTCATCCACAAAGAGTGATAACTTGGTCTCCTCCTTGCCTATTTTGATGCCTTCAATTCCTTTATCTTCTCTAATTGCTACTGCTAGTGTTTCTAGTACAATGTCAAATAGTAGAGGTGATAATGGGCATCCTTGTTTCACTCCTGATCTTATTGGGAATGCATCTAGTTTATCCCCATTGCAGATGATATTAGCTGTTGGTTTTAGATATATACTGTTTATTATTTTTAGGAATGACCCTTCTATTCCTATGCTTTCTAGTGTTTTTAATAGGAATGGGTGTTGTATTTTATCAAAGGCTTTGTCTGCATCTATTGAGATAATCATGTGGTTCTTGCTAGTTTGCTTGTTGATGTGGTCAATTATGTGGATGGTTTTCCTAATGTTGAACCAGCCCTGCATCCCTGGTATAAATCCTACTTGATCATGGTGAATGATCCTTCTGATCACTTGCTGGAGTCTTTTTGCTAGTATCCTATTTAAGATTTTTGCATCTATATTCATTAGGGAGATTGGCCTATAGTTTTCTTTCTCTGTTTTTGACCTGCCTGGTTTTGGAATCAGTACCATGTTTGTGTCGTAAAAGGAGTTTGGTAGAACTCCCTCTTTGCTTATTATGTCAAATAGTTTGTATAGTATTGGGATTAACTGTTCTCTGAATGTCTGATAGAATTCACAGGTGAATCCATCAGGCCCTGGGGATTTTTTCTTAGGAAGTTCTTTGATGGCTTGATGGATTTCAATTTCTGATATGGGATTATTTAAGAATTCTATGTCCTCTTCTGTTAGTCTAGGCAGTTTGTATTTTTGTATATATTCATCCATTTCTCCTAAATTGGTGTATTTATTGCCATATAATTGGGCAAAGTAATTTCTAATGATTGCCTTAATTTCCTCCTCATTGGAGGTGCTGTCCCCCTTTTCATCTTTAATGCTGTGAATTTGCTTTTCTTCCTTCCTTTTTTTAATTAGATTGACCAGTACTTTGTCTATTTTGTTTGTTTTTTCAAAGTACCAGCTTCTTGTCTTATTTATTAAATCAATAGTTCTATCACTTTCGATTTTATTAATTTCTCCCTTAATTTTTAGGATTTCTAATTTGGTTTTCTGCTGGGGGTTTTTAATTTGATCGCTTTCGAGTTTTTTCAATTGCATTTCCAATTGATTGATCTCTGCTCTCCCTAGTTTGTTAATATATGCACTCAGGGATATGAATTTGCCTCTGATTACCGCTTTGGCTGCATCCCAAAAGGTTTGAAAGGATGTTTCGCCATTGTCATTTTCCTTGATGAAATTATTAATTGTTTCTATGATTTCTTCTTTAACTAAACGGTTTTGGAGTATCATATTGTTTAATTTCCAATTGGTTTTAGATTTGGTTTTCCATGTACCATTACTAATCATTATTTTTATTGCCTTGTGATCTGAGAAGGCTGCATTCATTATTTCTGCTTTTTTGCATTTGTGTGCTATGTTTCTGTGACCTAATGTATGGTCAATTTTTGTGAATGTGCCATGTGGTGCTGAGAAGAAGGTGTATTCCTTTTTATCCCTATTTATTTTTCTCCATATGTCTATTAATTCTAATTTTTCTAAGATTTCATTCACTTCTTTTACCTCTTTCTTATTTATTTTTTGATTTGATTTATCTAAATTTGATAATGGTTGGTTTAAGTCTCCCACTAGTATGGTTTTATTGTCTATTTCTTCCTTCAATTCTCCTAGTTTCTCCATTAGAAATTTGGGTGCTATATTATTTGGTGCATACATGTTGATTAATGATATTTCCTCGTTGTCTAGAGTCCCTTTTAACAAAATATAATTACCTTCCCTATCCCTTTTGATCAGGTCTATTTTTGCATTGGCTTTATCAGATATCATGATTACCACTCCTGCCTTTTTTCTATCAGTTGAGGCCCAGAAGGTCTTACTCCATCCTTTAATTCTGACCTTGTGGGTGTCAACCCACCTCATGTGTGTTTCTTGGAGACAACATATGGTAGGGTTTTGGATTCTAATCCATTCTGTTATTCGTCTACGTTTTATGGGTGAGTTCATCCCATTCACGTTCAAAGTTATGATTGTCATTTGTGGACTCCCTGGCATTTTGATTGCCTTCCCTAATTCTAACCTTTTCTTCTTCGGCTCTACCTTTTAGTCCAGTGATTTACTTTGAATCAGTCCCCCTTGTCCCCTCCCTTGATGTTTCCCTTTTTAGTCCCTCCCTTTTTGTTCCCTCCCCCTCCCCCCTCTCTTTCCCTCCCTTTTTGTTCTCCCTCTCCCCCTCCCCCCCTTGGTTTTCCCTTCTCCTTACCCTTGTTGGGTAAGATAGAATTCAAGATCCCAATGGATCTGGATGTTTTTCCCTCTCAGAGTTGATTTCCCTGAGATTGAGGTTTGAGTAAACCCCCCCCTCTCTTCCTCTCCTTCTTATAGGAGTTTTCTTCCCCTCCCCTTCCCATGTGAATCTTTGTGTGAGAACCATTATTCTATTTGGTCTTTCTTTATCCCCTATTTATACATTACATTTTCCCCACATGTTAGTATACATAGATTGATATAAATGTAGTCCTTATAGAAGAGAGTTTGAGTAAAAGAAGAAGATAGCATTTTTCCCCTTTCCTTAATATTTACCTTTTCAGGTATTCCTTGCTCTTTGATTTTCGGTATCAAACTTTCCACAGAGCTCTGGTCTTTTCTTTGCAAAAAGTTGGAAGTCTTCTATTTTGTTGAATGCGCATACTTTCCCTTGGAAGTATATAGTCAGTTTTGCTGGGTAGCTGATTCTTGGTTGGAGACCCAGCTCTCTTGCCTTTCTGAAGATCATGTTCCATGCCTTAGGATCATTCAGAGTAGAACTTGAGGGGATGGGCTGCAGCTTCCCCAAGCTCCAGGGCAAGGACTTTCACTGAGACTTGGATAGCAGGATCCAGCCCTTGAGGCTGTCTTGCCCACCCTGAGGGTTGCTGTTGTTTCGACCAGCTCTCTGCAGTAGAAGCCCCAGGCAGTAACTTTCACCCGGACTCCGGTAGAAGGCCCTGAGGGTTGTTGTTCTGAGGACCCTGCTCTCTGAGCCTGGCCGGGCTGCGGCTTCCGGGAGCCTTGGACTCTGCGCTCCTACCCCTGAGGTCCGAGTGATCTCAGGTTCTGGCTTTTGAGGGGAGCCGTACCTTTTGAACCGGGTCCAGGTCCAGGAGGAGGGTTCCCAGGTTCCCTGTGCTGTTGATCGTTTTGAATTTCGGCGCCTTAGGAGCTTATAGTTTGAGATCGGTCGGGAAGGGTTTTCCGGAGATCTGAACTTTAGCTTTCTCTAAGCCGCCATCTTAACCGGAAGTCAAAGATCCTTATGTTAATCAGTAATAAAATTTTATAATTTGGGGTGCATACTCTATAGAGAGAATGACATAGGCAAAGGAATTAAGTGAGACTTTTGCAGAAACAATGGTTAGTAATGATTTACAAGATAGAGACAATAGATGTAGATTACCTCAGTAGTTTTAAACAGAGTTTTCTATAGGTGATAATTCAATATGTAAATTTGCAACCATCTAAGTAGGTTTCTCATAGAATTCTTGCATCAGTATCTGGGGAGGAATTGAATTGAGTTCTCATGCTTTGGGGCAAGCTATGTGTCTGACTACTTCTAAAGTATGGCTGTGATTTTACTAAGGCCTACTCTCACTAATGGTGGCTACAGACAATGCCATATCTAAACTTACTTTGCAGCAAGATTCTATGATAAAGATTTTATTTGTCAAATTTATATAGACAGTACAATTCATAAAATTGTCATTCCTCAATTAACAAATGATCAAAAGATATGAAAAGGCAATTTTTGGAAGAATAAATCAAAATCATCTACAATAATATGAAAATTCTTTAAATCTCTACTGATTAGAGAAATGAAAATTTAAATAACTTTTTGGTACAACCTTATGTCTATCAGATTGGATAAATGACAGAAAAGGGAAATAAATGCTGGAAGTGATGTGGAAATTGATTGTTGGTGGAATTTTGAACTGTCCTAACCATTGTTACTATTAGCAATTTGGAACTAACCAAAAAGGACTATCAAATTCTCCATATCTGTTGACCCAGCAATACCATTATTAGATCTGTATCTAAAAGAGATTAAAGAAAAAAAAAGAAAAGGATCTATATGTACAAAACTTTTATACAAGATTTTTTATAGTATCTGAGGGAATACCAAATGATTGAGGAATGGTTGAACAGTTTTTACATATGATTTGTAGCCATAATTTTATCAATATATTTCTCAAGATTGGATGTAGATGCAATTTTTAAAAATTATTTTCTAACATTTTGTGATGCATGTTCTCTCCTTTCTTCTCTTAAATCCCCCCACATCGAGATGACATGCAATATGATATGGGTTATATAAGTGCTATCAAGCATTATGTATTTCTATGTTCATCATATTGTGAAAGAAGATTCATATCACATATTAGTAAAAAATCTCATGAAGACAATGTAGCGAAAAATGGTATGCTTCAATGTGCAGTCAGGATCCATCAGTTCCTTCCTTGTGGGTGGGTTTTTTCAAGGATCCCTTGGATCCCTGCATTACAGTTAATAGTTGTAAAAATGGAGACTTGAATCCAGGACTTCAATGCCCAGAAGTCCTTGCTCCACTTCCCCAGAATGCTTTGTAATCTCACTGAATTCTCACCTAGGCTGAGAGCAAGTTATGATTTAAAGGGTCTCTGTCATAGGCGGGCTCTCTTCTCTTCCTGTCTCCTCTGGCAAGCAGATGCGTCTCATGGAGTGAGTGAAATTGAATTGGGCCTCTCGGCCCACCTGGCACGTGCCTTTATTATTTTGTATTTTTATTAAACTCTCAACCTTTAATAAACCTCTAAAATATAATACTCCTTGCAGAGAGAAACTAATTTCTACCTGCCTCAGTTTCCCTAAATTTTAACTGTTACATAGTAAAGTTACTCATAGTTCATCATCATACATTATTGCTGTTATGTAAAATATTCTCATTCTGCTCAATTCACTTTGTATCACTTTATGTCTTCCCAAGTTTTGTGTGTGATTGATCTATTTGTCATTTTTATGATATTTATTCCATTACAATTATATACCATAACTTGTTCAAATATTCCCCAATTGATGGACATCTTTGCAGATTCTAATTCTTTGCCACCACACGCACACATGCAATAAAGGATACTATACCTATTTTTGTAAAAGTAGGTCATTTCTCTCAATTTTTTTTATCTCTTTAAGATATAGAACTAGTAATGATATTGCTGGGTCAAAGGGTATGCATAGTTTTATGGCCCTTTAGGCATGGTTCCAAATTTTTCTCAAGAATGGTTTTATCAGTTTATAGCTCTATGCCTAGTATCTGCCAGACTACTTTCACTTTCCCAACAGTTGGGATTTTTTCACAATTTCTTCCAAACATTCATGTTATGGGTTCATCAAATACTTAGTGACTATGATCCTTTTCCATTGCATTTTGAGTGATTAATATTTTTCCACTGATCCATTACTTTATTTCTTAGCCATTACATATTATTTTGATGGTTGGTCATTGCTAATATAATGCAGTTTGAAATATATTAACTCTATGCCACCTTCCTTCACATTTTCTCATCATTTTCCTTGACATTCCTGTCCTTTATTCATCCAGATGATTTTTATTTTTTCTACTTTTATGAAATAATTTATTGGTAGATTGACTAGTATGGCATTTAATAGATTAATTAATTAGAGTAGAATTATAATTTTTATTCTATTGACTCAACCTACCCAGGAGCAATCAATGTTTTTCCAGTTATTTAGAGCTGATTTTATTATGTAACAGTGCTTTTTAATTGTGTTCATATAGTTCCTGAATTTGTCTTGGCAGGGAGACTTCTAATTATTATATATTAACTATAGTTATTTTAAAGGTGATTTCTCTATTTCTTCATGCATCTTTGGTAGTATAAAGAAATGTTGAGGATTTATTATGAGTTTATTTTGTATCCTGCAATTTTGCTTAAGTAGTTAATTTTCAACATTAGCTTTTAGGTTGAATCTCTAGGATTCTCTAAATATACCATCATATCATCTTTGTTCATTGATTATTCTTATTCCTACATTTTATTATTTTATTATTAGATTATTAGTATTTCTAGTATAATTCTGAATTATAGTGTTGATAATGAGCACCCTTGCTTCACTCTTCACCTAATTGGGAAAACTTGTAGCTTATCCCCATTACAGATAATGCTTGCTGATGGTTTTAGATAGATGCCATTTATCATTTTTTTAAAATGGTTCATTTTTGCCACTGTTCTCTACTGTTTAATAGTTGTATTTTCTCAAATTCTTTTTTCTGCATTTGTTGAGATAATCATATGGTTTATATTGGTTTTGTTAGTGATATGGTCAATTATCCTGATAGTTTTCCTAATATTGAACCATTCCTGTATCCCTGGTATAAAACCGACTTCATCATAGTGTATGATCCTTATAATTTATTGCTATAATTGGCTTGCAAATATGCCTATAGTTTTCTTTCTCTTTTTTCCTCTTCCTCATTTGGCTTTCAAAACAATATTTGTATCATAAATGGAATTTTATAGAATTCATCCTTCATCCATTTTTCCAGAATACTTTATAAGGTATTGAATTTAATTATTCTTTACCTTTTTGGTAGAATTCACTTGTGAATCAATTGGGTCCAGGGGATTATTTCTTAGAGAATTCATTGATATATTGTTCCATTTATTCATCTGAGAAGGGGATATTCAAAGTATTATATTTCTTCTACTTTAATTGGGGCAATTTATAATATTTTAAAGATTCATCTATTTAGCTGAGATTGTCAGATTTATTGACATATATCTGGGCACAATACTTTCTTATAATTGCTTTAATTTTTCTTCAGTGGTAGTGAATGAACTTATTTCATTTTTGATACTGGTCCTCTGGTTTTCTTCTTTCTCTTTTTAATTAAAATAACCAATGGTTTATCCATTTTATATAAATCCAACTCATCTTAATTTATTAGCATATTATTTTGATAAATATTATTTTAGTATAAGAAATGATTTATGGTATGCTTTTAGAAAAACCTGGGAAGATCTATATGAATTGATGAATAATAAAACCATTAGAACCAAGTGATCATTTTACATAGTAACAATATTATAATGATGATAAACATTAAAGACTTAGCTACTCTGGTTTATAAAATGATCCAAGACAATTTCAAAGGATGTATAATGAAAAATGCTCTTAACCTCAAGAGAAAAAAATTCATGAATTCTGAGTGAAAATTGATTTCAATATTTTTTTCATTTTCTTTCATTTTCTTATTCTTTTGGAAGGGGTCATAATTAACATGGAAAATGTTTTTCATGATTTCACGTGCATAATTAATATTATATTCTTTGCATTGTTAAGAGCATGGAAGAGGTTAGAAGTCCAGAAAGTATTTGTAGCTTAATATTTTAAATAAAGAATTTTAGAAATAAATAGGAAATTAAAAAAAGAAAAATTGCAAATATTACTCATATTGTGATATTGTGGACACCAGAGAAGGAAGCCTCAAGTTTTTGCTCTATACTCAGGTAAAGTGGAAAATTATTTTTGTAGTTAACTGGATATCTGGTTGCTGAGTTCCTATCTAAAGAAATCATTCTTATTGTCAGTTTCCAGGAAGACATGGGAAAACAGGGAAACATACTAACGTGGCTTCCTTCAGCACTTTGACTCACTGGCAAAATGGAGAAAAAATAGTTAATTACCTCTATTAGTTAGTGTGGTGCTAATAAATTCAATTCTTGAATTTGATTTCTATAAGCATCAGATGTACTTTGTTCCAGAGATTCTAACTATACATTCACTCAGAGCCTTGTAATTTAAAAATGTGAGCCATGGAACACAAGACAAGTCTATTAAGAGGATATGATCATAGCTTGATAGAACAAGAAGCAAAAGGATCCTGGAGGTCATTTAGTCTAATTTACTCCTCTTCAAGATGAGGAAACTGAAGACCTAGGCTATTAAATTACTTGCCCAAGGTCATATAGATAGTAAGCATCAGAGGTAGGATATAAACTCAGATTTGATTCCAGAGTCAGTGGTTTTTCCATTATACCTAGAAGCCTTCTATTCAATTATAAAAAGAATGAGTTCAACTAATCAGTCAACCAATAGAGTATGAATAATGTCACCTTTCTTAAATGAAGTGAAGACTTTAGGAATTGAAACATCTTTTCTCTAAGTTCATGAATGCAATTTTAGTACAAATGATTAAAAAATTCTAGTGATTAATGACAGGGTACAAATGATGGCTCAAGAATGTGAAAGTGTGATAGAGGAGGGAAGAGACTGAGAATTAGGTTTGGAATTCTATAGGTAATATTTTTGAGTGGGAAGATAAGGAAGGATTATAAAAGTAGAAAGTATTTGGAAATTTTCATCTATATCTTTCATTTACACTTTCACTTGACATGTTTAATTATTATTCATATTTTTGTCTCTTTCTTATCTCCACTATTTGTAAGATGGTTAGTGTAAAGGATTGAGTCTCAAATATCTTTTGTATGCCTTTTTCCTCTTATCCGTATTATTTGGGTCACTAATCCCTTTAAAACAGGTTATTTCTTGATATGTTTGAGGAATGTTTTTTTTCCTAATTAATTGAACTTGAAAAAATTTAAAAATAAGATTTGGTCAATGTATGGTTTTCAACAAATCCTCAGTTTCTTAATGCAGCAGAATTTATATCTATGGCCCAGTTTCTTAGTCTTTTTTCCCTAGGATGAAGAGCCAGTCCTGCCCAGAAAACTTTCAAAGATTGGAAGGGTTCATTCAAACTCAGCTGATACAAAAGTCAGAATGAAGGAAAAATAAAGTATAATACAATCATGTAGAAATTTTATTTTTCTCAGATTAATAGATTCATAACTAAAAACTGTCTTATACACCTTTGGGTATGCTATTCTCCTTTATTTTATAAGTAAAAAATTGAAAGTCAGACAGTTTAAATTATTGATGCTGGAGACTTCCAGGTTAAGGTGGCCCCAGAGTAGAAGCAGGGCTCTTCCTCTCCTCTTTACCAACTGAGATACAGTGCCTCAAAAGGACAAAACCAAAGTCAGATGAGCGAAAGAGCTCCACAGTAGGGAGAAGCACAGAAGGTAGGCAAAGTTTGGGCATTTTCATGCTAAATGGAGGCAAAATTACTCCCACCAAAGGAGGAACTCATCACCACTCACCCACTTCCCCTACAGTGACAGAGTCAGAGCCAGCATGGGGCAACTTCTAGGTTCTTAGGGGCTATTTATCTGATGAAAACACAGATTTACTCTTAAGAGAAATGAGACTTGGGACCCCAGAAGGCTTAGAAAACATGGGGATAGGTCTCAAAGATTGGGCAGAGAGGAGCGGCTCTTAGTAGACACCACAGAGATACTTGAAAAAAAGCCTCAGGGCAAAAATCTCTCTGGAGCTAAATGCAGAGACTTACCTACACTTTAAACCCAGACCTCTGTGGGGCAATCTTTAGGTTCTCAGGGATTGTACTTGCCCCTAAGAGTAGTGAGACTTAGGTTCCCAGGAAGCTGAGGAACACAGAGATTGGGTGAAAAGACTTTTCAAGGCTGCTCATACCACACACTCCTGCAGAGACTTGAAAAATAGCTTCAGGGCAAAAATCTCTCTAGAACTCAATTCAAAGATTGCCCACCTTCCTCACTTAGATTTCTGACTGGGAAAGAACAAGGTAATGGCCACCAATTCCCAAGAACTACAATACACAACCACCAAAAGCAAGCAAACAAACAAACCAAGAAGAAAACCTTAACCCTTGATAATTTTTATACAAAAAAAAAAAATCCAGACTAAAGAGGAGACAGGAGAAATTTACAAACAAGTAAACACACTCACTCCTTCAAAAAAAAAATGGAAATTGGCCACAAGTTCTCAAAGAGTTCAAATCTGAGTTCATGATAAAGATGGAAGAGATTTGGCAAGAAAAATGAGAAATAGTCCAAAAAGAAAATAACAGTTTAAAAGACTGAATCTCCCACTTGGAAAATGAAGCCCAGAAATAAAATTAAACAATAATAAAATTCTAGACCTGAAATGACCTGCTGGAAGCCATGAAAAGTAGAATAGATCAAATAGAAACAGAAAATCAAAAGATCTTAGCTGAAAACCAGTCATTAAAAACTAGAATTGGGTAAGTAGAAGCCAATGATATCACAAGACAGCAAGAATTAATAAAGCAAAGTCAAAATAATGACAGATAAGAAGGAAACACAAAATATCTCATTGAAAGGGTGGTTGACTTGGAAAACAGATCTCAGAGAGACAATTTGAGAATCATAAGCCTAGTTGAAAACCTGGAAATAAACAGAAACCTTGACATCATACTACAAGAAATTATCCAAGAAAACTTCCCTAATGTTCTAAGAGGGCAAAATAGGCATTGGAAGAGTCCATAGATCATCCTCTACATTAAATACTCAAAAGACAACCCCCAAGGTAATTGTCAAATTCAATAGCTTCTAAGCTGAGGAGAAAATATTACAAAAAGCCGGAAAGAGACAATTCAGATATCAAGGAGCAACAATCAGGATTACACAGGATATGGCAGCCTCCACACTAAAGGACCACAAGGCTTGGAATATGATATTTAGATATGTAAATTATTGATGCTGGGACACAAAGATAAAAAGAGTCTGTGGTAGGATTAGATCTTAGGTCATATTTCAAAATTATTTGAGGTTTTGAATTTCCTCTTTCTCTCCCTCTCTCTTTCTCCTTTTTCCCTTTTCCCTTCCTCCCTTCCTTGTCTTCACTCCAATACTCCAGAAATAATTAGAGTGTGGTATACTTTGACCAATCAGTCAACTGTGAATCTGACTTGAAGGTTCTTGCATTTGAAACAATGAGCAGAAAATTAGCAAAGCAGAAACATCGGGAACTAGATCTGGTTTACAAAAAAAGAAGCATTCATAAATAGAGGTTGCAGCTACATGAGAACTACAGATTTTATTTTTTGGCATAAGTATTTGGGGGGGCGCCTAGAATAGTCAAGCCCTGATCCTTATAATTCACAGGTGTTACAATACTTTGTAACAGTGCCTCTTGGTGGTAAAATTTTTTTAAATGGAATATTTATATGGGTTAGTCACTTAATAAATATTATCTCATTTAAGTATCTTGAAAATGTTGAGAAGCATGTGCCATTATTCTCCCAATTTAAAGATGAAGTCAAAGGTCAGGTAATTTTCCCAGTTCATCAATTTCTGAGGCTAGATTTGAACTCATTTCTTCTTGACTCCAAACACAATGCTTTATTCCCTGTGCCATCTAGTAGAATTGACAAAGTTTGAACTATTGATCCTTGCTATCAACAAAAAATATAGAAAATAAAGCTTCCTTTAGCTTTAAATGTTGAGAAAGGATGAAAAGAAAAGGGTTTGTTTGGGTCCAAAGTGTAATGTGCCCTAATGAAAGTCCTCCATGCAAAATTCTGTTTGGCTTAATTGAAACTTTTTAGACTCATCAAAATCACAAGCATTCTATTTTAGTGTTATCGTAAAAACAATAATATTGTTTTATATCATCTTTTAATTTTTTTATTGTTATTTAACGTTTATACTCTGTAAGTCTTCTCTTCTTAACTCATTTATAAACCCTTTCAAGGCAAGGGACTACACGTTTGATAATCACTCATTCTTAGTGGTTACTCTGTAAATGTTTGTAGAATGAATATGTGAATGAAGGAAACAGATGTTCCTTAGTGAAGTATCAGCATCCATTGGATATTTACAAGGAGAGTTGTCGTTTTCTCACTCTTCCTGAAAAGCAACAGCAGCTTTGAGCCTCTAGATAATCTCTCTGCCTTGACATATCCTGAGCAGACACTGCCAATCGACCTGAATTATTTATGACTTTAAATGGAAGAGCTTTTCCTACTGGGACCAAAGCAAAGGCTAGCAAATGCTCATGTGTTCAGATTGGCCTCAGACCCTGATCCCCAAAGGCAGGTTTGTTTTTCATGTGCAGCCTGAAAGTGATTCTCAGTAAGTTTTCTTGCTTATTCCAGTGAGCTTAGACATGACTCTGGGACTTTAGTTCAAATCTCCTGCCAACAACTCATTATAGGATGTTAGATCTATGATAGGCTCTAGCCTTAGCTTGTCAGGAAAATAAGTGACCATGAGATGGATTTAATCTCCAATAAATGGGAAGATTTCTCATCTACACAATGGTGAGCATTTTAAAAGGCAGACACCATTGAGAAAACTATTGAGGACCATGAATAACCAAATATTGGACCAGAGCAACATCTGCATTATCAAAAAAGAAAAATCTAAGGTTAGTAAATGACCTTACTTACTTTCTCATATCCTTTTTAATTGGTGTGTGAAAATAAGTAAATTATAGAACTTATATTGATCTCCAAATATATGGAAGATGCTGAGTTAGGTACCATACTGGATACAATGATGAATAAGATACAGTTCCTTCCCTCAATAACTTATTGATCTACATGGAAATAATAATAACTAACTTTTAGTCCTAAATCTCAGAATAACATTTTAAATGCATAATATCAAATATAAGTATTACAAAAGGAACCAATTAAATTAAAATATTTCTTAAGCCCTTACCTTCCATCTTAGAATCAATACTGTATATTGGTTCCAAGGCAGAAGGCTAGTGGTAAGGGCTAGGCAATGGGGGTTAAGTGACTTGCCCAAGATCACACAACTAAAAAGTATCTGAGGCCAGGTTTGAACCCAGGACCTCCCATCTCTAGGCCTGACTCTCAATCCCCTGAGTCATCCAGATGCTCCCTACATTAAAATATGTTAAATGAATTCATAGACACCACCTTAAAAATTCCTGTTTTATAATATCTCTCTTATTTTATTGATGAAGAAATAGAGACTCATAAATGGTAAATGACTAGTTGAAAGTCACGCTAATATGAAGTCTGAAGAGTAGGATTCCAACCTAGGCCCTTTGACCTAGAAGTTAGTGCTTTTCCTACTATATCATAAGAAACTACTTTAAAATAAATTTACAAAGAATGGCAAGATAAGAAAGCAAAGTATTTTGCTATACTTAAACTTGCATCTATTCATTCATAGCAAATTGGAAAAGTGGGGTAATTTTCTGAATTCCTCAGGCCACTGAAACAGTATCTTTCACATATATAGTATTTTCCTAGGAAAACACTAGAAACTGTCCTTTGTTGCATTATTTCATTATGAAGTCAGTGTTTTTCTTTATTTTTAAAAATTATTTATCGATATATTTTATTTTGTTCCCCTTATTTATGATCTTTTTCCCTTTCCCAACCCAGTGAGCCACTGCTTTGAACAAAGTATGTTTTTAAAGAGAAGAAAAGAGCCAATTTATCTCCAGTATCCAGAGACTGCCAGATCTGCAAAGGAAGGGAGCTATTGTCTTTTAAACCTCTTCCCATGAGGACGAATTTGGTCATTATAGTTTTAGTGTTTTGTTTTGTTTCTTTTTCTGTAAACAACATAATTTTGGCAAATAGACAGTGCAGTATCATTCCCATCTCTTTATTATTTGACCTCACAGTAATATGTGAATAGAGTCAATCCACTGAGATACTGGTTGAATGTGGAGACATTCTTACTAACTCAGCCTGTTCAAATCATTTAAGTAAAGGAGGCAGAATTCTGCCCACCTTGCATCATTCCCACTACAGTGATCTTGGTCACTGGGAAGCTGTTTTTAACGGTTATTTTTCACTCAGCTATTATATTCTGCTGCTTCTCAACAAAATCCCTCAAAAAAATGCAAAGGACTGCTTTAAACTCACCAAAAAAGTTCAGCGGTGGATTCCGTATATGGAGCCATACAACCTGGATTCAAATACTACTCATTATCCATGGCCTTGAGCTAGTCACAAAAATGATTAGGACTCATTTTTTCATATGTAAAAGGAGAGGTCAGATTAGCCTTTCACCTTTAACCTCTATGGATGTTGGAAGGATCTGTTTTAAGGTAAAAGCTTCATCTGTGGCTACCTACATGAGATGATGTCTTTGGAAATTATAAGCTTAGCTGTAGTAATCACATCCTTGGAAACAGAATCATAGAACTAAAGCTGGAAGGAACTTCCAGGCTAATTAGTACATCCTGTCCCTTCTGGATCTAACGATTAGGAAATTTCAGTAAAGAGAAGTTCAATGAATTATCCAAAGTTGTGCAGGTAACGACTTACAAGAAAGAAGTCAAAATACAAAACCTGGTTCTCTGTTCACTGAGCTAGTGCTCATTAGACTATACAATTCAACTTAATTCAGTTCTACAATATGTATTACCTACCTAGATTTGTCAAAACTGAAAACCAAAATAATGAATAGAAAATAAGTGGAACAGTATTAATTTTGGAGTGGGGAAATTCTGAGTTCAAGTCCAAACTTAGCTAGGTAAAAGTGTGACTCTGAATATGTCATTTAGTCTCTGTCTACCTCAGTTTTTTCATCTGTAAATGGGGAAATTGGGATAAAAATAATCTGCCTGTCATGGATGTTTCAAGAATTAAATGTGAAAGTGCTTAACAAATCTTAAAGTATTACATAAATGCCTGTTATTTAGTGCTTGTTTTATTACTATTTCTTCTTTTAATAACAGGAAGCAGTTTTATATAAAGATGCCCCATGAGTGGATATTTGCAAAGCACTTTGCTCACCTTAAAATGTCATATAAGTGCTAGCTGCTTTTATTATCCTCATTCTCCAAGAGTCTACATCCTAGTATGGAATAAAACAGTTATGTGAATACAAAAATACATGTTAATACAAAAAGGGAGAGAAGTCTAGCAATTAGGGGCATGAGAGAAGATTTTATGAAGAGGCAACATATCAGCTGAGCTATGAAGGAAGATAAAGTTTTGGAGGGACAAAGATGAAGAGAAAGTCCATTAACCAATGTGACTACATAGTAAAGACAAGACAAATGTCCCAGGTAGCACAAAAGGAAATGGAAGTTTATGGGAGGTGGTAAGGGGAGATGGGAAAAGAACAGAGCTGGTAATTGGTAGACTAGAGAATCAAGAGTCTTTATGCCAAAAGAAGGGATGAGATTAGCTAGGCACAATGTTTTCAATAGACAAAAAATTAAGCTCATAAAAATGAGCTTGTGGAAATAAATAGGCATCAGAGTATCTTCATGAAAGGATGAAAGGTTCTGACTATCTCCAGAGATGTTCAGGAGCACAGAAAAACTCATGTCGCCCAGTGAGTAAGTTGATTAGCCCATCAATGTTCTCATGGAGTTATATCTTGGCAAGCATCTGTTTTGGAGCACATACTATCTTCTTGACTGAGCAAAGAGCTCTAATTTCAAAACTCTGCTACTAATTTCCATTTTCCCCTCCCTTTTGCTATATATGAAAAGCAGTGAGGTATAGTGGGAGAGAGTCAAGAAGACCTAGGTTAAAATCTCATTTCATACACTTTGTAGTTAGAACCCTGGACAAGTCAATCAAACTAGCTGGATCTCAGTTTCCTTATCTGTAAAATGAGAAATTTCACTTTGATGATCTCTAAAATCCCTTCCAGCTCAAATCCTCTAAAACTATGGCTCCTTATCTAGATGAATCCTACACTCTATCTAGTTCATACTTTCTGTCTTTGATCTCTTCTCACCACAAAGGGATCCTCTATCCATTCCTATTGATTTTAGTAATTACTAAGTGAATTGGTCCCATATTCTCTAGGGCCCAGGGGTTTCCATAGAAAATTTACGTCATAAAGGGTATTTATTTTTTTTAAGCAACACACAGTTGATTCAATGTTGGGCACTGGGGAAAAATGCTAGATTTGGAGTCAGAGTTTATGTTCAAATTCTGATTCTGTTAATTATTTCCTATGTATTATTGGTAAGTTACTCAAATTCTCATTGGACCTCATTTTCATCTATAAAATTGGGAGTGAGTAGTTGTCTTCTAAAGCCCCTTGTTATAACAGAATCATAAGCAAATATTAATTTGCTACAGTATTGATATTCCCTTTGGAAGAGAGAAAAAGGAGATGGGAGTGGAACTGATGCAAAAGGCATTATTAGGTCTGTTTGAAATAAGCCTGAAATTTTGATGCCGAGTATAATGCAAGGAATATTTTCAATAACCATGTGAATTGAAAAATAGCAAGTCTATAATTTTGCATATAAAAGGGAAATCATGATAAAAGTCCCTTGGATTTTGTCTCTGAAAAACAGTGAGATTAACTCTGAAAATGGTATTCACTGCCCCATTTAACCTCTGGATTTATTCTGGTTACCATGGTGATCTTGTCCCATAAACCTGCATTACTGTCCCTAGTAGGAGACCATTCATTTGTCATGTAAACAGGCAACCCAAATTGTTCCTCCAACTGCTAGGTCCAGTTCCAAATGCTGGGCAAACTGGCTAATATATTTATTCTGAGTCGATAGTGTCACTACATTTTAATAACAATGACATTCTTATTTGGTATTTTATTTGCTACATCAATTCTAAAGTCTTATTTTATTAGCTAGTATGGGCCTTCTGAGGACAACCTATCTGGTGCTGCAGAAGTCAATAAAAGTAACAAATTAAATGTACCAGTCACTCATTTTTCCTTTACATGGCACCACAAATCCCTCTGCAACCATGCCTGCATTGGGTTGTGGGGGCAAGGAGGGAAAGGCAGAAACATGCTGATGGTTTCCATTTGTGACACTTTAATAAATAAAAATAAAAACTCCTATTATTTTGGTATATGACTCAAAGATCCATTTGAATATCTTTACTGCCATAAAGAGATGTATCATTGAATTATTCATTTTTCTTTAAGAAATTCTTTTTTAGTAGCATAAGCGGTTGTAGTACTCTGCTATCCTCACCTTATAGTCAGGTTTTCACTTGTCCATCCCCATGAGAAATGTAAAAAACTCATTTTAGAGAAGAAAGGAATCTTAGAACCTGTAGAGTGGGAAGAACACTAAATATGAGATCAGAAGATTCTAGCTTGTCTTCAACCTACATTTAAAGCCACGGGCAAATGTTTAACTTCTCTTGACATCAATTCTTTATCTATAAAATCAAATAATTCAACTAACACTTTCTAAAGTCTCTTTTTGTTCTTAAACATACAATCTCAGTGACTTTCTAGTCCAAACTGAATTGAGGGAGGTAGGAAGAGCAATATATTTGGAGATAGAGGACCAAAATTCAAATTCTGTCTCTGCTCATTAGAACCCATGTGACATGGGTCAGCCTGTCTGTATCTCAATTTTTCATGCAGAAAATGAAGGCTTCAGACTAGATGGTTTCTTTGTTCTCTTCCTGCTTTATATATCCATTATCCCATGATTCATACTTGTTAGGGGGAGGTTTGTTTTTTTTTTCCAAATTAGGAAACTGCCAGAAAGCGGGTAAAATTGCATATACAAAGTTGTGTAGTTGCCTAGAGACAATTTGAATTAGAATCCATTTCTTCTTATTCTCAGGCATATTGTTTTCCATTATTATATACCCAGCTTCTTCATATATTGGCCAAAGTGATTTTAACTTCCACTCATCTTTCTCAGAGAATTAAAGAATCTTCTCTGCAGTGCTCACAGGGTCATACTTCTTGTCATAGATTTGCTTTCTTATTCTGTGTCTAGTTCCTAGGATGAGATAGGTCTCCTTACATAGTTTTGGTACTGGGAATAAGTTTTTGGGAAAGAAGAGTCTGAAAATAAAGGTCCATTCTTGGGGCCTATAGTACTAAATATATATCTCTCCCCTTGTATCTTGTGAGAGAGAACCATTTCATCATTCCTGTCTGTGTAGTTAGAAATTCTTGAACCCCTAAAACTACATTACCCAGAATTCCTTTCTTTATTACCTAGAATCCTTTTTCCTTATCCTGTATCTTTGTGTTTTACTTGATGGTTTTTAAGTGGGCTGTAATTCCTCCCACTATCTTTTTTTCACTTGGACCAGGCTGAGTTCAGGTACTTCCTTTTACTTTAGTTATTATTAATAAAACTTTTTTAACAAATACTTAATTTTTATTATATAAATAATTCAACAGCAGATAATTCAATAGTTAACAGTATTTGGGAATATTAGGAAATTTAAAAATAATAAAGCGGACTTTAAGACTCTTTTAATAAAACTTTTAAAATATAATAATTATTGAATATTAATTTTAAAAGCCACATGTGATCAACTTTAGGTTCCTGCTCTGTTGATATTAATTAGTTTGGGATGAAGGATCAGCCATTTTTGCCTCTCCACATTCAAATTTCTAAAATGTATCATTTGTACTAAGTACTGACAGTACTAAGCTGTTGATTTTTTTCCTATCATTTTCTTCTCTTAGTTTTCTTCTATGCTTCTTATTATTTGTTTTTCTTTCTTTTTGTGGAGCTCTTCCCAGAGTTCATCTGGGATTTGACTTCTTTTCGTAATTTCCTTTGAAGCTCCACGTTTCCTTCTTTGTATCGTTGTCCTCTTCTGAACTTGTATTTTAATCATTTCTCTTATTTTCTAGCTTCAGAATTTTTCTCTATCTTTTGCTCTTGGGGAGGGGAGTATTTTTCCCATTTGATTCTGTCTATGTGCTGAAACTAGATGCAAGAAGTATGTAAACCTTAAAATTTCTTAGACTTATAAATGTTGGAAATTTCACCATTGGGAAATTTCATACTTAGAAAATTTCTTAGTGATAATCTATTGGAATGTGAACCCCATTGGCATGGGAGGTTCCTCCTCCTACCTTCTTAAGATTACTTTAGGACAGAAACCTTTTGCTGAACAATGGAAAGGGCTTTGACCTATGCTTAAGCACAGAACAGGAATTTCTTTGAGTCATGATTGATTTTAGAATTGATACAATAGAGATACTTGGAATGACAGAACCAGGTCTTGGAAAATACAATTTCCACCCCACTCAGTCCTAACAGGATTTAGGAAGGGCTGCAGCATAGATCAAAATTTAATTATTCCAATCTCTACCCTACTCAGGGTAACAGGATTTAGGAAGGGCTGTAGCAAAGGATCAGAGATTTAATTATTTGAGAATATGACCTTCAACAGACATGTGCAAAGCCACAGACCTCTGGGCGGTCCTGGGTTAAGCTAGAGCCACCATTGGCACAGGGAAAATGATGGACAGTGATTGGTAGATGTGAGAACTGAGGGGAGGGAACTAGGATGGTTTCCTTAAAGATAGAGGGGTCTGAGGACTGAGGGGGGGGGTGGTTGGAGAGTTTTGGCTCTGAGTGGTTGCAGAGGTGCTCTGAGAAGCTTGCTCTGAAGGAAGCTGTAGGTGGAGGCCCCCGAGACTGTTTCTCCATTTTGGTCACATGAGTAATAGGGACTGATCTCCTTTCCTTGCCCCAGCTATCTAAGGGCTTGGGCCTTTTGGCCCAGCCTAAACAGAAGGGGTATTTAAGCCCTATTCCCTTCTCTCCCCTTTCTCTCTCTCTCTCTCTCTCTCTCTCTCTCTCTCTCTCTCTCTCTCTCTCTCTCTAATTCCTTCCTTCCTCCTGTTTGTAATTAAACTCTATAAAAGGTTGACGGCTGACTTGAGTTTTCATTTAGGAATTACATAGCTGAATTCCTTGATGACCTTAAATTAATATATATCAGTCTTTTAAAGTGATTTCCTTGTCACAAGTACTGCCCCACACTTGTACTGTGCCTGGGATTGGACCAGATACCTCATTCTTGTATTGAGCATGCTACAGAGGTAGCCTGGTTGGCCTGTGGTGTTGATGTTTGCAGCTATGCATTTCACCTGCTTCAAGTTGGGTCCTACCCAATCCTGCTGAGGCTGGACCTTGTGGGACTATGTTCCTCCCATTACTGGGTTGTGCCTGGCCTCTGTTCCCAGCTGGACTAGGCACAGTCACTTTTTGTTTGTTCTGAATTGCATTGGTTCCCATTCTTAATCCGCTGAGGCTGGACTGAGAAAGCTGCTCTCCTTCCCTTGCTACTTACACCATATCCCATCTGAGTTCTACTGAGGTTATTCAGTGTTCTCTACTCTTGCCCCAGCGAGATGAATCCTCCTTGTTGTCCGTCCATGTTTCTATGCACCGGAACAGTGCTTCACCCCTTCTTCTGTTGTTTTTACCACTCCAATATTCATTTTGAGGGATTTCTGTTTTCTGTGGTCATTTAGACAGTGGTTGGTGGACACTGATTATTTCTTACATCCCCATCTGGGCCAGTATTCAGCTATTCACTGCCACGGCAAGGACAGCAGAGAAGGGCAAAGAGCATTAGTTAGCCAATCATGACAATATCAAGGAAAGTAGGACAAATGGAAGACAATATTGGTGGGTTGATAATAGCCATGATCATACCTACTCCCACTCCCCACATTCTGAAGAATAAGAACTGAGGAGAACTCAGAGTACCTCCCTGGGCCTTCATTTCTTATTTTCCCTTCTTTTCTCTCTCTTTTCCTTCTTTCTCCCCCCTCTGCCCCCTAGAGCTTTCCTGCATAGAAAGACTATGCCAGAGTAAAGGCATATTATCAATTGCAACCTCTTAATATTCTCTCTAAAGGAATACTTGTGTAACTTACATACATCTGTTTATAAAGTGATTCTATTTGATGTAAAAGCTGTCATTGACACTTGCATGCTGTTGAGTTTAAGCTTCTCCTGATGACCCTTGTGCTTCTTCCTTTACTTACACTAGCTTGGAGTGCTTGTTGCCCAAATAAGAGTTTCCCTGTAGGGCAGTACATGTGCTGATGGCAAACAAAGAACTCTTTCTAGGTCAATACTCTGCACTTCTTTTCTGTGGTTTGGCTTTGTAAGCACACTAAGAACGAGGTCAAAAGACTTGAGGGGTCTTGGAACCCCAACAGCTTTCAAGGGGTTTCAAGATTCAATAACAAGTTAAAATGAGTTAATTTCCTCCTTTTTGCTCAGTCCTGTGAGCAGAGAATTGCTGACATTATTCAAAGTCACACTCTAATGAACTCTTGACTTCATTATACCTCAAGGATTTCCTTAGGTGCTCTATGAGCTAGGGGGCTAATAAAATCATGGTTTCTTTGTAGTAAAGCATGTATGACAGTGACTGTTACAAGGTACTTAATATGCCACAAAGCTATTTAGAAATTTCCTTTATGGGAAAAACATGTGAACCATATTTCTGTTATGTATTGTCTTTAGTTCTTAGATGTTTAATTTGCCATATCTTTCTGAAAATCAAAATAGGAAAAATAAATAAAACATAAAGCATTCTACTTTCCATTTTAATTCTATAAAAGCCTCAACATCTGTTCGCAGTAATATTCGACAGGTGCTAGAAAATCCATGAACTTCATGTCTGTTTGCTAATCTTATTATTTTTTCTGTTCTAGAAGACTCTAAAGCACTCAATATTACAAATACATTCTATGTGTATGTAGAATATTTATCATTTAATATTAATATTATTTTATATGTTCTTTGGGAGATGTCATCAGAAACTAATAAGTACTTGATACACAATTTTCTGGGTCATCTAACTTTATTACAACTATATAATACAATAGTTCAAGTTGTGGGCCTGGAATAAAGAAGATCCCACCTCTGAAATTTACTAGCTATGTAACCTTAGGCAATTCACTTAGCTTCTTTTTATCTCAGTTTCCTAAAATGGGCATTCCTAAAATAAAATGGTCATAATTAAAGTACCTGCCTTGCAGGGTCATTTCAATCAATAATGAGACATTTCTAAATCAAGTGTTTTAAAGCATTTCACCTGGCAATAAATGCTTTATATAAATGTTGACTATTTGTTATTACTACTACTATTATTATTATTTTATTAAGGAGGTTGCTCTGGGAAATAACGTGCCTACTATAAAGCTGAACCAATGACAAGATTCTTATTAGGATCTATAATCTTTAGAGGGACATGGATTGATGAGTAGAGAGAGGGAAATAATGACTAAAGTGTTTCTCCTCATCAAAACAAAATAATCACACTAACCAGTTCCTGTTGTTAAAACAATTTGCAAAACAAATTGAGTTTGTTGCAAAAACAAATTACCCATTTGTGGAAAGAGTTTGAAAGTTAAATGGGACTGATAGATAACTCACCTACTAAAACTCTTTCATGGTAATGTAGTAATGATTCATACTTGATTTGATGAGAACAGGGGTTGTGGCTGGAGTGTACAGGTTGGCACTTATTGTCATAAAGGAATTATAATTTCAAAGACAGGAATGGCGAAGGCAAGTTCATTTTTTAAAATATCTTTTACCTTTTGTCTTAGAATAAGTACTAAGTATGGATACTAAGGCAGAAGAACAGTAAGGGGTAGGCAATTGGGATTAAGTGAATAATGAATGGAGATGGGCCTCAATATGTTGCATTGATTTCCTCTAATGGATGTAGGAGATATAATTTATGTGAATTAGAGTATTACAGGATGGGCATGGATATATAGCCTTCATGATTGTTGCAAGTAATACCCAAATCAATAACATCAGAGAATTATTGGAGGATTGGAATCACAGAATTTTAAATTCAAAGAAATCTCACCAGCCATCTAGGAGAACTTGGATCCCAAAAGAAATTCTTGGTAGAACAGGCTCAACAAGTGCTCATACATCCATTGCTTGAACACCTATGAAAGAGAAATCCCCACCTCTCCAGAAAACTCATTGCACTTAGAGTTAAACTTTTTGTTGGACTAAGCTTGGTTGATTGGAAGGAACATTGGATTTGAGGTCAGAAAACTTTGAGTAACATTCCTTCTTTACTTTTTTCTACCTTGAGCAAAACATATACACTCCCTGGGCTTTTGTTTTCTCTGGATCCTTTGCTGCCATATTGGGCCATTTGCAAGGTGTGAGGTGGTAGCTCAGAGTTGTTTTTATTTGCATTTCTCTAGTCAAGAGGGATTTAGAACACATTTTTGTGGTGTATAGTTTTAATGGAATGTTATTGGGCTATAAGAAATGGGCTATAAGGATGGTTCTAGAAAAGCCTGGGAAGATTTATATGAACTGATACAAAGGGAAGTGAAAAGAACCAATAGAACATTATAATCACTAACAGAATCATTGTACAATAATCAACTATGAATTACTTAGGTATTCTTAGCAATACAATGACCTAAAACAATTATGAAATAATTTTGGAAAATGTTATCTCTATCTACCTCCTGAGAATGAATTGACAGAGTCTGAGTGCATATGAGGGGCATTGTTTTTTAACTTTATCTTTTTCATTTCGTTTTCTTTTTATTTTGATATGTGCCTTATTCCACACATGACTAATATGAAATTATGTTTTTTATGATATCACACATGTAACCTATATAAGATTCCTTCCTGTCTCAGGAAGTATGGGCATGAGATAATTTAGAACATAATATTTTAGAACATTAATGTTAAAATGGTTTTTATATTTAATTTGGAAAAAAGGAAAGATGAAGAGATAAAAAGAAAGAAAATATTTCCAGCAAATGCAGGTTTATGAAGGAAAACAAATTATATCATGTAGGTAGTCCAGTGGAGTCAGTGAGGGACTTGGAGTCAAGAATATCTGAATTCAGACTCTACCTTAGATGCTTACTAGCTACATGGTACTGAGAAATTAATTTGTTTAAACTTTGTGTCTCAGTTTCCTCATCTGCAAGAAGAGAAAAATAATAAGACTTTCATCACATATGAGAATCAACTGAGTTAACATATATAAAATGCTTTGAAAACCTTTAAGAAATATATAAATATTGTTGTATTTCAATAAGTTACAGTTAAGATATTTAGTAAAATATAACTGTAATCTATGCCATATAGATGCTTTTTTACCTAGTTAATTTGATCCTGGGCCACAATAATTCACTATGGGAAGTTCCTGAATTCATCTCATTATCCAGAAGCATTTTTTTTACTCTGAGGGATCAATTTATATTATGTAATGTAAAGAAATAGAAAATGTCATGCCCAAAGGGTCATAAAACTGTGCATACCCTTTGATCCAGCAATACAGACCCACAATACAGGTCTGTATCCCAAAGAGATTAAAGAAAGGGGGAACAAGTCTGCCTGCACAAACATATTTACATCTCTTTTTATGGTGGCAAAGAATTAGAAACTGAAGAGATACTCAATGGTTGGGAAATGGCTGAATAAAAATGGCATATGCTAATAATGGAATACTATCGTGCCATAAGAAATGACAAATAAGATGATCTCTCACACACACACACACACACACACACACAAAACCAACCTTGGAAAACTTAAATGAAATGATGGAAAATGAAGTGAGCAGAACCAGGAGAACATTGTACACAGTAACAACAAAAGACATATAATAAAATATATAATATAATAACAATAATAAACTATGAGTGACAAGTATTATCAACAAGGCAAGGATCAAGGACAACTCCAAGGAATTTATGACTAAAAAGGATATCCATCACTTCATATTATTTCCTCCATGAATTTTTCTCTATTGTAAGCAATATGTGTCTTGGTTTAATACATGATGAACAGAGAAATATGTATTATATAATACAATATGTACAAGCCTTATCACTTTACATTCCTTCTGGGAAAGGCAAGAGGAGTAGGAAGGAAAGAATATGGAGTATAAAATATCATAAAACTAATATTAAATATTCTATCAATATATACTCTGGAAAAATATTAAAAAAAAAGAAATGGGATTAGCTGTAGAAAATATTTTACTGAAGATTTTTAATCATGTCTCTAGTCTATATTTTAAGGGATACATGTTCAATGAAAAAAAAGTCTCATTGCCTTAATCCAGTATAAAAGAGTAACCTAGCAAAAGGTGATAGCAGCCCAGGAAAGATAATCGTGTGTGCTGCCAGTATGTCAAGATATCAGTAAAATGGAAACCTTATCTCCTGATCCTCCTCACTTTCTGAATTATAATAAACTGAATGTTTGAGCCACCACTATGAGCCACAGAGGTTCAGGAAATATTGTTTCTTTTTTTAAAGAATGGGTATTTCTGTAGCTGTAACTCTTTGATTGCTAGGTTGCTCTATGCTCCATTAATATTGTGAAACATTAATATTGTATTTAACAAGAAAGTTCAATGTTTTCTGACTCTGTTATTTCATGTAATTTATGACTGTGGTTGCCACTGATCCAGCTCAATAATTGGGCTATAATGTTAATGAAGTTATATTGATTTGCCATGATGTTAACTGACAAACTTATCATTATAAATTCTCAGGTAGTGAGGCAGGGAGAGAGAATCCAAGTTCCTCTAGAGATTCAATAAGTGTGCAGGATATGCCAATGTAGCAAGACCTAGGAGACGAAAAGTCATTTGTTTTGGAACTTAAAGAGAGTTTCCTGTTAGAATAAAATGGTCATTTGAGCTCTTTCTTTATTTCGCACACTTCAGGTAAAGCTATATGGTTTATGTAAATGTATCCAAGACTCAGAGTATATAAGGAGAACCAGGAGCAATGGGGAACCAGGGCAACTGGGGTTACCTCCCAAAGTGGGGAAGCAGCTGAAACTTGCGAAGGAGGATATGGAAAGACAGGAAAATGAAAAAAAAAACTGAAATGTGAGAAGCAATTCTCTGCACTTTCCACTAATTTTTGTGGCCACAGATTGTATAATGGATAGAATCCATGAATAAGGGTGGCAGAAAGGAACCAGGTATTTTATAGAGAAGAATGGTTTTGTAGGTGGTTTCTTTTACACAAAGTCACAGACAAAGAAGCACCAATTATGGAGATTGGATGAAAACAAAAAAGGTTTCTTCCATGGGTGGGTCAATCTAGGAGATTCTAGAAATCTAGAAATCTAGAAATCTAGAAATGAAGGTTGCCAGAGGGAGGTATTGTGTACAGAACAGTAACAGCCTCTATTAAAAAAACAAAAACACAGTCATTTTGGATGGGATGGGATGAAGTTGAATGTTTTTGTCATTTTTGACTCTTTGTGACTCCATTTAGGGTTTTATTGGCAGAGATATTGGAGTGGTTCACCATTTCCTTCTCCAGAATGAAGAATACAGGTAAAAAGAGTTGAGATTTGCCCAGAGTCACAAAACTAGTAAGAGTCTGAGGCCAGATTTGAACTCACAAAGGTAAGACTTTCTGAATCCAGACTCTGCTCTATCCACTGTATTGTCTAGCTGCACAGATAATGGACTAATTCCCACCACACAGAAAAAAATGAGTATTATTGTAGCTACACATTAAATCATTTCATGAAAATAAGCATGGCCCTTCCCTAAGAAACTGAGAATTAAATGAATATCTTTATTTTTTTTTTAATCTGGAAATTTTTTATTTAATCAATTAGAATGTTTTTCCATGGTTACAAGATTCATGCTCTTTCCCTCTTCTACCCTCACCACCTCCCTTAGCCAATGCACAATTCCATTGGGTTTTACATGTATCATTGAATGTCTTCTTTTTAAAAAAAAAAATTATTAGTGATTTTGGGGTTTTTTGTTTTAACACCACAGGTTTTTTTTTTTCCTTTTGTTATCTATGTCCTCCTACAATTACTTCTGAGAAAGGAAATTCTTTATTTAAAATAACTTTTTTGTGGCAGAAATGCTACATTTTATACCTATTGCTTCTTTCCCCTATACCTATTGTCATTGCTTCTCTGAGACAAAAGTTGATGGTTTTATTTCTTCAGAATTTAGATATCTTTTCATTTAATTTAATTATGAGACACCTAGGTAGCAAAATGGATAAATCACTAGATCTGGAATCATGAAAATCTGAGTTCAGCTCACTATCATCTGTCACTGAGCAAGTCACTTAAACTCTCTTCCCTTATTACCTCACTAATCAAATGAGACTATTAGTAGCACATACCTTCCGTGATTTGTGCAAGAATCAAATAAGATATTTGTAAAGTACTTTGTGACTTTAAAGTTATTTAAGTGCTAGCTTCCATTGTTATTAATTATTTTAATAATTGTTTATATTCTCATGATTCTGACTTTCTTTCTCTTCTTTTCCTATCAATTTTCCTTAATTTTCTGAATTATTGATATTGGTTTTGTTTGTTTGTTTCCCCCATGGGCAGTGATAGTGGGAGAGGAATCTGATGCTGTGATCTCACTGAAGTAGGAAACTCTCCATCTTGTAATTCTCTCCAATGAAATTGGAGAAATCATCCTTATAGATTTTAAATATTGCCAGAAGCACTGAGAGCTTATGAATCTTGTACATTATCAGCTACCTAGTATATTAATGTATCTCTGAATCCAAGAATGTTCCATTATGTGTTGCTGCTTCTCTGTAATTTCATATGACACAATAGTATCCCTTTATAGTAATGTTTAATAATCATCATATGACATGATGTAAAATATGATGTGATATTACATAAAACATAATGTTATAAGAAACAACAAACATAATATAACATAATAATGGGCATATATTAAATACCTATGATGTGCTTGGCACTAGGCAAAATAAAGAATTCAAAGAAATGCATAAGAAAGTCCCTCTCAGAAATTCAGAATTTAATGGAAAATAACACATGAAATGAAGGGAGGATGATAAATCCAGAATTCTACTGATCTCCTCCCTACTTGGCGGTGTCTGAGAGGAGCTGTCTACCTACCACCATTTCCGATCAGACTAAAGAAAGAGATTTAGAGCCAGAGGGTAGTGAGGAAAGGGTTGATGGGATCCAGAAAAAGCTTCCATTTTTGTAGAACTTTATAGTTTATAAAATGTTTTTAAATATCTCAGTTTAAGCTTGCAATAATACTACAATGTGGGTGCTGTTATGAAGATGAGGAAACCAAGGAAAGTAGAGATGTTCACAGCTTTACCAGTGTCACAGAGTTAGTAAGTTTTGTTGGAGGTCAAATTTGACTTGGAATCTAGACCTCTATCCATGCTTCATCTGCCTAAAAATGAAAAAAAAACTTTAGTTCAGCAATAGCATGTTCAATGATCTCACACTTTATTCCCAAAAAATTTTACTAACATATTTGTAAATATTTGAAGCAACAAAAATATGCTGCTGAAATATTTTGTTATATTTAGAACTTTTCTTTCTATTTTTGGCCTCCTTAGGTTAGGTGTCCAATAATAAAAATGACTAGGTCAAAGAGTATTAATAGCTTTTCTCATTATTATTTTTTGATATATTTGATATATATATGATATAATTTTCTCAGTATTAACAGTATTTTCTCAATTCCATAATTTTAAATATTTTCACAAATTTGTATAGGTTTTTGTCTTTAGAGTTAAAGATACATAATCAAAATCTTTCTGGTTTTTTTTTGAGGGAATTGAGGGAAATTCAATAATTTAAATTCTCACAGAATTTCTGGTTTTCAAAAACATACAGCTAGTTGAATTTGATCTCAAGACAGTAAGTAGAGAATATATGATAGCTTTCAGTCACTTGGTATTTGACTAAGCTCAGACTATTGTGATCCTCCCTATTTTCTCCCAAATTAGTCTTTTCTGTTTATTAATTTTATTTTTAATTTCTTAATTCATATTTTGGAAATCACTATATATCATTTTCTGTCTTGATACAACAAGCCTATGAGATAAATGCTATTATCTCTATTTTTTCAGTTGAAAACTAGTGAGTTTTAGAGATATTTAGTAACTATTTCAGTGGCTAAGGCTTAAGAATCTAAGGACAGATTTGAATCCAGGTCTTTCAGCTGCATTCCTCAAGGTCTAAAAATTTTATACATATAAACACACATACACACATATACACAAAGTGTACATGTAATGGATATACATTTATCATTGAAGTTTAAAAGTTTCTAAGCCTAAAACCAAAAACTGTTTACCAAGGCTTCTAGTAATAAGTAAAATTATTAAATTACTTCAATACCGATGATGCTTCTTTGTTCCTTTTTGCTCAGTATAGTCTCTGGAGCTTTCTTATGTTCTTTTCTTTTGTTTCACCAGTGATTTTTTTTTTATTTCAAAAGTTCCCCAGAAATAGAGGCATTCCTGGTGAAACCAGTCACTGATTCCCTTGACTGAGCACAGTAATTCAACACAATTGATCTCCTCACATTCAGGAGGTACCATATTAATGGGAGGCAATAGCATTTTTTTTCCATATTTGAATGGTGTAGCATAATATCACTAAATGAAGATAGTATCTGAATTTCTGCTTCAAGTTCATTTTCCCAACTACTGAAAGGTTTGATTTGGAAATGGCAACCTATTCCCTTCAAATATATCTTATTTTGAGAATCACTCTGTTTGACCTAACTTTTTTTAGATAATGTGACCACATCATACTCAATAGTGGTGAATATATGCAGTTGTCACTGATAATAAGCAAACTAACAGAATACACATTTAAATGTTTTGGAAGAGAAATAAAAATGTACTCAAGAGTTTGTTTTACAAAGAAAATGAATTCTTAAAGACTGCTTAAGGTTTAGCATCTAGAAATTTGAAAAACAGTGTCTAGAGGTCTCATATAATCACCGTAGTTCTTTGTTGTAGTTAAATTCACTTTTTATTATTGTAATTTATAAAAATTATATTTTAATCTGGGCATTTGAAAAGGTTGCAATTCTGGTTAAAACATAAAAAACAACTTTGCTTCTGCAGTAAATTTTCTTAATCTTTTTTTTTCCTTTTAAACATTATTTTATTTGATCATTTTCAAACATTATTGATTGGAAAAAAATATCATTTTCTTTTCCTCACCCCCCTCCCACCACCCCTCCCATAGCCAATGTGCAATTCTACTGGGTATCACATATGTCCTTGATCCAAACCCATTTCCATGTTGTTGGTATTTTCATTAGGGTCTTTTTTTTCCTTCATTTAGAGTCTCTCCTCAATCATATCCCCTCAACTCCTGTAATCAAGAAGTTGATTTTACTCAGTGTTTTTACTCCCACCATTTGTCCTCTGCTTGTGGATAGTGTTTTTTCTCCTAAATCCCTGAAGATTGTTCAGGGTCATTGCATTGACACTAATGGAGAAGTCCATTATGTTCGATTGTACCACAGTGTGTCAGTCTCTGTGTACAATTTTTTCCTGGTTCTGCTCCTTTCACTCTGCATCACTTCCTGGAGGTTGTTCCAGTCTCCATGGAATTACTCCACCTTATTTTTCCTTTTAGCACAATAGTATTCCATCATCAATATATACCACAATTTTTTCAGTCATTCCCCAATTGAAGGGCATCCCCTCATTTTCCAATTTTTGGCCACCACAAAGAGCGCAGCTATGAATATTCTTGTACAAGTCTTTTTCCTTATTATCTCTTTGGGGTACAAACCCAGCAGTGCTATGGCTGGATCAAAGGGCAGACAGTCTTTTATCACCCATTGGGCATAGTTCCAAATTGCCCTCCAGAATGGTTGGATCAATTCACAAGTCTACCAGCAATGAATTAATGTTCCTACTTTGCCACATCCCCTCCAGGATTCATTACTTTCCTTTGCTGTCATCTTAATCTCTTGTATAAGAATTCTTTGACAGTCTGTTGAAGCCAGTATGCCTTTAATGCTAATAACATGTTTAAATGACTAAAATATAAAATATATCCTTATAAGATAAACTAGTCATATTAAAATATGTTGTCAAAAAAATTAAGAGTTCCCAGTCTGATGCTTGAGAACCCTTCTTCTTCTTTCCTATATGCATTGAATTCAGGAAGGCCTTGCAAATCCCTTGTGATTTGGTGAATTATAAATGATGTGTAATTTACTTCTGGACTTTTATGCATCATCAAACCAAACTCCATCATTTTACACATGAGGTAACTGAGGTATAGAAATATTAAAATTTTCCGAAGATCATACAGACTTCTGAGTCTGTAGCTGACCCTTTGTCTATTGCCTATTATTCTTGGGACAAAATCTTTCCATTAGTCTTTGCTGTCCATAGGACAATGGTGCTATTGACTTAGGAAGTTACTATGGCATTACAGATTTAGATTCCAGGACTTGTAAATATAAAATCCCAAGGGAAAAAATAAGACGGTTATGAATAAACTAAAATAAATATTTATTCATGGCTTCATATTTATTTACTTGAACAAATACTTTTAAAAATTGAAAAATTCTGGATAAAAGGAAATGAAAACCGAAAAATGCAGAGGTGTACGATTTTTCCAGATTCAAAAAAGGAAATGGGACTTGAATAAAAATTGCCATTGAAAAAGAGAAAGGAGATTTAGTAAATTGCAAGCTCAATATAAATCAATGGAGCAACATGGTAGCCAACACAGACAATGTCAACTTCATAGGAAATGTGTTAAATAGAAAGGAGATAAGAGGTAATTTGGTTGGATGACATAGGAAATATTATATTCAACACTAGGTGCTGCATAATAGAAAAGATATTTCTAAGCTGGATGGAATTCAAATGAAGGCTACTAAAACTGTATTAAGATCAGTCAAAGAAACAGGGGTCATTATGCTTAATATTTAGATTTAGACAGGACATGATTGCTATCTACACATATTGAAAGGCTATTTTATTGAAGAATAAAGAGATTTGTTTTGCTGGACTCATTAGGCATAAATAATAACAAGGGCAGTTGTTCTAAAAAGGAAGACTTCAGTTTGATGTAAATTGAACACAGATTACTCTTGCCTCCACAGCCTGAATGACAGTTATATTTTATTTCACCATTCTGACACAATTATTCATGACATTTAAGAGGATTTGAAGTGCCCAACTCCCACCAGTATTGATTCTCCAAATGTATATGATAGTCTGCTCTACCCCCGTTTCATTTAGCCACTAACACTGAATCACTTTTATAATTAAATATTTACTCAAAGATATAATCATAAATATCCTCATTTACTCCCCTAATACACGAGAGGCATAATCTCCTTCTTTGTGCCCCCTAGTCTCTGGAGAGAAGGGGATTAAATTCATATTTCTAGCACAACTCCTATAGAGCTCAGTTCTAGCTCCAAGAACAAACCCAATTTAGGCTGAGGTCCCAGGTAGCCTGCCTTCTGTGGGCTTCACTGTTGATGTTCCTGGATGGACCATCCTATCTAAAATCACGACTCTAAGCTTAGGATGATTCCAACTCTTGTAAACCATATGGATCACTTCTAGCACCTGAAACTGAGGAGGAACTACGTGCATAGTAGAGGATGCAGAAGCCTCCATATTGGGTAATCTGGACATGCCCTAAAGAATTCTTGGGGACACCTGTATGCTAGACAAACTGAGCATACTCAGACAAATCCAGGTGACATAAAGAAATACATGCAAATTAATAAAAGTAGGAAAGTTCTGATGCTTCCTGGTTAAATGACTCTGGGAAAGTCATTTACCCTCCCTGAGACCCCAGTTTTCCATATATGTAGATAGAAAGAGTTGAAATAGATTGTTTCCTTCCATCACAAAATCTGTTTCTATTTTCTGTCATATTAAGTGAAATGCATGACCTTAGGAGACAGTGATTTCCTCCTTCCAAAGATGTTAAAGCAGAGACTGAATATCAGAATATTTTAGGGAATATTATGGGGGATTCTTGTTCAGAGATGGACCCAGGTTTCCAGAGAGAGAGAGAAAAAAGAATGATGATTGTTTTGTGGCAAACTTAAAAGAGAACAGGAAGTGACTTTATAGGACAATTTCCATTGTCAATTTATAGGACAAGTTCAATTGCATCCTTTTAACAGGGGAAGGAGAGCTAAGGTACAGAGAAAGCAAAAATGGGGTATGGGGTATGGGGTAATGGATTCCGGTCCAATTCAAAAACCACCAGACGTGCTCAATACTGAGGTTCATGAACTTTTAATAAATGATAATTGCATGATTATTGTCAGCCTTGAAAAACACAGAACCACTATAGTTAGAAAGAACAAGTCTTGAATCAGGATAAGGAAGACAATGCTCTTATCATCCACCTCACAGAGCCTTGAGTAAAATATTACTTATTGGCAAAGTGCTTGGATTCTGGGAATGCTGTCTCCCAGAAAATGAACCTCAAAGGGGGAATTTCCAAAGAACTAAAGAACATAGGATCTTATATACCATTTCAGGGAATAATGGACTGGGGGGAAGGGGGGAGAACTTATTGGCTTACAAGGTGCCAAGTGAAGGAGGATTCCAGCCAGGGGCTAGACTATCTTGGAGAGGCTGTGACAAGGCCTAGATGCTTTGGGAGAAACTTCTAAGACAAAAGAGTACTTAAGATTTGATTATATCTACTAATTCTATCTAGGCTGAGATCATTGGGTACTTTAAGTTTTATTGTTCAGTCTAAGACAAGGGTCAGTTTGGGACATCCCTGAAGGCAAGTTTCCAAAGTTCTATAGAACAAGGTCTTCACTATATTTTTATATAAAATTGTTTTCATTGATAACCCTATTTTATTTTATACATTGTAGCCATTATTCTGGGGAAAAAAATAAAAACTTTAATAGTACCAAGAGTCTATCATTTAACAAAGACCAAGCATCCCTATCTGAGACCATGATAGGTCTTATATTTTCAATGTTAACATTCATAGGCTTCATTTTTGTCAGCTACAATTTATTAAGGGTCCACTTTGTCCCAGTCACTGTACTGAGTGCTGAATAAGAAGTTACACTTCTACATCTATAAAATTTACCATTTTAAAAAATAATTTATAAATTGTAATAATATTGAAAAATGCTCCGTATAGTGCTTGGCATAGAGTAAGTGATTTATAAATGTATATTCCTTTCCCACAGCCATAAAGCCATACAACCCTGGGAAGTGAGTATTATAAGTGTTTTGCTATTAGTGTGGGAATTTTCATGGAGAATATACAATTGAAAATTATCTGTCTCTTAAATTGGAGTAGCCTGTTTCAAGATGATTTTGTGGTCACACCCTATTCCATTCTCAGCTCATTTATGCTACATGATATTATTTACATATATATGTTGATGTCATATAAATAAGATATCTGCCCATATACACATCTGTATAATAATACAGGCATCATTAGCAAGGCTTTATAAATCAAAAACTGAGGCTCCCCCATGCTTATGTATTATTTAGCCTTTTGTTTTTCAAGCACTATTTTTCCTTATTGCAATTTTATTTTCATTGCTGCAATTATAATAATTTTGCAATAAAATTATATTATTATAAGGTACTACATAACATTGTACCATATTTATAATAATATTATATCACTTTACAAATGTAACACAATAAATATAATTATTTTCTTATGGCAGTGATAATTCTGGTCTCTTCAACTATCCTTCTCTGATAATTTACAATATGAGATATTTAGGAAGCAAATGATTCAATTAGAGGATGATACATATAGACACCAAGACTGAAATGCTGAAAGTAATCTTACATAACCATATAATGCAACCAGCAAGTGTAAGAGGAAAGATTTTAATCCAAATCTTAATGACTACAAGTCCACCAATCTACGACTCAAAATTTTTCCTTCTATAATCTCAAAACTTCAAAACTGCTTCTCTTCTGCCATCAAGTCAAATTATTCTACAACTGGATGCTTTGTGCTTTGAGGAAATCTGATTTAAAAATAACAACTTTAATCTACCATACCCCAAACATGCCCTGTTGGCCCATTTCCTTTTAATTTATCTGTTAGACCAATGTCATCATGTTATTTTAACTACTTTTCTTGCCAGTGCCATCCTAGCAAGCAGCTTCAGTAACAGAATTGAGACTCCATTGCTATTCTAAATATTTCCAGAAGAGATATCAGTAGCAATGTTAGTGGAAGGGATTGCATATCATTAGAGAAAAGGTATGATGGTTCAGTTTAGAACCACAATAATAAAGGACCTTGTATGACAATTTATTGATCTTCAATGGACTTTATTTTCATTGGGAAATAATTAAGAATAAATTATTACCAAAATATTTTTTCTAATGCATTTAAACAAAATAAAAATGTTTGATATGAATGTGGATTTTTTCTGAGAAAATACCAAATTATTTTAGTTATTTATTCAGTAAAATTCATAAATTACTTGATATGTACAATATCAGATTTTTTTTCTTTTGTATTAAAGGAAAATTGGAGTTGTTTATCAGATCCAAAAGAAAAAGTATAATAGAATGTAAAGTGGTTTTCATTTGTGAATCAGGAAATTTGGGTTCAAATCCTTATTCTCCACTCACATCAGGTAAGTCACTTTTCCTAGTTTCATTTTTTTCATTTGCAAAACAAAATAATTTGCATAGACTGGAATATATAAAAATAAACTCACTTCATGCACTAAATCTATGATCTTATTAACACTCATTTTATCATTGTAGATAGCAAGATGACACTCAGAGATGAAAATTCTTTTTTAATAATCTATTTTATTTTATTTTTAAATTTTATTTAATTAGATCATTTAAAATAATTTTCTATAGTTACAAGACTCTTGCTCCTTCCCTCTGCTACCCCCAACCTCCTCCCATATATTATGCACAACACCACTGGGTTTAACATGTACCATCTGTGAATTTAAAAACTATTTGACCCTAATCAGACCATTCTTTAGAAGATCTGATTTAGCCAATTCCTGATCAGTAACAATGGAGATTCTTGGAATAACAGAATTAGGTCTTGGAAACTCTACATTTCTCCTCCCTTCTTAGTTTAACAAGATTTGGAAGGTCTGCATCAAACTCAAGATTTAATTATCTAAGGAAATGTCCTTCAACAGACATGTGCAGAAAAAAGGACAGACTTTTGGGCTGTCCTAAGTCAAGCTAAATCATAATTGGTATAGATGAGACACAGGAAAGTGATATAAAACTGTCTATATAAGGCACATCACTTACTCTCTCCTCCTCTTTCCCAGGAGAGGTGACTCTGGCTGAGAGTGTGCTAGGCATTTTGACATCTTGGAGTGTTGGTGGTGAGTTTTGCCCTTGAACTGATTCAGGTTCAGGCATCTTAGCTGAGCCCCTTTGGAGATCAGTCCCTACTTCACACTCAAAACCTTACTTTCTAGATCTCCTAATCTTCCCACCCTGTACTAGCCCCTTCCTTCTTCCATCTTCTTAATCTCCTCCACTATATCAATCAAATCACCATAAATTTCCAGCTGTTTGGGTGTTTCAATAGGATTTTAAAAATAAAATCCTTGGCGATCAAATATAATTATTACATTCAGTCTCAAACATAATTTTAACCCTTTTACATAGAACAAGACCCATTTCCTTATTATTAGTATTTTCACTAGGGTGATCTTTTAGAGTATGACTTTCCCAGTCATAGCCTCACCAATCCATGTGATCAAGTGGTTGTTTTTCTTCTGTGTTTCTTTTCCCACAGTTCTTTTTCTGGATGTGGATAGCGCTCTTTCTCTTATGTTCCCCCAAATAGTTCTTGACCATTGCATTGCCACTAGTAGAGAAGTCCATTACATTTGAATTTACCACAGTGTATCAAGCTTTGTGTACCATGTTCTCCTGGTTCTGCTCCTCTCACTCTGCATCAATTCCTGGAGGTTGTTCCAGTCTCCATGGAATTCCTCCACATATTATTCCTTTGAGCACAATATTATTCCATCACCAACAGATACCACAGTTTGTTTAGCCATTCCCCAATTGAAGGGCATCCCCTTATTTTCCAATTTTTTTCCACCACAAACTGCATGGCTACGAATATTCTTGTACATGTATTTTCCCTTATTATCTTTTTGGGGTACAAACCCAGCAGTTCTATGGTTGGATCAAAGGGAAAACAGTCTCTTAGTGCCCTTTGGGCATAGTTTCAAACTGCCTTCCAGAATGGTTGGATCAATGCAGAACCCCACCAGCAATGCATTAATGTCCCAATTTTGCCACATACCCTCCAACATTCATTATTTTCCTTTGATGTCAGGTTGACCAATCTGCTAGGTGTGAGGTGATACCTCAGAGTTGTTTTGATTTGCATTTCTCTGATTAAAAGAGATTTGGAACATTTTTTTTCATGTACTTATTAATAGTTTTGATTTCTTTTTCTAAAAATTGCCTATTCATGTTGTAAATCTTGAAATCTCTCAGACTTGTGAATGTTAAAAATTTCCCCATCAGGGAATTCTTAATTGGAACAAATTCCCTACTGAGAAACATTCCCCATTTTGATGTGAGAACTCGCCAGGATCATAAATGGGAGGACCTCTATTCCACCCATACTTAAGACTGCTTTAGGGCAGAAAACTCCTTGCTAAAACAAAGAAAGTACTTGAATTCATGCTTATGGTGGGGCAAGGAGTTCTTTGAGCCAGGCCTGTTTTAAGAATTGATACAATGAGATGCTAGGTACCTAAAAGGGTCGGGCAAGTTTTGTCTTAATGAGATTAGATGACTCAGCTGTGTTTTCACTGGTTCAGACTTACTGAGGAAATTTGTTGACTTAGCAGGTATTCAGATGGGCAGTCCTTTGGAAAGCTTCTACAGTGATTGGTAGATGTAGGGACTTAGGGGAGGTGACATGGGAGAAAAACCCCTATATAAGAAAAAGCAGAATCTCTTGAGGTGAGATATCCTTTTGGAGGATCTCTGATGAGGACCGCTTGGGAAGAATCTCTTGAGAGAGGCCTTTTGGGAAGGCTCTCTGGTGAAGTCAGCTGAGATGGAGCTGGCCTGATGTCACTAGAATCCTTGTTTAGTCAGACCTTGTGGTGAGTGTTAAAAAAACTGACTGATTTCTCTCTTAAGACTCAGGTCTAGGCCATATTGGCTTGAGGCCTTTCATATTTATTCCTTTCTTACTCTCTCTCTCTCTCTCTCTTTCTTCGATTACTCATTTTATTGTTAATTAAAAATCTCTATAAAACCCAATTGACTTGGGTATTTGAATAATTGGGAATATTTCCCTGGCAACCACCTTATATTTGATTTAAAACCCAAGACACTGTAGTGAAACATATTTCTGTGGTCAAAATTTACTCACTCTCTCTTATATCTAACACAATTTATATCTTCCACCATTTTAACTCACTACAGTTTAAGACCTCAACCATTTTAAATCTCACAATGTCTCTTGTCCATTTATCAAGTAGGGAATGGCTTGAATTTTTGTACACTTGATTTAGTTCCTTATAAATTTGAGTGATTAGACATTTGTCAGAGGTTTTTGTTATAAAAACTGTTTCCCAATTTTGCTTCCCTTCTAATTTTAACTGCATTGGTTTTGTTAGTACAAATTTTCTTTTAATTTAAGGTAATCAAAATTATCTATTTTGCATTTTATAATTTTTAAATCTTAAATAGAATACTAGCAAAAAGACTCCAATGAGTGATCAGGAGGGTTATTCACTATGATCAGGTAGGATTTATACCAGGAATGCAATGATGGTTCAGTATTAGGAAAACCATTCACATAATTGACCATATCATCAAGCAAACCAACAAAAATTACATGATTATCTCAATAGATGCAGAAAAGGCCTTTGAAAAAATACAACACCCATTCCTATTGAAAACACTAGAAAGCATAGGAATAGATGGGCCTTTTCTAAAAATAATAAACAGTATATATTTAAAACCATCAGCAAACATCATCTGCAATAGGGATAAGTTAGAAGCATTCCCAATAAGATCAGGAGTGAAACAAGGCTGCCCATTATCACCTTTATTATTTAACATTGTACTAGATAGCCTAGTAGTAGCAATTAGGGAAGAAAAAGAAATTGAAGGTATTAAAATAGGCAAGGAGGAGATCAAGTTATCACTCTTTGCAGATGATATGATGGTCTACTTAAAGAATCCTAGAGAATCAACTAAAAAGCTAGTGGAAATGATCAACAACTTTAGCAAAGTTGCAGGATACACAATAAACCCACATAAGTCATCAGCATTTATATATATTTACAACTCATCCCAGCAGCAAGAGTTAGAAAAAAGAAATTTCCTTTAGAATCACCACAGACAATATAAAATACTTAGGAATCTATCCGCCAAGACAAATGCAAGACTTATGTGAACACAACTACAAAACACTCTTCACACAATTAAATTATATAAATAGAAAAACATCGACTGCTCCTGGGTAGGATGAGCTAACATAATTAAAATGACAATCCTACCAAACTAATTTACTTATTTGGGGCCATACCCATCAAACTACCAAAAAACTGTTTCATAGAATTAGAAAAAAACAATAACAAAGTTTATTGGAAGAACAAAAAATCAAGATTATCAAAGGGAATAATAAAAAAAATGTGAAGGAAGGTGGTCTAGTAGTACCAGATCTTAAACTGTACTATAAAGCAGTGATAATCAAAACCATATGGTACTGACTAAGAAATAGAAGGGAGGATAAGTAGAATAGACTTGGGGTAAGTGACTTCAGTAAGATTAGTCTACGATAAACCCAAAGATCCCAGATTTGGGGTCAAAAATCCATTATCCAACAGATACTGCTAGGAAAATTGGAAAATAGTATGGGAGAGATTAGGTTTAGATCAACATCTCACACCCTATGCCAAAACTCAGAATGAGTAAATGACTTGAAAGTCATAAAGAAGGCAACAATAAGTAAATTATGTGAACACAGAATAGTATACTTGTCAGATCTTTGAGAAAGGAAAGATTTAAAGACCAAGCAAGAGTTTGAAAAAATTACAAAATGAAAATTCTTTCAACAATCAATATTTACAACTTAACTGAAACTTATAGTCATAGAGAGTTGCCTGGAGATACTAAGAATTTAAGTGATAGTGATATGGAAACCATTAGATGCTAGAAGGAGAACCTAAACCTAGGTCTTCCCATTTCTAAAGAAAAATATATATTCACAGCACAATATTACATACTTGTTGTCAGGGTCAATGGCAAGATTAAACTAAGAATGAGCATAACTAATTCTCTGTTGTCTTCTGCTACCCACATCAAATACTTTTTGATTTGTATAAAAAACTATTGAGTTATTTTCAGGATATTGCAAAGCTCCTTTAAAAATCACATTCTATAGGTATTGATGTGTGGAAATTAGATGTATAATAATAATAATACCCAAAGAAGGTAAAATGAATATTACACAGAGGGTCATAAAGAGAGGCATGATGGTTGTGAACAGGTTATATATAAACAATGAACAATGAAGAAGAATCAGACTAAAAGATATCATGATAAGAAACAATGCATGCAAACATGAGAAGAAGGTTTGGAATATGATGGAATATGATGACAAAGAAGGGTGACATATGTGTTGTGTTGCCAGGATATTCCATTGGTACCTTTGAAATGTTAGCAGAAGGGGCAGCCAGATGATTCAGTGGATGGATTGGCCTACAGATGGAATTCCTGGGTTCAAATTTGACATCCAACACTTTCTACTTCTATAACCTTGGGTAAATCACTTAACCCCCATTGCCAAGGCCTTTCTGCTCTTTCACCTTGGAACCAATACATAATACTGATTCAAAGATAGAAAGTAAGTTTTTTGTTTTTTGTATTTTTAGTAAAATAATGTCAGTAGAAATTGAGGAAAATATGGAGGACAAAAAGTCACTTCCCCTTGGACCAAGTTAAGGAAGAAAATGACCAATAGTAATAAAGAATGATCAATCAATAATTACTTGTAAGGGGGAAAGGGAGTTAATTTTAAAAAGGTTGGACTGTATTATTTAAGAGTGTTGTCACCAGGAATTTAATTTATTTCCAATAGATTTGTTTACAATTTATTCAAAAAATGTAGAAAGAGTGAAGTAAGAAAATCAGAGGAAGGATAAGGTAATATCGAAGTCTCTCTCAAAAGGTAAGTCTCTTCTGAGGTTAGTTTTTTTCAGAAAATCCAGAAGTTAAGAGTCAGCTTTTCACTCACCCCATGTCAATTCAAAGGAAGAGATTTTAGAACAGTCTCACCAGGAACAGGGTCTCTGGTCTAGCCTCCACTCCAAAGAATGAAGAATTGTCCCTCACTGGATGTGACAGCTCCTTTTAAAAATGCTTCTTTTGAGTCACTTCCTGTGTCTTCCCATAATTTTACATCTACCAATCACAGTTGAAGCTTTGCTTTAAGACTACCCAGGGGCAGTTAGTTTAATTCTGATTCGTCACCCACTATTGTACATGTGGGTCACAGACCTCCCACTTGATGATTAAGTGGGATGTTTACACATTTGGTGATTAGATCTAAAAATGGGCAGATCTCCATACTCAACTTTTAAGTAGGGTATTTACACTTTTGGTGATTAATCTAAAAATAGGCAGGGGTTACAATTTTAATCTTCACAATTGGGGAGAGTTAATGTTAATCTTCACAGACTTGTGTTTTGTTTTGTTGGAAAGTACTACCATACTAATGAGATCACTAGGCTATTTGAAAAATTTTATTGGAATGGCAATTGAAAAAGAGAAGCATATCACCTAAGAGGTATAATAATGATAATAAATATAATATGTAATAATTAAAATGCTACAGGTAATATTTAGAAATTGGTTTTGTTAAATAAAACTAGTAAAACAAATTGCTATGGTTGCCTTTTATAAAATTAACTGTTAAGTCATGAGAATGATAGTAGCTTTTAATAATTTAATTTACTATAAATATAGTATAATGAAGGAAGGAAGTAGAAAAATATTTCCTAGCCTAACACTCTGAAGTCTGATCTGAAGGCTTTCTGCTCACTCCTTGACAAGTTTCTGATCTCCACATGGAAGTCCGATAGTCTCTTTGGAGCAAGAGTCTTACCAGTCCAAAAGGGTGTCTTCCACTAGAGCCACCAAGGAGAATGGAATAGAAGAATCAATTCCAGAAAAGTCATGCAAAAGACCTCGATCTCCTCTACAATCTCACCTTTAAAAGCCCTTTTCTCTATGTTCCTTCCTAGCTCCCTGAGCTGGTCTATCCCTTCCCAGGAACCAATCAAAGTCTCTCTCACTCAGACCTGTAACCCTTAGTTCCAGATCATGTTCCTAGGCCTCTTAACCTGTGACTTCTATTTGTAGTGTTCCAGCCATGCAAATGGGATGGGTCAGATGAGAATAAACTTCATGACCCTGGGAGGAAGGGGTTCCCTTTACACAGTGGTTTATAGGAAAACACTTTCCATTTTGGTTTCTTCATTTGAAAAATGAGGGTCTTGTACAGCATAACCTCTATAAAGTCCTTCACAACTCTGTATCTATAGAACTCTAACAGATATGATGTTTTGATGTGCACAGGTCTACAGAGGCTAACTTCATGCAGAACTAATTGTAAACTAGAGTATTAGTATATTGAAGCTTCAATCATTAAACATTGTAGATTTTAGAATGAACAAGGGAGGAGTGGTTAATTACCCTATGATTCACTCAATTACAATTAGCCAATCAAGTCAATAATAATTTTCAACCAATTATAATCTTGATGTGAGCCATTTGTCTGAGGTGTGGGGGTAAATAAGGTAGGCAATAAAGACTAGAATAGAGTTCCTAAGTCCTTGAAAGGGCTGTCTATGTATGAATAGATTATATAGTTGTAGTTCTAGGAACTATCAAACTTATTTGTTTTCGTAAAATCTTACAAAATTGAAATCAGTACAAAATCCTTTTCTAAGATGTTTTTTATTGTATCAGACAAAATTAGACAAACATCATATGTGCTTATTATCATAGGATCATATTATTTAGGAGGAAGGAACTTGGAGGAGATCCCTGTGCAGAGGAAGGAGCATTTGATCTATAAATCAAAGGACCAAGATTAGAGTCCCAAATCTGTTTCCACCTATTGCCTTTATAACCTAGGAAAATTATTTAACTTTCAAGTGTCTTGGTTTCTTCCACTATAAAATGATGGGTTGGACAATAACATCTCCAAAGATCTACTGAATCAGGAGTTTGATGATAAATGTGCTGGTAAAAAAAAAAAAAAACATTATCTGTAAAAAATATATGCCACAAAAGTTTAATGCATGTTAATTTTATCTCCATTATTTCCTTGAGCCCAAGCAATGAACAAAACAATAAATCAAGCACTGCTTTGTACTGTATGTCCAAATTTGAAGAAATTATGAGCCATTAAGTGCTGACTTTTTCACACCTCTGAATCCAGTTTGAAATAGAGGATCTAGTCCCATTCTCCCTATTTATAAACGAGGAAAAGAAGACCAGAGAATCAAGTGACCTAATCATGGTCATATAGTAAAGAAATAGCAAAGCCAGAATTCAACCCCAAGTTCTCTGACAATAATTGATTGATAGAATTGATCAAGAATTAAGTTTTTTGGTTATTTTCTTCCTCAAACAAATTGGTGTGCGTGTATGTGCATGAATGTGTTTGTGTGCGTGTGTGTATCTTTCAGTTTGGTCAAACTGAAGAAAATATTAAACTCCAAGATAGGTATCAGGATATATCAGACCTTGCTTTTTTAATGACCTTATTTCCCCCTTTGATTCAAGGGCAAGAATTTACATCATCATTAGGCAGATCTTCATCCTTTGGTGTTTGCCTTCATGCTTCCTGTATAAGACAGAGAGTGTCACTTGTAAATTAAAAACTGAGGATCCTCTGAAATAGGCCTACATATTTTTAAAAGTTCATTTTCCCCTCTTCCATACTGCATTTTTTCTTTTAAATTGATAAAAAATACCCCATGAGATAGATCTTAATTATAGAGTTCTACATTGAAGCATAGATATAATAATAAATATAAAAATTAAGCAATTAATTATTCTATAATGATCTCACATGCAGTATTATGCACAATTTAGAGGGCAAAGAGGCATCAATATTTAATAACTAAGAGAAGTAGGTGCTTTTGACTCAGGGAAAATATGGAAAATTAAGTCTGAAAAAATCAAATAAAAAGTGGCAGGTACCATTTAGGGAGTAGGAAAGGGGAATAAAGGTCCTCTTTACACTTCAGCTATTAAAATACTGATTTTCTTTCAATACACAAATCATATGCTATTTTCTAAATCAAGCTTTCCTCATTCCCTTATTGTTGTTTTTCTCCACTTCCTTAAATCACTTAGTTTTACTTTATAATCTTTGTAATTATCTGTATAACAACTAAATTCAGAAACCCATGAAAACATTTAATTACAAAAAATCAAGAGGTGTTATCTTGGAGACAAACAGGAAAGGTTATAGTTAAATATTCCTAGTAAGGTAAGCTTATAGAGTTTGAGGTCAATTTCTTTTTGTCTTTATTTATTTCGAAACTTCTATATGGAAGGTAATTTATTTATTTAATAGATTTATGTTCAAGTATTTGAAATGCTATCCTGCAGAAGAAGGGAAAACTTTGCTTTAGTCCAGAAGGCGAAATTAAGAGCAGTGGGCAAAAGTTAGAAGGATAAAGACTTGTTGAAAACAAAATTTTCCTAAAAATTGGAGCTATGTCAGAGTGGAATAGACTGCCTTAGGAGATGGTGAGAATCTCGTCATTGGAGTTCCTCAAGAAAAACTGAATGACTATTTTTTGGGTGTGCCATGGAAAGGATTCTTGGCCAATTCAGCATAAAACCAAAGTAAAGTGAATAGGGGCACTATTGAGAATATGCTTTCAAGTAGAAAGTGGGGCATGGCCTAAAATAAATTTTAAAGAATGCAAGAGAATCTAAGAGACAGATAGAATGATATAGTGTATCCCAGAGGAAAAGCCAAGGGAAAGTTATGGAAAAAAGAGATGGAATATCTGGTATTAAAAAACCATAAGGAGGCCAACATGCTGAGACTCCCTCCCTAGTGGAAAGAAAGTAATGAATAATACAATTGAAAAACTACTTTGAGTCCAATTTGTAAAGGCATTTAGAATGTCAAATAGAGAAATTTCTATTTGATCCTAGAAGTAATAGAGAGTTGCTAGTTTGTTCAGTAAGGGGGTGGGGGGTGCATAGACACAAGGCTTTTAAGAAAATCACTTTGGTAGCCATATGGAGGAAGGATTAGAGTGAGATAAGACTTGAGGCAGTTAGGAAAAATAGGAAGTTATTTCAGTAGTCCAAGAAAAAAAGATAATGAGGATGTTGTAAGCACAAGGGGGAAAAAGGGGATACAGAAGATAAAATTCTAGAAATAGCAAGATTTTGCAACTGATTAACCAGGAGGATAAGTCACAGTGGAGAGCAGAAGATGACACGGAATTTGAAAAGAGGATGATGCTCTCTGTCAAAATCAAGAAGTTCATGAAGTGGGGTTTTAGAAAAAACAATAAATGTTCTTTCAGACATGTTAAGGTAGAGCAAATTATTTAAGATGTCTATAGTATATCCAAGAAGGAAAGCTCTAAAGGGGATAAGAGGCAGAATGGGTTGGGAAGTTACTATGGTATAAGAAACAAAGAGCATTATAACATTTTAGAGAAAACCTAGTTTTCTTTTTAAAAAACTGAATTTAAATCTTTTAGGTATTTTTTTTATTTTTATTTTTTGAAAGTCTTTGAGTATAAAGGCACCAGCAGAGTATAATTCTCATGCACAGTCAAGACAATTGAACTTTAAAACAAAACCCAAAGCTCACTAAAAAGAAGAGGGAAAAATAAATCCTGGAAGTCACACTTTTAAAGATTTTACCCACTTCAGGAAAAAGGAATGCAAATCATTTTGTTCTTTTAGTTATTTTGAATTATATGAATTGTCAAGGCACAAAAGCTTGTCCAATGCCTATTACATTTTATATCCATGGGATCCATGTTCCTGAGCATAAGCTTTTGAATATGTATTACCTGGTAGCATGTCTGACCCTGTTTGATGTATTCCTTTGATATTAAAGCACAAAGCATTCATGTTCCATCAATACCATGTCCAATTCTCTCCATTGAGGGTGCATTTCTATTATAATCTCCCATGATATTAGAGTAGAGCACACCAGAGGGATCTGCTGGAATGTAAGCCTTAGATGCCCTTTTACAGGTAATACAACGAAAATTCATGGAGCTTTCTTTCTTTCTTTTTTTTTTAATCTAAGGAATCTTTCTATAAGCCTTCGGGAAGCAGTACTTTAAGAAGAGAAAAATCAGCATTGTGTGAATTTATTTATACAAAGCACAGTGAAACTCAGCTCTCTGACAGTTTCTGAACTGACAACTTTTAGGGCAAAGTTAATGTTCAACTCAGTTCTGTTGAGTTATTTAATGCCTTCTTTATCAAAGGAGATGTGAGTTTACCTGGGGAATGATTCTCTCTAAGAACTCTTCAGGAAAATCTATAGCCTGGAATTTAAGAAAATATGTATGATCTCTGTGACTCATTTTGATATTCATACAGGACCGAAGTTCTGCAAATGTTTTTGGGTAATAGACTACAAGTCGAGAAAAAAAAAAAGATTTAAATATCCCTTCAATTTCCTCTCAAATGTATATAAAATTCATAAAGTTCTACAGTAACAACTTAATTTATGTGGCAAAATGCAAGTTCATTGAGGGCAATAATTGTTACCTCTTTTGTTTCTCTAGCTATGGCTTCAGTTTTTAAGATGAACACTTAACTCTTCAAGTGGGTATCTACATTCCTTCACAGTACCGCTCCAACCTATCTTTAGTCACTGATTTCACATTGCTCCTCCTCTAGCACAATCTTCAGTCATATTGGATGAATTGCTTTTCCCCAGTTCTCAAAAGCCTATTTCTGCTTCTGCTCCTCTGAACCCATATCCTGCACCCATGTCTGGAATGCACCTCTACTCCTTAACTCTACCATGTAGTATCTTGAGTTTCCTTCAGGGCTGTGATCGAGTGACCTTTCTTTTAAAAAAAGCTTTTCCTGATGCCCTAATTTTTTTGGTATAAGTTGTTTACCCCATTAATCCTAAATTCTATTGGGTCCAGGACTTTTTAACTTCTGTATTTATAAACCTGGATTCCAGCAGAGTGCCTGACAAATAACAGGAAGGAAGGAAGGAAAGAAGGAATGAAGGAAGGAAGGAAGAAAGGAAGGAAGGAAGGAAGGAAGGAAGGAAGGAAGGAAGAAAGGAAGGAAGAAAGGAAGGAAGGAAGGAAGGAAGGAAGGAAGGAAGGAAGGAAGGAAGGAAGGAAGGAAGGAAGGAAGGAAGGAAGGAAGGAAGGAAGGAAGGAAGGAAGGAAGGAAGGAAGGAAGGAAGGAAGGAAGATATTAATGTGGCATAAGACTGTCATGTATTTCCAGCTGGAAAAGGTTTATTTATGTTCTGGACTAGGCTAGCATGTTGCTGTGTAATGACAAGCTTAATTAAGTCCATAGAGGCTAATGCTAAATATGGCTACTAGGTAATGGACTTTTTGGCCACAATGGTTCTTGAACACCATCTTCTAAATCATAATCTTGCTCTTAGCATGAAAGGAAAGAGCACCCACAAAGGAACAAACAGATATCCTTGAAGTAAGACATACTGGAAAAGCTATTTAACTCTTCTTTTGCCCCAGTGTCCTCATTTATATGCAATGGGGTGTCTTTTTAAACCTGGAAAATAGTTTTGTTTTGGGAGAGCTTTAAGGTAAAACCCTGAATCTGGACAGGTTGCCCTTATCAAAAATGGCAGATTCCAATAACAAGCTTGAAAATAAAAAGAGAAATTTATTAATTTGGAAGCAATGTTGAAAGGCCAGGAAGACAAGGGCAAGAAAGGACACTGCCTCCTAGAGGACCTAGATTCTGGGCTTCTTATACCTTTTAGACAATGAGAGCTATGTTACCAAAGCTGAGGAAGTGGAATGAGGTTACCTAACCAGCGATGGAGCAATGTTTTGTGTCCTGAAGATACAAGGGAGCGACTTAGAATAGTTTAGGGGATGAGTATATATCATAGATACAGCCCAATGCTATTAGAGTATAACTGGGAGTTGTATATGTGTCCATTTCAAAATTTAGGGAATATTTCTCTCACAGCTCTTATTGTGGGTCTCTGATGCTCAGGGTCACCTTTTCTCAGCACTACAAGAAAGCAAGGAAGGAAAGGAATTTTCTTGCTTTCCTTTTGATCTGGAATACTTCTGGAGTTTGGGAAACACAGGGTTCCATTCCAGTTTCTTTTAGGGAAAAAAACACATACATGTGAAAAGCCCTGAGGAAACCTCTGAGAAAGGATCTCAGCAAAAACTACTTGGTGAGAAACATAGAGAGTTCTGAAAGGATGTAAGAGAAAATAGCACCCAGAAAAATAAAGGGAATTTAAGTATCTCTCCCCAGCAACTAATTTTCATATGGCCACTCGTTAGGACTTTGGGACTGGTAACTAGGAAATATTTTACTGATTAGGATATTGCCTATTTATTGAACATATAATTAAAATATGATATTTGGTTACTTACCATTAGATGAGCATCTTTTCATACAGTGATTTTGCTTTGATGCAGAAAAATATTAGCTGTGAAAGAACAGGAAGGAGATATACTCAGACTAAGAAGTCATAAGAGAATATAGTAGAAAGTCAAGGACTCTCCTTCACTCTTAGGTAAAAGTTAAGCTCATCCCAGAGAAGCTGAATATGTGGCTAAAAGAATAGTTGTTGAACACAGAGGTGAGAAAATATAATAGAACCTGAATTTTAAGCCCTTCCCCAGATGACTGGAACAAAAGTTTTACTTCTGGGGGCTGGTTAGGGGAAAAGATTTGCTGATTGGAAGATCTGATTAAAAGAAAAGAGTTGTCTTAGAGAATGATGGATGAAGAGTATTACACTGCATAACAGTTATTCCTGGGGAAAGGAGAAATTGCCTGTTTTACCTTTTATTGTTATCTACAGCTTGTAACTGGGAAATCTTTAATAGCCATGAGAGAAGACTTGAAAAATTCTGAAGATCCAAGGCTTAGGGGAACTTATTTTCCTAAAAGACAATAGCACTACCCTCGAGTCCAGCTGAGGAAGAGTTCAAAAAGGGAAACCAGTGGAGAAGTAGCTTCTCCCAGGATATTAATATGAGGTGTACTTTTCTGTGTTTTTTTTCTAATTTTTAAAATTATATACTTAGTAACCACCACTACCACTAAATTTTTTAAATAAATAAATGCAAAAAAAACCAATTCCACATTGTTTACAATGTGTTTAAAATATATAAACCATATATGTGTGCTATTATAAGCATCCTCTGCTTTTGAGTTCTCTTTAGATTTGTTTTACTTAAATACTTTTTTCTCTTGATTTTGTAGTTCTTATGTTTTTAATGTAACCATAGTATACGCTATTCTTATTCTCTTTTTTCTCTTCAACTCTTTATATATTTCCTATTTTTGTATTTTCATTATTTGTCATTTCTAATGACATAATATAATTCATTGCATTCAAATATCACAATCTATTCAGTCATTTCTCCCAATCATTACAATTGTGTTATTTCCAATTATTCTGTCATTACAAAAAAAAAGTTTACATGAATATTTCCAAACATACACATAATTTTACCCTCGATGTCCTTAGGACCCAGTCCTATTAATGGGATTCCCAGATCAAGCACATGAACATCTTTACAATTCTTACTGTAGATTCCATTTTGTTTTCTAAAAAACAATTCACAGCTACTCTAGCAATGTAATATTAAGCCTGTTTCTTCCATGTTCCAATAATCATTTAATTTGATCAATTTACCAATCTGGTTCTCAATTAGCATACATTACCAGAATCATTTTTAGTTGGATTGATCCTTAGGCAATAGGCACAACAGACAAACAGGTCCATACTCTTTCTAAAACCAAGTCTTCTCACTTTGGTCAAGGCAGGATTATCTCCATAGTAAGATAAAGTATTAAAGCAAGACTTTTGCAGAATATTTATGCTTTCTACACCTTTGTTGTCCCACCAGCAAGCATGTTTGGATTATGTGTGTGCTCAGGCTTATATCAACTGCTAGGCTTATGGAGGTATGTGGGCACATTCCAGATATTTATCATATTTAACCTAAATATGAATTTATTCATTTCCTTAATTTCTTTCTTACTTATTTATGGCTTATATTTATCTAGGTCTAAGAGGTATGAATTAAAGTCCCCTGATATCATTAATTTGTGATCTATTTCACTGGATATACTAATCTCTTAAAAAAACCAAACAACATCAATCTCTGCAGTTCAGAGTTGTGAGTTATGCTATACTCTCTACTTTTTGCCTCTATATTATGTTTTAAAGCTTCCTATCCTCTCTTCCATTAACATTAGGTCCATTACTTAAAAGTATGACCTATGTTTATGAATGCAAAGTTACCCTCTTTTTATTCATGTTTTGCATTCTGTTTATTAAATGTGTTATAATTCACATTTAATGTTATTTTCTTGACTGGTTTGTTTAAATTGAAATCACATGATTTGCATGACTGGAGCTACCTTTTTGAGTAGTAAATTCATAGTTCCCCTCATCAGAGTTATCCTTAAGACCCTGAGTATCAACTTTTGGAGCACTGCACATTCTTGTAGAACCCCATGCCTGACAGAATGAATGCTGTTTGGCATGAGTGAGGTTGCCCAGAGAAAGAAAAATGAGAAGATTTGGGAGAGTTGGATGCTCACATCAATGTCATTTAATATCTCTGGGACATACAAAATAGTATCCCTTCCTTCCTTCCTTTCTTATTTCATCTCTATCCCTTTCCTGCCACAGATATCTACCGTCTTTGGAATAATACATAATGTGGAGACGTGTCTGTTCCATTATTATGGATGACACTGGCATGTTCGTCACCTTTATGAGCATTGTACACATCCCATAGATGGAGCTTTCTTCACATTTTTTCTTGTCTAAAATACCACCTTGACTGCTGAAATCCTATCCATCATTTAAAGTCCTGTGCAAGTTTATTCCATTTAACTGTTCTTTCTACTCCCAGTCAGTAACGAACTATCCCTTTTTATTATCTCTTATGCTAAAGTCAAGAAAAACATTCTCTCTTCTTTGCTTTTAAGCCATAGGAGAAATTTAAATAGCAAACAATCTATACATGTGGGTCTTTGAAAAAAGTCATCTTCCATACCTGATGAAATCAAAATCTTTACTCCTCAATCTATTGCCATTCTTACTGCTCTGCTCAATAATCTATACCTCTACATTTCCCAAGAATAAAATAGATGTCCTGGGGGCAGCTGGGTAGCACAGTGGATTGAGAACCAGTCCTAGAGACGGGAGGTCCTAGGTTCAAATCTGGCCTCAGATATTTCCCAGCTGTGTGACCCTGGGCAAGTCACTTGACCCCCATTGCCTAGCCCTTGCCACTCTTCTGCCTTGACGGAAGAAGGTAAGGGTTTAAAAAAAAAAATAGATGTCCTGATTACAGTTGATTTTTTAGTTTGTGAAATATATCTTTTGCCCCAATTTGAAAGTGACAAGCATAGGGAGATAGAGATAAAAAAGTGAGATACGAATGAATTAATGTATGACCAAGGAATTATAGGCCTGTATGCTTATATTTTGATACTGATTGAAGAAAATCAGCTTCTGGAAATGAGATTCCCTCTGTGTTTGCTTTCTTTTTTTCTTTTTTCTTTTTTTTTGGGTGGGGGCAAGGTGGAATAGAGGAAGCATTGGGCTAACTACAGAGAAAATGTTAACAATTCCTGACTTAATTTTTTGACATATCCCCTTGCCTACCTTTGAATCTAGTTAAGACAAAATCACAAAGTCAGGAGGAAGCTTAAGAATGGAGTCATTTTGTATTTATTCCTCAGTCAACTGCCCAAGCTGACCATCACACCCTCTGCCAAGAAACCTTTCCTATTACCCAATTGGTAATAGTGTTCTCAACTCAGGCCTCATGAATTACTTTGTTTAGATCTCTTGTGCATTTATGTCATTGTTTATACTTATATTGATATAATATATAACATATATATTATAATTATATTATATAAATCTTTAATGAATCAATCAATAAACTTTTGTAAAGGAATATCAGCTACTGTGCTAAGGATTAGGTATTCTCAATGGGTATATAGTTGCTATACTCAAAGGGAGCTATGTCCTCATTAATTTTGGAGATGCCTCCAACTATGTAGATTGCAAATTATCCATCCATTCCTTCCCATTGTCTGCACCTCTTGGCCCACCAGAAGTTTACCCTCAAGGTTCCAAACCCACTTTTGTTTATCAGAGACAGTGGTACTCCATAATTCATTATATATAGCAACACAGACAACTTGTTAGTACTGAAAAAAACTGAACTTTTGTTTTCATGGAAGGATTGGGGTCAATATCAGAGCTTTGCAATTTCTTAAAACCAATCCCCTTTCTTCTCTGTTTCTGCAAGTCTGACTGAAAGTATGACACAGATTCTCTGGGAAAGGCAAACAAGAATGTAAAGTGCCCCCAGCTATCTGTGTGAGTTCGTGACTATGTGGTAATCTAATAGAGCTTAAAAAACTATCACACCACTGGGAAAGTTGGGAGATGATGATTTGTGTCCTAGATTCAGGCTATTTGCATAAGTGACTATTTATTGCATTCCATTTCATGTCCCTGAGAAGAATGTGCCACCTGGCATTGGGGTATAGTGAGTTTATTCTATCTCCCTCATATAAATTCAATTCTATTCCATCACTCTTCAGGGTTCCAGGGTACCCAGAGGGGCTAGAGAAGAATCTCTTCTCTACTTCCATGACCTCAAGTCCCCACTGGCTATATACCTATCATTTTTCAGAGCCTGGGATTACTGGCCTGGTTGCACATAACCATTTAACATGGATTAGTTCTTACCAAATATATTTACTTGAAAGGTATAACAATAGCAAAGAATAAACATTTCCCCAGAAATTCATCAAATTAATCTCTGATATATGGTCCAGGAAAATTAATTTCATAAATTGTCAGTACTTATATACCACTGGTCCCACCAAGTTGAAGTCAAGATGAAGCATGGTCTTCTGGATGAGTCATTCCCTGACCTGTAGTCCTAAAAATTACACCTGAAAATCATTCCTTGAACTTCAGGTCAATGATGTTGCATTGCCTCTGGAATCCAGACACTAGAACATTGGGGTTCCATAATGCCCTTCTGACATCCTTAGAAATCACTAAATCATGAGTTTCTATTCCCTTTACTAAGAACATAAAAGAATAAATAGAAAGCACAAGAACTGAGGCTTGCTTCTTCAGGCCACATGATCTTAGAAGAAACAAGACAACTTTTCCTCTATAGCATGGTCTCTCACTAAACACTGAGCAAAAGAGTCATTAAATTGAAGCAAAGTGGGCCAAGGCAAAAGAAGTCACAGGAGAAACTAACAGGTCTTTTGGAATACTACAGAGGCAATCAAAAAGCCTCTTTTTCAATGTTTGATTAGCCAACTAGTTACATAATTTGTCCATGCACTCTATGATCTCTCCATAACATTCCCTTTCTACATCACTGTTGTTCTTCCAGTAGCGAGTTCCCTAGCATCCTCAACTTAGAGAGGTCCCATTAGCCAATTAAACCACTGGGGTCTACCAACATGTCAATCTACAATAATGTTGGTAAAATTCAGCAATGGAAAAACTTGGTAAATAGAAATCTAAGCACTTAAATGAAAAGAAAAAATGTTTGGACAATTAGCCTTGAAACCTCGAAGTTCTTCTTGGGTTATAATCCCAACTCTGACATGTACTACCTCAATGCTAAAAGCTCTCTAAAATTATGCATCTAGTGAAAGTGCTATTCTATATTGATAGACTGAATTTCCTCACCTGAGCTTTTAAAACAATAAAAATATATCCAGCCTATATTCTAAACATTATAAATTGCTGAAAATTTGAAGACATTCTTCAAGGAGGCTGTAAAATCAAAGGATATTTGGTAATTTTTATATTTATTATTTTTTTCTACTATCAGGAACCCATGAGTTCAAATCCTTCAGATACTTATTAGCTATGGAAAAATTATTGAAACTCTCTCAGCCTTAGTTTCCTCATCTTTACAATGATGTGATTTTTTTTTTGATCCTTCCTCATAAAGTTGTTATGAGGGCCAGTCAGTCAGTAAATGATATTCATTAAACTCCTCTCATGTCAGGAACTATGCTAAAGCCTGAGAATACAAATACAAGAAAAAGATAATCCCTGTACTAGAAGATTTCAGATGTGATTCATTGAATGGGTCAAATGAGTTAGAATTGTAAAGTACTTGACAAATCTTTAAAAAAATCTATATAAATACTACTAATTACTAGTAGTAGAAGTAGTAAAATTCCAGACAGAATAAGTAAAACAAATGTCATATAAATAAACCAGCAACCTGTAAATTGTTGATTCTCAGGGAAAGAAAAGAAATGAGCTAGAAGTAAATGGAGTTGATGACTCATGGTGTGATACATATTCTATTGAGTCAGGTCAGGAACAATGAGCCATAATAGCTCCAAAGAAATATGTATTGTATATATATGGATGAAATTCCAACCTGCAAACATTAAAGTGATCAACCTACTCACCATGGAATATATCAACCCTATCATCCTGCCAGATTCCAGCTGGGTGTTTGGTCTTTTTGCCAATGATACTCTTTCAGGTGTAGTGAAGTAAATGATCTTCCCCCTTTGAAAGTGAAAATATGTCACTTGGACAAAGCTTCCCGCAGACCATCATTTCCATGGGCAAATCAATTTTGATTCAACATTATGTTACCATGGAAGTTTGTTCATTGCTTAAGAGTTAATTTATTAGCAGCTGGAAGAGAAGTAGGATAAAACCACTAAATAGCCTCTCCTACAAACCAATTATAAAAAAGAATAGAATTATAATTGGGGGAGGGCAATCAGGATTTTTCCCCCATAGTGGCAACTTTTAGAGAGCATCAGGTGCTCCATTTGTAGTATATGCTTCTTAGCCCTAGTAACTATAACTAAGGTGAACTCTGACTGTTCTCAGTCCTGGTGGTCATTTCCCAAATGACACAATCTTGGTTTTTATTCCTAATCATTCTGAGACCTTTCTCCACTCCCAAAGCAATTGCCTCCTCTTCAGAAGCATAAACAAATCATCATATCTCATATTTCACTCCCTTTCTGTGGTAGCTCCCACATTCATCCCTCCTTGAATTTATCCCCTTCTCTGCTCCCCTTTCCTAAAGGACAAAAGCATGTGGTCATGACCCTGCAGAAGAATCAAGATAGCCCCCATTCTGTGTTCCACAAGGAAGTAATCACAGAGACCATAATAATAAAAAGAAGTGCCAAAAAACATTGCCACTGGGAAGTCCAATAGCAAACTCTCAATTTTTTTTAATTAATTAATTTTTCAAATTTTATTTATTTATTTTTATTGTTTATTCAGTGCCTTACCCCCCCATCTCAGCTGTAAAAGTGTGAAGAGTAAATCAAACTCAGCAACTTTTAAGTTATTAAATAAAAAAAAAAAACTTAAGTTTTTATAACCCTACTTAGTACCTTACTAGTCACTAGGTATGACAGTTCACAAGTCACTTGTTAGAGTGGTTGACAACTCAAAGCCACTGCCCAACCAATGTGATTGGTTCCCATAATGTGGGGGAGGAACAGGAAGTGACCTCAAGAAAAATGCTTTAAAAAGACCAGCTTGAGAATTCAGTCACTCTTTCTGTGTTGATGAGCCGGACTGGAGAAGGAGAACCTTTCCCTGGATCCTATATCAGCTTGAGGTGGTAAGTGGAGTGATTCTTTCCTTGGTTCTTTGGTGAGGAGTCCTTTGCTCACTGGCACTTTGTTGGGATACTCCCTTCAGCATGAGTTCTGGTGAGATTATTCTTGGTGAATTCTTCAGCATCTCCTGGTTCTTTGGATTTTGACTTCTTAATTAGATTCTGGTGAGATTCACTTTTGGATTCGCATTTGTGGTCTGGAGACATTAGGATTAAACAGGGTATTTTGTAGCTAGGCAGTGCTTTCTGTTTCTTTATCTTCATTTTTCCATTTTTACTCTTCTCATCTCTTTGTAAATAAAGCTACTAAAGTAATTTTGACATAAGTTGTAATATTTTTAAACCAGTGATCACAATATTACTTTAGAATTCTCATATTTATCATAAAACCTAAATTGAAATTCTTATATTAATTGGTAACAGATTATGTGTTTCATAGTTCCACTTCTCAGTTCATTCTCTGGAGGTGAATATTTACAAGTTGTTCTTCAAATATTAAATCTATTGTTGCAGATAATGTTAATTTGTTTCTATTCATTTCACTCTTCATCATCTCTTACAGTTCTTTCCAAAGTTTTAAAAAATAAAAATGCTCATCATTTCTTATAGCACAGTGATGTTCTATCACAATCATGTATCACAATTTGCTTAACCATTTCCCAATTGATTGATATCCCCTCAATTCCAAGTTCTAGTTAGATCAAATAATATCTTTATGTCAATTAAATAAACTCCAAATATTTAGTAACTATATATATATATATATATATATATATATATATATATATATCTTTGAATATGTCTATAGACACTAACTTGATAGGCTTATATGTTAGCTGGTTTACAATTTTGGGGAAATGAGGAATTATAAACAATATTGCAAACTGGGCAATAGCCAGTTGTACTAGTTAACAGTGTATTTGATTAATACCACTTTTGAAAATCCAGAATGGTTAATCCTTTGGTCAAAAGTATATAAATAGGTTGTGCATCTCCAGGGAGTTTATCCTGTCTTCCCCAGAATCCTCTGAGGACTTACATATCTCAAAAGTCTGTTTATCTTCTCAGTAACTTTGAATGGGAGATAAGAATTTGAATTAAGCAAAAAAATATTGCTAAGAAATGGGAGGGTGGTGAGCTAGGTATAGATTTGAGGAAGCAATAACAGGTACAACTGGGTCCTTATATTCTTTTTGTCTGATTGTGGTGCTGGATCTCTGTAACCTTCCCCATTTTCTAAGTCTACACTTGTCCAGCAGTATTCCTAACCTTTATGTTTTTTATAGAAGTAGTAAAGAAAGTCTAGAATAGACTGGAGAATTCAGGACAAGTTTCCCTTTCTGAAGATATATGAGAGGGAGTGGTAGCTTAGAAAAATAGATGGGGGGCATCCTAGCTACTTGATTGAACAATGTGATGTTTGCGTTGTTTTTTTTCTTTAAAAGCAAAAATGTAATAGAACAAAAACAGATGACTTTAGAGTCAGTAAGACCACAGTTGAAATCCTGCCTCTGTCATTTTATAATTTTGTGACCTTGAATAAATTGTTTAATCTGTATGTTCAGGTAATTTTTTAGGAGTTATCTGCTAAGCCAGAAATAAACAGCAATCTGTAATATTATCCTATTTTCACTAAATTTCCTTTGCTTTACTTTGATGTCACTTGATTAATATGACTCAGTCAAGAGAAATTAAATAGAAATTGGGGCCTTTGAGTTGGAGACTGAGATAAATGTTCACTCCTTGTATATCATGGACTAAGGGGGATCTAAAAGGAAATGTATTAGAGGCATAAGAAGTTCCAAATATATAAATGAGATGCAAATGGTTTAAGGTTCCTAGGAAGTGGAATTTTGCTCACTGAACTTCCAGGGTTAATATGTTATCAGGAAAGATTCCTATTTTCAAGGCTTATCTTTCAGTTGAACAATCTTATTTTTGGTTGAAATATAGGACAAGTTCTCAGCCCCAGAGAATTTCATTTTTGTTTATCATCTATTTCTAAGTCAGATGAAGGCCAAGCAAAAAGAAATCAAAGGTTGCATTTCACATATTAAAGACATACTTTGAAAAACAGAAATAACATCTCCAGCAAGTTAACAACCAATAAAGAAACTCCAAACTAGAAGAAATCTTTTAGAAATAACCAGGAAACATGACCCTCATTCTACTTAAAGATTATTTTCAGATCCTATGAGGTTTCTTTTCTCTTCAAAATGTAATGACTTTAGTAAGCATCGTTGCCAATAATTAATGAGTTGTACCCATGTTCTTTTAATTATTTCATAGTGTACAAAGCACACTGTATCTAGTGATACCAGAAACAGAAAAGTGGAGAAAAGAAAGTTAACAGAAGTAGAAAGATTGTGTGAGATCATCATAATTGATCTATCACCTCATAAATACTCAGTTGTTTGAAGAGAATTTATTGTCCAACATGGGACAAAAGTTTCTATGTTAAAGCTATGGGGTTGGCCTAAAATGTATGGGTTTTCTGAAAATTTAATCTTAGGGGTTAGCAGAAAAGGTCTTGATATGTAATTTAATTCTCTCCATTAAGTAATGTCTCACATAAACATAAGGCAAGAAATAAAATATACCAATGTCTTGTTATAAATTAGAAAAAGCTGCTTTTTCTTGATTGCTATGACAATATTGTGCAATCTGATATAGGTCCTACTAAATGCAAAGTTCCCAAATACAACTTTAATAACAGATTATTATCTGATGATAATCACACCAGGGTTATGTATCTTGATCACCAGAAAGTTGGATGCTAAGTCATATTCTGGCCATAGAAACTCCTGAAAATGTATGTTGAGTTAAGGAAGATTTAGAAAATGTGACACAATTGGGCAAGCTCAAATTCTTCAAGTTTCAAAGAACAGCACTCTTCACCATGAAGTATTAGAAATTGGATATCTATAGTCAGACAAGTTTAGATTTCATTTCCAAAGTTAAGAAACTGAGTTGAAGGATAAAACCACTGAGAACATTTCCTGTCTTTTTTTTTTTTTGGTCGATTTCAAACATTATTCCTTGGATACAAAAATCATTTTCTATTCCTCTCTCCCCTCCCTGCCCCCCTCCCATAGCCTACCCACAATTCCACTGGGTATTGTGTCCTTGAGCAGAACCCATTTCCATGTTGTTGGTATTTGCACTAGGATGTTCATTTAGAGTCTATATCCCCAATCATATCCCCTTCGACTCATGTCATTGAGCAATTGTTTTCCTTTGGTGTTTTCACTCTCACAGTTTTTCCTATGAATGTGGATAGTGTTTATTCTCCTGTATCCCTCCAGGTTGTTCAAGATCAATACATTACATTATCAATACTAATGGAGAAGTCCATTACATTCGATTGTACCACATTGTGTCAGTCTCTGTGTACAATGTTCTCCTGGTTCTGCTCCTTTTGTTCTGCATCACTTCCTGGAGGTTGTTCCAGTCCCCATGGAATTCCTCCACTTTATTATTCCTTTTAGCACAATAGTATTCCATCACCAGCATATACCACAATTTGTTCAGCCATTCCCCAATTGGAGGACATCCCCTCATTTTCCATTTTTTGCCACGACAAAGAGCACAGCTATGAATATTTTTGTACATCTCTTTCTCCTTATTATCTCTTTGTGGTACAATCCCAGCAATGCTATGGCTGGATCATTGGCAGACAGTCTTTTATCGCCCTTTGGACATAGTTCCAAATTACCCTCCAGAATGGTTGGATCAATTCACAACTCCACCAGCAATGAATCAATATCCCAATTTTACCACATCCCCTGTAGCATTAATTACTTTCCATAGGTGTCATGTTAGCCAATATGCTAGATGTGAGGTTGATATCCCAGAGTTGTTTTGATTTGCATACCTCTGATTATAAGAGATTTAGAACACGTTTTCATGTACTTATTAATGGTTTTGATTTCTTTGACGGAGAATTGCTTGTTCATTGTCCCTTGCCCATTTATCAATTGGAGAATGGCTTGATTTTTTTGTACAATTGGTTTTGTTCTTTGTAAATTTGAGTAATTAAACTTTTGTCAGAGATTTTTGTTATGAAGATTGTTTCCCAATTTGTTATTTCCCTTCTGATTTTGGTTACATTGGTTTTGTTTGTACAAAACCTTTTTAATTTGATATAGTCAAAATTATTAATTTTACATTTTGTGGCTCTTTCTAAGTCTTGCTAGGTTTTAAAATCTTTCCCATCCCAGAGATCTAACATGTATACTATTCTGTGTTCACCTAGTTTACATATAGTTTCCTTCTTTATGTTCAAGTCACTCACCCATTCTGAGTTTATCTTGGTGTAGGGTGTGAGGTGTTGATCTAAACCTAATCTCTCCCACACTCTCTTCCAATTTCCCCAGCAGTTTTTGTCAAATAGTGGATTTTTGTCCCAAAAGTTGGTCTCTTTGGATTTGTCATAGACTGTTTTGCTGAGGTCCCTTACCCCAAGTCTCTTTGATTGATCCTCCTTTCTGTCTCTTAGCCAATACCAAATTGTTTTGATGACCACTGCTTTATAGTATAGTTTGAGATCTGGGACTGCAAGGCCACATTCCATTGTATTTTTTTTCATTATTTCCCTGGGTATCCTTGATATTTGGTTCTTCCAAATGAACTTTGTTATGTTTTTTTTTTTTCTAATTCAGTAAACAAATTTTTTGGAAGTTCGATGGGTAGGCATGGCACTAAATAAATAGATAAGTTTGAGGAGACTGGTCATTTCTATTACGTTAGCTCATCCTACCCATGAGAAGTTAATGTTTTTCAAATTGTTCAGATCTAGTTTTAATTGTGTGGAAATTGTTTTGTAATTGTGTTCATTTAGTTCCTGTGTTTGTCTGAGGAGATAGATTCCTAAGTATTTTATATTATCTCGGGTGGTTTTGAACAGAATTTCTCTTTCTAATTCCTGCTGCTGTGATGTGTTGAGTATATATAGAAATGCTGATGACTTATGTGGGTTTATTTTGTGTACTGAAACTTTGCTAAATTTGCTGATTATTTCAACTAGCTTTTTTAATTGATTCTCTAATATTCTTTAAGTAGACATTCATGTCATCTGCAAAGAGAAATAGCTTGGTCTTCTCATTGCCAATTTTAATACCTTTAATTTCTTTTTCTTCTCTAATTGCTATTGCTAGTGTTTCTAGAACAATGTTAGATAATAGAGGTGAAAATGGGCATCTTCGTTTCACTCCTGTTCTTATTGGAAATGCATCTAGTTTATCCCCATTGTATATAATGTTGGCTGATGGTTTTAAATAGATACTGTTTTTTATTTTTTTGGAAAGACCTTTCTATTCCTATACTTTCTAGTGTTTTCAATAGGAATGGGTGTTGTATTTTGTCAAAGGCTTTTTCTGCGTCTATTGAGATAATCATGTGATTTTTGTTGGTTTGCTTGTTGATATGGTCAATTATGTGGATGGTTTTCCTAATATTGAACCATCATTGCATTCCTGGTACAAATCCTACCTGATCATAGTGAATAACCCTGTTGTTCACTTGCTGGAGTCTTTTTGCTAGTATCCTGTTAAAGATTTTTGAATCTATGTTTATTAAGGAGATTGGTCTGTAGTTTTCCTTCTCCATTTTTACCTGCCTGGCTTTGGAATCAGTACCATATTTGTGTCATCAAAGGAATTTGGTAGAACTCCCTCTTTGCTTTTTATGTCAAATAGTTTGTATAGTATTGGGATTAGCTGTTCTTTGAATGTTTCATAGAATTCACTTGTGAATCCATCAGGCCCTAGAGATTTTTTCTTGGGGAGTTCTTTGACGGTCCGTTCAATTTCTTTTTCTATTATATGATTATTTAAGAAGTATATCTCTTCTTCTGTTAGTCTAGGCAATTTATATTTTTGTAAATATTCATCCATAGCACCTAGATTGGCATATTTATTGCCATATAGTGGGGCAAAATAGTTTTTAATGATTGCCTTAATTTCCTCTTCATTGGAGGTGAAGTTCCCCTTCTCATCAGTGATACTGTTCATTTGGTTTTCTTCTTTCCTTTTTTTTTTAATAAGATTGACCACCTCTTTGTCTATTAGTTTGTTTGTTTTTTCAAAATACCAGTTTCTAGTCTTAATTATTAGTTCACTGGTTCTGTCACTTTTGATTTTATTGATTTCTCCCTTCATTTTTAGGATCTCCAATTTGTTTTTCTTCTGGGGTTTTTTAATTTGTTTGATTTCAAGTTTTTTGATATGCATGACCAATTCATTAACCTCTGCCCTTCCTAATTTGTTAATATATGAACTCAAGGATATAAATTTTCACCTGAATACTGCTTTGACTGAATCCCATAAGGTTTGAAAGGATGTCTCATCATTGTCATTGTCTTCAATGAAATCATTAATTGTTTCTATGATTTGTTCTCTAACTGATTTTGTAGAATCATATGACTTAATTTTGAATTAATTTTTGATTTGGCTCTCCATGTACTCTTACTGATCATTATTTTTATTGCTTTATGATCTAAAAATGTTGCATTTATTATTTCTGCTTTTTTTATTTGTATGCCATGTTTTTATGACCTAGTATATGGTCAATCTTTGTGAATGTACCATGTGCTACTGAAAAGAAGATGTTTTCCTTTTTGTCCCTATTGATTTTTCTCCTTATATCTATTAACTCTAATTTTTCTAAGATTTCATTCACCTCTTTTACCTATTTCTTACTTATTTTTTATTTGATTTATCTAAATTTTGTAGTGGTAGTTTCAGGTCTCCCACTAGTATAGATTTACTAACTATTTCTTCCTTCAATTCTCCTAGTTTCTCCTTTAGAAATTTGGGTACTATACCGTTTAGTGCATACATGTTGATTAGTGATATTTCCTCATTGTCTATACTCCCACCTCAAGTGTGTTTCTTTCAGACAATATATGGTAGGAATTTGAATTCTAATCTACTCTTCTATCTATCTACATTTTATGGGTGAGTTCATACCATTTACATTAAAAGTTATGATTGTCACTTGTGAATTCCTTAGCATTTTTATATCCTCTCCTATTTCTGACCTTTCTTCCTTTGATATAAACTTTTAACCAGTGGTTTACTTTTAATCAATCCCATTAATCCCCTCCCTTCATATGCTTCACTTTCTTGTCCCTCTCTTTTTGTTCCCTTCTTGTTTTATTTTTTAGGGCCTGTTAATATCCCTTCCCCCACTCCTACCCTCCCTTTTTGTACTCCATCCTCCCTATCCCCTTAGTTTACCCTTCTCCCTTACCCTGTAGGATAAGATAGAACTCAGGATCCCAATGGATCTAGATGCTCTTCCCTCTCAGAGTTGATTTCACTGGGAGTTAGGTTTAAGTATTTCCTCTTAGCACTCTCTTCCTCTCCTTCGTATAAGAGTATTCTTTCCCTCCCCTTCCCATGTGTATCTTTGTGTGAAAAAGTTTATTCTATTTATTTTATTTCTATTTCTTCTAGAATCTCTTGGTGCCATCATCTATTCCCCCCACCCTTTTTCTTTCTTTTTTTTGTACATATCATCTTCTAGCCCTTAATGCTTCAATATTTCCCAATGAGTGATTCTTCTAATTACTATAATTATGAATACAATTTTTGAACTTTACAAATAACTTTTCCCCCATATGTTAATATATATAATTTGATCTAATTGTAGCCCTTACAGAAGAGAGTTTGAATAAAGGAAAAAAAAACATTTTTCTACTTTTCCTTTTCTTTCATATTTACCTTTTCATGTTTCTCTAACTCTTTTTGTGTGGATATCAAAATTTCCCCTGAGTTCTGGTCTTTTCTTTACAAATACTTGGAAATCTTCTATTTTGTTGAATGCCCATACTTTCCTCTGTAAGTATATAGTCAGTTTTGATGGATAGGTGATTCTTGCTTGAAGACCCAGTTCTCTTGCCTTTCTGAATATCAAGTCCCAGGCCTTGCAATCCTTCAGTGTGGAAGCTGCCAGGCCTTGTGTGATCCTGATTGTTGCTCCTTGGTATTTCAATGGTCTCTTTTTGGCTTCTTGTAGGATTTTCTCCTTAGTTTGAAAGCTTTGGAATTTGGCAATTACATTCCTGGGAGTTGTCTTTTGGGGATTTAGTGTAGATGGTGTTCTATGAACTCTTTCAATGTCTATTTTTCCCCCTTGTTCTAGAATATCAGGGCAGTTTTCTTGGATTATATCTTGTGCTATGATGTCAAGATTTCTGTTTATTTCTGACTTTTCTGGTAGACCAATGATTATCAGATTGTCTCTCCTTCCTCTGTTTTCCATGTATGTTACCTTGTCAGTGAGATATTTTATGTTTTCTTCTAATTCCTTAATTTTTTGACTTTGCTTTATCAATTCTTGCTGTTTTACAAGATCATTGTCTTCCAGTTGCCCAATTATGATCTTTAAAGCCTGATTTTCCTTTTCAGTTTGGTCTATCCTGCTTTTTTGAGGCTTCCAGCTGTTTCTTTAATTGGGAATTCTTGTCCCTCAGATTGTGGTATTCTCTTAGCATTATTTCCCATTTTTCATGCCAGAAGGCTTCCATCTTTTTGATAACCTCCAATTTAAATTCTTCAAGAGCTTGTGGACAATTTACATTTCTTTTTGAAGGTTTTGGAACATTTATTTGGGTTTCCTCTTCTGCTATTTCCTCTGTATTCTGTATTTTTTCTTCTGTAAAAAAACTATCCAAAGTCAACCACTTCATCTTGCTTTTCTTGGTTTTGGGAAGTTGTTCCTGGGCACTTTTTGCCACCACTATGCTTTTTCCTTCCCTTTCCTGTCAGAAATCTGAGTGAGCAGGGCTGGCTCACTGTGTATGGATCTAATAATCAAGGCTTTTGCCTCAGGGAAGCTCTTGATTCTCCTCAGCTGTGCTATCTTCCCAAGGTCTGAGCTTCCCTGCCTGCTGGTGTTTTGGGTGTTACTGCTCTCAGAGGTAAGTCCTTGGTGATCTTAGTCAACTCCCAAGACCTATAGGTGCCCCTTGCTCACTTCAGGTGTGCCCTTCACACACTCCTTTATTATGGTGCACTGGGTCTGAGTGTCCAAGGTCTGAGCTCCGCTGCCTGCCTGCCATCATTTCAGATGTTACTGCTCTCAGGGGTAAGTCCTTAGTAGTCTTAGCTCCAAATGCCTCACACTGCTTGTTGCTCACTCCAGGGGTTCCCCTCCCTCACTCATTGATTCTGGCACGAGCTGACTTTAACTCTGGCTCTGTAGGTGTAGTGGGGGAGGGTAGATAAGCTCAAGTTTGGGTGGGAGTTTTTTGTTCCCTTATAGTGTGGAAATGCCTGAATCCCAGGTACTTTCAATGCTGCGCCCTACTGTGGAGTCCCTCCGTTCTTATGAGGATGGTTTTTTTGAGGTCTTGAGATCGTCTATGTTGTTGAGTCTGAGGAGGGGAAGATAGTCCCATCTCCTTTCTTTTTAGGAATTCACCTAAATCCTGAGTCCATTTCCTGTTTTCTGATTTACAGTTCCAGATGGCCTTTTAAGATTTTGGCATTCATGCTCTTTGTGATGGCAAAAAATTGGAAAATGAGGGGATTCCCTTTTATTGGGGAATGGCTGAACAAATTGTGGTATCTGTTGGTGATGGAATACTATTGTGCTCAGAGAAATAATAAAGTGAAGAATTTCATGGGAACTGGAACAACTTCCAGGAACTGATGCAGAGTGAAAGAAGCAGAACCAAGAGGACAATGTACACAGAGACTGATACACTGTGCTACAATTGAATATAATGGACTTCTCCATTAGTGGCTATGTAATGGACTTTTTTTAGTAGCAGCAATGCAATGATCCAGGATAATTCTGATTGGTTTATGAGAAAGAATGCTATCCACATCCAGAGCAATAACTGTGGGAGTAGAAACACAGAAGAAAAACAACTACTTGATCATATGGCTCAATGGAGATATGATTGGAGATATAGACTCTAAGAGATCACCCTAATGCAAATATTAATAATATGGAAATAGGTATTGATCAATGACCCATGTAAAACCCAGTGGATTTGCTCTTTGGCTATGGGAGGGGGGTGGAAGAAGAGGAGGGGAAGAATATGGATCATGTAACCATGGAAAAAATATTGTAAATTAATAAAATAAAATTTTCAAGTAAAAAAATTGACATTGTCTTGAATAACTGGAACTAATAAAAAGTTGAGTTGAAACAATTTGAAATTGGTCCTAAGGAAAAATATTATTTACATTTCTTTGCCCACTTGCAAACATCAAAAATGAGGAACTAAATTATCCCAAATTCTACAGTTCCCACAACTTCTTTTAACTTATCCTTTATCTGTGGAAATTGCAAAAACTACGGGAGTGGTGACTTTTCAGCTACTCAGTAGATGAATCCTTTCTATTAAAATTATAAAGTAGGCCCTGAATGAAGTTTTTGGGTTTTATTGATTTTGATATGGTAGGAACTATTTTACATCAATTTTACTTCTGAAACAAATGGCAAACGTTAATGAATTTATGTTTAGATAACTTCCACTTTTCAGAATTGAGAGTGCCTTTGAATGTCGAAGACTGAAAGCTGTTGTAAAGTCTTCATAGTATCTTTGTGACTTTATCCTTTCCTCTTCTTACCTGTTAATTTTGACCTTTCTTCTAAGTTGATGACTTAATTATACACAAGCAGATATCCGAGAAATGACTTCTATCTTACTAATCAATCCCCCCCATTTGTTCAGATCCCATGCTTTCCATAATATTACATAGCTCTATGTGATTCCCTTCCTAAAGGTTTCCATTAGAGAAATTCATGAGAATTCATAATAATAGAAGTCTTTCATCTATTTTGTTTAATTTCTTAATCCTCAACAACAATTGTTCATTGTCTTGTGCACACCTTTGCAGCAGTCACTTGTTATTAAGATCTACACTGATTTAATTTGAAGAACATTCTCAAGTTCATAAAATTTCTAGCCCATATGCTCCCATTATTTTCATGATAGTACTTTTATTATGTAAATGCTTAAATATGGGGTAATGAATCTCTCCTCCTCCAGAAATGATATTATTTATTAGATGAAACCACATCCTTTATTGCTTCCCAAATAGGAACCTCAGAACTACTTTTGTGTAACAGACCATGATTAGACTTGTGAATAGTACTTTTTTTTGGGGGGGAGGGGAATCATAATAGTGACTCATCAGTAGGCATTGAAAATATTTGAAGAGTGACTAGACACATCTCTATCCCATTAAGCATAATGGTGAACCCTGGAGGAGTAAAATATATTCTATCTGGCCTTCCTGTCATTAAGGTGGTTAGATGGTAGTATATAGCAATCATCCCCTAAGTGGAGTTACAATGATCATATGTTGTTACATGGCATAGTCTATCTCAATCCATTACAGCTTATAATTATTATTATTTTAAATTACAAGGTTTAAATTCTTTTTGAAAGTAATTTTAGGTTAATAAACATGCTACCTCTCCGAATCCAGAAAATAAACTCTTTGGAGAAAGCACCATGAAGATGTCCACACAGGCAACACCCTACACCAGAAGATCCAGAGTAAACTTTAGGATGTGGTTATTTGAACTGTGTGGGGTTGAATGCATTAGTTTTGCATGTATACACTTATGCCGAAGGGGACTGTTTCCTAACTGGCTTTTTGGCAATGCATCTAGCAATGATTGGTTTTGTTCTCTTTTCCTCTTATCCTCAAACTATTGTAATTTCAAAGTTGGTTATGTTTACAAGACCCACTGGAGAGACTAGTCTTCCATGGGTCTCTGGGGGGAATGTATAATTGAAAATCTGTTACCCCCAAAAAACAACTATATTTCCCAGGAGCCCACTGACTTCCTGTCATTATGTACTTCCTTTAGACAGGGAATAAGTATCCAGTGGGCAGTCATACCTGGCTCTTCCTTTGGCAAGCAGCCAGCAATAATGGCAGTGAGTGGGATTTTGAAAATGGCTAACCAACCATTGGTACATGGTTTTATTTTATATCCTCTTTTTTCTTTGATTTCTAATGATCATTGAAAAAACCTTTTTTTTAATTTTTATTTGTTTAAAATTCAATTTTAATTTTTACAACAGCACTATAGTTAGGAGAGAAAAGAATCCCTTTTATAATAGACTGTCTTATCATTAAGTTTGATTCAATGAATTCATATTAGAGGAATCATGTATTACTCTATTTGATGTATTATAAACTGGTTTTTTAATGAACCATAATATAATTGTAATGCAGAAAGAATGTTTTTAACAGATAAAACATGGTATAAGAGATAAAACTCTTGACTTAAAACAGGAGGACAAAGGGTTGAATTTCATCTCTGATACTTATGAGTTGTGTGACCATAGATAACCCATTAAGCTCTGCCCTTTAGTTTCCTCATATATAAAATGTGGCCAACAATACCTATAATATTTAGCTATCATATTTGTAGTGAGGCTCAAATGATCTTGTCTATGTAAAAAAGACTTCTGAATTCCATGAAGTCTTATACGAATATGAGTTCTTAGTGTCATGTCATTATAACTGCATTCCTCACAACAATTCTTCAAGTTAGGTGGTGGAAATGTTTTCTCCATTTTTCAGATAAGAAAATGGAACCTCTGAGAGAATTTGTTAGCTATTCCTTATGTGGTGGTAGTTAGGTAAATTTGAAATTGGCTGAATTGCTGGATTTGGAGAAATATTCATCTAGTATTAAATGCCAACTTGTATTTCTTCAGGGGAGTGCCATTGGCTCTGTGTTTAGCCATGTGTTGTTTAATATCATTAACAATAATTTGGAAGGTAGCATAGATTAGAAACTTCTTGGATTTGTATATGACACATAGGCAGAAAACTTGAATAACAGCTTGGATGGTAGTCACTATCCAAACACATATTCATCATTTAGAATATTTGGTATAAACTAATAGGGCAAAAATTAAAGATAATAAATGTTATGTTTTGCATTTACATAATAAGGGAGGAATAACTAGATATCAGTTCACCTAAAAAAGATGTAAAGATTTTAAAGATATGCTCACAGGATTAAATATAAAATATTATTTTATGGCTTTGAAAACTGTTTATAAGCTAGTTTCCTAGTCTACTTATATCTTAGTTCCCTCTGTGTTTTGCGATCTAGTGTCATTGGCATCATTGCTCTTCTTAAACAAAACTCCATCTCCTAAGTCTGGGTGTTCTCACCAACTGCCACCCATTATGGCTCCCTTTATATTTATGTTTTCTTTCCTCATATTTCTCTCATTTCTCTTGAATGTCTCATTCATACATAGTTATTTATATGCTATTTCCCCCATTATTCTGTGAGTTCTTTGAGAGTAAGAACTCTTTTTGATAGTAAATGCTTAATACATACTTCTTGCCTTCATTTTATTACCATCTCAAAATATTTGATATGGCTGCCAAAAAAAGTTAAACTCTCTGGCACTCATCATGTGCTAAATTATAGCAATGTTGATCTTGACATTTTCTGCACCAGTCAAAATAGAACTGGAATATTGCAGTTAGTTCTATCAGTCATATTTAGGATACTTATAAGCTGGAGGGTCTTTGGAAAAAAGGCAATCAAGATGGGAAAGACTTAGAGTTAGTTGATAATTTATGAGCATCCAGTGAAGGATCAAGCCTATAGGAGGAGAATATTTAGGAGAGATCTCACCAATAATTTTCTCTACAACCTAACTGGCAAATGATTATCTAGGTCAAAAGCTAGGGCCCATGAAATGGTTTTGTGAAGATATTTTGACACCTGGATTTTTTTTTTAATTTCCAAATAATCCTGTGTAGGTTATTATGTTAATTTAAAAATATTATTCTGAGAAGAGATCCATAGATTTCAGCTGACTGCTAAAGAAATCCATGACTCTCCAAAATGTCTAGGAACCTTTGATTTCCAATCCAGTGTTTCTAGTTACATTGTGCAGGTTTTTTTTTAATGGCACCCCAGTTTGGGCAATGACTCAATCACAGACTACAGAGCACTAAGAAAATAACATAAATGTAATTATTTTCCCCTATAATTTCTTTATTTTTAAATATTTTTTCAGGATTTTAATACTAACTCTTTTTTTCCCCTCTGAGATTGAAAAGGATGTTAGCAAACTTTAATGTTTCTGTGTATAAAAAAAGAGAAAAAATATGTATGAAAGTCTGCATCTATTATATACAACTTTTATGTATTTCTTAAAGTGCATACCAAATTCAATGATTCAGTTCCAGAGCTGTCCTTATGGTTTATGTTTTTTCTTAGGACTTTCTTCAGTTCTCCTCTGTGCATTGTTTTAAAATGTTAAATCAGCTGTTCTATGTGGGAGTGAAAAAAAGATGTCAAGTGAAATTTAAAAGTCAGGGTAGCAAAGGGGAGGTTTCATGATTAAGGTGACTCGACCAACTGACTAAGATGGTATGGTTTATACCTTTCAGCTACATCAGATTGAAGGACTTTGGGTCAGATATGAAAGTGGATACTCCTGGTCAGAATAGGAGTATGCTTGGTCTGATATTTCTTAAAACTCCTGTTCTATGAGAATAAGCTAGTTTTTTGGGAAAATGATGAGAAATCCTTCCCATTGGTAAAATACTGAATTTTTCAAAATCACTAACCATCACCAATTTGATCTGGATTCCAAGTCCACAGTTTTATAAAAGAGTCCCCAGAGCTTGCCATATCTTTAACTGATGTAAACAACATGGTGACACCTATAGTGATCACAAGTCTAGCCCTGCTATGATTTTTCCTGTTGAATAGAATCAGGTTGGTGGCTCATACTGGCACCTTGTGGTTAAATATGAAAAGTACACATTAACTGCGAATAAATGAATGCCTGTATATTATGTAGCAGTACTGTCAAAAAGAAATGGATTCCTGTGCACCGTACATTGACTTAAAACCCCACAAATTAGCATTATCTTTATTGTATTAATTTTTTTTGTAAACATTTCCCAATTATCCCTTTTTTTTTTAAACCATTACCTTCTGTCTTGGAACCAAAATTGGTTCCAAGGCAGAAGAGTGGTAAAGGCTAGGCATGGGGGTCAAGTGACTTGCCCAGGGTTACACAGCTAGGAAGTGTCTGAGGTCAGATTTGAACCTAGGACCTTCTATCTCTAGGGCTGTCCCAATTATTTCTTAATAAGATTCAAGCCACATTCTGGAATTTTGCAGCCACAGGCTATGACTTTGACACTTTCAAATTATAGACATTATATCTATCAGTTTTAAGGTTGGTGGCATTAAAAGTATTTCAGACACTTGAACCTTCTCTTTTTGTATCTTATTATTTACCTTCCCAAAGGAGTCCCTTTTCCTTGCCCTGGTTACTTTAACTTTAGGCTGTGTTTATTTCCACTCGGCTTTCCATATGTCATTCCTAAATTTTCCATTATTTCCAAGTGAACATGTGTTCACTTTACCGGTTAAGTTGCATTTTCTCTGTTAAAAAAAAACAACAATGTCACTTCAGTGAAGAAACTGTGCCTGAGTTCCACATTCAATATTATGTTACCACAGAAACAATACCTTTTCACCAATGCCAAAGGCTTTCCATATTTGGCTAAAAATGTGAATCCCTCTTTGAACTTTCCATAGCAGTGAGGTTGATGGTTTGGATCTAGCAACTGAATGTAACAAATGCTCTTCTTTTTTTGTAGAAATGCTTTTTCATGACATTACACAGGAAATGGTGCATCTCCGGTTCATTAGTGACATGGTCGCTGGAAGTGATAATCGATTCAAAGTCAGACAGATATTGGGGGAGGCATTTTCTGGGCCTCATCACTGACAATACACTAGACAGTTTCAGTTTCACTCTTAATGAAAGGTATGAAACAAGGGGAAGTTGGTAAATAAAGCAAGTAGAAAGATTGCCTATTTTTTGTGTTCTAAAATCTTCCTTTCCTTCTATCCTCCCTCCTGAAGCCAGCCCCAGGCAAAAGGAAATAAGTAAAACCTATCTCTGACATCCTTTCTCCTGACCATTAACTATTCTTCTTCTCTTCTTGGTGCCTCTAGAGCCCCATAGTTCTTGATATTAAATGCCTCAAGCATCCCTCAAATTACCAAGATGGCACTATATCCATGACCATTCCCTAGGCTACTAAGTAGCCAATGCTGGACCTCTCAGTTTCCCAATCCAAGTTATGTGCCTCATTACTGGAGAGAAAAAGATTCTATCTCTCCCACAGTGCAAAAGATCTGATATTTTACCCAATCCATTATTAAGCATTGCTTACTATGTACATTTCACTGTGCAAGCCCTGGAGATGCAAATATGAGAAAGAAAGGCAGTCATTGTCCTTATGGAGCTTGTATTATAATGGAATGAGTAAGCATCAAAAGAAGCTGAAAAGAAAGAATGAGAATAGCATCAGAGAGTATGGTAGAGAATGTCTTGAGGGCAGACTGCAGGGCAAGAAGAAATGCTTGGACTTGGAGCCCTGTTTACAGAGAGATTCTATAAGGAGACATACAATTATAGGAGATGATTGGAAGGTCAGAGGATCTGTTCAATGTGTCCTTTCCATAGCTAGACTGAGCTTCCTGAACAAAGAGGTTTCTGAGGCTGGTAGAGGAGAGCCAGAGTGAAACCAGGATAGGCATGTCTGTTACAGTTCTTTTACAAAATTTAACTATAAATGACACATTTAGATCATTAATTATTGCCTCAGTTCAAATGTCATATCTGTCTCAAGTTAAGTCTTTGTTAACTTTACTTTCTCCTGGGCTTATCCATCATGGTTCTGAACTGGGTAATTTCTCTCCTCTTTCTACTTTTCAGGTTCCTTTTATATGTTGTCTTCCTCTATTAGGATGTAGCATCCTTTAGAAGAGACATTGCTTTTATTTTGGTTGTATATATTCCCATTGAGTAGTACAGTGACTGGCACATCAGATGGACTTATAAATGTTAATTAAATGACTGTCAAGTTGTTGTTATCCCAAAGAAAGCAATTTAAAATGATGAAATTTGGGCATAGGCATTCAAATGGATGAAAAAAAAGGATTATTTAGAAGTAGCAGTTTTCCCTGGTGTGTGTGTTATTCTCCCTAACTTTCTCCATTCTAGGCCCTTGGAAAGTTAAAGTTCATTCATATAGCTGAGCATGTTTCATGCCCACATGTAAGCTTTTCCCTGAAATAAATGAAAAAAAGGAAGAATATCTACCTTTGACATTTTCATTTTATGCAAATAATTTAATATATCAGCCCATTATCAACAACCAATTCACATAGCATCTACAGTTGGAAGGGACTTCAGAGGTCCATACTCCAAAATACTGATTTTTTAGATGAAGAATTTAAGTTCCCATAAAGTGACTTGTCCAAGGACACAAAGTAAGACTGTAGCTCAGCTAAAATAAAGGAGAAAGATTAAGTCTTTAGATTTCTATTATGTGCTAAATACTATTAATGCAAATCTAAAATTCCAAATATTCCAGGTCAGTTTTTCTCTTATATTATGACAACTACCTGTAGTCCTAACTTATAATGGGTAAATGCAACACTACTGCAATTTTTTTTCCCTACAAATTTTTAGGACAGAAATTTATGTTAATTAGAGCCTAATAACAAAGGCCTGTTATGAATTTATTCTCTTTTTAATTCAGAACTTTTATATACATAGTTTTTGATATTTTGATTCTTATTTTGACTTTTTTATTTCTTTTAAAAAAGCTTAATTTTTTTCCTCTTTTTTTATATTTTGATTTTTTTTCTTTTGATAAATTGACTCATATACCCAGAACTCAACCATTTTGAGTTGATCTGGGTATTGATAAAACCCTATTTTGGGGGGGGGTTGTATTGTATTGTATTTTTATTTTTAAAAATACAATATTTAAATTTTGTTTGAAAAGAATTTCAGGAAAATAGGTTTGCTAACTCTTTGAATCCAGAAGATGAACTCTTCAAAGGAAAATGCTTGCAGAAACCTACACTTCATCAAGAAGATCCAGAATGAACTTTTGGGTGCAATCAATTGAACAAAAGGGAATTGAACATTTATTGTAATTGTATACTTTTATGCCAAAAAGGGCTTCCCCCTAATTTTGCCTTTTGTCAATGCACCTAGGAAATCATTGGTTTTGGTTTTTCTTTTTTCTATTTCCCTCTAACTATTGTAATTTTCTCTTAAAAGGTGAAATATTGTATACATCTTTAGTTAGAAGTGCTTTAGGACTATAAGATGATTATGTTAAATGACTAATGGGAAGATGAGTCTCCCAATGATCATCAGGGGGGATTGTGAACCTTGAATTTAGCTATCTCCTGATTGTAACAATGAAGCTTTTCCTTTATAGTGAATTGTAATCCACAATCCATTTTTAGATTTTATTCTACAAAAAGGTGATAACTCAGTATTTGAAGTACATCTAACCATTTTAACTATAAAAAGGTGTTAAGTAGTTACAAAAAGTGAACTAAAAAGAAGGTATTAAGTAACCCAAAAAGATATAATCTAACCAAAGAAGGTGAGAACTAAAGAGTGGACAGTCCTGGAGAAAAGTGTCTACTGTGATTGGTAGATGTGAAATTGAGGGGAGGTGACATAAGAGAAAAAGATTCTTTAAAGAGAAGGATAAAAGGCCAGAAGTATTATTTGATTTGAGTTTTGAGTTGGAGAAGGATCTCTGACTCAGAGTTGGACTTGGAGGAGAGACTTGAAGACAGACACTTGAGGAGCGACCAGAAAATAGACACCCAGTCTTCTTTCCATTTAGAATGTCACTGTTGGTGAGTGAAAGGCTGACTTAGTGACCCTGCATTTCTCTTAGAAATTCTAACTGATATAAGAAGAAGCCAGTGTTCTCTCTCTCTCTCTCTCTCTCTCTCTCTCTCTCTCTCTCTCTCTCTCTCTCTCTCTCTCTCTCTCTCATTCATTAATATTTTCCTTCTATTGTAAATATTGTAAATAAACTACCATAAATTCCATTTCATTTAGTAATTTATTTTGGGATTTAGAAATTAAATCCCTGGCAAACACCTAATTAATATATTATTCAGAGTCCAACCACAATTAATTTTAATGAACCAACCTTCTAATAATGACTTTACCTCTAATGTTTGGTGTCATTTTCTTTCATGCTATGAAGAATACTACCCAGATAATCAATATTTTTTTTTCACCACTATCTTAGAAAAGGCACTGTGCTGGAACCTGAGGAAGTTACACTTAGTTTGCAACAGGTTTTTAAAATATCAAACAAAAGATTTTACATCTGTTTATTGAGTATGAAACAGGTATGGTCAGACTTTATACTTTGGTGGCTACATGGAGAATACATAGGTGATAGAGATTCATTGAGACAATTAGGAGGATCTGGCAATAGATCAGGGAAGAGGTGATGATAGTCTTATCACTTTGAGAATCAATCAAATGGAAAAGATACAAGAAATATTGTGGAGATAAAATTAATATGATTTGACACTAATTGGATATGGGAATGATGAAGAATGATGAGTAGAGGACAAAATCAAGACTATACATTTGCATAAATGAAAGAATGTTGAGATAAATGTTTATAAAGGTTAGCTTGAGATCAAAGATGATGAGTTCTGTTTTAGATATGTTAAATTTGTGCAGCTTATTGATATTACAGTTTGAATTGCCTAGTTGGCATTTATTGACAAGAAACAGGAGCTTGGCAAGAGATGATACAAACTAGAGAGACAGACAGACAGTCAGAAAGATTGATAGATTGTTCAGTTGTTTTCAGTTATATCTGACATGCCATGATCCCATTTAGGGTTTTCTTGGCAAACATTCTGCATTGGTTTGCCATTTCCTTTGCCAATTCAATTTACAGATGAGGAAACTGAGGCAAACAAGGTTCTGACTTTTCAAGGATCACACAGCTAGTAAAATTTCTGATATCAGATTTTAATTCAGAAAGATGAGTCATCCTGACTTCAGATCCAGTATACTATCCATTGTTCTACCTAGCTGTTGATAGAGAGACAGATAGACAGACATATAGATAGATAGTTAGTTAGATAAACCAGCAGAGAAAAATAAGCATAGATATTAATATCAAATTGGGAACAATTTTCATTGAAATAATAAATATATGTGAGTTGATGCCATTTCTGAGTAAACTTCTCAACAGAGAAGAGGAAAAAAGGACAGAGCCTTAAAATCCAATCATGAGCAGGTGATTCTCTCAACCTCTTGGGAGCGGTATAGCCATGAACAGAAATATGATATCTGGGAGCAAAGGATAGGAGGCTTAACTGAAAGTAAAGCGATTTATCACTTGCTAAGGAATCTGTTTTCAATGATAACAGATTGTAATTTGTTTTTTATAACATGTCAGCCTTAATTAGAATATATAGTCAATCAATAGCATTTGATGACACCTTAGGATAGAAGAGTAAAGCATATCATAGGAAAGAGAAAGGTAGAGAAGGAGTGATCAACCAAGAAAGAAAGGAGGAATTCTAAAATACAACCAACAAAAATATTATTAGATTAAGAAAATATTCTCCATTCAAGGGCTGGAGACAAGGGGAAGAAACCAAATGCTTTTGCCATTGTGAAAGAAAGCTTTTTAGTCAAAGATACAGGATCCTTGTAAAGGAATTTGGGGCATGGTAGATAAGATTGGCAATAGGTTAAAGGGGAAAGTTAAGTTGAATCAATTAACCATTGTTTTCAGATTTAGAAGGAGAAAAATGACCTCAAAGCAGAGGTGAGAACTTGATAACATTAAGCAAGATCCCAAAGACAAGTATTAGGTTCTAGGTATCAGAGACATGAAGATGCATGGAATGAAAGGAAGTTATAAACACATAAAGAGAATTCTGATATCTTGATCATAGAAATAATTATGACTGATGGCAAGATCTAGGATTACTCTTCCAATAAGAGTAAAGAATTAGATCATGGAAGTGGAATATGAGAAAATGAGACTGAAAAATATTTGTGGGAAATATTTTGTGGGATTTTGTACTAGTGTGTATATATATATATATCATGTATACATATGTATGTATGTATATATATATAGCATGTATACATATGTATGTATGTATGTATGTATGTTATATATAAAATTGATCCATGAAAAGAGAGAAAGAGATTCAGGAGGAAATCTAAATGATATTAAATCAAAAGTTATCAGTAAATCTGTATTAATTTTATGATCATTTTAATTATAGATTAAGGAATCTACATTTCTTACAATTACTTCTAAACCTTGTGATTGTGATAGATCCTTGGAAAATTAATATTTTCATGAATTCATGGGGATAGTATAAATGTAAACACTTTATATTACTAATAAATTAATACTATTTATGAAAATAAAGCCATAGTGGTATAATTAACTGATAGAAAGCCAGTTTGAAGACAGGAAGACCTAGATTCAATTTCTGTCTGAGACTTCTACTATTGTATGGCCTAATACAAGTCATTTACTTTCTAAGTTAGGGTATTATGTAAGACTTTAAGTTACAGAGAATGTGACAATCTGCTTTGATTAAGGGGGGCCTTTTCTTATTTTTTTTCACCCAGAGTTTCCTACCAATAAATCTCAGATCCAGTCTCTATCCCTATCTACTATATAAATTTACTATGAAGAGTAAATACAGTTAATACACTCAAGCCAAGGGATTATTTCCTTTTTGTCTTTATTATCTTCATCATTTAGCACAATGTTTGTACCTGGACAGTACTAAGTGCTTACTCCATTGCTTCTTTAGTTTTTGAGGAGATAGAAGGATGATTTTATTTAAAGTTTTTCCAAAAGTCCACCAAAGCTAAATTAGTTCCAAGATTTGTCTCCAACTGTATCCATCCAAACAAAAAGATCTTTTTTCCCAAAATGTCAACTCCCAAGGTTTATGGGTTAATCTTTATTTGGATTTGAAATGTTCCTCAAAAAAAAATAACTAAATTTGATAGCCCAATTCTCCAGTTATATAGAGAAGAGAAAATCCTTCCATGGGATCATGCCAAAGCTGAATGAATACTCCAACTCCTCAAACAGTGCCATCTATATTTAGTTTCTTTCCCATCCCTTCCTCACAAGAGAGAAAAGAAAATTAGAGGCTTTTCTATCTCACTGCTGCATTTCTATTCAAAACTCACCATATTAAAAATATATATATTTCCCCACTTCCTGCAAAAGCATGCTCTCAATCCATCCAAGATTTAATCTGGGAGAAAAAAAATCTAGTAGATGAATACACATTATGTATATTAACTTAAGCATTAGATTGAGTGGGATAAAATCTGTGACGTTCTAATAAGAAGTTTCACCCCAATATTTTCAAGAACCTAAATAGAAGTTAGTATTTTTCCTTCCTTTTAGAACACCCCTCCTTTTCTAAAAAACAAAACCCTTTGCCTGTCCATTTTAAAGTCCTTGAGGGGTGGAGTAATTCACTCACATCTTTTAAAGACTTCAAAGAAGACTCCTGTTATGACTGGAGTCTGGCCAGAACAGAGTAAGGCAGGTGGGGAGGGGGAAATTTCTGTGATTAGAAGACCCTATAAATTGTGTCTTTGAACTCACTACATTGACATTCCTCAAGCATCCAAAATGGGGAATGTCCCTGTTTTGAAAGAATGAACTACTGTCTTGTACTTTTGGTCTCTCAACTCTGTGTTTGTGAACTTATTGCAGTGGTGCGGTCCACTGTTTGTGACTCCATCCCACTCAGGATCATAGATTTAAATCTGGAGAGGACTTAGAAGCCACGAAGTTTAAACCCTTCATTTTTTAGATGAAGTAATTGAGATACTGATAGGTTAAAGGATTGAACCAGGAATCATATGCCTAGTAAGTGCCTGAGAAAAGATTTGTTCTACACCAACTCCAAGTCCAGAATTCTAACCATTACATTATACATCAGCATCCTTGTATTATAAAAAACGAGAACATTTGTATGGTTTCTTAAGTCTGATGATCTCTCAATATCAGAAAGCTACCAAGCAATGCCATGTACAAACCAAAATCCATCTATGACAACTCTCTGCACAAACAGATGAGTGGTTTGCTTTAGGTCATGCAGTTTGGGTCACTTTAAATCTCTCTTCTCTCCAATTCAGCTTCCACAAAACTGCTAAAGTAACTTTAATAAGTCATAAGTCTGCCATTCCATCCCATTCCTCAACCCCATTAAAAATTCAGGGGCTCCATATTATCTCAAGGAGCAAATAAAAACTTAGAAACTTCTGTATTTGGGATGTAAAGTTCTTTAGAAATTTGTCTTTTTCAAGTGGAAACACTGAAGGAAAACAATTGCTTGATCACATGGGTCGAGGGAATATGGTCGGGGATATAGACTCCAAATGATCATCCTAGTGCAAACATCAACAGCATGGAAATGGGTTCTGATCAAAGACACATGCAATACCCAGTGGAATTGTGCATCAGCTATGGGAAGGGTCGGGGTAGGGGAGGAAGGAATAGAATATGATTCTTGTAACCAAAGAATAATGTTCTAAATTGACTAAATAAAATTTAAAAAATGAAAGAAATTTGTCTTTTTATCTTTGCAGGTTCTTAATTACCTGATTCCCCTCCATACATTCTACAATATAACCATACCAAACTATTTGATGTTCCTATGAAATGATGCTTCCAGGAGCACATAGGTAGCTTAGTGGACAGAGAGCCAGGCTTGGAGCTAGACCCTAGGCAAGTCACTTTGCCTAGCCTTTACTGCTTTTCTGCCTTAGAACCAATACATAGTATTGATTCTAAAACAAAAGGTAAGAGTAAAAAAAAACAAACAAAAAAAAAGAAATGGTGCTCCCAAATCCTGTCTCTGTGCCTTTCTAATGACTCTTCCCCATGTCCTGAATATCCTCTTTTCATTTATTTCTTTAGAATCCCTGAGCTCCAGTGTTACCTTCTGCTGAAAACCTTTAATAATCATCTTAGTTGCTAACACTTCTCCCTCCAAGGTTAATTTGTATCTCCTTTCTGGGTATCTTCAATAATCTTATCTGTTTGATTTCTCTGCCTCCAATCAAATGTTTGCTGACCGAGGCCAGGGAATGTTGTAGTTTGTTTTTTAAAATTTTTCATATCTAGTCTTTATTATGTTGCCTATCACTTAGAAAGTCTTTTTGATTGAGTTAAATTCTTTTATTTTACAAATATTGGGTAATAATAATAAAATCTTAGTGCATAGAAGTTTGTAATGTATTTTCCATAGATTATCTCATTTGATAAAAGAAATTCGGCACTTTTCCCTAACATCACATAGTTTGAAAGTGGATAGACTCAGATTTGGATTCTCTGACTCACAAATGAGTACTTTCCATTATACCACACTTCCTCCCACATTTATTTCATCATCTCAAAAAATGAAGCAGCCAATTAATTCAGCCAGGAAGCAGGTTAATTCACGTTAATAATCCATCAGTCTGCTTGGGTGACCAAATCTATGTCTACATAGATATTAAGCAACCTGATTCTATTAATTCAATAAAGCAGCTGGTCAATGTGGTGGGAGAAAATATCAGTCACAGTAGTGACTTCTCAGAATTGACTGATCTAATAATTCCACTTAGTTGACTACAGACCATCTTCTATTTCCAGTAAAATGAAGTTAACCAAATCACTTAAGGAAAGGCATTGTCAAAGTCTAATGAATGATAAATAAATATGAAGATTACATAATAACATTGTTTCCTTGATTACACTGCAAGCCTATCCATCCGTACAGTATGTGAACTATGAGGAATGATGAAGCCATCATTCTTAGCAAATATGCTGTCTGTCATTATTAAATATGCTATTTGCTGAGCAATGCTCTACTAATAATTTTGAAAAGAATGAGGGATATTTAGTGCCAAATACAGAAACACGATGCAGCTATAATCAAAATGGTTATGCTGCAACCAGTTAATAAATCTTAGGCACAATAGTGCTGTTTCATAGAACATTTTACATGTCAAAATGATTAATTGTAAGTGGTTCTCTGTATCCCTCATGTACAGTGCAGAAAATCCCATGGGAGAAGCAACCCAATCTCAATGTTACAATGGAACTGAAATAACATATTATAGGATTTTCTGATGACTTGGAGGAGGCAGATGGCTCCTACGGGACTGAAGAGTTAATTAAAATGACTATAGGATTGCTATACTCTATTATAGCACAATTATGCATTTCCTAGACTTTCCCACGGAGGTCATGCTGAAGAAAAATTAAAATGTACAAAGACTTTTTTCCTAACTGAACTTCCTGATTGTGAAACGTGTAACTGTTTTTGAACAAGATGACAATCAAAATTTCAAACTTAATAATTTGCAGTTTCTTGGTAATAATCCGCTGAAATTCAACAGGATGAGATTAGGAGGATTAGGTCAGGAAGCATTCCATTGGGTGTAGAAGAATAGTGTTGACTTCAATCAACAGTCAAAGGCATCTCATCTGCCTGAGTCCTGAGAAGAGACATACGGACTACATACTCACCAAGAGGTTCCTTGATGTATGTAGTATGTTAGTTTGGTGGTATATCTGAAGATCTATAGCCTTGCACAGAACTTTTTCTTTCCTTTGCAATTGAATCCAGCCCTGAGCCAACAATTTTACTTTCATTGTTTAGAATTCTTAGGCATTTGCTTCTTGGTAGAACCAGAACGCTATTGAGGGTAACTAGGGTGAAGTTGTCAAAGTATCAATAAAGCAATGAAATTTAAAGGTCATCAAAAGCACCTATATACTTTCAATCAGTAGAAACAACTGATTGACAGCTAGTTAGTAGCACTTGGCTGGAGGAGGTTTAATTCAGTAGTATTTGGGGGGTATGAAGTTTTAAACATTACCACCCATCTGTAGGTCCTGTGAGAAACTGACTTACCCCACTGATGATATTAATAGACAATTCATCTGAAATAGCTTTAGAGGGTTTCCTGCATCTTTGAGAGATGATAGGATTTGCTAGTAATTATTATACAGTTTGTCTATATGGGTAGATTGGGGCTTCATTATGTAAATAATTCACATTATCTTTCCTCACCTAAGTACCTCAGTAACTGAAAACATCTCATGCCCTGTTCCTTTAAACAAGAGAGAATCTCCCTCTCTCTGTCTCTTTGCCTCTGTCTCTATCTCCATATATATATATACACAAAATATATGTGTATTTATATATATTAATATAACGCATATATGTATATATTATTTACATATGCATGTTGCATATTATGTATTATTACATAAAATTATACATAGGTTATATGTATTGTAAGAATTGAGTAGAGACCCTAAAATAGAATCTTGCAGTCTGATGGGGAGACTGGCCTGAGGGCAGGGAGAGACAGCTGAGGATTCTGGGGGAATTGGAGCTGAAGAGAATTCTGAACCAACTGACATCACTTCCAGCCTTGGAAGAATACTGAGAGGAGCATTTTCCTGAGGGTCAGAGAAATTATCTGAAGCCACAGGAGGATAAAGAGCCTGATTTCCCTTCTTTGTGTACCTGTCTCCAGTTAGAAATCCTCCACAATTCTCCTTCCAATTGTCTCCTGCTATTCAAAATTGAGGGGGGGATTCAGTTGTATTCTATGGCTGAGCCTCTATGGCTGCCCTCTCCTTTTGGGTCTCTCTCTTTCAGTTTCCCTAGAATAGATTCATAGAAATATTATAGTATAAGAATATATGAAACAAAGGTGTTGGGGGAAAGGCTTGAAGCACAAAAGCCTCTGGCCAAGGACCTGTGAATACCAAGTAACACAAACATAGTTATTAGGGCATTTCCTATCCCACTTTCCTATGGCCTTGTCCCTCCAACCCCTTTGTTCCCCATCTCTCAAATACATTTCAGTTTATGGCAGTTTGAGTTTGGTTAGGGTTTTTCATGAGAAGATAGGGGTTGGGTGAATAGTGAACAAGACCAAAAGTAAGTCTTGTTTCATCTGTGACAAGCAAAGAACCAGCTTGTCACTGAGTTTATAGGGAAGGGTTCAACAACAAAAACTCTTGCCCCTTAAAAGGACTGTTTGGGATATAACATTCTCTCCAGCAGTTGAGCCCACATTCAAGACTCAAGGATAGAGTTTGTGGTGTATCCTTGGGAAGAGAGGTACACAGATTCCTCCTGTCTCTTCCTCTCTGAGTAATCCAAAGTTATAAGGTCAGCCAGCCTTGAGGAAGGAGAGACACAGTCATCTTCCCTCAGACTTTCCAGCTTTCCTCATATCCCTTTCCTTCACATCTCCCTTTCAACCTCTCACTGGAGAAACACATCCATCCTGTGGGTTCACCCCTCTCCATTAGTAAGAGAGGAGAGTCTTTCTCTACTTGCCTCCTCTTTTATAGTATACATAATATACACACATATATATATATATATATATATCATATAGTTACATATAATAAATCAATAATAGGATTTAGAGTAAGTTTGAAAATATCTTAATCAGCTTGAGTTTCTCTGCCCAGGGAGAATGTTGTGATTAGCTGAGGAAATTTGGTAAAGATGTCTGGTGAAGATTCTTCACTTTATTTCCTCCATGAATTTTTCTCTGGTATAAGGAGTATGTTTCTTCTTTCACAACATGATAAATATGGAAATATGTATTGCACAAGTAAACATATATAACCTATATTATATTATCTACCATCCTGGGGGAAGGAGAAGGAATGAGAGTGAGGATAACACATGGATCACAAATGTCAGAAAAGGATTATTAAAAATTGTATCAATATGTAATCTCGAAATTTTTAAATAAAAAAGATTAATTTTAAATAAAAAAGATTAATTTAAAAAATGTTTTAAAAAAAGATGTCAGTCTATGGCCAGGAAATTCTGAACAAGTAGTGAGAACATTCTAGCTCTACCTCTACAAAGAAATCTTTTACAATGGGAACCTGGGAATCAGTACCATCACAAAACACTGAATCCTAACATAACACACTGATTCCACCTACCTTCCTATCCTCCGTCCCAGAATTCAGAGTTTTGCAACATTAGACTTTAATTTTTTTCCCTTCCTGTTTTTTTTTCCATTGCCACTGTCACCAGATACCTATTTAGCATTTATTCTATTTGCCTTTTTACTCCTCTTTGCTATCTCTTCCAAACCAGAAAAAGCATATTTAAGGCTTACTAATAAAAGACTTGGGTTGAACTTCAAAGGTTCCTGGCACATAGTACATGTGCAACTTAAGCAAAACACTTTATCTCTCATTATGTCAGGCAAATATGATGTACATTTTATAATAGGTACAATATGCATTGGTAAACTGAGTGTTCGACCTGGATGTTCCCTTTCCCAATAAAATCAAGGTTCAATATTCCCTCAAATAAAGTACATAGTAAAATAAAATATACAAAAGCACATATATACAAACATATACAAAGGTATATATGAGGTAAAGGCCATTATAATGTCTGATTTTTGCTTAATTTTTAGTCCTTTTTATCTGTAACAGTTAAAATTAGTTTTCTGCTAAAGGTATTATATTTTATGAGGTTTATTAAAGATTAAGAAATAAAGAAAATACAAAATAAGAAAGCACATGCCTAGGAGGGCCGAAAGGCCCATTCAATTCTACTTACACTACATCTTGAGAGACACGTGTGCTTGGAAGTAGAAGCAGGGAGAGAGAGAAGCAGATGGAATCAGTGTAGATACAATTTTGTCCTCGGCCTAGGTGAGACTTTCAGGTGAGGTTACAAAGCATTTCAGGAAGTGGCCAAGGACTTCTAGAAATTGAAGTCCGGGTTTCAAATCTCCATGTTTACATATCTCAGTAGATTTCCTCAGGTGTAGTTTGGACCCAATTCTCTCTGGGCCAGAGAGTCTTCCTTTCTTCCCCTGGTTTCCCCCAAAGAATCCCAATTCTTTTCTTAGAACTCTCTTAATCAAATCTAACATTGTCCATTTGGGGCCAATAGTTCTCTTTCTCCACTCTAACAAATATGATATAGTTTTCAGTCAATGATACAATCCTGGTTTCATGAGGTTTGGGGAGATTTTAGTTTTTAATATTCTATTGTGATCAAAGAAGGGACTTCCGGGTAATCATGGCTGCAATCTAGACGCCACACGCTTCCTCTCCCCGGCACCAAACGAAATAGACTACATCAAAGGAGCATAAAATCACCTTTGGAGGAACAGAAGGACTCCCCAGTACCCCACAGAGGCAAAGGTACGTGGGGCTTGAACATTTCCACACTAAAATAAGAAGGAAAAGCTTGCACAGAAAAGTGAACTGAGCCGCCCTTCCCCCACCCCACCTCCCCCACTAAACCAGAGTGAGCTACCTGAGCGCTCACCGGGACAGCGAGTGAGTGGGGAGCATCTCTGTCTGGGGGGGCACTCCAGGGTCCTTGGGATCTGGGGACTGCCAGGAAAAAACGTCTCAGGGCGCTTTCACTAGAGAATCCAGCGAAACTGTACTTGGGGCGGGCTGCGCTGAACAACACGCTGATTACCTGGGCGGAGCTGAATACCTGGGCTCTGAGGCTGGGAAGAACTAGTCTGAAGCAACCTAAATTCACAGAAAAACCGCTCATATAACCCAGACCCCAAACCAAAAAGGAAAGGGGAATAAAACCACCAAAGGGATGGCTCACATGGCCCAAAATCAAGACTCCAGGAAGAAAGGGAAAAAAGTGACTATTGAAAACTTTTATGGTGGAAGTACCCAAGGAAAAGAGGAGAATGAGGAGGAAATCCAAAAAAATTCAGAACACGCCTCCCAAAATGGAAACTATCAACAAGCTCTGGAAGATCTCAAACTGGAACTTATCCAAAAGATGGAAACCTGGAAAGAAAAATGGGAGAAAGAGATCAGCAGTCTGACAGATAAGAATGCTCAATTGGAAAAAGAACTCGAAGCATCCAATAGAAGGGCAGACAAGGCTGAAAAGCAAAACCAGTCCCTAATGACCAGAATTAAGCACCTCGAAGAAAGTGAGATGATAAAACAGCAAGAATCAATAAAGCAAACCCAAATAATTAATGAATTGGAAGAAAACATAAAATATCTCACTGAGAAGGTCACGGACCTGGAGAACAGAGGAAGACAAGAAAATCTCCGTATTATTGGTCTCCCAGAAAAACCAGAGGTAAACAACAAATTGGATATTATTCTACAGGAGATTATAAAAGAAAATTGCCCCCACGTTCTGGAGCAAGGGGGCAAAATAGAAATAGAAAGGATTCATAGAACACCTTCTATACTAAATCCCCAAAAGACAACGCCTAGGAATGTAATTGCCAAATTCAAGAGCTTCCAAGTAAAGGAGAAAATCCTACAAGAAGCCAAGAAGAAGAGCTTCAGATATAAGGGGGCTCCCATAAGGATCACACAAGACTTAGCGGCTAACACACTAAGAGACCGCAAAGCATGGAACACGATATTTAGAAAGGCAAGAGAGCTGGGTCTCCAACCAAGAATCAACTACCCAGCAAAACTGACTATATACTTCCAGGGGAAAGTATGGGCATTCAGCAAAATAGAAGATTTCCAAGCATTTGCCAAGAAAAGACCAGAGCTCTGTGGAAAGTTCGATATCCAAGCACAGAAAGCAAGAGAAACATGAAAAGGTAAATATGAAAGAAAGGGAAAAGGAGATAAATCTTATCTTTTTCTTTAAGTCAAACTCTCTTCTATAAGGACTACATTTACATCAAATTATATATATTAATATGTGGGGAAAATGTTTTGTGTAACTCTCATAAATTGTATCATCATAAGAGTAGTTAGAAGAAACATGCATAGGGAAAGATTGGGGCATTAAGAAGATTTGGGGAAAGTTGGGGCAAAGAAAGGAAAAGGGAGGGGGGAACCGCGATAATACTAAGATTAACTTCAAGAAATAGGGGGGGAATCAATAGAATAATCTTTCCCATATAAAAATACACATGGGAAGGGGAGGGGAAGAACTCTCATATGAGAAGGAGAGGAAGAGAGCGTTAAGTGGAATTACTTAAACCTTACTCTCAGTGAAATCAAATCTGAGAGGGAAGAACATCTAGATCCAGTGGGATCCTGAATTCTATCTTATCCATTAGGGCAAGAAAGAAAGGAAAATCAAGGAGGGGGAGGGGGGAGGGAGTACAAAAAGGGAGGGAAGGAGAGGGGGGAGGGGAAGGGAACATAAAAAGGGAGGGGCTAGAAAGGGAAGCATCTCAAGGGAGGGGACTAGGGGGACTGACACTTTCTCACTGGTTCAAAAGAAGAAAGCTAAAGAAGAAAGGTCAGAACTAGGGGAAGATATCAAAATGCCAGCAAATCCACAAATAACAATCATAACTTTGAACGTGAATGGGATGAACTCACCCATAAAACGCAGACAAATAGCAGATTGGATTAGAACACAAAACCCTACCATATGTTGTCTTCAAGAAACACATATGAGACGGGTTGACACTCACAAGGTTAGAATTAAAGGTTGGAGTAAGACCTTTTGGGCCTCAACCGATAGAAAGAAGGCAGGAGTTGCAATCATGATATCTGACAAAGCCAAAGTACAAATAGACCTGATCAAAAGGGATAGGGAAGGTAAATATATTCTACTAAAAGGAAGTATAGACAATGAGGAAATATCACTAATCAACATGTATGCACCAAATGGTATAGCATCCAAATTTTTAATAGAGAAACTAGGAGAATTGAAGGAGGAAATAGACAGTAAAACCATATTAGTGGGAGACTTGAACCAACCACTATCAAATTTAGATAAATCAAACCAAAAAATAAATAAGAAAGAGGTAAAAGAGGTGAATGAAATCTTAGAAAAATTAGAATTAATAGACATATGGAGAAAAATAAATAGGGACAAAAAAGAATACACATTCTTTTCAGCACCACATGGCACATTCACAAAAATAGATCATACACTAGGTCATAGAAACATGGCACTCAAATGCAGAAAAGCAGAAATGTTAACTGCAGCCTTTTCAGATCACAAGGCAATTAAAATATTGATCGGCAAGGGTACATGGAGACCCAAATCAAAAATTAATTGGAAATTAAATAACATGATACTCCTAAATTGGTTAGTTAGAGAAGAAATCATAGAAACAATTAACAATTTCGTTGAAGAAAATGACAACGGCGAAACATCCTTTCAAACCTTATGGGATGCAGCCAAGGCAGTACTTAGAGGAAAATTCATATCCCTGAGTGCATATATTAACAAATTAGGGAGGACAGAGACCAAGGAATTGGAAATGCAAATAAAAAAACTTGAGAATGAACAAATTAAAAACCCCCAGAAGAAAACCATACTAGAGATCCTAAAAATTAAGGGAGAAATTAATAAAATAGAAAGTGACAGAACTATTGAGCTAATAAACAAGACTAGAAGCTGGTACTTTGAAAAAACAGACAAAATAGACAAAGTACTGGTTAATTTAATTAAAAAAAGGAAAGAAGAAAGGCAAATTAATAGCATCAAGGATGAAAAGGGGGATCTCACCTCCAATGAAGAGGAAATTAAGGCAATCATTAAAAACTACTTTGCCCAACTATATGGCAATAAATATACCAACCTAGGTGATATGGATGAATATTTACAAAAATATAAATTGCCTAGACTAACAGAAGAAGAAATAGTTTTCTTAAATAATCCCATATCAGAAAAAGAAATCCAACAGGCCATCACAGAACTTCCTAAGAAAAAATCCCCAGGGCCTGATGGATTCACCAGCGAATTCTATCAAACATTCAGAGAACAGTTAATCCCAATACTATACAAACTATTTGACATAATAAGCAAAGAGGGAGTCCTACCAAACTCCTTTTATGACACAAGCATGGTACTGATTCCAAAACGAGGCAGGCCAAAAACAGAGAAAGAAAACTATAGACCAATCTCCCTAATGAATATAGATGCAAAAATCTTAAATAGGATACTAGCAAAAAGACTCCAGAAAGTGATTAGAAGGGTCATCCACCATGATCAAGTAGGATTTATACCAGGGATGCAGGGCTGATTCAACATTAGGAAAACTATCCACATAATTGACCACATCAACAAGCAAACCAACAAGAACCACATGATTATCTCAATAGATGCAGAAAAAGCCTTTGATAAAATACAACACCCATTCCTATTAAAAACACTAGAAAGCATAGGAATAGAAGGGTCATTCCTAAAAATAATAAACAGTATATATCTAAAACCATCAGCTAATATCATCTGCAATGGGGATAAACTAAATCCATTCCCATTAAGATCAGGAGTGAAACAAGGATGCCCATTATCACCTCTATTATTTGACATTGTATTAGAAACACTAGCAGTAGCAATTAGAGAAGAAAAAGAAATTGAAGGCATCAAAATAGGCAAGGAGGAGACCAAGTTATCACTCTTTGCAGATGACATGATGGTCTACTTAAAGAATCCTAGAGACTCAACCAAAAAGCTAATTGAAATAATCAACAACTTTAGCAAAGTTGCAGGATACAAAATAAACCCACATAAGTCATCAGCATTTCTATATAATTCCAACACAGCTCAGCAGCAAGAACTAGAAAGAGAAATCCCATTCAAAATTACCCAAGACAAAATAAAATACTTAGGAATCTATCTCCCGAGACAAACACAGGATCTATATGAACACAACTACAAAACACTTTCCACACAACTAAAACTAGACTTGAACAATTGGAAGAACATTAACTGCTCATGGGTAGGACGAGCCAATATAATAAAAATGACCATCCTACCCAAACTCATCTATCTATTTAGTGCCATACCCATGGAACTTCCAAAAAAATTTTTTACTGATTTAGAAAAAAACATAACAAAGTTCATTTGGAAGAACAAAAGATCAAGGATATCCAGGGAATTAATGAAAAAAAATACAAAGGAAGGGGGTCTTGCAGTCCCAGATCTCAGACTATATTACAAAGCAGCGGTCATCAAAACAATATGGTACTGGCTAAGAGACAGAAAGGAGGATCAGTGGAATAGACTGGGGGCAAGCAACCTCAGCAAGACAGTATATGACAAACCCAAAGATCCCAGCTTTTGGGACAAAAATCCACTATTTCATAAAAACTGCTGGGAAAATTGGAGGACAGTGTGGGAAAGATTAGGCTTAGATCAACACCTCACACCTTACACCAAGATAAATTCAAAATGGGTGAATGACTTGAACATAAAGAAGGAAACTATAAGAAAATTAGGTGAACACAGAATAGTATACATGTCAGACCTTTGGGAAGGGAAATACTTCAAAACCAAGCAAGAATTAGAAAGAGTTACAAAATGCAAAATAAATAATCTGGATTACATCAAATTAAAAAGTTTTTGTACAAACAAAACCAATGTAACCAAAATCAGAAGGGTAGCAACAAATTGGGAAACAATCTTCATAAAAACCTCTGACAAAGGTTTAATTACTCAAATTTATAAAGAACTAAATCAATTGTACAAAAAATCAAGCCATTCTCCAATTGACAAATGGGCAAGGGACATGAACAGGCAATTCTCAGCCAAAGAAATCAAAACTATTAATAAGCACATGAAAAAGTGCTCTACATCTCTTATAATCAGAGAGATGCAAATCAAAACAACTCTGAGGTATCATCTCACACCTAGCAGATTGGCTAACATGACAGCTATGCAAAGTAATGAATGCTGGAGGGGATGTGGCAAAGTGGGGACATTAATTCATTGCTGGTGGAGTTGTGAATTGATCCAACCATTCTGGAGGGCAATTTGGAACTATGTCCAAAGGGCGATAAAAGACTGTCTGCCCTTTGATCCAGCCATAGCACTGCTGGGCTTGTACCCCAAAGAGATAATGGACAAAAAGACTTGTACAAAAATATTCATAGCTGCGCTCTTTGTGGTGGCCAAAAATTGGAAAATGAGGGGATGCCCTTCAATTGGGGAATGGCTGAACAAATTGTGGTATATGTTGGTGATGGAATACTATTGTGCTAAAAGGAATAATAAAGTGGAGGAATTCCATGTGAACTGGAACAACCTCCAGGAAGTGATGCAGAGCGAGAGGAGCAGAACCAGGAAAACATTATACACAGAGACTGATACATTGTGGTACAATCGAAGGTGATGGACTTCTCCATTAGTATCAATGCAATTTCCCTGAACAATCTGCAGGGATCTAAAAAAAAATACTACCCACAAGCAGAGGATAAACTGTGGGAGTAAAAACACCGCTGAAAAGCAACTGCTTGACTACAGGGTTGGAGGAGATAAGACTGAGGAGAGACTCTAAATGAACACTATAATGCAAACTCCAACAACAGGGAAATGGGTTCGAGTCAAGAACACATGTGATAACCAGTGGAATCATGCGTCGGCTATGGGAGAGGGAAAGGCGGGGGGAGGGGAAGGAGAAGGGAGGAAAAGAAAACGATCTTTGTTTCCAGTGAATAATGTATGAAAACGACCAAATAAAATAATATTTAAAAAAATATTCTATTGTGATATGGAAATCACATTAAAAGACTGATATATATTAATTTAAGGTCGCCAAGGAATTCAGCTATGTAATTCCTAAATGAAAACTCAAGTCAGCAGTCAACCTTTTATGGAGTTTTTAATTACTAACAGGAGGAAGAAAGGTATTAGAGAGAGAGAGAGAGAGAGAGAGAGAGAGAGAGAGAGAGAGAGAGAGAGAGAGAGAGAGAGAGAAGGGAAGAGAAGGAAATAGGGCTTAAATAGGGCTTAAAAAGCCCCTCTGCTTTGGCTGAACCAAAGGCCCAAGGTCCTGGATAGCCAAGGCAAAGAAAAGAGATCAGTCCCTATCACTCACATGACCAAAATGGAGAAACAGTCTGAGGGTCTCCACTCCAAGCACCAGGCTCCAACCACCTCTCTCCCTCCACACAGGATGTCCCTAGACTCCTCAGATGTCCTCTACCTCACTTCCTGTGTCTCACCTGTGCCAATGGTGGCTCTAGCTTCACCCAGGACCATCCAGAGGTCTGTCCTTTTTGCACATGTCTGTTGAAAGCCACATTCTCAAATAATTAAATCTTGAGCTTTGCTGCAGCCCTTCCTAAATCCTGTTACCTTGAGTAGGGTGGAGATTGTAGTTTCCAAGACCTGATTCTGTCATTCCAAGTATCTCTATTGTTATTGATCAGGAAATAGCCAAATCCCATCCTCTAAAGAATGGTTTGAACAGGGTTGAGTAGTTTTGAAATTCACACTATTTAAATTCCTACCAGATTACTAAATATTCTCTCTCATCTCTCCAAAGGAAAGAAAAGACTTAGACAGTATTGATATCACCCAAAAGTAAAACAAAACAGTACTTGAGAAGTATTCAGAGAAAAGATGATCCATCACAAGTATGAGCCCCATGTGTTCCTGTAGCATTTTCAAGTGAGCACACTGTTGTGAGCTCATCCTCCACCAGGGAAAGTTTTTAAAAAAAATGGGTATGGATAAAATTTGTTGACTCATTTTTAAGAAACACCAAGTTATATGCAAAGGAAGAAGGCATCGTCAGGATAGGATCATCAAGAACCCATATGATATTAGCACTGGAAAAGATGTTAGAGATCACGTACCAGGGCTTCTTAACCTGAAAGCTGTTTACTTTCTATTTATCACCCATCTATCTAAGTATCTATATAAATATATATATTAATGTGGAGATGGTTATCGATAATATTTTAATGTATAAAATATTATATGACAATAGAGAAGCAGCTGAACTGAAATATGCATAGAATGTACATTGCATATATATTCAATAAGTCAAAATATATAATATTCAACTATATTGAAATATGTTTATGTAAATTCCTATATCCATATCTATCCTCTATTTATATTGCTATCAGCTAACTATACCTATATATCTATAGACATCTATAATTCCAGTGATTTCCTTCCTATATATTTGTATATATTTGTTTGCAATTTGTCTCTTCCTTTAGACTCTAAGTGCTTTCAGGTTGGGAACAATTTCTTAACTCGCTTTATAACCCCCAACACTTAACACAGTTCCTAGCACATAGGAGGCACTTAATAAATGTTTATTCTATTTTATATCTCAATATATCTATAAATCTATAGATATCTAGATGCATCTATAGATTTATCAATATATAGATGCAGATATATCCATAGCTAACTAGATATAATAATCGTAATAAAGAGCAACTAGTATTTATATACCATTTACTATGTACCAGCCACTGTTATAAGTGCTTTCTGACTACTATCTCATTTGTTCCATATCTGCATCAATTTAGAGACAGGTAAATAGAGAAGGAGTTAGATGGTGCAGAGGATGGTGTGCTGGACCTGGAATCAGGAAAATGAGTTCAAATCTGTCCTGAGACACTTACTAGCTGTGTGACCCTAGACAAGTCATTTAGTTTTGCCTCAGATTCTTCAGCAGTTAAGTGAGTTGGAAAAATAACTGGCAAGCAACTATAGAATCTTTGCCAAGAAACCTCCAGAATAGGTTTAATAAAGAGACAAACAAAACTTAAAATGACTAAACCATAGCAAGATAAATTCAAAGCTTCAGTCAATATAATTGGATGTTTTTATAGTCTTGTGATTTTTATTTCTTGCATGTAACATCTTTATTCTGGAAGGGTGTCCACAGAATACACTACATTGCCAAAGAGGTCAAGTACTAAGAAGCTCTGACTTACACGGATTCCTTCATTTTAGAGATATGTGGAATAACTTCACTAGGCTTACTATGCTAAGAAGAATCAGAACATAACAATAGATCACATTTCTATTGCAATTTCAAATATCACAGGAATTTTCTTCAAAAAGCTTTGTGAAGTAAATAATAAAAGTATTATTGAAATTTTACAGATGAGAACAATGAGGCTAGGAAGCTTACATGGACAGGCCAGTAATTTATATTTCTATAGTGCTTTCCTTTCAACTGATCTAAGAGGTAGAAATGCCAGCATTATGGAGAGTCATAGAGAGAGAGGAAAAGGGAGAGGGAGAGGGAGAGGGAGAGATGGAGGAGACATTCTTCTAACAAAGAAATTTGGAGAACAACACTTCATGAAATAAATATATGAACATCTTTGAGAAAATAAGTGCTAATGTAGAAATTAAAAGGTTTATATTTCTTTAATTTATTTTCAGTGCCTACATTTATTCTGGAAAATAAAAACGAGAATCTCCATGTCTTCAAGTCACATTATCAATGTAGCAGTGCCATTTTATTTTATAACATAGGAAAGAGAAAAAAAATCACAAAAATATGCTTATTTATATAAGCCACTTCTGGGTTTTCCAGCAGTTTCTCAGTATGTCATGGTCTTTATGACTATTCCTTAAAGCACTCTATCAAACTAGATGTAATAGCTCCTCCAACTGAACCACAAAAATATATTTCCTTTTACCATTAAAATAAAAAAAATATCTTTCTTCTCCAGGATCATATAAAAAAGAATTCAGTGTTGAAAGCCCAAATTAGTTCAGTTTGGAAATGAGAGCTCATTAACAAGAAAGGAACACAATATGGGGAAAGTATTACCCCAGTCATGTCCTCCCACGTTCTGCCATGACATTCACAGATTTGAAACAAATAGGGAAATAATAGCATGGATGTCTTGGGCTTGGGGTCCAAGGATTCCAGAGGTGACACAATGTTATTTATGTAAGACAGATTTGTTCAAATATGTTTTATTAAAAGATTCATGGGGATAAAGAGGAGAGAAGAGTTTCTAGGCAACCCTATATAGACAGAGAATTGAAAGGGACAATAGAGGACAATTAGCCTACCCCACTATTTTTTTTCAAATGGGGGAGAATTGAATTCCAGAGTTTAGTCCTTGTTCATGAATCCATGTCATAGGATCATAGATTTAGACCTAGAAAGCACCTTGGAAATCTTCTAGCATAATGCTCCAATTTTTCAAGGCCAAGAGAAGCCAAGATTTGGCTTTAAAGTAACTGTGTCACAATTCAAACCCAATTCCAATCACTCTAAACTTGGTCCTCTTTCTGTTATGTTGTACTTCCTTTCATAGCTACTCTTACATAATTACTTCCTAGGAGCCTATTCCTATGTAAATACACATACACACATGAGTCAGAGAGAATCATGTATACACACATATAAGCACATGACAGTTCCACACATATGCATATATGTGTGTGTCAACATAGCTCATGCACAAACTTGCACATGCAATATGCATGTATGTACATGTACATGCACACACCTTAAAAATTGTGAAATTCAAAATACAACCTTGAACAGAAAGTTATGAGAATTTTCTCTACACTAACCAGGACTTCTTTTAGAACATTGCAACCTGTTCCTTTGGCAGCGTATAGATTATAACTTAAATATATTCCTTTGGCACAGAATTGGACAGGATCTTGACCTGGCCTCTGAAATTGCCTTTCCCCCTACACTTATGTATCCATCATGTGTACATGTTTGTTTTTTTTTGTTTTTGTTTTTGTTTTTTTTTTTTACTTATAATCTCCCCATTTGGGATCTACGCTCTTTGGTATTGTTTGAGAGCCAACAGGGAAAAGATATTCCCTTTGTCAAAGGATAGAGTGTATGTGGAGAGGATTGAGGTGTAAGATGACTGGATAGGAAAGATAATGAAAGATTTTCAGAACCCTAAAGAAGACTTAATATTTGATTTTAGTAGTAAACCACCAGAGGGAAGGATACAGTCATAACTGCACCTTGGGAAGATCACTTTAGGGGATTTTTTGGGGGGAGATTGCATTTTTAAAATGTCCATATTGTCCATTTTGGTAAGTGAATAATCTTATAAAACCAAAACCCCCCAAACATATACTTAAATAAATAAGCGAAAAATCATATGCTTTCATCTGCATTCTGAATCTTACAGTTCTTTCTCTGGAGGTGGATAGCATTCCTTGTCATAAGTCCCTCAGAATAATCCTGGATAATTGTATTGCTGAGAATAACTAAGTCTATCACAGTCAATCATTAGAAAGATCACTTTGTTAACTAAGGAAAGGATAGCAGAGATTTAATAGAAGAAATAGATCTATGGCAATAGGCCACACATAAAGTGATGAGGTATTGGGTATACTTCCAAAGAAGCGCTGGCATGAATGGCCCCAGGAAATTACAATAGCTCCAAGGCTGAATCTATTTCATAAACTAAATATAGCATAAAATCTAAATGTATCACTGAGGGGCAGTGAGGTGGGATGGTGGATAAAGTTCCAGATCTTCTATTGAGAACACCAGAGTTCAAATCTGGCCTCAGATGCTTCATAGCTAAGTGACACTTAACCCCATTTGCCTATCCCTTATTCTTCTGCATTAACATTGTTTTTAAAGCATAAAGATTTTTAAAAAGAAGGAAAAAGAGCTGGGTTCAATTTTGGACCTTGGTGCTTGCTTCCTTGGACAAATCACTTACCCTTGTCAAACTTTAGTTTCCCTGTTTAAAAAAATGAAGATGATGAAGTAAATAATCACTCCTCTTCTGATCCATTCCAGCCCTAACTTGTTATATTTCCACTGAAAGCAATGAAAGGCTCCTTGTTAAGCATGTACAGTTAGGAAAGGGGAGAACAACAATGTGGCTCAGTGGACTGAGAGCCAAGCCCAGAGATCCTGGTCTTGGGAAGTCCTACCTTCAAATCTAGCAGCTGTGTGAAACTGAGCAAGTCACTTACCCCAGCTGCCCAGCCTTTACCACTCTTCTGCCTTAGAACCAATACACAATACTGATTCTAAAATAGAAGGTAAATATTTTAAAAAGAAGACAGGGATTTTGAACAAGGAAGAAAGGAAACAAGTATTTATTAAACACTTAATAGGTATCAGGTATTGTTTTTAAAACTGTACACATAGTATCTCATTGGAAACTTATAATAATCTTGAGAGTAAACTCATAATAATCTTGAGAGGCTATTAATGTTCCCATTTTACAGTTGAAGAAATTGAGGCAGATGGAGATTATGTGACTTTCCAATATGGGTTCAAAAGGATTTGAACTTAAATCTTTCTGACTCTAGGGTCTCCCACACCACAATAGAAGGCAATGCTTCCTTCAGCTACCAACCTTGAATATAAAAGTATCATATATAAAATATCATATTATGCCTATGGCACTTTAAACTAGCCTACTGAAGACTAGGAGAATTGAAGAAAGGAAGTGCAGGTTCTAGTAAAAGAGAAAAAGTAAGCAGTCTTGAGACCTGAATAAAACTTTAACCATAAAATCAGCATAGCATAGTAACTATGACAGATAAAAGGGGAAAAGGCAAATGAGGATGAGGGAAGTTACCAGGAGATATTAGTAAGCCTATAGTATGAACAAGAGCTGTCACTGTTTTTCTACATATAAGCCTTGGTAACATACGTCCCTGACTTGTGAGCTCCCATAAACATAATCCTTAACTTGATTCTTCCTTTCAGCTACTGGGACACTGCTCCCCCCCAATTTATGAGGAAAATGTTCTATAATCGCTTTCCTTTCTATGCTTTTATACTAAGTGCTTTAATTTGAACTAAATTGTGCATTATGGCCAATTAGTAATAGGAACACATTGTCGGGGGCTTAAGAGCTTTCCTTTTAAGCAAATAAGTACTCACAATGTACTATGAACCTAAACAATATGGAACAATTCTTCTGCAGAACCTCAAGTCAAAAAGTCTTCTCTAGCATCCCACGGATGATCCTAGAGACCAATTTGAATAGATCCTCCAAGCATGGTTTCCAGTATACCATTCTGCCCCTTTCAACCAACTGCTAGATGTAAAATTTTGTTTTGGGATTAGGCAAGGAAGTGGGAATTGACTGAAATATTTGTCTTATGGATTGCCTCTGACAAAGTATATCTTCCTGGATGCCATTCTTAGATCTACCCACAGACTAGAAAAGTTAAAAGTAATTCTCTTAATTCAGAAAATTTGATTATATCCATGTACTTCAAGAAGATTAAAGTACACAAAGATTTTTTTAAATACCTTTGAGTGCATATTTCAACCAGATGATTAATTTGTGAATAAAATTGTTTTGTAGACAGTGCCTGTATAGTTTGTCTTTATAGTATATAGTATAGATTTATTATTATATCTATTATATATCTATCTATCTATTTTATATATATATATATTATTATATTTATTATAGTATAGGTTGATAGATATGCAAATATCTATCAACCTCTATAAGATAATTCTTTTTTCTTTATTCCTTATATTTATATTTTAATGTGAATTTTTAATGAAAAATTACACCAGTGCATCATCCATTGTTAATAATTGCACAGCATTTTCAGTTCTAGCCAGAGGTAAATCAAAAGTGCTATGAATTACAGAGAGGAGATATGTATGTGTGTGTGTGTGTGTATGAGCCTGGCAATCCTCTCTTTTCTGGGCACTAAAATGCAATTCTTTCTGTCTTTGTGCTCTGAGTATTATCCCATTTCCCAAGCAAGGATAAACCCAAGCATGCTCTATGTAATAAATATCTCACAGTCCCAGGAAAAAAGGGAATTACTAATAAATTTGGGAAGTACAATGAGTAGAATTGCAAAGAGTTGTTGAACTCATGTAATGGTAAGGCATATCTAAAATGCATAGTGATAGATATTGTCTTAAGTAAGGAGTTTATCTAGGAATTGTATGGATACAATAAAAGGCAATTTTATTAAAGCCATGAGTTAGGTTACCTAGTGAAACATCTAATTGGTACACTGGATAAACCATTGGGCCAAGAGTTAGAAGATCTTGAACTCAAATCCAGTCTTGGACATTTACTAGCTCCCTGATCCTGAGTACATTATTTAACCTCTGTCCAAGTTCCCTTAACTATAATGGGGATAATTATAGCACCTACCTTCCAGACCCTTCAGGCCTATGTAAAGGCTAGTTTTCTTATTACTGTTTTGGGGGTTTTGTTTGTTTGTTTTTTGTTGCTAATGTTGTTCCTGTTATTATTGTATCCTACATTTCTAATCCAATCTTTGTGTGGTAGAATTTACTCTGAGTTCTTTGAAAAATACCAATAAAGTAGAGATGTTAGAAGAAAATATTATTTTTTAGACCCTTATCTTAGATCTTAGAATCAATACTAAGTGTTGATTCCAATACTAAGTATAGGCAAGTGGGGTTAAGTGACTTGCCCACGGTCAGACATGCAGAAATCATCTGAGGTCATATTTGGACATATGCTCTCTCATCTCTAGGCCTGGTTCTTTATCTACTGAGCCACCTAGCAATCCCAAGAAGGTAATGTTAAGCTAGAAAAACTTCTAGTAAGGATCAGGTAGCAAAGATTGTATTTCTATTATCCAAAGATTTACCTAACAAAACTAAGATAATCTCTTTTATAAAAGGCTGTCCAAAACAGAATAGCCCAAACCCACTGTCTGGAAGATAGACCCCTACACCCTTATACTCGATTGGATTTTAGTGATAGTGATAGGTTAGGGATAATAGTGTGAATCTAGAGTGATTAGTATAAAACCTATTATGATACAATCAGTAGAGTTCATGATTTATAGATTTTATAAGATTAGACTTTAGGAGAATAAGAGTTTTATAAAAATAGAGTTTATAAGGATTCCTTACCCAAACATAAAAACTGCTTCTAAGGGATTTTCAACCCCTCCCTAAGCTTGTACTTCCCTTTAATCTTAAGATGCTGACCTTCTAAGTTTCATGACCAAACTTGTGATAAACATATTGCACTTCTCTCTATTTTGAAATAACCATCATCCTCCTTAGAACAGATGAGTCTGAGGTAATTGTCATTGCCCACCCCAATAAGGATCTTATCTTGTGACTTGACCTTTAGACTAATGTGGACATTGCTAGACAAACTAACCAATCAGCTTTGTAGCTGGGTATGTGTGATCTTGTGATATGTCATCAACCTTGTATGAAAATATTCATTTTTTTATAATCTGGGTATATAAACCAGATCTCCTCCTTTGGGCATCATCTCTTGCTAGGGTCTGACTATGTTACACATGCAAGAGGACACTTTTATTGGAGGACTTGGCCCTCTTCCAATAAATTCTAACTTTTTGTCTTGACTTGGAGAAATTTGGCTCTTTGACTTTATTTGCCCAAATTATCAATATTGAAGTGGTAGGTTTCTATTGCTTGAAACCACAAATCCAGCAAATAATCAAAGGAGCAAGATTACAGACAATGACAGGGGGCACAGAAGGAAAAAAAAATATGATTAGACAACAAAAAAAGAAAAAAGAAATTACAATCGACAGCTTCTATCCAGGTAATGAACAAAGAACAAATGGAACAGAAGAGAACCAAGAAATACCAAGCAAAAATGTAGAAATTCCAACACATTGGACTCAAGCTTTGGAAGAATTCAAAATGCAATTCAAAAAACAATTAAGAGAGGCTGAAGAAAATTGGAAAAAGAACTTAAAAAGCAAAATAAGTAATCTGGAAATAGAGACACATGAATGAAAACATGAAAACAGTATTTTGAAAGCCAGAATTGACCAACTTGAAAATGATGCAAAGAAAGAGAAAGATGACCTTCAAAGAAAAACAGACCATGAGAAAAAGGAGAATCAAAATCTAGGGATGAAATTCAGTCTTTAAAAAATAGAATCCAACAACTAGAATCAAATGACTTCACTAGGCAGCAAGAGTCTAAGAAACAAAATCAAAAGAATGAAAAAAATTGTGGAAAATATGAAACACTTCATTGATAAAATTACAGGCCTGGAAAATAGATAAAAATGAAAAAAAATTAAGAATTATTGGACTACCTGAAAGTTTTGACAAAAGAAAAATCCTGGACATCATTCTACAGGAAATTATCTAAGAAAACTGTCCCAACATTCTTGAATAGGGAAAAGTGGAGATTGAAAGAATCCACAGATTACCTCCTGCATTTTATACCCAATTGACAATGTAAAAATATTATTGTTTTAAATTCCACAGTTTAAATTCCTTTTGAGAAGAATTTTAGGTCCAGAAACATGCTACCTCTCCAAATCCAGAAACTGAACTGTTTGAAGAAGACACCATGAAGATGCCTCCAGACCACAAGCTACATGAGAAGATCAAGAATGAACTTTGGGTGTGGTTGATTGAACATTTATTTGTATGTAGACTTTCATGCCAAAGGGGACTGCCCCCTAACTGGTTTTTTGTCAATGAATCTAGCAATTATTGGTTTTGTTCTTTTTTCCTCTTATCTTCAAATTATTGTAATCTTTAAGTTGATTATGTTTTCATGATCCTTTTGGGGAAACTGGTTTTTGAATAATGATCAAAGGGGGGATATAAAAATGGAGATTTGAACCCCATACTTCAATCCCCAGAAGTCCTTGGCACTTCCTAGAATTCCCTATAATCTCACCTGAGTCCCCACCTGGGCAAAAACACAAATTGTATTTAAACTGGCTGTAACGCTTACTTGGCGCTCTTCTTCCGCTTCTAAGCACATGCATCTCTCTACCTGGCAAGAAAGATGTAGTGAGTAGGATGTGAATGGGCTAATGTGCCCTAGGCATGTGCTTTTCTTATTTTGTATTTTTTATCCTTGATTTCTAATAATATTTAATAAACCTCATAAAATATAATACTTTTATCAGTAGAGACAAAATTTAACTTTAAACAATTCTCAGAACGTTATAGCCAAATTCAAGAACTACCAGACCAAGGAAAAGATACTATAAGCTGCTAAGAAGAAACAATTCAGATATCATAAAATCACCATTAGGATAACATAGGACCTGGCTGCATCCATAATGAAGGACCAGTAGGCATGGAATATGATATTCCAGAAAGCAAGGGAACTGGGTCTACAACCAAGAATCAACTACTCAGGAGAATTGATTATGTTCTTGCAGGGGAAAGTATCGTCATTTAATAAAATAGAAGATTGCCAAGCATTCCCAAAGAAAAGACCTGAAAAACGAACATTTTAACAACATCAACAAGAACACCATCATCAACATCAACAACATCATTAACATCATCAGCAACAACATCAACAACATCAATAGCATCATCAACATCAACAATAACATCATCAGCAACAACATTAATAACATTTTCATCAACATCAACATCAATGTCAACATCAACATCTAACTAGCCATCTTTTCCAGGCCCAGTAAAAATTTTTGCTGGGTGGCCTAACCTAATAGCATACTATGTGGAGTACTGAATGAGAGCTGAAAGGCCTAAACTCTAGGCTTGAGTGCAACTATATATTCTTTGGAGATAAAAAGAAAGTTTTCTTTTTCCTGGACTCAGTTTCCTCATTTTTGTATGAGTACAGATTACCTGGAAACTCCATTAATTTAATCAATTATATCAAAGAATAAACCAGGTGTAAAAAAGAAGAAAATATTTTAGTAAAAGGCTGTCCAATAGATGATAAAATTTTAAAAACAGATATTTATGAAGAAATATTTACTAAAGGATATAGGGATTGAAATTCACATCGATGGAAGACATATACATAGTGTAGGGCTTACATTTATGGTTGGAATAAATATAAGAGAATGTGGTTACCAACATTATAATTCAAGTCAAAATGACTTTTTCGCAGCTTTTTAATTTACAAAACCAAGGGAAAGAGTAAAGTAGAGAAATGTGAAAGATGGTCTTTTGCCTATAACTCTAAATGTTTCTCTGGTGCCTGGCTCTACTCAGGCTGGACTAATTAGCCATCCACTAGAGGACCCTCAGCTGGAGGGCCTTTTAGCTGGAGGACCTGTTGGAGAATAACCACATGGCCTGCTCCAGAAACTAATCTCTTCACAAGTGAGGAAAGGATTTAGTTTTTCACTAGCCTATGTTGTAGTCAAAAGGGGAAGATCCAAGAGCAATCTTGCCAAATGCTAAAGTCCCAGGTCCATGCTGAATAAGGTTGTCCACCAGCTTCCAAATCCTCAAAAGTGTTCTAAGATCTTGTAACAGAAAGTTTCAGCCACTTTTAAAGATCCTTCTTTATGTCACCTCTTGTTTCTTCCTCCACTTTAGGGGACCAATTGTAGTATTTAAATTTGCTTAGGACTGCCCAGCGAGCAGTCAGTTGTTTCTGGAGGTGTAAACCCCTTTATTAAGTAATTTGTGGACTTCCCCTACTTTAGGGTTAAGAAGTTGTATATTCACTTTTTTTGATTAAATTTAAAAGTAGGCAAGGGGAGAGTTAATCCCATCTTCATAATAGTGATGAACTCATCTTACTTTGAAGTCTTGAGTTAAGGTAAGAAGTATTTGTTTATTATTTTTGGTTCCTAAGTTCATTAATGTAATAGCACTCTAAATGTTCAAATTATATTGTGTCTTAAAAGCCTGAATATATTGAATAATAACTGAATGTATCTGGAATTATAGCCTATAACCTATTGGGAAGTGAAATTGTACTTTACTTCTGCTAAAAATAAAAATAACTAATATTTATTAAACACTTATTATGTGCCAGCTCTGTTTTAAATCCTTGGGATACAAATATAAGGAAAAAGAAAGATAATAGCTGGCTTCAAGGAGCTTGCATTCTTTTGGGGAATGATGGCATATAAAATGGAATAAAAAGTGGGAGTGAAAATAGTATTGAGAAATATGGAGACTCAGAAGCATAACCAAGATAGGAATAAAAAATTACTATTTCAGGCCCTTCCTCAAAATGGAGATTTTGGGAGGAATGCAACAGAAGAGGGTGGGATGGGTGTACAGAGATGAGAAAATTATTCTACCATAAATATTAGACAGTGTGACAAGGAAATCACTTTAAAAGACTGATATATATTAATTTAAGGTCGCCAAGGAATTCAGCTATGTAATTCCTAAATGAAAACTCAAGTCAGCAGTTAATCTTTTATGGAGTTTAATTACAATAGGAGGAAGAAAGGAATTAGAGATAGAGAGAGAAAAAAAGGGAGAGAAGGGAATAGGGCTTAAATACCCCTTCTGTTTAGGCTGGGCCAAAAGGCCCAAGCCCTTAGATAGCTGGGGCAAAGAAAAGAGATCAGTCCCTATTACTCACGTGACCAAAATGGAGAAACAGTCTCAGAGGCCCCCACCTTCAGCTTCCTTCAGAGCAAGCTTCTCAGAGCCACACCAACCACACCGACCAACTTCTCAACCACCTCCTCGAGTCTTCAGACCCCCTATCTTTAAGGAAACCATCCAAGTTGCCTCCCCTCAGTCCTCACATCTACCAATCACCTGTCCCTCAATTTCCCTGTGCCAATGGAGGCTCTAGCTTAAACCCAGGACCGCCCAGAGGTCTCTGGCTTTTGCACATGTCTGTTGAAGGTCATATTTTCAATTAATTAAATCTTTGATCCTTTGCTACAGCCCTTTCTAAATCCTGTTAACCTGAGTAGGGTAGAGATTGGAATAATTAAATTTTGATCTAGGCTGCAGCCCTTACTCAATCCTGTTAGGACTGAATAGGGTGGAGATTGATTCCAAGTATCTCCATTGTATCAATTCTAAAATCAATCATGACTCAAAGAAATTCCTGTTCTATGCTTAAGCATAGGTCAAAGTCCTTTCCATTGTTCAGCAAAAGGTTTCTGTCCTAAAGTAATCTGAAGAAGGGAAGGAAAAGAAACCTCCCATGCCAATGGGGTTCACATTCCAATAGTCAAGACCCACTATCAATAGGAAATTTTTCAAGTATGAAATTTCCCAATGGTGAAATTTCCAACATTTATAAGTCTAAGAAATTTTGAGGTTTACAACAGACTGTTTGGGTTGAATCACAAATTTATTTTCTCTATCACCAAAGTTATTCTAATTTGATCCAGTCAACACATAGAATCATGAGGATATATAAAATCTCAGGAAGGACTTAAAGTACTGGGGAATATAGAGCTAGTAGATTAATAGTATTCTTTAAATCATCCATTTACAAATGGAAGAGTTCTTAGAAATCATGTAGTCCAACCTGCTTATTCTAAAGGTGAGCAACATAAGGTACAAAGTGTTCAAAGTGATGCTGGGAATAAGAAACAGAAGTAGGTTCATTCCCAGTGTTCTCAGAACCCAGAGCCAGCATCCCCTCTACTTACTCTTTTGCCTTTAATCTAAAGTATAATGGTAATGGGGAGCATTTTAATCCATTAGAGCCATCAATTAAGTCACTCGATCCAAAGATCTTAAAGTTGAAATGGATTTCTGAGAACTATTTCAGTTTTCTGTTGAATGAGAATCCACTCTAGAATTCAATTGTCAAGCTCTAAAGCAGCTCATTACACTTCAGGGAGCTCTAATAATTAGGAATAATAGAACTTTTGTCCTAATAACAAGCCTAAAAGAATCTCTTTGTAAATTCTATCCATTCATCCCAGTTGTGCTATCTGAAGCCAAGTAAAACATTTCAGATACTTGAAAACAACTATTTGATACCAAAAAATCTTTAGGTATGTGAAAGATGAACTATATCATTATCTATAGATATAGATAAAGATATCTTTACTAATTCTAGATCATATGCAATATATAGCTATAGATAGGCATAGATGTGCTATATAATATATATCTATGTTTATATATTGCATATGACCTCGAATTAATTCTACTTGAAATAATAGTAAATCATTGGCTTACCCTTCTACAATCATTTCCATTCTCCAAATTCATTTTTAAATAACTATTTTTAAGTTGTGTCTTTTGTACTGAGCTTATCTTTCCAAATAAGCTCCTCAAGCCCAAGTATTATGTTTTATAAATCTTAGCATTTTACTAGTTGCTCTGGTCATAGTGACTAACACAGGGGTGCATGCTAAGAAGAAATTTAAAAACTATGAAGGAATGAGAGTAGCCATGTCAAAAATTCAGTATTCAAATTCAGTTCTCTCACTTCTGGATGTGTGATAATAGATAAGATTTTCAAACTATTTGACTGTCAGCTTCCTCTTCTATAAAATGGGGGTAAGAATATCTGTATTATAGCCTTTAAATGAGGAAGATCCAGGTTCAAGTACTGCCTCTGACACATACCAGTTGTATAACCTGGGAAAAAGTCGATTAACTTCTCATTTGCACTCTCCTCCCTTCAGATAGCTGATTTTCCTCACTTCTTTATCCTGTATATATAGCATAGTTGTAAATAATTGTTTGATTCTTGTCTTGCCCATTATATTTTGGGGTCCTTGAGGCCAGAGCCTATCTTGTGTCTTTATTTGTATCTTCAGTACTTAGCAGAGTGCCTATAACATAGTACATATTTAATAAATGTATTAATAAATAGCTATTTATTGAGTTTATTGACTGACAATTGCCTAATAGGCTCTAAATTATGGCATTGCATGTGATGTCATCAAAATGGACCAATCACCAAGGAGAAACAAGGCAATATATCCCCAATCTCTTTGCATAGTTTTAAGCTGAACGCTAAAATCTAGAAGCTTAAAATAAGATGAAGACTTCTGGGATGCTTTGTATGGCTTTTCCTTAGTGGCTGACCTACTCTAATGATATCACAGGTATAGACAAAGCAAAGGCACCTGGTCATTCCGTCAGTACCATATACATATTGTAATCTTTTTATTAATGGATATGACTCACTGACAGCATTTGTAGGAAAATATGTGTATTTCTTTTGATAGCATATCCACAGAGAGTCTCATCTTTCTTCCTAACTTTGCTCCTTCTTTTGTTTGTTTTTGTATGGATTCTTCATAGCTTCTCTAAAGCTCCTGCTGTGTACTCAGATTCCATTTTACCATCCTCTCAGCTTGTTTCCTTGAAAACACACATCTTGTTTAACAACATAAAAAATGTGATTCTTATTTTTCAGACAGTTACTTTTATGGGTGCGTTTCATCCAAAACTTATAAAGAACCCTTCAACCTTTCCATACTGGGCCCTAGTAAAGTGACCCTTCTCTTTAGCTATTGTAACCATCTCTATGCTCAGGCTTTCATTGTGGCCATTTGTGCCTTAATCTTGGAGCTGGTCTGAAGTTAATGATACAAACACAGTGAGTCCACTTTTAATACTGATACTCCTAGCCAATCTTCTAGCCACTGCTTCCCAGATAATTACCACCTTGTCAACCTTTTCAAGGATGGCTTTTGATGAGTCTTTATTGTTTTGGACCTCTTCATTCAGGTTTCTTTATAATGTATTCTATGACTACCTTTTCTCCACCTACAGCAACAGAAACCAGTGTTTGAATCCAATATGAAAAGGGAGTCTTGCATGTAGTAAACATTCAGTCACTCTCATAAAATTAAAGAGAATGAGACGTGATTTCTGGGGTCATCTGATCTGATCCTTACAACAAAGAAATCCCCATTAATACATGTGTGGTTATCCATCCTCTTCTTGAAGACACCCAAAGAGAGGAAATTCATCACATCTTTAGGTAGCCTTTTTCTAGTTGTGGACCATCCTAATTGTTTTATTTTTTCCTGACATAGAATATAAATTTGCTTAATTGAAATGTCTACTTATTGTTCCTGATTCTGTTGCACTGTGTCAAAGTACTTGGTGAACTGATTAGATTTGGGACCAGTAATATTCTATTTAAAGGAACCAAGAAGCTTAGAGTGAGGATTATGATATAGTGTCATGAGAATGAGAATAAAAAAGAGAGATTACTGAAGTCTGGTGAAATTAAACTGAGATTGAAGGAAGAATAAAATCGTGAATCACAAGTCTATATCAATTGAGATTTATAAAGCCCTTGCTCTAGAACAGTAGTGTGTAGGTTTATGAGCCATGAAAAAACTGTTGGATGTGATTTCTGAGTCTCTACAAGAGAACTTTTAAAAATAGTGGAAAATGAGGAGTGAATAGAAAGGGATATACTAGAGGATTGGGACAGGCAAATGATCATATTTTCAAAAAGTAGAAGAAAATGTAATTTATAAACCATAAATCAATAAGCTTGGCTCATAGTCTTAGTCTTAGTAATATCTTAGGAACATGTTACTTAAAAGAACATCTAGAGAGAAAAATAGTCATCCCGATGAGCTTTCATCAAAAAACAAGACATACTAAATTAAACTTATTTTGTTTATTGCCAAGTTTCTTAAATTGTTAGATCAGCCAAATTCTATAGACATTGCTTAACTAGATTCTAGCAAAGAATTTGAAAAATCTTTTATTATATTCATATAGATAATATGGAGAAATATCAATTAAATATTAATTAAATTGATTGAATTCAGAATGAATTAAATGACCAGACCTAAAGATCATTAATGGATAATTTGTGACAATTTGGTAAATCTCCATGGGGGTATCCCTGAGATCTTTGACTCTCTGTATGATTTAGAAGGGCTAACAATAGCAAAAGTATAAATGTCATGCTCATTTTCATGCATTCAGATGACCAAATTTGGGAGAGATTTTAACATACAGAATCAAGATCTAAGATATTTAAAAGCTAAAACATTAAACCAAATCAAATGAGAATAAATTAAATAGAGATAAATATAAATTCCTATACTTTGTTTCAAAAGAGTCAATTTCACAAGTATAGGCTAGAAGGAGGCATGCTTCCACTAAATCAAATAATCAAAAAGCACCTATTAATTACCTCTCATGCACCAGGCAATTTGCTAAGCCCCAGGGATACAAAATGAGGCAGAAAAGAGTCTCTACCCTCACAGAACTCACAGTCTAAAGGAAAAGACATCAAATAAGTGAATTCGTACAAACAGGCCTTCATCTGATAAATTTCTTTGATTATGATTTATTTGATAAATAGGAAGTAATTAAGAAGGGCAAAGCACTAGAATTAAGAGAGGTGGGAAAAGGCTACTTATGAAAAATGAGATTTTAGTTTGGGATTAAAAGAAGCAAGAGAAGTTAGTATGTAGATTTGAGGAGGAAAAGCATTCTAGATCTGGGAAATTGCCAGAGAAAATATTCAGAGCCAAAAGATAAAGTGCCTTGTTCATAAAACAGATTGGAGACCAGAATCACAGGAGGAAAGAGTATGTAGTAGGGATTAATGTATAAGAAAGAAGACTGGAAAGTTAGGAGAGAGAAAGGTTATGAGTTTCTGCATGCTAAATAGAACATTTTTGTATTTGATCCTGGAGATAATAAGGAATCTTGGGAGTTTGTTCAATAGAGGGATGATATGGTCAGACCTTACCTTTATGAAAATAACATTGGTGGCTAAATGAAAGATGGATCAGAGGGTAGAGATATTTGAAGCAAAATTTCAACTGGGAAATTCTTTGTATTCTTCAATTGAAAAATGGTCAAAGGATAAGAATAGGCTATTCTCAGATAAAAAATTAAAACTATCTGTAGTCATATAAAATACTCCAAATTACTATTAATTATAGAAATACAAATTAAAACCACCCTTAGGCCTATCAGACAGGCCAATATGACAAAAAATAAAAAGGAAAATGATGAGTGTTGGAGGGGATGTGAAAAATATAGACATTAATACACTATTGGTGAATCTGTGAGGTAATCTAATCATTCCGGAGAGCAATTTGGAACCATGTCCAAAGTGCCATAAAACTGCTTACCTTTTGGCCCAGAAATATTATTACTAGGTCTGAAAAGAGATTAAAGATGAAAGAAATGACCTACTTTGACCAAAATAATTATTGCAACTCTTTTTGTGTTAATAAAGAATTGGAAACTGAAGAGATGCCCATCAATTGGAGAATAATTGAACAAGTTGGGGTATGTGATTGTAATGAAATATTATTGTGCTATAAGAAATGAGAAACAGGGCTATTACAAACATACACACACACACAACTGGAAAGATTTATTTGAAGTGATGCAAAGTGAAGTGAAGAGAATCAGAAAAAAGTATAAGCAGTAACAGCAAGAATGCATGATGATCAGCTTTGAATGACAACTTATCCACAATGTAAGGATCTAGAACAATTCTAAGGGATTCATGATGAAAAAATCTATCAATCACCAAAGAAGGAATTGATGGTATCTAAATGTAGATTGAAGCATAACATTTTCCATTTCATTTCATCCTGAATTTTATCTACCATAAGTGATATGTGTCATCTTTCACAACATGAGGAATATTGAAATATGTATTATATAATAACACCTGTGAAACCTATATAATATTACCTGTCATTTTGGGCAGGAGTATGAATATGAAAGCCCCTATCCTCCCATGATTACATCAGTAATAGCAGACATTTGACAAATTCAGTTATTTTGTGATCAAAGGTCTTAAACTTTTCTAAATATAATCATTTTTAAAAGCAAATTACACAGCTGGATGAAGTTTTCTGACTTTTCTCCATCCTATGCTGTATCATGAGAAATTATTGTTCAAATACACCCATGTCATATCTGATTTGTGCTTTACTTCTTCTTTTTGGTTGATTTTTGCTGACTGTACTTGATGTTTAGGAATAACATGATGCTTGGGAGCTTGATGTTTGGGAGCAATTTGAAAAAGTGTATTTTTAGCAACAAGTTTTTGATTTATATGAGGAGGTTGCTTACAAGACTTGGGGTCTTTGGTCACTAACTAGAGTCCAGCTTTATTGTGAGATTGATCCTCTCTCAATAAACCTATTTCTTTTTGGCTTGGAGACATTGTTTTCCTTTTTTGTGTCTCTTTTAATAAATTTTCATCATGGGGAAGAGCTGTAGAGATTCTGGATTGCAAATGTCAGGAAACAATTACAAAACATTTTATAGAAATAATCTGGAAAGAAATACTAAATAATAGTCAGCATATATAAAAAAATAATGAGCAAGATGATTTCAGAAAGAAATATCTGGAGACCAGCATTAAATGAGGCAAAGTAATGTTAACAGAACTAGGACAATATTGTATGAACTAACAACAATTTTATCTGATGATCAACTGTGAAAGACATTATTCTCATCAATTAACTGATCTAATACAGTTATGAAGGACTTATGATGAAAAATTCTATCCAATTCCAGAGAAAAAAACTGATTGTGTCTGATTGCTGATAGAATCATACCATTTTTCATTATGTTTTCTTAGTGGATTTTTTTGTATATGTTTCTTCTTCCACAACATGACCAATATGGTTTTGCATGATATCACATTTATAACATATCAAATTTCTTAACATCTCAAGGAGGCGGTAGGAAGGGAGAAAATTTAGACGTAAAAATTTTAGAGAATATTTAAAATTGTATTTACATGTAATTGGGGAAAATAAAATATTGGGAAAAAATCAGCATAAAGATGATAATTAAAACCATTGGAGTTCATGGGAAGTAAAGCAGGATAAAGAGAGAAGAAAGGAGATAGCAGGGCAAAACTCCTAAGGACACATATAATTAAAAGGCATGATCTGGATGAGAATCCATGAAGGGAGAATGAGGAAAGCAGTACTCCCAAAATCCAGAAAGCATTAAGGAAGAGAAGATGATCAACTATGTCAAAGGCTGCAGGGAATAAGAACTAAACAAAGGCTTTGAATTTGGCAACTAAGAGATCAGTCATAACTTTGGAGAGAGATATTTCAGTGGAATTGAAAGGTCAGAAAAGATTTAGTAGCTTAAAGCAGGACTAATACTTTTGGGTCACCCTGTATAAGCCATTGTCAGGTATAGATTCAAAGTTTTTCTAGCCTTGTAGGGCTTTCTAGAGTCGGGCTATAGAAGTCAAATGATACATAGGTTGACACAGGACAATTTTAAACCAAAGATTTGTAATTCCAAATCTAGTTTTCCACTGAATCCTGGGACTTCTTTATTACAGATTGCAGGAATCATAAGGAATAAAATCAATGGCTGATGGAATGATGGGTTTCCCTTTATTAGAAGTCATCAGTAAAACTGGATGACTCTTTTGGGGGGTATTTTACAGAGGGGAATCTGTGTTTAGATGTGGTTTCTAATAGATGTATCTTTAAATACTTTTTATTTCTGAACTGGGTCTATTACTGTGATTTTTTTAAATCCAAAGTGTATATGTGTGTATAAATACATATGCATCTGATTCTTTTTCCTTTAAAAATAATCTTTTTTTAAAATGAACTCTATATTTTTGATAAAAACAAAGAGAAATTAAGAAAAAAAATCTAATTGATCCTTAATACATTACAGACTATTCCAATTGAGATAGAGATGGCTTTGTGGGTTTTACCTAGTAACCAACACCATCTGGTTGTAAGTAAAAAATGAAAATGTTTAAGGCAGTGAGTTGTGTTTTTTTTGCCAGACTATTACTAATTTCATCAAAGGGGTTTATCTTGCCTTTATTGCCTATAAATCATTAATTTAAAATGGAACCTTTAATAACTCTGGACTGGTAATTCCATAAAACAAGATAAAAATGTAAAGTAATTGTCAAATGGATATATGATTTGCATCAGTACCCTCATTTTGAAGTGACAAAGGAACAGAAACAATTATCTAAGACACATAACCCTAGTGTATTGCAATTTGTTAATGAAGTTCAGAATTTCATTATTTTAACATAAACTACTCCAAATTAAATACTATAGGGGTTATTAATTATTATCCACCCTGATTCATTAAAAGCAATCATTTCTTGCTTGGGAAAAGCATACCTTGCTTCCAAAAAAGTCCAGTCTTCTCAGAATGTTATTCTGTTACTGATTTGAGTCAGCTGAAATGCTGGGATGATTTCATGGTACAAGATGGAATTATACAAGAAAATAAAAGAGTCCTATTGCTATTTCTTAAGACTCAAGAGATGAACACAATTAATAATGGGAGAGAAGATACATAGATTCAGAAAAGAAAGAATGATTCATATCACAACCCAGAGAAGGGAAAGCAGAAGGAAGGATAATAATTTTATTAGTCATGAAGGTTAAGCAGGAGGAAAACTGAGTCCCTCAAACACAAGGATATAACAGGATTATTACCAGATCACTGTCATGTTTATGTCCCTCAGACTTTGTACTGGACATCCATAGAATGCCAATATATTTCAAATTAATTAACTTGTTCCCTGGGCAGTCCATTTCATCTACTATCTCTAACCCTTTTCTACATCTTCAATTTCCACATGCTGGAATGTTCTCTCCATTAAACCCTCACTTGAAGCAATCCATAGGTCCCTTGAAAACTCAAACTAAGACCACCTTCCTAGAACATTGACTTTATGGTCATACAATCTGAGTTTATGTACTTTGTGACCTTCTATAAATAGTTTCACTTCTATGGGACTTACTTTCTTTGTCTGTAAAATAAAGGAATTCTAAAAAATATTGCTTTGAGGTCACTTCTAGCTCTAAATCTCTGATCCTGAGTCCTTTCCTCATCCATTCCTAGCACTCTCTTCAAAGTATCAAAATTATTCTCCTTGTATTTTAAAATTGTATTTATCTCTATAAATGTTGTCTCCTCTACATTAGAGTCCCAACACTTAAATAAGTACATGGTGTATAGTAGATTCTTAATAAATCCTACTCATTAATTAACTGGTCATTAATAAATCAACAAATATTTAATCAACTCCAAATGCATGCCAAACAGTGTTCTAGACACTGGAGATATACACAGATCTAGCAGAATTGGCCCTCAAGTTTCTAATTGGGGGGATAGCATGTATACATACACATAAATATATCCACATATATGTTTATACCAGATGCATGAAAGTAGATAAAAAGGAACTTTGATGGGCAATTGTAAATGCCTCATTGGAGAAAAGGGGTCCTTGAACCAAATCTTGAAGTGAGGAGTGAGGGCATTCCAGGCACAGGGTCAGTGAAAGCAAAAGCCTAAAGATTGAAGGAATGTCATTTGTGAGAAATAGAAAGAAATTCAATCTAACTGAACCATACATTATAGTTAACAATGTAATGTATAATAGACTTGGAAAATAGTTTGAGTATATGTTGTAAAAGTTAAGTATTTTAATACAGAGGTCATAGAGGATCATAGGAATATATTAGATAAGGAAGTGACATGGTTAAGCCTACAATTTGCAAAATATACTTCATCATTTCCAGAGAGGGTACATTGAAGAAGGAAGAGATTTAAGACAGAGAGACCATTTAGGATGGTATTGCAGTTGGGGAAAAAAGAGGTTTTTAGTACCTGAAAAGTATGGTGTCTGTATAAGGAGAAAAAAAAGGGACAAATGTAGAAATATTTTGGCTGTAGGAAAAAAAAAGATGATTCTGTGATTAGAACTGTAGTGAGAGAGAGTAAAACAAAATAAAATAAAGGATAATACCAAGGTTGTAAGTCTGAGTGATTAAAAAGATGTCTTTGAAATGAACTTAGATAAGGATATTTGGAAGTGTGGTGGGTAATATCATGCATTCAGCTTTGAACTAATTGAGTTTGAGATGCACATAAATTGTTCAACTTCAATAGACTTATGATTAAAATTTTCTGGAGACTGCATCTTAATTTATTATTATTTATTAAAAATTTAAAAGTAGGCCAGAGAAAAAGAAAATCCCAACCACATGAGGCCAATCTGAGCAGCCTCCTTCCTGAACTGACTGGCAGCACCAGCTTCACAGTAGGATCTTGGTTGATCCAAAACTTCCTTAGCCAGCTCCAAGACAGTCCATCCATGCTACCATTATCCTAGGATCCTGACTAGGGCCCAAGGACAAAAAAAAAGAAAGTCTAGATGGCCTACTATAATTTATGCAATTAACAGTGTCTTCCAAAGCCTCTTTGATTGGAGGACTCCAACATCACTCTGGTTAAGAGCTTGCAGCCAGGGATTCATGCTGGGTAAGATATAAGGGTCTTCGGCTCTCTAGCACACATATAGTGTCTCCCAGGACTGGGGGAGATGACCCATTGCCTCAGAGACATAGGGTTCAGAAGTTCAGAAGTAAGGTCCTTTGCTTTAACATCCAAAGGTTGTCTTGACAGACTAGTGTTAAATTTTCACAAAACTAGATTTAAACTGTGAATTGGACAATAAGAGCCTAGTCTTGGGAACACTTGCAAGGATTTGCATAGACATTCGGGGAGATTGCTTCAGGAAGTTCATGAGGGTAGGGAATGGAAAGACTCTCTTGGGGCACAGATAGGTAACCTGTAAATAATTCTGGTTCCCTTACTTAGTAGTAAAGGGAAAAACATTGCATGTCCAGTAAGCTGGAATTGAATGTATACAAAAGGCTCCAATTTAACAGTTTGTTCTATTTCCTTTCTTATTAACATGAGTTATTAGAACAATTAACTGGCATCTAAAAAGTAGCCCTCTTCCCCCAGAACCAGGAAGCTAATGTTTATGTGACCTTCTAGGGGTTCCTGGGCCAGGGATTGGGGCCATCTTCTGCTTGAGCTCCTTTTTTTTTTTTTGGTATCGGGTCTTGTGAGACTTCAAAAAATTGGAGTAGCAGGGGTCCATTGATGCCATTGATGGCAGCTCATCCAGGAATTCATTTCTGTAGCTGAAAAACCATATCCTACAGCCAGGAAATGATTCCATACAATGACTACATTTGAAAGTAATCTTAGTGGAGCAAATGCTTTGTAAAAATTGCTCTAAAATTGAGCCTACTCTCCTCAGAAAGGAATATGGAGGGTGAAAAAGGGAGAATGCACTGTTAGTTGAGAGGAATATTTGCACTTCTATTCTTGCCATATCCTTTCTTTAAAAAACAAACAACCTTATTTTCTGTGTCAGAATCAACATTATGCATTGGTTTCAAGGCAGAAGAGTGATAAAGGCTAGACGAATGGAGTTAAGTAACTTTCCCAGGATCACATACTTAGGAAGTGTCTGAGGTCATATTTGAACCCAGGACCTCTCATCTCTAGGCATAGCTATCAATCCATTGAGATAGACACCTGTCTCTACCATATCCTTTCACTAAATATTCCTTTGTCAAAAGCAGGATAATGATAGTTCATTACATGATACTGAAGAAAAATTAATTGGTTAAATTGACAGAGGTGTATTAACCCCAGGTAGATATATTAACTGACACTGGTTAGATGATACTGAAGAATAACTGACTGATAATGAGAATGGTAGCATAAAAAAGGACCTGATGGTTCTTTGGGGGCTCTTCTATCTCACTGAGAGGGAACAGTTAACTTTGTGCAGGGAATTGAAACCACCCAATGTTAGAATGAATCCAGAGAGTGAATTCAAAGCCTGGTTACGTAGCCTGAGGAATCATCTATGTAGACTTAATATTTAAATCCATGGAAGCTGATGAAATCACTGAGAGAGTTTGCAAAGAAAATAAGGTTTTTGACAGTTTCGTGTATCCACAGTTAAAGCATATGAAGTGGAAGATGAGTCAGTAAAGGCAAGGAAGAGCAAGTCATCAGGTAGGAGGAGAACCAATAAAGAATAATATTATGAAAATGAAGAGAAGAATGATTATACAGGAAATGTTGACAAAAAATATCAAATGATTCATTGAGATTCAGATAGAATTTGGCAATTACAAGATCATTGGTCATTTCAGAGAGAGCAGTAATAGTTAAATGTTGAAATCAGATGCCAAATTGCAAAGAGCCTAGAAGTGAAAAATAGGAGAGGAGATTCAATTATTTAGTAAAGACAGCTTTTTTCGTAGGTGATTGGTTTTATATATATATATATATATATATATATATATATATATATATATATAATATATATATATATATATATATAAGGAGCCATTGGATAATAGTAGAGCCGAGTGAAGGTTTTTTTTTTAAGATGAGGGGCATTTTGTCATGTCTATAGATAGCAAGAAAGGAATAAATGAATAGGGAGGGTTTAAAAATCAGAGAAAGAGAGCAGTATGGAAAGTCTTTGGGACAATCTACTGTAAAAGACAGAGGAAAGAGGATTAAAAGTTCAAACATCAGCTGAATGAAAGCTCCTTGAAGTGAGAAATTATTTCCTGTTTTTATCACGGTATTCTTAATAGCTAGCACCAGGCAAGAAATGTAGCAGACTCTTGAAAAGATCACATTGAAATGAATTGAATTGAGTAATCAGAATAGTGTTCAAAATCCAAAAGCAAATGATATTCATAGACAAGCAAGAATTTCAATTTAACATGTTTTTGTTTTGTTTTTTAAAAAAACTTTTATTAATCTATTAAGGAAAATATAATCAATAGCTGATGGCTTATATAAGAGAGACAAATTACAGGAAGACATCAGAAAGTTGCTTGCTCATTAAGGATCTATGATTTTATTTATTTAAAGTAGAGCTTGCACTTTTGAAGACAAATCTAATATGCCTTGAAACAATCTTTTTAAATTGTTGTTGCTAATAATCATCTTTATCACATCACTTCTTGTTCCTGATCCTTGGGGCTGGCCTTCAGATGAGTCATATGTCAGTCATGAACAATGCTCAAAGATATTGAATAAAAATTTCAAATATCGCAAAGAGGCCAAGTTGTAGAATTTCATACTGTTAGGGAATTTAATGCCTAACTTAGGGAGGTGACACTGTTAACAATTTATTAGAATTTCAGAGCACACCTGGAAATGCCAAATATTTTTGTTTACTATTTTAATAAAAACATAAATATATGTTCTTCTACTTTATCATTGATATTGAATTACTAATACTCACCTATGGAGGAAATATTTTCTTGTGGCATAAACTATTTTAATGATTATTTCTAGAAATATCTTCATTACCTTCAATTCCTCTGAGAGTATTGTGCTCTAACAGTTGCAGTTATATAAGATCAGAAGTAAGTTGAAATTTTGAAAATTGACCATTAGTTCAGAAAGAAGTTTAAGGAACAAAAACAAGAATTGAGTAACTTTCCCTAGGTAATCTAGTCTTCGCAATCTCCATGATGTTTACTGGTTTAATAAACATGAATGAATAACAGTATGTATACCCACATACACACACACTCATATATGGATATCGGTATGAAGAGTGACTATTTGACTTTCATGTGGTCAATCTTAGTGACTTCAGAGCATAGAGTGTTGTTATTCTTCTCCAGTTGTTTAGTCATGGCTGACTCTTTGTGACCTGGTAGACCATACTGTACATGGAATTTTCTTGGAAAAGATTCCAGAGTAATATGCCATTTCATTCTCTAAGAAGCATTGATGCAAGCTGTCTACAATGATGAAATATTTATATAGCACTTACTATGTGCCAGACAATGCTGAGTACTTTACAAATATTATTTCATTCAAAATTCAAAATAACACTGGGAATTAGGTGCTACTATTATATCCATTTTACAAATGGGAACACTAAGGCAAGCAGAGATTAAATGACTTAACCAGATTCACACAGCTCAAAAGTGTCTGAGGTTTGATTTAGATTAAGGTCTTCCTGACTAGTCCTTATCCTCTTTGCTCTGTATCACTCAGTGAGCTCATTTAATGATGATGATGATGATTGTATGCATATGGAATACTACACTTTTCATATGTAGTCATTTTCTCCCCTAAAAGTGACATGAAAAGTCAAATTGTAAGGAAAATAGCTGGACAATTTAGAGAAAATAGTCCCTCAAACAATCCCTAAGATAAACTTTTTTAAAACAACTAAGAGTCAGGAGTATTGACTGAAGGTGTCATTTGTGAAGGGAATTTGTTGTCCATTACATTACTTAAATATTACTGTTTGGAAGATTATAAGCAGAAAATGAAGATAAAATCATTTGGGGACTATGGAAAATTAATTTTTGTATTATATATGATAGAACTATGAATTTGGGTTTTTCAAACTGACATGAAGACAGATGCAGAAACTGTAGTAACCTGTGATTTATAGCTTTAGAAGCCAGAAGAAGAATGATAGAAGATGAAAAGATAAGAAACCAGTGATCAGCCAAATGCAGGGGGAAAAAAGTATCTGGTTGAAGGGAGAAACTGATTTTAGATAGTGCCCTCTGAAGTTAAAAAGAAGTAGACACATGAGTTGAAATTGAAGATGAGGATGAATAACTTTGGGAAGTACCTGAGGATGAATTGATTTCCAAAATCCATTAGGAGCTCATTAAACAAAGACGTTTTCTTCTGATGTTTGAAGAACCAGGCCAGCTTATGATTCGTCAAGTCCTTCTGGCACTCAAGATTGGAGAGGGGCAAACAATGAAGATATTAGGGACTGGTTAGCAATAATGAAGGCAATGCAGCCTAATAGATTATGTGCTTAATTTGAAATCAGCAGATTTGGGTGTAAGTTCTGGTTATGCCACTTGCTAGCTATGGGAACTTAAATTAATATCTTGACCTACCTTAACTTTTCTTTTATTATCTGAAGTATGATTAAAATTTGTTATGCATCTTTTAAGAGGTTGAACAATGATTTTTAAATTTTCATGTAATTTTAATATTAATTTTTTAACATTTTGAATTTCAAATTTTCTCCATACCTCCACCCCACCCCTCATCTAATTATAATGTAAGGCATATGATACCAATTGTATATATGAGATTAATGCAAAATATTTCTGTATTAGTCATCTTTAAAAAAGGCAAGAAACATAAAATGAAAATATATCTTTCAATTTGTTCTCATGAGTTTATTAGTTCTTTCTATAGAGTTAGTTAGCATTTTTTTTATCATGGGACCTTTGGAATTCTCTTATATCATGATCTTTATCAAAATAGCTATGTTTTTCACAGTTTATGATCATTACAATAGTATTGTTACTATGTACAATGTTCCTCTTGTTCTGCTTACTTCTCTTTGCATCAGTTCATATAAGTCTTCCCAGGTTCTTTTCTAAAATCATCAGGCTCATCATTTCTTGTATTCCATCACAATTATGTACAACAACTTCTTCAGTCATTCCACAATAGGAATCCCTCAGGTTCAAATTCAATGTTAAGACCAAAAATAACTACTAAATTTTTTTTGTACAACTAAGTGCTTTTTGCCCCTTTTCTTTGCTCTGCCTGGGATAGTAGTGGTAATGATGAGTCAAAAGATAATCACAGCTGCTATGTTGAGGGAAGAGCCAAAATGGAAGCTTAATAGCAGAGAAAGTCTAAACAACAATTTTAATCCTTCCAAACCAATTTTTAAAAATCTCCTCAAAATGATAGGACTCAAGAAATGAAGAGCAAGAAGGTATGAAGAGGATCTCCCATTCAACATAATTTAAAAGTTGGCAGAGAGAGTTGATTTTTACTAGATAAAAGAGAACCAGAAGAAAAACTGGACACAAAAGAGTGCTCCCCACCCTGCCCCATCGCCCCTGCCCCAACCTACTGCACTAGGTTCTTTGATTGGGAATAGGCTAATTTCAGGATCCTGGGACTGGCGTTACATAAGCAAAAGAGCACCTCTTGAAGATCAAAGCCCTGGTACCAGTCCACAGTGATGCACAGAAGTCCATATCACTGGGCCCCTTTGAGTCTCCACTGCTGTACTAAAAACCTAGCCTCAGGACAAAACCCTGTAAGCTAGCAGGGTAGACAGAAGCAGCAAGCAGTTTTCACAATTTCCAGTCCATAGGCAAACACCCCCACACTCACACACATAAAAAAAAAAAACACACACACACCAAAAAACCCCCAACAAACCAAGGCTGAAAAAATGAACAAACAGTATTAAAAAAAAACACTTAACTCTCAAAAGTTTCTATTGGGGAAAAAAGCAAAGCATAGAACCAATAGAACATGGTGAAATCCAAACAATCCCATCTAAAACTTAAGAAAAAAAATGGAAATTGGTCTCAAGTTCTGAAAGAACTCAAAAAGGAATTCAAAAATTAAATAAGGCAGATTGAAGAAAAGTTGGCAAAAGAAATGAAAGTAATACAAAAAGAAAGCTTAAAAAACAAAATCGGTCAACTAGAAACTGACCAAATCTTTAACCATTCAAAAACTAGGAAAGGCTTTTATTTTAATAAATTGGTTTGGTTCCCTATATATTAGAGAACATGTATTCCTTATATCTTTCTCAGATAAATATGCTGTGGATATTTCTCAATTTCTTGTTTTCATCATAATTATATATATATATATATGTATATATATATATATATATATATATACATATACAGCACTAAATTTAATCATTATACTTCCTATAATACTCTCTATCACTTGTTTGGTGATAAAATCTTCCTTTATCCAAACATCTGAGAAGTAAATCTTTCTTTTGTGAAGAGTGAATCAAACTTTCTTTGTCTATCAATCAGCAATGTTTAATTTAATTAATTAAAAACTTAAACAGCTCTACTTAACACTAAGTAAGAGTGTTCATAAGTCACTTGCTAAAGTGAGTGATAACTCCAGAGGACACCACCGTGGCCCTATGTAGTGCTAGGAAAATTGAAAGACTGCAATTGGTTCCCATAAAGTGGAGGAAGGGACAAGAAGTGACATGGATAAAGGACTATAAAAAGTCCTGAACTTCCTGCCCAAGGGACTTCAGATCTTCAGCTTTACTTCCAGCTGGAACTTTAGCCTTTCAACTGCTTCTTGGAGGACACCTCCTGTATCATCTCCTTTGGACTTCAGTGTTGGAGGACTTTGCCTTGGATGAGTGAGTAGCTGGCTTTTCTTTCCTGGATTTTGGAGAGATTGGTTCCAGAGAGGCCTTCCTTTCCTGGAGGAGGCTGTGTTGGTAGAACCCTTGCTGAGGACACCACAGGACTTCTGTCTGAGAATTACTGGATAATCCATGTGGGGACAAGGGATGGGGTGCCCTGCTGGGGCTGAGCTCCACACTAGCTCAACACTTAGGGTGATAGGCTAAATAATTCCATACCTTCTAACATTTTCCCATTTTTACTATTTCTACCTGATTGTAAATAAAGCCAAATGGTCATTTTGACTTTAGTTATAAATCAGCATCTATAATATTACTAGAGAATTCTTATATTATCATAAAACCTAAATTTTAAATTCTCATAATTTGCTCCCAAAAGTTACTTATTTCCCTTTACATGTAGTTGATTTATTAATTTTGACTTTATCTTTTTACTTTTTGGTATTACTAAGATGGGGTGATCCTGATTGAGATGTGGTCACTATTCTCTTGCTCTCCTCTCTGGACCTTTTATTATTTTATTTAATAAGGAAAAAGTAGGGGGGAAAGGATAGGAAAAGAGAAATAGACTACTTTCCTTGCTGCTCTATTTGACTTGCTATTTTGTAGTCATCATGGGGGCCCCCTATATATCTGTGATCAATAATCTACTCTTCAGATGCATAAACTAATGATAATGGTGTATGAAATAATGTAGAGATAAAGCTCTGCCCGTAATGCTTCTTCCCTTGGTTTTACTATCAACAAAATATGAAGATAGATATACTTGGCAATGTGTTCCAAGGTAAAGACTGGCACAAGTAATCAGATAACACATTCAAATCCCAAATCTATTAACAATTAACTCTGTAGTCTTGGGGAAATCATTTAGCATCATTGGTTCTCAGTTTCCTCATCTATAAATTAATTAGCTAGAAGTCAGTGAAATCAAAGATCCTTTCCTCATTGAAACTGATACTGATCTGGCTTTTATATCCTATGTCACTGACCATTTAGTTCATGAATATTGAATCAATAAACTTTTAGTAAGGACTAATTGAAAATGACCACCTACTCAAAAGAATCTTGAACTTGGCTTCAGTGTGTCAAAGATTCTTTTATTTTATCCTGGATAGAATGGATACTCAGGAGCCAGTGCTACAAATGTTACAGTCAGCCAGCAGGAACAAAGAATAGGAACAGACAGGCTCCTTTTATTGTAGTCCCTGAGGCAAAGATGTTCCATCCCCTAGTTTGCCAATGGCTAGTCACTTGAGAGTAAAGTTATCTTATCCCAAAAGCTTGCTAATCTGAATGCACAATTTACAAAACCAATTATTACAATTATACAAGTGGGTTTTAAACAATCAAAACAAGGCCAGTTTCAATCCTATCTAGCTGAAATGGAGCTTAGGTTGGGAACATTAAACTTCCTTTGTTTTGATTGCAAGGCTCCCCGACTACATCTTAATGATTCATTGCGAGGAATCTACCATTTTACAGAACTTAATCTCGCACACTAACTATGCACTCCTCACTGTGCTTGGCACAAGGAATACAAAGACAAGGAATATGAAATAATGTCTGATCTAATTTTATCAGTGACATAGAATATAATTACTTGTATGCGGAATAAATGTATGCCTAGAATGCAAAAAAAAAAAAGCTAAGGAAAAAGAGTTTTGCCCTTTGGGGGAGGATGACATTAATAAAGAAGATTGTATTTGATCTAAACCATAAAAGAGATAAAGAATTCTATGAGGTGAAGGTGAAAAGTCATTATAGTATATGCATGGGGAATGGACTGTGCAACTGCTATTAGTCAAGTCAGTAAACAGAAGCACCAACTATGTTCCAAGCACTATAATAAGGGCTAGGAATACAAAGAAATACAAAAAACCAATACCTATTCAATGCACAGATTTGTGGAAATACCATACTGTTATGATGAGGAAATGAGAGTCCAATTTAATTGAACCACAGAATATAGAAATAGGAGTAATGAATAATGTGACCCCAAGGTATGTCAACCTAGAAAAACACAGAACCACCAGAACAGTTATAAAAGAACACATCTTTAATAAAGATAAGGGAGACAATATACTTATGACCACCACATGGAGTAACTTGCATACACAGCACCACACCAGACTAACCTATGACGTTCTGGGAACAATGTTTCCAGGAAAATACACTACCAGTGGAAAAATCCCATCATGGGAATTTCCATGGAACTGAAGAACTTGGGGTCTTATATATCCTCAAGGGAATATAGGAAAAGAAAGACAACTGATTGGCTTACATGGAGACAATGGAAGGAGGATTCTAGCCCAGGAAGGCCCAAGATAATATAGGAGAAACTTTTAAGAGAAAAGAGTACTTAGTCTGCTAATCCTATGTAAGGTGAGATCATTGGGTACTTGAAGATTTATTGTTTAGTCTAGGACAAAATCACTGATTCTACCAAGGGCAATTTAATTAAAGTTTTCATAAACATTGTTGTAAGGTATGATGGGGCCAAATTTTAAGGTGCTTTAAATGACAAAGAGTAGTTTGTGTTTTATTTTAGAAGCATCAGGGAGCCATTAGAAAAAAATTTTTTTCTTTGTACAGTTTCATGATTAATTAGTAGCATAAGGAAAATCACTCTGGCAGGTATGTGGAGGATAGATTGGATTTGGGTAAAAGCATTTGACCTAAGAAGACTAATTATGAATTTCTTGCAGTGGTCCAAGAAAGAAGTGAGAATGGCTCAAACCAAAGGAGCAGCTCTGTGATAGAGGTGTATAGCATAAATGGCATTGTAGATCTATAAATAGCAAGATTTAGCAACTGTTTAGAAACATGAGATTAGAGTGAAGAATCAGGGATAATTCTGCATTTATAAACTGGTGAGACTAAAAAAATGATGGCTTCAAAAGAAAGAAGTGTATGCAACAAAGAAAAGAGTTTGAAGAAGTAGTTAATGAGTTCTTTTTTGGATATGGTCCATTTTACATATTGTTTGACCATTGACTTCTGACTTCCCAATAGGCATTTAGTCCTATGGAACTAGCCTTAGGCTATAAAGTAGGAGTAGATATAAAGATCTATCAGTAACACGCTTAGAGAAAGCAATAAAATCCATCGTGGCTGCTGAGCCCAACAGGAGAGAAAATATAAAGAGAGAAAAGGAAGAGAGTACAGGACAGACCTCTGCCATACCCATACACAGTTAAGGATGTGCAATATCGATGATGAGTCTGCAAAGGAGATTGAGGAGCAGGCAGAGAGATGGGAAGAGAAATCCATGAATGTAGTACAAAAATCCAAAGAAAGCAAAGGCTCTAGGAAAAAAAAATAATACTCAACAGATTTAAAAGCAGTAGAGATGTCCAGAAGGATGGAAATAAATATTCATGTTCATAATTCAAATTAGGCAAATGACAAGATTTTTATTTTATTTCTGGCAAGAGGGGTAGGGAAAGAGGAAAAATTGATTTCCATTGACTCTCAAGGGAAGATGATAATGCCCATATCTTAAAAAAGGAATTCATGTCTACTAAACATAGAAATAGAAATATTATTTGTATAGTTTAGAACAGGTTGAAAACTGACTGTAGCAATGGTAGGTCTCCATCCATATGTTCTCCAGAATTATGAGGCTCCTATTATTCAGGCACAGGAATAGAAGCTTAAGGAGTTGAGTTGTCTTCTGTGTGGGCAGGAAACCCAGGGGAGGAAAACCTAAGCTCATCTCAAAGTTAGTATCAAGTTTTGCTGACTAGGTACAGGATGCAAAGTCAAACTGCATATGCATATGATGTAAATGCCATTAAATTCAGAAGGAATTTTTGGTTGTTTGTTTTTTTAGTTTTCTCAGGTCCAAAGTAATTAAAATTCCCTAGGTGAGGGAAGTTCCTAGTCAGCAAAGTATATGACCATATCAGTACATTGGGACTTTCATTAAAAAAAAAAGTCTGTTCTTGTTAACAACCTCAGTTTGTACTTTAAATAGGTGGGTGGAAGAAGGAGGTTGATGAAAGAGGAAGAGAATGAATTTTAAGGAAGAGAGAGGATTAAAAGAGTAAAAAAAAAAAAGAGATCATCTGTCATTTGTGGAGAGAGAAAGTTATATTACCTTTACCAACTCATATTCCTGTGAATAGATGAGACAGCAATGTACATGGCTAGATCCCAAATGTTCAATAACTAGAAAAATGAATGAACTCCCTTAGGAGAGGTATTAATTCTTCTTGACCAGATGATGGCCATAGAATTATATATAATGTGTATATATATATATATATATATATATATATATATATATATATATATATATATACATATATATATATATATATATATGACTTTGTCTACATTGACAATCTTGTTTTATATAACCCTGATTTATCTTTGTCCCATGGGAAGTTGCCTTCAAGAAACTCCCAGACTGACTCTTCTATCTTAGACTGAACAATAAACCTTCAGTTACCCATTGATCACTCTAGATGGGATTAGCAGATATAAGAAGGGCTTCAGCAACCTTTTTGTCATCTCAGTTTCTTTTATTGTGCCTAGACCATTCTCAGGCTAGAATATTTTCCCCCTAGCCTCCAGGTAAGCCAATCAGCTGTCCTTCCTTTCCTATACACCACAAAAGATATAAAAGAGCCCAACTTCATGAGGAAGTTTGGTAAGAGGAAGTCCTCTCTAACTGTGGTACCTTTCCTTCAATTTAAGAGATCTGGAGAATTTCCAAGGCACTAAGGGTTTAAGCAACTTGGTCAGGGTCTCAAAGCCAATGACCATGTTTCAGAAGCTGTTTTGAACTTAGGTCTTCCTGGATTTGAGCAAGGCTATCAACTCGTCCCACTGTTTTCCCTTAAATTATCCTAATGACTTGCATCAAATATCTGTTTTGTGATTCACTGGAACACTCTATATTATCAAATGAATAATCAATTCCAGGAGAGTCCAATTCAATCTTTTAAATGGAGATGTGTCCTCTTTCTCATTGACCTCACAAGTATATCATTTGGATGGCCCCTGGCAGTCCTGTTAGGTAGATATTTAATGAGGAGTTGTTAGGTTTAGAGCTCAACTACTCCTCCATTTTACACTAAAGAAGCTGACCCATCTCTCCCAGGCACTTAGGAAATGACATTTTGTTTTTGGAAAAGCAAAGACTAGAGAGTAAATGCCCTGGGGGCCTACCTTACTCTGTTACATCCTTGAAAAACTGCCTTCAAATGCTGGAGTCTGAGCGAATGAATTTTTCATAGAAATGTTTGCAATAAATAATACAATACAACATTAATTTTCCTCACAAATAAAAGGACAAGCATTCAGGACCCTTAACCTGCATCAGTATGCCATCCATTCTGAGCGTGGAAACAAATGAGCAAAATGAAATATTTTTCAATGAATTTGACACTATTTTGGAGGTGTAGAGGGTACAAAGAAACATAAACTATTGACATTCACCTTCATCTTTGTGCCCAGATATATCTCTCCCCAGTGACTGTGGGGAAGATATCAGAAATCATTTCAGAGGCTTGTCAGGACTACTGTCCATTCCAAGGAATTCAAGTTGTTGTGGGGGACTTGAGGTGAACTGGGTACTATTTGCAAGAATACAAAACTCTGTACCATAGTTCCAAAATAAAAAGAGAAATGTATTCATTTAGAAGTCATATTGAATTTGGCTGGGAGGGTAACATAGATGGAAAGCCACCTCCTCAAAGGGATCAATTCTGAGGTTTTTATACTCTTTACAGCAAGTGATACATGACCTGAGGAGGGTATGAACTCAGGCACAAGTGGCAGGGAGCTTGGTCACCTGACTGGGGTCAGAGTAGTGTCTTGTGTCCTGGACACATAGGGTTTAACTTGGGTAGATGTCCTAGATTTCCACCCAATGATAATGTGTGGCATAAGTAGAATATGTATATCTATGTCCATCTCCAAACCTAGGGGAGAATCCAACGGGGAGAATCCTCTCAAGGGTCTTTCCTATCATTAGCCTTTGAAGTTCCAGGGTTACCCTCTCTTTAGCCTTAACAAGAATGCAAAGAAGCAAAGGGATTTTCCTGCTCATAGTTTGACCTGAAGCCTTTCTATAATTTGGGGGTACAAGGTAAACCTAGAGTCCCACATCAAAATGATAATAAATGACACCACCAGGAGAAAATTAGAATTGCTAAGGATTTTGAAGTTTGGGGTGAAAAGACAAAGACTAAGGAGATAATTTCATAAATGTTGCTATTAAACTTTTGATATAAATAAAGTTTTTTCTAGTAATCATAGCTACTCAAGGCTGAAAGGCCAAAATAACTCATGTTATTTTGTTTGTTTAAACATAGATTAAAAAAGATAGTTCCTCCTATCCTTACCAACTCCAAGATTCTATTATTCTCTGAAGATGAGTTTTTAGAGTAAAAAGACAGATCTGAGGAAATGAATGACTGTTTAGGAAAAATTCTTAAAATGAGATTTTAAAAAACCTATATGAATATAATGGATTCTTGGAGGATGAAATAAATCTAATGATGACCAGTAAATATTGAAGGAATATGAGCAAGAGACATAATCTTGTAAGGGCAGTGTCAAGAGAGGTATGGTGCAAAATGAGATGTGGCTGAGGATGTATGCTAAAGAAAAGAAAATAAGCATTTTAAGCTTTACTGGGGATAGGAAAAAGATTAAAGGATCATTTAGATTCCTGCTTGAAGTGGAAGAAATGATTTTTTAAAAAAGGAGAGAAGACAAACATGTCTAATTTGCACATTTCTTTTTTTTTGTAAGCAATGCAGAAGGTATTTAAGATTGAATGGATGACAATAAAAGTATTAATATGAATTTTTAGAAAATGTATAGTTTAAAAATATGAATTGAGCATATGAATCTATGGCATCAGAATTGCATGATTTGTATTTCAGAATACTGAAACAAATGAAAGATAAGGCTGCTGTGCAGATTCATTGTAAATAGTCTAAAAAAACTGAGGGAAATGAGAAGGGTCAATGGAATTTATTTTTTTTCCTTTAAACATTATTTTATTTGGTTATTTTCAAACATTATTCATTGGAAACAAAGATCATTTTCTTATCCTCCTACAATGGAATTTTTCTATGTAAAAATACCCAATTGAAAAAGACAAGGGGTTGTGGTCCGAGCCTTCAAACAATGAGTCAATGGGGTTGATTTACATGTCTGATGAATTTCTAGTACATATTTTTAATAGATGTGTCAACCTTGAAAAACACAGAAGCATCAAAGTAGTTAGAACAAATCTTTAATAAGGATGAGAGAGACAATGCTCTATCATAGGTCACTACTCAGTCATGGGTGAGATACCACACAGAGACAAGCTTTGGGACTCTGGGAACAGTCTCTTCAGGAAAATGCACCTCCTAGAGGGATTTTTCCAATGAACTGAAGAACTTGGGGTCTTTTATGCACTCTGTTTAATTAAGGAAAGAAAAATACACAATGACTGGTTATAAGTAGGCTTGGGAAAGAGGTTGTAGTCTGAGACGGTAAAAATGGAGAATTGAACTCCAGACTCCAATTCCCAGGAGTCCTTGCTAGCTCCCAGAATGACCTCTAATCTCACTGAGTTTTCCACCTGGGAGAGGTCAAGAATTTCTATTTAACCTGCCTGTAAAGGCTACTGGGTCTCTTTTCCTACTTCTGCTTCAGAGCACACATGGCTCTCTACCTAGCAGGCAAGATGTGAGTGATCATGAATAGGCTCTCTGGGCCTACACACGTGCCTTTCTTACTTGTATTTTCTTTATATTTTAATCTTCAATAAACATCTAAAAAATATAATACTCCTTGAAGAGAGAAACTAATTTCTACCTGCCACAGCTTGGCCCCCTAATTTTAACTGTTACAGTTATGGTGACCACTAGATTGGATAAGAACTTCTCAAATTTTTTAGCATAAAATTTTTTTAAGCCATGTTTCTCTGGCCAAGGTTTTTTTACCCTCGCAAAGCTGCTGCTCGTTCCAGCCTGTTAAACAAGCCTCTAAACCCATCTCTGCCCTGCTCTGGCTCCCGGCCCTGTGTTCCTGTCCCGGCCTGCCCACCCCAGTGGTCTCGCGCCCATCTGGCCCAGCTGAAACCGGCCAAGCAAAAAACTGGCCTCTGACTCATCGCCCCAGACCCAGCCCCAAGGCCAAGGCTGCTGGTAGCAGACCCAGTTTCTTTAGGATCGAAAACCAGCCATTAACAAACGGGGTAATTTTCCCTTAGGCTAAGCCTCCACGTGGAAGGAGAGTATCATAGGAGGGGAGAGACAAGAGGGAAAGAAGAAAGGTTTTTCTAAACAAGAACTTAAAAGCATGGCTATTTTACAAGGATATCTTTTAATTGCATTGATCCTTTTATTGACTTCACCTGTATGTCAGGGGAAAAAAATCAGCTCTGTACAACCCTTTAGCTAAGTTTGGGGAGGCAGATGGGTGTCTCAGTGGACTGAGAGCCAGGCCTAGAGACGGGAGGTCTTTGGTTGGAGTCTGGCCGGAGACACTGTGATTCTTAAAATTTCTCAGACTTGTGAATGTTAAAAATTCTCAGACCCTACTTAAGAAGATTTGGTTAAGACCATTCCCCATTTTAAAACAATGAAGGGACTTTGGTCAGGAATGAGAGAACTCTAACATTACTCCACCAATACTTGAGCATACTTTAGGGCAAGATAAAGTCGTAATCTCTTTACTGAAAAATGAAAAGTACTTAACTCATACTTATAGTGAGGCAAAAGCCTTAAGCTAAGTCTATTTTTAGATCTAATACAAAAAGGTGCTAAATACCTATAAAGGTCAGGCAACTTGCAAACTTGCAAGGGGCAAAGAGGTATGAGAAGTTTTAGTCTACCCAGAGAATTTGAGAACTAAAGAAGATGTGAATTATGAATGCTCAGTCCTTTGGAAAATGTTTACTATGATTGGCAGATGTGAGAACTTAGGGGAGGTGACATAGGAGAAAATTCTCTTTAAAAGGAGAATCAGAAGGCCTCTGAAGAAAATTCAGCCTTGGAAGCTGAAGTGGAGCTCAGGAACTGAACTGGTGGGTCTCTCTGAACACTAGAATCTTGCTTGGGACAAATCTTGTTGTGAGTGGATTAAAGACTGACTGATCTCTCTCTTAGGGCTTGGGCCTAGGCTGGCCTGGGCTGGCCTAGCCCTTTTCTCATTGTTTCCTCTTACTCTCTCTCTTTCATTAATTCCTTATTTATATTAATTAAAATCTCCATAAAAACCCAGCTAACTTGGACATATTTCATATTTGAGAATTTTTCCCTGGTGACCACTTTATATTTGATTTAACTCAAGACAATGTCTTGAAACCATATTTCCATTGTCACAGTTTAAGACAACCATTCTTTTGTCTGTCACATACTTGCTGGTGGTGTGGCCCTGAGCAGATTACTTGGACCCCATTGCTTAGCCCTTACCACTCTGCCTTCCAACAATAGGTATCTAAATGGATAAAAACCCAAGGAACTTTAAAGAGACAGGAGGTTATATTTTAAAGCATTTCAGACTCCAATGGTTTATAAAAATCTCTGTATTCTATTGCATTTTACTATTTGTTTTGTTTATGATTTAACTTTGTGATTTTAAGTTCATATATTACTGCATTCAATATTATTCTGTTATACTAAATCGTTTTAATGTACTAAATTTTAACTACTATTAGATTCTGTTGCTTTTCCCCTATAACCATACTGAACAAATATCATTGTAATTAATCCCATATATAAAAACAGCCTTTCTAATTTTGACTTTGTAAATTGTCACATAGAGGATATATGGACTTCATCAGAACTGGTTACAATTGTATAAAAACCTTTGGAAAATTTAATGTGCTAAATATCTCAATTGATTTTAAGGTTTTTTTTTTCTAGACATGATTTTTAGAATTTTTTTAACAATCTCTAATCATTTTTGCCTGCCCCTAACATGAGGTAAGGCCCATTCTAGTAGCTGAAGTGAAATACAATTTTAACCCCCAAACTTCCTGCATGTGAATGGAAGTTGGGCAGTTAATCTCAGGGCATGTGTATCCCTAAAAAGCCTCCAAAAAAGGAGCACCTTACATTTATACTCTTCAGCTCACTACTTTACTTCCACCAGAATGATCTCTAGATTTCTTGATGATGTTCTAAACCCAACATATGTTTTACTTTGTTTAAAATGTGTTTATTAGCAAGATTGAAAGATTTCCTATATTTGTAAAACTTGTGACAAATATCAATCAGTTCATAGGCTTTAAAATGCTATATAGCAACTTATGTGAAATATGATAGTGTGTTTGCTATTGTAATTAATTGGGCTATTGAGAATTTTGGGGATATTGATAACTACCTATTTGTACTACTGCTCAAATCATTTGCTCATACTCACAGTGGATCATGGCCAGATATGAAGAGGAAATGGATCTCATTTTTGGTGAGAAAGTCTTGTATTCTATATTTTCTTAGCTGACACAGTGTGTCAATGATTATAAGTTATATTTTTGATTTCTTTAAAACTCTTTTATTATATTTTTCTTGCATGTGCAATATACTATTTATTTTTCTCTCTTTTTTTATATTTGAAGCACATGTCACCAGCATTAAGATTTTCTTTAACTTCTTTTGATTTTGCAGTAATATAAGTTCAAGATACATTTGCTAATGCATGCCCCAAAAGCTTGAGATTATAAAAATGATGCCACTAATTATTTAAAAAAATTATGGGACTTTACTTAATAATTCTGTCTGGTTCCAGGACAAGATACACACAAAAGAACAATTGCACAGGGCCAAGGAAAAGCCAATCCAGGATGGATTGATGCACTTCCAAGCCATCTTGAACCTAGTGTGAAGACTCGAGGTTACTCTGTTTAACATTTGTTACAACATAGGCTTTCCTTGTGTCCACACTTACTCTGAAAATACTTACAGATGAGTATCCCCAAACCTTACTTCTACTTGGCTTTTATAATCTGGTCCCTTTTCTGTCTTTCATTGTGTGGTAAATTTCTGTAGTCCTGCCTACTGACTGGGTAAATGCATCATTGCTTTGATCATTTTAATTGGGCCCTAATTTAAGGACCTGTTATAGATTTATTTTTCTTTTACTTAGAATTTTTACACATAAGATTTTGATAGTCTATATTTTCATCCAGAAAATTTTCTTTTTTATTTGGATATTTCTGATGTCTTTTTAATTTCTCTTACCAATTGATTCACATACCTCATACCTCAGCCATGCATCCCTAAGTGATCCTGTGTTTTTTTTTCCAATCACCCACAACACGAGAAAATGTAAAAAAATATTATTTTAAATTGCAAAGTTTAAATTCCTTTATAGAAGAATTTTAGGTAAATAAAGATGATACCTCTCTGAATCCAGAAACTGAACTGCTGGACAAGACACCATGAAGATGCCTCCAGATCACAAGCTGCATGACAAAAAATCCAAATTGAACTTTGGGTGTAGTTGGTTGAACATTTATTTGTATGTATACTTTCATGCCAAAGGGGACTGTCTCCTAACTGGCTTTTTGTCAATATGTCCAGCAATTATTGGTTTTGTTTTGTTTTTTACTCTTATCCTCAAATTATTGTAGTCTTTAAGTTGATTATGTTTTCATGATCCTTTTGGGGAAAAATGTTTTTTTTTCCAAAAAATGATCACACGGATAATTGTAAAAATGGAGACTTGAACTCCAGATTCCAATCCCCAGGCGTCTTTGCTAGCTCCAAGAATGACCTCTAATCTCACTGAGATTTCTACCTGGGAGAGGTCAAGAATTTCTATTTAAACTGTCTGTAAAGGCTACTGGGTCTCTTTCCTACTTCTGCTTCAGAGCACACATAGCTCTCTACCTAGCAGGCAAGATGTGAGTGGTCGTGAATAGGCTCTCTGAGCCTTAAACACATGCCTTTCTTACTTGTATTTTCTTTATATTTTAATCTTTAATAAACCTCTAAAAATATAATACTCCTTGAAGAGAGAAACTAATTTCCACCTGCCACAGCTTGGCCCCCTAATTTTAACTGTTATAAGACTGAGGTACCAGAGAGTAGCTTAAGAGAGGCTAAGAAGACCAAAAGGATATTTGGTTTGAGTATTTCTCTTACTTCTATTCTGGGTGCTTAATTGATGCTTGGTGGATCATTGTTCAGTATAAGGCTAAGGTCAGTCTGGGAGTTCCCTGAAGGCAGGTTCCTAAGGGATTGTCTACATGGAAACTAGAAACCCCCAAACTTGTAGCCTAGTGAGATCTGATGCCCCCCAATCTAGTTAGTTTGGAGGGTTTCTAGATTCCCCATTAACAGGATGAAGGTAAATTTTGGAGTTCCACAAAACAAGGTCATCAGATGGTATGTTAGCTTTTTAAAAAGTCCTGTGACAAATGACAAGAGATTATTTAATTGTATACAAAGCTTGTCATGCTAACCAAAATTTGTTTCCTTTCTTGATAAGATATAAGATTAGTACATCAAATATGGATTATTTATTTTTTTAATTTAAATTAATTTATTTAGTTAATTTAGAACATTATTACTTGGTTACAGGAATCATATTATTTCCCTCCCTCCCCTGCTCCCACCCTACCCGCAGCCAACATTCAATTTCATTGGGTATTACTTGTGTCCTTGATCAAAACCTATTTCCATGTTGTTGATGTTTGCACTAGGATGTTCATTTAGGGTCTACATCCCCATCATATCCCCTCGACCCATGTCATCAAGCAGTTGTTTTTCTTCTGAGTTTCTACTCCCCCTTTTTTTCCTCTGAATGTGGAATATGTTTTTTCTCATAGATGAAAAGAAAATTTCCAGATAAAAGAAATCAAATTCATCTATAATCTTATGAAATAATGTTTCAGAGGTAGAGTCAAAAAGGCAGCAAATGTGAACATTTGACCTCTGAAAACCCTTCTTTACCAATTACAAACTAAATGCTCCTTAGGGACTGAAAATCAAAACTAACAACAAGACAGAGCCAAGGAACCCTCCTGATGGACTCAATTCAAAAGATATGCCCCAAAAGCCAGAATTCAAGAACACTTGGGTTTAAGGGGAAGGTCCCAGGACCCCTCCCCCCCCACACACACATACATAGCTAGAGCACTAAACCACCAGGGGAAGCTACATACTCTGGACTGGCAAAGGCACAAATGTGCATTTTAGGTAGTCTATATTTGATCAGAAATATTCATTCTCAGATGTAGTCTTTTGGGTAGTATCAAAATGAGTGGGATATAATCTGTGTCTTTTTCATGAGAAGTATTTAGAACCTAGGTAGAAGTTAGTACTGTCTCTTCTTTAAAAACAAAGCCCTTGGCCTCTCCACTTCACATTTCAAAGGCCTTGAGGAGTGGAGTAATTCTCAGAGGAAAAAGAGTCTCCACCACAACTATCAAATCTCATATTTTATAATCAACAACCCAGTAATTCACTTAAAAATGCCAAAGATGACAGCCTCAGGCCCAACAAAAGGTGGGAGGAAAAAGGTGGGTGGGAAAGGGGGGAGATTAGTTTCTTTGATGGAAGATCCTATAAATTGAGGTTTTGGACTCAATACTTTGACATTCCCTAGGCACCCAAAGCTCAGCAATGTCCTTTTCATTAGAAGAATAAGCTGCTATCTTTTATTTTGGCTTCTGAGCTTTGTGTTTGTGAACTTCCTTCAGTGGTGGTGTTCACTGTCCATGACCCTGTCCCACCCAAGAAGATATAAATTATATTTTATTAAAACTTTGAAAGATTAAGAATTGATTTTATATTCCATATACAAAATTTAGGCAACCAATAAGTTAAAATTAATTTGTAATGATATCCCTATGATACAATGATTATTTCTTGGCCTTTACTGTTCAAATTTGTTGTTTGCTTTTTTCCTGATTTGAAGGCATAGAAGATATATAAGTTCTCCCACCAACTTCCAGCCCCACATACCTCAACATACCTTTTGCTCTGGGAACACTAAACAAATCAATAATGCTGGGAAAAGATTCATTACTCTGTAACTTAGTAATTATATTTTGATTTGCTAAGCCAAATCTCTCCTCTCTTACTACCATTCCCTTATGAGTCTTATTCCTTACTCACTAACTAACTAACTAACTAGAATATAAGCTTCCTAAGGTCATCAATTTTTTGTGCTTCTTTAATTCACATTTCTGGAACTTAGTACAGTATGATACATAATGAAAACATTAAAATGCTTTCTAATCCATTTATTAATAATGCAAAAATAAAGGATTGCTAATATACTGAATAATATAATGAGATAAAAATAGCATGCAAGAATTATGTAATCACAATTCTTCACAAAATTCTAGCATTGAATAAGATATCAAGAACCATTTAGTCTAATCCATCCACATGAGGAATCTCTAGTATAAATTTCAGTATTTATACTGAATGCCTCTGTTTGACAACTTCCAAATGGGTTGACCAAACACCTCTGAAAATAGTCAACTTTCCTTTTGTATATCTTTAATTTTTAACATTTTTTCCTTCATATCCAGTCTAGATTTTTTTCTCCTTGTAACTTCCAACCTTTTCTACCAGGTCTGTCCTCTGGTACCTGCAAGTCTTTACGTTTTAACAAGCATTCATTAGGCACCTGCTACTTGCCAAGTATTCTTCTAAGTACTGAAGATAAAAAAGAAATGCTGGAAAACATCTAATCTTTCTTCTACATGATGGCCCTTGAAGAAGCTTAATGTGCATCTCTAGTTTTCTCTCATTCATGCTAAATGTTCCTAGTTCCTTCATTCTAGACAAGTGATGGAGAATCTTTAACCCCCCAACCCCCACTGTATGCCCTGCCCGACCCCTTGCCCCACACAGGAGAGGAAGGAAGCACTCCCATCAGGCTACTGGGCAGAGGGATGGGAAATATGAAAAAAATGTCTTTATGAACAGTGGAGAAGGAGAGAGGAACAGCTGTGACTGAGTCCCTCTGCCTTTCTAGTAATAAACTCTGGTGGGGAGGGCAGCTGCATGCCCACAGAGAGTGCTCTGTGTACCATCTTTGGCACCCATGCCATAGGCCCACCATCACTGGTCTAGACCTTTCCACATCCAAACTTCCTCTGGATATTCCTTGCTCATGCTTATCCATTTCAAGCTAAATTGCTACCTTATGTCTGACAAGAGGACTATGAAAGAGGCTCCACTATATAGTTTTACAACTACTGCCTATGACGTGCCTTGCCCCCTATATGTTTCTGTAATTAAAGGTATTTTTTATGTTTATCCCTGTGGAATTTCATCCATATATCAAGTTCAATGATGTCAAGATTTTCTTTTGGATCCAGATTTTGTCACTCACTGTGTTAGCTATCTCACAAAGCTTTGTATCATTGACAAATCTGACATGCTTATTATCTACATTTTTTTCTGTCTGAGTCACTGATTAAAAATTAAAAATTGAACAGCACAGAACTCTGAGATATTTGACTGGAGGCTTCCTAGTTTTTTTTGTTTTTTAACATTAGACTTTTAGAAACCTTTTTAAGTCTAGTCATCCAAACAGGTTTGACTTTATCTGACTATTAGCATCTAAACTATGTCTCTCCATCTTTTCCACCAAAGTGAGACATTTCATCCAAATATTTGCTAACATTTAGTTAAACTAAATCCACAGCATTTCCTTAACCTAAGAGTATATTAATCCTGAAAAAAGGGAAAATAAGTTTATGTGGAATGATTATTTTTCATGAAATTGTTCCAGGGCTTGACGATCACCACTTCCTTCTATTGAACTTTGTCAGTCATTCTTTTAATGATTTTTCCTAAAAAATTTCTCAGCAAACTAAGTCAAGCTCATTGGTCTATGCTTTCAAGACTTTCTTTACTTTACTTTTTTTTTTTAAGACATGGATAGCAGTTGGACTTCTCCAATCTTGTGTTAACTCTCTTATTTTCTATGATCTTTTAGAAATCACTGACAGTTGTTTACTGATCACATCTGCCAGTTTTTTCAGGCTCAAATGATGTATTTTCTTTGAATGAGATGGCTTGAATTCAGCAACTACAGCTAGTTATTACTTATGTCCTTATGTTGATTATTTTTGTTCTGTCATTCTCAGTGTAAAGGACATTCTCCTTTGCAGAGAATAAAAGAGCTAAAAGAAGGATTGAATAGGTTTTTTCTTCTCTGTTGTTAATTTCCATCACTTAAAACACCTTAACTAAACATCCTATCTTTTCTCTGATCCTCCTTTCCCCCTCCAAATATAGCTGAAAAATCAACAAAAACAATACAGTGTCTTGCTTTTTATTTCTCTTATAAGACTTAGCTAAATCAAAGATTTAGGATTCCCAGTCCCATTTTTACAGAACTGTGCCATACTCATTCATATTCAATTACCTGGATTTTCTTTCATTTTCTGAAGATATTTTTTTACATTTAAATTTGTGGGAGATTTCAGAGTTAATTTAATTTAGTTCTTCAGATATATAATCTATTTTCATTCTTAATTGGAATTGTTTTCCTTTGTTTTTATAATTTTATTCTAGAGTACATCATACATTTGATCTTATTTTCTGTATTTTTTGTTCATACTATCCTACTTTTGTACTCTGAATTCTAATCAATTTCCCCCAAACATGGATTTTATTTCAAAAGATCATCTCTTCATTATTAAATAATCTAGGATGAAGAAGTCACTCTTCAATATCCACCCAATTTTAGGCATCCATCAGTTTTACTCATTTTTGTAATAAGTTCCTACTCTGTCTTATTATTAATAATGATATTAGTAATTATAATAATTATTAATAAGAAGAATTAATGTAGTATTTTAATGTTTGAAAAGTACTTTATATACGTTATTTTATTGTATCCTCAAAACATTTTTATCCTGGGAGATAGATGCTATTATTATTCCTATTTTTCAGATGAGGAAATTGAGGCAGACTGAAGTAATTTGTCTAAAATCAAAACCTGGTAACATTCTGGGACAGGATTTGAATAGAGTTTAACACCTTGCTGGCATATCCAGAACAGAAATTTCCTATATTATTCCCTACACATTTTTGATACATTTAATCACCACTAAAGCAAATCATGTAGTCATTATCTGTTCATCTTTGGGCAGAATGATTCAACATATATATAGTGTAATGGTGTAAATTTAGGGGAGATGGGAGAGGTTATAATATTGTAATGGTTAAGAATGTGGCTACAGGATTTATGTAATATTAAACAATGGCCGCCAAGGAATTTACTTATGAAATTCCTAAAAATGAAACACTCAAGTCAGAATGAAGTTTATGGAGGTTTAATCACACTGGGAGTAGGGAAAAGGATAGGGAGAGAAGGAGAGAAGAGAAAAGGGAAAGGGGCTACTCAACCTCTGACCAAGGCAGAGGGAGTTTTAGGCCCAAAGGCCCAGGTGGAAAGAATCAGTCCTTAACTCACGTGACCGATCTGAAGGAAAGCTGTCTGCGGGCGTCCTCTCTGTCCAAGCTCCTAACACCAACTCTTCCTAACACCAACTGGCGTCTCACTCTCCCCACAGGAAGTGAGCGAATTCCAGAGGCTGTTCCCTACCTCACTTCCTGTGTCTCACAAAATCCAATGGTTGGCTCTAGCTTGGCTTAGGACAGCCCAGGTGGGCAGTTAGTTATTTCTGATTTGTCATTGACTAGCACATGCCCGTGTAGTGTGGGTGTGCACAATTTTTGGGTGCTAGACCAAGATGGAGACTTTTAAAATTCACAATAGAGAGAGAGAGAGAGAGAGAGAGAGAGAGAGAGAGAGAGACAGACAGACAGACAGACAGACAGACAGACAGACAGACAGACAGACAGACAGAGACAGAGACAGAGACAGAGAGAAAGAGAGAGTGAGCTTGTCTATCATTTCTTTGTGCCATATTCACTATAAATTTACCAAACGCTTCATTCATTTTCTTTCTCTATCCAAGTAGTCTATAGTATACTCCAAACATAAATTCACTTCTGCTCTCTCTCCTTTAATCTTTTTTCTTAAATATTCTCTGTGGTCCTCTTTCCTGTGGTTTCTGGATATACTCGAATGAATACCCTTTTTTAAAAAAAATTATACAATGCTCCTTCCCCACCCCACTGAAACAATTTTGTTTTAACTGAGTAAATTCCACTGCATAATCCAGGCCAGAGTATCATCCCACTAAATCTCAGTGATAACTATAAGGGGGGGAAGATTTTCTTTCTACCATTAAGACCTCTAGATCCTCTCATTTGTTTATTAAACATTGTTCATTTATCTACAGACAGTGGAACCCATGGGTTTCGATACTCATTCATTTTTATTAATTTTGTCTCATTAATTACTGACTGTTTCAGATTCTATTCTTCTCTATAATTACTTCCTTTTTTTTTTAAACCATTACCTTAAGTCTTGAAGTTAATAATATGTATTGTCTCCAAGGCAGAAGAGTGGTAAGGGCTAGGCAATGGGGATTGTGACTTGCCCAGGGTCATGCAACTGGGAAGTGCCTGATCTATAACTATTTTCTATAGTATTTAATTCAGATAATATGAATAAATTATTTTCTTCCATCTTATCATTTTTTGCTTAAAACTCATATTCTTCCTCCTTTTTTTTTCCCAATCAGGTTGTATGTAGGAAAAAGAGAAAATATATTCCTGATCATTAAACTTTAAAGATTGAGTTAGGAGGTCTTAAAAATATGAAATATCAAAAGCACTTTCAGATGAAGTAGTTTTTACTAGTTTTTCTTCTGAGTTTTACTTTACTGCAAGAGCCTTATGGAGTGCGAACAATACAAATATTTTTATAATATAAAACCAAAATACATAGCTAAAACTTTTAAAAGCCCTTTTTAGTAGATTTTCAAGACAACTGGAAGACATTTTCTTAATTTGTTAAATAGCTTCCTTTTTGTCCACAAATCTGTCAATTATTTAATCTGTGTTTCAAAAGAAATGAAAAATGTAAAATCAGAATAACTTGTACTCTTTAGTTATTTACTGATAATTACCTAATTAATCAAATGTTGAACTGACTTAATAAGATTAAATTTATTAGGGATAAATACAAAGTCATATATACTTAGATTAAAAATATTAACTTGGAAATAGAGGATGAAAGAGGAAATATTACAAATAAAAAAGTATACTTATCCTGGAGTTAGAAAAGCTTGGTTAAAATCTTGCCTTTGGTTTTACCTGTGGGACCATAGGAAAATCACTTAAAATTCTTTGAGCTCATTTTCCTCATCTATAAAATGAGAGGCTTGATTCTGGACTTTGACCTCTAAGAAAGGAGCTTGATTTTTGAGCTCCCATCTTACTCAAGAGTTTCAGTCTTATAAGATGAGGGACTATGTGTAACTAAATGATTGTGAGATACAACGAAGATAGAATATTATTCATAAAATTAAGATTCAGTGAATTAGTACTGTGTTATGTGTATGTATAAAAAACGTTTTCATAAATACATAATATCCAGAGCAAGAAGTTATAGGTTCTCTATACCCTGAATTTTTCAAACCACATTCAAAGTATCATGACTAGTGGTAGAAGTCACACATTTTCAGAAGAGCATTAATAAACTGAAATATGTGAAGAAGACAGTCATGATGTTAGGGAACCAAGAGATCATGCTTTATGAGGATTGACTGAAAGAAATGGGACATTTATAATAAAGAATAGAAGTTGTGGGTGGAGTGGTTGGTGGGTTGATAGTTATTGATTCTAAAACTTTTTAAAAGTACCCATTATATGTCAGACACTCTTCTAGGTGCTCTAGACAAAAATATAAAAGAAATACACTCCACTCTCAAGGAGTTTACATTCTAAAGGATTTTTACATATTTGATGGACTTTTTTTGAGATGATGATAATGTTATCTTGTGCCTGGCCAAAGAGAGCCCAACCAACAATTACATGATATAGAGGCTCAATATGAGAAAACAAAACAAAACAAAAAAGCCTTCCTAATATTTAGAGCTGTCCCAAAGTGAAATAGGATCTCACCTTTAGGAGGTAGTTGTTTCACTTTCTTCAAGTTTTTTTTAACATATTTTGGATGATCACAGATCAGAAATGATGAAAGAAAGAGACCCCTTTGTGGTTATATATTGAACTAGATGATCTGAGACATTCCTGCCATTCCAGAGATTCAAAAGTCAGAAAGATCATTTACTGAAATCAAACTTTAAAACTTAAAATAATCTGGACAACTAATATGTGAATAGTTATATCTTGGTGAGAACTAGCAATGTCTCCCTGTCCTCTTTTTGCTTCTTACCAGTTATCTTCTATGTGAACTGGGGGTCACATGATAAGTTTCTCTGACCTCAGTTTCTTCATTCTCCAGGAGTCTAGTTTCTACGTTCACACAATGAGCAGGACCTTGAAAGAGTTAGTGTGCTGCTCAGATTGCCTTGCCTTTCTATGCATTGGGAGCAACTACCTGTCCACAATTTTTCAGTAAGAAAATAAATGAGAAACAAACACCTAAAGAAAGTCTAGACAGCTGTCTATTGATTCATGTTGAGTCTGGGTTCACATGTTATTCATTTTCTTTCTCCTCACCCAGATCCCATTAACTATGGGTCAATCACTGCCTCCATGCTTCCTCTGTCTACCCTTCCCTTATGTTTATTTCCCTGACATTTCAGTAGGAATTCCACAAGCAGAGAAGAAATAGAGTTATGAACTGCATTGACCAAACAGACACAAAGGAGAACATCTATGAAAATGGAATTGTTTTACTCAGTCAAAGGAAACTCACAGGCACTGAGTAGGGAGCCTAAAAGTTTATGATATATGATATTTCCCAAAAGTTTCAGCAATAACCTTCATTTTGATTTTTGTATATTTAAGCAAAATTGTTAGCTACTATTAAGTAATTAAAGACTATCTCTCAATATAATATTTGAGCCATTAGCAGGAGATCACAAAATAATAAATTATTAGACTATGAGAAAACAAACTTTTAACAGGTTCCCAACATCCTGGGCTTCCTTTTCTGTAGTGATAGAAAATAATTGGTGGACACCTAGAGAAAGGGATTCCTCAGAGGCAGGAGTATTGCTAGAGTTCTTCAGGAAGGTCCCTGAAGGGTTTGAAAGGCTGTGAAATAGCAATTGGAGATTGAATCAAGTGGTGCATGAATTACAGCTAGACAAAATTGCCTCTTAAAGATACTTCTCGATAATGTGGTTGACTGGAGCAACAAATATGATGGCTATCTAGAAATACTCAGGATGGGACTAGAGATCACACTGAGATAGTGCTTGATTCTAAATTTTGAAGACTGAATAAGGTCATAAGTCATAATGTAGGGCAAAGGAATCCATAGTCCTTTGGGAGAAATACCAAAGTAGTTATTCTAAACCAAGGAGGGATATTATGGAACTAAAATAAGGGCTTGGAGATATCAACTTGAGCGACTATCACCTGCTGGGAGCCATCAGACCATGACACCTTGACAGAGTCATGCATGGTAGCTGAGGAGACCACAAAGTGGTCCTTGGCGAGATGTGATTACCCACCCAGTCCCCCTTTACATGACCTCTTTCATCAATGCCCCTTACCTATGAATTGGCATGATTATTATTCCTCCTACTCTCAAAAGAAATAATGAAAGCGCAAAACACCTATACCCTAATTCTCTAAAATATCAACAAAAGATCAGACCCTTAAACCCAATCCCAAAAAGACTATCATGGGCTAACTTTTATTTAGGCACATAATTACCAGCAACACCGCAGCTACAGGCCAAGCCCAAAACTTTCCCACTCACAGAAACCTATTCTCATGAAGCCAGCACACAAATCAATTATAGAGGTCCATGTGATAAGTACAAGTACATCAAGCTTCAGTATGCCTCAATGACTCCATTAAACAAATCAGTAACTTGGAAACTCTCTAGAAGCCAGCAGTCTAAATTTGAATTTTGTTCCCAGTACCCCTCAATCTCAATGGCATGACTGTTTAATTGTCTTTTAAGAACTATTGATTAATTATTCCATTTTATTAAAAGCAATAAGTAATTTTCCTTGATTGTTTGTAAGCTTAAAAGTTCTCACATAGTCATGAGAAAATTAAACCACCTGTGATGAAATCATTTATCTTGTATGCTGTCTGTAATAACAATACAAAAATATAGAATGTTAATCAAGTGATTTGTTAAAAGTTAATGTATCACTTTTCAAATTATCTCTCTTTGATTTTGTATATCTGCATGCCAAGAAAATGGGTATAAAAATAAAATCCAAGTCTGGAAATGTCAGAGCAGCTGTCAGATGCAAAGCAGTCCCATGGCCTTAATGATTAAGCTGTCTTCTGTTTGTTATTCATTTTAACTGATTGTTCACCACCTGTTGGGAACTCTGGAGTCACAAGTGAGGCTGGATCCTGACCACGGCAATCACCTATCTTGGTTTCACATAGACATAGCAAGGCAGCAGGATGTGACTTCAGTGAACTCTGTGTCAAACAGATGACCAGGAATCTATTTTGAAGGAATCAGTTACTACCCAGTCTAATCTACTGAAATTATCTATAAAGAGACACAGCTAAATTTTTGACCATTTTACTTATAAAATGAAATTCTAAATATCCCTAATCATATCCCCCTCATCCCATGTAATCAAACAGTTGTTTTTCTTCTGTGTTTCTACTCCCACAGTTTTTTCCTCTGAATGTGGATAATGTTCTTTCTCGTAAATCCCTCCGAGTTCTTCAAGATCACTGCATTGCTACTAATGGAGAAGTCCATTACATTCAATTGTACCACAGTGTATCAGTCTCTGTGTACAATGTTCTCCTTGGTTCTGCTCCTCTCACTCTGCATCAATTCCTTGAAGTCATTCCAGTTCACATGTAATTCCTCCAGTTCATTGTTTCTTTGAGCACGATAGTATTTCATCATCAACATATACCACAATTTGTTCAGCCATTCCCCAATTGAAGGACATCACCTCATTTTCCATTTTTTGCCACCACAAAGAGTGCAGCTATGAATATTCTTGTACGGGTCTTTTTCCTTATTATCTCTTTGGGGTACAAACCCAGCAATGCTATGGCTGGATCAAAGGGAAGAGAATATTTTAGCTCCCTTTGGGCATAGTTCCAAAGTGCCCTCCAGAATGATTGGATCAATTCACAAATCCATCAGCAATGCATTAATGTCTCAACTTTGCCGCATCCCCTTCAGCATTCATTATTTTCCCTTGCTGTCATGTTAGCCAATCTGCTAGGAATGAGGTGATACCTCAGCTGTTTTATTTGCATCTCTGATTTTAAGAGATTTAGAACACTTTTTTCATGTGCTTATTAATAGTTTTGATTTCTTTAACTGAAAATTGCCTATTCATGTCCCTTGCCCATTATTTATAAATTGGAGAATGGCTTGAATATTTTGAATACTTGTTTTAGATCTTTACAAATTTAAGTAATTAGACCTTTGTTAGAAGTCTTTGTTTTGAAGATTTTTCCCCAATTTGTTGTTTCCCTTCTAATTCTGGTTGCATTGGCTTTGGTTGTACAAAAACTTTTTAATTTGATGTAATCAAAATTATTTATTTTACATTTTGTATTTTTTTTTCTAAGTCTTGCTTGGTCCTAAAATCTTTCCTTTCCCAAAGATCTGACATGTATACTATTCTGTGTTCACCTAATTTTCTTATAGTTTCCTTCTTTATATTCAAGTCATTCACCCATTTTGAGTTGATCTTAGTGTAGAGTATGAGATGTTGATTTAAGCCCAATCTCTCCCATACAGTCTTCCAATTTTCCCAGCAGTATTTTTTTTTTATCAAAAAGTGAATTTTCGTCCCAAAATCTGGGATCTTTGGGTTTATCATAGACTGTCTTGCTGAGGTCACTTAGCCCAAGTCTATTCCACTGATCCTCCTTTCTGTCTCTTTGCCAGTAGTAGCATGTTGTTTTGATGACCACTCCTTTATAGTATAGTTTGAGATCTGGTGCTGTAAGGCCCCGTTCCTTCACATTTTTTTTTCATTATTTCCCTGGATATCCTTGATCTTTTGCTCTTCCAAATAAACTTTGTTATGGTTTTTTTCTAATTCGGTAAAAAAGGGTTTTTGGTAGTTTGATGGGTATGGTACTAAATTAGTAAATAAGTTTGGGTAGGAAGGTCATTTTTATTACATTAGCTTGTCCTAACCATGAGCAGTTAATGTTTTTCCAATTGTTTAGATCTAGTTTTAATTTTGTGGAAAGTGTTTTGTAGTTGTGTTCATAGAGTTCCTGTGTTTGTCTTGGCAGATAGATTCTTAAGTATTTTATATTGTCTAGGTTGATTTTAAATGGAATTTCTCTTTCTAATTCTTGCTGCTGAGATGTGTTGGATATATATCTATGTATATATATATGTATATATATATATAAAAAGAAATAATCAATCAAAAGATTTTAAAGACAATTATATATATATGTCGATATATATCTATGTATATATATATACATAGATAAGACAATTATATATATATGTCGATATATATCTATGTATATATATACATAGTTATATATCGACATATATATATAATTGTCTTTAAATTGTCTTTAAATTGTCTTTAAAATCTTTTGATTGATTATTTCTTTTTATTAGAAACAATGAGTAGTTTTTATTGATTGTTTGTAAGCTCAAAACTTCTCATAGGGCAATGAGAAAATTAAGCCACCTTTGACAAAATCATTTATCTTGTGTGAGACCTTTATTCTATCAAGAATCTGCAATCATAGTATAAGAATATAGAATGTTAATCAAGTAACCTGTTATCATCATCATCATTTTATCAGCATTTATATATTTGGATATATAGCTATATATATATATGTGCTTATGATTTCTGTGGGTTTATTTTGTATACTGCAATTTTGCTTTGAAGTTTTTTGTTTTGCACTTCCAATTTATTGACCTTTGCCCTCTCTCATTTGTTTAATATTTGAACTCAAGTGCCATAGGCAAGGTTTAGCCTCACTCATGACTCCAGGTATTCCTGACAGGTGGCAAATGATCAGTCAAAATAAATAACAAACAGAAGACAGCTGTATATTTACAGCCATGAGCATGCTTTGTATCTGATAGCTGATCTGCCATCCCTAGGCTTGGTATTTATTTTATACACATTTTCTTGGCACATAGATACATTACCTAACACACATGTCTAAATGGAGATAATTAGAAAAGTGATACATTAACTTTTAACAGGTCACTTGATTAATATTCTATATTCTTATAGTATGATTACAGATTCTTGACAGAATAAAGGTTTCACTCAAGATATTTTGTCAAATTTTGTCAAAGGTGGCTTAATTTTCTCATTGCCCAATGAGAAGTTTTAAGCTTACAAACAATCAAGGAAAATTACTTATTGCTTCTAATAAAATGAGATAATCAATCAAAAGTTTTTAAAGACAATTCAACAATTATACCATTGAGAGGTACTGGGAACACAATTCAAATTTAATATTCAACTGATCATTTCTCAGGGCTTACTAGGGAGTTTCTTAAGGGGAAGAATCAAGTCACTGAGGCATGATGAAGCTTGGTGTACCTGTATGTTTTGTATGGGCATTAATGTTTGATTTGTATGCTAGCTTCATGAGAATAAGTTTCTGTGAGTGGGAAAGTTCTGGGGTTGGCTTGTAGCTATGGTTTTACTGGGAATTATGTACCTAAGTAGAAGTTAACCCATAGTAGTTTTTTGGGATTGGGTTTGAGGGTCTGATCTTTTTGTGATTTTTGGGGGAATTAGGGTACTAGTATTTTGCTCTTACATAATTCCTTCTGAGGTTAGGGGGAATAGTAATCATGTCAGTTCCATAGGTAAGAGATAATAAATGAAAGAGGTCATGAAAGGGGGACTGAGTGGTCAATCACATCTTGCCAAAGGCCACTCTGTGACCTCCTTAGCTACCACACATGACTGTCAAAGTGTCACAGCCTAATGGCTCCCAGCACTCAAGGATATAAATTTCCCCTTGAGTACTGCTTTGGCTGCATCCCATAGATTTTGAAAGGAAGTCTCATCATTGTTATTTTCTTCAATGAAATTATTAATTGTTTCTATAATTTGTTCTCTAACTAACTGATTTTGGAGAATCATATTATTTAATTTCCAATTAATTTTTGATATGGCTCTCCATGTTATTATTTATATATATTATATATATGTATAATATAATAATTTTTATATATTATATTTATAGGATACAATAATATATTATACAGGATACAATAATATATTATATTATGTAATAATAAAATATAATAATATAAATTATTTTTATTGTGTTATGGTCAATCTTTGTGAATGTACCATGTGCTGCTGAAAAGAAGGTATATTCCTTTTTGTCCCTATTTATTTTTCTCCATATATCTATTAACTCTAATTTTTCTAAAATTTCATTCACATCTCTTAACCTCTTTCTTATTTATTTTTTAAATTTTATTTATCTAAATTTGATAGTGGTAAGTTCAGGTATATAGTATAGTTTTACTATCTATTTCCTCCTTCAATTTCACTAGTTTCTCCTTTAGAAATGTGGATGCTATACCATTTGGTGCACACATGTTGATTACTGATATTTCCTCATTGTCTATACTGCCTTTTATCAGGATGTAGTTACCTTCCCTATCCCTTTTAGTCAGATCTATTTTTGCTTTGGTTTCATCAGATTTCATGATTGCAACTCCTTCCTTCTTTCTATCAGTTGAGCCCCAATAGGTTTTGCTCCAACCTTTAATTCTAATCTTGTGAATGTCTACCCACTTCGAGTATGTTTCTAGCAGACAACATATGGTAGGATTTCAATTTCTAATCCACTCTCCTATTTGTTTTAATTTTATGGGAGATTTCATCCCATTAACATTTAAAGTTATGATTGCCACTTGTGTATTCCCTAGTATTTTGTTATCCTCTCTTAGTTCTGTCCTTTCTTCTTTTGCTATATACTTTTAAACCAGTGGTTTGCTTTTAATCAGTCCCCTAACCCTCACCCTTCATTCCCCTCCCTTTCTTCCCCCGCCCTTTTTATTCCCTTCTTATTTTCTTAAGGTCTGTTAAGTTCCCTCCCCCCTTTCTTTCCCTCCATTTTTGTACTCCCTGACCCCCTACCCCTTGTAGTTTTCCCTTCTCACTTTCCCTGTAGGGTAACATAGAATTCAATACCCCAATGGATCTAGATGCAATTTTCTCTCAGAATTGATTTCACTGAGATTATGGTTTAAGTATTACTGATTAGTACTCTCTTCCAGTCCTTCTTATAATTCTTCCCCTCCTCTTCCCATGTGTCTTTTTGTGTGATAAATGTTATCCTATTTATCTTATTTATTCAAGCTTCTCTTGGTGCCATCTTTGATTCCCTCCCTCCCTTTTTTCTTTTTTGCATATCCTCTTATACCACTTATTACCCTAATCTCTTCCTGTGAATTATTCTTTTTTTTAATCCCTTACCTTCAGTCTTGGAGTCAATACTGTGTATTGGCTCCAAGGCAGAAGAGTGGTAAGGGCTAGGCAATGGGGGTCAAGTGACTTGCCCAGGGTCACACAGCTGGGAAGTGTCTGAGGCTAGATTTAAACCTAGGACCTCCCATCTCTAGGCCTAGCTCTCAATCCACTGAGCTACCCAGTTGCCCCCTGTGAATGATTCTTCTAATTACTATGATAGTGAATATACTTTTTGAGAGTTACCAATAAAATTTTCTCATATATATTAATATAAATAATTTGATCTTATTGAAGCCCTTAAAGAAGAAAGTTTAAATGAAAAAAAAATTCCCTCTTTCCCCTCTCTTTCTCATTTACTTTTTCATGTTTCTCTTGATTTTTGTGTTTGGATATCAAACTTTCCACTTAGTTCTTGCCTTTTCTTTCCAAATACTTGGAAATCTTCTATTTTTCTGAATGCCCATACTTTCTCCTAGAAGTATATAGTCAATTTTGAAGGGTAGGTGACCCTTTGTTGAAGACCCAATTCTCTTGCCTTTCTGAGTATCATATTCCAAATCTTGTGGTCATTTAGTGTGGAAACTGCCAGAACTTGTATAATCTTGATTGGTACTCCTTGATCTGAATTATCTCTTTTTGACTTGTAAAATTTTCTCCTTAGCTTGTAAGCTCTTGAATTTGCCAATTACATTCCTGGGAGTTTTCTTATGAGGATTTAGTGTAGAGGGTGTTCTATGGACTCTTTCAATGTCTATTTTTCCCCCTTGTTCAAGAACATCAGGGCAAGGGAATCAGTCTCAGGTCTCACTCTTGAGCTCCTTCATGGTCAAGTTCCATGGCCAAGTCCTCTCACGGGAAGTTATGGGAAATATAAAGGCAGTTCTTTATGTCACTTCCTGTTCCTTACATGTAAAACTTGGCTTTCAATGGCCCAGAGGTTCAGTCAGTTTTTTTCTGATTCGTCACTTGTTAGCACAAGGGGGTCATAGACTTCCTCCTTCACATTTAATTCTTAAGTAGGGGTGTATACATTCCTGGTTGCTCAAATTCCAAACAATAAGAAGGGTGGAGTAAATCTAAAATTCACAGAATTCAGAATGTAGAGGGCATTGGCAGTATTTGTAGTTATATCAAAGAAAGTAATTGCCAAATTTAACCTCCAGTAATCAAGAATGATTAGGCTAAAAAGAAACTACCAAATGATTGCTTCCTCCCCAGGGTAGCTGAATCCAAAATCAGGGACTAAGTTTAGATGGTATTTGGGTAGGTGAGAGGAGAGGAAGGAAAAAAAATGATGGCATAAACATAATGAAGAAAGGATAGACTTGAAAGAAGCATGTGTGAAAGGTAATTTTAACTCGCTCTGTTTATTTTAACTTAGTCAAGAACTTGGAGTGCCACTCCTTTCACACTTAGTCAGTCATGCACTAAAAGAACCTTTTACTAGAAAAGGAAGTTCACACCCTCAAAGACCAGAAGTGGATCCCACAAGTACTTCCAGGCATAATAGACACATTAAGGAACTATGATTGGTTCTTGACATGTGATATGGAAGAACTGTTGGGTGGAGAAAGGTGCTTATAAGGTGAGACCCAACAGGAAGTCAGACATTCCCATTTTGCACTCTGATTTTGGATACCCATTTTGGTTTCTGATTTCAGCTTCCTGATTTGGACTTTGGTTTCTGGTGGACATTCTGCATTGGATTCTGCATTGGTAACTCTTGCTGAAGAGACTATCATGAATTCTAGTTGGAGATCAGGACCTGAGGGAGCCTTTGTTGTAGTTGAGCTGGATTCCCCCAGATTGGCAATTGTATGGTATTTAGCTAGGCAACATTTTCTACCTCCCTCCTACATTTTCCTCTTTACTATCTCTACTTTGATATAATAAAATTACTAAGGCTACTAACAGTCTTCTGACTTAAGAGTTACTTTTTATCAAGGGTGACCACATGCTTTTTAATTCTCATACATGTTATATTTGATATCAGGGAAGTATCTGCTTTGATGTTAATATAACAAGATAGAAAATATAGCTGAATATGTAGGTTGGGATCAGCCTATAAAAATTCATGGATGTGCTGCTGACCAATTTGTACTTTGTTCTTTAGGTCATAATGACCAATTTAAAGTGATTGAGTATGACATTTTTATGAACATTGGAGTTTTAGGAAAATTAATCTGGCAGTAGCATGTTCAATAGACTGGAGGTAAAAAATGAACCCATAATATTAATGATACTAGCTGACATTTATGAAGTGCTTCAAAGTTTTCAGAATACTTTTTTGGAGGTAATGTTTTTATCCCAAATTTATAAATTAGGAAACTGAGGCTGAGAGTTTAAGTTACGTGTCTATTGTCATGCAGTTAGTGACAGGGACAGATTTTGAACCCCAGTCTTCATGATTGCAAGTCTTCCACTCCATAATTTATATTCCTTTACTTTTCTAGTTAGGAAACTATTATAGTAATCCCCATCTGAACAAAAAGGGTAGTAGTGAGAATAGAGCCACTTTGATTAATTGACTAAGTTTAATTCAACAATTCCTTTCAACAACCATTAACTGGGTGTAATTTGGATATAGCATTCTCTGGTAGAATCTTGTAGAGCTACATATTAAATAATAAACAAATATTTTTTTTAGGATGGGTTGATTCTTGACCTCATTGAATTTATAATGTAATGGAGAGACACAAATACAGTCGTCACTCCCTTTGTTACCATTCACTTATCCTGGCTTCACTGAATGGCAGGTTTTTAAAAGAAAATCTAATTCTGTTTTGTGGAGTTACACTTATTCCAGCACACTATTATTGGCTGATGGAGTGAAAGGCAATCAACTACAGCCCTGTGTTCTGTATCCTGGGAACTGATTGACTCACTGATTGTAGGTTAAGAGTGTGGAAACGGTTTTTAAGAGAGTTGGAAGGGTTTATAAAACCTTAAAATATATATAAATAATAAAGTAAATATAATGGTGCTATGTCATGGATTTTCATGTGTTGTGTGTGTCTCTGGAATGTAACTCCCATGATAGGTGAGGGAGCACTGTATTACAATCATTTTTTTATACTGAAGATGAAGGATGGCTCCATGGAGAATCCATTGTGAAACATATTACAAGATGAAATATTTATTAATAATGGAATGTGTAGAAGATGAAATAGTAATAATGAGAAGCCAGTATGGCTTCATGATGAATAAATTATGCTAGAATAAATATGTATACTTTTTATAAGTTAACTAGATCACTAGATCAGATAAATGTTGTAGATATGTTTTACCTAGAGTTTTACAAAGCATTTAGTAAAACTACTAATACATTTGCAAAAAAATTACCATTCAAAAGTTTAAACTAAAAGAATTAGGTGGATTTGTTTTTTTAAATTTATTTATTTATTTTTATTAATAAATATTAATTTATTATTATATATTATAAAACATTATAAAATTATGTATATTATAAAATATAAAAAATGAAAATATTTTTATTTATATTCAATAATATTATTATTGAATGTCTAGTCTATGTCAGGCCCTGTGCTTTCCTCTGGATACAAGAAAGTCAAAAATATGTAAAATATAATGTTGACTTATATGACTTCTTAGTTCTTATCAAGTTATAAATCTCTGACCCTCTAGAATAAATTTGAGCGAATAGGATAATGAAATTATGCTGGATGTGGAGGTAGAGAATCCTGGCTTCAAATTTCGACTTTGTCACTTAATTTCTTTGTGATCTTGACCATGTCTCCTCATTTGTAAAATAAATAGGTTCAGTCAAAATGTTTTCAAGTGCATTCTAGCTCCAAATCTATGACTGTGATCTTCTTTCAATAGTAAGTGAGGCAAAGTTTATTTTTTTAGTGTTAAGACCTGGCCTGTTAAGAGTTCAATTATAGTTTGATGATGAGAAGGTTAGCTTTTTACTCATTAAATAGCTATAGGCAGTCCCTGAGGTACAAGGACAATGGAAAAAGTTTCTCAAATGGCCTTAATAAGTAGTACAAAGTACACTCCTTCCTGTGAAGGCTCAGCATTGGGTATACTGAAGAGAATCCTTCCAGAAATCTACATGATACCTTCATTAAAAAGCTTTCTTCCAAGTAAATGTGAGGAAAATGGCTCCATTTTCCAAAAATAATATTGAGTCACTCTGATTTGGTCATTCAAAAGAAGGAAATCATGTTTCTAGACAACACAGTAATGAGTTCTTTCCCTGACTTCCAGAGGTTCTAAAAAAAGTATGTATCAGGAACAAAGAGAATGGCTTCCTTAACTGACTTCTCATCTTTTCATTACCAGAGCATGACTGTGTTTCTTTACACAGTATTATGTTGATAAAAGGTCAGAATTAATAAAGGGGGGGGGACTTTTCTATTTATTTTCCATTCAAAAATTCAAGCAATGTTAATAAAACTAATATAATTGGTTAGGCTTTCTTTGAAACAGCCTGTTTTCTTTAAATTTCAAATGAATTCAACATGAAAGAATGAAAAAAAAGAATATTGAAAATATTTCCAATTAAAATATACTTTCAAGATGATCTAGGCTTATTAATTTTTGAGAGTAGGGAATTCCCTGGGAAGAAGACTTTCATTTCTTTCTTTTACCAAAGAATTTAAGTATATGCTCTTCAACTCAGTCTTACATTTTTAGCTCTGGCACACAGGTGATAAATGATTTGCCCAGTATCACATAAATAGTATAAATTAAAGGCAGAAATTGAACCCAAGACTTCCTGGTTTTGAGGTTATCACTTTATCCACTATGATAAATTGCCATTAGATATTTCAAGAAAATAACATTTTTTACATAGGATGCTTGAAGAATAACGTTGACCTAATTTCATATAATACTTAAAATATGAAAATAATTTTACAGTTATATCATTCAATCTTTACAACATCCTTAGAAGGTAAGTGATGCAGATGTTCCAATGCATATTTCAGAGCTGACAAAAAGTGGATCTCAGCAATATTAAGTGAATTGAAGTTCAGAGAGGTCAAATGATTTTTCCATGGGTCACACAGATAATAATGATCAGAGGTTAAATTTGAATCCAGGTATTCTCAATTTCCAAACCAGCACCCTATACTATGACATTCCATTTCTTATAGACAAGAAGTTTATTTTACCATTTGGACGTGGTGATGATGATGTTAAAGATTTATAATTGAAACATATTTCTTTCTTTATTGCCAGCAAGTTACCAGAAAAAGAAGAAATTACGAGAGAGACTGGACCAGTAATATCATTGTTATCAGTATCTCCCAAGCGTGCAAATTCTTTCAACAATGCCGGTTGACACATTTTCTGCCATTTACAATCTTAGTCATATACAGAATTAAGCGATTTTCTAGGGTCATACATTTAGTAGGTGTCAAAGGTGTGAGTTTAAGCTAGAACTTCTAGACTATAAGGCCACTTCTGTATTGGCTTCACTCTAATATATTTCAGTTAGCAAGCCTTTATTAAAATTGTAGCCCAAATTCTCATCTTGATAGATAAGCACTACTACTTTCCAAAGAGCTTTTTGATTTAAGCTAAGTTTGTTAGATATAGTGGCAGACAGGGACTCCTTCTGTGTCCACCCCAAAGATGCTGGGGAGAAAATCTAAGTGGCGATATTTATTGAAATTGATAGTCTCCAAATCACATTAATGCAATGTAGCAGGTGATAATATAAAAGCCTGCCAGCCAAGGTGCTCCAAGTTATCACACCCTGAGCAGTCATAACTTGGCCAATGACATTGGCATCATATTTCATTGTGTGTACCATACTCTGCAGTCACTCTTCTACCTTACCGCATCTACTCCAGGGAATGACTGCTCTGGGACATCTAACTTGTAAGTCTTCATTTCTTTGTGTATACATCATGTGAAAAAAGTGTTTAAATGTAAACAAATCATGTCTTCAGCACATTTTCCCAGAGAGACTCGAAATGATGGAAATGATCCAGGGGATGGATGTGGGACTGCCTGCCAAATAAAAAAAAAAAGACATCAGAGGTGTTCAACTGCAATACTAAATTAAAGTGTTCAAAGTAGACCCCCTCCCCTGCGTTTTGCCATGAGACAAAACTAGGAGCAATGGGGAAAAGTAGCAAAAAGGATCAAATTTTACTTGATCTGACATAATTGGAGCTGTCCAACATATTTAAAATAGGCTGCTGCCTCAGGCATGTCTTCCCATTGATAGATGTGGTCAAGGAAAGACTAGATTAATTGGTAATGGCATGCAAAGAATTCCAATTCTGAGAGAAATTGGCCTAAGTATGCTCCAAGAGCTCTTCCACTCTGAGATTCTAAGACTCTATCATCATTTAATCTCACAAGACCCTTTAGAGGAATTTTTCTCCATTCTTTTTCAATTGAGGTAAATCACTTGATGACATAAGGGCATGGAGGTATATTAAAGGGCTATGATATTTCAGGACTCCTGGTTTTTATATAAGGCTGAGCTATACCATGCATAGCTACTAATTGAAAATGTTTAACTGTACAAGTCATGGAATATCTATTAATGACCTTCTAGGTGGCAGAGTGTTTTGCTCTGAACTTTAAATCAGGAAGATTTTAAGTCTTGTCTCAGACATTTACTAGCTCTGTGTTCCATGGCAAGTAACTCATTTAGTCTCAGGTTCAGTTTCTTCTTCTGCAAAATGGGTTAACTATGATATACCATCTTTATTAGCTTGGGAGGGCCAAATAAGATATTATATGTCAAGAACTTTACAAGCCATAGTCATTTGTAAACATTAGCTCCTATGGAAAGGCAAGCTATCATATAAGCCCTATTACTGAAGCATGGTCTGGCCCGTTAAGAATAGTTTCATGGGTTCAGAATGGTATGAGATTATTTAAGTAAGCTCAGAACAACAAAATAGTTGTTGGTATTTTAAAAACTACAATGAGCTGGGGCAGCTGGGTAGTTCAGTGGATTGAGAGCCAGATCTAGTGATGACAGGTGCAGGGTTCAAATCTGGCCTTAGATGCTTCCTAATGTATGATCCTGGGCAAATCACTTAACCCCCATTGCCTAACCCTTACCACTCTTCTGCCTTAGAACTAGTATTGGTCCTAAGATAGAAGGTAAGAGTTAAAAAAAAAAACCCTACAATGGTAAATGAGGATTGAAGAAGCAATAGGATAGCTACTTGGGGCAGATGTAGCAATGGGTAGGTGTAACCAAGAAAAAAGACAAAACTGGCCCATTCTAAATGAGTTTTTTAAAATTTTGACAAGTTTAATATTAATAAAAATAATAGCTCAAATTGTCATAATACCTTGAGGTTGTTAAATATGTGTGTGTATATGTGGGTGTATTCACATACATATATATATGCAAAGTACATCTATATTTATCTACATCTATATTTCTACATGTATCCATATTTATCTATCTATATCTATACACATTAGTGACACACAGTGGGAAAAATACTGGACCTGGGCTAAGGAATGTATGAATTTAAAGTTAGAGGGACAGAGTTGAAGTGACTTGCCTAGGGTCATATAGTTGATAAGTAAAGTACCCTCACTTTTCTCATTGAAAAGGGGGAGAAATAATTGCAACTCTCTCAGAATTATGAGTATCAAATGAAAAAATATATCTTTAGTGGTTCTAAACTCAAAGGATTTTTTAGAAATAGAAGTTATCAGCATCATCGCATCAGTAGGTAGTTGACACAGCATATAGAATATCAGGCTTCAAGTCAGGAAGAACTGAGATCAAATCTTTTCTCAGAATTTACTAGATGTATATTCTTGGGAAAGTCATGTTACCTCTCTTTGCTTCAGTTTCTTCATCTGTAAAATGTAGATAATAATAGTTCCTACCTACCAGAGTTATTAGGTTCAGATAAGATAATACTAGAGTGCATTGCACAATGCTTGGCATTTAATAAGCTGATTAACTAGCAATAGTACATTACTTTATACATAAACCCAATCATGTGATGTGGGTCCTATTAATATTTTACAAATGTGGAGGGTAAGCCAAAGAGAAGTGTAATTGTATAATGGAAAGAGCCTTGACTCTGAAGTTGAAGTCCTTGTCATATCTCAGTTCAGGAACTTAACTATATGAACTTCCCCGGGTTACATTTTCTTCAATTTTAAATAGAGGGTGTTGAATTAATAGTTTCTAAGGTCCTTTCCAACTCTAAAAATCTATTACTTGAATGGGGTTACATAATTAGTAAAAACTATAGACAGAATTCAAACTCAAAGATTCCTAACTTTAAGGCCACTGATCTTTCAGTACTACCTGCTTTTCTATGTTGCTCTTGGGATTAAAATGGACAGAAAAGAATATCTGAAGTTGATTTGATAGAGAAAGGGATAAATAATCAACCTATAATTCCATTAATATGGAGGGCCCCAAGGTAAAAAAAAATATTATCATGTCAGGACATTTCCTTCTATAAAATTTATGGTGTTAGAGAGTTGCCTTGGAGATCTGAATTGATTAGTGAAAGCAGAACTATGCTGATAAATGTTGAACAAGTAGATTCCTCCCCCCAAGAAAGATGAGCATTAAGACAGACTTTAAAATTCAACCTGCAATTATTAACGTTTTCTCCATCACTTTATTAAGTCTAGGAAATCAATAAAACAATAAATTGAGCACTGATTTTATCATCTTCCAATTTCTGAATTGCAAATACATACACTGAAAATTTAACCGTTGATTCCCACTAGCTCTTCAGAACTGACTACATTATATACCTGTTTAAGGATCAGACAATCAGTATGCGTTGGACACACAATTTAATTCTATGTCTCCTTAGCTTCAAAGTCAGCTGTCTAACCATTATATGATAATGTTATTTATGGAACTAATGTACAAATTAAATTAAGATATATCATGAGAACATCTATATATACCTCTACTGTTTTAAAATCATAGGCTAGATGAAGTTCAGACCGATACTAAGAGAAAAAATGTAAATGTTATTACTGAATCATTGTCAGTGATATTTGAAATAATGTGGAGAAATAACACAGCAATGGGGAAAGGTAAATGTCACTACTTCCCACTACTTCCAAACAGAAGAAAGGCTAGTGAACTTAACTCTAATTCCAGAGCAAACTCTAGGGTTTACTATTTAAAGGATTATTAGTTAATAGTTATAAAAGAAAGTAATCATCACAACAAAAGAGCAGTCTGTTCATGTTTAGCTTAGTCTTGCCAGACTAAACTATTCTCCTTTTTTGCTAGTTACCAGGCAGATAGTCCAGGGGAATTTTTTAGATGTAATCCAAATTCACTAAATTTTAGTGAAGAACTTGAAAAATTATCTTCTGTTATTCTTCTGGCAGATATGGAGACTGGTAGACTAGGCAATATTACAGTTAAGGCAATTCATATCTGATTGAATGGTCAGACACAAAGAATAGTCAGTGATTCAGTTTAAACTTAGAAATTGGATGAATTTGTCAAAATGAAGACCCCAGGGATATCCACTAATCCTTGAGTTGCTTGACTTTTTCCTCATGATTTAGATGAAAGCAAAGATGGTATGCTTTTCAAATACACAACTGTCACAAAGCTAGAAGCCATAAGTACCATGGTGGGTCAAAGTAACAGAATAGAAAAAGTTCTGGAAAAGTTAGAACACTGAGTCAAAACTAGTAAGATGTGTCATAAGATGAATATAAAATCTTGTACTGGTGTTATCAAAATGAACACTGGAAAATAAAAAAAATGAAGAGGTATCTAGATAGAATTCAACTTCAAAATATATGAAGATTTCAATGTACTAATGGCTCAGTGTATGACTACAAGAGGTATATCTTAACTAAAAAAGACATTGCTATTTCAGGCAGTGGTGAGGGAGGCATTATGTTGAGGGCTCAAGTGCCCACAGAACTCAACAGTGGTCTGGCTCCATTTGGAGTAAAGTTCTCAGTTCTAGGTGCATCTACAGAGGTTTTATTAATATTGAGAGATTGGAAAGGAAAATGAGAAAAATTATGTAGTGACTTGAAATCTTATCAGGTGAGAATTAATTGGAATAACAAAGAAAATTTAGTCTGGAAAATACCCTTTGCAGCAGGGGACACATGCAGGGAGGTGATGGATATTTTCCAATATTTGATGCACTGTCTTAGGATAGAGGAATTGGGCTTCTCACATTGGTTCAAGAAGAAAATACTAAGAATATTGAGCAAAAATTGCAGAGAGACAGGTTTAGATTTAATATATTGGAAATGTTCTTAAAATTTAGAGCTCATTAAAAGTAGAATGTGCAGCCTCAGGAAGGTGTGAGGATTCTTTATCTGTGGTCTTCAACAACAACAAACCCCAATGAAATTTTTTTCAAGAATGGATTGCCCTAAGTTATCCACGGGGGTCCCTTTCCACTATGAGATTATGTATTCCTTCAGTTGAATTGTCTTTTCAATTCAAGGCCTATTTACATGAAAGGTCAACAGGAAATACTGAAAAGCTGGGAAAAAAGATAAAGTATCCTATGTTGTGACTATACAGTTTGTAATAATAGTTTAAGTCATTCTTTCCCCACCCATTTGATTGAGTTTTTGAATGACTAAGTGGTATATTGAAAAAAAATATCTCACCTAAAGTCAGAGAATTTGAGATTGTAATTTAATTCTGATGTCATCAATTTGTATGACATAGACCAGATCATTCCCCTTTTCTAGTGAGGAATTCACAGATTCCTTACCTATAAAATGATGCATTTGGAACAAATGATATTTAGGTATTTTCTAGCTATAAATATTTTATGGCATGTTGATTTTGGCATCTTTTAGCTACTTATCACAGATGTAGGCAAAACTTGGGGAAGTAACTGGACATGACTGTCATTTATCAGAAATAATAATAAAAATAATACTTTAAATATTAATTAAGTAGATAAGGCAACTAAAAATTTACTCTACATGTCATGGCCAGTCATGACATGACTCTTGGTACAATCTCTTTGGGAGAGATTCAGCCATCTCTTGCCAATTTTTTAAAGTGCTGTATGTGAAAGGCTCTGTGCAAACTTCCTGGGTTAGCCAAGGATCCCTCCTACATGGTAGCAGGGGGTGGGGAGCTCACCCTATTCCTAAACTGGAACAAGAAAAAGGATTATACCAGTGTAATTACTTCATCAAATTTTTGCCAAGGGACTAAATAATTTTAAATGAGAGATCAATTTAGGTGTAGTTTCTCTAGCTGAATTGGCTATAAGGTACAGCATGGGAATTCCTACTGTAGTAGGTGTTATCTTTTCTCATTATAGTGTCACAAGCCTCAAAAAGTCATTATGTAAGATTTTATGTTATTCGGACAAATTTCAGCTTTTTTTCTCCTAGTATTGAAAAATATATAAGAATTTTAATAATAAATTAAAAGAGAGAGAGAAAAGAAAAAACAAGGTTCTTTCAGTCAAGTGAGCAGAACAAAAAGAGACAGACTCATACCTGTAGCACTTTACCAAAAGCTCAAGCTCCGAAAAAAGAACCCTGCATCGTGAGTCTCAGCCAAATATATCTCCCAAGCATCCTCACGTAAAATGAGGACGTAACTTAAAAGGATTCTGGGAATGTAGCTCAGCTGTGGCAAATTGTCTACCTGCACTGTTCCCCAATGTATAAATGCACATATATGTATTTTCCTTCTGTATCACCTTAAAGCACTGTTGCAATAAAAACTTAGTCCATTAGATCCCAGATAATGATGTTAGAGCTAATCAAATCTGGTAGAAATCATTTCCAAAGACAAATCATCTTAAGTCCCCATTGGAATAATTTTCATTCATAAGATTTTATGACAGTTACAAATAAAGACAATGTAGCAGAAGAGTGTGCTCCTTCCAAATGCTCTGGATCTTATAATATAGTTCAAAATGGAAAAGAAGCCTAATTTTACAAAACAATATAAACAGTCTTCCTTCCCTCCACCAATGACTTGGGGGGGATGCTTGCCATATAAATATGGACATACATAATAACCTTAGAAATTCATATTTATATGAAGTTTTACCATCTACAATAAGCTCTTGCTGATGTGGCCAGGTCTGATTGCTCTTATTTTCTTCTTGTTTTTTAGTCATTTAGATCATGTCCAAATATTTGTGACCCCATTTGGGGGATTTCTGTGCAAACTTGAGGGGTTTGCTAGATCCCTCTCTAGTTCATTTTAAAGAGGAGGAATTAAAGGAAACAGGGATAAATGACTTGCTCAGAGTCACACAGCTGGTAATTATTGAGGTCAGATTTGAACTCAGGGAGATGAATCTTCCTTATTCCAAAGCCAGTGTTTTTTCAACTGTCCCATCTAGCTATTTTACAATTTATGATATCTGATCAAGTGATCAATCGATATTTTAAAGCATCTATTATGTTATTTTTTTTTAAACCCTTACTTTCCGTCCTGGAGTCAATACTGTGTGTTGGCTCCAAGGCAGAAGAGTGGTAAGGGCTAGGCAATGGGGGTCAAGTGACTTGCCCAGGATCACACAGTTGGGAAGTGTGTGAGGCCAGATTTGAACCTAGGACCTCCCATCTCTAGGCCTGGCTCTCAATCCACTGAGCTACCCAGCTACCCCCATCTATTATGTTCTAAGCACTATCCTAGAAGCTGAGAATATAAATGGTCAAAATAAAATAATCCTTACTCATAATGAGTTTATATTTGATGGACTCAAGTTGAAGAATAGGGTATACATTTTCAGATAAGACCAATCTGGAAATCTTCATGCATATTTGTTATCAGTATTTCATTTTTGCCTTTTTAAATTGGTGGTGAAGGAGTTAATGGTAGAGGGGGCAGGAAGTGAGAGATGGATTGCTAGAACAATAAAAAGGAAATTAAGAAAAAGAAATTCAGGTCTCTCTCTGAAGCATTCTCACAAAATTCACAAAAGAGAAAAGGAAAAAGGCCAGATGAAAACTCAAACAAATGGGGTAGCTTTGAAAGTTACATGCTGACATTATGAAGGCCTTCAAATGAAAACTAAGCTGTACTTCAGAGAGTTTCATGGCTTCATGGACTATCTTCTTTTGATGTTTTCCTTTGGATGATGAAATGCTCACTTTATTCTCTGTCTGGTAATGTGCTATGATGATTTTTTTAAAATAATATTTTATTTGATCATTTCCAAGCATTATTCATTAAAGACAAAGATCATTTTCTTTTCTTCCCCCCCCACCCCCCATAGCCGACGTGTGATTCCACTGGGTGTCACATGTGCTCTTGATTTAAACCCATTTCCATGTTGTCGATATTTGCATTAGAGTTTCGTTTAGAGTCTCTCCTCTGTCATGTTCCCTCAACCGCTGTAGTCAGGCAGTTGCTTTTCCTCATTGTGTTTCTACTACCACAGTTTGTCCTCTGCTTATGGATAGTGTTTTTCTCCTAGATCCCTGCAGATTGTTCAGGGACATTACACCGCCACTAATGGAGAAGTCCATTACATTCGATTATACCACAGTGTATTAGTCTCTGTGTACAATGTTCTCCTGGTTCTGCTCCTCTCTCTCTGCATCACTTCCTGGAGGTTGTTCCAGTCTCCATGGAATTCCTCCAGTTCATTATTCCTTTTAGCACAATAGTATTCCATCACCAACGTATACCACAATTTGCTCAGCCATTCCCCAATTGATGGGCATCCCCTCGTTTACCAATTTTTGGCCACCACAAAGAGCGCAGCTATGAATATTTTTGTACAAGTCTTTTTCTCCATTATCTCTTTGGGGTACAGACCCAGCAGTGCTATGGCTGGATCAAAGGGCAGTCTTTTGTCGCCCTTTGGGCATAGTTCCAAAGTGCCCTCCAGAATGGTTGGATCAGTTCACAACTCCACCAGCAATGAATTAATGTCCCCACTTTGCCACATCCCCTCCAGCATTCATTACTTTCTTTTGCTATCATGTTAGCCAATCTGCTAGGTGTGAGGTGATACCTCAGAGTTGTTTTGATTTGCATCTCTCTGATTATATAAGAGATTTAGAACACTTCTTCATGTACTTATGAATAGTTTTGATTTCTTTATATGAGAACTACCTATCCATGTCCTTTGCCCATTTATCAATTGGAGAATGGCTTGATTTTTTGTACAATTGATTTAGCTCTTTATAAATTTGGGTAATTAAACCTTTGTCAGAGGTTTCTATGAAGATTTTTTCCCAATTTGTTGTTTCCCTTCTGATTTTAGTTACATTGGTTTGTTTGTACAAAAGCTTTTTAGTTTGATGTAGTCAAAATTATTTATTTTACATTTTGTGATTCTTTCTATGTCTTGCTTGGTTTTAAAGCCTTTCCCCTCCCAAAGGTCTGACATGTATACTATTCTGGGTTTACCCAATTTACTTATGGTTTCCTTCTTTATGTTTAAGTCACTCACCCATTTTGAATTTATCTTGGTGTAGGGTGTGAGGTGTTGATCTATTCCTAATCTCTCCCATACTGTCTTCCAATTTTCCCAGCAGTTTTTATCGAATAGTGGATTTTTGTCCCCAAAGCTGGGATCTTTGGGTTTATCGTATACTGTCTAGCTGAGGTCTCTTGCCCCCAGTTTATTCCACTGATCTTCCTTTCTGTTTCTTATACAGTACCAAATTGTTTTGATGACTGCTGCTTTGTAATATAGTTTAAGGTCAGGGACTGCAGGGCCCCCAACATATGTGTTTTTTTTTTCATTATTTCCCTGGATATCGCTGATCTTTTGTTCTTCCAAATGAATTTTGTTATGTTTTTTTCTAAATCAGTAAAGAAATATTTTGGTAGTTCAATGGGTATGGCACTAAATAGATAAATAAGTTTGGGTAGGATGTTCATTTTTATTATATTGGTTCATCCTATCCATAAGCAGTTAATGTTTTTCCAATTGTTCAAGTCTAGTTTTAGTTGTGTGGAGAGTGTTTTGTAGTTGTGTTCATATAGTTCCTGTGTTTGTCTTGGGAGGTAGATTCCTAGGTATTTTATTTTGTCTAAGGTGATTTTGAATGGGATTTCTCTTTCTAGTTCTTGCTGCTGAGCTGTGTTGGAGATATATAGAAAAGCTGATGACTTATGTGGGTTTATTTTGTATCCTGCAACTTTGCTAAAGTTGTTATTATTTCAATTAGCTTTTTGGTTGAATCTCTGGGATTCATTAAGTAGATCATCATGTCATCTGCAAAGAGCGATAATTTGGTCTCCTCCTTGCCTATTTTGATGCCTTCAATTTCTTTTTCTTCTCTAATTGCTACTGATAGTGTTTCTAATACAATGTCGAATAGTAGAGGTGATAATGGGCATCCTTGTTTCACTCCTGATCTTATTGGGAATGAATCTAGTTTATCCCCATTGCAGATGATATTAGCTGATGGTTTTAGATATATGCTGTTTATTATTTTTAGGAATGACCCTTCTATTCCTATGCTTTCTAGTGTTTTAATAGGAATGGGTGTTGTATTTTATCAAAGGCTTTTTCTGCATCTATTGAGATACTCATGTGATTCTTGTCGGTTTGCTTGTTGATGTGGTCAATTATGTGGATGGTTTTCCTAATATTGAACCAGCCCTGCATCCCTGGTATAAATCCTACTTGATCATGGTGGATGACCCTTCTGATCACTTGCTGGAGTCTTTTTGCTAGTATCCTATTTAAGATTTTTGCATCTATATTCATTAGGGAGATTGGTCTATAATTTTCTTTCTCTGTTTTTGACCTGCCTGGTTTTGGAATCAGTACCATGTTTGTGTCATAAAAGGAGTTTGGTAGAACTCCCTCTTTGCTTATTATGTCAAATAGTTTGTATAGTATTGGGATTAAAGGTTCTCTGAATGTTTGATAGAAATAACTTGTGAATCCATCAGGCCCTGTGGATTTTTTCTTAGGAAGTGATTTGATGGCTTGTTGGATTTCCATTTCTGATATGTGATTATTTAAGAATTCTATTTCCTCTTCTGTTAGTCTAGGCAGTTTGTATTTTTGTATACATTCATCCATATCACCTAAATTGGTGTATTTATTGCCATATAATTGGGCAAAGTAATTTCTAATGATTGCCTTAATTTCCTCTTCATCGGAGGTGATGTCCCTCTTTTCATCTTTGATGCTGTTAATTTGATTTTCTTCCTTTCTTTTTTTAATTAGATTAACCTGTACTTTGTCGATTTTGTTTGTTTTTTTCAAAGTACCAGCTTCTTGTCTTATTTATTAAATCAATAGTTCTATCACTTTCGATTTTATTAATTTCTCCCTTAATTTTTAGGATTTCTAGTTTGGTTTTCTGCTGGGGGGTTTTAATTTGATTGCTTTTGAGTTTTTACATTTGCATTTCCAATTGATTGATCTCTGCTCTCCCTAGTTTGTTAACATAAGCATTCAGGGATATGAATTTACCTCTGATTACCACTTTGCCTGCATCCCAAAAGGTTTGAAAGGATATCTCGCCATTGTCATTTTCCTCGATGAAATTATTAATTGTTTCTATGATTTCTTCTTTAACTAAACGATTTTGGAGTATCATATTGTTTAATTTCCAATTGGTTTTAGATTTGGTTTTCCATGTACCATTACTAATCATTATTTTTATTGCCTTGTGATCTGAGAAGGCTGCATTCATTATTTCTGCTTTTCTGCATTTGTGTGCTATGTTTCTGTGACCTAATGTATGGTCAATTTTTGTGAATGTGCCATGTGGTGCTGAGAAGAAGGTGTATTCCTTTTTATCCCTATTTATTTTTCTCCATATGTCTATTAATTCTAATTTTTCTAAGATTTCATTCACTTCTTTTACCTCTTTCTTATTTATTTTTTGATTTGATTTATCTAAATTTGATAATGGTTGGTTTAAGTCTCCCACTAATATGGTTTTACTGTCTATTTCTTCCTTCAATTCTCCTAGTTTCTCCATTAGAAATTTGGGTGCTATATTATTTGGTGCATACATGTTGATTAATGATATTTCCTCATTGTCTAAAGTCCCTTTTAACAAAATATAATTACCTTCCCTGTCCCTTTTGATCAGGTCTATTTTTGCTTTGGCTTTATCAGATATCATGATTATCACTCCTGCCTTCTTTCTGTCAGTTGAGGCCCAGAAGGTCTTACTCCATCCTTTAATTCTGACCTTTTGGGTGTCAACCCTCCTCATGTGTGTTTCTTGAAGACAACATATGGTAGGGTTTTGGATTCTAATCCATTCTGCTATTCATCTGCGTTTTATGGGTGAGTTCATCCCTTTCACATTCAAAGTTATGATTGTCATTTGTGGACTCCCTGGCATTTTGATATCCTTCCCTAATTCTATCCTTTTCTTCTTTGGCTCTACCTTTTAGTCCAGTGATTTACTTTGAATCAGTCCCCCTTGTCCCCTCCCTTGATGTTTCCCTTTTTAGTCCCTCCATTTTTGTTCCCTCCCCCTCCCCCCTCTCTTTCCCTCCCCTTTTGTTTTCCCTCTCCCCCTCCCCCTTTGTTTTCCCTTCTCCCTACCCTTGTTGGGTAAAATAGAATTCAAGATCCCAATGGATCTGGATGTTTTTCCCTCTCAGAGTTGATTTCCCTGAGAGTAAGGTTTAAGTAAAAATTCTCTTCCTCTCCTTCTTATAGGAGTTTTCTTCCCCTCCCCTTCCCATGTGAATCTTTGTGTGAGAATGATTATTCTATTTGGTCTTTCTTTTCCCCCTATTTACACATTACATTTCCCTCACATTTTAGTATACATAGATTGATATAAATGTAGTCCTTATAGAAGAGAGTTTGAGTAAAAGAAGAAGATAGCATTTTTCTCCTTTTCCCTTTCCTTCATATTTACCTTTTCAGGTATTCCATGCTCTTTGATTTTCTATATCAAACTTTCCACAGAGCTCTGGTCTTTTCTTTGCAAAAAGTTGGAAATCTTCTATTTCGTTGAATGCCCATATTTTCCCTTGGACGTATATAGTCAGTTTTTCTGGATAGCTGATTCTTGGTTGAAGACCCAGCTTTCTTGCCTTTCTGAAAATTATGTTCCATGTCTTACAATCATTTAGAGTAGAACTTGCAAGGTCTTGTGTGACCCTGATTGGCATTCCTTTATATCTAAATTGTCTTTTTCTGGCTTCTTGTAGGATTTTTTCTTTTGTTTGAGAGTTTTGGAATTTGGCAATTACATTCCTGGGAGGTGTCTTTTGGGGGTTTAGTGTAGAGGGTGTTCCGTGAGCTCTGTCAGTGGCTGTATTTCCCCCTTCTTCTAGAATCTCTGGGCAATTTTCTTTGATTATCTCTTGTATTATGATGTCGAGTTTGCTGTTTATTTCTGGCTTTTCTGGAAGTCCAATTATTCTTAAATTATCTCTTCTCCCACTATTTTCCAAATCTGTCACTTTGTTAGTGAGATATTTTATGTTCTCTTCTAATTTCTTGGTCTTTTGGCTTTGCTTTATTAGTTCTTGCTTTAAAGTCTGGTTTTCTTTTACAGTTTGGTCAAACTGGTTTTGTAGATGCGTGGATTTCTTTTGCATTATTTCCTACTTTTCCTCCCAGAAGGCTTCCATCTTTTTGATCATTTCAGATTCAAGTTCTTCATGGGTTTGTGGAGAGTTTCCCTTTCCTTTGGAAGGTTTTGGAGCATTTGCTTCTGTTTCCTCTTCTATCTCCTCTGTGTTTTATATTTTTGCTCCATAAAATATGTCCAAAGTTGCCCCCTTCTTCTTGTTTTTTTTTTTTGAATTTTGGGACTTTTGTGCTTCTGTGGCATTTGCCATCTCTATCTGAGTGGGGAGGACTAGCTTTTCTTATCTCTGTCTGGCATTCAGAGGTTTTGGCCCTAGGCAGATTGTCCGTTTTATGCAGTTGTTGTTCTGTCTTCTCGGGAAGCTAGGAGTTGCTGGTGTGTCCCTGTTACTGCCTTCCTCTCCTCACCACCCTCCTGATGCTTCTCTGTTGCCTTACTTCCATGCTCTAAGCCTAGCTTGGCCCTTGTTCCTATGCCTTAACCGGCCAGCGCCTGTACTCTGAGGGGGAGGGGCCACGGCTTCCCAGAGCTCCGAGGGCTCCTAATGAGATTAGTTTTCCCTGGGTTGAATTTAGTATGACTTGAGGCAGGGACTTTTTTCGTGAGACTCCGATGGAAGGATCCAGCCAGGGGGTTACGAGCTCCCCCGTCTCTCTCTGTTTCCCTGCTGTCTGGGTGCCCCCTCGACTGGGTCAGGTTGTTTTCAGGATGTGGCCTTCAGAATAGCCGGCTCCTGAGGCCCTTTTGCCAGCCCTGAGGGTTGCTGTTGTTTCAGAAGACCCTGCTCTCTGAGGGGGAGGGTCGGATTTTTTAAAATGAAATCCTTTATTCCCTAATGAGGACTATCATTCTATAATACATAAAAATTAATCATGGAGTCTTTATGCTAAATTTATAATTGTTTACTAGTAAAAAGAAAGAAAGAGATAAAGAAGAAGGTTTTACCAGGCTACCTACCTGAAGTCTCTGGTCAAGTTGCTGCTTCATCAGGTCCTAGATTCACAACTGGCCTTGGCCCATTTTATGAGTGACTGCAAGAGATACCAGGCAACCACATGGTTGGGCAAGATAAATTAAGACCAGCCAAGGAGCAGACTTTAGTTCACTAAGGGACCAAAGCCAAAGAGAGTGAGTTTCTGCTTGTCCTGGTTCTTCTATCTCCCTTGATGTTACACCTAGTTGGCTTTTGACTGGAAAGTTGGGTAATGTGTTCTGACATCCAGGCATGTAATCATGCCATGCCACCAGGTCACAGGTCTAGCAGGGGGGCTTTCACCCACATATTCTGGAAGTCAGAGACTGTACTGTCAGTCTGTGTCCTATTTTAAAGAGAATGCACCCACTATGAGTTATATTTTTATATCAATTTCACACAATCCCACAAACTCTTCTGTCTTTTCCTCAATATATGTTTTACTTTTTTAAAACCTTTTTGTCTTAGATTTGATACTAAAAAACAGTTCTGAGGCAAAAGAGTGGTAAAGGGAAGCCATGTCGGGGTTAAGTGACTTGCCCAGGATCATACAGCTAGGAAGTGTCTGATGACACATTTGAACCCAGGATCTCTTATCTCCCTGGTTCTCTATCCACTGAGCTACCCAGCTACCTCTCAGTATATGTTTTATATTTACTTATCAATGTACATATTATTTGTTTTCCTATAGAATGGAAGTTCCTTGAGAGGATGTTCTATTTTGTTTGCATTTCTACTCCAGTCACTCAGCCCAGTGCCTGCCACATAGTAGTTCTTTAATAAGACTTGTCTGAGTTAAGTTTGAATGCATGATTACATTGAGTGAGGAGATATGACTTCACTAGAAGCCTTCTACTAAAAACAATATGACCACTTGTGGAAGCTGTAGGAAATATCCTTGCATTGGCCCTTTCCAGCTCTGAGTTTCTGTGATTCTGAACAGTAAAAAATGTCTTTATTTCTTTAGTAGATCCAATCAATGATCTCTCCAAAATGGATACATTTTCCATGCTATATAGCCACTCACTCCAGAATAAAAGAATCTCACAGTTGGAAAGGACTATATCCAACACATGCCTGGACAACAAACCAACCCCTCTAGCAATACAACCAACATTTTAAATTGCTTGATGGACTACCATTACTGAAGCTTTTATCATCGACTCTCAAGCTATTTAGACCTTGGATAGCTGGCATGGTCTCTTTCTGTGAATACTTTAGGCTCTTCTAGCATGACACATCCAAGGAGTTGGTCAGAGATACTTAAATAGCCCTTTTTTAAAAAAATATATGTTATTTGATCATTTCCAAGCATTATTCGTTAAAGACATAGATCATTTTCTTTTCCTCCCCCCACACCCCATAGCCGACGCGTAAATCCACTGGGCATTACATGTTTTCTTGATTTGAACCCATTGCTTTGTTGATAATATTTGCATTAGAGTGTTCATTTAGAGTCTCTCCTCTGTCATGTCCCCTCAACCGCTGTATTCAGGCAGTTGCTTTTCCTCGGTGTTTCCACTCCCATAGTTTATCCTTTGCTTATGGATAGTGTTTTTTTCTCCTGGATCCCTGCAAATTGTTCAGGGACATTACACCGCCCCTAATGGAGAAGTCCATTACGTTCGATGATACCACAGTGTGTTTGTCTCTGTGTACAATGTTCTCCTGGTTCTGCTCCTCTTGCTCTGCATCACTTTCTGGAGGTTGTTCCAGTCTCCATGGAACTCCTCCTCTTTATTATTCCTTTTAGCACAATAGTATTCCATCACCAACATATACCACAGTTTGTTCAGCCATTCCCCAATTGATGGGCATCCCCTCATTTTCCAGTTTTTGGCCACCACAAAGAGCGCAGCTATGAATATTTTTGTACAAGTCTTTGTGTCTATTATCTCTTTGGGGTACAGACCCAGCAGTGCTATGGCTGGATCAAAGGGTAGACAGCCTTTTATCACCCTTTGGGCATAGCTCCAAATTGCCCTCCAGAATGGTTGGATCAGTTCACAACTCCACCAGCAATGAATTAATGTCCCTACTTTGCCACATCCCCTCCAGCATTCATTACTTTCCTTTGTTGTTATGTTAGCCAATCTGCTAGGTGTGAGGTGATACCTCAGAGTTGTTTTTATTTAGAGATGCTTAAATAGCCCTTTTATCACCCAGGGTCATTGCCGGATGGAAGTTTCAAGGAAGACTTTGGTAGGAAGGTAACTAATTGAAATAACTCAAGAATGACTTAGTATTACTTGGTACTAATTATAAGTGCCTTTAGATTGGAGAAATTGGAGATATTAAAGCAACCCGACTGATAAATAGACTCTGGTGGAGGAAGAAAGATATGAACTAGGTGTTGATCAAAGGGGAAATGCATATTGGCAGGATCAACAGTAAAGCAATGACAGAGAAGCAAGAAGGAGCATTACAACAGGGGCCTGGATAAGACTGACTTGACTGAAGAGGGAAGTTTATGTTGAGGAAAATAGATAAATTTGAGGAGGCAGAATGGTGAAAGAGAAGTGAACCTCAGGAAAGATTCAAAATGACAGCTTGAAAAGTTAGAATTTGATACAATAGGTGATATTTTCTCACCATTAATATTTCTGTACTTATAGAAGTGGTTGCTAGGTATTAAGTTTCTATTTTTAAATGACACAGGAAGATTCTTGCCCTAAAATGCTTAGTCTGAAAACTCTGATGGTAAAAACAAGGAAGGGCTTGAAAATTGGAAGTCTGACTGTGATTTCCTCTGACTCATTTGCACAATCACCAGGGCACCCCACCAGGCACCTTCATGCCCTTGATGACACATAAATGGAAACATATATTTCATTTACATATCAATTTAACACATGTCCTGAATATGTCAGTCCACATCATTAATATATCTCTCTTAGACTGTCAGCAATCAAAAAGGCAAGGCCAAGTTCAAATAATCCAGTACAGTACCGCACACAGTAATACATCCTTACTGAATTAAACTTTTCTTTGGTATCAGGGGTTATTTTAAAAAAGAAAAAAGGACAATAACATGACAAATATTTAAACATATTTATTTACATATTTTATAATCAGATATATATATATACATATCAGAAGATACTAATTATTTCTATCATAAAAGATGCTTCTGTAGACTTGATGATTCTGACTAGGAGAAACCTTTGATATTATGAAACAAATTACATCAGTCTTTTTTGGTTTGAAGGAAAGTGGAAATAACACATTGTTAATCCCTTAATGGAATGATTTCTTTGAAGTTAGTGACACGCACTTTAGAAATAAACATTCAGGTTTTTTGTAGCGGAATTAAAGAAAACCAGCCATGTAAAAGTGGAGATTTGAACCCTGGACTTCAATTCCCAGAAGTCCTTTGAAGTTCCCAGAATGCCCTATAATTCCCTGAGTCCTCACCTGAGTGCAAGAACACAATGGGTATTTAAACTGACTGTATCACCTACTTGGGCCTCTCCCTGCTTCCACTTCTAAGGACAATACATCTCTCAAGATGTAGAGTAAGTGAAATGGAATGGGCTTTCAGCCTTCCTAGGCATGTGCATGCTTATTTGGTATTTTCTTTATTTCTTAATTCTAATAATCTTTAATAAACTTCATAGAATATAATACTTTTAGCAGAGAAACTAATTTTAACTGTTACAACCCTTCTATTCAGGAATGGTCAGGTTTAGAGCCTGAAAACCAATATATGGGAAAATCATTAAGCTTTTCCTCACCTTGCCCTTGACATTCCACTGCTTACTTCCACATGCCCCCAAACAGCAAAAGACAAGAAGGGTACATATACAGTACATTATTCATAGCAACAAAACAAAAAACAAAGTAAATGTTCATCAGTGGGAAAATAGTTGCTCAAACTGAGAAATATAAAAGTAACGGAATATCAAAATGCCACAAAAATGATAAATATAAATAATTCAGAGAGACATGAGGAATGTGTATGAAAACATGGAGAGCAAAGATCAAAAGAGCAGGACAATGATATGCAGGAGAAATGTAATAAAAGACTTAGAACTTCAGACTACATAAAATATCTAGTCTTGCCTGATTCCAGAAGAAAAGACAGACAATAAGACATTAAAATGGTGGAAATTTCAAAGTGCATCTAATCCAATCTCCAAATTTCACAGAGGAGAAAATTTAGGATTAAATTTAGGTAAGAAACCTGTCCAAGAAAATCCAAATAGTAAATCTAAGGGCTGAGATTTAATGGGAAAAACATCCTCCTTGGCAGAGAAGTGTTAGACAACTAATGAAGATCATCACATACTCTCAAGGCCATTCTTTTAACTATTGTTCTTTGTTGTCAGAGAGCTTCTATTGATAAGAAATATTATTGGAACATACCAATGTAACAAAATATTAAAAACATAAATGAAACTTATTTGATAGTATGGTTTATCCTAAGCTCCACCTTTCTGCTCACTATTCCTTTAAAAAAAGTTCAATACTTTACAGGAATACAGAGATAAACAAATAAGGGCAACAGGAAATTTTCAATAGTATCTTAACAGTGTAATGGATATTCATTGATGAGAATGACAGAAATGAGAAGTGATTTCCTAGCAAATTCCTTGGAAATATTGAGTTCAAGAAAGATTTTGGGGCAGAGCCAAGATGGTGGATTAGAAGCAAGAGCACCCAAATCTCTGAAAACCTCTCCAACCAACCCTAAAATAAAGCTTCCAAATGAATAGTAGAATGGTAGAACAAAGTGATAGGTGAGGCCATTTTTCTGTAGAAGGTAACTTGGGAGATAGGAAAAGAACTCCTTCAGTGGAATGAAGGGGAAGCTCAGTCTGCAATAGATCCAACACCAAAAGCCCACAATCAATGGCAAGACTCTTCTGCTGCTCAAGGTTCTGAATTCAGACTCAGGCCAGCAATAAGACCTCCTAACATAGCCTAAGTTGACAACAGCATTGCCACAACCACCACTCAAATTGGTAAGCCCCAGCATAATACTGCCCCTTCCTCCTGCCCCAAGTATTCCTGGTCAGTGTAAGGCTGTGGTGAAGTCCTTGCTTAGGCACCAAGTACCACCTCAATCCCACAGTGAGGCCCTGAACCCCAGCAGAAGGCAAACTTCAAAGTGCCTGGTTGGTATGAGCCATTAGTGATCTCCAATAGTGCCTTACCTTGCAAATCAACTGCAGGCTCTGAGCACTCATAATTCCCTTAAAATTGTCATATGACATAAGAGATGGAACAAAATCCTCACCTGTATCAGGACCTTGATGTGCTACAAAGAGGAGACTCATAGGATCATAGATTCAGAGGTAGCAGTGATTTTAGAAGCCTCCTATTCCAAACCAATCTCTTCATTTCACAAAAAAGCAACCAAGATCTAGAGATCTATTTTTGACTTGTCCGTGGTTATATTTTATTGCTCAAGGGAAGCATAAAAAGAAAAACAAGGAAAGAAAAAACCTAAGAGAATCACTGAGGTCAATTTGTTTATATTGCTTTATGGAAAGATAATATTTGGAACTCTCAAGCATTTAATCATTTTTAAGGAGTTAGAAGGAGTACACATAGATGGAGGGTTTGGGAACAAGTTGACTATGATGACATGATTTCCTCAAAAAGGAAAAAAAAACCAAAGGATGAAAAAAAGAGGATTGCCCTTCTTGAAGAGGGAAGAAAGAGGTATAGTGGTGTAAATTTTCTCACATGCAGAGATGTGAAAAAACTGTTAAAATGGTGTGGAAGATGAGAGTGATGACAGGCAATGCTTAAACCTTACTTACTATTAGAGGAATTCTCTCAGAGAGGTAAGAACTTTCACTCAGTTGAGTTTAGAAATCCAGATTACCCAATAGGGAAGTAAGAGGAGAATAAGAAAAGTAGGGGGACTAATAGAAAGAAGAGTGACTTTGGGGAAGTCAGTGGTTAGAAGTAAACATTTGTGATGAGGGAGAGTGTGAAAGAAGAAAGAACAATAACAAAAAGGGAAATAGGAGGGAGAGGAATATGGTTTGAATAAGTTGTAAAAAATAATTTTAATTATTTTAAATTATAAATGTTTTGCACAATGAAGATCAGAAGGAAAATACCAAACTGGAAGAAAAATTTTATCACAAATTTATTTGATAAAAGCCTCATTTCTCAAATATATGGAGAACTGGATGAAATTTATAAGAATGTCATTAACTAACTGACAAATGGTAAAATAATATGAAAAGACAATTTCCAAATAAAAGAAATAAAAGTTATCTATAATTTTATAAAACAATATTTCAAATCACTATTGATTAGAAAAATATAAATTAAAACAACTGAGGTACCATTGCATACATATCAGATTGACTAAAATGATAGTAAAAGAAAATACTAAATGTTGGAGGGGATGGAGCAAAATTGGGTTATGATTGTGTTGTCCGAAGAGTTGGGAACTGATCTAACCATTTTGTAGGTCAATTTTGAATTATGTCCAAAAGGATATATAACTGTTCTTGGTCTTTGATCTAATAATACCATTATTAATTATGTGTACAGAGATATAAAAGGAAAGGTCCTATTTTCCAAAAGAGGTTTCCAGCATCTCTTTTTGCAGAATTGGAAATTGAAAGGGCACCCACTAATTGGGGAATGACGAACAAATTGTTTAAGATTGTGATGGAATACTATTGAGCTATAAGAAATGAAGAACTGGATGATCTCAGAAAAAGAGAAAGACCTACATGAATTGATACAGAGTAAAGAGAGAAGAACCTGAAGAACATTGTACACAGTAACAGCAATTGTGTACAATGATCAATTATGAATGACAGCTATTCTGAACAATAAAATGTGACCATGGGAGTGCCAAAAAATATATCTCTAGAACTCAGTTGCTTATCTGTGTAATGAAGAGGTTCATTTGGAATAGGTGGTCTCAAAGGTTGTATTCATCCCCAGAGAAGGCACTTATGCAGTCTTAATGCAGATCAAAGCATGCTATTTTTCACTTTATTTATGTATGTTCTTATTTATTCTCTCCCATTAAGACAAATATGGAAATAATGTTGTAAGATCATATATATATAACCAAGATCAAATTGTTTACCATCTCAAGGAGAATGGATAGAAGGGAGGAAGGGAAGTAATTTGGATATTATAATGTTGGAAAATGTATGTAAAAGATTGTCATTGGATGTAATTGGGAAAAAAAACAAAAAATTTTGCATTGTTTACCATAGAGTTATGGGCATGTGCACCTGTGTGTATACATGTACACATATGTGAGTGATGTTTTCTTTTTATCTTTCTGACAGGACCATTTAACAAAACCTAGGATCCAAGTTTCCCTCTTGGAAGAGAAGAGAAATAAATATAGGGAAAATTTCTCCCTTCCCCGTATGCCAGAGAGAAGAAAGGATTGTTTTACAAATGGAAGAAGACGTCAAAGATGAAAATGAAGGACTATAACCTGAAGAGATGGAAGTAAAGCCTAATTTGTATCAGGACCTTGATATGTTCCAAAGAGGAGACTCATAGGATCATTGATTTAGGGGTAGCAAAGACCTTAGAGGCTCCCACACCTAAACCTACCTCTTCATTTTGCAGATAAGTAACTGAGATCTAGTGATCTTTATTGACTTGTCTGTAGTCACATAAATGATCAGCAGAAGATCAAAGATTCACAGCCACATCTTGTGATTCCAAATATGGAACTTTAAAAATTGTTCCATGCTGCCTTCAATATTATTCTTAACTTTAAAAATAATAAAAACTTCTTTGGTAAATTATGACTATGGAGAAATTCCTATTTTAAAAAAGAACTGATCTTGGAGAGGGGACAGCAGAGGGAAAAAGAGAGAGAACATGGATTGAAAATGTGAGCAAATGATTATTAAAAATGATATCAACATATAAAATGTTTAAAGGTCTGGGAGTTTAGTGGACTCATGTGATGCCCATAAATTCAGTCTCAGATTTTATTAAAACAGAAATGGTATTCTGACCTACAGAAATTACAATGCATGAAATTTTCAAGAGATGATATTACTTAATTTTAAGTTAATTTATTAATTGGCCAGTCAAGACATTCTAATCTGGTTGGTTGACCCTTTCCACAATACAGAAGAAAAAGGACCCTCCCCTTACTCTGGAACACATCTCCAGCTAGCTTGCTAGCTAGAGCCAGAGCCAGAGCCAGGGACAGAGAGAGAGATACATTTCCCTGGTGAGCTCACCACTCAGTCCCCCCCCCCCCGAACATCCCAAGACATCTTTGAATGGTAAATAGTCATTGAGGAAGGGAATTAAGAGACCTCAACTGCTCCCTTATTACTTCATAACAAGAGAAGTGTGTCCTTGCTGGAACCTAGAAGATGTCAACACATTCTTTCATCCACCAAGTGGTCAAATCAGTACTTTCAACGATGTCCAATATGGCTATATAATTCATCTTTAATCAGCTTCACCATGGCTGGTCGGTCGTCCACTTAATCCATTTGTCCTTTGCAAAGACAAAAGATCCCAATCCAGTTCAATAGCCTGGGAGAGAAACTGGATATAGTTTCAGCTTAGGATCTGTTTCAACCTTCCCTTGAAGTGGAGCTAAGCAGAAAAAATATTTCATAAAAATATCACAAACCAATATTAGTTTTACACAAATTAGAGGTCACATATGTTTGTCAAAAACTAACCTCTCTCCTGAATTCCAGTCTCTCAACTCCAAATTTCTATTCAATATCGTGAATTTAATATGTTACAAACACCGTGCACTCAACCTGTCCAAAATCGAACTCATCCTCATTCCCTAAAAATCCCCCTTCTTCCCAACTTCCTGATCATTGTCACAGGTACCACCATTTTCCTAGTTACCCAGGCTCAAAAGCTAGATGTCAGTCATGGTTCTTCATGATTTCACCATACTCTCTCCATATGCAATTTGTTGACAAGTTCTGTAATTTCTACTCTTGAAATACTTATCTTGTAAGCCTTTTTCTCTCCTCTGACATTGCCACCCTAGTGAAGCCCTTATTACCTCACATATGGATTATTGCAGCAACATGGTTGGTCTGTTTGCCACATGTCTTTCCTCCCTCCAAGCCACCCTCTTCTCAGCTGTCAAAATGGTCTTTTTTTTTTTAAATCCTTACCTTCTGTCTTGGAATCAATACTGGGTATTGGCTCCAAGACAAAAGAGTGGTAAAGGGTAGACAATGGGGGTTAAGTGACTTGCCCGGGTTCACACAGCTAGGAAGGGTCTGAGGCCAGACTTGAATCCAGGACCTCCCATATCTGGGCCTGGCTCTCCATCCACTGAGCCACCCAGCTGCCCTTGAAAGTGGTCTTTTAAAGAACAGGTCTGACTATATAACTTTTCAATAAATTCCTCCAGGGTCATAATATAAAATTCTTAGTTCAGCCTTTAGATCTCTTTATAACATGACCCACCCACTTCCTGACCTTTCTGGTCCCAGGCTTCTTACATTCTTCCAAATTCCAAATCGTCCATTTTCTAACTCATTAAATTTGCCCAAGTAGTCACTGAATTTTGGAATGAAGCTTCTTGTTGCCATCACCTCTTAGAATCTCTTTAAATGAAAGCTTGACTTCTGTCTTCTTTTTAATACTTTTCCTCATCCCCAGGTTAGTATTTTTCCTTTTAGTACCCTTAAGATATGTGAAGACTTTCTACTGAAGAATACAAAATAAACTTTGGGAGTACTTCCTGGAATTTCATAGCAAAGGAAATGATTAGCTATTAGCCTTCTCACCTTCTCTCAGTATAGTTTGCTGAAAGTAGGTTAACTGTCTACCTTATCCTTTCTTGGGCACTAATCTCAAGAGACTATGATTCAATGGAGGACTACTTGGACACAGCTAGGATTTTATTCACATCGCTGGTTATTGAGGAGGTGCTACATTTCTCTTTACCTGATTACTACCTTTGGAGTCTCATTATTATAGAATCCATAGGGAATGTTGGTTGAAAGTACATTTCAATCTTCTGTCAGTCAACATATCTACTGATGAGGTTTATGTGACTAATGGCAATCTGAAATATTCTAAGTATTTAGAAAGTATTTGAGATCTAAAAATACTTTGACATGTATTTATACTAAACCCCATAATTTCCAGGTAGTACAAATCACTTTTCCTGAAATAGGTTTTGGAGACAGCTTGTACCTTAATTGTGAAGGAATGAAGGGAAAGAAGATAAAACCTAACATTTGGGACGTTGACAAAAACCAATTTGTGACTTCTCGGTACAGACCTAAATCACGGCATCCTCTCTGAATGAAGCAACATGAATCAAATGCACCATCTGCTCTTCAAATTGGCATTAATCATGAGGTCAAAAACTTTGGAATTTTTGTGAGAAATAGCACATGATTTGTTTCTAGTAGGATCCCCTATGTACTGTAAGTCAGTAGCCAGTGTTCACTCTTTGTCCTTCTACTTTCATGATTATAGTTTGTGTCTGCTAGGTTCCATCCTGCTTTAACTAATTATTACTTATCCTGTTATTACATATTATATCGCTTATGTTGTTATATAAATATTACATATGATCACTAATTAATCTCCAGGCTCTGAGCACTCCCTTTAAATTATTTCTGATTCCTGTTATAAAGACTCTTCTTAGTATTTTGCCTGACTATTTCCTATTAAAATGGAAATTTGACTGAAGAGTGTGTATGCATGTACGCATACACATAATTGGGTATAAAATATAATATTATACATACATAGATACATTATATAGGCATATCTGTTTTCATAATATTATATGTTGTGTTTTTGTAAAACTTTTGAATTCCTCATCTCTACCTATATGTTTCTAAGAGTTATTTTGGTTTTGTTGAGTTTGTTTTTTGCCAACACAATGTATTTTAATTGAAAATCCAAGAATTTTGATTTTTTGGTTGAGTTTGTATTTTTATGAAAATCTAAGATTTTGATTTTTGTTTGAGAAAAGATCTTCAAGAAAGAAGCTTGATAACTCCTAAATCCAGAGAAAATCCAGAGAATGAATTGTTGCAGAAAGATGCTGGAAAATCTACACTTCATCAAAAAGATCAATAATGAACTTTGGAAATGGTTGTTTGAACTGAAATTTGATTGAACATTTATTGTAAATGTATACATTTATGCCAAAAGGGACTGCCCCTAATTTGGCTTTCTGTCAATGTGCCTAGCAAAACATTGGTTTTGCTTTCTTTCTTCCTATTGCTCCCTCACTACTCTAATTTCCTCTTAGAAAACTGAATATTATATATATCTATAGTTAGAAGTGTGTTTAGGACTACAAGATGATTATGTTAAATGATCAATGGGGAGACTAGTCTCCCAATGATCATCAGGGGGGATTGTGAACCTTAAAAATTCCCAGACCCTACTTCATAAGGTTGGATTGTGAACCTTAAAAATTCCCAGACCCTACTTCATAAGATTTGGTTAAGACCATTCCCCATTTGGGCAGTGAAGGTACTTGATCAGGAATGTGAGAACTCTACTTCACCATACTTAAGCATGCCTTAGGGGAAGATAAAGTTGTAAACTCTTTGCTGAACAATGAAAAGTACTTAAATCCATACTTATAGTAAGACAAAAAGTTCTTAAGCCCTGACTATTTTTGGATATAATACAAAAGGGTGTTAAGTACCTATAAAGGTCAGGCAACTTGTGAACTTACAAGGAGCAAGGAGGTGACAACTTACTCAGAGATTCTATTCTACTCCGGTGTGAATTACTCAAAAGATTAGTCTACTCAGGTGTGAACTAAGAATGGTCTGTCCTTTGAAAAACTTCTACTGTGATCGGTAGATGGGAGAACTTAGGGGAGGAGACATAGGAGAAAATTCTCTTTATAAGGAGATGAAAATCTGAGAGCAGGGACACAGCCTCTTGAGGATAGTCTCTTAAAGACAGTCTGAGGGAGGCTGACTCTGGCTGGAACTCCCTCTGAGGAGACTCTGTCCCTCTGAATCCTTGCTTGGACAGATCTTGTGGTGAGTGATAAAAGACTGACTGATACCTCTCTTCCTAGGCTGGCTCATGCAGGACTAGGCTGGTATAACCCTTTACCATTTATTTCCTTTCTCTCTCTCTCTCTCTCTCTCTCTCTCTCTCTCTCTCTCTCTCTCTCTCTCTCTAATTCCTCATTTGTATGAATTAAAAATCTCTATAAAACCCAGTTGACTTGGATATATTTTAATAATTGGGAATATTTCCCTGGCAACCACCTTATATTTGATTTAAAACAAGACACTATCTTGAAAACATATTTTCTGCTGTCACAATTTACTCATCCACTCTTTTACCTACTACAATTTATATCCTCCACTATTGTAATCACTACAATTTATGACAACCAACTATTTTAATTATTACAACAACTGATTTTATCAGGAAGGAGATCTCCATGAGGAAACTCCATTAATGCAGATCTACAATTTATAGTCTGAGGAAATTCCCTAATATGCTGAGAGTGACTTGCCAAGTGATCTAGTCAATATTTGTCATAGGCAGGACTTCAACTTAAAACATCTTAATTCTGAGATCACTTATCTATCTCTAGGCTACCCTGCCTCTCAGGCTTAACAGGATCTCTTTTCATTCCTAGCATTAAAAACAATTAAAAGGCAAATGCTATTCCCCACATATCATTAAAAGATCCCGGCAAACACAGTTCCTCTTGGGTTGAAATCATTTTTATTCCTGATCAGAATGATTCTGTTAAATAAAGCAGTGCCCCAAATTGGGTAAGATTCATAGAAAGTCCACAACAGAAAGAAAAATGCAAGAGATTAGTGATTTGTGTTCTTTTCTAAAATAATAATTTTTTAAAATTGACACATAAAATACAATATGATCCAGAAAATCCTGGATTCTACCCAATTCTAATTCAGAAGATTTAGTTTCAAATCCTGGATGTGTCTCTGTGTGACTGAAAAAGACACAAACTTTTTGGGTCTCATTTATAAAAAGAGTTAATGGGATTATATAACTCTTAATGCTCTAGCTCTAAATTTCTCCCTCATAATGGATGTTTTACTTCTACCTTTTATCCCCTCTCCCTCATTCCTACTGTCTCCAAACCTACATACCCTATATATCAAATTCTATTCCCTCTGGCTATGATAAGGACTCATGAAAATTTACTGAGTTAGCAGAAATATGGAGAGATTATGTTTGCTCCAGTATTTATATAGGTATTATTAGGCTTGTTCATGGGTAAGATCAAATGAGTTGATTGCATAGCTATCCTAGATATGTGCACACTAATTGTTGTTTTCACATTAGGTATGCTCCTAACAGCATCTATTGATTTGATGTAATTAGATCAGGCTATAAAAGACTGAATTTGACACAGAAATTAATTAATATCTTCCCTAGTATATGTTTGTCTTTCAAAGTTCAAGAAGTCTTCCTTTAAGATTCTTTTCAACATCACCACTTAATTTTCTATATTTCAATATTAGAATGAATGTATTTAATATGAACAGCAAATAGTTATTTACTTGGCTTTGGGATCAAAACTAAATTTTTTGGTTCAGAGGGTGATTTTTTAAAAAAGGAAAACCCAACTCTAAAATTGATTCAAAGTATGTTTTTCAATCAAAATTTTTCCTCCCTGTCTCTCTTTTGTTAATTTTACTTGCTTGAACAGGCATGGAAATTCTGAAATATTTTTTGAATTGTTAATACATGCTAACTAATTGTGCTAAAAAGAACAAATCCAGGCTGATGGCAATTATCCATGTGAAAAATTAGTTTTCTTAGGAAGTGGCATTGTGCTATTTGGCTTCTAATTGGTGTATGGCTCCAATTAATGTCTAACATTGCATCTAGCAAATAAAAGAAAATTAATTGAAGATAACTCAATAAAAAGTTGTTGTGTAGCAGTACAGAAAAATGTCAGGTTTTTGAGATCCCTGCCCTCCAACCCCAATCCCTGTACTTGTTGCTTAGAATTCATCTCCATTTTCTCCTTTTCAATGTATTTTACAATTGCTATGAATTACTTTAAGGCCATTTAAAAATCTGTAACTTTGGCAAGAGCTACAATTTTATAGTAAAGTTGGAGTGTAAGTCCACTACAGTCAGGACAATAATTCTGATTTTACATGATCATACAATTGGGGCTGAAAGAGACCTTAAAAGTCATATGATCTAAATCCCTTATTTATTAAATGAAGAAATTAAGGTCAGCAGATGTTTGTTAATGGTCAGAGAAGTGGTAAACAATAGAAACAAGATTTGAATTCAGGTCTTCTGGTCTTCTGACACCATTGCTTATACTCTTTAGAATTAACTTTATTTGTGCCTAGCACAGCTTTTACCAAACTGAAAAAGATGATAAGCCCAAGTACTCTGTGTTAAATGTAGGTAATCAAGTATGAATAGCATAAGTAATAACACGAAAGAGCTAGAATTATTCCAGGAGATCACTTACTGGGATAGTATGTTTCCTTTCATTGGTATGAGCAGTATGCCTTTTCATTCTGTGTTGCTTTGTCAAATCTCTCCATATATCGTGTATAATTGGTATGTATGACACTGACCCAGAGAGTAGGGCTTCATACTTCTTACATGGGGAGCTCTCTAGGCTCATGTTGGTGAACCTATAGCACATATGCCAGAAAGGCTGTTCCCCTCCCTCTCTCCACCATGCTTGAGGACGTTTCATCCATCACCCACCCCTCTGTCCAGTAGCCCAAGATGAGATCTTCCTCCTTCCCCTGTCTGGGATAAAGGGTCAGATCACATGAGGCCTGAGGGTTTTAGTTTGGGCACTCAGTCTCTAAAAGGTTTGCCATCACTGCTAGGCTATCTATTTCATTCCAAATAGCTTTCATATTGGCACATCTAGATTCCCTCAAAAGGACCACTATCATGTAGTTAGTTACCTTCACATTAAGTCAGGATACTAGGGGTAATCTTGTCAGCAATTTGACTTTTCCTACTCATGAGTTCAGATCTCAAGATACCATTAATGAATTTCCATTTGCCCCAAACTATCCATCTACGACTTGTCAATTGCTTCTTAAGGTGCCAAAGCCAGAGAAGAACCAGAAAATTAAAAAAAAAGTTCTCACCACCAAATTCTTTAATGTATTCTAAATTAGAAAAACCCAACACATTATCTTATTAGTGGAGATGATGTTTGTGAAGATTGGATTTAGCTCTCCCCTGATTGTAACAATGAAGATACTTAGCTCTTCCTTGATCATGAAGATTAAATTGTAATCCCCTGATTGTAACACTGAAGGTGCTTAGCTCTTCCTTTATTGGGAAGATTGAATTATAATACCTAGTCTATTTTTATATTTTAATCCCCAAAAGTATTAACTCAGTATTTAAAGTAGATCTACTGTTTTAACTACTAAAGGTGTGATATAATCAACAAAAGGCATGATCTAACCAGAAAAGGTGTGAACACCCATTTCATGCATTGAGTGGGAGGTCTGTAACCCACATGTGAAAGAGTGGGCAGTCCTGTAGAGGTGCATCTGCTTTGATTGGTAGATGTGAAATTTAGGGGAGGTGACACAAGAAAAAAAAGATCTTCTAAAAGAAGAGATATTCCATTTGAATTAGATTGAAGAACTCTCACTCAGAGGAGAGCCTGGAAGATGGACTCTTGGACTTGGCTTTGAAACTGGACTCCTGGAGGAGCTCCTGCAGGAGACCTCTGACTGCTTTTAGATGGTCACTGTTGGTGAGTAAAAGGCTGACTTAGTGACCCTGTCTTTCTGGAGGTGTAAACCTCCAAGAAAGGCCCATCCTGTTAAGATTCTTTTCCCTGATTAGGGCCTTAGAATTTCTGCCTGGCTCAGAAGAAGCCGGAGTTTCTCTCTCTCTCACTCTCTCTCTCTCTCTCTCTCTCTCTCTCTCTCTCTCTCTCTCTCTCTCTCTCTCTCTCTCATTCCTTAATATCTTCCCTCTATTGTAAATAAAACTAACATAAATTGCATTTGACTTTAGTAATTCATTTGGGATTTAGAAATTAAATACCTGGAGACCACCAAATTAATATATTCAGCCCAATAACAAATAAATTTAACATGTTAAAGAAGATATGTCAGCACTTATTTTGGTATTACATCTGGAGGACCATAAACTCTTTCAGTCTGGCATCAGACATCTCCTATGTGCACTCCTTGAGCAAAGAATGTCTCCAGTTTGTCTATTTGTATTTTCATTAGTTGACATAGTTCTCTCTATAAAGTCAGTGCTTAATAAATATATTTTCATTCAGTCACACACATATTTTATCATTGCAAATATCCTATAGAGTACTTGTATTGCCCATTGAACAACATCTCTATTTGGGCAATAAGCATAATTCATACCCTTGCAATTTTCAATTATTTATTTCCTGCGGATTTCATCTGAAAAGGCACTATGGAGTTTGGTACTCATTGCAAAGAATATAATACCATTCCATGTTACAAAAAGGAAATAAGAATACAGATAAGTTATGTTACCTGCTCAAGTTCATATATTGTCAGAGTCAGAACCAAACCAATAGGGTATAAAGCTATGAGCTCATTCTTATATTTATAGAATTATTAAAGATAAGATGAGAAAAAGAGATCTTGTAAGAGTACTTACTAGACCTGTTCTTCCATTGATATAGGCAAGAAGGGGAACCTACCTCTACCAATGCAGATTCAGATTTTCTAGGGAAGCCAATGATTCTCAATGTAGCTCTTTTTTTTAAACTTTTTCCAGTTTTTGGAACTGTTTTCTTACATTAAGCTGAAATTTTCTTCTGCAGATTCCATTTGTCACTCTTAAGACTATCTTCTAAGGTTGAGCAATTTAGTTCCTCTCCCAAATGACAGTCTGACAATTAATTGAAGGCAGCTAGCATTCTTCTTTCTTCTATTTCTCTTCTGTGCAGTTTAGAAGTTTGAGGGGAATAAGGCTAAGAAGCAAGACTGCATAATGAAAAAGATTATGAGTTCAACTTCTTATTCTGTCACTTACTACCTAAATGGCCTCTCGTGTGTAAAAAAGAGTCAAATCAAATGACTTTTAAAGCCCCTTATAATTTTATTTCTGTAATCCTTTAGACTACCAAACTTATGTTGGACCAAACTTATTTGGTCTTCCTTCCTACATCTTAACTTAGATGCTACATTCTATGTTAAGCTAATGAATACATCAAAAAAGTCTGCAATTGTCTATATCCTCAATGTTCCAGAATAAATAGTGAAACTGATCCATTTTAAAGAATATTTACTTTAGGATGAAAAAAAATACCTGAGATTTGATATGAGATAAATACATGATATTTTTTATTTCCTTAATGGAAAAATTGCCAGAAGTACTGTTTCCAAACTTCAAAAACAACAACAAAAATATCCTTTTACTTTCTGTTTTAGAATCAATACTAAGTAATAGTTCCAAGGCAGAAAATTGGTAAGGGTCAGGCAATTAGGTTTAAGTGACTTGCTCAGGGTCACACAGCTAGGAAGTGTATGAATCTAGACTTGAACCCAGGTCCTACCATTTCCAGTCTGGCTCTCTATCCTCTGAGCCACTTAGCCATCTCCCATTCTCCAAATTTACTACATGCTGTTTTGACAAGAGTGTTGGAAGTCTATGGAATTCCACAACTAAAAACAATTCAAATTCACCCTCATCTGCATAATATATAAAAGCTGGAACTTTAAAGATGAGAAGCATGAATGAAATTGAATAAAAAGAATGCCCAGATATCACACTGTTAAAACAGGTGAGGGATTAGAGTCTTCATAACAGAGTACACTTTCTCTTCCCATTGGGGAAAAAGATAATTTGTGAAGTCATGTATTTATTTTATCTGTTATCCTTTGCCTTCCACTTGGACCTAATGCTTTACTGGTCAAAGAACCCCATGATGATTCCTATTTTGCTGACTCTCCATACCAATTGATTGCCCCCCATACTTATCACTAGCAAAAGGAAAGAGAAGTTTCTGAAATCTGCCCCTTATCTATAGAATGCCCCTTAATAAAATAACAAACATTTTTATAAGGCTCAAAAATTTGTGAAACAATGCTAATATATCTTCTCTTCAACTGATAGCAATCTTTCCAGGTAGCTATTGTTTATTATACTTTTAAATTCCTTTCTACTCTATATTCCATCTCGTGACTCTTTCCACTCATTTCCCATGCTTGGAATGTTCTGTCCTCTCACCTACACTTCTTACATAGACCCAAGAAGAAATCCTTGCCCACCCTAGAGAAGGTGTTCTACCTAGTAGAAAGGCATGACCTCATTAATGGCATGACCTCATTAATGATCACTCTTTGAGTATTATTATTTAGCCTTATTTTTGCATCTGGGAAGCAATGGATTCTTCTACTTCTCAAGTCTTCACAAAAGGGCTAGGTGACTATTTATAACTGTGTTATCCTGGTATTTGCTTTTCCATATGAGTTTGAATAGCAGGAGGAGGAATTGTCCATCTGTGATTCCTTAACTCTGTAAAATCTACCTATCATATAATACAAATCTCTGTTTCATGTCGACAGGACTCTCATTGGAGATTCTGTACATGTTTTGTTTGAAGTGAGGTATACTGTAGCCAGGGGATTTGCCTGATCTACTCTTCTTACAAGGCAAGCAAGAAAAGGAGATTAGATTAAGCTGGGGTGAACTGTTCTTAGTGAATACATGCTAAACCTTATTAATTACTACTTATGCCAGGAATGTAAGTCAACCTCAAGTGTAGACTGTTGACATTTGGCTTGGGGTTTGGAAGATCTGATTCAAATTCCATCTCTCACTTATAATCTGTGTGTTCTTTGGAAAACTAATTTACCTTTCTGACTGAACCTACATCATCTCCATTGCCTAGCACAGTTCCTGGAAAATAGTAGGCTCTTACTTAATATGTATTGATTTATTGATCATTAATTTTTCACTATGGACAGCTAGATGAAGCAATGGATAGAGGACAAGGTATGTACTAGTTGATCAAGACTGTTTTTTAATGGGAAGAACATTTGCAAGTCTGTAGTCTCTTGACAATTTTCTCTTCTTCAAAATGATTTACACTTGTACTCATTAGTTGTATCAGCCAGTTCTTTTTAAACTTTAGCAGATGGCTTGGACTGGTAGACTGAACAAACTTATGGGCCCTGAATGTTCTCTTACCATCTTTCCACTTAATCTTGAGTTTTGTCTCCCCATCAATAATCTTTGTCATATTCTTTATAGGCTGATATATTCCTTAGAAGTTGAAAGAAAAACAAAAGTTATTTTTAGTTTCTTTTTATTTATTGTTATTGATATCTAATCCACCATCAAGCATCTTTCTTTTGACTTGTTCAAATCAAATACAGGTCTTTTTGTCAGTATTAGAATGCATCCCCACACTCTGCTTATTCTGAACTTTCACATTGCTATTGCTAAATAAATACGTGTTTGCTGAATTTCAGACTTATAACCAGCATGGAGACCTCAATAATAATCCTTGGACAATGCAGGGATTAGCTTTTCATTACCTTCTTTACATATTAAGTCTTTCATGTGCTTGTTGACAGGGGTTGTGCTTCCACTGCCAATATAAGCTCAACCTGAAAAAAATAACTTTTCTTCTTGTGATTCTAGCTCAGCTTAAATGCTTAAATGATAACAACAACAACAACAAAAAGGTTATCTTTGGAGACTTGTTTGATTCCAGCCCATTTCATTTGATTCCCCTTTTTCTTGATCTTACTCTCCATCCAAGAGAATGTACATAGATACAATCTACTACTTGGACTTCATCTTAGTAGCAACTATGGCAGAAAGGAATAAATGAGCTCTGGACTGACTCATACTAGGTTCAAATTCTGACTTAGAACCTTCACTTGGAGATAATAAGCAACTGACTGAACCAGTGAGCCCCTACTTCCTCTTTTATTATATGGTGATCTTGCTATTTGTACTGCCTTTCTCAAAGTTTCTGATAAGTAAAGAATCATTAAGTGTTCTAAATGATGAATTCTTCCATAGCGTTTGAGTTCTGCTTTCTTTCTTTATGGAAACATTTTCCTTTTCTCTTGAAGCAAAGGATATGATGAAGTATTTTTCTCTCTGGGAGAAGTTTTGTCAATAGAAACAAAACTCTGACATCCAACTCAGTGTTTCAAAAATATTTATGCATTTCTACTCTCAGCATAATAGCCAAGCAAGATGTCCTTTACAATGGAGACATTTATAAATGAAAGTGTCAGTTTCTTAGGAAAGAACACTTAGACATTTTCACCACTTCGTAAGTATATTTTTGTGTTATTTTATTTTTCCCTTCTGATTTTTTGGGACTCATCCTTGATTGCCAGGGCTAAAAGCTGCTTTTAGGCCACCCTGCTATTTGAGCCAGGGGTTTAAAGAGAGAGCTTGACCTAAAAGCTTGACAGCTTTGAAGAATGTTCTAGTCCTCATTTCAGCTTCAAAGGACACATCTCTAGGGCTGATGCCAGATGTCCAGATGAATAAAGACAAGTTCAGTCTAAAAGCTAGATATTTCTATATATTCATATATGTTCAATCAGGCAGGTCATATGAGAGGGTTGACTTGTTTTTTTGGCAAATGAATATTTAGATTCAGCAGCAGAAGAATTTCTGGAAAAAAATCTTGATCACCTCATTGATCAAGACCCCAGAGGTGAAACAATATTGGGCCTGGAGCCTTTACTCCTGCTTCTTCCCTTTAGTCTTTCATCATTTATGATGACCAGAAATATTTGTGCCACAAATTTAGAAGGCTCAAGTGGAAAGAAATTGTCTATATTTTTTGTGCTATTTCATTTGACAATGTGGAAAGAAATAGAAAAAAAACCCAACAGTTCTTAAGTAGCTTTATAGCTGGTGGAAGGACTAGAGTCAAAAAGAATTAATAGGTCAAATGTCAATTTGCAGTGAAATCTCTACAATTATTCATCCTGAGCTGTTTAACATTTTGTTGCATGACTTGGATAAAGGTAGGAATCCTATGCTTTCCAAAGTATAGACGATATGGAGTCATCTAATACAGTATATACCAGAGGCAGGATCCAAAAAATACCAGAACAGGTTAGATCAAGTTTACTAAGATAAAATGTAGCAGGGATGAATGTAAAGATCTATGCATTAATTAAAAAAAAAAGTACCTGTGTATTCTGGATTATAAACTCAATATAAATCATCATGGCAATCAAAATCATTTAACCTCAAAATATTTAAATACCTACTATGTGATAGTCACTATGCTAAGCACAGAGGGCAAAGAAATAATAAGTGACATTTAAATAGCACTTACTATGTGCCAAGCACTGTGGATAAGTGCTTTACCAACATTATCTCATATCGATCCTCACAACAACTCTGGAAGATAGTTACTAATATTATCCTTATTTTACAATTGAGGAAAATGAAGTAAACAAATAAGTGAAATACAACTAGGGTCACACAGCTAGTAAAGTGTCTGAGACAAGATTCAAACTCAGATCATCCTGAATTTGTACCCAGCACTGTATTAACTTTGCTACCAAACTGCTCCTGGTTTTTGTCTGAAAAAGGCACAAGACAGTTCCAGCTCTCAAGGAGTTCAAAATCTAATGGGGACTTGGGTTGCAGCCCAGGAGGGTAGAAAATTTTGGCTTGCAAATCAGATGATAGGAATCCAAATCCTGTCTTTGACTTCCACCTGCCAAAAGAATTTGTCATGACACTATCCTCAAAAGATGTATGGAGTTGTTGAGAATGATTGATGATGGTAGCCAGTAGGGTGACTAGGCTTCTGATTGTGGTGACAATATATGTCCTGCAATGGATAGATGAGTATGTATCTTACCTACAAAGATCACTGACTTGTGGTTGGAGGAAAAAAATTAAGGGTGAATATCCTTCTCCTTTCCCCTTTCACTGGCTATAAATATAATAACTTCACAGAAAAATTGATTCACAATTTCAAAACCCATTTATAGGTCAGATTGATCAGTAGCTTTTTATAGGGCAGCTTCAAATTGTAAATTCTCCCCTCAATTCCCTATAGAGATGTATAATAAAAATGTAAAACAATCTATTCCCAGTAGAGATGGAGGGAGCAGGGGAGGATATTCTTGATCTGATTGACTCGCATTTATTTTTTTATGCCAGTAATTTTATTGAGATGTGAGCAGCCTCGAGAGAGTTAAAAATGCCTGCAAGCTTTCAAAGAAAAGCTCTAATCATGAAAAAGAACACAAAATCCAGGCACCAAATTAAATACTCACTCTTACCAAAAACAATTACAAAATTCAACAGGACCATGCCTTTGTAATTTTGGTCTCCTTAGGAAATTATCATTTAACCTGGGAAACAATTGTAGCTTCTTCAAAGTTAATTCCACTGTAGATATTTAATTTACTCTGCCATTGTCGATTATCTCATAGTTGTTTGCTCAGGTATTCCTTGCCACATTTTGAAGAGAAAAATGATATTCAGTCATTTCTTTTTTTCTTCATTTATTGTCTGATTTTTTTGCATTTTTCTATAAAAAGCATGAGACCACTAATTATTTGTGTTGCTAATAGCCACAATGCCAATGTCTTATGAAGCATTTCCATTTGCACATTTTAATTCAAATCTATTGGCCGAAATAGAGGAAATGTTCCTCTCTTTCTCTAATTATGAAGAACATATGAGATATGTTTATCATCTCCAAATCATTAGCTTCTGGCATATTCTCCTAATGTGTTCAGATTTAAATCTGAACATTCTCATGTCTGAAAGGGTACAAGGATACTTATACTCTATGTTCTACTGTAAACTATGAGTTATAGTGAATATTTTAAATTATTCTCTAATTGTTTCAAGTGAGCCAGTCTTGTTTCTCCAACTAGATTAGCTTCTTGAGGGTAGGAAGAAAAAACAATAACAAACAAAAACCTAATGACAACAACAAAAGCCTGCCTCATGTTTCCCACACTCCTAACCCAGCTGTGGACATACCCCAAATACTCATTAACTATTGATGAATTGATTTTATTGAATTGGCGACATATTCATCAGGAACTTTAACTTTAAATGGCTTGATTATTTAATTTGATGCTCTGGTTATTTTCCATGCCTAGACCACTCATCCTTCTCCACTCCACCAATAAATTCCCTTACTTCTTCTACCTTCCTGCTAAAATCCACTGTTTTCCTGGAAGCTTTCTCCATTCTCCTCTTAATTCTAGTGACTTCACTTTATTATTGCCAAATTATCCTGCACATAACTTGCTTTGACCTTATTTACATATAATTTCCCTTATTAAGGTTGTAAGCTCCTTGAGAGCAAGGACAATGTTTGGCCGCTTTTTATTTGACCAGAACTTAGCACACTTAGCCTGGCATATAAAAACCTGGTAGGTGTTTAATAAATATTGTTTGACTATAGAAATTTTACTAGAATAGTTTTTATTCACTAGAAAACACCAATTTTCTCTTGAATTAACAATTCTCTATCATTATACTTTTCAATTTGACTCTAGATTGTTTTTGCTTTTCTTTTGTCTACTTAGATTCATTAAAATGATATAATCCATCATCTGTTACATGATTCAAGTGTTCAATATGTTTTTTTTTAATTGAACCAGTTTACCCAGATAAATTCTTTACTAGATTTAGACATCGTTGAGGCTTTTAACATTCCAAAGATCTACAATATCATCAATGTGAGTATTTCCCAAGGATACAGCTTCCAATTTGTCTCTAACAACTAAGGAGATGGGGACATAGACAAAATGATAGAGAAGGTATAAATACCTACCTAATATCTAACAAACTCTCTCCTAAAACACTATCATAGGATTCAAAATGAATTTTGAAACAGCAACAATATTCACAAAGAAAGATGGTGAAGTAATGTTTTAACCCAAAATAGCTTAGAAGATCTAGATACAGAGTTACGGTCAAGATGGCGGCTTAGAGAAAGCTAAAGTTTAGATCTCCGGAAACCCTTCCCTACCGAACTCAAACTATATGCTCCTAAGGCACCGAAATTCAAAACAAACAACAGCATAGACCCCAGGAATCCTCCTCCTGGACCTGGACCTGGATTAAAAGGTATGGCCCCCCCAAAAGCCAGAACACGAGATCACCAGGACCTAAGGCGTAGGGAGAAGGAAGGTCCCAGGACCCATCCCCCCAACCCAGAGCACTGAGTCCGAGGCAGCAGAGGGAACCTCAGAGCCTCAGGGCCGGCTATCCTGAAGGCCACTTCCTGAAAACAACTTGACCCAGTCGTGGGGGCACACAGACAGCAGGGAAACAGAAAGAGACGGGGGAGCCTCCAGCCCCCTGGCTGAATCCTTCCATCCGAGTCTCAAAGTCCCTGCCTCAAAGCACCCTCAGTTCAACCCAGAGAAAGTTAATCTTATCAGGAGCCTTTGGAGCTCTGGGAAGCTGCAGCCTCTCCCCCCTCAGAATGCTGGCCCTCCTGGCCAGCTAAGGCACAGAAACAAACACCCCAAGGAAAGGGCCGAGCCAGGCTCAGAGCGTGGAAGTAAGGCAACAGAAAAGCATTGAGAGGGAACTGAGGAGGGCAGTAACACGGAAACACCAACAATTCCTGGCTTCCCTGGGAAGACAGAACAACAACTGCATAGAACGGACAATCTGCCTAGGGCTAAAACCTCTGAATGCCAGACAGAGATAAGAAAAGCTAGACCTCCCCACTCAGAGATGGCAAACTCCGGAGAAGCACAAAAAGCCCCAAAATTCCAAGAAAAACAAGAAGAAGGGGGCAACTTTGGACACATTTTAAGGAGCAAAAATACAAAATAAGGAGGAGATAGAAGAGGAAACACAAGCAAATGCTCCGAAACCTTCCAAAAGAAATGGAAACTCTCCACAAACCCATGAAGAATTTGAATCAGAAAGGATAAAAAAGATGGAAGCCTTCTGGGAGAAAAAGTGGGAAATAATGCAAAAGAAATTCACGCATCTACAAAACCAGTTTGACTGAACTGAAATGAAAACTGGAAAGGAAAACCAGGCTTTAAAGGTCAGAATTAGGCAACTCGGAGACAACGAGCAGGTAAAAGAGCAAGAATCAATAAAGCAAAGCCAAAAGATCAAGAAATTAGAAGAGAACATAAAATATCTCACTGACAAGGTGACAGACTTGGAAAATAGAGGAAGAAGAGATAATTTAAGAATAATTGGACTTCCAGAAAAGCCAGAAATAAACAGCAAACTCAACATTGTAATAAAGGTTTAATCAAAGAAAATTGCCCAGAGATTCTAGAACAAGGGGGCAATACAGCCACTGACAGAGCTCACAGAACACCCTCTACACTAAATCCCCAAAAGACAACTCCCAGGAATGTAATTGCCAAATTCCAAAGCTCTCAAACAAAAGAAAAAATCCCACAAGAAGCCAGAAAAAGACAATTTAGATATAAAGGAATGCCAATCAGGGTCACACAAGACCTTGCAAGTTCCACTTTGAATGATGGTAAGGCATGGAACATGATTTTCAGAAAGGCAAGAGAGCTGGGTCTTCAACCAAGAATAGCTATCCAGCAAAACTGACTATATACTTCCAAGGGAAAGTATGGGCATTCAACAAAATAGAAGATTTCCAACTTTTTGCAAAGAAAAGACCAGAGCTCTGTGGAAAGTTTGATACCGAAAAACAAAGAACATGGAATACCTGAAAAGGTAAATATGAAGGAAAGGGAAAAGGAGAAAAATGTTATCTTTTTCTTTTACCCAAACTCTCTTCTATAAGGACTACATTTATATCAATCTATGTATACTAACATGTGGGGAAAATGTAATGTATAAATAGGGTGTAAAGAAAGACCAAAAAGAATAATCTTTCTCACACAAAGATTCACACGGGAAGGGGAGGGGAAGAAAACTCTTATAAGAAGGAGAGGAAGAAAATTTTCACTTAAACCTTACTCTCAGGGAAATCAACTCTGCGAGGGAAGAACATCCAGATCCATTGGGATCTTGAATTCTATCTTACCCAACAAGGGAAGGGAGAAGGGAAAACCAAGAGGGTTAGGGGGGAGGGAACACCAAAAAGGGAGGGAAGAAGAGGGGGGAGAGGAGGGAACAAAAAGGGAGGGACTAAAAAGGGAAACATATCAAGGGAGGGGACAAGGAGGACTGATTTAAAGTAAATCACTGTACTAAAAGGTAGAGCTGAAGAAGAAAGTTTAGAATTAGGGAAGGATATCAAAATGCCAGGGAGTCCACCAGTGACAGTCATAACTTTGAATGTGAATGGGATGAACTCACCCATAAAACATAGACGAATAGCAGAATGGATTATCCAAAACCCTACCATATGTTGTCTTCAAGAAACACACATGAGGTGGGTAGACATCCACAAGGTCAGAATAAAAGGATGGAGTAAGACCTTTTGGGCCTCAACTGACAGAAAGAAGGCAGGAGTTGCAATCATGATATCTGATAAAGCCAAAGCAAAAATAGACCTGATCAAAAGGGATAGGGAAGGTAATTATATTTTGTTAAAAGGGACTTTAGATAATGAGGAAATATCACTAATCAACATGTATGCACCAAATAATATAGCACCCAAATTTCTAATGGAGAAACTAGGAGAATTGAAGGAAGAAATAGACAGTAAAACCACCATGATCAAGTAGGAATTACACCAGGGGTGCAGGGCTGGTTCAATATTAGGAAAACCATCCACATAATTGACCTCATCAACAAGCAAACCAGCAAGAACCACATGATTATGTCAATAGATGCAGAAAAAGCCTTTGATAAAATACAACAATCATTCCTATTAAAAACACTAGAAAGCATAGGAATAGAAGGGTCGTTCCTAAAAATAATAAATAGAATATATCTAAAACCATCAGCTAATATCATCTGCAATGGGGATGAACTAGATGCATTCCCAATAAGATCAAGAGTGAAACAAGAATGCCCATTATCACCTCTACTATTTGACATTGTACTAGAAACACTAGCAGTAGCAATTAGAGAAGAAAAAGAAATTGAAGTCCTCAAAATGGGCAAGGAGGAGACCAAGTTATCACACTTTGCAGATGACATGACGGTCTACTTAAAGAATCCTAAAGATTCAACCAAAAAGCTAATTGAAATAATCAACAACTTTAGCAAAGTTGCAGGATACAAAATAAACCCACATAAATCATCAGCATTTCTATATAATTCCAACACAGCTCAGCAGCAAGAACTAGAAAGAGAAATCCCATTGAAAATCACCTTAGACAAAATAAAATACCTAGGAATCTATCTCCTGAGACAAAAACAGGAACTGTATGAAGAGAACTACAAAACACTCTCCACACAACTAAAACTAGACTTGAGCAATTGGAAAAACATTAACTGCTCATGGATAGGACAAGCCAATATAATAAAAATGACCATCCTACCCAAACTTATTTATCTATTTAGTGCCATACCCATTGAACTACCAAAATACTTCTTCACTGAGTTAGAAAAAACCATAACAAAGTTCATTTGGAAGAACAAAAGATCAAGGATATCCAGGGAAATAATGAAAAAAAAAAACACATATGATGGGGGCCTTGCAGTCCCTAAGCTTTCTTTGATTATCTCTTGTATTACAATGTCGAGTTTGCTGTTTATTTCTGGCTTTTCTGGAAGTCCAATTATTCTTAAATTATCTCTTCTTCCTCTATTTTCCAAATCTGTCACTTTGTCAGTGAGATATTACAAAGCAGCAGTCATTAAAACAATTTGGTACTGGCTAAGAAACAGAAAGGAAGATCAGTGGAATAGACTGGGGGAAAGCGACCTCAGTAAGACAGTATACAATAAACCCAAAGATCCCAGCTTTTGGGACAAAAATCCACTATTCGATAAAAACTGTTGGGAAAATTGGAAGACAGTGTGGGAGAGATTAGGAATTGATCAACACCTCATACCCTACACCAAGATAAATTCAAAATGGGTGAGTGACTTAAACATAAAGAAGGAAACCATAAGTAAATTGGGTAAACACAGAATAGTATAAATGTCAGACCTTTGGGAGGGGAAAGACTTTAAAACCAAGCAAGACATAGAAACAGTCACAAAATGTAAAATAAATAATTTCGACCACATCAAATTAAAAAGCTTTTGTACAAACAAAACCAATGTAACTAAAATCAGAAGGGAAACAACAAATTGGGAAAAAATCTTCATAAAAACCTCTGTCAAAGGTTTAATTACTCAAATTTATAAAGAGCTAAATCTATTGTACAAAAAAATCAAGCCATTCTCCAATTGATAAATGGGCAAGGGACCTGGATAGGCAGTTTTCAGATAAAGAAATCAAAACTATTAATAAGCACATGAAGAAGTGTTCTAAATCTCTTATAATCAGAGAGATGCAAGTCAAAACAACTCTGAGGTACCACCTCACACCTAGCAGATTGGCTAACATGATAGCAAAGGAAAGTAATGAATGCTGGAGGGGATGTGGCAAAGTAGGGACATTAATTCATTGCTGGTGGAGTTGTGAACTGATCCATCCATTCTGGAGAGCAATTTGGAACTATGCCCAAAGACGACAAAAGAACGCCTACCCTTTGATCCAGCCATAGCACTGCACAGTCTGTACCCCAAAGAGATAATGGACAAAAAGACTTGTACAAAAATATTCATAGCTGCGCTCTTTGTGGTGGCCAAAAATTGGAAAACGAGGGGATGCCGTTCAATTGGAGAATGGCTGAACAAATTGTGGTATATGTTGGTGATGGAATACTATTGTGCTAAAAGGAATATTAAAGTGGAGGAATTCCATGGAGATTGGAACAACCTCCAGGAAGTGATGCAGAGTGAGAGGAGCAGAACCAGGAGATCATTGTACACAGTGACTGATACACTGTGGTATAATCGAACGTAATGGACTTCTCCATTAGTGGTGGTGTAATGTCCTTGAGCAATCTGCAGGGATCTAGGAGAAAAAACACTATTCATAAGCAGAGGACAAACTGTTGGAGTAGAAACACAGAGGAAAAGCAACTGCCCAACTACAGCGGTTGAGGGGACATGACAGAGGAGAGACTCTAAACGAACACTCTAATGCAAATATTAACAACATGACAATGGGTTCGAATCAAGAACACATGTGATACCCAGTGGAATCACGTGTCAGCTATGGGGGGGTTCTGGGGGGAGGAAAAGAAAATGATCTTTGTCTTTAATGAATAATGCTTGGAAATTATCAAATAAAATATTATTTTTAAAAAAAAGAAGATCTAGATACAAAAGAAAACAGTAACAATATTCACAAAGAAAGAGGGTGAAATAATGTTTTAACCCCAAATAGCTTAGAAAATCTAGATACAAAAGATCTAGTGCAACAGGGTAAAATGGAGTATTACAATCTCACACAAATGTAAGTAGAAGCAAGAGACCTTGGGCACAACTGAATCAGCAGCAAAGTCTCCTGGATCTCTTACAAATAGATGGTAAGGGTGTGGGGAATGAAAAACCACTCAGAAGATGATTAAAGAGGCCCCTTTGCTATCTCTGTGTGCAAGACTCTTGCCGTATTACCCATATGCATAACAAGGTCTCAGTCTGAGTCACAGTTCCAAGATGGAAAAGAGTACTTGGGGTTATTCACAGATGAGAGCACAGGCCAGGAGTGAATTAAACACATCTTTCTTTATATCATACCACTTTGGAAGAACTTAAAACTTGTATCACCAGAGCTAAATCTCTAGGCAACTGCATAAAGAACCTGAAGTATGAAACAGTACTCCCTTCACCAAAGGTACAGAGCCCAAAATGTAGTTTTTTTTTTCCTTTTAAATTAAAAAAAAGAAAAAGAAAAGGGTTGGAAAATGAACAAAAAAAGAAACTAAAACTAGAAAGTTATTTTCATGACAAGAAAAATAAATCAATGCTGTTACATTCAAAGCCTCCACAAAAAATATTAATTGCCATAAAGCCCCCAAAAAAATTAATGAAGAAGATAAAAAAAGGATTTTAAAAATCAAATAAGAGAGGTAGAAGAAAAATTGTGAAAAAATTGGAGCAATATTGGAAAATCATGAGAAAGAAGTCAACAACTTGATAAAGAAGACAGAAAAATTACTGGAGAAATGAATATCTTAAAAATAGAATAGGCCAACTGGTAAAATGCCATGGGTTAAAAAGCCCTTGCAGGATCAGGGGTCCTTGGCCAGTGTGATAGCATCGGGAAAAAATGAAGAAGATATGGGAAACAGTTAAAGTTTTACCTGCAGCCAAGTATCACAAGAACTGTTCTGCCTTTGGCCCAGACTGATCTTTATTTTCATACCCTTGGTGGTTACACATACTTGACACATGGTTTCATTTTTCAACATACATGCTTACTTACAAGTAATGGACTAAGTCATGAATTAACTTTGAACAAATCATTTGATTAATTTTCTATGATTATCCTATATACTTTGATCCCATGAATTCTAACAACAAACACAAAGCTTTACAAAAGATGGATGTTTTCTCATCATGGGCATAGCACAGCTAGAGGTCAGTTCTTCATTAACCCATGAGGGTTCAGACATGCAGTTAAGCCAAAAGTGATTATTCGTTACATAATGAAATTAAATTAAAAATTCGTTACATAATGAAATACATAATAAATCAGACTTCTAAGGAGATAATCAGCACAACATTGTTGTCAAACCAGTGGGGTCAGATGGTAATAAACATAATCCAGTCTTAAGTATTATTCCAATATCTAGCTTTCATTTTCTAATGTTTCATTAAGGTATCCAAGACATATTGCCTACAGATAGCAAAACAAATCAGTGAGGTGGAACGTACCAGCCTCTCCTTGAAATGCAATTAATATACCAGGTCAGGGAGTCTTGTTGTCCCTGGCCTGTATGGGGGTGGAGAATCTAAATACAGTTTTGTTAGGACTTTTATACCTAAAGAAGGGAGTCCCATCTTATCTAAGTGGGTATATTGGAATCCTTAGGTTTTAATTTCGTAAGTAGCATCTTTTGGTAATATTGTAGGGGAATAGAGTAGGACATCTATTTCAACCCTGCAGGCATTTTGCTATCATCTATGCTTTTCTGCGGCTGAGTAAGAATAATAATAATAACAATTCCAATAATAAGGGAGTGTTAGTAAGAAGAGAGAAGTCCAACAGGGGGGTCTGAGTGGATGTTTCCATCCTTCCTGGGGGGCACCATGCAGTCCCCAGTTTCCACCTGTGACCATGTCAGACAGTGTGGACTAGGTGACTCCTGGCAGTAAAAGAGACACAAAAATCCACTGAAGAGAACTCTAATGAGTTCAAGGCAGAATTGGCCATATGGAAAAAGAGGTGTAAAGATCACTCAAAAAAAATATGTCTTAAAAATAGATTTTGGCAAGTGAAAGCTAACAACACCATGAGAAATCAAGAAATAATCAAAGTCAAAAGAATGAAAAATAGAGATGAAAATATGAAATATCTCATTGGAAAAACAACTGAACTAGAAAATAAATCCAGGAAATATATTTTAAGGATTATTTGATAGCCCTGATGAAGAGAAAAGCTTACACATCATCTTTCAAGAAATTATCAAAGAAATTGCCTTAATATTTTAGAACTAGAGGGTAAAAGAGAAATTGAAAGAATCCATTGTTCACCTCTTGAGATTCCAAAAGGATTATTCTAAGGAATATTATAGCCAAATTCCAGAATTCCCAGGTCAAGGGAAAAAACATTGCAAGCAGCCAAAAAATAAAAATAATACAGTTCAAGTATCATGGAGTCACAGTCAGGATTCTAAAACATTTAGCACCTTTTCCAGACACAGAGGCATGAAATATCATATTCCAGAGAGAAAAGGAGCTAGAACTTCAAACAAAAATCACTTACCCAGCAAAACAGTGTAATCCTTCAAGGGAAAAATGAATATTTGATGAAATAAAGGTTACAACTCTGATGAAAAGACCAGAGCTAAATAGGAAATTTGGCTTTACAAGACTTAAGAGCAGCATAAAAGAGTAAACAAAAAAGAAATCAAAAGACATTCACCAAGGTTAAACTGTTTACATACCTACAGAGGAAGATGATTCTTATAACTCCAAAGAACATTGCTATTTTTAGGGAATTATTAGAATTATTAGGGAATTATTAGAAGAAAATTACATGGATGGAGGGCAAGAACATAAGTTAACTATGATGGAAGATAAAAAAAGATTAACTAAGGCATGAGATATAGCAAGGCATTGGGAGGAAGAGAAAGGGAAAACAGAATGGAGTAAATTATCTCACATAAAAGACCCATGAAAGAATTTTTATAGTGAAGAGGAAGATCAAGGAGATGGGGAAAGAAGTAAACATAAAGTATCATTGGAATTTGCTCAATGAGGGAAGAAAATACACAATAAAAAAAAAACTCTATCTCATCCTATAGAAAAGGAGGAAGTACAGAGAATAAGAGAAGGTAAGTGGGGCTTATAGAAAAGAGGAAAAAATTGGGAAATATAGTGCTCAGAAATGAAATAATGGGAAATAAGATGGAGTGTAATATATGGTAATCATAATGGTGAACATGTTTTTATAGGGGTCTCTCTAATAAATGTCTCATTTCTTAAATATATAAAGAAATTGGTTGAATGTATAAGAAATGCAAGTCTTTCCCCAATGGATAAGTACTCAAAGGATATAAACAGATAGTTCTCAAACAAAGTAATCAAAATTCTCTACAGTCATGCCAAAAATGCTCTCCATCATTATTAATTAGAGAAATGCAAATTAAAACAACTCTAAGGTACCATTCCACATCTATAAGAGAGTCCATTATGACAGAAAAGGAAAATGACAAAACTTGGAGGGTATATGGGGGAGACATGAATGCACTGTTAAGGTAAGTGTGACCTGATTCAACCTTTCTGGAGAGCAATTTAGACTTAACCCCAAAGGCCTATTAAACAATATGTACCTTTCATCTGGAAATACCATTATGAGATTTATATCTCAAAGAGAGAAAAAAAAGGAAAAGAGGAAGGACTTATATATACAAAAATAATTGAGAGTAGCTCTTTGTGTAGGGACAAAGAATTGGAAAGTGAAGGGTTACCCATCAATTGTGGGAATGGCTGAACAAGTCATAGTATCAGATTGTAATGAAATATGACTCTGATCTAAGATATGATAAGCAAAAAATTGGCAAAAAAACCTGGAAAGTCTTTTATGAACTGAAGCAGAGTGAAATGAGCAGAACCAAGAGGATGCTATGCATAGTGACAAGAATATTGTACAATGAATAACTGTGAGTTACTTAGCTTTTCTCAGCAATACAATGATCCAAAAGAATCCCAAGGGATTCATGACCAAAAAAGGCCATCTGCTTCCAAAGAAGCAACTGATAGAGTGTTAATCCAGATGAAAGCAAACTTTTTAAATTTCCTTCTTAATTTTTTGTTTGAGTTTCCTTCCACAAAAGGATTAATATGGGAAAAGTTTTATGATTGCACATGCTGATTGTTTATCGTTGGGGTAGCAGAGGATATGAAACTCAAAATTATTTTTTAAATGTTGGAATCTTTTTGACATGTAATTAAGGAAAAATTAAATAAAATTTAAATTTAAAAATACTAAGGAGATGATCTTTAATTGTTGCTTAGGCTAAAGACAAAATAATCACCACTCTGCCAACAAAAATTACATTAAAACAACTCTAGTAATGAGTTTCTCCAAAATTAGCTCAACTAAAGTCTGTCACCAAACATATATTGGAAGCCTTTTTCAATATGTCATTGAATCAATCTTTTTCTTCAAATTACTTTACCTGTATTTGTCTGCACATGCTGTATCTTTCGCAACATAAAATAATTCCCAGGAGTTAGACCCTGCTTCTCTTTTGTTGATGTGTCTCTCTATTCATCATTATCATCAGAATCTAGTGTTTATTAAACTCTGAGTATGTACCAAACACTGTGTTGACCATAGAAGATGAAAAATCAAAATAAAAAGACAAAATTATCATCAGTCCTTTAGGAACTTATATTAAAATGGGAAAACATGCAAATAAATGGATACTTACAAGATACAGGCAGAATATGTAGAAGACAACTTTAACCATGTAGGCACTTGGGAGATGGGAAAAAGCCTCCAGCAGGAAGTAATCTTTAGAGTTCTTAGGTATGTTAATGGAAAGAATTCAGGGTCACCTCTGAGAACTGTTCTTATATCTTAGAAAGACTTCAATGGAAGGAAGTTTCTCTAATCCGGAAGAACAGACCCTGCTCTATGCAACTAATAACAGGTAATAAAGATCATCGAGCCTTTTCAAGGCAAATTTACTGCAGTTAATGTGTGTGTGTGTGTGTGTGTGTGTGTGTGTGCCATGACTTCACAGAAAAAATAAACTGTAATAATCATTTAAGTAGGTAAAATACCCAGTTTTCTCTCTCTGGGTTCTTCTTTAAAATACCTTTTAAGCCTTACCTTTTTTTCCACTCATATAGCATCTGCCTTCTACTCTCTAAATAAGCAATGTTGTTTATTAATAAGATCTCATGAAGCTTTCTTAATTCCAAAAATAACAATTACACATAGGAGCAGGGTTTGTCATGGGAACCTGAAAGAAAACAGAGAAACTTGATAAATTAGAAGATATTTTACTTTAAAAGTAGTCAAATAGAAATGTGAAGATTAAATTTAAGTGTCCCTGATTATAACAATGAAAATACTTAACCCTCCCCTCATTGTGAAGATTAAATTGTAACCCTTGTCTATTTTTAATGTCCATAAGTATAAACATGTAAGTATGGAGATCTGCTCATTTTAGATTTAATCACCAAAGGTGCAAACACCCCATTTCACACATTGAGTTGGGAAGGTCTGTGACCCATGGGTGTGATAGTGGCTGATGAATCAGAATCAACTGACTGCCTTTTGGGCAGTCCTAAAACAAAGCATCAACTCTGATTGATAGATGTAAAATTAGGGGAAGACACAGGAAGTGACCCCCCCAAAAAAAACCTCTTGAAAAGGAGCTGTTACTTCCTGTGAGATGCAGTTCTTCATTTTTTGGAGGTGGAGACTGGAACAATTCTTCATGCTTTCAAGTTGAGGCTGGTGAAGAATCTCCTGACTGAACCTGAGACCCTGTTTTCCTGGTGAGGTTGATAAAGAATCTGCTGACTGAACTGACACGTGATGAGTGAAAGGCTGACTCTTAACTGCTGTTTTTTTCTCTGAAAAGACCAGCGTTAGGGAAGACCCACTCTTGAGAGAAGCTTCCCTGGGTCTTCAACTTTGTCAAGGTCAGCTGAAACTAATTTTCCCTGCCTGGTGGGGTCCTAATTAAATTACTTAGTGCTCAAGCTAGATATCTTACCTTAACCTCTCTGATTTCTTGCTTCACTCTTTCTACATCTTGTAAATAAATTGTAAATAAAATCTCTTTGGAATTAGTTAAATTTTTGATGACCATACTCTTAAATAATCAAGTCTAACCCTTTAAAAATTAATCCCATTTCCCCCTTACAGAGAGCAATAGTATATTTGACTATATACTCTATTCATTTTTTTTCCTGTGGGGTTTCTTTCATAAAGAAAAGTTAGGAGATCAGAAAAATGTACTTTATTCTGAATGGCTATTATTTTGTGATTATAAGATATTTTTTGCTAACCTGCTAACAAATACAAGCAAATTTAAAATATTTCTCATAATTAAGAAATATCTTCTGTAACTGAGTGCAGCATATGTTAAAGATAATTAAAACAGGATATAGATGATATGTAATACACATAATTAACTATAGACAGGAAATATCACTTCAAGCAGAATATAGGCAATAGGCAGTATTTTGCAGATCTGCAGAGTTATATCCTTTGCTTGCTCAGCATACTATAGCAATCCTATATTTTTTTAAAACTAAGATGGAGTCATTGGGATTTAAAGTTTACAAAATTTCATTTTAGTTTCCAAATAATCTGAAAGACCATTTTTATACAAGAGCTAATTAGCTTTTTGTTTATTTGTGTGATTGTGTGTGTATGTGTGTGTGTGTGTGTGTGTGTGTGTGTGTGTGTGTGTATTAGGAGGAGTGAGATAGATCTTGTTGGTTCTCTATTGGTATGACTTTCAAATGTGTTAACTATAATCAGATAGAGGCAACATCTTCTTTATATAATGGGATGAAGCAACGTATAAAGAAATAACCCAATACAAAATTTGACTCTTGCCATTCATGTTGATCTAAATCACAAATTACAAAATCATATCATTGAGGCATAAGAGAAGAGAGATTCATTTTTGATTGTCCCTTTCTCATAATTTTTTTTTATATTTTGTGCCCCTTTCAGCTTTGTTCTCTTGAATTACAAAACTTTTAGAGATTTTGATTGTAAAGAGAATTTATGAAAGCATACAAAAATCTTCAAGAATGCATGGTAACTCTCCATGGTTACTTTTAGTGTATAAATGTTGGAGTTTGCCCAAGGGAGGGAATGTGTCTTTTCTCAAGCATTTGATATATCATAGGGATTATTTAATTATAGAGACATACTTCTCCCACCAAGGAAATTATACGATTCATTTCCCTTGTTGGAAGTAATCCTTATAAATATAAAAATATCTTATCCCTGAGGTATAGACACTGGAAGCTCCTTGCAATCAGGCTTAGATATAATTTGTTATTGTTCAGTCATCTCCATTGTGTCTGACTCTTCATGATCCTATTTTGAGTTTTCTTGGCAAAGATACTAATTTCCCATTTTCTTCTCCAACTCATTTTACAGATGAGAAAACTGAAGCAAATAAGTTAGGAATGGGAAAATGGCTTTTCCACAAGGCAGAAATATTTACCTTCCCTGGCATCCTGGGCTAAACTGAGTTAAACATTCAAGGAATGGGATGGTGGAAACTCTAGGTAATGTGACTGGTTCCCATCAAGGATTTCGTGTAAATCATTTAATATAATATCTTAGTAACTACAAATTTTATGTGATTGTGATGGAATACTATTTTGCACTAAGAAATGATGAGCTAGATGATTTTAAAAAACCTGAGAAGACTTAGACGAACTGATACAAAGTGAAGTGAGCAGAACTAGAAGAACATTGGATGCTGTAGCATGAATATTAAGAATGGTCAACTATGAAAGACACTTAGCTACTGTCATCAAGTAAATGATACAAGACAATTCCAAAGTGTCCATGATTTACTTTTAAAGAAAGAACTGATAATGAACTCTGAGTTCAGATTGAAGTATACTTTTTAAAATGCTTCTTCTTTTTCTTTTATGTGTGTCTTTGTGTTTTATTTTGTAACATGGCTAATAAGGAAATGTTTTGCATAACTTTATATGTATAATTGATATCATAATGCCTGCCTTTTCAAAAGGCAGTGAAGGAGAAAGTAGGCATGGAGAGAATTTGTAACTCAAAAATTTTTTTCAAGGAATATTAAAAATAAAGACAGGATTTATTGAAAGTTATGTAAACCTTATTATAAATGTTGGAAATTTCACCATTGGGAAATTTCATACTTGAAAAATTTCCTACTGATAGTCTATTGGAATGTGAACCCCCCCTTGGCATGGGAGGGTCCTTATCCTCCCTACTTAAGATTACTTTAGGACAGAAACCTTTTGCTGAACAATGGAAAGGGCTTTGACCTATGCTTAAGCATAGAACAGGAAGTTCTTTGAGTCATGATTGATTTTAGAATTGATACAATAGAGATACTTGGAATGACAGAACCAGGTCTTGGAACTTCCAATCTCCACCCTACTCAGGGTAACAGGATTTAGGAAGGGCTGCAGCAAAGGATCAAGATTTAATTATTTGAGAATATGACCTTCAACAGACATGTGCAAAGCCACAGACCTCTGGGCAGTCCTGGGTTAAGCTAGAGCCACCATTGGCACAGGGAAGACATGGACAGTGATTGGTAGATGTGAGAACTGAGGGGAGGGAACTTGGATGGTTGCCTTAAAGATAGCGGGGTCTGAGGACTGAGGTGGTTGGAGAGATTTTGCTCTGAGAGGTTGTCCTCTGAGAAGCTTGCTTTGAAGGAGGCTGGAGGTGGAGGCCCCTGAGACTGTTTCTCCATTTTGGTCACGTGAGTGATAGGGACTGATCTCCTTTCTTTGCCCCAGCTATCTAAGGGCTTGGGCCTTTTGGCCCAGCCTAAACAGAGGGGGTATTTAAGCCCTATTCCCTTCTCTCCCCTTTCTCTCTCTCTCTCTCTCTCTCTCTCTCTCTCTCTCTCTCTCTCTCTCTCTCTCTCTCTCTCTAATACCTTTCTTCCTCCTGTTTGTAATTAAAAACTCCATAAAAGGTTGACTGCTGACTTGAGTTTTCATTAAGGAATTACATAGCTGAATTCCTTGGCGACCTTCAATTAATATATATCAGTCTTTTAAAGTGATTTCCTTGTCACAGTTAAAACAAAATTTCAGTATATTATTTCTAATACTAGTTTATCATGAACATTTTGAAGGTATGAACTTTCTGCAAACATACTTTTATTTTAAAAGAATGTATTGGAATACACATAGGCTAAATCAAATCTTCTATATAAATGGAAGCAGATATCAGTTCAACCAAGAAGAATCTCCAAATTCCCCATTTTTACATGAGGGGAAAATACACAGTAACTCTAGAGAAACAATCTCAAAACAAAGGGCATGATGAGGTGCTAGCTTTCTCTTACAAATGTATCTTCCAATATGTTTGCTTTGTCTCTGATTTCAATTATTATCTCTATGCAAATAATTCCCAGATCTTTTTTTATCTAGTATTAGTTACTCTCCTATGAGAGATAAGCAATCCAAATTCTCCAAAAAAGGATTCATTGTCTTTTCCCCTCAAATCACACCTCTTACAAACTTTCCAATTTCTTGCAAGGGTGCCACTAATTTTTCCAAACACACAGGATTGCAATGTAAGTGTCATTCTCAATTCCTTTCTTTAACTTAGCCCATATATCCATTCAGTTGATAAATCTTTTAACTTCTTTTTTATATAACATGTTTCTTAGAAGTCTCCTTCTCTATCTACATACCCATAGTTTAAGCCCTCAGGACTTTTCATCTAGATGATGATAATTTCCTTCTATTTTGTTACATGACTTAAGTTTGTTGCCATTCTAAGTCATCCTCCACAATGCTGCCAACATGTTCTTTCTGTTTTTTCCCCATAAAGGACAAAATTGACTTTGTCATCCCTAATCAATAAATTGTATTGGCTGCCTATTATCTCAAGCATCAAATATTTACTTTTCCGTTCAGCATTTAAAGCTCCTTATAAAATGAATCCTTCCTCTCTAGTCAAAATTTTAATACATATCTGCCCACCTCAACATACTCTATGGCCCAGCCAAACGTTCTTTTATCACACAGATTGATACATGGGCCATTTCCATGTTGGGTATTGGCTTTCCCTCATACCTCTCGTATTCTACCTCCAGATCTCTTTAGTCTTAGATAAACTGTTTCTTTCTTAGTTCAGCTCATACACTACCACTTCTTCTAGGAAAATCGTCCCTATTCCTGTGACAGCAAATGACGATTTAATGAGGACAGCTAGGTGGCCCAGTGGATTGAGATTTTTGTATGTTTTGTCTACCTTGTTAGAACAAAACTCTCTTAAGATCAGAAGCTGATTTTGCTTTTTCTTTTTATCGTTCACATTTAGCCTAGGGCCTGACCCATCATAAATGCTTAATAAAGACTTGTTAATTGATTAATTGACTTTCATGACTATTAAACCTGGTAGGAGTGATATTGCTCAACAGTATAATATGCAACCAAAAATGAAGCTAAGATCTTGAATTAAGAGAATAGCTTCTAGAAATAGTGAGATGAAAGGCCCTATACTCTCTACTCTGATTAGACCACATCTAAAGCACAGTGTTCAGCTCTGAAGTTCCCATTTTGGGAAGGACATTGTCAAGCTGGAGGGCATCCAAAGAAGGGTAACCAGAAGAGTGAAGGGCCTAGAGTTCATGCCATATGTCAACCATTTGGAAGAAATGTATCCTTTTAGCCTCTAGAAGTGAACATAGAAATCATCTATCCTCATCCCCAATTAACAATTGAAAAAATTTAGTCCTTGAGAAGCCCTCCGATTTCTTAAATATGTTATAGAGGGGCATTCCTGTCCAGGCATGAATTGCAAGAAGTGACTACAAAAATCCTTCCACCCCTGAAAATCTGTGATTCTGTGACTTAATATACCTAAAGCAGTCTTTTTGCTAGACATGCTCTTCTGATCTTTATCTGCCAAATTCAGACACACTTGCAGATAGCACCAAAATTGTGCTATCAATTCTACTAGTGCTTTTTTTTTCTGAAAAGAAATATCCTTTTATGTAGTCTGAGGCCCTCATTTTATGATGAGGAGATAGAGTAAGGATGGAAATTGCTGAGCCACTTGGATCCCAGGGTCTCTTACTCTAGGACTCAAGATCCATTCATTCCACCTTGGATACCTTAGGAACATTGTTTGGAGCCAGGGGTTCTTGGAAGAGTTCTTTCAGTTGACAGTGAATTCAAAGAAAGTGGCCTTGCCAGCTAGAGCCAACATAGACTTGAATCTTGTAACAGAAATGGGTCAGGAATCCTACTATGCATGCAAAGACAAAGGAATGGGACTGGATCCTAAACTCTAGAAAAATGAGTAAAAATATTTTTGCAAACTAGAAAAAAAGAATTTCTCATTATCTTTTCATTTTCCTCATGTACTAAAACAAATAAGCAAAACATATATACCAATGTGCATAATTACAATTATTCTCTATAAAGAATGGGTGTATTCATAAGTTCCTTCCCTATTAAGAGAGAAAACTCTTGAGAAAACCAGTGAGCACAGACAATGAAATGGCATATATTTCCTTTCCCTAATTTTATAATTGAGAAAATGGAAGCAAATTGAAGAACAGCAGCATGACCTTACAGACTCTCATAGAAGCAAAGATTTTCAAATTTAACAGGGACCGCCCTTAAGGGATTTTTTTTTCCCTTTATACCTCCAGGACTGTGATGAGCACATAGTAGGTACTTAATAAGAAATTGCTCTTGAGTTTAAAAGAACCTCTCTAAAAATATAAGTCCTCAAATCATTTCAATACTTGTCTATCAGATATAGCATTGAAAAATTTGTAGGGAGACATCCTTGGAGTCAGGAAGGTCTGTCTATGTTTCCACTTCCTCTGAACTACGTACATAAAAATCCTGGGTGTTTGATTCTGGGTGTATATAAGTATACATATATGTGTGTATCAATATATATGTATGTTTCTATATATGTATACAAAACATACAAATACATATATGCCAATCAATCAACTGTTATTTGTGATGCAATTTTCCAAGTGCTGAGTATACAAAGACAAAAAAAAAGGATGCATCTGTTAAAGAAAGGAGAGAGACAGAGAAAGAAACAGAGACAAAGACAGAGAAAGGGAGAGAGAAACAGAGCAAGACAGACAGAATGAGAGACAGAGAGAGACAGAGAGACAAAGACAGAGAGAGAGAGAGAGAGAGAGAGAGAGAGAGAGAGAGAGAGAGAGAGAGAGAGAGAGAGAGAGAGGGAGGGAGGGAGAGAGAGATGGAGAAAGATGGAGAAAGAGAGAGAAAGAGAGAGAGAGAGGGAAAGAGAGAGAGAGAGAGGGAGAGGGAGAGAGAGAGAGAGAGAGAGAGAGAGAGAGAGAGAGAGAGAGAGAGAGAGAGAGAGAGAGAGAGAGAGAGAGAGAGTTTTCAAGAAGTTTCTACTCTTCCTGGGGAGATATCATGTGTGTCTAAGTGTTTAAAAATAAATACAATAGCACAGTGGATATAGTAACAAGCCTAGAGTCAGGAGGACCTGGGTTTTAATCTGGTCTCAGAGAGTTCCTAGATATGTTACCCTGGGTAAGTCACTTGATTGCAATTGTCTAACCCCTTGTTCTCTTTTGCCTTGGAATTGACCCTTAGTGTTAATTCTAAGACACCAGATAAGGGTTTAAAATAAAGAAATATAATGCAATAGGAGAAGGAGTGATTCTAATAACTGTCAGGGATTAAGAAAGCCCTGATATTAGAATTACCCATTTACCCTGAGCATCAAAGGGAAATAAGGGTTCTAACAGGTGAAAGTTGGGAGGAATGTGTTGCATTCTTGGCCTGGAGTGTGTGTTGCCTATGAAACCCCTTAGAGATAGGAGAGGGAATGCCTGTGTGAGACATAACAAGAAATCTAGTTGACGGGACCAAAATGTATAGGAACAAAAGTAATTCTATAATGAGGCTGGAAAGTTAGGCTTAAGCCAGGGAATAAAGGGGTTTGAATTCTAAATAGAATCACAAACCTAGGAGCTTTGTGGTAAGAATTAGGTTCACCCAGTTTCCTGAAGAATCCCTTAATGAGAGTATGGGGGAGATCTGTTGATGATGATTGAATTTGAGTCATTGATTGACCTGAATCACCCATTATCATGAGTCACTCCCTACTTCTGTTGCCCGCTATTGTGTTAGTGACCTGATGATGTAAGGAGAAGAGAGCCATCTGAAATGGTTCAAAGGGGAAACTGAGACGAGGCTGTCTTTCCCTCTCCCATTCCAGAAGCAGGACAGATGTCCCTGAAGCCTTTGCCTGACAACAGTCAGAGGGGCACTTGAAGGCAGCGAGCCTCTTCCACATAAAATATCTACCCAGCTGTTACACTAGTGAAGTTATAGCTGAGAGAACTTCAGAGAATATAAGAAACACGGGTGAAATATCTGTCCCTTTCAGGGTTTCCTGAAAGAAAATGAAAATTCAGACTGTATTTCATCCAATTCTGAGGGTAGCACCATCTGTGAAAAAAGATAGCCATACTCCAGTAGCCACCGGGGCCGGAATGGAATGTAGCCTATATTTACAACAGAGGAATAATTCTGACTTCAAGACTAAACATTTTGTCCAAATAAAGGCATCCTTAACTTTTTTTTTAAGCTGGGACATATTTTTGCCTCTGGTGTTGCTCCCATCCTGAATCCTCACATTCAGTATGCACCTATACACCAGCCTATGAAAGAAGATGAGTCTGATTTCTAAGTTAATTGAAATGATTCATTTAAAAATAGATATATCAGAAGGATATTTGGAGAGCCTAAGGTGACATTTTCCCCTCTTCACCTACAAATCTTGGGGCCTAGTAAGTATGGGCATGAATTATTCAACTCATTATGGAGGTCAACCAGAGTCATTTGAAGGCATTTTATATTAATGTGACCCCCAAAACTTATGACGTACATGAATGAGAGAATTAACTAGGAAGGGGCAGGGGAAAATATCTAGGCTCGAGTCCTTGAACTCCCAGGCTGGTTAATAGTTTACAGGTTCAATTCAACAAACTTTCCAACATAGCTAGCATATATAAAGCATTCAAAGTGAGGGGGAGATCAGGACAAAAATAGAAAACCAGTCTGGCCCTTAAGGAGAATACATTCAAGAAATATACAGATAAATCCGTGCAATGCAATTTGAGGGAAGTGAACTTAACAAAAATGGTGGATGCGGGGTGGGAATCAAATAAAGATGCCTGTGGCAGGTGGCATCTGAACTGAGTCTTTTTTTTTAAACCCTCACCTTCCATCTTGGAGTCAATACTGTGTATTGGCTCCAAGGCAAAAGAGTGGTAAGGGCTAGGCAATGGGGGTCAAGTGACTCACCCAGGGTCACACAGCTGGGAAGTGTCTGAGGCCAGATTTGAACCTAGGACCTCCCATCTCTAGGGCTGGCTCTCAATCCACTGAGCTACCCAGCTGCCCCCTGAACTGAGTCTTAAAAGAAGTTATGCACTCCAAGAAAATCCATGTGTGGCAAAAGTCCTGATTTTGAACCATTTTAATTCTGTTTTGTCCACTAGCTTTTGAAGGTTGAAGAAAGAAGAGACTTGGCCATTGGAATTAATTTAAATAGGTCTCATGGGACTTCACTCTTTACTGCACACATTTATTTATGCCTCCGTGTCAACCTTGGGGGGAAACTAGGGTGCTGGCATTAGCTCCCCTTCCCATTGGACACAGCAATCCTTGCCTCTTCACTCAAATGCAGTCACAAAGAGAACACAATGGAGGCTCTAGGAGCTTGTTAGATATATTCAGTCACAATTCAGGAGCCATTTGAAAAGTCTTTCTTCTTCACCATTGTAATTGGACTGAAAATTATCATGAAATACCTGTGTATACTTTGAAATCCACTCGATGTGGCACAAGACCAAGCATTCTGCACATGCTCATAAGGGCTGGACTCTGTTATGCTTAAATGACATTGGGTTTTCTCTTCTATTAGAATATGTTCCTTGTGGAACAGGCTCTTATTGCTATTCCTTCTAACCCCATGACCGAGTATAGAACCTGGCACTTAACTGTAGTAAGCATTTTAATAAATTCTTGGCTGACTGATTAACTAGGACAACTTATGTCAATCAGCATTTATTAGTAACTCCTATATACTATTTTCTGGAGGTCCTTTGTCTCTGTCTGGAATGGAATTTAGAAACTATTCAGTCCAATATTCTCATTTTATCGATAAACTAAATGAGGTATCTGGAAATTAAAAAAAAAATGTTGTGAAGGCAGCTGGGATGCCCAGTGGATTGAGAGCCAGGCCCAGAGATGGGAAGTCCTGGGTTCAAATGTGACCTCATCTACTTCCTAGCTATGTGACCATGGACAAGTCACTTGACCCCCATTGCCTAGCCCTTAACACTCTTCTGCCTTGGCACCAAGGGTTTAAAAAAAAATGTTGTGCAAGATCACACAGATAGGAAGTGGCAGAGTCAGGATTTGCATTCTATTTAGATGACTCCACATACAACAATCCACTGTTCTACATTTCCTCCAACTTGGAATTCCTTATATATTAGATATTACTTCCTGGCCAACAGTGATTGCCTGTTGATAGTATAATTTTTTTTTAATTTTAAACATTATTTTATTTGGTCTTTTCCATACATTATTCACTGGAAACAAAGATCATTTTATTTTCCTCCCCGCCCCCCCTCCCACCACCTTTCCCTCTCCCATAGCCGATGCATGATTCCACTGGTTATCACATGTTCTTGATTCGAACCCATTTCCCTGTTGTTGGAATTTGCATTATAGTGTTCATTTAGAGTCTCTCTTCAGTCATATCCCCTCCAACCCTGTAGTCAAGCAGTTGCTTTTCATCGGTGTTTTTATTCCCACAGTTTATCCTCTGCTTGTGGGTAGTATTTTTTAGATCCGTGCAGATTGTTCAGGGAAATTGCATTGACACTAATGGAGAAGTCCATCACCTTCGATTGTACCACAATGTATCAGTCTCTGTGTACAAATTCTTCCTGGATCTGCTCCTTTCGCTCTGCATCACTTCCTGGAGGTTGTTCCAGTCTCCATGGAATTCCTCTACTTTATTATTCCTTTTAGCACAATAGTATTCCATCACCAACATATACCACAATTTGTTCAGCCATTCCCCAATTGATGGGCATCCCCTCGTTTTCCAATTTTTGGCCACCACAAAGAGCACAGCTATGAATATTCTTTTACAAGTCTTTTTCCTTATTATCTCTTTGGGGTACAAACCCAGCAGTGCTATAGCTGGATCAAAGGGCAGACAGTCTTTTATCACCTTTTGGGCATAGTTCCAAATTGCCCTCCAGAATGATTGGATCAATTCACAACTCCACCAGCAATGAATTAATGTCCCCACTTTGCCACATCCCCTCCATCATTCATTACTTTCCATAGCTGTTATGTTAGCCAATCTGCTAGGTGTGAGGTGATACCTCAGAGTTGTTTTGATTTGCATCTCTCTGATTATAAGAGATGTAGAGCACTTTTTCATGTGCTTATTAATAGTTTTGATTTCTTTGGCTGCGAACTGCCCATTCATGTCCCTTGCCCATTTGTCAATTGGAGAATGGCTTGATTTTTTGTACAATTGATTTAGTTCTTTATAAATTTGAGTAATTAAACCTTTGTCAGAGGTTTTTATGAAGATTGTTTCCCAATTTGTTGCTACCCTTCTGATTTTGGTTACTTTGGTTCTGTTTGTACAAAAACTTTTTAATTTGATGTAATCCAGATTATTTATTTTGCATTTTGTAACTCTTTCTAATTCTTGCTTGGTTTTGAAGTCTTTCCCTTCCCAAAGGTCTGACATGTATACTATTCTGTGTTCGCCTAATTTTCTTATAGTTTCCTTCTTTATGTTCAAGTCATTCACCCATTTTGAATTTATCTTGGTGTAGGGTGTGAGGTGTTGATCTAAACCTAATCTTTCCCACACTGTCCTCCAATTTTCCCAGCAGTTTTTATGAAATAGTGGATTTTTGTCCCAAAAGCTGGGATCTTTGGGTTTGTCATATACTGTCTTGTTGAAGTTGCTTGCCCCCAGTCTATTCCACTGATCCTCCTTTCTGTCTCTTAGCCAGTACCAAATTGTTTTGATGACCACTGCTTTATAATATAGTCTGAGATCTGGGACTGCAAGACCCCCTTCCTTTGTATTTTTTTCATTATTTCCCTGGATATCCTTGATCTTTTGTTCTTCCAAATGAACTTTGTTATGTTTTTTTCTAAATCAGCAAAAAATTTTTTTGAAAGTTCCATGGGTATGGCACTAAATAGATAGATGAGTTTGGGTAGGATGTTCATTTTTATTATATTGGCTCATCCTACCCATGAGCAGTTAATGTTCTTCCAATTGTTCAAGTCTAGTTTTAGTTGTGTGGAAAGTGTTTTGTAGTTGTGTTCATATAGATCCTGTGTTTGTCTCAGGAGATAGATTCGTAGGTATTTTATTTTGTCTAAGGTAATTTTGAATGGGATTTCTCTTTCTAGTTCTTGCTGCTGAGCTGTGTTGGAATTATATAGAAATGCTGATGACTTATGCGGTTTTATTTTGTATCCTGCAACTTTGCTAAAGTTGTTGATTTTTCGATTAGCTTTTTGGTTGAATCTCTAGGATTCTTTAAGTAGACCATCATGTCATCTGCAAAGAGTGATAATTTGGTCTCCTCCTTGCCTATTTTAATGCCTTCAATTTCTTTTTCTTCTCTAATTGCTACTGCTAGTGTTTCTAATACAATGTCAAATAATAGAGGTGATAATGGGCATCCTTGTTTCACTCCTGATCTTAATGGGAATGGATTTAGTTTATCCCCATTGCAGATGATATTAGTTGATGGTTTTAGATATATACTGTTTATTATTTTTAGGAATAACCCTCCTATTCCTATGATTTCTAGTGTTTTTAGTAGGAATGGGTGTTGTATTTTATCAAAGGCTTTTTCTGCATCTATTGAGATAATCATGTGGTTCTTGTTGGTTTGCTTGTTGATGTGGTCAATTATGTGGATAATTTTCCTAATGTTGAACCAGCCCTGCATCCCTGGTATAAATCCTACTTGATCATGGTGGATGACCCTTCTGATCACTTGCTGGAGTCTTTTTGCTAGTATCCTATTTAAGATTTTTGCTTCTATATTCATTAGGGAGATTGGTCTATAGTTTTCTTTCTCTGTTTTTGGCCTGCCTGGTTTTGGAATTAGTACCATGTTTGTGTCATAAAAGGAGTTTGGTAGAACTCCCTCTTTGCTTATTATGTCAAATAGTTTGTATAGTATTGGGATTAACTGTTCTCTGAATGTTTGATAGAATTCACTGGTGAATCCGTCAGGCCCTGGGGATTTTTTCTTAGGAAGTTCTTTGATGGCCTCTTGGATTTCTTTTTCTGATATGGGATTATTTAAGAAAACTATTTCTTCTTCTGTTAGTCTAGGCAATTTATATTTTTGTAAATATTCATCCATATTACCTAGGTTGGTATATTTATTGCCATATAGTTGGGCAAAGTAGTTTTTAATGATTGCCTTAATTTCCTCTTCATTGGAGGTGAGATTCCCCTTTTCATCCTTGATGCTGTTAATTTGCCTTTCTTCTTTCCTTTTTTTAATTAGATTAACCAGTACTTTGTCTATTTTGTCTGTTTTTTCAAAGTACCAGCTTCTTGTCTTGTTTATTAGCTCAATAGTTCTGTCACTTTCGATTTTATTAATATCTCCCTTAATTTTTAGGATCTCTAGTATGGTTTTCTTCTGGGGGTTTTTAATTTGTTCGTTCTCAAGTTTTTTGATTTGCATTTCCAATTCGTTGATCTCTGTCCTCCCTAATTTGTTAAGATAGTATAAATTATAAGGATTCCAAAATAATATTAGAGAATCCGAAGGTCATTTAAATGTGACTTAGACCTACATTTTATTGTACAAGTGTTTTAAAACTTAAAGGTTCTATTCTCTAGAGATAAACCTGGCTGGGGAACAAAGAAGAGATGGCCCAGAGCTAAATCTCAGGGAAAATCAAGCTGTTGTTCAAAATGGCTTCTAGAGCTTCTCCTAAATGGATAATCTACTCATGGATAATTGAGAGTCAACTGCATCCATTATTTAGTACAACAGGAGATTCAAACATGGGCTCTTGGAATCCAATGTATGCCCAGTTAAAAGGCTGAGGTTAAAATTTTCTCTAAGAGGTATAATTTTAGTTACAGAGAGATGGAGGAGAGGAAATACATACCATTTAATTTTTTATGCTCATTGGCTCTCTAAAAATCCCTTTAGTTTCTTTCCTTCCAGTAATTTCTTCAAAGAAAAACAAATTTATATAGTCTACATTCAAGATATTTGTAAAAATATTAATTAAACATCCATCCAAATAAACTTCTGATTTACCCACTTACAGCCTGCCAATTATGAGGCTGAACACAAATGTTACCACGTGTAATCTAGCACCCTTCCCCCACTCATGCTGTAAACTAAAGATGGGTTATTTGAATATATTGCTATTTCAGTAGTTTTAAAAGGCTTATTAACATTTTATGTAGTTCCCAGTCAACTAAAGTAACAGACCAATTATTTATACAGCGTAAAGTCCTTAAAATGATTCACATCCACACTGACTGCTTTAAGATCACACTAAAAAAACAACACTGCAATCCTTTGACACTAATGCTTTCCTCGTAATGTTCCCTATAGCACTCAGATGACTTCACCTCGACATCCTCTAACCCAGTGCACTAAATCTAGCTTTATGTTTCAAACAATCTTTCTGATACTGCAAAGGACCATTAAGTGAGGCGCCACTCTCCTCTACACCCTTTTTTATTTTATACCATAACTCAACTTTGACTGGAGAGCCATTTTTCCTAGGGTGCAACATACTTCACCTAAGCCATGGGGATGCTTTTAGCCCCCTTGGTTACCATGCAGGCAACTGATGTGGTATGTTACAGAAAAGACCCACCTGTTCTGAACATTAACAGCTTCTTAAGATTCATATCTAGGGACTAGTTTCAACAACAGGATACAAAGTGTGCCTCGAATGTAGCATATGTTCATTGAAGATCCTTTCAGTTGAAGAGGAAAAATGGTATAGTATTAGAAGCATTGTGGTATAGTGGATATAAAGTTGGCCTGAAAGTCTGGAAGATCCAAATTCAAGTCCCTGAGAAAATCACTAAACCATGTCATTTACCGGATGCAAATCTCCAAATCTATAAAGTATTCCTTTCTGCTTTGGTGAAGAGAGTTTGTTTCCATTGTTATTCTTTTGTTTTGTTTTACCAGGAGTTTCCTAAGCAAAAGAAATGTCAGGAGGTGAATACAGGGAATGGAAAAAGAGGTGTGGCATTTATTACTTGTGTGACATCAGGTAACCTTGCTAGATCTCTTTCTCATTTGTAATAATAATAATAATTAACAAAGGAGTTGGAGTAGATGATTCTATGGTCTCCTCTAGCTCTTATTCTATGATCCTGTACTATCTTGTGTTAGTGAGCTGTCTCAACTACCTGGCTGACTTGTTTAATAAGCCAAATGAAGCCACTTACCAAATGTTAGGGTAGCTGAAGAAACTGGGTAAAAAACATTCAGTATGTTTGAGGGTTAGAGTTAGGTCTGTGATGGGCCAAAAGTCATTGAATCAGGAATTTAAGATCTAAGAGAGACCTTAAGGGTCCTCTAACTTGAATTCCTTTTTTTTTTCTTTCTTAAAAAAAGAATAATATCATCTGTGATACCCATAAAAATTCTTTGGCATGTAACAGCAGTAATTTGGGAAAAATCAGTGGACTTTATCATCTGAACAAATTAGAAGAGCTTATTTAAATGGAGTGTATCTCTCCCAGGCATTAAAGAGAAAAAAGCATTAAGATTTATAGTTAAGGAATAACTGTGGGAGTAGAAACACAGAAGAAAAACAATTGCTTGATCACAGAGGTCGAGGGGGATATGATTGGGGATAAAAACTCTAAATGATCTCCCTAATTGAAACATCAATAATATGGAAATAGGGCTTGATTGATGATATATGTGCAGCCCAGTGGTTACTGGTGTGTGTGTGTGGGGGGGTGTCTAAAGGGGGGGGAAGAACATGAATCATATAACCATGGAAAAATATTCTAAAATAATTAATTAAATAAAATTTTTCAATTAAAAATATTTATAGTTATTTTAACCAGGAATATGTGATTTGGATCTTCTGAGAGATAGAGAGTAAAGGGATTATTACTCCAAGCATACCCATTACCATTTAAATTGTGATTTAAGGAGCAGTGAGATGGCTTAGGGGGGATAGAGAGCCAGGCCTAGAGACGTATATTTAAAAAAAGATTAAAAAAGTAAGTTTTGTGCCCCGGAGGGAAGCTTGGACTTTCGGCATGGAGAGGAGGAAAGAGAGGAGATCCCCCTTCCACAAAGCAGGGTTCAGGGGAGACAGCAGACGTAATGAGTTGGCTCAGAGAGAGGAGAGGGGATTTGAAGATTTTCCCCCTTCTGCCTTCCCTCCTTAGCTAAAGCTGCTCTCCCCAATTCACTCTTGTTCCTCTTGTCCCCCCTCCACTACTCTAGAACAAAAGGTCTCCCCTTAATCTGTTTACTCACACTCAGCTTGGGGAATAGATAACTTTTCATGTCAACTCAATCAGGTAATACAGATGGAATAATGAGCAGGGAAGAATGGGAAAGGAATGTGGGAAAAGGGGATCCCTATCTCTATCTAAACCCTTTTCCTCCCTCCTCAAGTTTGGAGGGAACTCAGGCCTTGGCAACGTGCTCCTCTTAAGAGAAAGTCAGGTTGACTCACCCCTGGGCAACAGGAGCTGAAATAAAGTCTGCTCAGGTTTCTCTTCAGAAAGTCCCTTCAATTGAGAAGTGTTGGGGGGAAAGGTTTCCAATCACCAGCAGGAAACAATGGGTAACCCTCAGAAGAAAGTCTTTTTCCCAAGCTTTCTCTTCAGCTTCTCAAGACCGAGTCTCACTGCTCTCTCAGCCAGAGTCTTCCTCTTCTGGCTTCCACTCCTGGGGTCTCTACCCCATCAAGGTGATCAATTTCACATACTCTTCAGCCTGGCACTTTTTCCTAGTGCCAGCCTCTGTCACAGATGGGAGTTCAAATTTGACCTCAGACACTTCTGAACTATGTGATTCTAGGTAGGTCACTTAATCCTTGTCTTTACAACTCCTGCTTTGGAATCAATACTTAGTATCAATTCTACGACAGAAGATAAAGGTTTAATTTTTTAAATGTAATTTAAGATTTGCTAGTCTAACAAAAGTGAGAAGTGCCTCAGGAAAAAAAAAAGATAATTCCCAATGAAGTGATACTCAGGGGAATCTCAACATGGAGCAATGTCTCATGCCAGAATTGTAAGAAGAGCCCTCTTGAAGATGCTAAGCCAGATGTTTCTCTTCTGGGAGCTGGGGCAGAACTGCTGCTCTAGGAGATGCCTCCTGGGAACTCTGACCTAGTCATAACTGTAAGTCACTGAGGCATAGTCATCTAGGGAATTGCCCATTAGATAATAACTATTTTCAGAAACCCAGGCCATGAGCTCTAATTAGCTTCTTATGCTTTTTTAATATAACTTTCCTATTAATTTTTTGAACAGCGTACTTGCAAGGGAATTTGATGCTGATTCAATCAGTAACTTTAAATAAGTCATTTTCCCAGAATACATATATAGCATCTGAAGGGTCAACCTTCAACCTCCTGTCTCATGGGTAGCCTCCCCAAGTGCCCAGGCTCAACCTCTAAACTACCTGCAAATAATATTTCTCCTTCATTCTTTTCTTTACAGAAGATCCTTTATATCCTTAATACTATACCTTGGAAGCCAGAATTTCCTACTCTTCCCCAATGCTGTTGGTCTCCTCTGTGGCTGAATCATCCAACAGGTATTGTTGTCTCCTTCAATTAGAATATGAGCTCCATGACAGCAGACTCTTCCTCATTCTCTAAATGGTCGCTTCCACTTAGCACCATGCTTGGCATATGGTGCTTCATACATGCTTTTTCATTCATTCCTAGATTTTCTGGAAGACAATTATGAGACCCAGCAGGAAAATACTGCTAAAAACCAGCTGATAAAATCACAAAATTATAGAATGACACTTGGAACAGGCCTGAGAGGCCACACAACGTATTTATTATCCATATAAGAATACTCCAAACAAATCTTAAGTGCCTTGGCTAAAGTCACATATCTAGAAAGTGGCAAAGTCAAGATTTAAACCCAAGTCCTCTGTCTTGTAGTCTATTAATATATTTCCATAGTTCATTAATTTTACAAAGTCATTTTTATCATAACTACTCTATCAGATGAGTAGTAGAACTGACAATATTCCCATTTTGCAAGTCTGGAAACTGAGATTCAAAGAAGAGGGGAAATTTTCCATATGCTCATCACTAGTAGTCTGAAGCCCTTTCCATGGAACCATGCTGATTCTCTTTAAAAACAGAACCTAATTAAAAAAAAAAAACATGCTGTCTCAGAATTTCAAATTTAGAGTAATCTATCACTTCCTCTCCCCTTATGCTTTTCACCTTGTATTTATGCAAAAACTAGGTACATTAGTGAGCCTAAACCCAGCAAAGTCCTGGAGCCAGCTTATACCAGCTGAGAGTGAACATTTACATTTCAGAAACTTGTTAATCAACAAATGCAACAAATCAAGGTTTCATCTATTGTCTTACTGGTTTTCTAGTCTTAAGAAAGTTATAGAGAAATGTGTAACTGGAAATCTTGTGCCTTTGAACTACATTTCCCAGGAGCCCACTGACTTCCTCTTGTTACAGGCTGACATATATAGGGGATTAATAGGGTGGTCTTCTATGGCTAGCTCTTTTTGCTTCCTGGGTCACAACTTTGATAGAGCAGGGTGTTTGACCAGGTAGATTAGCCATGGGCACATGGTTTTATTTTGCTACCTTTGTATTTTGTTACTTCTAGTGATTATTAATAAATCTCATAAAATATGCTATTTTAAGTTATTGTATATTAATTCTAATTTTTTTGAAGTTTGCTTTTTTTGTTTGAGCATTTCCAAACATTATTCACTGGAGACAAAGATCATTTTCTTTTCCCCCTCCCCCCACCTCTCCCATAGCTGACACGCGATTCCACTGGGTATGACATGTGTTCTTGATTCAAAACCATTTCCATGTTGTTGGTATTTGCATTAGAGTGTTCATTTAGAGTCTCTCCTCAGACATGTCCCCTAAACCCCTGAAGTAAAGCAGTTGCTTTTCTTTGGTGTTTTTACTCTCACAGTTTATCCTCTGCTTGTGGATAGTGTTTTTTAGATCCCTACAGATTGTTCAGGGATGTTGCATTGTCCCTAATGGAGAAGTCCATTACCTTCTATTGTACCACAGTGTATCAGTCTCTGTGTATAATGATTTCTTGGTTCTGCTCCTCTCGCTCTGCATCACTTCCTGGAGGTTGTTCCAGACTCCATGGAATTCCTCCACTTTATTATTCCTTTTAGCACAATAGTATTCCATCAACAACATATACCACAATATGTTCAGCCATTCCCCAATTAAAGGGCATCCCCTTGTTTTCCAATTTTTGGCCACCACAAAGAGCGAAGCTATGAATATTCTTGTACAAGTCTTTTTCCTTATTATCTCACCCAGCAGTGCTATGGCTGGATCAAAGGGCAGACAGCCTTTTATCGCCCTTTGGGCATAGTTCCAAATTGTCCTCCAGAATGGTTGGATCAATTCACAACTCCACCAACAATGAATTAATGCCCCTACTTTGCCACATCCCCTCTAGGATTCACTACTTTCCTCTGCTGTCATGTTAGCCAATCTGCTAGGTGTGAGGTGATATCTCAGAGTTGTTCTGATTTGCATCTCTCTGATTATAAGAGATGTAGAACACTTTTTCATGTGCTTATTAATAGTTTTGATTTCTTTATCTTAGAACTGCCTATTCATGTCCCTTGCCCATTAGTCAATTGGAGAATGGCTTGATTTTTTGTACAATTGATTTAGCTCTTTGTAAATTTGAGTAATTAAACCTTTGTCAGAGGTTTTTATGAAGATTATTTCCCAATTTGTTGATACCCTTCTGATTTTGGTTACATTGGTTTTGTTTGTACAAAAACTTTTTAATTTGATGTATTCCAGATTATTTATTTTGCATTTTGTAACTCTTTCTAATTCTTGCTTGGTTTTGAAGTCTTTCCCTTCCCAAAGGTCTGACATGTGTACTATTCTGTGTTCGCCTAATTTTCTTATAGTTTCCTTCTTTATGTTCAAGTCATTCACCCATTTTGAATTTATCTTGGTGTAGGGTGTGAGGTGTTGATCTAAACCTAATCTTTCCCACACTGTCCTCCAATTTTCCCAGCAATTTTTATGAAATAGTGGATTTTTGTCCCAAAAGCTGGAATCTTTGGGTTTGTCATATACTGTCTTGCTGAGGTCGCTTGCCCCCAGTCTATTACACTGATCCTCCTTTCTGTCTCTTAGCCAGTACCAAATTGTTTTGATTACTGCTGCTTTGTAATATAGTTTAAGGTCTGGGACTGCAAGGCCCCCATCATTTGTGGGTTTTTTTTTCATTGTTTCCCTGGATATCCTTGATCCTTTGTTATTCCAAATGAACTTTGTTATGTTTTTTTTCTAAATCAGTAAAGAAATTTTTTGGGAGTTCCATGGATATGGCACTAAATAGATAAATAAGTTTGGGTAGGATGTTCATTTTTATTATATTGGCTTGTCCTACCCATGAACAGTTAATGTTTTTCCAATTGTTCAAGTCTAGTTTTAGTTGTTTGGAGAGTGTTTTGTAGTTGTGTTCATATAGATCCTGTGTTTGTCTCGGGAGGTAGATTCCTAGGTATTTTATTTTGTCTAAGGTGATTTTGAATGGGATTTCTCTTTCTAGTTCTTGCTGCTGAGCTGTGTTGGAAATATATAGAAATGCTGATGACTTATGCAGGTTTATTTTGTATCATGCAACTTTGCTAAAGTTGTTGAATATTTCAATTAGCTTTTTTTTTAATTCTAATTTTTACAGAAAACAATCATGATACAAATTAAACTTAAAAGTATGTGTGGTGTATGTAAAACCCAGTGGAATTGTGCGTTGGTTATGGGAGGGGCTTAGGGGGAAGAGAGGAAAAGAACATGATTTTTGTAATCCTGGAAAAATGCTCTAAACTAATCAATTAAATAAAATTTTTAAAAAAGAAACAAAAAATGTGTCTGATGTGCCCAATTATTTTTCTTTCACATAACCAGTTGTTAAGAATTTACCAGCACATCCCTGTTTACTCCCAGTGTTAGGTGAGATTATGGAACAAGGATTACAAATGAAAATTAAGCAACATCAACAACAACAGAACATATTCCAAAGATGATGAATGATTTGGGGCTATATTCTGTAAGGAATTATTAATAGTCATATTGCTCTTATGTTAACATTGATCATTGAGAACTGGCTGTTCTTGACAGTGGACATTGTATAATAATCTTTTGGTGTCGTGTTAAGATTGTTACCACAAAAACACCATAGAGAGATTCCCTCACACCACATTTACTCACATTATATCCTTCCTTTGTCAGCAGATGTTTTCACTCCAAGAACATAGGGAAGGGAAGGAAGTATGAAAGAACAGAAATCCTCATTCACCACTAATGTCAGCAGCTTCATTCATCCCTGAGATGTTCAGATCCATTTACTAAGGAATAGTGACTCACTCAGGGTTACATAGGCACTCACTGGACATATTATTTGAAATTTCAAAGAGTTCTCCTTTTGACTCATTCAAGGGAGGAAATGACCGCCTTTGCCTGGATTTTAAGTGAGAGGAAAGGTAGATGATCTGATAATAATTAAGGAGAAGTGATAACATTTAAAATTTCTTTTCATTATAAGTTTCAAGTCTAAGATTTGGTTCTGGAAAGGGAGACTTGAATCACTGATACAGCTTTGACTTACTTTTTGAATCTTCTCACAGCACTGGGGGTACATCAGGGGATCAAAAGCTTTCCATATTAATCTCTAGAGTCAGAGGATAGGCAGAGCTGTATGAGGTGAAAATGAGGACTAAAGTTGATTGTTTCAATTGGTTAGAGCATGGTGTTAACAAAGCCAGTTATGGATTTGACTCGTGTAAAGGTTATTTTACTGAAAAGAAATAGGGTACAATTGGAAGGGGCCTGGATTTGGAGTTAGGAGTGTAGGTTCAAACCTCATCTTTGTAACCTATAATCTATGTGACCTTACACAAGTAACTTGAAATCTCTTGTCTTTTGTTCCATCACATTTAAAAATGAGAGGATGAAGGATCCCTAAAGACCCTTCTGGTCTTTACAAAGACCTTTGCCGCAAAAAAATTAGATGCTTCTTTAACATTTTTTTCAAGAACAATATATGTCCTGTTTAGAATAATAATTTCGAATAGAAGCTATGGCTCCTGTTTCAAAGCAAAAATAAAAAAAGAGAAAGAAAAAAAAAGAAATGGAGAGGCAGAAGGAATTAAGAAAGGGGGAACCAAGACATTTTTTTATGTGTTCAATTAAACTCAAAAAATATTTAAATGTCAATCATGTGCAAAACACTGTGCTAGTTACTGAAGATGCAAACACACACACACACATGCACACACACACATGCACACACACATCCCTGCCCTCAGAGAACTGCTATCATCCTTGGTGGTACACAATTAATATAATACTAAGTGGCTTAAAGAGGGAGGGAGTATTGGCACCAAGTGGGGATAAGGGAAAGCTTCACAAAGTTTGGCCCCTGAGCTGAGCCTGGAAGGAAGATAAGGATTCTGAAAGGCATAGATGAGAAGGGAAGGCACCTTAGGCAATCTGATAGGGCTTGTGTGAATGCCTGAGGTATGGGATAGAATGTGGATTTCAGGAAGCTTTTGGGAGGTTAGTTTGCCTGGAACAAGAACCTATGATTAGAGTTAGATTAAATAGAACTGGACAGGTAGGAAGATTATGCCACAGAGTCTATAGTTAATGCTAAAGAAATTGGGAAGATAAAAAGTGTATAAGCAGGGGAATGGCAAGGTCTTTCATTAAGTGCCTTGAGAGTATTTTGATGATTACAAAAAGGATTGAAAAGGAAAAAGATACAGTGGATAGAAGGTTCATTTTGGATTCAAGGAAGGAAGGCTCTGTTTGAATTCTGGTGTTCTTGACCCAAGACTTAATACTCTATCCACTGTACCAACTTGCTAAAAGAGAAAAACAGACACAGGACTATGACTTGGTGAGCATAGCTTAAGTGATGATGATCCAGTCAAAGAAGAGAGGGCAGACAATTGGAGCATATATATGGAAAGAACTGAGTCAAATTTACAAAAATACAAAACATAACAAAAGTGGCAAATGGTCAGAGGATAAAAACATGCAATTTTCAGAAAAAGAAATTAAAACTATCTTTAGTTTTATGAAAAAATGTTCCAAATCATTATTCATTAGATAGATTTAATTGGCAAATTAAACAACACTGAGGTACCACCTTATACCTATCAGATTGGCTAATGTATTAGTTAAAATTAAATAATGAGGCTGCTAGTAGCTTTAATAACCTTATTACATCAAAGTAGTGATAGTAAAGAGAGGGAAATGTAGGAACAAGGTAGACAGTTGCTTAGTGTACTAGTCTATTTGCCACCATGTTGGATTGAAACTCACCAATGACATGTGTTCCTTCAGGTTCCAACCTCCAGCCAGAAGAGACCAAAGTCTCCTGGTCTTACCTTATAAGCAGTTTTATCCACCTATTAGCTCTCCCGTGTCACATCTCAGGAACCAAATATAGTTCCTTAATTTGCCTGCCACTGGCGGGGGGGGGGGGCAGACCCTGTGGGATGAGTTTCCCGTCTTGTTGATTTCAGTGTCCTTTCTCTGAGGGTTTTTCTATATCTGTACATCCCACTGATTGATGACATCAAACAAAGCCACAAAATGGGGAGAGAAATTCTCTTCAAACACTAATAAGACAAAAAATAAAAATGATAAATTTTGGAGGGGATGTAGAAAAATTTGGACACATTGAGGGAAAAGGCAAAAAATAGAAAGATTAATTAGGGAATTAATAAAATTAAGTCATGAGGCCATGAATCAGGATGATGACTCAATGAGTGAAGAGAAAAAGGACAATTTTGAAAGACATCACATGACAAGATTTGACAACTGATTTGGATGTTCAGGGGTAAAGGAAAGGAAATAATAAAGGACAGTAGTCAACAGTGTCCTCTGCTAGGGATTTACAAGGGAGTGAGCCTAGATAACTAGAAGGATGTTTGTTCCCTCAAAAGAAATAGAGAAATTTGGAAAGGATAGCTTAGTCTCCTGTATCATTAAATAGATTTTTTTCTAATTTTCTCCTTAAGATGTGCCTCTGAAAAAGAATGAATGATAGGATACCATTTCAAAGGTATATGTCCCATCACTCTTCTGCCATGCTTCTCAGACAATAAAAATAGTTAACATTTATACTGCAATTATCATGTTTTAAACACATCACATATCATTTGATCTTTACTATAATTCTGGGAGATAGATGCTATTATTTTTCTCCATTTTACATATGGGGAAACTGAGGTAGATAGAAATTAAATAATTTGCCCAGGATCATACAACTAGTAAGTCTGTGGAGGAAGATTTGAACTCAGAACTCCCTGACTCCAGACACAGTATTCTGTCCAGTAAAAGAATATTTCATAAACAAAAAGGATCCAGAAACCTCACTTGTTGAACAGTCAACTTTGTTGACAGTAGTCAACAGTGTCCTCTGCTAGGGATTTACAATGTCTTTCTTTGTAATCTTTGGGGAAATTCACAGTCAAAATGTCATGCAACCACTTCTTCATCCTATTAAAAAGGGAGAAAGCCAAGAGTTTGGGGAATACTTATGACACCAATTGTTCAGTAGTAACCAGAAGCATCACCCTCAAACTGCACTTAACTGAGTGGTCTGGGAAAAGTATCACAATCTTTGACTGCATCTGCTTAAGCATGCTGGTGAAAATCCATAGGGGATAACAGTTTGAAAACATCAGCTTCCCTGGACACACACAATTGAAGGCTAAGTCAGAAGAAAGGAACAATTTTTCATTTTGTTTTTCATTCCACATCCCACAATGGTTCCCCTCAAACTTAGCACCTATGTATTCTGTTTGGTCTTTTTGCTTTTGTATTTCTTGAACTCTTTATAGTATTTGACACTAGTGACCACCCTCTTCTCTTGGAGACTCTTCTTTCTGAGTTTTACTGATAATGCTCTTTTGATTCATTTCCAGATGTCTTCCATTTCTTTCTCCTTGACTGTATAATATTCAGTGGTGTGCTAGCCTCCATTGGACTCAAAAGCACTGTCGTATACCTCTTTTCTTTCTAAGATAGGTCAGGAAGACCTAAGTTCAAATCCAGCCTGATTCTGGCATGTTTTCCATGATAATACACAAATAACTTAAATTGAATTGCTTGCCAGCTCCAAGAGGGGAGAGGGGAGAAAGGAGGGAGATAATTTGGATTATATAACTTTGGAAAACTTATGCGGAATTTGTTAATAAAATATTTTTAATTATCTGATTTTGGGGCAAATCACTTAATCTGTCAACCTCAGTTTCTTAAACTGTAAAAGGAGGATATTGATAGCACCTAACTCCCAGGGTGAAGAAGCAAATTGGCACAATGGATAGAGAGCTGGAGTCAGAAAGACTCATATTCATGAGTTCAAATATGGCCTCAGACACTTACTAGCTATGTGTCTCTGAGCAAGTCACTTAACTCTATGGGCTGTATGTGTAAAATGAACTAGAGAAGGAAATAGTAAATCACTCCAGGATCCTTGCTAAGAAATGGCAAATGGCAGGCCTAGAGGTTGGAGGTCCTTGGTTCAAATGTGACCCACAGTACTGAATCGAAGACAAAAGATTAAGGAAAAAAAAAGAAATCCTAAATGGCATCATGGAAAGTCAAACATGATTGAAAATGAATTAAAAACTACAAAAAACTCCCAGAGTTATTGTGAGAATCAAATGGTATATTTGTAAAGCATTTAACACAGTTCCTGGCACTACTCTCCCTCTCCACTCCTCTATTCTCTTGCTTGTCATAACAGATGCTTAATATATGCTTTTTTTAAAAAGTGATTGTTGACCTATGTATCTCCAGTGGGCTTAATTATCTTTGAAGATGACTTCCTAGTCTAACATCAAAGGCAGTCGCACATCTTTGACTGCCTTTTGGACATTTTGAACAGGTTTTCCCATAGGCATCTCAAATGAAACATGTCCAGATGAAAACACATTATCTTTTCCTTCAAACTACCCCCTCTTATTCACTTCTTTATTATCATCAAGAGCATCACCGACCCGGTCACTTCGATTTTGAAACTCAGTGTCATCCTCAATTCCCCATTCTCTCTTCTTCCCACTTTAAATCAATGGCCAAATCTGGCCTTTTCTATCTCCACATCTCCCACATAGACCCTAGTTCAAGCTTTCATCACCTCGCAGCTGGATTCCCACAATAGCCTCCTAATTGATCTTTCCAATCCATTCCCCTCCCCGCTCTAATCCACCTTCTACACAGCTGCCAAAGTCATTATTTCCCAGAAAGCTCAGTTCCGTCTCAGTCCTCTATCCAATAAACTCCAATTACTCCCTCATCATTCCTGCAATAAAAGAGAGACTTCTCAGTTTAAAACTCTTAACAATTTGGCCCTCTTTAGTCTTATCTAAACACAATAATCTAGCCCAAGGGTCTATGAACTACTCCCCACTTACCCCAAACTGCTGCAGTCCAAATGTGTCAGCCCCTATTTCTGGATGGCTTATAAGCTAAGAATGGCTTTTACATTTTTTAAATAAAGTTTTCTTTTTTTTTAAATATATTTTATTTGATCATTTCCAAGCATTATTCGTTAAAGACATAGATCATTTTCTTTTCCTCCCCCCACCCCCCATAGCCAACGTGTAAATCCACTGGGCATTACATGTTTTCTTGATTTGAACCCATTGCCTTGTTGATAATATTTGCATTAGAGTGTTCATTTAGAGTCTCTCCTCTGTCATGTCCCCTCAACCGCTGTATTCAGGCAGTTGCTTTTCCTCGGTGTTTCCACTCCCATAGTTTATCCTTTGCTTATGAATAGTGTTCTTTTCTCCTGGATCCCTGCAAATTGTTCAGGGACATTACACCGCCATTAATGGAGAAGTCCATTACGTTCGATTATACCACAGTGTATTAGTCTCTGTGTACAATGTTCTCCTGGTTCTGCTCCTCTCGCTCTGCATCACTTCCTGGAGGTTGTTCCAGTCTCCATGGAACTCCTCCACTTTATTATTCCTTTTAGCACAATAGTATTCCATCACCAACATATACCACAATTTGCTCAGCCATAAATAAAGTTTTCTTGTATAAAAAACTCTTCTTCAAAACTTCAGGACAGATTTGTATGACAGTTTGACAGCTCTTACCCAGCCAGACTCATCTTGATGTTCCTCACACTCAATAGTCAGACTCTCATGCCTTCAAACTGGCCATTCCCCATACCTAGAATACCCTCTCTCCTCATCTTGATCTCTTGGAATAGGTTAGCCAATAAGCATTTATTAAGTACCTACTATATTCCTGCCATTGTGCTGAGCACTGAGGATACAAAGACAACCATAAGGCTCTCTTTGCTGTCAAGAAGCTCCCAGTCCTCCTTCCTTTAGGATTTAATGCCCTCAACAAGTCACTTAACCCTGTTTGCCTTAGTTCCTCACTTGTAAAATAAGCCAGAGAAGGATTTGGCAAAGCACTCCAGTATCTCTGCCAAGCCAGTGCCAAATGGGATCATGAAGAGTCAGACATGACTGCAAATGATTGAATTAAACATAAAAAGGTAACTTCTGAATAAGGGGTTTCCTTGGCCTTTGCTAATCCTGTTGACTTCCCCCTTTAGATGACTTTTATCTGGTATGATTGTGGCATGTGTGTTTTCACGCACCCACATCTAATCTCTAGACTATATTCTCCATTGTAAATTCCTTAGTGGAAGTATCCCTTTGTAGCCTCAATGCTGAGCCCAGTGGTTGGCATGCAATATGTACTAGATCAATGGTAATTGAGTGACTGATTGATGTATTGATTCATAACTCTGGGTAACACCCTCTACTGAATCAGAACTTCAATTAGACACTTTTCTGGGGTACATAAAGATTAAGATAGTGTCCATGAATTCACACAGTGAGATGTCTGAATTAGAGTGTGAACACAGGTCTTTCTGGCTTATAAACAGTCTATTCATTAAACCATAATATCTCTCTATCAGTAGGGAGGGAGGTACTGAACCTGAATTAGAAGGACTCAAGTTCAAATCTGGTTTTAGTCACACTAATTATATAATCCTGGGAAGTCAATGAACCTCTACTTGCCTCAGTTTCCTCAATTTTAAAAATGGGGATAATAATAGCACCTACCTTCCTGGGTTGCTGAGAGGAGCAAATTAGATATTTGTGAAGCACTTAGTAAAATCCCTGGTACAATATAAGTGCTTAATAAAGGTTATCTTCCATGTGTGCATTTAAAAAAAAATTTGGACAGAATAAAATCCTAACATGTGATGTAGTTCGACCTGCTATAGGATGATGGACAAAATGACGTTTTGAGATCTAACCCAGTCCTGAAAGAACTATGGCTGAAGTGCTTAGTTCAGCCCTTTAGCAAATCCATTGTTTAAGCATATAAACTAGCTAAAAAACGAATAGGTATAAGGTCCCCTGGGTCTTTATTCTTTAGGGGGAAAAACTGAATCTGTGCAGCTATGGCTAAAAAGTGTTTTGACATGTCTGGGAAAGCTATACTAGTTTCCAATTTAAGGACTTTAGTTTGGCTGAGTATCCATCACCTCATGAGATGAGCAGTCACCTTCTCTCCAAAGGATGTGGCCTGTTCCAGTCTCCTCTCTAGCACATCTTCTATGACTTAGACAGGTGATCAAGTTCATTGGGAGTTAGCACACTTCCCCACTGAATTGAACCAAAGCAGTGGAGAGTGAGCAAAACCCAGCATGGAGTGTTCTCATTAAGGATGGGAGAAGGCAGCAAGAAAACCAATTACTTATACCTGAAGTCTCCATACAGGTACAGGGAATCAGTGGCTGCCAGCCACTCTTGCCTCAGGGCACTAGATAATAACTTCAGAATCATGACTTGGACAGCGAGGCTCAGAGCCCAACTTCACTATGCTAGAACACGAAAGGTAATGCTTTTCAAAACAGCAGAAAATCCCAAGCACAGAAGGATGAGTGGGGATATTTAATAGGTATGTCCTCCTAGTAGTCTGGTGTCAAGCAAATGGTCCTTTGGGCTCATTAACTGTAAATGGGAAGGTGAAGCAGAGAAAGCAAATGGATGACATGGCAAAGCTGTTTTTCTCCACCAATGAGTGGTTGGGTTTTTATTTAAAAAAGACAGCAATGACTTGCCAGTAATTAATGGAAGGGTCTTCAATTTACTTAATTAAGGACTAGAAGTAGAATTATGATACAGAAAAGTGTAGGTATACATAGGAAGGTTAGATCATTAGTAATCTCTTGAGGAAAACCTATGGCTCTTATGAAGTACAAGTGCTGACCTATATATGTACATCATTGGGATGCTGAGTTGTAGAATAAGAAGAGATCTTTTGAAAAGCAGGTATTTTAAGACATTATGAAGGATGAATCCCTTCCATAGCCTCCCTGGGCCTCTGAATATCTCCATTGATGGGATTCTCATCTTTAAGAAGTCAAGTCCTTATTTAAGAACTTGGAACAAAAAACAGACCTTTTCCTTGAAGAGAGAAAATTGTGTAAAAGAATGCTATTTTGTTGCCTGCTGGAACAACACTTAGAGACAGGTTAGGATTCCTCCCTATCTCTTGGCATACTTTTTCTTTGTTGCTTCTTCTTTGAAGTACTTCTATACCTTCATGAAACACATGTTTCCCTAAGAGCCCAGAGAAGAGAAATGTGTTTATTCATTCCTTTTTCATGGTCTTCTAGGACAAAAACAACATTGGATCTTGGGTATTTAGAGGAGTGACATAATATTGGTAGAAATGGAAACATAGGAGACTCAAAACATCATTAAAAATTCTATTTCTCCTCCACATTGTCTTTAAGTCATCCTTTGGCTTTTTGTAGCTCGCTTGGCTAATTTTTACAGTTAATTGTTGTTGCAAAATTACATTATTGTACTTGTTTTATAAACTGGGAATTCATCCTGAGGACTTTTGCTCAGGACTCAATTTATTTAAGGTGGGCTATTTTTCCTTTTCTCCTGACATGCTAAAGTTTTCTTCCTTAAATTCTACTAATGGGAAGTTAGCATATTCTTGCCATGTCCAAACACAGAAGCAAAGGAAAGCAGTCCAGAGGCAGAAGTTAAATCTTCAACTGAAATCTAATCAATTTATTTGTTTCTTTTTGATGCCGAACTTCAGATGATCCCTCAAACATCAGTAGCTTTGAGATTCTATGTGATAATAATTAGAGTTGTACAAAGCCCTGGTCTGCTTTGACAGTTATTGAATTTCCTCTCACTTGTGTACCAATAGGAGCTGCATAGAAATGTTCTGGTAAACATTTAATAACCAGGTTCTCTTGGTGAGGAGAGGAGGGGAGGGAGTAAGAACGTAATGTTTAAGTTTAACTTGAACTAACATTTTATCAAAAAAATCTAGCTCAATAAAATGATAAATCATTCCCTGATTTAAAGTCATTGTTAATTTCTGAATTGTAAGTAATCACAATTAAAATTTAATAATTTCTCACAATTCTTATAAGCTAGGTAGAGCTGGATCCAGCGCATGCTGGAAACTGGTTGACTATTTACTGGAAATGGTATAGAAAACATTTCTGTCAAGATATGGGTTGGATTAGATCAATGGTGTCAAATTAAAGTAGAAGATGGGGAGGGGGGGATAAATCTATATATCAGGATCCCTAAGGGCTGAATACTGACTTAGTTCTTAAAATATAAAATCATCAATCTGTTGTTGTATTATTTTTTCTAATGAAATTTTAATCCTGTTTGGGTGGCAAGGGAGAGGATTTCTGGCTACATGAAGCTGATAATGTAATGCACCTGATTTGTTTGGCACCTCAGGAATAGATGACTTTGGAACTCACTTAAGAATAAATATTTGTACTTCCGGGTAAGCATGTCAGCAGTCTAGACAAGGGACAATTCCTCTCCTCAGCACCCACCAATTTAGACTACCTCAAAAGACCCCCCAAAACCAAATTCATTAGAATGAAGGGATTCTACAGTAGGGCACAGCATTGAAGGTACCTGGGATTTGGGCATTTCCACACTATAAGGGTGTAGAAAAGCTCCCACCCAAACATGAGCTGATCTACCCTGCCCCACCCCACCTACGGAACCAGAGTCAGAGCTAGAATGTGCCAGAATCAGCGAGTGAGTGAGGGGCAGCTCTAGGTCTCGGGAGCTGACTAAGACCACCAAAGACCTACCCCTGATAACAGCTACACCTGAAAACCTAGAAGGCTTGGGGGCTCAGACTGTGAGCTCTACTGAGTAGGTGGCGTAGGGAAGGGCAGTGAACAGGTGAAGCTGCTGAGATTTGAGAGCTTGCCTCAAGAAAAACCCTTGCTCTTTAACTCCATACACAGAGAGCCTGCCAATCTCACTCAGATTTCTGACTAAAATGGAAGTAAAACTCACCACTGTGATGGCAAATTGTGCCCAGGAGCCTCAAACTCCCTCCACCAAAATAAAACAAACAAGAAAAAAAAGGCACTAACCCTGGAAAATTTGTACTGAGGAAAAACCCAGGCTACAGAGGAAATACAGGAGAAAATTCAAATATATCCAAAACCTTCCCAAAAAAATGGAAATTATGCACAAGCTCTTGAAGAATTTAAATTGGAGCTTATAAAAAAGATGGAAGCCTTCTGGCAAGGAAAGTAGGAAATGGTTCAAAGAGAAAATAACAGTCTGAAAGACAAGAACTCCAATTTGGAAAAACATCTGGAAGCCACAAAAAGCAGGATAGACCAAATCAAAAAGGAAAAGGAAAATCAAAAGATTAAAGCAGAAAACCAAAAGATTATAACTGAAAACCAGTCCTTAAGGACCAGAATTAGGCAACTGGAAACCAATGATCTTGCAAAACAGCAAGAATTAATAAAGCAAAGCCAAAAGACTGATAAAATTGAAGAAAACATAAAATATCTCACTGACAAGCTGACAGATCAGGAAAAAAGGTCATGACGAGAAAATTTGAGAATCATTGGTCTACCTGAAGAGCCAGAAATAAACAGAAATCTTGACATCATACTACAAGAAATCATGCAAGAATACTGCTGTGATGTCCTTGTACAAAGGGGGCAAAAAAGACATTGAAAGAGTTCATAGAATACCCTCTACACTAAATCCTCTAAAGGAAACTCCCAGGAATGAAATTGCCAAATTCAAGAGCTTTCAAGCTCAGGAGAAAATTCTACAAGAAGCCAAAAAGAGACAATTCAGATACCAAGGAGCACCAATCAGGATCACATAAGACCTGGAAGTTCACACATTAAATGATTGTAAGGCCTGGAACATGATATTCAGAAGGGCAAGAGAATTGGGTCTTCAACCAAGGATCACCTATCCATCAAAATGGACTATATACTTCCAGGGGAAAGTATGGATATTCAACAAAATAGAAGATTTCCAAGTATTTGTAAAGAAAAGACCTAAGAACTAAGTGGAAAGTTAGATATCTAAATACAAAGATCAAGAGAAACATGAAAAGGTAAATTAAAAAGAGAGGGTAAAGGGAAAATGTTTTTTTGATTCAAACTTTCAAACTTTCTTCTCTAAGGGCTACAATTAGATCAAATTATATATATATATATATATATATATATATATATATATATATATATATATATATGTATGTATATATATATATGATTATAAATATATGGGGAAATGTTATTTGTAACTCTCAAAAATTGTATTCATGATTATTATAATTAGAAGAATCTTTCATAGGAAAATATTGGGGCATAAAGGGCTATAAGATAATATACAAAAAAAGGAAAAGAGAGGGGGGAATCAAAGATGGCACCAAGAGATACTTGAGGAAATAAAATAAATAGGATAATCTTTTTCACACAAAGATACACATGGGAAGGGGAGGGGAAGAATATTCTTATAAGAAGGAGAGGAAGACAGTGCTAATAGGTGATATTTAAACATTACTTTCAGTGAAATCAATTCTGAGAGGGAAGAGCATCTAGATCCATTGGGATCTTGAATTCTATTTTATCCTCCAGGGTAAGTGAGAAGGGAAAACTAAGGGGGTAAGGGGGAAGGAGTACAAAAAGGGAGGGAAGGAGAGGGAGGAGGGAACTTAACCGAACCCCCCAAAACAAGAAAGGAACAAAAAGGGAAGGACCAGAAAGGGAAGCATATTAAGGGAGGGGATTAGGGGGGTTGACGAAAAGTAAACCACTGGTTTAAAAGGATATAGCAAAAGAAGAAAGGACAGAACTAGGAGAGGATATCAAAATGCTAGGGAATTCAAAAGTGACAATCATAATTTTGAAAGTGAATGGAATGAACTCACCCATAAAATGTAAACAAATAGGATAGTGGATTAGAATCCAAAATACTACCATATGTTGTCTACAAGAAATACGCCTGAGGCAGGTAGATACTCACAAGGTCAGTATTAAAGGTTGGAGAAAGACCTATTGGGCCTCCACTTATAGAAAGAAGGAAGGAGTTGCAATCATGATATCTGACAAAGCCAAAGTAAAAATAGATCTGATTAAAAGGGAAAGGGAAGATAAAGACATCCTGTAAAAAGAGAGCATAGACAATGAGTAAATGTCACTGATCGACATGTATGCAACAAATGGTATCTCATCCAAATTTCTAAAGGAGAAACTAGTAGAATTGGAGGAAGAAATAGATAGTAAAACTATACTAGTCGGAGACCTGAACTTACCACTATCAAATTTAGATAAGTCAAATAAAAAAGTAAATAAGAAAGAGGTAAAAGATGTGAATGAAATCTTAGAAAAATTAGAGTTAATAGATATATGGAGAAAAATAAATAGGGGCACCTTCTTTCAGCCACACATAGTACATTCACAAAAATTGACCATGTACTAAGTCATAAAAAACATGGCAAACAGGTGCAGAAAAGCAGAAATAATAAATGGAAACTTTTCAGATCATAATGCAATAAAAATAATGATCAGTAAGGGTACATGGAGAGCAAAATAAAAAATTAATTTGAAATTAAATAATATGATTCTCCAAAATCAGGTAGAGAACAAATCATAGAAACAATAATTTCTTTGAAGAAAATGACAATGATGAGACATCCTTTCAAACTCTATGGGATGCAGGCAAAGTAGTACTCAGGGGAAAATTTATATCCTTGATTTCATATATTAACAAATTAGGGAGGACAGAGGCCAATGAATTGGACATGCAAATCAAAAAACTTGAAAGCTAACAAATTAAAACCCCCCGAAAGAACATTAAATTAGAGATTCTAAAAATTAAGAGGGAAATCAATAAAACTGAACGTATTAGAACTATTGAACTAATAAATGAGACTAGAAGCCATTATTTTGAAAAAAAAAACAAACAAAATAGACAAAATAATGGTCAATCTAATTAAAAAAAAAGCACGAAGAAAACCAATTAAGAGTATCATAGATGAAAAGGGAGACCTCAACTCCAATGAAAAGGAAATTAAGGCAATAATTAAAAACTATTTTGTCCAATGATATGACAATAAATATGCCAATCTAGGTGATATTGATGAATATTTACAAAAATAAAAATTGCCTAGATTAACAGAAGAAGAAATAGAATTCTGAAATAATCCCATTTCAGAAAAAGAAATTGAATAGACCATCAAAGAACTCCCTAAGAAAAATTCACCAGAACCTGATTAATTCACAAGTATTAAACATTCAAAGAAGAGCTAATCCTAATAACATACAAACTATTTGACATAATAAACAAAGGAGTTCTACCAAATTCCTTTTATGATACAAATATGGCACTGATTCCAAAGCCAGACAAGTCAAAAATGGAGAAAGAAAACTACAGACCAATCTCCTTAATGAACATAGATGCCAAAATCTTAAATAAGATACTAGCAAAAAGACTCCAGCAAGTGATCAGGAGGGTTATTCACTATGATCAGGTGGGATTTATACCAGGAATGTGAGGATGGTTCAATATCAGGAAAACCATCCACATAATTGACCATATCAACAAGAAAACCAACAAAAATCACATGATTATCTCAATAGATTCAGAAAAAGCTTTTGACTAAATATAACACACATTACTATTGAAAACACTAGAAAGTACAGGAGTAGAAGAGTATTACCTAAAAATAATAAACAGTATCCAACTAAAACCATCCACCAACATCCTCTGCAATGTGGATAAACTAGATGCCTTCCAAGTAAGATCAGGAATGAATCAGATACCCATTATCACCTTTATTATTTAACACAGTACTAGAAACACTAGGAATAGCAATTAGAGAAGAAAAAGAAATTGAATGATTTAAAATTGGCAATGAAGAGACCAAGCTATCACTCTTTTCAGATGATATGATGGCCTACTTAAAGAATCCTAGAGAATCAACAAAAAATCTAGTCAAAATAATCAATAACTGTAGCAAAGTTGCAGGATACAAAATAAACCCACATAAGTTATCAGCATTTCTATATATCTCTAACACATCTCTGCAGCAGGAATTATAAAGAGAAATTCCATTCAAAATCATCTTAGACAATATAAAACACTTAGGAATCTATCTGCCAAGAAAAACCCAGGAACTATATGAACGCAACTACAAAAAACTTTCCACACAACTAAAGCTAGATCTTAGCAATTGGAAAAATATTAACTGCTCATGGGTAGGACTAAGTAACATAATAAAAATGACCATCCTACCCAAACTTATTAATTTTTTAGTGCCATACCCATGTATCTTCCAAAAAAAGTTTTTTTACTGAATTAGGAAAAAAAAAACATAACAAAGTTCATTTGGAAGACCAAAAGATCAAGGATTTCTAGGGAAGTAATGAAAAAAAAAATACAAAGGAAGGTGGCCTTGCAGTCCCAGATCTCTAGCTATACTATAAAGCAGTGGTCATCAAAACAATTTGGTACTGGCTAAGACACAGAAAGGAGGATCAGTGGAATAGACTTGGGCTAAAGGACCTCAACAAGACAGTCTATGATGAGCCCAAAGATCCCAGCTTTGGGGAAAAAAAATCCGCTATATGATAAAAACTGCTGGTAAAATTGGAAGACAGTCTGGGAAAGATTATGTTTGGATGAACACCTCACACCCTACACCAAGATAAACTCAGAATGGGTAAATGACTTGAATATAAAGAAGGAACCTCTAAGTAATCTATGTGAACACAGAATAGTATATATGTCAGACCATTGGGAAGGGAAACATTTTAAAACCAAGTAAGACTTAGAAAGAATCACAAAATGTAAAGTAAATAATTTTGACTCCATCAAATTAAAAAAATTTTGTACAAACAAAACCAATGTAACCAAAATTAGAAGGGAAATAACAAACTGGGAAACAATCTTCATAACAAAAAGCTCTGACAAAAGTCTAATTATTCAAATTTACAAAGAGCTAAATCAATTGTACAAAAAAATCAAGCCATTCTCCAATTGATAAATGGGCAAGGGACATGAATAGGCAATTTTCAGTCAAAGAAATCAAAACCATTAAGAAGCACAGGAAAAAGTGCTCTAAATCTCTTATAATCAGAGAGATGCAAATCAAAACAACTCTGAGGTACCACCTCATACCTAGCAGATTAGCTAACATGACAGCAAGGGAAAGTAATGAATGCTGGAGGGGATGTGGCAAAGTAGGGACATTAATTCATTGCTGGTGGGGTTGTGAATTGATCCAACCATTCTGGAGGGCAATTTTGAACTATGCCCAAAGGGCCCTAAAAAGACTGTCTGCCTTTTGAGCCAGCCATAGCACTGCTGGTTTTGTACCCCAAAGAGATAAGGATAATAAGATAAGATAAGATAAATAATAACATAAAATAAGATAATAAAATAAGATAATGAGGAAAAACACATGTACAAAAATATTCATAGCTGTGCTCTTTGTTGTGGCAAAAAATTGGAAAATGAGAGGATGCCCTTCATTTGGGGAATGGCTGAACAAATTATGGTATATGTTGGTGATGGAATACTATTGTGCTCAAAGGAATAATAAAGTGGAGGAATTCCATCGGGACTGGAACAACCTCCAGGAGGTGAGGAAGAGTGAAAGGAGCAGAACCAGGAAAACATTGTACACAGAGACTGATACACTGTGGTACAATTGAATGTAACTGACTTCTCCATTAGTGGCAATGGAGTGCTCCTGAACAACCCAGATAGATCTATGAGAAAGAGCACTATCCACATTCAGAGGAAAAACTGTGGGAGTTGAAACACAGAAGATAAACAACTGCTTGACATGGGTTGAAGGGATTTGGCTGGGGATGTAGACTCTGGGTGAACATCCTAAAGCAAACACCAACATTATGGAAATAGGTTCTCATTAAGGACACATGTAATACTCAGGGGAATTGAGCATAGGCTATGGGAGGGGTATAGGGAGGGGTGGGAGGAATAGAACATGATTTTTGTAACCAAGGAATAATGTCTGAAATTCACCAAATGAAAAAAATTTAAAAAACAAAGTAAAATGAGCTAGAAAAGGAAAAAAATAAAAAAAGAATAAATGTTTGTGTATTCATTATTTTTCATTACTTCTGGGATATCAAAGTACCTCTTAAAGTACCCCACATAGTTATTTTCTGTTAGACAAAAGAGCTAAGAAAAGCAGAGAAGCTAGATCTGCAAGTGCAATGTCAAAGATAAATATTTCCACACTCAAAATCAGATGCATGTGTTGATGATCAGATCAATTATTCATTCATAATAAAAAAAATTAAGAATCAGACTCCATTTAGGTAGGTCATTGAGTTGAGAAAGGACAAATTTGTCTGTATGTGTGTGAGACAGACAGAGAGAGAGAGAGAGAACGAAAGAGAGAGAGAAAGAGAGAGAGAGAGAATCTAGAATTGTCTTCGAAGCTATATGCGTCTGTTTAAAACTAAAGGAAATTGAGTAGGATTCGAGGCATACACAGAATTCATGTATAGTGATCTCCAAACAAAGTGATAAATACAGTGCTATGAATCACAAAGACTATAAAGTATGCAAATTATCCCTTACTCCTGGAATTTAACTTTAGTTTTTAAGTGAATGGGAGGGGCAGTTTATTTAAAAAAAATAAACTACTGAATTGGGGAAATGCTTTGGAAACCAAATATCTAGATCACTATTTATCCTCCATTCAAATGTGGTGTCCTTGAAGGCAAGAATCATCTCTTTACCTTCATTTGGTCCACTGTGCTTGACACAGAGCCTGTTACATAGTAAGTACTTCATTAAAGCTTATTGACTGATTGTTTCTCATGTTTGTGGAAAAAATAGAGGCATGTGAACTAGATCAGTGGTGTCAAACTCAAATGGGAATGGGGATCACAAACATACGTAAGGACACCTGGAGTATGTATATTGACTTAGAAAACCAGATATATTTACATATTATTTTTTATTAATATATACATTAAATCAGTTAGAAACTTCAATTCAGACCATATTCAATGTTATGGGCCAAATGTGACCAACAGGGCAATCATTTGGCAGTGCTAAGACAGATGATTATATAATTAATGAAATTTAGAAGTAGTTAAAGTTTTAGTCCTATAGAAGCAATCATTAATGGAATGATATCAACCAGTGAAACAAATCTCTAGAGGAATACCCCAGAGATCTCACTTTGACCTAGAGTGATTCAACTGTTTTGTTGATGGATTTGAAATGAGACAGAAGGCATTCACCTCGAATCTTCAAATAAGGATTCAGAACCATTTTGAAAAGTTAGAACAATTAGTTAAGTCTGAGATGAAATTTAATGTAGGTAAATATAAAGTTCTACACTTAAATTTAGAAAGTCAACTGCATAAATCTATGATGAGGGAAAAAGTTACTCTAATGTTGGAGATTCATAGACTCCATGGTCAATATATGTCAACATTGGAACATGATAACCAAAAAAGGTAATATGATTCTAGGCTACATTAAGGAAAACATTATGTCTAGAATATGAGAGTTATAATATGATTGCTTCAATCCTGATTAAATCACATTTGCACTGCTATGCTCAATTCTGTGGATCTATCTATCTATGTATCTGTCCATCTATCTGTAGATTTGTATATTTATAGTTATATTGTTATATATACATATGTGTATATAATATACAAATATATGTTCATGTATATATGTTATATATATGTTTATAATTATTCATGCAAAAGGAAAAGTCAAAGGTCAAAGGAAACCTAAATGAATTATGAGCTTGAGAAAGGAAAATATGCATGTATTATGGGTAATTGTCTTCAATAATGACATAAGTTCTTTTAAAGCAATAAAATTGAACAAAACTTTGAGAGTTATATATGGGACTATATTTTTATATAAAAGGTATATAATATGATTGCATCATATACAAACATTAAGCAATCCTATTTTATACATCACACAATCCATACCATGAATTATAAGAGATTCTTTTTCTCAGAAAAGGAAATTTTACAAAGAATGTGAAAATTATTTTTAAACATTTGAAGGATCATTTAAAATGAATCAGATATATTCTTTTTTGTCTCAGTGAGTAGAACTAATAAAAACAGGAAAAGGTATAGAGGCAAATTTCTCTTTTCTGTAAGGAAAAATTTCTAAACAACTCAAACTTTTAAAAGATGGAATGGACTAACTCAGAATGCCTCCAAGGAGAGGGATCAGTGTTCTTCAGGTGAAGGTTGGATGATTTAAATACATTCTAATTTAGGCATAAGTTAGAGAAAATATTTTCTAAGATTCCTTCCAAATGTAAATTCCATGATTCTGTGAAGCTTTTGATTATACTATGTTTAACACTTCCTTCTACAACTTCTTTCTATTACTTCTAATTTGGGTATCTAGGGCCAACTAAGAATATGTTTAATCCTACTTCTTCATGAGAACCTTTCAAATATTTGAATACAGTTATCTTGTCCATGCCAGATCCTTAAGTCTTCTCTTTTAAAATTTATTATCCCTACATTACTCTGGCGGCTTTTATATAGCATAACTGTCAGTACTCTCATAACCATGTTACCCAACTCTAACTTCTCTGATTCATCAAATGTCTTTCTTAAAACACAGGGCCCAAAAATGAATGCAATTCTTCAGATGTGAACTGCCTAAAAAAAGATTTCGTTAAGATTTTTTCAGATCTTGTACTGGACATTATCATTGCATTCTATATTTGGTATTAGTTTTCTAGGGATGCCATGTCTTATGGTTGAATTACCCTTTAATCGAACTCCAATGAAAATCCCCGTTTTTTAACACAAAATATTGTCAAACCACAACATTATCATCCTTCATTATGCATATGATCCTTTAAAACCAAATATAGGACTTTATATTTATCTCTATGACAAGTAATTTTAATGGAATTGATCTATTGATTATTAAAATCATATGATTCCATAGTCATAGTGCCCAAACTGCTATCTGATGGAGAGATCATTCTTAACATGATTTTAATCCAAATTTTCTATTTGTTTTTTATTTTTACCTTTAGTGTGGCCTAACATTAGAATATGCCTAATATGAAGCAAAAGTCAAAGGAAAAAATATAGACTGAGTTGAATTAATAATGTTGAATTTGAATTCCTCAAGATAACAACTCCCACTTTTCCTCAGCACCCAGTTATTGTTCAGCAGGATCCTCTGCCATCATTTAAAAACATTACATTTGATTGAAGTGGTCCTTTGAAAATCCATTAGCAGGAAATATAATTGAAATGGGCATATCCTCAGATTCTTAAATGCAGAGAAAGAACCTTTTCATCTTAAGAGAATTTTAGTTGATTTTGCTCCTTATACTTCTTATTCTTCACAGAGACTCATGAAAATAAATGCACTATGCAAATAAGAATGTTTTTCTCTTTCTTGGGTTTAAAACTACAAGCTGGAGGAAATGCATGTTTTCTATAAAATTAGGAATAAGAATTGAATGGTCTATTCCCACCAGATGCTAGTCCTGCATCCTGGTAGGATCATAAATTTTTTTGATTGGCTGCTTCAAATGGAAGCGTAGAATTGAGACCTAAAAAAAGGACCTCAGCAGCTATATGAGCTAATTCATTTATGAATTAAATCCCAGCTCTCAGGAATACATGTGATCATCCAGGCTTTCCTTGAAGTCCTCTAAGGAGGGGAAATCTACAACCTCTCAGGTAGCCTACTCCACTTAGCACAATTCTAAATGGTAGGATATTTCCCCCTTGTATAAACCCCAAATTTGCCTCTTTTCACCTTTTACCCATTGTTTCCCTTTCTCCTTGGGTAATAAAACAAATTTGATCTTTCCATTTCAAAGCCCTTCAAACACTTCACAACAGCTAGTGTATACATCCGAGTCTTCTCTTCTCAAGACTAACTATGCCCACAGATAATAATCAATCCTTATATGATATAAATGCAGACTCACCACCCTGAGCACTCTTGTAAATGTCCACCTTAAACTTTGACACCTGAGATTGAACACAATATTCTAGATGAAGAATGAAAAGAACAGACAAGAGTGGAATGATCCTCTCACTATTCCTAGAAGCTCTGCCTCTCCCACTGCAATCTTGCTAATGCTCACTGAAATCACAGAACCTGAGTCTTTTCCAGAAAACTGACTATTTAACCATGCTTCATCCATTGTATACTTATGAAATGTATTCATATATTTAAGTGTAAGAATTTACATATATCTGTATTATATTCCATCTGATTACAATCACTCTACTGTTCTTGTCTGTCAAAGTTGTTTTGGATCCTTACTCTGTCCCCACTGTGTTAACTAATCCTCCCAGGCCAATGTCACATAAAAATTTGGTGAACATGGCATATGTTCCTATATCTAAAGCTCTGATAAAAATACTAAACAGTGCAGGGCTTAGCACAGATGGCTAGAGTTTTCCATGGACAACCTCCTGACACAATGACAATCAGCCATTAATGAACACTAAAGTCTAGCCCTTTAAATTATTTTGAATCATGTAATTTGAATCTGTCTTCTCTACAGGAAAAGCATGTTGTGCCTTACCAACATTTTTGCTAAAATATAAGCTATATTCAAAATAATACCCTTATCTTTGTGCTTGATAATATTGACAAAAAAGGAAAACAAGATTGCCTTTATATGATGTGTTCTTGATGAAGGCATGCTGGCTCTTAGTAATCACTGGTGATTTCTAGATCCATGCTAAGCACCTATTTAATGGTCTTTTCTAAAATATTCTCATGAATTGGCAAAACTCACATACCCACAGTCTTCAGATTCTCTCCTTACTTAAAAAAAATAGAACATTTAATATTATCTAAGTGTGTAGTACCTCTCCCATTTTCCATGATACTTCCCATTATATTGTGAGCTTCTCAGGGACAAGAGATCATCATCTTTTGCATTTTTTTTGTATATTTAAGGCTTATAACAGTCTCTAGCACATAGTAGGTGTTAATAACTGTTCATTGATTGACAGGAGCTCAGCAATCACTACTCCCAGCTCTTTCAAGAAACAACAGTGTAGTTTGGTCCAGGTGGCTTGAATTCCTCCAGTCCCACTAAGTATTCTATTTCTTATCTTTGGGATCAATTTTCTTTTAGTTATTTTGCTCTGTCATTTCTAGTATAAAAATATTCTTGGATATCAGTTATCCTTATCCCATGTACTCCAAGAAAAGGTCCTTTTTTGGACCTTTTCTTCTTTGTTTCTCCTTTAAATTTTAGTACATAGAATCCATTTTCTCCCCCTGAACCATTAGAAATCTGCTTTCCCTAAATTTATGATGTGTCAGACAATTCCCAGATTTCTTTTCTATCATAAATTCTAGAAAGGAGTAGTTACTTCCCCTAGTGTTTCTGTCTTTTTCATCTCAGCACCCAGTTCTTCCCTGTTAGTGAAAATCAGATCCAGAATGGAATGTCTCTTTGTTAATTTTTCTACCTTTTGAAGGATGAAATCATCTTTAACACAAGTCAAGAAGTATTAGCTGTTCAGTTATTGACAGAAAGTCCCAGCAGATGCCTGTGTAACTCAAGATTGCTCTTACTAAGACAGAGTGTTCTAAAAGGCTCAGTGAAAAGCCTGGTGAAGTTTTAAGCTATTAAAGCTATTAAGCTATTAAAGTTTAAAACTGTCCTGAGACTTTTGGGATGCCCCAGAGATCATGACAGGCTTGGTATCTTTTTCTGAAATTCCTATTCTATTTCCTCTTTCTGTCCAGGCATAACAGAGGTGTCAATCTTGTGTTCCATGGGCCCAAGTAGCTGCAAAATTCCCAGATTAGAATTTCATTTAAAAATATCCAATGAAATAAATAAAATATAATATAGCATTGATTATATTACTTTGTGATTTTCTAAGACAATATATGGCCTGCAGGGACCTCTGTCTATTTGACTTTGACACAAATTTTCCCTGGAATACTCCAATAATAGCATTGTTAGTATTTTCTACTTCTTTGATCTTAACCTAAATATTCTATGTTATGCTGTCTTTTTCCCATTTCCCATATTTGCCTCTCTTGTTAATAAAATTCTTCTCTTGATTACCTCTTCTGCACACATAACACAACCCCATCCCCACTTACCTATCCTATTTATTTTGAGTGAGGCCTATACACTAGTTCTTGAAAATATTTATAAAGTCAATTTTATTTCTATTCATTAAGACCTCTAATTATGCATCCATCTCCTAAACTTTAGATATTTCCATGTAGACTTCTATCCCAAGTGTTTAATAATACTTTCTCTCTTTTTTTAAATTTTGTTACCTGTGAAAGATTGGGTCATTCTTTCTTCTTCATAGTTACTCTTTGTGGTACAGAGTTTAAAATATATACATACATGTAGAGGCAATTTCCCTCTTCCCTATCCTTCTTTTCAGTTGAAAGTCCTTTTCATTGTGTTTGCAAGACATTTGATATTTATATTCATATATACCATTCTAAGAGAGGCACAGCCTCTCTATCCAAATATCTGTTGTCCCCATATTTTAAACCATAGTCTAAGAACCTAAATTCCAATCTCAGAAAACATCTTCTTCATCAAGTGTCAATTTTCAAATAACTGTTTTCTCTTTTGTGTCCTTTTCCTTCAGTGAATAACAGGGACATCTATAATCATATCCTACCTAAGACATCACAGTCACTGACGATATTTTTTCAGTTCCTTTTTACAATTTCATTTGCTCCCTTGTGAATCACCATGTCCCCATTTGTTTTTGTCATCCATTTTCATAATTTTTTCTATTATACTTCTTTCAATGTAACCCAGAAAAACAATAGACATGTAAGTCCCCCTCCATCTCTCTCTCTTTCTCTATCTCTATCTCTCTCTGTCTTTCCATCTTTCTCTATGTCTATCTGTCTCTGTCTGTCTGTCTCCTTCCTCTATCATTGTCTCTGTCTTTTTCTAAAGTAAACAAATAACTATATCACTTCCTCTGAGAAAAGACATATCCATAACTATTACTTTCCTTTTCATGGATGCTATTTCATTGCTACCTTTTCAGACTCTACTAAATCAATTTTTGGAGAACACACAGTTTCTTCCTCCTCCCAGCATTAGGATTTTCCTTTTTCCAAAAGATTTATTTTATTGTCAAATTGTACAACTATTCTTTTTTTCCTCATTCTCTCTGCTACATTCTTTCAAATGCTAACATCCTGGCAGGATCAACTGTCCCTCCTCTATACTAGATCCCTTCTCCCCATCACTTAATCCAGAAATCTGTTTTCTTTGGGACCACAATACACTCATTCTTCATTCTTCAGTTTGTAGCATATGAAAGGGGTAGAAATGTGAGGGGTTTATACAAAAGGTTGGACTGGATTATTCAAGAGTAGAGTCTACAGGAATTTTATGAAATTCCAAAGAGATTTGTTTTTAAAATATAGAAAGAATGAAAGTAAGAAAATCAGAGAGAGGATAGGATAAGATATCTAGCCTAATCACCAAATATTTTACTCCAGCCTCTGGATCAACCCAGGCAGGGATAATTAGCCCTTAAGCTGAGCTGCCCCAGCCTTGAGCCAAGGACTTGGGATAAAGGGAGCCTCTCTCAAGAGGGTAGGTCTCTCCTGAGGCTAGTCCCTTCAGAAAATCCAGGAGAGGAGTCAGCCTTTTTCACTCACTCCCACATGGTAGTTTAAAGGAAGTAGAAGCAGTCCAAGATCCTTAGAGCTCCTCCAAAGTCAAGTCAAAGATGAAAGACCAAAAAACCTTTCCACAGGAAGTTCTTGGCATTTTTAAAGATAATTCCTTTTTGTCACTTCCTGTGACTTTCCTCCACTTTACATGGACCAATTACAACTAAAGCTTTGCTCAGGACTGTTCAGGAAGCAGTCAGTCAATTCTGATTCATCACCCACTATCATACATGTAGGTCACAGACCTCCCCAACTGAAGTATAAGTGGGAGGTATATGGTTTTGGTAATTAAATCTAAAAATGGGCAGGGGAGAGTTAATTTAATCTTCACAATCTAGGGAGAGCTAATTTAATCTTCACACATAGAAGGTATTCTTTGAGTCTTTTCATATTTTCCTCCAGGAGGGTGATGAACTTACTCTTAGGTCAACCTTTCGTGGAAGAGATTTAATAGTCATCAGCTGTCACAAAAAGAGAATACATTTATAAACATCATTTATAAAAGGAGGATTGGGGCTAAATTATCTTCAAGCTAGGAAAAAGAAAATCACACCATCTCTGAGCCTCATTTTCCTTATCTATAAAAAAGAGGGTTGGAGTAGAGGGCATCTGCGTTCCCCTAAGGCTCGAAATCTATGATCTTATTATGTTTTCTAGTTAAAAATGTCAAAAGTGCTGTGCCTCTAAGTTTCAAGAGTTATTTCAGAAGATAGCCCTAGGTTTGGGCTTTTCTTATTCACATGGATCATCCTTATTTTTCTAGACAGGAACAAGAAATAGACATAAACTAGATGGTTATGTCAGGTTTAGAGGCTATAGATGAGTTTATAATTCCATATAGGTACACTCAGGGTCACCAAATAACCAAATGAATTAAAAGTCAGTGAACGACATGGAGCAGAATCAGGATCAGCAATGTGTATGACATAGTTAATGTTCATTTTTTTTAAATCTATGTGTGTGATTGTCCAACCAGGGATCTGGACCTGCATTGCAGACACTACCAAATTATATGCCTATATTTCATAAAAAGAAGAATCCCTTGGCACTAAAATATGTGCATTAAAAAAAAAAACATTCCAGGGATGGAGGCAAGAAGTCAGAGTGTACCTGGATTTGCAGATGACCTCGGTGTGAAATATGATTTTGCTATTTCAGAAGCAGTATGACCTTGGGCAAGACTCCCTGTGTCTCAGGTTCCTCATTGTAAAATGAGGAAAGGTTAGGCTGCATCATATGTAGTCATTTACATGAATTTACTTGTATCCATTTGAATATACATGTTGTCTCTGCTGGTAGAATATAACCTCGCTGGTGGCAGGGATAGTGTTATTTTGATCTTTGCAGCCCCACTGTGTCATTTGATGTCTGGCATGTAGTATTTGCCAAATAAATAAATGATTGTTGAATTATTGTTCATCCTGATTCTGCTCCATGTCCTCAGCTGCCTTTTCATTCATGCAGCTAGTTGATCACCCTGAATGTACCTTTATGGAATTATAAAATTAGCAGAGGATACCTTAATTCTTAAGACCTCTGAGTCTTAGGTACTCTTTTCAAGCAATACCAAAGTACTTTTCTCCTTTAAGGAAACCTCTGTACTTGGTACTAAAATGGTTCTGTTGTGACTGAACACCACTGTTTACTTGTGGTGTCTGGATCAAATCAGTTGATGATCTGGAACCACTATTGATGGTGTCACTGTTTTTGAAAATCACAGCTGAGAGGGTCTACAAAATGTGGCAATCAAAGCAGTGCTGGTAGAACACGTTCATTCAAAACTCAAAAAGCCATGTAAAGCTATAGGCAAACCATATTCTCCTCTGGCATGACTCCCTCCTCAAATAGTTAATGACATCCAGAGGGCTAACATCTAGCTAGCCCTTCCTTCAAAGATATTCAGACAAAGTCACTGAAATGTAAACTGAATTGTGATCCAAACATTTTAAGATGTGGGGAAAGGCTAATTCTCAAAGCCATCTTCATCATAAGACCATGAGGCAAAGCACCTGGCAACACGTCCTTCTCCAGAGTTGACATTTCCCAAATATATTCTGAGAGTTGGTAAGTAAAATGTGGGTGATAAGTTTCCCCTTGCTTTTCTCTCTACTTGGAATGAGATTATTTGAAGATCCTTATCACTTCCAATTCAACATGGGAACACAGAGACCAGCTTTAGAATAAAAGTTCCTCCTTTGAATACATAATGAGTAAATGGCATCAGTGTGTCTTGTGAGTCACTGCCCTTAGTGACCCCACTATTCATTCTCTCTACTCTTACTACAGGGCAGCAGATGTGGGAAGGAATGAGACAAAGAGACAGCATTGTACAATAGGAATAATAATAAATTCAGATTTAGAGGACTTGTATTTGGGTCCAGGCTCTGCCATTTGCTTTAAAAAAAAAAAAACCTTGTTTAAATCACTTAATCATTTTAGATTTCAATAAATTCCCCTGTAAAATAAGGGATTTGGGCTAGTTGTCTGTAAGATAAAATTTTGGTCCCCCAAATTCCATCACTGGAAAGAAGGAATCAGACCTAAAAGATTTCTTCAAGAATTGAAAGACTCCCCCCAAAGCATCTTCAAAATTGTACACTCTACTACTAAATTCCATGCTACTGAGCATTTACTAAAATGCCCTTTGCACACCAATCTGCTTGAATTACCTAGGCAAATCTTTACTTTGTAGTAGGAGGAGTTCCATTTGTTTAATACCTAAAATCCTTTTCAATTCTAAATCTAAGATCCTAAGAAGAAGATACAGTTTTCTAGTTGAGGATAAAAATATTGAGCAATAAATATTCATTAAGTGGGTGCTACAAGGTGAATATATAGAAAAATATGTAGACAAAAGTGCAACAAAAGTTACTTAGATTGAGAAAGGATTATTGGTGGGGTCTAATTTGTATCCCAATATGAAGTAACCATTGAAATATGAAAGTTGCTTTACTTTTTTTTTTTTAAAAGAATCACCAAACACAATTAGAACAACATTAAGGAGACTGGATTCTTTGCAGTAACTCAAGGGCCATATTTGTGTGCCAGGAGGATTTAATTGGGAGCTATATTAGCTATTTTAGAATATGGGGTTCTAAGTTAATATCCTAAGAAAGATGTTCCCTGAGCTAGAAATAGACATTGCTTAGGCCCCAGAGAGTACTCATGAAACTTTCAGAAGTGCTCATTGAGTAATCTGAGAGTAGCTAAAGCAAAGGGAGAGCCAGATTCATTATAAGTTATCCAGATTTCAAAAAGGCTCCTTTCTTTGCCAGACACATGAGAGGAAGACATTTCTCAAAGAAAACAGATTTTGTTGTTGCTGTTGTTGCTATTTTGTTTTTCTTTTGGAAGGAAGAAGATAGCTGATTTTTTTAAAGTCCTTTTGAACTCAAATCAAGACAGTGGTTTTATTGGAAATCTATGCAAAAATGTCTGAGAAAAATGCAATAGGTTTTTTTTTTTTCTGTTCTCTTTTCAGGGCCTATATGTTTACATATGTATGTGGCAAAAACTTCGCTACGGTGCCCTTGTAATTAAATGGGCTAACTCAAGAAAGAGATTGCATGGAACACCACAAAATGTCAGCTGAAATATTGGAGAGAGAAAAGGGTTTAAGGAATTCAATGATATAAAGAAGTTTCCAGACAAGGAAACTCTGTCAATGCAAATTGGTACCTTCTCTTTAGCTTAAAATCCTTCGAGCATGAAGCCATTATGACCCAAGGTCACACAGGAGCATGTGCCACATGCTGTCCTTGACCTAAGATCTTTCTGCTTCTGAGGTCAGACGTCAATACACTATCATGCCACCTCTCAGAAATAGCTTACCCTGGATAAAAACTTACCTTGTTGAAATGCTACTCAGCTTTGATAGTAAATACATAGAGGTGATTAAAAGCTTCAGAACATTAACCTGTGTGAATAGCAATATATTTTTTAGATTACCTCTCCTTTAAAGGGAAGAATTATATCTCTGCCTTTAATTCATGCAGAACATTTACATCAAGAGATTTCCTGAACCAATCACATAATTTAGTAACGATAATAACAATATTAATAGCAGATAACATTTATATTGCATTTAGCTATGTGCCAGATACTGTGCTGTGTTTTTACAATTATAATCTTACGTGATTCTCACAAAATCCCTGTGTTATAGATGTTATTATCCTCATTTTGCAGATGAAGAAACTCAGACAAAAGAAGTTAAGAGACTTACTCAGGGTTATAGAATTGGGAAGGGTCTGAAGTCAAATTTGAAATCAGATCTTTCTAAAACCGTACTTGGATCTCCATCCACTGTGCCACCAAGCTGTCACCACAGAAAGTTGAGGAAGCTAGGTAATATGTTATTGTCCATCAAGATATCAGCAAGTGCATATTGTTATGAATAAAAAATAATCTTGGAAACATTATACTACCTTTATAAGCATTTAATAGTAAAGAGAAAGAAAGAGAAAAAGAAGATATCTAGCCTTTGTAATTTAAGCTAAAAATCCTAACCTGGATTTTATTTTACACTTGCCAGAGACAAGAGATAACATCAGAGCCTCCAGGATGGCTCAGAGAAAGAGCAAACTCAGAGAGAGAGAGTCAGATCAGGGAGAAGAATGGAAGCAAAAAGAGCCCATGAACTTCCCTTGCTGGCTTTTCAAAACTCAACTCCTCTTCCTGGATTCTTTCATTGCCCAACAGCTTTCATTCATTATGCCATTCACCTCATTGGCACCAACATGCCATCATGCCTATGTTCAGTCATCATAGACATGACTCTGATTCCCATGTTGGGTCTTTCCAGGGTGGATGTTGCTCAAATAAAATTCACATAATATTAAGTGTACATTGTATGCTATGCTATCTTGGGGAGGCAATAAAAAAAAACTTAAATGGTCCCTATCCTTGTTGACCTCACATTCTGTTGGGAAAACAACACTGAAAATTTGGAAGTGAATATTTGGTTTTCCATTATTTCTTTTAAATGTGTATGGCCCAAGCTCACATGGCTTTTCAATTTTATACACATTTGAATGGCAGTCCCACTTGGAAATAATGGATTGCTTTAATAATATACCAAGGCTTAAAGGACCAACCGCAACAATCCCCCTCTGCTCCCAATAAAGTTTTTTTTTTTTTTGGAAGGATTCTTCTTTTCATTGAGATTGTTCCAATTACCAACCATCTACCCAGAAATGGACCTCTCCAGCCATTTCATCATCTGTCTTGCTCCAACTCCACCTATAACAGACTTCCTCCAACAAAAAATCCAGAGAACCAGTCTTCCTTTTCTGGAGGGGAGGTAATCAACTCAATTTGGGGATTGTGCAATGAGGCTGAACTGTTTTGATTTGTGAGTAGGTGAATATAAACTTACCAACACACTATGCATGTGTGTGTCTGTATATATATATATATATATATATATATATATATATATATATATATATATATATATATATATATAATGTGGGGGGGGGGTGTAAATTAAACTACCAGGTTATTGACTCCAAATAATCCTTAGCATTTTTCAAGTCTCAGTTTAGGGGCTCCATCCCATACTTTTCTATACCCAATTAATATTTTTCCCTATGCAAATAACTTCCTATTTACCTATTTGTACAATTATAGCACTCCTGATAGAATGGAAACTCTATGAGTGGAGGTCATACTTCTCTTTTGTTGTTAAATCTCCAGGACTAGCAAAGTTCCTTGCAAATGGTGAGCACTTAATAAATGCCTGGCATATTTGATTAATCATGTTTATTCTTCCTTTTCCAGATAAAATAATATTATCTGACAGAAAATATGGAATAAGAATATAAATAGAGTAGATATGTTTCTCTGTCAACTGGAGGCATGATTTCATCTGCCCCAAATATCTCATCCATCCCTTCTTTGGTATTTCTCAAAAAAAAAATACAAACATCTAAAGATCCATTTTCTCGTCTTTGATATGCTCTACAAATATGATTTGAACTTCAATCTTCCTTACATAACTGTTAAACTTTAGTGCTACTCTTTCATTTTTGCTTTTAATATTATTTCCTTTGAATTTTTTCTACATGATCTTTTTTGTTCTGAACTCACTGGATAGATTCTTAGGAAGTCACATGGGTCGCTTTAAATACCTTTCTAATATAATCATACATGATTTGATTGTCAGAATTGTTATTGAGAGCCTTCTATTCCATTTTAGACAATTAATTCATGTGATAATGCATAAAATGTTTTTACTTTCTAAAATGTATTTTACTAAAATCTGATCTGATTATTTAATGTGTAAATTCTTTCAGAGCACAAAATCACATTCTTTCAAGTTTACTACTATTTCCATTTCACCAATAAATTGCTCCTTGTTAGTCAGAGTGATGGCCAAAGTAACAGATCACCTTATTGATTTCCTCACTTTCTCAGAGTTGAAACTATAGGCATGGCAAATCAATAATGTGTCAAATACTTTTCTTTTAGTAACTATCCTCAGCCCTATCATGTCAATATTTTTTACCAATAATTTAAACAAAACACAACACTTCATACTTAGTAGGTAATCAATAAATTTTTATTGAATTAAGAATAAAGGAATACATAGCACACTCATCAAATTCACAGAGTAGAGAAGAATAGCAAATAGATTGGACCTGAAAAGATTTTTTTAAAGTATTGTAATGATCCCAAAGAAACAAGATAGAATTTAATGGGAATAAATGCAAAGCTTCATACATAGTTTGAAAAAAATTCATAATATATATGGAAAACAATCTACACAAATGACTACAACAAAACAAAATTTAAAAATAACATAAAATAATATATATTGTACAATTACAAAAAACAAGCTGTCATAAAGAAGAAATATGAAAATATATCTGCTTTTCTTCTTTGTGGAAATGGGACATTATGGAAATGAAACATGATTGGATTTGACTGGATTTCACTGAAGTGTTGATTATATAATACTCCCTTTGGTTCATTCTCCAAACTCCCACTAGCAATGACAAGTTGTGTCCCCAGCCAGGAGTTGATTACCTCTCTCCTTGGGGTATCAGAAGTAACCCTGAGAACTATAGCTTATGTGTTTCTGAATGATGAACTCCTCATTATCACTCAACCAATAGAACCATATTGGCTTTTAGGGGAAAATATTTACTGGGGAAATGTGGCTTAAAAAGTATTACAAAATATTCCCCACATTCAAGATCCTTGGGGGAATGTGAATTTAAACATGAAATGAAAGTCAATGAGATACACAGGAAGAGAACATATAAGTCTAAGGGTAGTTCCCAGTTTCTTTTTATTCCTTCATAGAGTCCTAATGAAGCTCCCCTTAAGTGTAGCTCTTTTATTGGGCTCTGTGGAACAAGGTCGTTCCAGAGTCCTTGATCAGTAACTACTTCTTGAACTTGTGACTGTCATTTTATATCTATGTGGAGGTGCTTCCTTTGTTATTGTCTACTATCCAACCAACATGCTCTACAATCATCTCTAGATGCCATTAGGGCTTCAGATGGTGCTGATGGAACCTCAGGATCTCTCTAGCTCACAGAGTCATCATCTGAAAAGGTCCATCTCAGGATACTAGTTCACCTTATATCAGGAAACAGACACAACAAACAAAAAGAAAGGCACCATGTTTTCAACTGTATTGTTCTCCCTCCTGTAAACTAATATTAGTTTTGTTTCACTTGCAGTAGAAATGAAAGAAAAAACAGAGAAAGATGAATCCTTTGGGATGCAAATTCAGTACTAGTTTATTCTTTCCTGAGTTAATAGTTCTTCTACTTCTTCAGCCAGTTGTAAGATTTTTCTAATTACAAGGTATCAACCTCTCAACCACTCATGCCCATAAAAACACATCACAGAGTTTCACATGTTGGATGGGAACCAGGTGGAGAACATGTGCTCATACAATGTACAACTAGTCACAAAGGGACAATCCAAATCTCTTTTAAGAACCATATCCTAAAGTGGCCAGTCCATATCATTATAGTTTATTTTGTTGAAATATTTTGTTTTTCTATTTTATTTTTTGTCATAAAGAATGGCTCTTTAGTGGAAGGGAGAGCATATGTTAGAAAATGGCACAAAGATGGAAAAAACAAAATATAGTATTAAGAACTTAAGAATAAATAGAGATTAGAGGTGAAATGTCAGTAACAGGTCTTATATGAAAGACTTGAAAGAAAGGCAAAGTGGTACAAAAGAAAGAGAATCAATTTTGAAATCAGAGGACCCGGCTTTACATCCCAGTTCTGAAACTTTGCCGCATATGTGATTTAATAAGGAGTTTCAGTTTTTTGGCTTGTTTGTTTTTGCTTTTAAATAAAATGTGTGTGTTAGGCATCCTGAGATCCCTTCAAGCTCTACATCTATGGCTGTAATCAGCTGTGTTTAAAAGTGACTAATCATAAAATATTGTCTCCATTAGTTGCCAGAGCATCAGATGCAGTGGTCTTCAGTTCACAGCAGGAGGTGGTCAGTGACAGTTCTTTGGAGAGACAAAAACCTTCGGACTTGCCATACTCAATTTAACCAAGCTCACAGGCTAGTTGTTTTCTCCTGAGTGATATCATAGTCAGGGAAGTTGGGATCAGGGTAGGAGGCTGGAAGAAAAAAAAAAAGAAGTACTACAAACTTGGCAAAAGTACATTTATAGATGAGGAGAGATGTCAGAGAGGATTAAAAGGCACATCCAAGAGCAGAGGCTGCTTGCCACAAATGAGTTTTATTGGTCTCAGGGCAGTTTATAGGTTTCAGGCATTTGTACTGGCATAGCTTTTTGGAAAATAATTCCCAATAGAGATCTTCAAAGGAAGATTAGAAAAGAGGTTCCTAACCTGAAGATCTATGGATAGATTTCAGGGAATCTGGATGAGAAAAATAATTATATCTTTATTTTCATTAACCTCTAGGTAAAATTTAGTCATTCCTTCCATTATGAATATAGGTCACAAATCACAGCAGTATTAGCAGTAAGCGTTACTTTAGCCCCAATATAAATCAGTTATTTTCATATCACAGTATGGTTAAAAATGGATCAGATATCCTACATGACATGTACGTTGCTTTGTCAAAGACCACCCTGAGTTTAATATTTTTTCTCTTACTTTCTGACTTGGAATTACTACTGAGTATCAGTTCTAAGAGACGAGAAATGGGGACTAGACAATTGATGTTGAGTGATTTGCCCAGGGTTACACAGCTGGGATGTATCTGGGTTTAGATTTGTACCCAGGTCCTTTTTGACTCCAGACATGGTGCTCTGTCCACTGTGCTACCGAGCTGCCCCATCACTCTACATTTTAATGTTTTTTTTTAAGAACACCAATTTTCATATGATGTATTTAAAAATAAAATCAAGTTTTTAACATGCCTATATTTTAAGTGAAATGCCTTCTTCATTTAATGCATTAATAAGGAAGCACATATTTCTATTGAAATTAATAAAATTGTCTAATCAGGTTCTTAATGATGACACACAAGGCATGATCTAGAAGGGACATGGGCATTGGGTGGGAAGTTGTACTACAGAACTGTTAAGGGGAGGTCTGGGAGCCTCACAATTTGATGCTTCTCTGACCCACATTGGGAGCTTCAGTATGGCTGAGCTTCCTGAATGACACAGACAAATAAGAGACTTGACTTTAGGTAAAGAACTCTTTCGGATATCAGTGCATTTTAAAAATGGAACATACTGCTCATTTTATCTAAAAATCACTTAATCACTGCTTTTCATATTACTTTTATTGATTCCTTATTGGCAACTGTTCATAATAAAGGTAGAAAAAATTCATTTTCACCTGTTTCTCCCTGATCCCAGATTTTTATCTATCAAGAGTCTGCAACTCAAGGTCAAGGGTGCTTATTGTGTTTAGACTGAAAAGTAATCAAAGTAGTTTAGACTGAAATAACCTAGCCACACACACAAACACAGAGTCTCTGCATCAGTAGATTTTGCCCTCCCTGAGGACTCTCTTTGATCACAATATGCAATCGGAAAAGATACTCTGATATTTGCTGAGGTTTTAAGGTTTGGGACATCCTCTTAAAAAAAAATTAACCTCAACAAATGCAGGCAGATTGAGCAATTACCTTCTATTCTTCCACCCCAGAGTTTGCTATCTGAGTGGGTGGATTTCAAATTCTCTCTTCTCTCTCCAAGGCCATCTTAAAGTCAATATCCTGCAATAGCTTTCTTTTCCCAGATCAGGGATGCAAATTCAATCACAAATTTCATGACAACCGATTTTTTTTCTCCTGTCCTCATCTTAAGAAACTCCAAAGAGAAAAAGTTCTCTCATGAACACCTGGCCCCTTCACAACCTGGAGTGTTCCTACTTTCCCAGTCTTATTACACTTTTCTTTCCTCCATAAACTAAATCTGTGATGACGTCCTAGGAGTCTCCTTGTTACTGAACAGGATACTCAATATTCCATCCTTGTGCCTTTGTAATGGTCATCCTCTCTTCCTGGAAAGATCTCCCTTGTTCCTCTTAGAAGCCCTGGCTTCTATAAAGATCCAATTCAAATACCAGATCTTTTCTCCTCCCTCCCTAGCTACTAAAGTCTTCCCCTCCACAGTCACTGTTTTACTTCTTTGTATGAATCCTATACATTTCTATTTATTTATTGTTTCCACTCCTCAGAATTTAAGCCTCCTAAAGGCAAAGCCTATTTTTATGTTTTTGCTCTTTTTTGTTTACCTAATGCTCAGTACGGTGTCAGACATATATCACTTAACAAACACTTGTTGATTACTGACTTACACCAGAATTCTGTATGGTTATCCATGTCGAATCACTGGGAAATAAGGGATAAAATGAACAAAATGAAAAATTGCCTCACTGCAGCTAGAAGGATTTTAGTGATCAGGTAATTAAATTCTCTCCTTTTAGAGAAGAGCTAAAGGAACTCTGTAGATAAGAAATGGCTTGCCCAAAATCACATGGCAAGTAAGGGGTAAAGACAGGAAGAGAACCCAGAACTGCTGACTCTCATCCTAGTGCCCTTTCAGTTATAGCAAGCTGATTCAAAGAACTTATCCAAGTGTAACAATCAGATTATAGACTTCCAAGTAACAGTGCTCTTTATCAGTTATTGTGTTAACTTCAAAGCAAATCTACTATATAGAGGAAATTGCATTCATGTACACAACTCATTTGATGGAGAAAGAAGAATCATTATGCTTATTGAGTGAAAAATATATTTTTTTTGCAGGAAGAGAGTCAAGTAGTAGAAGAGGGGCACCTTAGTAGGAGGCAAAGGACCTCCGTTCAGATCCTTGTTTTTCCATTTAGTATCTATGTAACAAGTCAAATATTTAGCACATCAGATTCCATTTGGATAAGATGAAGATGTTGGAATAAATTATCTCTGATGTCTTTTCTCCCTCAAGCCATCAGGACATAAAAATATAACATTTAGAAGATGGCTTTGCTGCTGCTATTGTTGTTCAGCTGTTTCATCCCACGAGAGGCTTTTTAAAAGTAAAAAAAAAAAGGGGGCAGCTGGGTGACTTAGTGGATTGAGCATCAGGTCTATATATGGGAGGTCCTGGGTTCAAATCTGGCCTCAGACACTTCCCAGCTGTGTGACCTTGGGCAAGTCACTTAACTCCTATTGCCTAGCCCTTACCACTCTTCTGCATTGGAACCAATACACAGTATTGGTTCCAAGACAGAATGTAAGGATTTAAAAAAAAAGTGAAAAAATACTATGCTTTTCTCTGCATTCAACTTAAACAGTCCTTTCTCTGGAGGTGGCTATATAGCATACTTTTTAGAAGTCCTTCAGAACTAGCCTGGATTATTATATTGCTTAGAGTAGCTAAATTATTCACTGTCAATCATTCTACAATATTGCAGTTACTGTATGCAGTGTTCTCCTGGTTCTCCTTATTTCACTCTGCATCAATTCATGTAGATCTTTCCAGTTCTTTCTGAAATCATATGGTTCACAATTTCTTACATCACAATAGTATTCCATCACCATCAAATACCACAATATTCTCAGCCATTCCCCAATTGATGAACTTCCCTCAATTTCCAATTCCTTGCCACCACAAAAAGAGCTGCTATAAATAAGAGACATTTCTTGAACTCCAACTTGGACACATTCTCTCCCTAATATCATTTGGTATTTACTTATCTGTGTAAATAGTATATTCTTGTTAGCAAAATATAAGCTCCTTGAGGGGAGATCGTTTTGCTAAGGTAGCATAGCAGAGTGAATAGAACTTAAAAGTCTTATAATCAGAACAAGGAAATTTTAAGTCCTAGTTCTTAAACAGACTAGTTGTGTGACCAGGGACAACTTATTTAACTTTTCAGCCAAGCCCACCCAATTCTCCCTTATAGTTAAATCCCTAATACTATTAAGTCACATATTTACTAATATATGCTAATGAAGTAAGTTTCTAAAAGAAGAGTTCCATACATTAATGGAAGGAAGGAAGGAAGGAACGAACGAACGAACGAACGAAGGAACGAAGGAAGGAACGAAGGAAGGAAGGAAGGAAAGACAAAGTGAAGATAGATAATGGGCAAAGAAAGAAAATGATAGTGACAGGAATAAAGACAGACAGATTCACATTTGAAACAGTATAGATTCTGAGATGAACAATGTGGAAACAATGTTTGTCAGGCCAGCTTTAGTACCATGTATCATTGTCCAAATTAGGAGTCATAGAGAATGACCAGGTCAGTTGTCATGGAGATCAGAGCTTCAGAGCCCTAAAAAGTTCTCTGGAGGTGACCAATGAGAATCTGTCTGCCCCATTAAGTGAGTCACATGATCATATTGAGGCTACCCTTTCATATCCTCTGTCCCCTCAATTTATTCACCCTTCTTTTTGTTTTATTCCCCTGGATTTTAGGTTAAACAGTGATAAAAAGGATGTCAGGTATAGGCTTCTGACTCCCTTACCCCTTTCTTTTATTAGAAAAGGGTGTTGACATCCAGAGAAAGAACTGAGGGAGTAGAAACACAGAAGAAAAACAACTGCTCAATCACATGGGTCAATGGGGATATGATTGGGGATGTAGACTTAAGCAATCACTATAATACAAATATTAATAATATAGAAATAAGTCTTGATCAATGATATATGTAAAACCTAGTGGAATTACTCATTGGCTATGGAGGGAGAGAGGAGAGGGAAAGAACATGAATCATGTAACCATGGAAAAATATTCTAAATAAATTTAATTAAATAAAATATTGGAGATGAAAATACAAATATAGGATAGTTCCTGCACTCAGAGGAACCTATATTCTAATAGTATATTATATCTAATAATATATAACAGTAATGGTGAACCTTTTAAAGATGGAGTGCTGTGCTCACCCCTCCAAGAGACTGAATGCCACACCATGCCTCCCCAAGACCAAGTGCTGTGCCGCACCTCCCACCTTACTCCCTGGCACCCCTGTACCCCAGAAAAGGGAAAGAGGGAGCATTCTCATTGGGCTGCTGGACAGAGGGGTAGGGGAAGTGAGGAATGTCCTCAGGCACATGGAGAGGGGGAGGGGAATAGCAACAGTTCCTCTGGCTTTCTAGTAATGCATTCTGGGGGTGGCAATTGAAGGTGTGCCTACTGAGAGGGCGCTGTGTGTCCTTTTTGGCACACATGCCATAGGTTCACCATCATGAATATATACAGTATACAGAGTGGGGACCAAGCAAGGATTAGAGCTTTGACCTGCAGGGGCGCAGCAATTGTGAATGGAGCCATAGGGTGCTTCTGTTTACCATGAAAGTATTGATCTGAATACTGTTCTAAGAGCAAGAACTAGAAAGCAGGTGGCCAGGAATAAGAGAACAACAGTAACTGGATAGATAACAAAAGTATTGGGCAGGACCCTGTATTCTTATGGGTTACTCCTGCATGGGACATGAAGCAAGGTCTGAAGATGACAACCAAATAAGTCAGGTCCTTTTAGTCCTTCAGTCATTCACCACACTTACTTGGGCCTAAGCCAAAGAGTTCAAAATCTGCATAAATCTCAAAATCTGGTACAGAGGGAGTGGGAGGATGGTTTCTGGAGGTCAGGTGCAGAGGCTGACAGTTGCAAGGAACAATTAGGGGAGTAATAAAGTTGATAGCAAAACATCTAGAGTGTCTGTGGTTTCTTGATGGATTTTTGCAGGACTGGGTATGAAATTTGATCTGAAACTGACTAGAAATTTTATTTATCAGTATTAGAAGGAAGACAATGTTCTCATATTTGAGATGACAGGATTGATCATTGAAAGAGACTTTAGAAATCATCTCCATGTGAAAAAGTCAGGATTCAAAGAAGTGAGCAGAATTTTGTGTCATTGAGGTAGAAGGCAAGGGAAAAAGGAACTTGAGATCTAAAGAACACTGGTTTTAGAATCAACCAAAAATATGGATTTAAATCTGAATTTCTCAACTTCTCATTTCTGTGACCTTGTGATGTCTCTGGATGACTGTTAAGATGTCCCTTAGTCCTAAATTTATGATTCTATAGATCAAACAAGTGTTCAGATCCAGTACTCTACACTCTATGACTGCCTCCATTCAAAAGAAATCATAAAAAATACTTGGAAAACAAAGGTTGCTATTGAAAATAGTTGTGGATATATTTTTTCAAATATACAGTTGGCATCTAACAGACAAGCTAATGTTGTCACTGGGCACTCTCATGTAGTACTAAATCTGAGTCAACAAAGGAAACAATCTTGCAGGTTGAATGGTTTTACTTCAGAATTGGTAGCAACCTAATTTTTGCTTCTGAAGCCTTGGATTAGTTTAGCTTGTTTGTTTTGCATCATCCTCCATGGCTTTCAGAGGAATCACTTTATACCAGCATTCTACAAATCACAAACCGTGATTACAAAAAGGACAGCGTCTTTTAAAAGCTCACATGGCAGTGAACAAACACAGCTCATTATTTCAGAGGCTGAGCAGAATATTAAATAAATAAATACAGTTTCACCCATAATTTTCAGCCTGAAGATAATTGAGAGCATTGGGATAATCTATGCCAATTAATTTGTTGGATTTTTTTAAATTTGATAGCAGCCAGTTTCTGCCACTAAAGAAAAATAATCATTGTGTGTTCTTTGATCTTCTTTATGTAATTTATATAGGAAAAATGAACTAGAATATCTTCAAACAGAGAAGACAGAAACAGAGACTTAGAGATAAGGAGAATGAGAGAGATTGGGGTGGGGGAAAGAGAGAGAGAGAGAGAGAGAGAGAGAGAGAGAGAGAGAGAGAGAGAGAGAGAGAGAGAGAGAGAGAGAGAGAGAGAAGGAAGGAAGGAGGGAGGAAGAGAGGGAGAGAGAGGGGGGGAGAGGGAGAGGGCAGAGGCAGAGAATATCTTCTTATTGAAATGATTTTTCCAGGACTAGCCAGTATGTTATCTTTATATACTATAGGAAGCAGTTAGTTCAAGATGCCACATACTTGGTTGACCTGTTTAAAGATATAAGCCCATAAGATATTAAATGTAAAAGACAACATAAGCATCATCAACCCTAACCGCTCCCATCTAAAAATCAAGGAAAACAAGGTTCAGAAAGTGTAAGAAAGGTCCCTGCAGTCACACAACTAGTTAGTGGAAGACACAGAACTAGCATATCTTCTGCTTTCTAATTCAATGGTCTTTCCACTTTGTTCCCTTTTATTGACTTCATTCAGGAGCATGTAACTTCCTGGAAAGTTTGGGGTTATTTCACTTTTTTGTTTTTCTACCCCTAGTGTCTGGAATACTGGAGATATTTAATGAATAGTGTTATGAATAAATTGAGTATTAGTTCACTACATAAAAGTGCCCAAAGATTAATATTGATGAATGAGACCCAGGATAGGAAGCCCAGATGACATTCGAGCTTTAATGCCACTAAGTTCCATTCAGTTTTAGAACTCATAGTTGTGGACTGAACCTGAGTCAAGCCAATCCAGAGGCTGTTTACATCTGATATTGAACAGAATGAAATACTCATGGTTCATTCAACAAAAGGAAATTGGTTTCTCTGTCATGGGATGAGGGCATTCAACAAGGTTGTTGAGTGAGAGGTCCTCATTGTTTCAGAGGAACACAGCTTCCCAGTGTGAGACATGTTATTGATCCACACCAGGAGCTTCTGGAAAAGGGTCGGAGTTCTTTGTGATCTTTTGTATTCAGGTCAGCAAGTAGCTTCCTAAAAACCAGATGCTGATACTTAGACCCCCGGCCCAACCAAGTCTTAATGATGTTTTCGGTATCTTCTAAGAGAAGGGACTATCCAAACCTGCAAAATGGTGAGATTTTGGAAAGCAATACTGGCCTGCATTGCAGAGAACTAAGAAATATATTCACTATGTGATCCTAGGCAAGTCAACACATTTCTTAGTATTAAGCAACTTTTTCAGAAAAAGGTAGAACAGAGTTTTGCATCTGCATTGGGAGAAGGAAGTTTCTTGCAGGGAATTTAAGATTCAGATGAAATAACAGTTGAAAGAAAATAAAAATCCTCAGTGGCTGCCATACAGTAGACACTTAGAATATGCATGTTGAGATCTCCTCTTTGTTGTTGTTATTCAGAGAAATATTGTGCATTTTAGCACATCAAATCTAATGGCTTTCATAGAGGATTAACCTCATTTTATGAAGTCATAGAAGTATTCAGACACAGAGTTAAATTCAATTCAATAATTCCTACTATGTGCAAGGTACCATATTGGCTACTGAAGGTTCAGAGATAAGAACAACAATAAAAGACGCTGAAGAATGTAAGATGTAGGGGAATTTCTTTCATTCTAACCTATTTCTCTTTGTTCATTGTGAACTCTTTTCCTGCCTTTCTTTTAATCTCACTTTTTGAAAGTAGCCAATGATGTCTCCTACACTTTCATACTGAGCATGCTTCTTATTGCCTAGCCAATGGAAATGGCTTAAATAAATACCTATTGAAATAATCCTTCAGCTGAGGTGCTTCTGATACATAGGGGAAAGGGGAAAAACAAAAGCAAAAACAAATCTTTGGATCAGTTGGGGTCCAAACTGGGAGTCCCTCAGTTTTTTTATTAGAAGAATGATTTTTTTTTCATTTCTCCATGTCTTGAAATGACTTATAATCTCATGTATATTGGCTGGATACCTCTGGACAATATCTCCACATAAGACATGGTCTAAGACAAGGCATAAAAAAAGAAATCTACACTGTAAGATCTGAAGCTCAAGAGTAATCTCTAAAAATGTTGTAATGATTAGGGCAGTTAGAATAAGTCTACATATATAGAGGGTATGGATGTGTATCAAATATGTTGGAATGACTTCCAAAAAAATCTTAAAGGTGAAAAAATGAGATTCATTGGGAAGATAGGAAAGGCAGAGGGAGAATTGGGAATTTTTTTCTCATATTAAAGAGGTAAGCAAAGAAGAGCTTTTATAGTCTTCAGGGAAAAGAGGGATGGGCAATGTTTGAATCTCATTTTCATTGAAATTGGTTTAAAGAGGAAAGAATATATATGTATATACATAATACTAAGTTGGGTATAGAAATTTATCTAACCCAACAGGGAAATAGGGAAGGAAGGGGATAATAGATATGATGGGAGTGATAAAAGAGAGGATGTATTAAGAGAGGCAGTGGTAGAACTAAAATAGACTTTTGAAGAGGAATAGGATTAGAAGAGCTGGAAGGAGAGAAGGATAAACAGAAGATTGGATGGAAGAAAATATAAAGAAATCATAACTGTGATTGTGAATGGGATGATTTTAATAATAAAATGGAAATAGGTAGCAGAATATGTTAGAGACCAGAATCCAATAATATGATGTTTACAAGAGACGTTCTTTAAGATAGATACACACAGTGTTAAAATAAAAGGCTTCAGTTGAAGTAAAAATAAAGGCAGGGACAGCAATCATGATCTCAATCAAAACAAAAAACAAAAATTTTCTTAAATAAAGATTTAATCAGATAAAATATATTTTACTAAAAGATACCAAGGACAATGAAATAATATTAAAAAATTTATAGCAAGTTTCTCTGATAAGGGTATCATGTTGCAAACACACAAAGAATAGAGTCCAATATATAAAAAATAAGATTCAGTACCCAGTTGATAAATGGTCAAAAAATATGCACAAGTAGTTTTCAGAAAAAGAAATCAAAGTTATCTATAGTCAAAAAATTATCAACATCACTAATGATTGAAGAAGGGCCAATTAAAACAAAGCTGAGGTACCACCTTACATCTAGCAGAAATGACAAATGCTGGAGAAGATGAGGGAAAATAGACATTAGTTATCTCTTGGTGGCATAGAGAACTAATCCAAACATTCAGTATAACAATTTGGAACTAGGCCCAAAGGGCTATAAAACTCTGCATACCCTTGGACCCAGCAAAACCAGTACTTGTTCTGTACTAAAAAAAATCAAAAAAGAAAGGATCTAAATGTAAAAAAATATATATTTATAACAATTCTTTTTGTGATGACATAGAACTAGAAATTGAAGGTATGCTCATCAGTTAGGGAATTCCTAAATAAATTGTAGCATTTGATTATGATAGAGTACTATGTTGCTGTAATAAATGATGGAAGGGGTTCAAAGAGAAAATGGCAAGACATATGAATTGATCCATAGTGAAGCAAAAAGAAACAGAAGATTATTGGGCACAGCTCAGTAACAGCAATATTGTAATGATGATCAGTTATGAAAGACTTAGCAACTCTGATCAATACAATGATCCAATACAGTTCCCAAGAACTCATGATGAAAGATTGCTCTCTACCTCCAGAGAGAGAGCCAATAAACTCTGAGGGAAAAATTGAACTATATTTTTCTCTTTATTATTTTTGGCTTTTTTCCAACACGGTTAATTTGGAAATATATTTGCATGATTTCACATATATAATTGATATAATTTTCCTTGCCTTCTCAGTGGATAGGGAAGGAGTAACAGGGAGAGACAGAATTTGGGACTTAATTTAAAAGGAAAACAATGTTAAAAATAAATAATATTTCAAAATATCAAAAGAAGAGATAAAATTCCTTAAATGCTTATAGATTCATTGACATAGAGTTAAAAAAGGATGGTAGGGACCATCTAGCACAATATTCTTATATTATAGACAAGACATTGAGAGTCAGAGAGATAAATTTTCCTCCAAAAGATGAGATTTTTGAAGCTGGGGACTATTAGATTTCTTTTCCTCTCAGAACTTTGCACAATGCCTGGTATCTTGTAAGCCCTTAAAAATAAATGCCTGTTGAGTGGCTGATGGATTGTCCAGGATGATCAGGCATTAAGTAGAAGAACCAGAATTTGAACCCAGGTTCTCTGGATCCAGAGTTTTTACTATCTTCTGAGTTAATTATTTTAAAATATTGTTTACTTTGGTACTCCTATATCTTGTCGAAAGGAAGAATTGACATATTCCTGATCCAAGGCAAAGCTTTGAGAATACAAATGATCCTAAAAGTAGATTTTGCTTTATTTAGAGTGACACAATTTCAAATAGGGTGAAACCTAGACTATGGCATTATTTTCTCCAACTCAAGAACATCTGTTGGAATCTTCTCTGTAATCTGAAAGCAAATAAAAAATTTTAAAGAGAGATAGAGTGCAGAGTCAATGGTTTAAGTGCTTCCTGTAATACATATTACCTTTGGGACCTTGATTTGGTAACCACACCTTTCAATGTTGTAGGAAACTCTCTAAAACTTTTAGTTGCCAAGAATATGGCAAATTGCATTGTTGTTTTTTTGTATTCATTAGATGATATTTAGAAAGTACTAAAGTCAGTTACCTAGGTGTTTTAGATGATATTAGATGATATGATAGAACATGATGTAAACAATCATATGGCTTTGTCTAGTTAAATTCTGTTTTTTTTTTAATTTGGTCAATTTCAAACATTATTCTTTGGTTACAAAAATCATATTCTATCCCTCCCTCCCTTCTCCCTACCCTTCCTGTAGCTGATGCACAATTCCACTGGGTATTACATGTGATCTTAATAAGAATCTATTTCCATGTTGTTGATGTTTGCACTAGGAAGAAGTTGTTTTTCTTCAGTGTTTCTACTCGCACAGTTTTCCTCTGAATGTGGATAGTGTTCTTTCTCGTAGATCAACCCTCCAGGTTGTTCAGGATCACTGCATGGCTACTAATGGAAAAGTCCATTACATTCGATTATCCCACAGTGTATCAGTCTCTGTGTACATTGTTCTCCTGGTTCTGCTCCTTTCGCTCTGCATCACTTCCTGGAGGTTGTTCCAGTCTCCATGGAATTCCTCCACTTTATTATTCCTTTTAGCACAATAATATTCCATCAACAACATACCACAATTTGTTCAGCCATTCCCCAATTGAAGGGCATCCCCTCATTTTCCAATTTTTGGCCACCACAAAAAGCGCAGCTATGAATATTCTTGTACAAGTCTTTTGCCTTATTATCTCTTTGGGGTACAAACCCAGCAGTGCTATGGCTGGATCCAAGGGAAGAGAATCATTTAGCACCTTTGGGTATAGTACCAAGTTGCCCTCCAGAATGGTTGGATCAATTCACAAATCCACCAGGAATGCATTAATATCCCAACTTTGCCACATCCCCTCCAGAATTCTTTACTTTTCCTTGCTGTTATGTTAGCCAATCTGCTAGGTGTGAGGTGATACCTCAGAGTTGTTTTAATTTGCATCTCTCAGATTATAAGAGATTTAGAACACTTTTTCATGTGCTTATTAATGGCTTTGATTTCTTTAACTGAAAATTGCCTATTCATGTGCCTTGCCCATTTATAAATTGGAGAATGACTTGATTTTTTGTACAATTGACTTAGCTCTTTTTAATTTAAGTAATTAGACATTTGTCAGAAGTTTTTGTTATGAAAACTGTCTCCCAATTTGTTACTTCCCTTCTAATTTTGGTTACATTGGTTTTGTTTGTACAAAAACTTTTTAATTTGATGTAATCAAAATTATTTATCTTAAACTTTATGATTTTTTCTAAGTCTTGATTGGTTTTGAAATATTTCCTTTCCCAAAGGTTTGATATTTATACTATTATGTGTTCACCTAATTTACTCATAGATTTTTTTCTTTATGTTCAAGTCATTCACCCATTCTGAGTTTATCTTGCTGTAGGCTTCAAGATATTGATCCAAACCTAGTCTCTCCCACACTGTCTTCCAATTTTCCCAGCAGTTTTTTATAAAATAGTGGATTTTTGCCCCAAAAGATGGGATATTTGGGCTTATCATAGACTGTCTTGCTGAGGTCACTTACCCCAAATCTATTCCACTGATCCTCTTTTCTGTCTCTTAGTCAGTTCCATATTGCTTTGATGATGACTGCTTTATAGTATAGTTTGAGATGTGAACTGCAAGGTCACTTTCCTTCACATTTTTTTTCATGATTTCCCTGGATATCCTTGATCTTTTGTTCTTCCAAATAAACTTTATGTTTTTTTTTTTCTAATTCAGTAAAAAAGTTGTTTGGTAGTTCAACAGGTATGCCACTAAATAAGTAAATAATTTTGGGTGGGATTGTCATTTTTGTTATGTTAGCTCATCCTACCCATGAGCAGTTAATGTTTTTCCAATTATTTACATCTAGTTTTAATTGTGTGGAAAGTGTTTTGTAGTTGTATTCATATAGTTCCTGTTTGTCTCGGCAGATAGATTCCTAAGTATTTTATATTGTCTAGGATAATTTTAAATGGAATTTTTCTTTCAAATTCTTGCTGCTGAGAGGTATTGGCAATATGTAGAATGCTGATGACTTATGTGGGTTTATTTTGTAACCTGCAACTTTATTAAAGTTCTTGATTATTTTGACTAGCTTTTTGTTTGATTCTCTAAGATTCTTTAAGTAGACCATCATATCATCCGCAAAGAGTGATAGCTTGGTCTCCTCATTGCCTATTTTAATACCTTCAATTTCTTTTTCTTCTCTAATTGCTACTGCTAGTGTTTCTAGTACAATGTTAAATAATAGAGGTGATAATGGGCATCCTTGTTTCACTCCTGATCTTATTGGGAATACATCTAGTTTATCTCCATTGCTGATGATGTTGGCTGATGGTTTTAGATGAATATTGGTTAGTATTTTTAGGAAAGACCCTTCTATTCCTAAACTTTCTAGTGTTTTCAATAGGAATGAGTGTTGTATTTTGTCAAAGGCTTTTTTCTGTGTCTATTGAGATAATCATGTGATTTTTGTTGATTTGCTTGTTCATATGGTAAAATATGTGGAGGGCTTTCCTAATATTGAACCATCCTTGCATTCCTGGTATAAATCCTACCTGATCATAGGGAATAACCCTCCTGATCACTTGCTGGAGTCTTTTTGCTAGTATTATATTTAAGATTTTTGCATCTATGTTCATTAGTGAGATTGGTCTGTAGTTTTCTTTCTCTGTTTTTGGCATGCCTGGCTTTGGAATCAGTACCATATTTGTGTCATAAAAAGTAATTTGTTAGAACTCCCTCTTTGCTTATTATGTCAAATAGTTTGTATAGTATTGGGATTAGCTATTTCTTTGAATGTTTGATAGAATTCACTTGTGAATCCATCAGGTTCTGGTGATTTTTTCTTAGGGAGTTCTTTGATGGCTTGTTCAATTTCTTTTTTTTTTTTTTTGATATGGGATTATTTAAGAATTCTATTTCTTCTTCTGTTAATCTAGTCAATTTATATTTTTGTAAATATTCATTCATATCACCTAGATTGGCATATTTATTGCCATATAATTGGGCAAAATAGATTTTAATGATTGCCTTAATTTCCTCTTTATTGAAGGTGAGGTCTCCCTTTTCATCTACGATACTGTTAATTTGGTTTTCTTCTTTCATTTTTTAAAATGAGATTGAGCAGTACTTTGTCTATTTTGTTTGTTTTTTTTTCAAAATACCAGCTTCTTGTCTTATTTATTAGTTCAATAGTTCTTTCACTTTAGATTTTATTAATTTCTCCCTTAAGTTTCAGGCTCTCTAATTTAGTTTTCTTCTGGGGATTTTTAAAAATATGGAAAGCTTTATGAATTTGCATGGCATACTTGTGCCCGAGCCATGCTAATCTTCTCTGTATCATTCCAATTTTATTATATGTGCTGCCGAGGTTAGCACTGTCTAGTTCAATTCTGATTTATGTGTTATCACTTCAGTTGCCTTTATATCTCACTCTTGTCCCATACTTCCTTGACATTTTTTTACAATTGTCTACTTTAAAAATATTTTATTTTTCAATTAATAAGCATTTATTTTATCTCTCCCCAATCAATTTTAAAAATAAAATGAAGCCCTTGTAAAATTATTCATAATAAAGTAAAGCAAATTACATTTTAGAAATATCCCAAAAGACATATCACATATGATATTTTGTGTCTACTATTCCTCTCTAAGCAGGTGGGTAGGAGGATTCTACTTTGGTCCTCTGGTTGTCATTGTATTGATCAGAAATCTAAAGACTTTTGCAGTTGCTTTTCTTTATAATGCTATCATCATTGCATATATTATTGTCTAGGTTCCACTAATTTTAATATGCCTCAAGTCAAATAAGCCTCCTCAGTTTCCCCTAACTTTGTCCATTTTGTTATTTTTATGATCTAGTAATATTCCATTATATTGATATGCCATATTTGTTTAGCCATTTCCTGGTTGATACATACCCCTCTTTTGTATCCAGTCTTTTGTTACTATAAAAAGAGTTGCTATAAACATTATATATATCATATATATATATATATATGTCATTTTCTTCTTTCTTTTATCTCTATGAAGTATATACTTAGTAATGTAATTATTGGGACAAACTGTCAATGCAGTTTAGTAACTTTCAGGGAACAGTTCCAAATTTCAGCCTCATTTATCATAGGAAGTCTCCATAAGTGGAAGGTCCCTATAACACTGGAATTTCAGGTCCAGTCCTTATTTCTATCCTTGGGTTTTAGTGGTAAGAATATTCCATTACAAAGAACTCTTTTGAACTTAATAAACTCTGAATGTAAATTGAAGTATGTTTTCTAAAAAGCTTCTTTTTTTCCTATTTTTTGTGTTCTGTTTTCTTTTACAATGTAGCTATATGGAAATATGTTTAGCATGATTTCACATGTTTAATTGATATGTTGTTTGCCTTCTCAAAAGGTACAAAAGGAAAGGAGGGAAAGGGAGAATAAAGAACTCATTTTTAAAATTAATGTTAAAATTGTTTTACATGTAATTGGGAAATATTTAATGAAATAAATAAAATATATTAAGGTTTTCAATGATGTTTAACCTAATTATTCCAAAGTACATGATTCTATCTAATTCTTGAATTCATTCTTCCTCTTCTCTTCCAACTTGTCCCTTAAATGCCCCAGAAAGTTTGTAGTACTAATAATGAACAAGCAATCTCCATAAATAAAGTATTCCAATGAACAGAGTGATAAGTAGTATTTTTTGATCCTGGGTCAAGCTTCATGAAATGTATCCTAGGGCAAGCCACCATAAATGGACCCACAATCCTTTGTTTTAAGACAAATTTGTTTTGGGGAAAGGGGAAGAAATCCTAGGCATCTGGCCTAATGGGAGTATATTCTGCAACCCAATGATATCATTCCATTGGGGTGGAGGGAGGACAGGGAATGCTCATCTACATAATAGATTTAGAACAAGAAGGAACCTGTGTTCATCCATGCTACCAGTGTATGTCATCTCACTGTTTAATAAGCTCTGGGGGTGGGGGTGGGGGGTAAACAGGACTGTTTCCTGTTTTAATTAATTATCCTTGCTAGCTAATTAGAACTACAGAGAAGTATAAATACTGCTAAACTCCCACTAAATATCTATTCCCTGAGTAAAAGCCTGTGTTGTCCAACCCTAGTTTTGGTTCTGCCATTGAGGTGTTCTCAAAATGAAAAAATAACTATCATGAAATCAACCCAAGGTCAAACTTCACTCTCAGGACATATTTAATAACTGCTAATGCTTTGCAGTTTCCCAGAGATGTGTAGAATACTGAAGGGAGATTAAATATTTCTACCCAGTGACATATTTTACTGATTTTGTTGCAGTTCTACTTTCAAGACTGTCATTATAAAGCCAACTTGGATTTTGTGTTTTGTGAGGATATGCACTTCAATTCATTTGGGTAGTTTTATTGTACCAACTTGGTTGGAAAACAGCAGATGTTAAGTAAGTCAGGCAATTGTAAAGAAAAACACTATGGTAAAGTCACAACCTCAGCACCTCTTAGAGAAGGAACAGATATTTATTTAGCCCCGATAGGGTGAAAAGCATTATATTAAAGGCTAAGGAAATATAGAGTTTCAATAAGACTGTTCAGATTGATTTGGTTAAGAGTTGGTTAACTAGCATTCTTGTTTAAAGTTTACAAAGTCCTTTACAAATATTACTTCATTGTATTCCCAAGACCCCTGGAAGGTAAGTGCTATTATTATTCCCATTTTACAGAAGAGGAAACTGAGGCAGACAGAGGTGAACTATCGTGCCCAGAGACACTCAGCTAGCAAGTATCTGAAGCTGAATTTGAACCCAGACCTCTTCCATTTGCTACTTCTACTTCACTCACAACACACTCAATGCCAAAATTAAAATCTGGGTACCCAATCATCTTCCTCCTTTTTTGCATACCCACCATTCTAAAGAAGCAGTCCTTTCCTAGGTCCTAGGAATGATGCAGTGTCTCAATGACTTTATCTGTGAAATCAGAATGTTAAAATAAATATTCCCTAAGATTCAGAGCAATATATTTTATTCTATATTAGTGCACAATTTGTTTACTTTATTATCTTATGTTTTATTTGGATGTTAATCCCTTGAGTATGACAGGAGATATTAAGTAGAATGTGAATGACCAGAAGCCAGACTTTTATTTTTCTTTTTATCTCTAGTGGCTAGCATAGTGGCCATCACTTAGTCATCACAAACTCAGGCTTGGTTTGGCTGAATTGCATTAATATCCTATGGTTCTATGGGGCAGTGGTGATGAACCTATGGCATTCATGCCAGAGGGGACACTCAGAATCCTCTCTCTCTCTCTGTGGGCACTTGGGCTGTTGCTCCAGCACAGAGTTTATATCTAGAAAGCCAGCGGGACACAGGACTGGGATGCTTCCTTCCCCTTTTCATGGGTCCCTGAGGACATTTCTCACATCACCTGCCCCCTAAAAGTTTCATCATCACTGAAATAGGATTTCTTTTGATTCTAAAATTAATGAATAGTTCGAAAGGAACATTCCTACACAAATAAAACAGAAAAATCTATAGATAAAACAAATTTCTATTACACAAAGCTTACATTGTTTTAAAAGGCCCATGTCTAAATTTTATCTATTACTCTGTTTAAAAAAACAAACAAACAAACTTACTTTCATTCTTAGAAGTAAAGGGCTAGGTAGTAGGGATTAAGTGACTTGTTTGGGGTCATATAGCTAGGATTTTTTTTGAACTTTTTTGAACAAATTTGAACTTACCACCTCCCACCTCTATGCCTAACTCTCAATCTACTGAGCCATCTAGCTACCCCCCCAAAATTTTTTTTTAATTTCAAGGCTGGCACACTTCATTTTGTTTCTTTATGAGTTTTTTTATATTTCCTCTTCTGCATTAAAAGCTATTTCAGCAATCATCTTTTATTTGTTATTTTTATTGAGGGGACACTATAAACAAATATTCTCTCTCCCTTTTAAGCCTCTTGCAAATAAAAAAGAAAAACAAAATTCTTCAAACTAATAAGCAAAATAAAAGTTATTCATTTTCAACATCCAAAAATTTGTCTCACTCCAGATGTTGGATTCTTGACCCAGTCTGTTAAGATGTCTAAGCTATGCTAAGGTACCTTTCAGCTCCTAAATGTTATGATATAATGATTTGATTATGATTTTCTTTTTCCTTTGGGAAGATGTCTCTTCTGCTCTCTCCACTCCTCCCCCACAAACATTAACTCAAAAAATTTCTCACTCCTGAACATTTTTGGTTCCCTCCTGACAAACTTCCTCTTTCAAGAGCATTAACACTCCATACACTTATTAGTAATGTCTTTCTCTTCTAGCCCATGAATTTAAAGCTCATAGTTTTGTCACTCAGAGGCAGATTGTATAGTTTACAAAGTCTTTTATTTCCAATTTATTTGTTCCATCAGGGAAAATTGCATATTTTGCTGACTGTTCTCTTGGCCCCTATTTTATATAGCTTCAAATGTGTCAAAGATGATTAGCATTTCATTTTTCTCCTCTGTCACGCTTGACTTTCAATTAAGCAGTTCACAGGACTTTTTATTTTCTTTTTTGTTTCGATTACTACAGCAGAGAGATGACCACCCATTTGATCTGTCTGGTGCCATGACAATTAACGTAGTGGGGGAAAGGAACCTCACTTTCATTAGTAACCTACTGAGGATGCCCCACATGGACTGCCCAGCACTTCAGGTTAACCACACATTTTTGGAGCTGCCTGGAAGTCAAAGTTGCTCTATCAAGAATTTTTCCCTCTGTGGACCAGTCCCTCAGGCAAACTATATTAAAGAAAACAGTTTCATTTCAATAGGTATTCATTAAGTGCCTACTACACATGGCATCATAGGGGAGTGAAGTGTTCAGACTGATAGCATGGCTGTGTTCCTCAATGATTGGGAGGGTGCTGTTGCCCCCAACAGTAAGAGAAAAGCAGAAGTAAGAGAGTGATGGATGGATGGAAAGATGATTTCTGTTTTGGACTTTTTGAGTTTGTGATACCTCCTCTAATTTCTATGCTTTTTGATACTGTTGTTTAAAGATTTAATTGACTAGCTAATAATTTGTCTATGACTGCAAAGAATAGTATTGAAAGAGTGGGAGCAAAATTCACAAGTGGGGCCTGAGAAAACGTTTCCCCAATGGCTGATGGATGAGAATCGAGTCAATGAGAGATTAATTGGTATTATGAATAATTATCCAGAGTTCATAGAGGTTCTCATCATTCCAGGGATCTTTTTTTCCCCTTTTTAAACTAGAAGAGAGAGTGTGAACTTTACAAGGAAATAAACCAAAAAATAACATGGTAGAAAATGGGGTAGGTTAACACCATTTTTGCCTAAGGATATCATGATGCTAAAGCAACTGAGATTGCTGTAGCTATTGCCTTCCTTGTTTGGCACATATACATTCTAAAGTGGTCCCAACCCATTCAGGAACCATTCCACTTCCTTGTACTCCTATGTAAAAAAGGTCAAGCAATAGGAGATGATCCTCAAGAGAAATCTTAGGATTCAAATCATGTGAATTACACAATTTTGATTGATCCTAATGTCTAACATGATCTTACTGATGAAAATTTGAAGGAATATTTATACTCAAAAAAGGTGATGAAATAAAGGAAACAGGAGGCTAGAATTTTGAATTGGCTAGAATTGCCACATGATACTTAGCATGTTTGTTACCATGGAAAATAAAGAGAAAACAGGAAAAAGCTGAAGATTTCTTTTCTACGTGGTAATCTGTCTGGGAACTTAAGGGGTCACAATTTATTTCCTCTCTTCCAAAGAACAAATATTTTGCAGTGAATAGCTAGTACTTTTTTAAATCACAAAATGAAAAAAAAGTCATAAAAAGATGAAAAATTTGGAAATTGTTTCTGCACATTTTCTTTTCATTACCCAAAGTAGGTGTTAGCTGTGATTTTTAAAATAATATAACCACTTCATTCCTTTAACGACTTGCATTCTTTGCAAATTAATATCAGGCAGCTTTTAAATATAAGCACACAATCTTACTACAAATTACAAGGTTTAATTTTCCTGTTACTGAAATAATACCTGGTAGTAAGAACTAGAACCATTTTCCTAGATGATACATGAACCATTTAGGTTGGTATGGAATCTGAGGTTCTTGTCTCTAACTCTGTTGTATCTATAAAGCTGCCATTGCCCATGTGTAGACCATGAGCATAAAGTCTTCAAAATGAAAGTGTTGTTTTGTAAATGATACCAGATTCTCCTGATTCCACTTAAAAAGTATCCTGAAAAAGCCAGGACTGTTGTGGGTAGGTATGGCAGAAGCTACAGATGCAGTGGATAGATCCCTGGGCCAGGAGTCAGGAAGACTTGAGTTCAAAGGTGACCTTATGGATTTACTAACTGTATAAACTGAGGCAAGTCACTTAACCTCAGCTTCCTCAACATGGGGATAATAATAATGCACCTGCTTCCCTATCAGGATCAAATAAAAAAATGTAAAGTGCTTAGCATAGTACTTGATGCATAGTTGATGCTATATAAATGTCAACTGTTAGTATTTTTTGTAGGAGCAACAAAGTTCCTGTTGATGACAAAATCCCATGGAGTCACTGAAGAATAGCAATGCTTAGAGGTGATTGAGAGATTATTATGAAGGAGTTGTTAGCAGAGCTATTATGAAACAAGGAGATACAGTAACATTATGCTTTGCTTCCCTCAAGGTATGTGCCTCCGTTTTGCATTGTTAAACTACCAACACCATTGAGAGATATGCTTAGGTAATCAAAAGCAAAATCTAATTTTTTTTTTAGATTCTAAAATGAACATTGTGTTTATTTACTTATTTTTATTTAGAATATTTTCGATGGTTACATGATTTATGATTTTTCCCACTCCTCTTCCCTCCCTCATCCCAGAACTGGCAAGCAGTTGCACTTAGTTATACATGTATCATTGTTTAAAACTTATTTCCATAGTATTCATTTTTGCAGTAGAGTGATCCTTTAACATCAAAACCTTAATCATATCCCCATCAAAACATGATTGATGATATGTTTTTCTTCCACATTTCTGCTCCCACAGTTCTTTCTCTGGATGTGGATAACATTCTTTCTCATAAGTCCCTCTGGATTGTCCTGGATCGTTGCATTGCTGCTTGTAGAAAAGTCCATTCCATTCAATTGTGCCATAATGTATCAGTCTCTGTGTATAATGCTCTGGTTCTGCTCCTTTCACTCTGCATCAATTCCTGGAGGTCATTCCAGTTCACATGGAATTCTTCAACTTTATTATTCCTTTGAGCATAATAGTATTCCATCACCAACATATACCACAATTTGACCAACCATTCCCCAATCGATGAACACCACCTCATTTTCCAAAAAAAAATTTTGCCATCACAAAGAGTGACTATAAATATTTTTATGCATGTATTTTTCCCTATTATCTCTTTGGAGTATAATCACAGCAGTGGTATAGTTGGATCAAAGGGCAAGCAGTTTTTTAAAGCACTTTGCACAAAATTCCAAAATGCCCTCCAGAATGGTTGTACCAATTCACAACTCCAACAATAGTGTATTGGTGTCCCAATATTGCTACATTCCCTTCAATAATTATCACTTTCCTTTACTACCATATTGGCCAGTCTGCTGGATGTAAAGTGGTACCTCAGAGTTGTTTTAATTTGCATTTCTCTAATCAGAAGGGATTTAGAACACTTTTCATGAGCTTATTGATGGTTTTAATTTTTTCATAGTTTTTTTCAAACTGCCTATTCATGTCCCTTGACCATTTGTTGATTAGCAAATGGCTTGATATTTTGTAAATTTTATTTAGTTGCTTATATATTGGGGAAATTAAATCTTTATCAGAGAGTTTTATTATAAAAATGTTTTTCCAGTTTGTTGCTTTTCTTCTAATATTGGTTGCATTGGTTTTGTTTGTACAAAACTTTATAATTTGATATACTCAAAGTCATTAATTATACATTTTGTAATGTTCTCTATCTCTTGGTAGGTCTTAAATTCCTTCCTTTCACACATATCTGAACAAGTATACTATTCTATGTTCACCTAATTTATTTATGATTTGATTCTTTATATTTAAGTCATTTACCCTTTTTGAATTTATCTTGGTATAGGTTGTAAGATATTTCTCTAAAACTAACTTTCCCATACTGTTTTCCAATATTCTCAGCAGTTTTTGTCAGTGAGTTCTTGTACCAAAAAACTGGGGTCTTTGGTTTTATCAAACGCTACTTGCTGAGGTCATTTACCTCTAGTCTATTCCATTGATCCATCCTCTGTCTTTTAGCCAGTACCATATTGTTTCGATGACCACTGTTTTATCAAATAGTTTAAGATCTGCTACCGCTAGGTACCCATCCTTTACATTTTTTTTATTTCCCTTGATGTTCTTGATCTTTTGTTTTTCCAGATGAATTTGGTTATATAATTTTTCTAATACTATAAAAAGGTTTTTTTGGTCGTTTTGATAGGTATGGCACTGAATAAATTGAATAATTTGGGTAGGATTATAAATTTTATTATGTTAGCTAGCTCATCCTACCCATGAGCAATTAATTTTTTTCTAATTATTTAGATCTACTTTTAATTGTGTGAAAAGTGTTTTGTAGTTGTGTTCATGTAATTTCTATGTTTGTCTTGGCAGATAGATTCCTAAATATTTTATATTGTCTAGTGATTTTAAATGGAGTTTCCCTTTCTAACTCTTGCTGCTAAGTTTTGTTAGAAATATACAGAAATGCTGATGATTTATGTGGCTTTATTTTGTATCCTGCAACTTTTCTAATGTTGTTAATTATTTCCACTAGCCTTTTAGTTGATTTTCTGGGGTTTCTTCAGTAGACCATCATACCATCTACAAAGATTATAGTTTAGTTTCTTCATTTTCTACTTTCATCTCTTCAATTTCTTTTTCTCCTCTAATTGCTACTGCTAACATTTCTAGTACAATACTAAATAATAGAGGTGATAATGGGCATCCTTGCTTCTGTGACAAGGAAATCACTTTAAAAGACTGATATATATTAATTTAAGGTCGCCAAGGAATTCAGCTATGTAATTCCTAAATGAAAACTCAAGTCAGCAGTCAACCTTTTATGGAGTTTAATTACAAACAGGAGGAAGAAAGGTATTAGAGATAGAGAGAGGGATAGAGAGAGAGAGAGAGAGAGAGAGAGAGAGAGAGAGAGAGAGAGAGAGAGAGAGAGAGAGAGAGAGAAAGAAAGGGGAGAGAAGGGAATAGGGCTTAAATAACCCTTCTGTTTAGGCTGGGCCAAAAGGCCCAAGCCCTTAGATAGCTGAGGCAAAGAAAAGAGATCAGTCCCTATCACTCACGTAACCAAAATGGAGAAACAGTCTCAGGGGCCTCCACCTCCAGCTTCCTTCAGAGCAAGCTTCTCAGAGCACAACCTCTCAGAGCAAAAACTCTCCAACCAACAACCTCTCAGTCCTCAGACACCTCTATCTTTAAGGAAACCATCCAAGTTCCCTCCCCTCAGTTCTCACATCTACCAATCACTGTCCATGTCTTCCCTGTGCCAATGGTGGCTCTAGCTTAACCCAGGACTGCCCAGAGGTCTGTGGCTTTGCACATGTCTGTTGAAGGTCATATTCTCAAATAATTAAATCTTGATCCTTTGCTGCAGCCCTTCCTAAATCCTGTTAGGACTGAGTGGGGTGGAAATTGTATTTTCCAAGACCTGTTTCTGTCATTCCAAGTATCTCTATTGTATCAATTCTAAAATCAATCATGACTCAAAGAACTTCCTGTTCTATGCTTAAGCATAGGTCAAAGCCCTTTCCATTGTTCAGCAAAAGGTTTCTGTCCTAAAGTAATCTTAAGAAGGGAGGAGGAGGAACCTCCCATGCCAATGGGGTTCACATTCCAATAGAGTTCCCACTATCAATAGGAAATTTTTCAAGTATGAAATTTCCCAATGGTGAAATTTCCAACATTTATAAGTCTAAGAAATTTTAAGGTTTACACTTCACTACTGATATTATTTGGAAGGCTTCTAACTTGTCCCCCATTGCAGATGATACTTGCTGATGGTTGCCAAAAGAAAAAAAAAACATTAAATTTAGAAATAATCTGTTTAGACAATCTTTTCAAAACTACAATTAAGATAAAATTATTCACACTTGAAAAGTTTGTTGTTTTTCTTTTACTAAAAGAACCTCTATAGTTACTCTTGATGCCTCCTTTTAACAAAAAGAAATGTTTAACTGAAATCATTGAGGGGATTGAATAACAACTTTTGCAAGCTGTGATGATAATAAAAAGATCTAGGAAAAATATGTAAAACAAAATTTTCTACATAGAAAGAGTTTGGGAATTCCAGACCAGCTGTGCCCTAGTGTTTAAACTAATTCATATTATAAATCAGGTTCTTGGGAATATTTTTTAAAATTCCTTTAGTACCATTAGGTTGTCCTCAGGAGCCACTTAGACATTCTGCCACTGATGCCATCAAGGCCTGAAAGAATTGAACATGAAAGCTTTTCCTGCAATCAAGGAGCATTAAAAGAAGTATCCTGGACTTCCGGTTAAGATGGCGGCTTAGAGAAAGCTGAAGTTCAGATCTCCGGAAAACCCTTCCCGACCGATCTCAAACTAGAAGCTCCTAAGGCGCCGAAATTCAAAACGATCAACAGCACAGACCCTGGGAACCCTCCTCCTGGACCTGGACCAGGTTCAAAAGGTACGGCTCCCCTTAAAAGCCAGAACCCAAGATCCCTCGGACCTCAGGGGTAGGAGCGCAGAGTCCAAGGCTCCCGGAAGCGGCAGCCGCGCCGGGCTCAGAGAGCAGGGTCTGAGGAACAACAACCCTCAGGGTCTTCTACCCAAGTCCCAGTCCGGGTGAAAGTTACTGCCTGGGGCTTCCGCTGCAGAGAGCCGGTCGGTCCGGGTGAAAGTTACTGCCTGGGGCCTCCGCTGCAGAGAGCTGGTCAAAACAACAGCAACCCTCAGGGCGGGCAAGACAGCCTCACGGGCTGGATCCTGCTATCCAAGTCTCAGTGAAAGTCTGTGCTCTCAGAGCTTGGGGAAGCGGCAGCCCATCCCCCCGCAGACCGATGAAACAGCCTCACGGCCAGGGATTCTGAAGGCAACTTCCGGAAATCGAGCCAGGGGGAGAGTGTGGCCTCGTGGTCCAACCCTTCCATTCCAGTTCCAGTGAGGCATATTCAGTTTAACCCAGGGAACGCTCGTAGAACCAACATCTGCCCAGGACTAAAGCCTCGGATCACCAGACAAAGACAAGAAAAGCCAATCCTCCACGTTCAGAGATGACAAACTCCACAGAAGCACAGAAGCCCCAAAATACCAAGAAAAATAAGAAGAAAGGGGCGACACTGGACACATTCTATGGAGCCAAAATACAAAATACAGAGCAGATAGAAGAAGATATACAAGAAAATTCTCCAAAATCTCCCAAAGGAAATAGAAACTCTCCACAAACCCATGAAGAATTTTAATCAGAAAGGACCAAAAAGATGGAAGCCCTCTGGGAGGAAAAGTGGGAAATGATGCAAAAGAAATTCACGCATCTACAAAACCAGTTTGACCAAACTGTAAAAGAAAACCAGGCTTTAAAGCAAGAACTAATAAAGCAAAGCCAAAACACCAAGAAATTAGAAGAGAACATAAAATATCTCACCGACAAGGTGATAGATCTGGAAAACAGGGGGAGAAGAGAAAATTTAAGAATAATTGGACTACCAGAAAAGCCAGAAATAAACACCAAACTGGACATGGTGATACAAGATATAATCAAAGAAAATTGCCCAGAGATTCTAGAACAAGGGGGCAATACATCCACTGACAGAGCTCACAGAACACCTTCTACACTAAACCCCCAAAAGACAACTCCCAGGAATGTAATTGCCAAATTCCAAAGCTATCAAACAAAAGAAAAAATCCTACAGGAAGCCAGAAAAAGACAATTTAGATATAAAGGAATGCCAATCAGGGTCACACAAGACCTTGCAAGTTCTACGCTGAATGATCGTAAGGCATGGAACATGATCTTCAGAAAGGCAAGAGAGCTGGGTCTCCAACCAAGAATCAGCTACCCAGCAAAACTGACTATATACTTCCAAGGGAAAGTATGGGCATTCAACAAAATAGAAGACTTCCAACTTTTTGCAAAGAAAAGACCAGAGCTCTGTGGAAAGTTTGATACCGAAAATCAAAGAGCAAGGAATACCTGAAAAGGTAAATATTAAGGAAAGGGGAAAAATGTTAGCTTCTTTTACTCAAACTCTCTTCTATAAGGACTACATTTATATCAACCTATGTATACTAATATGTGGGGAAAATGTAATGTATAAATAGGGGGTAAAGAAAGACCAAATAGAATAATGGTTCTCACACAAAGATTCACAGGGGAAGGGGAGGGGAGGAAAACTCCTATAAGAAGGAGAGGAAGAGAGGGGGGGGGGGGGTTACTTAAACCTCAATCTCAGGGAAATCAACTCTGAGAGGGAAAAACATCCAGATCCATTGGGATCTTGAATTCTATCTTACCCAACAAGGGTAAGGAGAAGGGAAAACCAAGGGGGGGAGGGGGAGAGGGAGAACAAAAAGGGAGGGAAAGAGAGGGGGGAGGGGGAGGGAACAAAAGGGAGGGACTAAAAAGGGAAACATCAAGGGAGGGGACAAGGGGGACTGACTCAAAGTAAATCACTGGACTAAAAGGTAGAGCCGAAGAAGAAAAGGTTAGAATTAGGGAAGGCAATCAAAATGCCAGGGAGTACACAAATGACAATCATAACTTTGAACGTGAATGGGATGAACTCACCCATAAAACGTAGACGAATAGCAGAATGGATTAGAATCCAAAACCCTACCATATGTTGTCTTCAAGAAACACACATGAGGCGGGTTGACACCCACAAGGTCAGAATTAAAGGATGGAGTAAGACCTTCTGGGCCTCAACTGATAGAAAGAAGGCAGGAGTGGTAATCATGATATCTGATAAAGCCAATGCAAAAATAGACCTGATCAAAAGGGATAGGGAAGGTAATTATATTTTGTTAAAAGGGACTCTAGACAATGAGGAAATATCATTAATCAACATGTATGCACCAAATAATATAGCACCCAAATTTCTAATGGAGAAACTAGGAGAATTGAAGGAAGAAATAGACAATAAAACCATACTAGTGGGAGACTTAAACCAACCACTATCAAATTTAGATAAATCAAATCAAAAAATAAATAAGAAAGAGGTAAAAGAAGTGAATGAAATCTTAGAAAAATTAGAATTAATAGACATATGGAGAAAAATAAATAGGGATAAAAAGGAATACACCTTCCTCTCAGCACCACATGGCACATTCACAAAAATTGACCATACATTAGGTCACAGAAACATAGCACACAAATGCAAAAAAGCAGAAATAATGAATGCAGCCTTCTCAGATCACAAGGCAATAAAAATAATGATTAGTAATGGTACATGGAAAACCAAATCTAAAACCAATTGGAAATTAAACAATATGATACTCCAAAACCGTTTAGCTAAAGAAGAAATCATAGAAACAATTAATAATTTCATCAAGGAAAATGACAATGGCGAAACATCCTTTCAAACCTTTTGGGATGCAGCCAAAGCGGTAATCAGAGGCAAATTCATATCCCTGAAAGCTCATATTAACAAACAAGGGAGAGCAGAGATCAATCAATTGGAAATGCAATTGAAAAAACTCGAAAGCGATCAAATTAAAAACCCCCAGCAGAAAACCAAATTAGAAATCCTAAAAATTAAGGGAGAAATTAATAAAATCGAAAGTGATAGAACTATTGATTTAATAAATAAGACAAGAAGCTGGTACTTTGAAAAAACAAACAAAATAGACAAAGTACTGGTCAATCTAATTAAAAAAAGGAAGGAAGAAAAGCAAATTCACAGCATTAAAGATGAAAAGGGGGACAGCACCTCCAATGAGGAGGAAATTAAGGGAATCATTAGAAATTACTTTGCCCAATTATATGGCAATAAATACACCAATTTAGGAGAAATGGATGAATATATACAAAAATACAAACTGCCTAGACTAACAGAAGAGGAAATAGAATTCTTAAATAATCCCATATCAGAAATTGAAATCCATCAAGCCATCAAAGAACTTCCTAAGAAAAAATCCCCAGGGCCTGATGGATTCACCTGTGAATTCTATCAAACATTCAGAGAACAGTTAACCCCAATACTATACAAACTATTTGACATAATAAGCAAAGAGGGAGTTCTACCAAACTCCTTTTACGACACAAACATGGTACTGATTCCAAAACCAGGCAGGTCAAAAACAGAGAAAGAAAACTATAGACCAATCTCCCTAATGAATATAGATGCAAAAATTTTAAATAGGATACTAGCAAAAAGACTCCAGCAAGTGATCAGAAAGATCATTCACCATGATCAAGTAGGATTCATACCAGGGATGCAGGGCTGGTTCAACATTAGGAAAACCATCCACATAATTGACCACATCAACAAGCAAACTAGCAAGAACCACATGATTATCTCAATAGATGCAGAAAAAGCCTTTGATAAAATACAACACCCATTCCTATTAAAAACACTAGAAAGCATAGGAATAGAAGGGTCATTCCTAAAAATAATAAACAGTATATATCTAAAACCAACAGCTAATATCATCTGCAATGGGGATAAACTAGATGCATTCCCAATAAGATCAGGAGTGAAACAAGGATGCCCATTATCACCTCTACTATTTGACATTGTACTAGAAACACTAGCAGTAGTAATTAGAGAAGATAAAGAAATTGAAGGTATCAGAATAGGCAAGGAGGAGACCAAGTTATCACTCTTTGCGGATGACATGATGGTCTACTTAAAGAATCCTAGAGATTCAACCAAAAAGCTAATTGAAATAATCAACAACTTTAGCAAAGTTGCAGGATACAAAATAAACCCACATAAATCATCAGCTTTTCTATATATCTCCAACACAGCTCAGCAGCAAGAACTAGAAAGAGAAATCCCATTCAAAATCACCTTAGACAAAATAAAATACCTAGGAATCTATCTCCCAAGACAAACACAGGAACTATATGAACACAACTACAAAACACTCGCCACACAACTAAAACTAGACTTGAACAATTGGAAAAACATTAACTGCTCATGGATAGGACGAGCCAACATAATAAAAATGACCATCCTACCCAAACTTATTTATCTATTTAGTGCCATACCCATTGAACTACCAAAATACTTCTTCACTGATTTAGAAAAAACCATAACAAAGTTCATTTGGAAGAACAAAAGATCAAGGATATCCAGGGAAATAATGAAAAAAAACACATATGATGGGGGCCTTGCAGTCCCAAACCTCAAACTATATTACAAAGCAGCAGTCATCAAAACAATTTGGTACTGGCTAAGAAACAGAAAGGAAGATCAGTGGAATAGACTGGGGGAAAACGACCTCAGCAAGACAGTATACGATAAACCCAAAGATCCCAGCTTTTGGGACAAAAATCCACTATTCGATAAAAACTGCTGGGAAAATTGGAAGACAGTGTGGGAGAGACTAGGAATAGATCAACACCTCACACCCTACACCAAGATAAATTCAAAATGGGTGAGTGACTTAAACATAAAGAAGGAAACCATAAGTAAATTGGGTAAACACAGAATAGTATACATGTCAGACCTTTGGGAGGGGAAAGGCTTTAAAACCAAGCAAGATATAGAAAGAATCACAAAATGTAAAATAAATAATTTTGACTACATCAAACTAAAAAGCTTTTGTACAAACAAAACCAATATAACTAAAATCAGAAGGGAAACAACAAATTGGGAAAAAATCTTCATAGAAACCTCTGACAAAGGTTTAATTACTCATATTTATAATGAGCTAAATCAATTGTACAAAAAATCAAGCCATTCTCCAATTGATAAATGGGCAAGGGAAATGGATAGGCAGTTCTCAGATAAAGAAATCAAAACTATTAACAAGCACATGAAGAAGTGTTCTACATCTCTTATAATCAGAGAGATGCAAATCAAAACAACTCTGAGGTATCACCTCACACCTAGCAGATTGGCTAACATAACAGCAAAGGAAAGTAATGAATGCTGGAGGGGATGTGGCAAAGTAGGGACATTAATTCATTGCTGGTGGAGTTGTGAACTGATCCAACCATTCTGGAGGGCAATTTGGAATTATGCCCAAAGGGCGACAAAAGAATATCTACCCTTTGACCCAGCCATAGCACTGCTGGGTCTGTACCCCAAAGAGATAATGGACACAAAGACTTGTACAAAAATATTCATAGCTGCGCTCTTTGTGGTGGCCCAAAACTGGAAAACGAGGGGATGCCCACCAATTGGGGAATGGCTGAACAAACTGTGGTATATGTTGGTGATGGAATACTATTGTGCTCAAAGGAATAATAAAGTGGAGAAGTTCCATGGAGACTGGAACAACCTCCAGGAAGTGATGCAGAGCGAGAGGAGCAGAACCAGGAGAACATTGTACACAGAGACTAATACACTGTGGTATAATCGAACGTAATGGACTTCTCCATTAGGGGCGGTGTAATGTCCCTGAACAACTTTCAGGGATCCAGGAGAAAAAAAACACCATTCATAAGCAAAGGATAAACTGTGGGAGTGGAAACACCGAGAAAAAGCAACTGCCTGAATATAGAGGTTGAGGGGACATGACAGAGGATAGACTTTAAATGAACACTCTAATGCAAATACTATCAACAAAGCAATGGGTTCAAATCAAGAAAACATCTAATGCCCAGTGGACTTACGCGTCGGCTATGGGGGGTGGGGGGGAGGAAAAGAAAATGATCTATGTCTTTAACGAATAATGCTTGGAAATGATCAAATAAAATATATTAAAAAAAAAAAAGTAAAACAAAACAAAATAAAAAAAAAACTGAGAAAAAAAAAAAGAAGTATCCTGTACTTTATCAGGAAAGAAGGCCATGACTTAGCCTTTGCCAGGCACTGAGTTTGAGTCTCATCTCAGAATCTTACTCTACCAGAAAAATTTATCAAGCACCCTTGTTCTCCCTCATTGATTTCCCCATCTGACTACTCCAGCTGACACAATTTCAATAAATTTGAATAAAATTCAATGAAATTTGCCTACTTGTTCCCTATATGTGACATTCCACATCCCACTTTGGTGCTTTTACAAAGGCTATCTCCTATATCTTCAGTGTTCCATCTTCACAAATCTGCCCTTTAGAGAACCCTACATCATCTAAGTCTGTCCTCAACTCCTCTGCTTTATTTTCATTCTTTATAGTTTTGGCCCTCTCCCACCTCAATTACTGCTTTGTGAATGAAAGAATAAGTGACTTTTCCTAGAGATGTTGCATCTTACAAAATTTATAAGCTTCCTTATCCTTTGCTTTCATATAAAATGTTTTGGTGGGCAAATTATGTATCTTTTCACCTTTTTATCCTTTAATGGAAAAGCATTCTAGAAGTCTCATACCAAGATGGCTTAACTGATGAAAAAGAATAGCAGCATATTTGAGTTTTCTTCTATTTTTGTTTTAAGAGGTAAATAAATCTATAAAGTTACTCTTGTTGCCTAGTTAAGATGCCCACGTGGCTTAAGCCTCCAGTTAAAAAATAAATTCCTTGAGAGCATGGAATTTTTTAGTCTATTTATTTTGTTTCAGGACTTTTGGGGGGCAGAGCCAAGATGGAAGAGCAAGGCAGAGCAGCTCCAGGTCACCACCAGAATCTTCTCCAATCAATATTTTTAGAAAATACCACCAAATGAATACAGGAGTGAAAGAACCAACAAGAGGACAGACAGAAACAGCTTGAAAGAAAAGAAAGACTTAAAAGGTAGGCAGAGAACATCTGGGACCCTGAATTGATGAGGGGAGCACAGACAGCAAGATAATAATAGTAAGGAGTGAAGAGCAAGTCAAGAGCAAATCACATACCCCTACCCACATCTGTTGTCCCTGGTTTAGAACTTAACCCCAAGCTCACATTAATATCCTGAGACCTTGCCTAGGCAAATAGAGGTCCAAACCGACCCACACCCCTTGAGGTTTCAAACCTGTGGTGAAGTCCAGAATCCCAGCCCAGGTCAGATTGTGTTGAAGTGGGCTGATTTGTGTAGGCTCAGAGAAAGCCAGTAGTCCCAGTCTGAGCCTGTGGCAAGGACACAGAACCCAACTTGTGGTAAGTGGTTGACCCAAGGGGGTCTGGATCTTTTTGCCAGGGGCTCAGGACAGAACTCCAAGACAGGGAAATCAACTGTGTACCTGACTGGATCAAGTATACAATGAGACAAAAAACTTGCTCCTAAGATTGGGGCAAATCTTTAAACTAAAAATCTTTAAACTATTAGCATCTCAAACCATCAGCAGTCAGAGAAGGACCTCAGAGATCCCAGCCCTTAGGCCATCATGCCACCTTGGAAGAACTAAAATTTGCAGAAACCCCCAAAATAAGCTAAGGGCAGCATCAAGGAAGGACTGAGGTTTAAGAGAGTAACCTAATATCCCAGAAAACAGAGACTACCTATGAAAGAGGTAGGAAAATGAGCAAACAACAAAAAAGGGACTTAACCATAAAGACATTTTGTGGAGACAAAGAGCAAGGTGGAGATACAGAAGGGGACAGTGAAAGCAAAGCAAACATATTCAAAGTCCAAAAGAAAAATATGTATTGAACACAGATTCTGGAAGAGCTCAAAAAAGAATTTAGGAAAACAATTAAGAGAGGCAGAGGAAAAGTGGAGAAGAGAAATGAAAGTGATTGCAAGAAGAAATGGCCCAATTAAAAAAAGTAGAATCAAAAACTAGAAAACCAGGCCTTAAAAGTCAGAATTGACCAACTAGAAAATAATGATTACCTGTTTATTTTGATTTGGTTTTGTCTGTCTTTATATCCTTATAGCTTTGCACAGTACCTGACATTTAATGAATGCTATTTGACTAATTAATCAAATATTACATAGTTATATTTTTGTAAATTGACCCAAATCAGGGCAGAAATTCATTCATTTTCACATAGATATTATCTATCAAGGAGCAACTGACACAGTAATATCATTACAATATTCTTTTAAGGCTTTGCATCCTAAAACATAAAAATGTCTTATGACAAATTCTGCCTGGTCCACAAGTAATTATGCTTCCTTGAATGAAGCCCATGCTCCCATTTGCCTTACACTGAATTCCTCTCTATGCTGAATGGTATAGCACAATTTAATATGATTTGTAATGAATTAGAAAAGTTAGTAAATTAACCTTCATGTTTCTTCTTGATCCCAAGATGAAAGAGTGAGATGGCTTCATCACTGTCTCCATGCTCCTCTCTTTCCTTGATCTCATGTGTGTGTGTGTATATATGTATGTATGTATGTATGTATGTATGTATAGTTTACAGTGTATCATAAGGGAGAAAATATGTCTCCTCCTCATCAAGCCTGAAGCAAATAAAAAAAAATCAGACAATTGCCAGGAAAAAAAAGAATACAGGTCATCCTTCTCTTTGCCTCTGTTGTCTGGCAGGTGACTTTTACAGAAGACAGATACATGAAAAAAAGAATGCAGAGCTCAGAATCTGTGCAAAAGAAAGAGACTATTGTCAGGAAATTCATCCTAAATGAGACAAGAAAAGAAGAATTAGATTGTCCTTGCCACAATCATAGCTACTTTATTGGTCTGGGACAGATAGTAAAAAGATGTGATATATTTGAAGAAAAGTATGTTTATCCCTACTACTCTGAAAGAATGTTTCATCTAGATGAAAGCTATAACCCTTGCATTGTAGAGAAGGTCACTACCATCCGAAGAACATATATTTATACATATACACTTATTTATTTATATATGACTATTGCTTGCTGTGCAAGTAAAATTGACCTCAGGCTAGGTTACAATTTGTATTATTCATATTTAAAGCATATTCGCATGGTGAGAGGCTTGATACTGAAATGTATTAGCTGATCTCTGGTTTCTATTAGCCAAGTCAACAAGTATTTATCAAACACCAACTATGTGAGAGATACTCTGTTAAAGCTTGAAGTCTGGCAAAAACAATTGCTGTTCTTAACAGGCTTCCAGTTTAGTGGTGGAGACAACATGCTAACAGCTATGTGCAACTGAGATATGTATGGGACAAGTGGGAGGTAATCTCAGATCACTTTGTGATTCTTAGCAAGTTACTTAACCCAGTTTTCCTCCATTTCCTCATCTGTGAAATGAACTGGAGAAAAAAATGGCAAACCATCTCAGTAACTTTGCCAAGAAAATCCCAAAGGGATGCACACAAAAACAGACATGACTATAACAACTGAACAATCATCTCAAATCTACTTTACCACCCTAGAAAGAAACAAGGAATATAGTTTCCTTAGATTCCCAAATTGTAGTTGACTGACACTCAGAGCATTGAATTCAAATGTTAGTTCTGTATAAATGGGAAAAAAGCAGTACCCAAAATGTCTTTCTCCTAATAACTCTATAAGAAAATTTGTGCAAGTTTTATTCATCCTCATTCAACAAAAGAGAATGAAAACTCATAGGAAATGAAATGACTTATCCAAGATCACACAACTAGTAAGTTAGGAACCAAGATTTGAAACCAGGATGTTGAATTGTAATTTTTGTTCACTTTCTACTGAGCCATTTATCCCTCAGTAATAGTCCACATTTATAACTTTGAGGAGAAAGTAATAATGTGGCTTCCAGCACAATAAATCCAGATTTTTTAGTAAATGCAACATTGCAACAGGAATTCATATTTCATTAGTCTAATTATCTTTTATCCTATCACTTCTTTTCTGTAATGCTACAAATTCACCAACTTTGATTCTCCATTCAAAAGTGACAATTTCAAAAGGTACAGTGGATGTTTTGAAATGTTTGGGATATCTTAGGTGGCTTCAAAAACGTCACCTGACATTGGAAGAATATACACCTGTTGTGATGTGATATGTGAAATAGAACAAAAGGCTTATATCTCATAGCATCCACAAGGCCTTTATGAAAATAAGATATAAATGACTTGATTTAATGTATCCCTGGCCTTTTTCCAAGAAGAGAATCTGTCCTTTATTTATCTCATTGACATCTACTGAGGGCACAAATAGGAATTACTTGTTGAAACACTCTGTCTTTTTGTATTTACTTGATTGGAGGGTAATTTAAAAGATGATGCATATAATTAATTGCTTTGAGTAGTTCATTGCCTATGATAAAATAAATAAATCAGCCTGGACATTAAGCTGGGAAGGAGATGGAGGAAACAAGGTTTTTAATCTGTATTTTTCCTTATGGCCCAAATAATAATCTCTAGTGCAATTGCATTAGAGATAGAGGATTTTATCGAACTATTATTTAACACTACCAGAGGTTTAAAACTACATTAATTCTTTTTTGGAAGCTATCTAGATGTTCTTTTTGGCCTGCTTTTTTGAGTTCTCCTCAAGTCAATGCCCTTAAAATGTAAGTGTTAGTCATGCTGGTTTGCCCTGTTGATGTCACAATTTTGTTATTCTTTACTTAACTCTCTAAACAAGTTCCTGTCTTAGAAAAGAAGCTCTTAAACAGTAAACATTAGCTAGCAAGAGACTACATGGTACAATAGATATTAATATAGCCTTCAGGCTTTTTCCAAATCTAGGTGCAGACATAAGTGTAACCATTGGTCACTATTAGCCTCTTGCCTCTAAGAGATTTTTTTCAAAGGCCCAAGTGGGTAGTATTTCTGCTCATAGATGTGTATTTATTAAATGTTCCTATTCTTGTATTTTCCCTTGAGGGAAGAACAGGATATGAAAGATGAAGAGAGAGCAATTCCAATCTGGACTATGGACTATCCTAGGAGAGGAAAAAAGAACTCCATATGAAGTTTGGGTAGCCTTTCCAAACTTTTTGATTTTCCTTCTTTGAATTGGCAGTGGCCCCTCATTCTCAAGTTCATCACTTCTTTCCTCAAATTCTCCACTAAACCAGATTCTCTTCTGAGCCTGTGCTCCTCTTTGAAAACATTATCCCTTGTTTCAAAACAAAATTGTTTTCTACTCCTTTATTGCACCATACTTTTGCTTTATTCAATATAACTGATCTTATTTATCTATTAGAAAGTGAGATATTAAATTGAGCCATTTCACCCAAGAATATGAATCAGTGTTAACCTACTATAACTCCCTCAGAGGACAAAAAATAGTCAATGATGTAAAGATTGATATTAATATCCAATACCCCAAGTATGATATTTAATAATATATATGTATTAAATATTTATCTTGAAGTATAAGGAAGTAAGGCTAGCAAAAAACAAGAGGACTCCTCTCTCCTCCACATGGGTCCATAGAGGGGGTAGCCACGCAAAATAAAAACTAAATACAAAATCAACCAATGATGTACATATACAAAAGGGCAAAGAGAATGGTGGGGATTGTAGTCTCCAGGGTTCAAGATTCCAATTAATACATTACACCTTCTGATCCTTTGGCAAACCAGTCTCCCCAATGGATCATAAAAACAAAACTAATTTATAACTTGAACTAGAGGTATACACAAATATTATAGTTTTTAAAGGGAAATTACAATAATTTTGGGATAAGAGGAAAATAAAAAGGAAAAGAAACAAAACTAATAACAGGTGCATTGACAAAAAAAATTAGGGAACAATGCCCTTTGCCATAATAGGGTACATTCAAAATAAAAGCATTTCAACCCCCTCCCAAAGTTCAAATTCTCCATATCTCAAAGTTATCTCTGGATCTTCTGGTGCCACATGTGTTATGAATTTTAAAACAATTCCACCCTAATCAGATCATTCTTTAGAAAATTTGATTTAGCTATTTCCTGATCAATAACAATAGAGATACTTGGAGTAAAAGAATCAGGTCTTGGTAAGCCCACATTTTCCCCACCCTCCTTAGTTTAACAAGATTATGAAGGTCTGCACCAAACTCAAAGATTAAGTATCTGAGAAAAAGGCAAGAAACATGTGCAGAAAAAAGGACAGACCCCTGGACTGTCCTAAGTAAAGTTAACTCATCATTGGTACAGGTGAAACACAGGGAAGTGATGTAAAACTGTCTATATAAGGCACGTCTCTTCCTCTCTCCTCTTTTCCCAGAGAGACTACTTTGGCTGGCAGCATGCTAAACATTCCAGCATCTTGGCTTGGTGGCAGCTATTGTCTGGGTTTTGGTGGCGAGTTTTGCCCTGGGGCTGATTTCAGGTTTGGGCATCTTGGCTTAGCCCTTTCCCTTTTGGAGTTCAAGCCTGACTCTTTCCTCCTTCATACTCCAAAACCTTATCTCCTAATCTCCCCTCTCACTCCCAGCCAGGCAGGGGTAGAAAACCTACTCCTTTTCTTCTTCCTTCTCCTTAATCTCTTTCACTATCAATTAAATCAACATAATATTTCCAGCTGACTTGGGTGTTCATTAGGGTTTTATAAATAAAATCTTTGGAGACCAAAAAAAAAATTATTACATTCAGTCTCAGCCATGATTTTAACCCTTACAGTGGTCTCTGCAGGCATCTTCATGGTGCCTTCTAGATTCTGGAAGGTAGTCTCTTGTTTCAAATTAGGTTCAAATTCAAGTCAAAATTCGCAACAATAACATAGTAACCCCCCCCCCCCGAAAATAATAATGCATTGATGAAACTGGAGCTTCAAAATTCTAAAGACTATTTTTTGGCAATATCATTAAAAGTATGATTAACTAAAAAAGGGGAATCATTTGGCATAATTTCTCATCCTATTAAGTTTTCAAAATTTGAAATAAGAATTTTCTTCATGTACTGGTGCTTTATATTAATTGTAAAGTGTCAATGTAGAAAATATTGCAGAGTGTTACCCAGAAGGGATTTGACTATCTGTCATGAAATTCTGTGGACAAAGTGGGGAAATATAGACCAAATGATAGCCATTAGGGATGTTCAGAACTGCTTAACTTACTGACTCAATATGTGTTTATAACACAAAGGCAGAAGATATAATTAATACATTCATTATCAGAATTATGATAAAAAAAACCTTGGCAGTATGAAATCATGAGTCAATTATACTCATTGATTGATTAGTAATGTAAAGATAATTTTAGGGTTGTGACTTAAATCTAAATTAATTGGTCACCAGGGAAAAAATCCCAAATAAAATACCCAAGTCTTTCTGGAAATTTATGGTAATTTTAATTAATATATAGGGAAGGATTTAAGGAGAAAGAGGAAAGAGGGTATAGGATTTCTCCCGCCAGGGCCTGTGCCAGGGGGAATTCAAGATTTCCACCTATATGTTTCTGAAGGAGATTAAAAGCTTCTAAGAGGATAAATTTGGAAAGTAAAGGAAAAAAAAAACTCAGCCAGAAACCTACCACTGAACCAGACAATAGCTTGTAGTTATGACAAGATGCCAAAAGGCCCATCACGCTGCCACCAGCCAATTTTCCATTGCCAAAAAGTTTCTGGAGAGAGGAAATGAGCCAAATATATAGACCTTTTACCCTTGTGTCCCCTCCTCTAAATGTCCATTCTTTAGTTCTCATCTTCTTTGATTAGATTATATCTTTAGAGTTACTTAACACTTCTTTATTAAGTTCACCTTTTGTGAGTTACTTGACTTTTTTGTGATTAATTTACCCTTTATAGTTACTTAACACCTTTTTGTATTAAGATCTAAAAATAGACTTAACTTAAAGTTCTAGCTTCACTATAAGGTAAGAGTTAAGTACATTCATGGTTCAATCAGGAGACTACAACTTTATCTTCACCATAAAGTAAGATCTAATGTAGGGTGGAGTGATTTAAAGTTCACAGTAATAAAAAATGTAATGTCCCAAATTGATTCAAAAATAGCCTCAGAGAATGAGGGGATGGTTAGAAATCAATTAATGTATATGAAGTGATGCAGAGTGAAGTGAGTAGAACCAGGAGAGTGTTACACACAGTTACAGCAATAAAGTACAACAACCAATCATAAATGACTTTATTAACAAGAATGAAAGGATCTAGGACCACTCCAAGGGATTCATGACAAAAAGGCTATCCACCTCCATAGAAGGAACATTCAGGTTGAAGTATGCCATCCTTCACTTTATTTCCTCCATGAATTTTTTCTCTAGTATAAGCAATTCGTGTCTTCTTTCACATTATGAATATGGAACTCTGAATTGCATAATAACACACATGCAACCTATGTCATATTATATTCTGTCTTGGAGAGAAGGAAGGATGAAAATGAGGGAAATAACATGAATTACAAAATGTTACCAAAAAGACTATTGAAAATTGCACTGAAAAGTAATCTGAGAAAAACAATTATTTTTTAAAAAAGAAATTAACTCACATGAAAAAAGGCTAGGAAAATTAAATAGAGTATAAGCTCAGTATAAGTGAATATTGTGATGTGTACCCTACAAGTGTTTGTACTCTTCGGTTATGTTACCAATGAAGAGTCCAGAAGAAGGGAGATTCTACCCCCCACTGTACTCTACCATGCTCTCATAATTGTGTATTGTATCCAATTCTGGATGCCACATTTGATCACGTGTTATACACATAATTATGCGAGAAAGGGCAATAATCACATACACAAATGATTGTTTCACACAATTGTGAATAACTAATCTCAAGAAGAAAAGATTGGAGTTCTATATGATGATCACTGTCTTCAAGTAATTAAAAGTAGGTCTGATGAAAAGGGATGCAGTGGGAGAAGGGAAGGAGTTTTTTTTTTCTTCTTCTTAGTCATAAAAATAAGGTAATAGAATTTGGCTCAACATAAAAACAAACTATGGAGAGATTCAGAAGTGTTGTTTGCAACTTGATATAGTAGAAAATAAATTCTTGTCAGTGAATGCCTTTGAACAAAAGCTGAAATTTATCAGGAATGTTATAGAGTATTCATGTTTTAGGTGGGATTGGATTAGTTGACCCTGAAATCCATTCTAGCTTTTAAATTCTTAGATGCAGAGCAGATTTCCAGTAAAATCTAAACTAGGTCTTTGCAGTATGATCACACTTCTTTGAAGTTCATTACCAAAGTCTATATAAAAGTAGCCTTATTAGACTCAGGAATAATTATTCCTACTTACATTGAGAAGTTAGTTTCTCCAAAGAAAGACTGCGTCAGTACCCTCAGGGTTCTTTGGTTCTCTAAAGGTTTTGGAGTGTCTTTCTAATGTAATTGTCAAAAAAATCATTCTGGTGTGTTTTCTCCCAATATCAATCGCCAGTTACAGTTATTTTCCTTATATAACTGGTTGAATCAGTAATTAGCACTTCCTTACCATTGAACCAATTAGCATCAATTACATTTTGCAAAATGGATATTTACTTAGATAATAGAGGAAGAACAGAAGTTACAAACACATCTCCCTGAGGCAGGGAAAACACTGGCCTCTGCATCAACTTGGTGTCTGAGGATAGAAGCTTCAAACTTAATAGAAGTTTCTACAAAGCACTCACCCTAACAAATTATACTGCTAATTAAAGGATTGACTATAGACAATTACCCTTTTGCTTGTAGATCCCAGCACCTTGGCTATTGAATCAATCCACTTTTGCATTGAGTCTCAGTAGGTCTTTAGGGCTATAGCTTTTGGCTATCCATAAACTGTCATCAGCACTAGCTTCTGAGCCTCCAGGACTTTTGAAATTGATGAGACCAATTCTTTGATTGGATTAAGAATAAGACCTGCTACTTATGTGTATAAGGAATATGCCTTATGGCTCTTTGGCATTCTGGGAGGCAATTGCCCATGGTCCTACATGTCACCTGGCATTCAGAAGCCTGGCTTCTGACCTGGACTGAGGTCAAGTCTGTCCAACCAGGGAGATCCAGAAAAAGTGACATAACTGAGAGTATGTTAGGGACTGAGGAAATACTGTATCCCCTCTTTCCTTGCAAATGGAGATATGAAGTGAACACTGAACTCAGATTAACTAGGTAACTGGGCATATGATTAAGTGTCTCTTCTCTCTCCAATCTGCTTTCACTATTTAATAAGTAATTTTTAATTAATATACAGTTTCTAGTGAATTTTAATCTTAACACCCACATGATGGACATCTCTTCAGTTTCCAATTCTTTGTCAACACAAAAAAGCTGCTGTAAATATTTTCATTTGTAAGTAGTTTCCTTTTTCTTATCTTTGATCTCTTTGGGATACTGAACTTGGAGGTGTATTGCCAGATCAAAGAGCATGGACAGTTTCATGCATGGCCTTTGGGCATAGTTCCAAACAGCTCTTCAGAATGGTTGTATGAGCTCATAGCTTTACCAAAAGTGTATTAGTATCTCAAATTTTCCACAGTCTCCCCAACATTTGTCATTTTTATTTTTTTGTCATATTAGCCAGTATGAGAGGTGTGGGTAATTTTTACTTGTATTTGTTTAATCAATAGTTATTTAGAAAAGAAGTATATGTGAAGAGATAGGATCAAAGGCTTAAATAGAGAAGTTGAATTTGGTCCTCAGAAAACGTATCATTACTAGAGACTAGAATGAAGGATGAAATAGTAGGGGGTAGGGACTTAGGACAAATGATAAAGGAAATGATGAGGATAGAGAAAAGAAGGGTTAATGCTTATAGTGAAGTATCAAATGAAGTCCACAGCAGAGAGAAAGTGTGTCATAGTAGACTTGAGAAGAGAAAAGCTTTGGAAAAGTTATTGGAAGTGCCATAAGGAAATGTGAGTAGTATTTACTTGCTATAGTGAGTGCCCAAACACTGTGAAGATTAAATTAAACTCTCTCCTGATTGTGAAAATGAAATTAATTAACTCTCCTCTGATTATAAAGATTAAATTATAACCCCTGTCTATTTCTAGATTTAATCACCAAAAGAGTAAACACCATACTTAAAAGTTGAATAGGGAGATCTGCCCAGTCTTAGATCTAATCACCAAAAGTTTAAACATCCCACTTAATCATTAAGTGGGAGATCTGTGACCCATGAGTGTAATAGTGGGTGACATGTCAGAATCGACTGGCTGCCTCCTGTGCAGTCCTAAGCAAGGCTTTAGACTATGATTTGTCCATGTAAAAATTAGGGGAAGGCACAGGAAATGATGCAAAATAAGGTGTCTTTAAACTTCTTGACAAGTCTTTAAACTTCAAGACAACTTCTTGAGTTCAGTTCTACTGAGAATTCTTCATTCTTTGTAGTGGAAGCTGGTAGAGAATCTGCTGACTGGACCCAAGACCCTGTTCCTGGTGAGGCTGTTATAAAATCTCTTCTTTTGGAATGACATGCAGCGAGTGAAAAGCTGATCCCTTTCCTGGATATTTTCTGGAAAAAAAAAAAAACTAGCCTTAGGAGAGACCTATCCTCTTGAGAGAAGCTCCCTGTATGCCCAGGCCCTTGGCTACAAGGGCCAAGGCCAGTTAAGGACTAACTCCTCATGCTTAGGTTGAGCCAGGGACCAGGTGTAATTACTTAGTGCTTTTAAGCTAGATATCTTACTTCTCTCTGAATTTCTTACTTCACTCTTTTTATATTTTGTCACATGCTAGCAGCTACTAGGAGCCACAAGTGAGAGCTGGATGTCAGGTGAGGGTCAGAGGCTGGAGAGCTGCCCTAGGAGGGCATGACAAGCCCTCCATACCAGAGATATTACCCCTCCCTGAGCACCCCATACACTTCGAGCAACGGCTTCAACAGGCTGGCTAAACCTTGTGAGGGTAGTCATTGGGTCGTCATTGACCCCTGGTGAACCAGGTCTTTGCTCACCCAGCATGTGAAGACTGCTTTGGCTGAACAGACGGAAGAAACCAATAAGAAGGTTCAACGGCTGAGAGGGCGACGCAGAAAAGCACTGTGGAGTGCTCAGGGCGTGTTGGAGCACAAAAGACAACACGGCCATCCAATGCAGCTGAGGAAGTCTCCAGGTGTAACGACTGTTCGTGCCACTGGACCCAGGCTTCCAACGCAGAGAGAGTGGGGCCGTCTCTGTGCATTGACTTTTCCACTTAAATCTTCATGCACAAGTGTCTTTGTGCACAAAAACACACAAAGACAATCGTCATCCTCGGTTACCGAGAGACTACTACTACTACTACTACTTTCTATATTTTGTAAATAAATTGTAAATAAATCTCTTTGGAATTAATATAAATTCTTGGTGACCATATTTTTAAATATATCCAGTCCAACCTTCTTATAATACAAACCCCTTTTCACATTATAACACTAAACATAATTCTGTGATTTTTTTCTAGTTCCAGTCAGTAGCATTTGAATGAGAATAAAGTAAGCACTTGCTGAGAGTAATCCTGGGCTTGTGTTGATAAGATTAGACAATTAATAAATATAAGGGAGCAAAAGATTTAAAATTATTGGATAGTATAGAGTTAAACTATTTCCCCAAAAGATCAAGATTGGGAAAGGAAAGTGGGTCTGGAGCAATACTGAAAAAGGGATTGGAGGTAATGGTGAAGATGAGGAGTAGGTTTAGGAGAGATGGAAAAATTAAAGATTTTGTTTTACAAAATAAAAGAAATTCAGAGTCCTTAAAATAGGAAGCTGAATACATGTGAATAGTAGTAAGATGAAAAAAGTGAATCAATTCCTGTATGTTGCTGAATTAGTTTGGAGTATGGCATGGCATTTGAATACATTAAGGAATTAGGATGTTGGATATATGAGTATATTATTATACACTCACATATATATATTGACATACCTTCATATTAAAGTAATAGTTGGGATGGAGAGGAAGTCTAAAATAAGCAGTGACCTAATTAAGAAAGGAGAATAATATCCTAAATAGTGGTAGATACTAATATCTGATACCATAAATTTGGATTATAATTTTGATATCTCAGGGAATCCCAATGAAAGAGCTGAATGATGGTGGTAAAGGAAATCTGGCAGTATCTTTGAGCAGATTATAGTAATTTAAATCCTCTATAATGAACAATTGGTCAGGTATAAGTAAAAGATGATCTCATAATGGAAGAATTAGGAAAAGAATCAACAAGAGGGAGACAGGGAAATCATAATCTTGTAGATGGACCAAATTTTGGAGGAAGAGAAAGACATTGATCTATAGTATGGATGAATAAAACATCTAAACACCATCATTATATGTAATTCAAATAATGCAGATAACCAGTGAAAGTTAAAGATCTCTCTAGCAACCCCAATTTAATTTAATTCCAGAAGGAATCCTAGTGTTTATAGTAGTAAGATATGGATGGGTGTCTCAATGGATTCAAATCATGGAACACCAAAGACCCCAGAAGAATCAAAATTGAAAAAGATCCAAAGAGGAAAAGAAAGATTTTTAATAGATATTAGTAGGCTGTGTAGAATATTATTGCAAGAGGTAATTTACCAGTAATATGTGACATAAAATAATCCGTAAAATAATTTATCTAGAAAATTGATAATCATGTATTAAGTGCAAGATATGACAATGTATATGTAATTGATGACAGCAAACTCAAAAACACCTCTTAATATGCTAGATCAATGCTCTCAGGAGAATTTTTTTGAAGAAATGGACAAAAATTATACATAATAAAAAGGTATGGATGGCTTTCTCTGTTTCTTATTATGCCAGCTCTGAGTTCCTTCCCTCATAAATTACCTTCACTACTTTGTACATATGTTTATTTATTCATTATATGTTTATACTGTATATATTTACACATGTACTTATCCTCTCAACTAGCATGTATAATCTTTCAAATAGGGATTGTCTCATTCATAGTACTTATATCTCAAGGGTCTAGTACTTCTAGTAAATATTGCAGTACACTGCTTAATAAATAAGTATTGATTGATTTTTTCAGTGAAAGAAAAGCCTACATTAAGGTAATGCACTGAAGAAAAAATTGTAATGAGTAAATACAAGAAAAATTTGTAAATGGACACATACTCGTTTAGAATGAATGGAGTGGCAGAAGGACGTCAAGTTTATATTTATTGGGGCTGGGAAAGATAATTTCTATTAATATGAAAGCTCTACTATTAATCTAAGGAAGGAAAAGAATTTTTCTTTTTTATATCATGAATAAGACAATCCATCTCTCTTCTCTGGGTATTTATCTGGTTGTTCCCCATGTTTTAAAGGCTTCCTTCAAGTACAACTAAAATCCCACATTCTGGAGGAGGAAAAAAAGTTATATAAGTGCCAACTAATTCTTCTTTTTAGCCTGTGTTCAGAAAATGTATTCTGATCATAGCACCATTGATGTAAATATAGAACTGGAAGTGACTCTAGAGGTTATATGGTTCAATGCCTTCGTTTTATGAATAAGGAAAATGAGACCCAGGGTCCTTAAGTGATATGCAATCATAAAGATAGTAAGTGACAGATTCAGGATTTTAACTGCAGTCATCTGAATTCCAAATCCAATAGCACCCTTTCCAACATATTATACTTTAGTCTGATAAATGTGAACATTTCAGACATGATGTAAATGGTTCTGAAATGTTCACACTGCTTTGTAAATAATGATAAAAATGACAATTATTATTATTAATAATAAAATCTATCTTTAATCATCCAGGTGCTCTGGATCTTTCCCTTCATGTCTTGGCATCAAATGGATAATACTAAAGATTTTCCATTGTTGGTTTCTTACACTACAAGTTGTGGTCCACTCTCTCAGCTCATATAGCTTTTTGATGACATCTCTTATCTGTTTCTCCAATACAACTTTTCACTGGTAACATTTTGCAAACCCTTTAAATCCAGTCACATGCCTCTACATTGGCCTATTGTCCTTTGAGTAATTTTTTCACATGTATATAGGTTATTCCACACAGATGTAAAGAACCAGGTATCATGTCAAAGAGAGAAAAACTCCTTGATTCATCCCCCTGGAAATACATGAGATCTCTACAAAATGATGGAGAAAAGACATGGTGATGTCAATTTAATAAAATTTTCTATTTTGGCTTCCCTTTTACATACAACAGGGGCAGAAAGACAACAAAAAGTGAAATTAAATAACACAGGACATGACTTTTGTTTCCATATTTGCTTTCCAAGCCCAAATGATGAAGACATAACAAAACATCTTGGGATAAACATAAGTGGTTGTAATGTGATCATGTGAAATAACTTTGGCAATGAGATTGCCTATTATTCCTCTATTGGATATATGCTATTTTCACAATGAAGAAAAGAATATTATCAGTGATAATAGCATAGTTAGAGGAACTCACAAATAGCAACATGATAGGACCAGCCTTGTGAGGCCAATCTCTGCCCTGAGCCTGAGGTTTATATATAGAAAATTGCCAAGGAACAAATAATTTTCTTCCTCATTTAGCCTAAGAAAAGAAAACTTACAAAATCCACTGTGTGTGTACATCTGCCAAATTAAGTTAGATTATGTCCCATCAAGTCATATCCAACTAGTGTCCACTTTAGTTTTATCCAAAGCTCCCTAATGCCTTCTTGACAGCCATTAAGATGACAGTTCTCTCATTCCTGTGGGGAGACAACAAACTTAGGTGCTATCAGCAACTTAAAGAATAATTTGACAACAACTGCCCATTTGTGTTTTCAGAGATATGTTTTGTTTTCTCCACCTTAGATTTACTGAGCCTCTGTTGAAGTGTACTATGTTTTAGGCAGGTGCCTTGCAGGGTACTCACTGAAAAGATACGACCTCTAATGAGAATATCACATTCCTTCTCTCCCTGGGATAGAGTTACATTCACCTTAAGAAGTGGATTTAAAGGAATGGAATCCACATTGTTCAATATATTTGAGAAAAGAATCAGTGTCAGTTTGGGGCCAAATGGTGAAGCAGAATATGTTTTAAATACTTATTGCCTCGCTTCCTGGGACTGCCCCTCTATACCCCTCAGTAGTCAGAAGTGGCAAAGCATAATAGCCACAAAATAAAAGCATCAGGTAATACATTCATACAAGGTTCTATTGACTTGACTTTTATTCTTTGGGGGGTTATTTATATGGCACATTAGCCTGGAGGAGGGGATAGAGAGCCAACCTTAGAGAAAATAAGGTCTGGATTCAAGTCCTCTATCAAGTAGTAACAATGGGACCTTTTGGTTCTCTTGGAAACTCGACTATTAACTTACAGAGCAGGTACTGAATTGTATCACTAGAGAGACTTCCCTTTTCTTAGATTTTCCTATACCAATGAAATCATAGATATTGTCCAAAAGAATCAAAAAGACTTCACATTAAAAGAATCAGAGAGGAAGGATGAAATTTAACCTTTGGGTTAAGTATATTCCTTTAAGATTCATTTGGTAATTTTGGAATTTCAGGTATGTTGACATCCCAGTAGGAAATATACATTTGGATCTAAACCTGTCTGGGGTTTTAACAAACTGCATTTGCTATCCGAATGATTAATGGACTCACTGTGAAAATAGTCCATTCCTCATGGAATTCTGAAGTTTTCCCAGAAATATGAGCTAAGGTATTGCTGAAATAAATCTTAAGGAAATAGTACATACAAGTTCTGTGTTCTTCTCAAATTCTTGAAATGTACTCAGCTTTAGTTCCTTACTCTGTGGAATTGCTTCATAATTCTTTGATTTTTTTTTTCTGCTTTCACGATGACCTCTAAAATGAATTTCTCTTTGGTTGCTGATGAACTTAATCGCCTTTGATCACTTTACCCTTGATCTACTAAAAAGAGCCTGAGAAAACCTATTTTTCCAATTAAATAGTTCCCTCTATTTCCATGAAGTTCCCTAAACAATAAAAGATAAGCAGTGGGCTGCAGCAGAGGTGAGAATTGAACCCTTTGCTTTCTAACTTTGGGCCCAGTGGTATATATACTATACATTTCTTAAATACCAACTATATGAAGGAGAAATCAGAATATGCAAATAGCAATCCTAAATGTGAATGAGAATGGGAAGAATTCATCCACAAAATGGAAAAAGAGAAGGAAATGAATTAGAAGTCAAAATCCAAAAATATGTTATTTATAAGAAACATATTTGAAACTTCACACACACACACACACACACACACACACACACACACAAATTCAGGAGGGCCTGTAAGTATTATTATCTCCGTTGTGCAAAATAATTCAGTAAAAATTCTATCACAAAGCTTTTTTTGTCTGATTGTTTATTTTGCAAAATAATCTCAGGCCTTATCCAAGTAATCAAGTTATTGAGCCAAAAGATAGACCTTTTTTTTTTGTAGTTTTCATTCTGAATAACCAGATAACTTTCAAAAAAGATTCTACTAATGCTCAAGTGTGTAATTCCAACAAAACGAATGAGAATACCTGTTCATTTATAGCCTTGCCAATGGTGATTTTCATTGTTTTTAAAAATTTGCTGATGAAATGACAAGTAAGCATTCTTTAGACTGTGTTAATCAAATAAGGGTCAGGGGAGGGATATGTAAACATCTACCAGAAAGAAATAGCAAAAATATTGAACAATATAATGAAGACTTCCTGTGTGTGTCATATGAAACATAAGTTGTGTATCGGTATACACAGATGTGATTATAAATATATGTTTTAGATATATACATACACACATAAATATATGCATATATATGCATATATAAATATAAAACATTATGGATTAGATTAGGAGAATGTAGAATTTAAAGCAAGCTCCACAATTGAGAGAAGAGCAATCTAGTTATGAATAAATGATACCCAAGCCTCCTTTCAGATATCTCTACTCTCATCTCGGAGAGAGATGCTTGATTCTGGTAGATAGCCTCACCCATAATATTCTCATCACAGGCAAACAATAACAATTTTCTTCTCATGATACAAAATTAGTATGCTGGTTTCTTTTTCCCAAGTAGGAAGAAATGATGACTGAAGATGCCAAACTATGTCCTTTGGGATATGCTTTAATTAGAATTGTATCTACTGATTCTAATATATTTTAAGTATTGGAAGCTGTGAATTTTGTGCCCAGAGTGAGAAAGGATGTGCTTTGAATGACTTATTGAAAGCTAATCTTATGCTGCATTTGGACATTATATGTTCCAGAATTGAATTTGGAAATGGCTTCAGAGATCAATTAGTTCCATCTTCAATATGACCAAGAGACCTCCTCCCTGACATCCCTGACAAATGGTTATCTGACTTCTGGTTGAAAATCTCCAGTGAGAAAGACTGATTTACCCTTGAGGCAATGCATTCTACCTTGGGGATGCGCTAATTAGTTGGAAGTTTTCTCATGTAGAAAAGAGATCTATTTCTTTGCAAGTTGTGTCTTTTACTCCTAATCCTGGGCTCTTGTGCCAAGCAGAATGGCTTAATTCTTCTTCTCTTCGAACTCTTCAAAATACTGATACATCCCCTCCTGCTTTCCTCCTATAGTTTATTTCCTTCAGGTTAAATAACTCTAGTTCCTTTTAGTTAAGAATTTAATTTTAGACTCATGCATAATTTTTAGTACACCAACTGTCCTGGTTATCTTCTAGACATAGATCATTTCATCAATATGCTTCCTGAAATTTGTCATTGAATGTCATACCACAGGTGCACTTTGACCAAATCAGTGTTCCACAGGACTAACATGTATTTCATTCTTGACAATGTGCCTCTATTTTGGATCACACAAACCGCCTCCTCTTCCTCCTCTTACTACTACGACTTCTACTTCTACTACTACTACTGCTACTATTACTACTATTAGATAACATTTATATGACACTTACCATGTACCAGGAACTATGCTGAAGTGCTTCAGAATTTTTCCTCCCAACAATCTATGGAAGTGGGAACTTATATTATCCCCACTTTATAGTTGATGAAATGGAGGCAGGCAGAAATTAAATGACTTTTCCAGGGTCACATAGATAATAAGTGACTGAGGTCAGATCTGAACTCAGACCTTCTTAACTCCAGGTCCTGTCCTCTATCCACTGTGCCATCTAAGTGCCCTATTATTATGAGCTGAAACCAATTTTATATCCATATCTACTAAAATATTAATTTTATTCCATTCTTTTAGTCCCATTTTTTGATTCTTGATTTTGTGATTCTACGAAGTAACTATCCCTTATAGTTCTAAATTATGAAAAATGCTTTAAGCATATTCCTTCATCCAAAATGATTAAAAAATGGTCAATAGTCTAAATCCTACATGATAAATTTGCACCAAGATGGCACAGCCAATATATCCCCATATTTATATGTAGGTGGTGAGGAACAATGAGTTTAATGAAAGCAAACTCTTTTGCCTCTTACCATGAAAGATCAGATTCAGTTTCCAAAATGACACATTGGAATAAAATTAGTGTTCCTTTTTAGTTGAGTAGAAACCATGGCAAAAGGCAAAGTGATTAGACAGTATGATACGTAATACATATTCTTGTCAGGGTGTGTGAGGCGGGCAGGAAGGACAAGCACCTCTGGTGTGAGGATTTGCCAAGGCCTTTGCATGATTTTATTCATCCACACTTGATGTCTACATGTCAACTAATTCTCACCTATGGCACCAAGAATTTGTAACATGCACAGGTATAGTAAATATACCCAAGTAAAACTATCTTGGCAGATGGGCTAAACCAAGATAAGGGTAGCTAACAAATCCATCAGTGACTTTGGGGGATATCTGCCCCAAGCATGAAAAGACTTCCTGTGTCAGAATGGTCAGATGAGAGCAATTTGTATCAATGGCCATGAAGGCAACTGAAGCAAGTGCTGTGGAAAACATAGAGTTTAGTCAGATATCGAAAATTCCAGGGTTGACCACCACATTTTGGATGATCACTAGTCACCCTGACTTTTGTCTCATCACTAGATTTAAATGATTCTAGAAGAAAGAGTGAGGCTGATGACTTTATGCAATTCTGTCTCACTTAAATCTAATGCACTGATTCTCTTCAAACATGGAAAATGACAACAGCAACAAATGACCACATTCTTGTTGATGTTCTATAAACCTCTTTTCTATTTATAATTTTGAGGTGAATTGATAATATTTGACCATGTCAACTTTGTCTGAAAGCTAATTTCAGGGCTTGAATTCCAGTTTAAAAATACATAGGACAAAACAAATATGGAAGATACACCTGGTGCTTGGAAGCTCTGGATTTGGACTCAGGGACCATGATTTTATTTCTGGCTATGCTATAAAGTGCCTTTTAGATTCTCTGAAAGTACTTTAGGTTCATTTGACATCAGTTTCCTTATCTGTGAAATAGCCCTTTGCCAAAACTACTACCCAATAGATCAAGTGGTCAAAGGATATGAACAATCAGCTTTCAGTAGAAGAAATGGCAATGATTAACTGCTGTATGAAAACAAAAATACTTTAGTTTACTAATAGTAAAAGGAATGAAAATTAAAGCATCTTTGGAGTTTCATTTTATGTCAATCAAATTTGCAAAGATAATTAAAAAGAAAACAATATTGAAATGATCATTGGTTATTTAATCAATTCTGCAGAGACTATGAAAAGATACCATATCATTATTCTTTATGGGGAGCCATTAGTTGGTCCAAGCATTCTGGAAAACATTTTGTAACCAAGAAAAGTCATTATATTTTTATACCCTTTGCTTCAGCTATAGCAACTATGTTAATCTATCATTTAGCAAATCAGTGATAGAAACAAGGTAAATATATAGTAAAACATTCATAGCACTTTCTTTGTGTGGCGAAAATCTGAAAGCAAAACATCATTGACATGGTGAATGGATGAAAATTCAGGGGTATATAAATAAATATTACATTAATGTATCATCAGAAGGAAAAAGCTATTAAGATTTTAGAGAAGTATATGTTTTTTTTAGTTTTCCTGGAAGAAAAAGAATATACTCAAAGATCTTAATAATGCAAAGGAAGACAATACTAAAAGCATCAAAGCTCATATCAATTCAATCATTAATTGAATCTAGAGGTTTCATGACAGAACATATATCTCTCTATTTGGTAGAGGATGATCATAGATTATAGATATGGAATGAAGCATATTCTTTCAGGCATGGTGACTGCATCAGTTTTTGTTTCTTTGTTATAAAGGTGGTTGATATGTAAGGAGGAAATATTAGGAAATGGCAAGACTGAAAATTTATTTGAATTATTTTTTTAATGAGGAAGTTGTACCAAATGAACCTGAAAGTCCATGGAACTCTACATTTAAATCATAGACTCACACAACTTTCTTGTGAAGAACTCTGTGGTATCTCTTCAACCCAGAAAGCATTGTAGAAAGTATATGACAGTATTATTTTACCATGGCTGCCAATCAAGGAAATATTTAAAGATTTGTATGTTTGTATGTGAAGGAAGATGTGAACATGTCTATATGTGTGTATCTATGAGTGTAAAGTTCAATGGAAATCTTTTAAAGAATACTTTGCATTAGCACACAATTTAGGAGAATAATGAAGAAAGTGTTTTGGGAAAGGTATGGGGATTTCAAGAGAATATAATTGAGAGATTATTAAGAGACTCGGTTATTTCTGAAACGAAACAAAGATTATGCCATTATTTGGGAAATTAAATGATAAAGAGAATTTAATTCAACCAGGCTGATTTCTACATACATGACCATTTAATAAAGGGATGCATAAGATCATAAGTCAAAAAGACATTTCAGAATCCAACCTCCCTTTTTTATAGATGCGAAACTGAGTCTCAGAGTAGTTGACTGGTGCAATGTCAAACATAGCAGAGCTGAGATTTGATCGTCAGTCTCATGATATGAAATTCAGTACTATTTCCACTATATCATACTGTCTTGTGCTCATCATTTGTCAGAGAAAGAAAATGGCGCGTATTCTTATCAAACAAAAAAGACTGGCTTCAGAAAACACCCTTCAGTTAACTCAATTATCCCTATGTAGAAATCAGTTCTTTAACATGGAAACACTGTTTCCAATTAACCCTGTGCCGCTCTTTCTCAATGAACTGCATCCCTTAACACATTAAAATTAGTTACTGGCCAGATAATGATTATGTCTTTCTACACTTTTAATTGAATAGAAAGTGAGCGATGATGAAAAGCAGATAAGTTCAGGTCCACAATATTTTTTTAATGTTGTTGTTTTGTTTTGTTCCTTTAATTTTTTATTTTGTTTTGTTTTTCATTAGTAAAATTCCATTTCAAATCATCCCACTCCAGGATGAGGATAATGAACCTGGATGAGAATGTCACAATATGCAAAAAAAGCAAAACCAGAGAAGGTCTTGCATTGCTCTTACCTCTAAAGATTTCAATAGCCCCTGGGGATTTGAATGTATGTCTGGATTAGTTACCAGTTGTAGTCACATCAAAAATGACTCACAAAATAGTCACTGAATAGTGAACAAGGTCCATAATCACTCCTAGTTTGAGAAAAAGCCAATTCAATGTCGCTTGGTAAGAAGAATGCTTGATTTGTGTATTAGAGGAAAAGGATCTGCATGTAGGTTGGTGACATTATGGGTAAGGTACTTAACCACTCTAAACAGTAACTCTCTTTAACTATTTATTAAATGATGGGATTGGATGAAATGACTGCTAAGGACCATTCTTTTCAAAATCTATTAGTCTCTAATCTTTCGAAATAGTTTCAGAAAACTGTTATTATCTTTTAAAAAAACAACAAAAAAAAATCCTGATCTTCTATCTTCGAATCAATATTACATATTGGTTCTAAGGCATAAAAATGGTAAGGGTTTGGCAATGGAGGCTGAATGACTTGTCCAGGGTCACACAACTATGAAATGTCTGAGTCCAGATTTGAACCTAAGAACTCCTGTCTCTAGGCCTGGCTCTCAATCATCTGAGCCACCCAGCTGCCCCCAATATCTTCTAAAAATCCAAGATCATTTAGTTAAAGGGCACATTCTGTACATCTCATTTCCCAATTATAGTAACTTTAATAAGACCTTCGAGTGAAGAAGTTACTATTGGAGAAAGAAGAGTTGAGTTTGAATCTTAGGTGTGGTACATTATAAGAGAGTGAAATGAGCATTACCTCTGGAGTTAAAAAAAATGGTTTTAATTTAGTCATTGGCCTTTTGACCTGTGTGATAGTAGTCCAGTAATTCATCTCTTTGGAATCAGTTTTGTCATAAATAATCTAGATGATAGTACTGGATGGCCTCCAAAGTCCCAACCATGTTCCTGAGGTTCCTGATCCTACTCATGTGCAGGTGATCACGTTCTCTGGAGACAGTCCCTCTTTGTTACAATGATAAAGCTATACAGAATGATTTTTTTAAATCTTTCAGCTCTAAATCCTATTATCTCATGAACTGTTTTTTTTTTTAATTTTATTTAATTAGTCAATTTAGAATACTTTTCCTTGGTTACAAGAGTCATGTTATTTCCCTCCCCTCACCCAGCCCCCTCCCATAGCCATTGTGCAATTCCACTGGGTATTACATGTGTCCTTGATCAAAACCTATTTCCATATTGTTGATGTTTGCATTAGGATGATCATTTAAGAGTCTATTTACCCAATTATATCCCTGTTGGCCCACATGATCAAGCAGTTGTTTTTCTTCTGTGTTTCTGTCCCCACAGTTCTTCCTCTGAATATAGATAGTGTTCTTACTTGAAAATCCCTCCAAATTGTCCTGGATCACTGCATTCCTACTACTAGAGAAGTCCATTACATTCAAATGTACCATAGTATCATTCTCTGTGTATAACGTTCCTCTGGTTCTGCTCCTCAAATTCTGCATCAATTCCTGGAGGTTGCTCCATTTCACATGGAATTCCTCCACTTTATTATGCTTTTGAATACAATAGTATTCCATCACCAGCATATACCACAATTTGTTCAGCCATTCCGCAATTGAAGGACATCCCCTCATTTTCCAATTCTTCCACCACAAACAGTGCAGCTATGAATATTCTTATACAAGACTTTTTCCTTATTATCTCTTTGGGGTACAAACCCAGCAGTGCTATAGCTGGATCAAAGGGAAGACAGACTTTTAGCACCCTTTGGGCATATTTTCAAATTATCCTCCAGAATGGCTGGATCAATTCACAACTCCACCAGCAATGCATTAATGTCCCAATTTTGCTGTATCCCCTCCAACATTCTTTACTTTTCTTTGCTGTCACATTAGCCAATCTGCTGCGTGTGAGGTGGTACCTCAAAGTTGTTTTGATTTGCATCTCTCTTATAAGAGATTTAGAACACTTTTTCATGTGCTTATTAATAGTTTTGATTTCTTTGTCTGAAAATTACCTATTCATATCCATTGCTCAAATATCAATTGGGAAATGGCTTGATTTTTTGTACAAATGATTTAGCTCTTTATGAATTTGAGTAATTAGACCTTTTGCAGAGGTTTTTGTTATGAAGATTTCCCCCAATTTGTTGCTTCCCTTCTTATTTTGGTTGCAATGGTTTTGTTTGTACAAAACCTTTTTTTTTAATTTAATGTAATCAAAATTATTTATTTAACATTTTGTAATTTGTTCTAATTCTTGCTTGGTCTTAAAATCTTTCCTTTCCCAAAGGTCTGACAAGTATACTACTCTGTGTTCACCTAATTTACTTATAGTTTCCTTCTTTATGTTCAGGTCATTCACCCATTCTGTATTTATCATGGTATAGGGTATGAAATAATGATCCAAATTCAATCTCTCCCACATTGTCTTCCAATTTTCCCAGCAGTTATTGTCAAATAGTGGATTTTTGTTCCAAAAGCTGTGATCTTTGGGTTTATCATAAACAGTCTTGCTGAGGTCACTTACCCTAAGTCTATTCTACTGATCCTCCTTTCTGTCTCTTACCCAGTATCATATTGTTTTGATGATCACTGCTAGTGTAGTTTGAGATCTGGAACTATAAGGCCACATTCCTTCACATTTTTTTTCATGATTTCCCTGGATATCCTTGATCTTTTGTTCTTCCAAATGAACTTTGTTATGTTTTATTTCTAATTTAGTAAAAAAGTTTCATGGCAGTTCAATGGGTATGCCACAAAGTAAGTAAATAAATGTGTAGGATTGTAATTTTTATTATGTTAGCTTGTCCTACCCATGAGCAATTTATGTTTTTCCAGTTATTTAGATCTAATTTTAATTGTGTGAAAAGTGTTTTGTATATATATATATATATATATATATATATATATATATATATATATTGGCTAGGGAGATTTTAAATTGGAATTTCCCTTTCTAATTCTTGCTGCTGAGATGTGTTGGAAATATGTAGAAATGCTGATGACTTTTGTGGGTTAATTTTGTATTCTGCAACTTTGCTAAAGTTGTTGATTATTTCCACTAGTTTTATAGTTGAGTCTCTACGATTCTTTAAGTAGACCATAATATCATCTGCAAAGAGTGATAACTTGGTCTCCTCATTGCCTATTTTAATGACTTCAATTTCTTTTTCTTCTCTAATTGCTACTGGTAGTGTTTCTAGTACAATGTTAAATAACAGAGGTGGTAATGGGCTTCCTTGTATCACTCCTGATCCTATTGGGAAGGCATCTATTTTATCCCCATTGCAGATGATGTTTGCTGAAAATACTGTTCATTATTTTTAGGAAAGACCATTCTATTCCTATACTTTCTAGAGTTTTCAATGGAATAGGTGTTGTATTTTGTCAAAGGCTTTTTCTGGATATGTTGAGATAATTATGTGATTTTGTTGGTTTCCTTGCTGATATGGTCAATTATGTGGATTATTTTCCTAATACTGAGCCATCCTTGCATTCCTGGTATAAATCACACCTAATCATAATGAATAACCCTCATGAGCACTTGCTGGACTCTTTTTGTTAGTATTCTATTTAATATTTTTGCATATATGTTTATTACGGAGATTGGTCTATAGCTTTCTTTCTTTGGTTTTGACCTGTCTGGCTTTGGAATCAGTACCATATTTGTGTCATAAAAGGAATTTGTTGAAAGTCCTTCTTTGCTTATTCTGTCAAATAGTTTGTATAATATTGGGATTAGTTATTCTTTTAATGTTTGAGAGAGTTCACTTGTGAATCCATCAGGCCATGGGGATTTTTCCTAAGGGAGTTCTTTGATTGCTTGTTTGGTTTCTTTTACTGATAGGGGATTATTTATGTATTCTATTTCTTCTTCTGTTAATGTAGGCAATTTATATTTTTGTAAATATTCATACATATCACCCAGATTGCCATATTTGTTTCCATATAATTGGGCAAAATGATTTTTAATGATTGCCTTAATTTCCTCTTCATTGAGGTGAGGTTTCCCTTTTCATCTTTGATATTGTTAATTTGGTTTTATTCTTTCCTTTTTTTATTAGATTGACCAGTACTTTGACTATTTTATTTGGTTTTTCAAAATACCAGCTTCTAGTCTTATTTATTAATTCAATCATTCTTTCCCTTTGATTTTATTAATTTCTCCTTTATTTTAAGGATCTCTAGCTTAGTTTTCATTTGGGGATTTTTAATTTGTTTACTTTCAATGTTTTTGATTTGCATGTCCAATTCATTGACTTCTGCCCACCTTAATTTGTTAATATATGAACTCAAGGATTTAAATTTCCCCCTGAGTCCTACTTTGGCTGTGTCCCATAAATTTTGAAAGATTGTCACATCATTGTCATTTTCTTCAATGAAATTATTAATTGTATCTATGATTTCTGCTTTAACTAACCAATTTTGGAGAATCATATTATTTAATTTCCAATTAATTTTGCATTAGTTCTCCATGTACCCTTACTGATCATTATTTTTATTATATTGTGATCTGAAAGGTTTGTGTTTATTATTTCTGCTTTTTTTGTACATTTTCCATGTACTTATGTCCTAATAGATGGGCAGTCTTTGGGAATGTACCACGTACTGCTGAAAAGAAGGTCTATTCCTTTTTGTCTCTATTTTTCTCCACATATGTATTAAATTTAATTTTTCTAAGATTTCACTCATATCTCTTACTGCTTTCTTATATATTTTTTATTTTATTTATCTACATTTGATAGAGGGAATTTTAGGTCTCCTACTAGTATAGTTTTACTATCTATTTCCTCCTTCATCTCCACTAGTTTCTCCTTTAGAAATCTGAATGGTGTACCATTTTTTGCATACATGTTAAGTACTGATATTTCCTCATTTTCTATACTGCCTTTTATCAGGAAATAATTACCTTCTCTATCTCTTTTAATCAGAACTATTTTTACTCTGGTTTTGTCAGATATCATGATTGCAACTCCTGCCTTCTTTTTCTCAGTTGAGGCCCTATAGATTTTGATCCAACCTTTAATTCTAACCCTGTGAGTGTCAACCTGCCTCATGTGTGTTTCTTGTAGACAAACATATGGTAGGAATTTGGTTTCTAATATATTCTGCTCTTTGCTTTCATTTGATGAGTGAGTTCATCCCATTCATGTTCAAAGTTATAATTGCCACTCAAACATTTTGATATCCTCTTCTATTTCTGCTCTTTCTTCTTTTGTCATATCCTTTTAAACAGGTGGTTTGCTTTAAATCAGTCCCCCTCATCCCCACCATTATTATGCTTCCATTTCCACCCTCTCCCTTTTTGTGCCCTTCTCATTTGGGGAGGGGGGCTGTTAAGTTCCCTCCTCCCTCTTTTTGCCCTGTTTTTTACTCCCTCCCATATCACCTCTGGTTTTCCCTTCTCATTTTCCCTGCCAGGTAAGATAGAAATCGATACCCCCAGTGGATCAAGATGCTCTTCCCTCTCAGAATTTATTCCACTGAGAGTAAGGTTTAAGTATTTCCTATTAACACTCTCTTGCTCTCCTTCTTATAATAGAATTCTTCCCTTCCCCTTCCCATGTGCCTCTTTGTGTGATATAAATTATCCTATTTATCTTATTCCTTCAAGTTTCTCTTGGTGCCATCTTCTATTACCCCCTCCCTTTTTGTTTTTTAGCATATTATCTTATACCACTTATTACCCCAATCTCTACCTGTGAATGATTCTTCTAATTACTATAATAGTGAATTTTTGAGAGTTATGTGAAAATTGGATTTGTCTCTCTCCTGATTGTAACAAAGAAGGTATTTAGCTAGTCCTTGATTGTGAAGATTGAATTGTAATCCCCTGTCTATTTGTTGATTTAATCCACAGAAATGTAAGCACAGTATTTGCCATTGAGTGGGAAAATCTGCCCAAGTCAGATCTGATCACCAAGGGTATAAATATCCCACTCAGTCATGAAGTGGGAAGTCTGTGACCCACATGTGCGATAGTGAGTAACAAATTAGAATTGACCAACTGCCTTCTGGGTAGTCCTAGAGCAGAGTGTCAGCTATGATTGGTAGATGTGGAATTATGGGAAGTGATGCAAGAAAAAAGATCTTAAAAAGAAAGAGACAAGGGCCTGAGGGAAGTTGGTCTTGTGGAGGTTGCTGAGTGATTGGTCTCCTGGGAGTTGTTGGTGGTTGGTCTTCTGGGAGTTTGAAAGAGACACACTTTGAGTGGAGTCTGCTGGAATTGAGGCTGATAAAAGAAGCTGCTGATTGAACTGACAATGTGGTGAGTGTAAGACTGACTTCCACCCTTGACTTTTCTGGAGACATGAGACTCTGGGAAAGGCCCATCATCTTCATACTCCTTTCCTCTGGCTGGGGCCTTTGAATTCCTATCTGGCTCAGAGGAAGCCAGAGCTCTTGCTCTCTCTCTCTCTCTCTCTCTCTCTCTCTCTCTCTCTCTCTCTCTCTCTCTCTCTCCCTCTCTCCCTTTTCTCTCTTCTTTAATATCTTCCCTCTAATGTAAAATAAAGAATCATAAATTCAATCCCTGGCAACCAATTAAATATTCAGTCCAGCCATAACATTAACAGTTACAAATAATATTTTTCCATATATTAATACAAACAATTAGATATTATTGAAACCCTTAAAATTTAAATAATATTTTTCCTTTTCCCTCTCTTATTTACCTTTTTATGTTTCTCTTGATTTTTGTGTTTAGATATCAAACTTTCCACTTAGTTCTGGTCTTTTCTTTACAAATACTTGGAAATCTTCTATTTTGTTGAATGCCCATTCTTTCCCCTAGAAGAATATAGTCAGTTTTGATGGGTAGGTGATCGTTGGTTGAAGACCTAAGTATCTTGCCTTTACAGGTATCATATTCTAAGCCTTATGGTCCTTTAATGTGGAAGCTGCCAGATTTTGTGTAATCCTGATTGGTGCTCCTTGATATTTGAATTTTCTATTTTTTGTTTCTTGTAATATTTTCTTCTTAGCTTGGAAGCTCTTGAATTTGGCAATTCCATTCCTGGGGGTTGTCTTTTGAGGATTTAGTATAGAGGGTTTTCTATGAACTCTTTCAATGTCTATTTTTGACCCCTTGTTCAAGAAAATCAGAGCACTTTTCTGGGATATTTTCTTGTAGAATGGTGTCAAGGTTTCTGTTTAATTCTGGGTTTTCAAGTAGACCAATGAATGTCAAATTGTCTCTTTGAGACCCATTTTACTGATCTATAATCTTGTCAGTGAGATATTTTATGTTTTCTTCGATTTTGTCAGTCTTTTGACTTTTCTATAATCTTGATTTTCCTTTTCAGTTTGGTATATCCTGCTTTTTGTGGCTTCCAGCTATTTTTCCAATTGGAATTTCCTGTCCCTTAAAGTGTTATTTTCTTTTTTGAACTATTTCCCACTTTTCTTACCAAAATCCTTCCTTCTTTTTGATAAAGTCTGATTTAAATTCTTCAAGAGCTTGTGGCCAGGGGGCAGCTGGGTAGCTCAGTGGATTGAGAACCAGGCCTAGAGACAGGAGGTCCTAGGTTCAAATCTGGCCTTATCCACTTCCTAGCTGTGTGACCCTGGGCAAGTCACTTGACCCCCATTGCCTAGCCCTTACCACTCTTCTGCCTTGGAGCCAATACACAGTATTGACTCCAAGACAGAAGGTAAGGGTTTTAAATAAATTAAAAAAAGAGCTTGTGGCCAATTTCATTTTATTTTTGGAAGGTTTGGGTGCATTTAGTTGTATAACTTCTTCTTCTATTTCCTCTTTTGTCTGGATTTTTCCTCCATAAAAATTATCCAGGGTCAATACCTTCTTATTGTTTTCCTTGTTGTTGGGAAGTTGATTTTCCTGGGCATTTCTTACCATCACTATGGTGGTCTTTCCTTCCATTTCCAGGCAGAAGTCTGATTGAGGAGGGCAAGCTTTCTCTGTATTGAGCTAAGGAACATGATTTTTGCCTGATGCCACCTCTTCAGTCTCTGCAGCTTCTACTGTTTACTGCCCTTCTCTGTGCTCTCTCCGCATAGGCGCCCAAAGTCTGTGTTCATCAGCCTGCTGGGGTCTCAGGTTTAGCTGCTCTCAGAGGTAGGTCTTTGGTGGTCTTAGTCAGCTGCCAAGGACCTAGAGGTGTCCCTCACTTGCTCTAGAGGTGCCCCCTGCTCACTCATTGATTTTAGTGCACTGGCTCTGACTCTGACTCCATCGGCGTGGTGGGGGAGGGTTGATAAGCTTGTGTTTTGGTGGAAGCTTTTTCACCCCCTTATCATGTGGAAATTCCCAAATCCCACATACCTTCAATGCTGCACCCTACAGTAGAGTCCATTCGTTCATATGAATTTGGTTTATTTTTGGCCTTTTGAATTAGTCTATATCAGTAGATGGTGAGGAAAGGAAGAGTCGAGGGTCTACACTGCCGCCATATTTACCTGGAAGTCCTGAACCATTGGGTTTTAAAGAAAAATAAGCATCCCATTAGAGAAACACAAATTCTTCAAACACTTGTTAACTTGACTTGTAAAACAATAGATTTCAAATTTTGGATAATAATCACTTAAAGATGATAGAAACTCTAGTACTTCTTTTAAAATAAAAATGTGTTTAGTATATTCTTATCTATTTCATTCTTCTGGGCAACTTCAATTTCCACAGTATCTCACAGTTTATGTTTAAAGATTTTCCAAGCATGTTCTAAGTAAATTTTCTCACCTCATAAGAAAATTGTTTTGTACCATAGAGCAAAAACAACTCCTTTTTAAAGATTCTTTGATTAGTATTTGAAATGCATTTTCAATATCTTTTTCTCAATTTGACAATCATAGTCATTCACATACAAGATTTTATGATGACAGAATTCCCTCTCCCATCAAAATTAACGTGGAGAGACAAAGATAGACAAAGAGCCAGAGATAGAGACACACAAAAAAGAGACATACAGACAAAGAGGAGAAAGAAGAGAGGGAAAGTGAGAAAGACAAAACTTAAAGAACTCACATCTTAAAGATAGGAAGTCTTGTCATGGAGAAAGAACAGTATTAAACATGCAGCATAATGATGGGCACTTTTTAATAAGAACAAAAAAATTTACTTCTAGTTCAATTTGATTGTGATTTTTTAGACACAGTCTTGGTTCCATTTCCATAGATCAGTGCTTAATATTAAAAAAATGTTCAATATATTTCATTCAACATGAATGAATAGATTTTAAGAAGCCAATTCATAAATCTGAAAATAGTGCTTTAAAAAAAGAGACTCCAGATGGAAATGGCAATCAATTGATGGGGACTAATAGGGTTGCCAAGTGAGAAAATATAAAGACAATACAAGAGGAGTCAAGACAGAGACTTGGTGTATAGTCTCTGGTTAGTGGGCATATCATAAAAGATGAGTTAACAAAGGAGAATTCAAAATACTAGAAAGACAAGTAGAAACAATACCAGGAGAGAATGTCATAAAAAAAAAAAACAGAGAAAGGTGAGTATCCAGGAGGCAAAATGAGGTCCACAATTCTTATCAACTTCATGTATAATATGATTGATTATGGTGCTATTTCTATAGTCCATTACCCTTTTTTCATTATCTGTAGTTTGTTTAAATAAATCTATACTTAATTGTTTCAAATGTACTTCATACCTTGTGTCCCATCATTCCTTATTCTTGTTGCTTTATAGTAAGGCATTTTTATCTATTATAATTCCCATACCCATGGTGAATCTTTTGTCTGACAAAATATAGTCTATTTCATTTTATGTGACTCAGTAATCAGTCAGAGCAGTGAATGGCAAAATACTTTCTTTTTTCAATGAAAGTCTTCATAACATAGGGATGTGAGTTTTTCATATCATCCTACAAACTATGTGTAATCAGTCTTCATCATCTCTTTTTTAGCACGTGCATATCTTTGACCAATATTTTTAAGTATCTCCCCATTTTTACCTACTAATACTTTTTCATTGAAGTCTTCAAATATCAGTGTATGTAGATTCATATCAATTGATTGAAGAATTCTTCTACTCCTTATCCTCTTCATATTGTCATGTCCTCTTCATGTGTATCAATGTTCATACATAAACTAAAATTATTTTGTGGCAATCTTTTTTACAAGTACTTATCAAGAGAATTTTAATTCATGATCCCCAAATAAATATCCCATGAAATTATGTTTCTTGATGTTTGGGGGCATGCAATAAATCCAATGTTGCTACCTTTTATTCACTCATTCAAGGAAAACCTTGTGATACATCATTTCATTTAATTGAAAGTTCCCTTTTGTTCTGGTTCTATTAATGAGAATTTATTTTCATCTCTGGTCATTGATCACTATGGGAGCCATTGATCAGATGTGTTATCATAAGGAGTTCACATTTAAGGTATCATTTCCATGTCTTTGTACATAATTTAATTAATTTCTGTGGCACAACCCACACACACATTCACTCACATACCCATACACACAAAGAGTATCCCATCAACTTGTCTTGAATATATATTAATTTAACAGGTTAATTCATTGGATAATAGACACCATGCTTCCCAGTGACTGAATCAATACTCTAAAACATTCCTAACTTGCCAGAACTTTCCTTTTTTTCTGATATAAACTCTGTCTGTTGTCCTGTCAGTCTAACTGGTCTATGCTTAGATCTGAATTCAAATTATAGACAGTGGCTAAAAAAAAGGGAATTTTTCTAATGCAGATAAAAGAAAGGCTCATTGTGGAAATACCCCTAAACACATCAATCTACCTCTTTACTTTTTCTTTGTGCCCTTGACACTTAGCATAATGCCTGGCAAATGGGGAATGCTAGATAGATGCTTATTGGTTTATTGGCTGACTAGTATAGGACTGGAACCAATAAACACATTCACGATATAGTATGGAATTCCTAAGTGTTTGATTACTTAAGAGTACAGACACTTCATCCATCATCAACATGGAATGTGGAGCCACAGTGGTATGGATACCCCAAATGATGAATAATCCATCCTTTTATGGTGCTGAGATATTTTATTGTCTCCTCAGAAAGGCCAAAAAGCAGATTGACCCATGATTGTTGACATTTGATTTTATCATTGCCTTATCTTAAGGTATAAAGGATAGTCTTATATAGGATATCTCTGGGAAAAGAAACAACAATAACTGAGTCCTGGGTGGGCAGTGCTGGTGAGTATAAAATTGAATGAAGTTTATTCCAAGGAAGCAGCAACTTAAGAATGTAAAACTTAAATTGTATTTCTAATAATAAAAAATATTGTATTTTATGAGATTTATTAAGGATCATTAGAAGTCAAGGAATAAAGAGGATACAAATAAAAAACCATGTGCCCATGGCTGATTAGACCATTTAAAATCCCTGCACTTATCTTACCACTATGCTTGCTACATCATTGCAAAGGAAGAGAGCATGGGAGACCTTACTGCCAGTTAAATACCAATAGTGACCTCGCCAATGTGGAGACTCAGGAAAGATTATAGGGAATTCTGGGAAGTACCAAGGACTTCTGGGTATTGATGTCTAGGGTTCAAAATCTCCATTTATACATTCTCCCCTGAGAGACGGGGAAGACTAGTCTCTCCAATGAATCTTGTAAACATACCAGTAATGAAATTACAATAATTTGAGAATCAGAGGAAAAGAGAACAAAACCAATAATTGCTAGGCGCATTGACAAAAAGCCAGTTAAGGGGCAGTCTTCTTCAGCTGAAGAGTATACATACAAAACAAATGCATTTAACCCCACACAGTTCAAATCACCACATTCCAAAGTTCACTCTGGATCTTCTGGTGCAGCTTGTGGTCTGTGGAAGCATCTTCATGGTGCCTTCCCCAACAGTTCACTTTCTGGATTCAGAGAGGTGTCATGTTTCTTAACCTAAAGTTACTCTCAAATGGAATTTAAACTTTAGAATTTAAAATAATAATAATAATCATACATAACCCCCCCCACCGAAGAGGGTGATTGAAAAACACAGGGATACCTTAGGGAAGCATGGTTGAGTTACCAGGTATATGAATCAATTGGCAAGAGAAGTAAAAAACATAAAAAAAAAAAATCCAAATAAAAAAAGATAATTTCTAGAAGAAATATAGACTATCAAAGTCTTATGTATAAAATTCTATTTTTTATTTATTTATTTATTTTATTTTTTAAACATTATTTTATTTGGTCATTTCTGAACATTATTCATTGGAGACAAAGATCATTTTCTTTTCCACCCCCCCATCCCAGTTGTTTTGATTTGCATCTCTCTGATTATAAGAGATGTAGAACACTTTTTCATGTGCTTATTAACAGTTTTGATTTCTTTGGCTGAGAACTGCCTATCCATGTCCCTTGCCCATTTATCAATTGGAGAATGGCTTGATTTTTTGTACAGTTGATTTAGCTCTTTATAAATTTGAGTAATTAAACATTTGTCAGAGGTTTCTATGAAGATTTTTTCCCAGTTTGTTGTTTCCCTTCTGGTTTTAGTTACATTGGTTTTGTTTGTACAAAAACTTTTTAATTTGATTTAGTCAAAATAATTTATTTTACATTTTGTGACTCTTTCTAAGTCTTGCTTGGTTTTAAAGTCTTTCCCTTCCCAAAGGTCTGACATGTATATTGTTCTGTGTTTGCCTAATTTACTTGTAGTTTCGTTCTTTATGTTCAAGTCATTCACCCATTTTGTATTTATCTTGGTGTAGGGTGTATAAAATTCTAAATAAAGGAAAAATAAATCTATAACAGGCCCTTGAATCAGGGCCTAATTAAAATTATTTAAGCAATGATGTATTTACCCAATCAGTAGCCAGGGCTACAGAAAGTTTGCCACATGATGAAAGACAGAAAAGGGACTAAATTTTAGGAGCCAGGTAAGAACCAAATTTGAGATACTTGGTAGAATATGAAACAAGGAAGACCTGACTTTAGCACATGTTAATAGCTCAAACTTGAACCCCAAACATATTCAAGTCCTTTTGTCATGGCTTAAAATTTTCATCAACCCCTTTGGGATTAGTTGGTCTCTTTGACCTTGTGCTAGATTGGCACTATGCAGTTTAGCTTTGTGCTCCTTTGGCACTGTGCAATGGCTCTTTTTGTATTCTCTTATCCTAGAATCAGACAGAAACATTAAGCAAAGTCCCATAATGATGATAGCATTAATACAGTTCTTTGTACATGCTAATTTGTTTTATCATAAAATATAATAAGCAATTTATTAAACAACAGTAGCAAATAGAATTATATTTTACTCTAGTCAGCGAAATAAAAATTTATATAGTTTTATGTGCTAAATATATTGTAAGGACTAATTTTACCCAATTTTTTATCTTAATATAACACTTATTGGCAAATTTGTCTAAATTTTAGCTGATTTTGAATGACAGCTCTCTAACATATAACTGTATAATGTACTACTTTTTCATATAATTTAGTATGCTTTACTAAAATAAAATTAGAATGTAACAGCAAATATTATTGAATGATTGAGTATATAGATAAATAAATTACACATAGATGACAGACAGATACAAATATGATGGATGAACAGAAAGGCAAAGATAGATATGAAAATATAACTAAACATATCTATGTACTCACAATAGACAAGTTTCCAATTCTACTAAAGAAGAAGAGAGTTAATAGAGGAAGGTGTCAAATCCTTAGCCCACTGGCTACATGAAGCTTGTAGCACTTTCGAATGTGGCTCAGAAATATATATATATATATATATATATATATATATATACACACATATATATACATGTATATGCATATATACATATATATTTATATATAAATATTTAAAATGCAATTGAGAAATATTTAACAAAATTAAATAAAATATAATAAAACCAGTAGAATTACACTTTAACTAAATCTGTATGGTGGCAAGCATCCTTATTCCATTTTAATTTGAAACCATTGGGATAGAGGACCTCTGCTCTTCTCTCCACCTTTTTGGAATACATTGAAGTATTCCTTGACAGAACAGCAATATACGCTTAAAAGGATAAATGAAAAGAATTGAAAGAGGCAAAACCAATATCAAATGATGAAGAGGAAGCAAAAACATGACCCAAAAGAAATTGGAAACATGAACATATGGATATCTTCAGTGATACCAGAGATGGAGAATTGAAGGTGGAACCAGAACTCACTAAGGAGAACACAAGTTCTTATATTATAAACTGTAAATGCATTAAGCCCCCAGAAAAATATCCCATCTAATATTGCAGAGAGAAAAAAGAAAAAAATGAGTATGATATTGATCACATCATGATTAGATATATTAAGATGGCAATGTGTGGACTTGAATACTAGAGACTTTATCTTTTTGAGCAGGTATCTGGGAAGTAGACTATTTGATATTTTATTCCTACTTTTCTTATTTCAGTATTTTTTTCTCTACTTAAAATTTCTTAGCTGATTTCTTCATTTTTTTTTTCAATTACAATCAGGATCCAAAAGGATAGACCTGCATGAATATGAGTAAAACTACACATGTTGAGTCTCAACTGTTAAGAGTAAATTTAGGGTTGAGACTGAATATAAATTTAGTTGGTCGCCAGGGATTTAATTTCTAAATTGCAATGAAACACTCAAGTCAGAATGGAATTTTACGGTGGTTTATTTACAATAGAAGGAAGAAATTAAGACTGAGAGAGAGAGAGGAAAGAGAATTTAAACTGTAGCAGCCAAGGATGAGCCAGGCAGGAGTTCAGAGACCTTGGCCAAGGGGACCTCCCCAGAAAGTTAAGGAAAAGGGGAGTCAGTCTTATCACTTACCACATGACCATCCAAAGGAAGCAGTCTGAGGAGCTCCTCCAGGCTCGAGTTCCAGGGTCAACTCCACCAAAGGTATCTCCTCACAGGAAGGGACATGAAATATAAAAGCAGTTCTTTACATTGCTTCCTGTGTCTTATGAGATTTAAAATGGTTGAGGTCTTAAACTGTAGTGAGTTAAAATGGTGGAAGATTTAAATTGTGATAGATATAAGAGAGAGTGAGTAATTTTGACCACAGAAATATGTTTCACTACAGTGTCTTGGGTTTTAAAATCAAATATAAGGTGGTCGCCAGGGAAATATTCCCAATCATTCAAATACCCAAGTCAATTGGGTTTTATAGAGATTTTTAATTAACAATACAATGAGTAATCAAAGAAGGAGAGAGAGAGTAAGAAAGGAATAAGTATGAAGGGCCTTAAGTCAACATGGCCTAGACCTGAGTCTTAAAAGAGAAATCAGTCAGTTTTTTATAGCTCACCATAAGATCTGTCTAAGTAAGGATTTCTAATGACACCAGGCCAGCAGCATCTCAGCTGCTTTCACCAGCTCCCTCCTCCATTTGAATGTTTCAGAATCAGTCTCCTCAGAATGAGTCTCTCCAATCTGAATGTTTCAGAATGACTTCCCAGCTCTTCCCTGAGCTCTTATTTTTAAGGGCAAAATCTCCTCTGTCACCTCCCCTAAATCCTTACATCTACCAATCACTGTAGATGTTTCTAAAGGACCGCCCATTCTTAGTCCACACCTAAGAAGGTGTGGATTTTTGAGTAATTCACACCAGGAAAGCTCTAAGTAAGTTTTCCAGTTCTTTGTTCCTTGTAAATTCACAAGTTGCTTGACCTTTATAGGTACTTAGCTGAAGAAAAGTATGGGTTTAAGTACTTTCCATTGTTCAGAAAAGAGTTTACAACTTTGTCTTCCCCTAGGGCAGGCCCAAGTAGGTAAAGTAGAATTCTCACATTCCTGCTTTAAGTAGAGTTCACTGCCCAAATGGGGAATGGTCTTAATCCAATCTTATAAAGTAGAGTCTGGGAAATTTTTAGGTTTACAGTCTCACATGTGCCGATGGTGACTTAAGCTTGGCTTAGGGCAGTTCAGGCGGTCAGTCAGTTGTTTCTGATTTGTCACTTGCTAGCACATGCCAGTCATAGGCCATCCTCCCCAATACTTAATCCTTATGTGTGGTTCTCCACATTCCTGGTTGCTAGGATTCTAAAGACTAAGCCGGTTTAAGTAAAACTAAAATTTACACACTCAAAGTACCAGGCATTCTTTGTGCATGGCAAACTCTATTTGAATAAGGAATGTGTGACATAATAACCAAAAAAAAATTTGATTGTCTGCTGCTTTTTATAGACGTATAATATCTCAAATAAGAAAAATAATAAGTAGTTTTTGCTTTCTCTTATCTCATCTGAGCATATCTAGAACATTATGGCAAATTCTAGGCAACGTATTCCCCAAGGACATCAACAAACTTAAAAAGGTCCAGATGAAAGAGAGAAGAGTCAGAAGCCTATATATCATGCTCTATGAGAATTGGTTGGAGGAAATGAATTTTTTTTCACCTGAAGGAAAAAGAAAAAAAAAATTGGGGAGGTTTCTGAAAATAATTCTCAAGTATTTGAAGTAATATAGATGTTGGATTTGATTTGTTTTGTTTAGCCCCAGATGAGAAAACTTGAAGCAATGGGTCAACATTGAAGACAAGCAAATTTCACTTTGATATAAAGAAAAAAATTCCCTATTAACAATTGGAGCTATAGAAATATGGAAAGGACTGTCTCAGGTTGTCACAACAGGTAATGAAATTCACATCTCTAGAGTCCCTCAGCATTTAAAAAAATGTTTTAGACATCACTTTCACAAAAAGAAAATCATATTTTCAATTACTCATCAAGTGATATGCTGGTCTTTTCATCTAGCTTCAGAAAAAAATACCATAGAGATAACTGTGGAATTAGTTAAATTTCACCAATATGAAAAATTCTAAATATGTTACAAATGTCACTTGCATGAAAATTGATGTCACTACATAAAACAGTCATCATTTAGGAGGAAGTTGGAAAGAAGAATTGAAATTTTTTTCATTAACACCAAGGATAAGAAACAAAATCATTTTTAGAAATTAAAATGTTATGCATTATGAGACATTGCTGTAGAAATCCATAAACACTTTACCCTTATGTTAGCAAGGTTAGAAAAGAAAGTAGGGTAGAAAATGCATGAGGAGTTGAGGGGGGAGGAAAGCAGGATTACTTCAATGAAAATACTAATAATGAAGCTTAATAGTGCTTTAAAATTACCAAACTCTCTCCCCTCTCTCCCTCTGTCTATATATACATACATATAAACATACACACATATATATACCTATATATATATATATATACATAATGCATACATAGTATATATATATATATACTTTTTATATGTTTCTGCATATATATATATGTATATTTGTCTATATATAATCCATTCCCTACCATGAGAGTGAGCAGCCTGGAAACCATGTCATTTGAGGATTGTTTGAAGGCAATGGAACTGTTTATAACAACCATATGAGATAAACACCATAATTATAACTATTTTATAGGTGAAAAAACTGAGGAAGACAGAGGCTAGTTAAGTGACTTGCCAAAGACTATATAATCTATAACTATCCAATTTGAGATTTGATTCCAGTTCTTAGTGTCTCCAAAATTTATCCCCTCTGAAGATGGAGAGAAGGATACAGAGGAATATATTTTATAGAAGAAAGGAGAAAGAAAAAAGAATTATGTTGTAAATAAAATAACTTGAACAAGGAAACCAAATTATTTTGGGGAAGACTAATGCTTGAATCTATTTAATGGTCCAACAAATTAGTGTGACAGTTTTTAGTTTGACGTTTCTTTCACTCTAAGTCTCCCCTCCTCTCCTGAAAACATTTATAAATGTAAATATAAAACAGTTATAGCAATCGGACGACCAAAACACAGTTAGATAGCCTGAATATATACATTGACAATATTTTTAAAAGTTACTTTTAGGGCAGGATTGTTTAATTGCAAATTTCAATTGAACAAAGATTTATCAAAGACCTACTAGGTGCATGGTCTTGTGGACATAAGCTAAACCCTATTAAATGTACTTATGCTAGATAAGGGTATAAGCAGCAGTTTCTGGCAGTAATGGACAAATGGAATTGATTGACTGATGGCTTATAAGATAATAAATTTTGTTCATGCTGGATTAAACAAATGAAAGGGCAATTTATTCAAACACTCTGAATACACAGCTTGTCAAAATATATTAATACTATGAATTTGTTATTAGTGTTTTCTTTAGCACCAAATTCACTTGATGTTGTGGCTACAAGTGAGATAGACATTTGCATATATCAATGTTTATATTTGAAATTAAATGTTCATTAAATTTTATTTTACAGGTAAAATAAGTTTAAAATAAGAAGGATTTGGTTCAGGATTAAATTAATCACTAGATCTTAGATTTAAAGCTGAAGGGACCTTAGAAACCAGAGTTCAATCTTTTTATTTTATAGATAAAAAATAGGTCTATAAGGTTACAAATGTGTCTAGGATAATACAGGAAGTAAACAAGAAGGTTTAAATAATAGTTAGGATTCTTACAAGGATCCCCAAATTCTGGGTGAAATTTTATTAGAAGTTTTAAAAGATTATACAAATAGAGATCATTAACATTTCAAGACAAAATGTCAATAAACAAATCATTCTGTGCTTCATGTTATTCCTGGTTCCATTTAAAAGTAGATAATAATCCAATTTCAATGTGCTAGTATGCTGTAGTGTACTTTTCCCTTGTCTTGCCTTCCTATTCCTTCCCTTTTCTTCCCTTCCCATAAAATCAGTACACTAGATTTCTTAAATCACTTCTAGTTCTGAAACTCTTTGATTGCCTATTAGAAAATAGTTCATGATCCTTCAGTTCCCACATTTATTATCTAGGACCAGTTTTACTTTTCAGTGATAGACAGGATCTCTCATGGGCATAATGATCCTATGAAGGCAGCTAGGCACCTGTATAAAGACAGTCAACTAAATGGTACAATGGATAGAGTGTTGTGCCTAGAATTTTCCTTAGTTCAAATCTGGCCTCACACACTTAAAAGCTGTGTGAACCTATATGCATCACTTAAACTCATTTCCCTCAGTTTCTTCATCTGTAAAATGAACTGGAGAAGGAAAAGGCAAACTATTACAGTTTCTTTGCCTAGAACACCACAAATGGGGTCACAAAAAGTCAGATAGGACTGAAAACTTACTGAATGACAAAGACAACATTGAAAGATTTTAGAATTCTGATCATTGCAATGATAAATCAAGAATCAAAAGAACTGAAGATGAATATGCTATCAACTACTTTCCATAGGGATAATAAACTTGAAATGCAGAATTAGGCAAACATTTTCAGAAATGGCCAATATGAGAATTTGTTTTGCTTGATTATGCATATGTGCTATAAAGGTCTTTTTAAATTATTTATCAATTACTATTAAAAGGTTAAAGGTTATGGATAGAGAAATTATATGTGATATCTACTGAGACAGTATCCTGATCTGATCAAGGTAATTAACTATAGGAAAAAAGCAATAGATTTTATTTGCTTCTACCAATATATCACAATAACCCTAATAATTAATAATAATAACTTTTTCAGAGGACTTGACATACTCACAACAACACTGTGATATAGTTGCTAATATTGTCATCATTTTACATATAAGAAAACAGAAAGGGAGAGAGGTAAATTGCTTGCCCAGAATCACATAATTACAAAGACTCTAAGGCTGAATTTGCCCTGAGATCTACCTGAATCCATCCAGCATTCTATCTGAAAAGCTACCTCATGAGTTGAATGGCTATCTCTACTTTACAATGAAGGACAACTTCATAGTAAAAGAGATGTGTGCTTCATGGGGGAAGGGATGATTTTATGTCTAAACTTTAGGATGAAAGGTCTAAAGAGGTCCTGGATGCAAGTTAGGTAAGTGAAAATCTGAGTTCAGATATTTATTATCTCTGTGACATTAGCCATCACATCTAGAATCTCTGGATTTTATCTAAACTCATCTATAAAACAATGAGCTGGTCTCTCACTGCATTACAAGAGCCTTTGTACCTTACCAAGTATTCTGAATGGAGAAGGTATAGAACAAATAACTTTTGAACTGAATGAAGTTTACTACATCCCAGTTGATATATCAAGTCCAAAGTCTCATTCCCCATTCCTTGAAGGCTAAACTAAAAGGCAGAAGGAATGGAAGACTTTATGGTATCAGAAGTCTGATTTGTATAACATTTTATTTGCTTCCAAAGGCTATCCTAAGTGTTGAAGTATCCATCACCAAATGACCAACTATTGCTAAAGAATTCTTTATTCGTGGCAACCAAGGAAACAAATTAAAATTCAAAATGGCCTTCAATCTTATACAATCTGCTTTTCTTCTGCCTGGATGATGACAGAAGGGCAATAAAACTACACAGTATTGAGGCCATTTTCAGATACTAACTTAGCTGGTAGTTTACTCAAAATGTAAAATTATTCTCCAATAATCAATAATTGAATATATTAGTGGAGGATTTGATTCATACTAAACTTGAATTTCTTGCTAAAGTTTCTGGATTCCAGAAAACTAATAGTAAATTGTAGCTAAATGGAAGGATGACTGCCAGTTTTCCCTTTGAGTGGCAAATAAAGAGATGGGTGAAGTTGAATTTCACATGTGTCTATGAACAACATGAAGTATCATTCCCTAAGAGGTTTAGTCATCTCATATTACATTGCTTATGCCACCATGAAATATAAAGATGTGTGAAGTTAACATTTATTGAAAAAATGGGGAAGGAGATAAAGTCTACAGGAAATATATAAGAACTTCCCAATTGAATCAATGTAAGCTTTAATATTCAATGACATCAGTGTAGAGGCAAGCATAAGAAAGGATATTTAAAATAAGGTAAGAAGAAAATGATTCATGAATAAGAAACAAGAGAGGCTAAAATTTGTTCAACTCAACAAGCCTCATTACTATATATCACAAACACTTTCTTCAGGAAGAGAATTATGAGGCATAGACCATGACACATACCAAATCACATCAAAACAAACAATCAGTTATATTTTAACAAACAAATTATTGCTTTTAACATGGGAGTCAATCTTTAATCAGCTGTCTATTAAAGAAAGATAATGGAATAATTCAAGCAATGATAAAATAAACTTCAAGCTAAAATTAAACATAAAACTGAGAACCTCTGACATATGTTTGACATAGGTATATAACCTGTCCTATTTACAAAGTTGTTGACAATAAAAAACACAAAGGAGCACACCATGACACTAATTATTATCATTAGCTAAGATATTTTAAGTGACAACAAGATAAAAAATAGACACCTCTTCAGGAATCAAATCTTCAGTCTTTTTGCTAAGTAGAAAGATGACAGCTAAAAGAAATTCTGATAACTCTAATATCAAATTGAGAATGGTGATAGATAATAAAAGGTGTCACCTCATAAAAGAACAATGAGCAATATAAGGGCATATACAAGGTTTCAGAAAGCCTGGCCAGAGACTTTACTAAACAAATCTATCCTGAGAATACTTAAGAATAAAACTAGAAAGAATATGAAAAAATAAACTTAATGGAGAAGAAGAGATCTAAAAAGTTTTTGATCACAAAATTTTCACTATCAATGACAGTGGAGCCAGTTAGACTTAAATATCTAGTCTTTGATAAGTTATATAAGAAAAGAGGAGATGACACTGAGAGAGACAAAAGATGAGGAAAGTTATCTGTACTAGGTCAAGTAGTCACAAAAAAAAATTTATTGCAAAGAAATACAGTTTTAAAGACATTGAGAAAATGATTGTTGAGGTATTTGAAGGAGGGAAAGGTACCAAATATTTTTGGGGAATTCTCAGATATTATTGTCATTCTGCCTTCTTCCTCCAAAACAAAAAGATAACCTAGAGAATTTAACTGAAAGTTAACAAAAAAAGTATATACATTTGAGGTAAGCTATAATGTGACTTCTTTACCATTTCTATGATATTTAGATTATAATAAACTAGACATCCCTGATGAAGACAGAGTGAGGAAGGGAAGGCTTTTGAAAACTTTTAAACAAATCCTTAAAGTTAATTAACTGAATAGGATAAAAGACTATAAAGTCATGCAGTAATCTTTGTAGACTATACAAAAGTACTTTAAGGGGTAGAGCAAATTCCCAAGAGTAAAGATGTCCAGGGCACAGTCCAAGTCAAAGAAAGAGTCACTGTAGTTTGTGAGGTCTTCCATATTTCCTTATTTGTGGATGCATTATACCAATGGCATTAATTCTTAAAATCCTTCATGTCCTCCTTAAATTTTATCTATAATCATTCACAACCATTTGGCGTATGGAAGAAAATACATACACATAGGAAAAAACAAGGAGATAAAAATATTTATTGCTTAGCCAATGTGATGTAGTTGTAAGGACAATCCCTAAAATTGTTCTACAAGTAGCTCTATTTTGGACAGATGTATAACATTGGATCTGAGCCCAGATTTGATCTGGAAAATAGTGACAGAAGGCTCCAAAATGTTAACAATCAAGAACTATACAAGCTAAGATATGTAAACAATGCCACAAAAGAGATATATAAGTATATAGGCTCTGATGGAGTTTATGAAATATCCAGAGATTAAGACCCCTATAATCATGTACAAAGAAAAATGATTTAAGCATCTATTATTTCAGACCTTAACAAATGTTTTTAAAAGAAACAAGAATTTAATCAGTGGTTATACAAATGGATTTAGCAAAATGAACTTAAGGGAAATGAACAATTTATCTGAGTCTAGAAGAAAAGAGAACATGTTTATTTTCAAATTAAATTCATGAGCTGTACTTATAATCATTATAAGAAAGCCAAGTGTTTCTCTGAGGCCTATCCTCAAAAGGCATTTGTTTTTTTCACCATACATTTTCAACAAAAATTCCCCCCATCCCCTTAATGTAGTTGTTTGGTGTTGCTTTTAGGAAAGCTGAAAATGTCAGCTATGCAAAAAAAAAAAAAAAAACAAAAAAACACCACCACCACAACAACATGTAGTCAGGTGGTAAGAATTTAAAGATTTTCATCATGTCAAATAAAAACACACAAATGTCTTCCAAAATAAAGAATTTATCTTTCCTGAGGATTAGTGTTTAGTGAGCAACGTTGAGTTTATATCTCTATGAAGTTATAGGATCAACTAGTTTCACTCAATTAACTGAATTAACAAGTTGATACAACATGGTGGAGAGCCATTGGCTAGTTTTAGAAAGGACAAATATAAACTTGTGAGCCCATTCTACCACATGTCAAGTCTGGAGAGCTACTTGAAAGGCTGATCAAAAAAATTACAACTCTTTACTTAACCACTGAAAAGTACTCTGTTTGTAATAGTTTTGGGCTAAATGTTTAAACCCTGAAATATAACTGCTTTTGTGCTCTAAATAGGAAAGATAAAAACCATAAGAAATAGCCAGTATCTGTATGTGTTGGAGAATTCCCTGTGGCTTTTCCAGTGATTGTATGAAATTGATAATACTTCCTGGGAAGTGGGTGGCTTAACATTAGTGAAGGACATGAAGAAAATTCTAGCCAAGTAAATGGTGCCTAGACCAAAATATGGTCAGTATACTCTAGAACAGAAAAGTTTACATGTATGTGAAATTATATATATATATATATACATATATATATAAAACATTTATTTAAGAAAAATTAGTCTAATAATTTATACAGTCCTACTAATAAAAAGAAATTACTCTCTGTGAGTTACAGACAGTATTATTAACAATGAATAGTCACAAGAAAGTTGTTTCAGCTAAGAAAATAGAGAGGGGGAAAAGTGATTATTCTAGTGGGAGAAAGCTTAAAAAGGATAAAATATATGGACTATCTTCAACTATGTAAAATAACTAAGTGCATTTTAGTTTTTATTTAAATGAAATTTCCTGTTCTGCATAATAATTTTGAATTTTATAGGTTAAATTATTTCAAGCTGATTAATTATGTCCTAATTTTCCTTGAAACAGCTTCTTTCTTTTTGACGTGGCGAGAAAAAAAGGAAGGAGGGAAGGAAGGAAGGAAGGAAGGAAGGAAGGAAGGAAGGAAGGAAGGAAGGGAGGGAGGGAGGGAGGGAGGCAGGGAGGCAGGGAGGGAGGGAGGGATGAAGGAAGGAAGGAAGGAAGGAAGGAAGGAAGGAAGGAAGGAAGGAAGGAAGGAAGGGAGGGAGTGAGGAAGGAAGGAAGGAAGGGAGGGAGTGAGGAAGGAAGGAAGGAAGGAAGGAAGGAAGGAAGGAAGGAAGGAAGGAAGAAAGGAAGGAAGGGAGGGAGTGAGGAAGGAAGGAAGGAAGGAAGGAAGGAAGGAAGGGAAGGAGGGAGGGAGGGAGGAAGGAAGGGAGGGAGGAAGGGAGGGAGGAAGGAAATAGGGAGAAAAAATTACATGTAAGTAATAAAGAGTTATTTAGTTATTTATTTTGGAGTTGATGGTCTATGAGTTCAATCATGCCCAAAAGCATATCTGTGACTGAGTCCTGACAAATCTAGTTATATTACACAAAACATTTCAGACTCCTAATTATTTATTGTTTTTAAATGTCATCACCCTCCTTTTTTGTCAGGAATAAAAAGTCATGTATTTTAATGTTTTTAATGATTTCTTTTGTTTTGACATCACAGTCATTCTTTGATACAACACCTGAGAAGAAAGGTTTTTGTGAATCCCTTTAATTCTTTTGTTTTATCCCCAAATTTTCTACTAATTTGTATAATGTTTTGAAGATAATTGAAACTCTTTGATGCTTAATTAATTTATACTTAAAATTTAATATAAACCCCTATTAAACAGAAAATTATGAGGCCTAATCATGCTTTCTGAGTGAGTTGAATTCTTTGGAGAAAAAAATTATGCACAAAGTCCTATTCTCCTCTGATCTCTTGTATTTTCTCCAACACTCTAAATTTGCATTCATTATGCATTTCATAGATATCCATTCATTCAGCAAATAATTATTAAATGTTTAGCATATTCAAATTACTGCACTATAAATAAATATCGGCTGATTCATTGAGAACCTTGGTACAATAGAAATAAAGATAAAATATTAAAAATTCTCTGACCTCAAGGAATTTGCTTTCTATTGTGGGAAGACAATGTGGGTACTTATGTATGTGTAAATAAATAAATATATATATATATATATATTATATGGGGATATGTTTGCATACATATGTATATATGTATATGTATACACTCATATATGCATATATATAAATACATATATATATATATAACTACATCAAAGAAAATATACAATATTTTGAGGATGCTTTTCATAGAGAAGTGGGAAGAGATCTCAGATATTTGGAGATAGAGAGAAGGGAAGGGCAAGTTCTAGATTTCATCAGAAGTGGATGAATCTATACTCAAAAGTATAAAAATGACAGACAGTTGACTAAAAGAAAGGGAGACGAGGGAGGTCAGTTTGACTGGAATATAGAATGTCTGAAAATAAGACTCATATGTAATAATTTGGAAAGATAGGCTAGGACCAAATAGGTATACAAATTTACTGAAGGTCTCTGCTTTGGGTAGATTTGTTTTTGTTTTTAAATTTGTATTTACTTTGGTAAATATTTTCCAATTACATGTGAAAAATTTAATATTTTGTTAATTTTGAGGTTCAAATTCTTTCCAATCCTTCCATCATTCTCCCATTCCTTGAGAAAGCAAGTATATACTTTTATTGATTATACATATGAAGTAATATAAAACATATTTTCATATAAGCCATGTTGCAAAAGAAGACAGGGAAAAAAAAACAAGAAAAATAAAGATATTTTTTAAATTGAGCATCAACCTTAACTCTGAATTCTTCAGTTCCTTCTCCCTGGGGATGGATAGCATTTTTATCTTGGGTCTTTTGGAATTGTCTTAGAATAATCCATTAATAAGAGTAGCCAAGTCTTTCACATATGATTGTTGCTACTGAAAATAATGTTCTCCTGGATCTGCTCATTTCATTTTTCATCATTGCTTATGGCTTCTTAAGTTTGTCTGAAACCACTGCCTTCATCATTTCTCACAGCATAATTGTATTGTGTAACAGTCATGTATCAAAACATGTTCAGCCATCCTCCAGTTGTTGAGCACTTCTTCAATCTCCACTTATTTGCCACTATAAAAAGGGCTGCTATAATTATTTTTGCACATAACAACTATTTTCCCTTTTTCTTTTATCTATCTGGACTACAGACCTAGTAACTGTATCATTGGATTAAAGGATATGCACATTTGTGCAGCCCATTGGACATGGTTCTACAGAACAGTTGGACAAGTTCATCATTCAACTGACAGTATTTTAGTGGCCCTATTTTTCAACCTGACCTCTAATATTTTTCATTTTTATTCCCTTTCTTACAAGCCAATCTGATAGATGAGATGGTATTTCAGCATTGTTTTAATTTGCATTTATCTAATAAATAATGATTTAGAGTATATGTGACAATTGATAGTTTTTTATTTCTTCTTCTATAATCTGCCTGCCCTTATCTTTGACAACTTGTCAATTGGTGAATGGATCATATTTTCAAAATAAGTTTAAATCAGTTTCCTACTTCATCTTCATCAGAGAAACTTGTCATATAGATTTTCCCACTTTCCTGATTTCCTTCTAACTTTGACTACATTAGTTTTGTTTATGAAAAAAACATTTCATTTCATATAATCTAGTGAATCTATTTTACTTCCCATGATCCTTTATATCCATTGTTTGAATATCAATTTTAATGCTCCTCTAATTTGCTTATGATTCCCACTTTATATTTAAATAATTTATTCATTTTCATCCTATCACATTATACAGTATGATATGCTTGTCTATACCTAGTTTCTGCCAGGATATCCTCTGCTAACCTTAAGTGTCAAACATTCAAATTCTACTGCCAAGAGTAAAATTCTGATGGGCTGGCCATGCAGCTTAAATGCCAAAAGATTTACCTAAGAGACTCTTGCTTCTGAGTTTTGTTAGTAAGGTATAGAAATTGTTGATTTATGAAGAGTTATATCAAAAAACTTTGGTGAAGTCATTAATTGGTTCAACCAGCTTCAAAGTCTATTTCTAGGATTCTCTAAGTATACCATCATTTCATCTGCAAAGAGGGATAAATTTATTTACTCATTGCCCATTTTTTACTGTCCTTTGATTTTCTTGTCTCATTGCTATAGCTAACATTTCTAATGCAATATTGAATTACAGTAGTAGTAATTGATACCCTTTAACCCTGTAACAGGTATTTCTTGCTCTTGGTTTTACAAAGATACTACTTATCCTATTAAGAAAGGTGCTATGGATTGCTATGCTTTCTAATGTTTTTTTTTTTTAATATGAATGGATGTTGTAGTTTGTCAAAAGATTTTTTTCTGCATCTACTGATATCATCTTATGACTTCATTGTTCTTATCAATATGCACAATTATGATGAGAGTTTTCCTTCTATTGAACCAGCTCTCAGTTCCTGGTATGAATTCCACATTGTCATGGTGATATATTGTGATATATTGCTATAATCTTCTTAGTATTTTTTATTTTTAAATTTTGCATTTATCTTTATTAAGGAAATTCATCTATAATTTTCTTTATTTTTTATCTCCTTGATTTAGTAATTGTAGTCATATTTGTGTCTTAAAAGTGACTTGATAAGACTCCTTTATATCAATTTTTTCTAATATGTCATTATATATTATGGAAATTAATGGTTCCTTAAATGTTCAGTAGAATTCACTTGTAAATCCATCTGGTCCTGGGGAATTTTGCTTAGGGAGTTCATTTATGTCTTGTTTAATTTATTTTTCCAAGACAAGGATATTTATATATACTATTTCCTCTTCTGTTTTTCTGGGTAGTTTATATTTTGGTAAATATTCATCCATTTCACTTAGATTGTCAGTTTTACTGGCATATAATTAAGCAAAATAGCTCCTAATAATTGCTCTAATTTCATCTTCAGTGGTGGTGCATTCACCCTTTTCATTTTTGATACTTGTAATTTGGTTTTCTTTTTTCTTTTTTAATCAAATTAACCAATGGATGAGTTCACACTCAGTCATGATTAAATGCATTTCCCCCTATTTTTTCCTTCTGTTTCTTCTTCTTTCTCTCTTTATCCTGTCTCTCCTCTAAAATCTGTTTTGCTTCTGACCACTGCCTTATTTTATTAGCCTTCCCTTTTGTCAATTCCCTTTCCCTTTATCTCCTTCCTTTCTTGTGCAATTTAAATATCTGTGGGACCTCTAGCCCAACCAGACCCAAGAAGACTTACCATTACAGAGTCATGTGTCTTAATTTGCAAGTATGGCAGGTGAGAGTCCTGACTAACAGTAGTCAAGGAATGTGACATGTAGGGACTGAAGTGAAACCCTGGCCAATTAGAAAATCTTAGGGGAAGGATTTAGACTGAGCTTAAAAAGTCAGCTGGTGAAACCGGCTAGTGCTTTGCCACTTTGGGGGCTTGAGAAGGGAGCTCTCTCACTGGTGAACCCATGTTTATCTTTGTAAGACATCCCTGGCAAGAGGCAGAACACAGGGTCAACCCTGAATCCAGCTGCCAGAATCCAGGAAATAGGACTTGCAATCTCTGCTGGGACTTTGAGTTAAATAGGTTAGTGAAATTATCATCTTAGTTTTTTTTTTCTTTTTTCCCCCCTAATTAATGCTTACAAATGACATTGAGGAACTTCAGCCCACACATGGATCCTGATGATCTGAATAATAGCTGCCTCAATCAGACCAGTATTTCAGGAAATATAGTCATAGTGCTCACTTTTTATCAAAACTTTACCAGCCCATTTTGCTTGTATCATTCAAATATTAAACACACACACACACACATACACACACACACACTCCAAGAACCATGAATGTTGATTCAATAAACTTTTCTATAATTCCTGAATAAGTTGTATCAGTCTATATCTCTATGATCATATTGATTTCCCATGCAATTTTGTGTACTAAAGTGTTTCTACCTGATCACTACTCCTATATATGCATACTATGTACATGGATATAAAATATATATGTATATATATATATATATAAATTTATATATGTATACATGTATTGGGGTGTATGGGGTGCTAAGGGAGGAGTAATATCTTTGGTATGGAGGGCTTGTAGTGCCCTCCTAGGGCAGCTCTCCAGCCTCTGACCCTCACCTGACACCCAGCTCTCACTTGTGGCTCCCAGTAGCTGCTAGCATGTGGCAGTGGCCACACCCCTGGCAATGGCTTTGACAGGCCGGCCAAATCTTGTAAGGGTAGCCATCGGGTCATCGTGGACCCCTAATGAACCAGGGCTTTGCTCAACCAGCATGTGAAGACTGTTTCAGAACAGGCGGAAGAAACCACTAAGAAGATTCAACGGCTGAGATGGCGATACAGCAAGGCACTGTGGAGTGCTTAGGGCGTGTTGGAGCACAAAAGACAACACGGCCATCCAATGCAGCTGAGGAAGTCTCCAAGTGTAACGACTGTTCGTGCCACTGGACCCAGGCTTCCAATGCCGAGAGAGTGGGACTGTCTCTGTGCATCGACTTTTCCACTTAAATCTCCTTCATGCACAAATGTCTTTGTGCACACTCATTTATACACCATAGATGAAAATGCACAAAGGCAATCATCATCCTCGGTTACCAAGAGACTACCACCACTACTACTATACATATACTGTTGTTGTTGAGTTATTTTCAGTCATAGCCAACACTTTGTGATCCCATTTTGGGTTTTCTTGTAAAAAGAATACTGATATGGTTTGCCATTTCCTTCTTCAGCTCATTTTTCAGATGAGAAAATTAAAGAAAATAGAATTAAGTGACTTGACCAGGATCACATAGATAGTAAATGGCTGAGACCAGATTTGGACTGTAAGGTTAATTTAGGGTTGTGACCTAATCTAAATTTGATTTTTGGTTGCCAGGGGATATCCCAAATAAAATACCCAAGTCACTTTGGTTTATGGTGGTTTAATAAATATATAAGGAAGAAATCAAGGTGAAGAGAGAGGGAAAAGGTATAGGATTTCTCCTTCCCAGTCTGTGCCAGGCAAGTTCAAAGTCCTCTGCCATGAGGTCCTTGAAGATTAGAGGCTTTCTCTAAGACAATAATGTTCAGAAGGTAAAGAGGAGAAAAATCAGTCAAAACTCCGAGAGATCTCAGAGAAGACCCTCACCTGAACTAGGTTACTAGGCTTTCTCCAGTATGGTATCAAGGAAAACTCACCACTAAACCGGACAATAGCAGCTGCCATGCTAAGATGCCGACATGCTCAGCAAGCTGCCTCCAGCCACCTCTCCACTGTCAAAGGTGCTGGAGAGAGGAAGTGACACGAAATATATAGATGGTTTTACATCACTTTCCTGCATCTCACATGTACCAATGATATCTTAGGCTTGACTTAGGACAGCCCAGGGGTCTGTCAGTTGTTTCTGATTTGTCATTTGTTAGCACATGTCTGTCATAGGCCATCCTTCTAAATACTTAATCCTTAAGTAGGGGTGTTGACATTCCTGATTTTTGTTAGACTAAGTAGGGTGGAGTAATCTAAAGTTCACAGGGCTCAGGAAGATGAGTCTTTCTGACTCCAAGACCAGCACTCTGGCTACTTGGCCCCAATCAATAGAATGTAAGTTCCTGCAGGCTAGGCACTATTATCGCTTTTTTTATTTGTGTCTGTAATGCTTAGTATAGTATTTGACACATAGTATGTGCTTAATAAATGTTATTTATTTTATTCACAAATGTTTCTCTACATTGATTCTTCCAGAAGTTCTGTCTGTATTATATGCTTTTTTAAAACCTTACCTTTTGTCTTAGTATCAATCCTAATATATAAGAGCACCAAGGGCCAGGCTATCAGGGTTAAAATGATTTGCCTAAGGTCATACAGCTAGGAAATGCCTAAAGCCAGATTTGAAATCAGGTCCTCTCAACTCCAGGACTGGTGCTGTATCCACTGTACTACTTAGATGCCCCTGCGTTGTATGTTTTAATTAGCATGGTCGTGCACATGCCCAGTTCATAGTTAAGTTCCATTGGTAGGGCACTCTTGTACTTCATGTTCAGAGTCCAAGTTTGGTTCAAGAATTTTATTGGTTCTTCCTTGTTGTTGACTTTATTCTATATTGGTCATTTCTTGGGTGGCATCCTCTTTCTGGTATTTTGGTGTCTTGTTTTAGCTCTCTATGGAGGATCTAAGTTTAGTGTTACTATTAAAAAAGGGATGTTTATGCATGGGGAGAGGGGGGATATATCTTACTTGGCATCATTGAAGGAGAGGAAATAAACACAGGAAAATTTCCAATAGACAAAGTCTTATCAAATAGAATTCCTCAGTAAGCCTCTTCCCTAATCTCCAATTTCTTTTTTCTTTTTTAGCCATATGTGCAACTGAATCTATATATGTGTTGATTAAGACCTTCATTTCACACCACTACCACTACTATGGTGATGAGCCGCATTAGAAAAAGCAAATTATTCGTTTGGCTAATGTTATATTTATACAGATTTCACAGTAAGACTCCTTTTCACCCCCTATTCCAATAACTTGAAATATATTAACCATAGATCTAGCCACATTTCCCCATCTTCTCCCCTGAGGAAAGTGTCAGAGAGTTTGTTAATTTTAATACTGAAATCTAAGTATAACTTGTCTTCAGCATTCACGTGTCTGGGCAGTCAAATATTTGTGAAAGGAAATGAAAGAAATGAACCTAATCTGACTTGATCTGTTTATGATAGAGCTTTTAGTGATCTGTGTTTTTCTATCTTAAATAAAAACTATTTTATTAAAATTTTCTAAACATTTTGTGAGAATCATAGATATAGATTTTGAGAGGTTATCTCATCCAATGAACTTATTTCACATATGAAGAATATAAGGACCAGGGAGGTTACATAGTTTGACCATGGTCAAACAGGTAGTAAGTGGCAGAGGCAGGATTTGAACCCAGGTGGTCCTTTGAACCTAAAGCCAGTACTCTTTCCATGATAGAGACAGAAGAATTAGAGAATCATAATGTCTTCTTCTTTTACCTTGCTGAGGGGAAATTTCTACCTTCAACTATTAACTACCATGATATCAGGCATTGGGCCAATGAGAAAAGCTGGAAGGGTACCTTTTTAAAACAATAAATCATATTCCTCCTCCACACCAGCTGTTGAGACTATTTCCATAATTCTGAAATTTCATTCTTCTCAATAGACTTCAAAAACAACACTGCCCAAATATCAGGTTTCTTTAGCAACAGGACCCAATGTTTTAGAACTTGGGAAGATGAGAAGGATTTAACTCATTTCACAAGATGAGCCAAAACACAGTGTAGGTAATTGGTGTTAACAAGAGATGTTTATGCGTGGGGGACATAGTAGTCAGAATCATGGAAGGATAGGAAATAAAAATAGGAAAACCTCCAATATGCAAAACTTTATCGAACCAAATTCCTAAATTAATCTGTTCATTGAACTCTATTTTTAGAAGAAAATGCAAATTAAAAAGATAATATCAAATGAGGGGAGGACATGAAAATAATTTTGTATTATATATGTGTATGTGTGTATGTAATAAGGTCTGGAAATCTATTATCTATTCATTTAATTATCTGTCCAGGATATATATTAGAAGATCTACTTAATATATGGATATATATGGACACATATGCATATATATAGATATATATGTGTCATATATATAGATATATATGTGTATACAAGGCATGCATTAGAATGATATTCATATATTCTACAGGTCATGCTGCAATGGAAGTTTTAATATGGTTTCAAATCCTTGTTCTCTCTCTGTGATCTTGGGTCAACTTTTCTGGCTTCAGTTTTCTCAGTAAAATTGACATAATAATAGCACCTATTTCATAATGTTGTTATAAAGAACTGATGAGTTAATATATCTGAAGTGATCTGCAAATGTAGAAGTAGTATATACATATCAGTTATGTTTATAGCCTATAGTGTTAACCTTGATAATGAGCATTGCTATTCAAAATACTAAGTCAGACACATTTGTAGAACCTTAACCATGGACCAAGCATGGTGGCACATGCCTGTGATCCCTTTGACTCAGGAGAACTGAGGCTGATGGATTTCTTGAACTTTGGATTTCTGAAGTATAGTATGCTAAATTTATCTGATATCTATATCATCTGGCACCTCTATGGCAATGCCCTAAGAATGATGACCCTCCACACTGTCAAAGGAGGGATGACATAACCTAGTTGGAAATGTCCAGAGCAAGGTCCTTTGGCTGATAAATAGTGGAATGTGAGGGACCACACCATCAGCCTGGATGAGATGGAGAGACCCATTCTCAAAACAAAATCATTATAACAAAAAGGTTTATTAACCATAAGAGCAAATTTGATCAATCTCATTATGCTACTCTTAAAAGGGTAAGAAAACAACCTTTTTTTTGCTCCAGAGTATCTTCCCTATTCTCTAAAATCTTATTATAATCATTGACAATAACATGGCAATTGCATCCATTTGTTTCCTTTCAGTAAATCAGTATTTATTTAATTTGATTTTGAGTATAAAAATATAACTATCAAGGACAAGCTAGACATACTCTTATTTGAGTAATCCACGCTCATTTTTGCTCTGTACTTTTGAATTAATAGATCATCCTCCTCAGTAAAAAAAAAAGAAGTAAAATATATGAGTTTAGTGGCTCAGCCTTCTTTTTATCAACTTTGATTATTATTTTCTAACCATTCTGAGCCAAAGTACTATTATAATCATGATCTTTGCTCTCCTTTATCTAATTTTTTAAAGAACATGTGTTTTATTGTCCTTAGCTTTCCTCACTACCCTAGTTTCATTCAGAGATTTGCTGTTCCTGATATTATTCTTATAGACCCATTGCATACTTTTGTATTCATCTTTTGCTAATGTCTCTGGCTTCCATTACATTATTATATTATTACGTTATATTATAAATATTTTATAAATCTAATCAATTCTTGGTATATCTGAAGATATGGATTAAATTGGGAGATCGTGCCCTTACTGCAAAACATATTTTGTTTACATAAATAAATTTAAACATTCATGTAAATAAGCAAAGATTTTGACAAATTATTCAAAATCTTATGCAAACAACTCTCCATATGGAATTCTATTGAATAGAGACCTCTACTGTACAGTATTCCTGATACTGGTTCAGCAGGTCTTTTTACTTTTTTCAACAAGTCACATTATTTTTTTTGGAACATGTTTTGTTCTCCTTCAGTATTCATTCCTATTCCAACCATTATACTTCTTTTTATAATTTCCTCTTGAGAAACTGAGAATGAATTTCACTTAAAATAAGATTCTGGAATTCAAAATAGTCTTATGAAAAACTCTCCTTAATTTGGTCGGATATGGGAGAAATCAAACTGAATAAATTCAGCGATTTAATTGTTTCACTTCCAAGCCATAAATTTTTAGTAGTCATTAGTTAGTCAGGCTTTTTAAAAATAGCTATCAGTGTATGAGTCCAGCAAAACATAGGACTTTTAACTTTAAGCAAACACTTGAATCTTCAAATAGGAATGGCATTTTTGAAATACTGTGACTCTGAGGAAGTATATGTTCCACTAGAGGGATAGTTTTTCTATCTCTTCTTTTTCATCTATAATATAAAAGGGTTGGATCATCAGAGGTTCTTAACCTGGAGACTATGAACTTTAAAAAATTATATATTTTGACTGTTACAATATCAATATAACCAGTTTCCTTTATCACCCTAAGTATTTTATTTTTTGCATTAAAGCCATTAATCTAAGAAATCTACAAGTTTCAACAGATTGTTGGAGGACTTCACAATATGTCCTGCCCCAAAAAAGGATTGTAAATCCCTGACTACATGATCGTTAAGGACCACCTGAGCCCTAAGTATAGTTCTCAGCAATGTATAGGAAAAATTCAACTTAATCTTTCTTGCAGTGGAGACCAAATCAGATAAAATCTTTTTTTCTTCTATTGGAAATGGCCTGAAACAGTAATGTATTAATGAATCTACTAAGGCTGGGCCACTCCATTGCAGTCAATTTTAGGAAGTAAAGATTTTCAGGTAAAAGACTGACCATCCAGTTCCTTCCTCTGCAAGAGAGTTGCCTACCTATACCAATTGAGGGCAAGCTGGCACCATACTCTGGTTTCTTTTCTAAATCACAAATATGGAGCAACCCCTCAAGTGAAGGCATATTGGTCATGAAGTCTCCAGAAAAACAAATAAGTGGGCAGAGGTTGGGAGGTGGGGAAGAGTGCCAGACAAAGGGAGAAGATAAAAGCCAGTTTACTGAACTACTTCAGAGACTACTTCAACCCTGAAAAACTGCTTGTCTAATTCATCAGGGGGAAGAGTCAAAAAACTGTAGCCAGTTTTGTTTTGTTTTGAATATAAACAATTATATCATTCTCAGCTTCATGACCACAATGATACATAAGGCCAGGAAGACTGAAGCCTAAACCTTTGTAAGGGACATCCTTTTTACTAAAACACTAACTTGTATCTTGCTATGAAATGTCAAGTGATTTTTTATAGTCATTCCTTTATATTGAAAGAGTAAACAAAGTAGCAAAAACACTCATTTCCCACCAATATTTGTTATTTATTATCCTTTGAGTCAGAATTCATTGCTTTCTGAAGTTTTGTTTTAGTTTTTCATTTTCCTCTCATTTTGGAATAAGCACTAAGAAAAGAGTTGTGTTGCTTGAAAATATGTTTAGATGCTAAAAAGAGACAGGAATTGTTAGAAACATGAATGTACACAATGACTCATCCATCATTTATGGGGGTGTTAACCTCCACTTTTCTTAGGATAAGTGATATAAATGCTATTGTACACTATATAATGAGAGGCAATCTGCACTTAATATCACAAATAGTGTGTTGTCCTTTGATTCATGTACCCTCTTCCAAATGTGCAAAGCTACTTCTTTACTCTTGTGGTTCGAGCCCTTCCTATACAGTGATTTTGTTAGATTGTTTATTACTTTGCATTTATGCAAAGACTTTGCCACTTGGAATCAATATTTTGCTTACAGATTATCAGAAAGAATCAACTACCCACAAGGGATATTGTAATAAATCAACTTCTGAGCATAGCACCACTTCTAGTTTATTACCCAGAAGGGTCCATCCATTGGTGGTCTAACATGCAGTCAAGTTCAGTGAATAGAGCATGGCATTAGATGTTATGAGAAGACATGACATTGCTGCCAAGAAACTGAAGATCTAATGAGCAAGAAGGAGCAAACTCAGGGAACAATCCATGTAGACATGAATTCAAAGTGAGGAAGTGAATACATGGAAAAAATTAATATATTCCTTATGAGAAAAACTGGATCACCCTAACAATGTCAACTATATAACCAAGGTAAATCTAATCTCTTGGCTTTGGTTTCTTCATTTCTTAAACATGGATGGCAGCACATGTTATCTGCCCACCTTCCATTCTATTATGAAGAAAGGAAATTCTAAACTCAGATACTATTTAAAGCCAAGCTAATATGTATATATAATCAACCAGACTTTATTTTATAAAGTATGACAGTAGAACCCCTCTATCCACTATAAACAATCCAGAATTTATGTATCTGAATAAGTACCTTTCCCTTCAAAACTGTTGTATTAGAAGTATAACTTCAAAATTAGTAGCATTACTTCAAAACATTTTTAGTTCCTTTATCAGAACCAGTTTACAAGTTATTTAAGAAAAACAGTTAGTGCTTCTATTTTATAGTTTTGCCTTATATTTTTTCTTACAGATATTTATTACCCATTTTGAATCATTCATTTTCCTGATAAAATGAATACCTTCTGGCTATCTCAAAAATCATATCCTGGCTGAGAAGATAACAAAGTATCTTTATTGAGGCAATATGAACTTCAAACTCAATCATAACCACCTCCAAAATTCTAAATAACTAAATGATTATGTCTGACCACTCTCTTATCTCTTACTTCCCTCACTGACTTATTCTTCCTGACTCTGCCATTCCTCCTCTTCTTAACTTCCAGCTTCTTAATTTTTTCTCTCTTCCCTCATTGAGAGATGATGAATAGCCCTTTCCCTGATGGTCTTCAAGACAAGACTAGATGACTATTTGGGGTGTTCTGTTGAAGAAAGGTTATTGCTTCATGATACACTTGGTGCCCACTGAAAAGTCTTCCAACTCTGAAATTCTGTTAGTCATGTCTATTATTTCTTCTGTGTATGTGCCCAGGATAGCTTAACTAGTATGTGTCTGGGATAAGATTAGAAGCCATCTTTTTATGATTACTAGTCCAGGACTCTATCCCTGATACTATGTTATTAGTTGTTAGTATATGATTCCCCATCATATATGAATCTTGCTGACCCTCCAACTACTGGTCCAACTTTGTCCTTCCCCTCAGTTCTATTTTTATATAGTGATCTACACTCATTGATTATATTTCATCAATTATTATATCCCTAACCTTGCCCTTGACAACCCTCCAACTTAATTTTCAGTGCATGAAACAATTTTCAAATCTTTTCTTAGCCTTCAAACTTTTAAAAATATTTTGTAAGGTGAATACTCAGCTCTCCCTTGGTTTCCAAGATACTGTTCTCTCCTGATTTTGTTCTTACATGTCTTTCTACTCCACCCCTCTCAGTTTCACTGATCTACCTCCCTTTTCTTCTCCTATACTGCTCTCAAATCTAGATATGCCCTCTCTAGTCTCACTACCATCGAAAAATCATTACCATGGCTTTAGTTCTTACATTAGAATAAGGGAATAGGTTGAGTTAGGGGCAAGATCTTTAATTTCCTCTGTATAAAGAAGCCCAGATAAGGAAACTTGCTCTACCAGTGAAGACAGACACTTTTTCTGTCTGTTCTTGTCTTAGTTACCCAGGGATGCCTTGCCAGTATGTGTCACAGATTGACCTAAAACTCAAGTATTTGCTATCGCAAGTCCATTTTTATATTCACAGGCATCACTGCATTTCTGTTGCTTTATCTGACTCCTATGTCTATGTTTTGGATTTCAATATGTCACTAAACTTTAGTCTTCCATTTTCAAAGGCTGGCAAATATCTCCAACTGGATATTCCAGTGGCACTTGCAATTGCAAAGTAAAAATCTTATCACATCCTT